>NC_133465.1:56488595-57826095 GCF_048565385.1 Saimiri boliviensis
AAGGAAATAGAAAATGGGCTGGGGCCCTGTGCAAGCAAGAATAGACTGAAAGGAGCCATCCATCTCCTGAGAAACCTTTGACTTCTTTGCAGCACACTTAAGATCTTCTAAAACCAATGAGCAATTGGGAGCACAAGGTGGTAATCTCATCTTCATGTCCACTAAAATGTAAAGGCATCCAGGCAAAAGTTCATTGCTATTTATTGTGTGCAGGTGTCATGGAATCTTTCATTTGCGCATCTTTACTGCCCTCTTGTGGTATTTAGTTTCTGAAGCAACTGCTTTTTGGCTGAGATCTTCAGGCAGAAATAACCTAAGGTTCACCAGCCTGCCTTATAATAAATGCTGCAAGATGGCACAAATGACACAAAACTGTATCTATGCAGATGCAAAAAACTGTTTCCTTTATAGTAGATGACCTAAACCACTACTGTAAGTGCTGGGACTTTGCAAAATGCCAGCGGAACTACAGAGTGCCTACTTTTGATGCCCAAAGTGGATTTTAGTATCTCTGGGTGCTCTATGTGTAGAAAACAGAGATCCAAACAGCTGTAGACCTTTCTGCATTTCCCAAATCTTTCCAAACCCTCGACTGGGCACAGACTCTGCAAGCCACAGATCCGAGAAAAAGACCTGGGAGGAAGGGAGGCAGTGAGGGCTGCAGGGGGCCCTGCAGTGGACTGAGGGAGCCACTGTGTTTATCTCAGAAACAAAGAATGACCTGAAAAATAGTGAGAAGTCATGACAGTCACATGAGGGCAGAGTTCAGTGAAAAAGCCACTTCTGGGAAAATCCAATTGGAGCTCAGCGAGCACAGAACAACAGCTCCTGAAGTCAATTAAAAAAACCGTAACAAAACACACCCAAGTGATAACTGGCAATAAAGCCCAGTTCTCCAAGGAAGAAGGTTCCAGAGCCTTCCCTCCATGACTCTGCAGCTGCTGCAGGAAAGGAAAACAGGATGACTGGGCATCCTCACAGAGACAGAGAAAAAAATCCTATCCCCGAATTGCTGGATACACTGCTCAGCTACTCAACAGAAATTTCTATAAAATGTCTCTGATGGGAGCAAGCATTTTGAAAGCAGGGCCGACTGTCATTAAATTTAGCACAGTATTTCCATAACCATTGATTTCATCCTACCCTCGCTGAGCCTTTTTAATCCACACCGGTTTTTAAAAACGAGGGGCCTAATTATAGCTCAATGGGACACCTGCTTCCAAGGCTGGCGGCAGCTGCACTGTTCTGGGCTGTTCTCGGAGTCCTCTGTGTCCAGCAGCTCACGGGGGATCTGGGGGACACTCAGGAGGCTGATGAGCGCGGGATCTGGAGTCTGCCAGCAGTGGTCTGAAACACCAGTAAAGGTACCGCTCACTTCTCTGAGGCCTCAGTTTCTTCATCTGTAAAATGGGTCAACACTCCCTTCCTCATCCTGCAGGCTTGGGAGCCGCCCATCCTGCGGTGGTGAAGGCGTGATCAGAGCTCAGAGCCGGTGACTGCTGCCATTCTGACTAGTCTTGCCACAGTCACCGCCTGCTGCCAGGTGGCAGCATCAGAAGACACATTCCCATTCCAGGAAGGGGGAAGAGACGAGGCAGTGGCAGAGTGAGACCTCTCCTAAAAAGAGGGGGGCTTCCCAGCTGTCTCCAGGGACTTGCACAGGACCAGTGGCGGGCACAGGCCTGAGGACACGAGGGTGGCTGAGGTCAGGGGCCTTTTTTCTTTACACATGGTATTTGCACCCTAGTACTCTGGCTCCACGGGGTCTGGCAGCCCGGGGGGCTGTGGGAAGTTGAGGCGTGGACTCTCAGGTGGCATTCTCCCTGAGGGAAGCAGCGGTGGGGAGGAGGGAAGGGGGACATGGCTGAGATACAAGTGGTCTGAAAGCAGAGAGCCTTGCACTGGAGAGGAAAGGTGTGTGATCGGATCACTTCACCACCACGCGAGATACTCCTGACATCTCCCAGCTGTGACTGGTGGGCTTTGGAAGTGGACAGAGGCCTTATGTCAGTGGGCCAGGGCAGAGCCAGGAAGTCTAAATTAATACAATTATTGTGACTCTAAGGGTATCCACAGGCTGCTGGGGCCTGGGGAAATGTGAGTCATAAAAGGAATACCCTTAGTAAGAGCTGAGACCATGGTCCTGTCCTGCCTGCCTCCACCCAAGCCATCGCCTCTGTGCAGACCTGGCTGTCCACCCATGACCACTGGTGAGTCACGGACACAGCCCTCCCTGCCTGGTTCTTCAGAGCCTGTCAACAGAGAGAACACGTGCCTGGGGCCAGCCTCAGACTGCATGTTGACAAGTCTATTTTCAGAAAAAGCCACAAGGTAAAGATTAGCTCATGACCAAGCCAAGGAAGCCACTTTGAAGAGAGGTGTGAGCAAACAGTGGCACGCTATTATCGCTGCCTGGGTCAGCGTGAATTTCCAACATGCGGGTGACATTTTCTTTCTCAGGTAGAGTAACCTGTTTCTTGTCCTCATAACAAAACCACACAGGAAACATCAGAAATGAGCACCAACACAAAGCATGTCAGAAAAGAGGCTGTGGACTTGCCGCTTCTCGTCCGTTCTTACATGAATTCAGGAGGGCTTCACTTTACTGCTGCAGGTGGGAGAGGGCTGGAATACGGAGGCACGTTCCTACACGATGGGTTATCTGTAAACCTAACGTACCACTGGGGTCTCCCAACCGGGCCCGGGAGTGGTTTAGAAAGCACAATGAGGCCAGGCGTGTGGACTCATGCTTGTAATCGCAGAACTTTCAGGGGCCGAGGTGGGTGGATCACGAGGTCAGGAGTTCAAGACCAGCCTAGCTAATATGGTGAAACCCCAGCTTTACTTAAAAAAAAAAGTGTGTGTGTGTATAAATTAGCCAGGCATGGTGTGTGCCTCTAGTCCCAGCTACTCTGGAGGCTGAGGCAGGAGAAGTGCTTGAACTTGGGAGGCAGAGGTTGCAATGAGCCAAGATCATGTCACTGCACTCCAGCCTGGGCGACAGAGCGAGACCATCTCAAAAAAAAAAAAAAAAAAAGCACAACAAAGGGTTCACTTTAACTTGGCAATGGCTTCTTGGAACCCAGCAATGTACAGCGACACCTCCATCAGGAAAAATTCTGTAATTCCTAATTCCTACAGATGGAAGGCAGAGAAAAGGCTGAGAGTAATGGCGGCAGCCAACGCAAACCTAGCCAGCTGCTCTTCTAGGCACCTTCCATACTTACCCATTTCATCATCCCGACATCCCTAGGAGGTTGGTACTTTTAACATTTCCATTTTAGAATTGGAGAAACTGAGGCAAGAGGGATGAGCTGAGTGACCCCAGGCTACACAGCTATGAAATGGTGGAGCTGGGATTCGAACCCTTGAACCCAGGTAGTGTGGCACTTCCTTACCACATCCTGCTGCCTTCTTGGAATGACGAGGTGAGAGCCATGTTGCCCAGCAGTTGGGAGAAAAGGGACAGTCCTCAAGGAGAAGGGGACAGGGGCAGCCCCTCATTAGAGCTAGGAGGAGCCAGGTAGGAACCCAGGGAGGTGAAAGCCTCACCTTAACCCTTTCCTCTTATTTTTCTCCCCTCTCATTAGTTCCCTTTCTGGCCACATCTGAGTTTTATAGCAGCACCCAGCTTTCCTACGTGCTAGGAAACTAAGCCCTGTGATTCATGTTTCTTTGAAATAACAAAGTGCTTAACATAATAAGAAGGACATAAGCACAGCTCTCAGGTATATCAGGCCACACAGGTGGAAGAAGTTTGGGTCCTCATTAGGGTCCCAGGACCCAAGCAGGAGTTCCTTCCATCAGAGTGGAAGTGTTCCTCTGAAGTAGCAGAGGGTGCAATGAGAGGGGTTTACTTAGTTGTTGTTGTGTTGTTTGAGATGGAGTCTTGCTCTGTCATCCAGGCTGGGGTGCAGTGGCACGATCTCGGCTCACTGCCACTTCTGCCTCCTGGGTTCAAGCAATTCTCCCACCTCAGCCTCCCGAGTAGCTGGGACTACAGGTGCGAGCCACTATGCCAGCTAATTTTTGTATATTTAGTAGAGATGGGGTTTCACCATATTGGCTAGGCTGGTCTTGAAATCCTGACCTCATGATCCACCTGCCCTGGCCTCTCAATGTTGAGATTACAGGTGTGAGCCACCGCGTCCGGCCTGGAGGGCAGTAGCATGATCTCGGCTCAATGCCACCTCCACCTCCTGGGTTCAAGCGATTCTCCTTTCTCAGCCTCCCAAGCAGCTGGGACCACAGGTGCATGCCACGACACCCAGCTAATTTTTGTATTTTTAGTAGAGACTGGGTTTTGCCATATTGGCCAGGCTGGTCTCAAACTCCTGACCTTGTGATCCACCTGCTTTGGCCTCCCAAAGTGCTGAGATTTCAGGTGTGAGCCACCACGCCCAGCTTATTTGGTTTTTAAACAGGAACTGTTTCCACCTCCTGGAGTGATCAAGAGGTGCCTCTCTCCCCTGAGAATGCTGGTGGGTTTTCCTCCAGTGGAAGGAGTTGCCCAGTGGCTCAGTGTGTTCAGGTGTGGCTGACCTCTGGAGATGTTTATCCAAAGTCAGCACCCTGCACTGCATCATGGGACAGGATTTTCAGGGCACAATAACTGTTCCATAACAACAGAAGCCTTGAAAGGCAGTTTTCACATGCAGTGTTCACCACACTCTGCAAGACTTATGAAACCTCAAGGAATCTTTTTTTTCTTTCTCATTCCCAGTTTCTCTCAGTCACAAATCTTCCATGGTTCCACTAACAGACACAACTGCGGGGTCAGATACAAGTTCTAGAGATGAGAAACTCTAAAAATATTATTAGATGCTTTCTGTAGGACAGTGTTTTTAAGAGAGTGTTATATGTTGATTCTAGCTTGGGGTGGGGGAGTAGGGTCTATCCCCTTGCAAATCCTTCACCCGACCATTTGAGGGTTTAAATTTTCCAGTTTGTTCCAATATGAACATGAACGCACGGCGACAATCTTGGGCTGATTTTAATTACTAACACAGGCAATATGCTGAGAGCACAGCTGGTGCGTGGCCCTAACCAGCTTTCCAGAAGAGAGTGGCGCTAACAGAAATGACGACAATAGACCAGGCTTTTAGAATCATTTACATGCAAGTTGCAAAATTCCCCTCCATAGTCTGGGGCTAGAACGGCTGATTAGGTTGCAACGAGTAAGTGAGTTGGGAAAAAAAATTAAAAATGAGCAAAAATGAAATAGAGGGAGAATTATTAAGCCAGGCATTAAGAACATCAGAACAATTAGAGGATTTCAGCCTACGATATATTACACTGCATCGTCCATATGCACACACTCATGTAGTGTAAATACACCATACTGATTGCATGCTAATGTTGATGTATCCCTATAAAACTGAAAATGAGTCTTAAATCATGTGATTGAAAGATATCTATTAACAGAAAGAAAGGAAGATGAGTTGTCCATTGAAAGATGCACGCTTTCTGCTCGTTTGATGCTGTCAACACAGACTTGAACTTATCTTTAATCACTGAGAGGAGGTTTTGATATTTGCTCGGTAAAATTTTATTTATTTATTTCTGAGATGGTGTCTCCTTGTTCTTGTCACCCAGGCTGGAGTGCAGTGGTGCTATCTCGGTTCACCACAACTTCCGCCTCCCAGGTTCAAGCGATTTTCCTATCTCAGCCTCCCAAGTAGCTGGGATCACAGGCACCTGCCATCACGCCTGGTTCATTTTTGTATTTTTTTTTTTTTTTTTTTTTTTGTAGAGACAGGGTTTCACCACGTTGGCCAGGCTGGTCTCAAACTCCTGACCTCAGGTGATCCACCCGCCTTGGCCCTCAAAAGTGCTGGGATTACAGGTGTGAGCCACCATGCCTGGCCAGTAAAATTTTAAACTAACCTAATCTGAAGAGGAGGGGAGACTGGTCTATTCTCTGGGTGATTAAGACATGGCGTTTTTCCTCAAGGGAGGGCCATGGCCGCTTGGAAGGGAGCACACAGACGAAGACACAAGCAGGTGTGAAATTCAAGCTACCAGAACACGCAGTGCAGCCTTGAGGGTGGAGAGCATGCCAGCAGGCAGAGGCTCGGGAGCCACAGAAACCGAGGGAAGTGCTTTTGTGGAAGGAAAATGGACGAGGAGAGAGAGGAGGAAGAAGTACCTTTAAGAAGCGGACATGACAGCCCTGTAAAAGATAGAAGGAGAAAAGCTGCTAGGTTCGTAGGAGAAATAGTACACACAGGAAATGCCACGCACAATTAGCAGTGTAAGAAAACGAGATTGAGTGTGCAATGCAACACAGGTTCCATTTCTGACCCAGGCAGGCACAGGGGCCAGATGGTGACCCCGAGACACGGCACCTGGGTCGGGAGAGGAGGTGTGGCGAAACTTCCAGTGCGCTCTGCTCCAGAGGGGCCCCAGGTGAGGTCTCATTTGGCCCCTGCAGAGGTAGGAAGTAATTCTTTCTTGTTGGAAGAGTCAAAGGCCTAGAATCACGCTTTATGTGGACAGGACCCTTCTCTCTTCCTGTGGCATTGATGTGTCTGAACGTGGTCTCTCTCCCAGCAAAGAGCTCCACGACATTCATGGCTCTGTTTTGCTATTGGCCAGTTCGCATGCTGGGGTCATGGAGTATTTGGATAATCCACCTGTTTGAGGTAACACATAGCTAGGTACCCAATAGTTTTATATACAAATCAACATTTTTCAATAAATTATGATGAAACCAAACCCGCTTACCATGAAAACTATAATAACAAGATTTTATTTTTTCTTGATGATTCAGAAGGCTCTTCAGTATCTTGAAGTGCCCAAGATGACTGATGAGGTATAAGCTGGCAGGACAGGGAGTTAACCAAGCTCTGGCTGACTGAATGCCACACAACCCGGGTCTGCTTTGCTTTTCACTTTCAACTTCTGCCAAAAAAAAAAAAAAAACCAAAAAAACCCTATTTTGACTGGATAACTTTCCTTTCTCAAATACTAATGTGAGAAAAATAAGTTGAAATCATCTCAAAGAGGTCAGGTGTGGTGGGTCACACCTGTAATCCCAGCACTGTTGGGAGACTGAGGCGGGTGTATCACCTGAGGAGGAGTTCGAGACCAGCCTGACCAACATGGCGAAACCCTATCACTACTAAAAATACAAAATTAGCCAGCTGTGGTGACACACACCTGTAGTCCCAGCTACTTGGCAGGCTGAGGCAGGAGAATTTGCTTGAACCCGGGAGGTGGAGGTTGCAGTGAGACATGATCAAGTTACTGCACTCCAGCTGGGGCAACAAGAGTGAGACTCCCTCCCTCCCCTCCAAAAAAAAAACCACCTCAAGAGAGATTTCTCTACATGGATTCATGGGGGTAATCCCCCAACTTCACACATAGCGGCAGGTAGCTTCTGGCAGAGAATTTCACAAGGATCAGATTTCTGAACACAAATCCCACAGCCTGAATGGGTCTTCACAGCCCTGAAACTGAACGGAGGAGATCAGAGGCAAATGCAGGCTTTGTCTACTACAATGAGAAACTGGTCAAACCATGAGTTTTGCATCTCTTTTACCAGGTATGAGTTATCTTCTATTCCATTTTATCATTATGGGCCTCTAAAAATTAGTAATCACAAATCCACGTATGCTTGTTCCCAAACTAGGGCATTTCGTTCCAACCTCAAAAGCTCTATTTTAGGATGGCGATCTTAATCCGAATCGAGATTACCGGGAACTAACAACAGCAACAAAGACACTCTTGCTGCAATCTTGGTGTTGCACAGAACCTTAGAGGACATTTCCCCTGGATCTTTTCTCGTAGCGTTGCCTGATCTTTGCTTGGGTGTCTATAGATTTAGGGTACTCTGAACTGAGTAGCTGGGATGCCCTGAGAAGTACATGGCCCGTCTTTAGGAGGTTCCTCCCTCCAACTGTCATCTGCGATAAGTCACCTGCTTTACAGGGAGACAAAACACATTTCGCAGAGATGCCTTGATACAAATGCCGTGTGGCTTCACAGCCTTCCGCAGCCCATGGGCAGTTATTCTTAGATTCAAACAGACCTAGAAGAACTTTAAGGCTGTTTTCACACTTGGACATGACAGACCATTGCAAATTCCCTTCTGGAAAAGAAAAAAAAAATCAAAGGAAAGGCTGAAGTGACCCAGATCAGATACGCAGAGCACCTCCTGCTCCACACATCCGCAAGAGCTCCCGGGGAATCCTTCCTGGACCACACACCTGGACGCTGGGGAGGGAGATGAGGAAGCAAAACCCCTCTGCTCGAGATGAAAGTGGCAAATGGCAGGAAGCCACATGAGTGCCAAATGTTAACCACTTGGTTTTCAATTGAGTGCTGAGGACATGAGAGCCACTGAGTTCCCTGAATTCCTGACCAAGGACATCTATGACCCCACCTGGTCGGCCTGATGAACTGGGAGGTGCCACCATCATGTGTACATCAAGGCCATGGTCCTAATGGGCAAGGAGGTCTCATCCACGAAAACCAACTGAAACCAAAATACAGCACCATGAGCACCTCAGCCATATGTTCCTGGACCCCATTTGGGGAGCTGCCATTTTTAATTCTCTGAGGCCTCTGTGGCCCTATTTGCCTGTAAAAGCCATGTGACATCAGGCGAGCCATAATCTCTTCAGCAGTGAGGCTTAATCAGCATCTCAAGAGCTGGAGATTCTGCTACATGGGCAAAGAACTGAACTGTGGCCTGGGTCAGATGCCCGCTGATCTAGGTTAGCTACCATCTAGGAGAGAGGGTGTAGGCGTCCCTTCACTACAAGGGTCAGGAGTCGTTTCCAGAACGTGGAGATGAGGTACAAGGTCTCATGTCCCTTACTCCTACTGCACAATGTTCCCAAGAGCAAGGTTCTGTCTCTAGCCCCAGGGGCAGTGCTAGACACAGAGTAGATGCAGCATCCACCAGCTAGAAACGTCCAGAATGACTGACTTCTGGAGTCATAAAATGTATGGGAAAGAAACTGGTCCATCTTCAAGAACAGTCAGATTAGTCACACCCACAAGTTTGAAGCAACTGCTAGACGAAGAAAGGGAAGTTCTCGTGGCTCTAAAGCAGGCGTCCCCAAACTACGGCCTGCGGGCCGCGTGCGGCCCCCTGAGGCCATTTATCCGGCCCCCTGCCACACTTCAGGAAGGGGCACCTCTTTCATTGGTGGTCAGTGAGAGGAGCACAGTATGTGGCGGCCCTCCAACAGTCTGAGGGACAGTGAACTGGCCCCCTGTGTAAAAAGTTTGGGGATGCCTGCTGTAAAGTGTCCTCTCCCTTGAAGCCCTCCAACCAGCCTCATAAAGATGCTGGCTCAGACATCCTCCTCAGGGCTGTCAAAAAAAAAAAAAAAAAAAAAAAAAAAAAAAAGCACAGGTGAAGGGTGGAGTCCTCACGGGCCTGATGTTTGAACTTCAAAGCATTCAGAGGAGGGCCTGAGGTTCTTACTCTGGAATCAGGGAGGTGACACATCTTACAGGTGTGTCTGGCAAGTGAGTAGTCATTAGACTGCACAGTCAGGGCAATTTTAAGAGGCTGGAGAATCATGCAAAGGGACGAGCGGGATTTGAAAAGCCTGGGACTGAGGGAAGTGGAGGAGAAGGGAGGGTCTTTCCAAGGAGCACAAGCAAGGGCTGAGATGCATGGATGAGCATGGTGGGTGCGTGGAGGGGAGTCAGAAAAGGGGGTGACATAGGGAAGGTACAGGATATGAGACAGAAGCATCAACCTACACAGGAGGTCTGGGTCCTGTACCAAGTAGCTTTGAGCACATCCCCTTTGCTTTTGTTTTTCGATCAACAAATGTGATCTTAAACTTCTCTTCCAGTCTGAATACCCTATTTTTCCATTAACCCAGGGGTCACAAACTTTTTCTGTAAAGGACCAGAGGGCACACATCTAGGCTTTGAGGCACATAAAGTCTCTTTTGCAGGGACTCAACTCTGCTGTGGTAGCAAAAGAGCAGCCGTAGACAAGATAGGAATGAATGAACGTGGTTGTGTTAATAAAACTCTTGGGCACCAGATTTTGAATTTCATCCAAATTTTCATGTCTCATAAATATGATCCTTCTTTTTTTCAACCATTTAAAAATAGTAAAATCACTCTTAGCTCATGAGCTGCATATACAAGCAGGTGGTTGGGTGTGGGTAATAGTTCACTGATCCCTACGCTACTTAATATGGATATTGGGGGTGATAAAGTCTGTCCTTGCTGTCTTCACCACCACAGGAGACTGAATTTGTTTACTCATCAGTCAATAGGTTTCATCTCCTTGACCAGCATTTCTGAAGCTTCAATGGGCACAGGAATCACCTGGGGACCTTGTTCACATAATATTCTGCCTGGGTCAGAGGCTGGGCTGGGCTCTGAGACTTTGCATTTTTAAATTATTATTATACTTTAAGTTCTGAGATACATGTGCAAAATACTCAGGTTTGTTACATAGGTATACATGTGCCATGGTGGTTTGCTGCCCCCATCAACCCCTCATCTACATTAAGTATTTCTCTTAATGCTATCCCTCCCCTATCTCCCCACCCTGTGCTCCCTCCCCTAGTTCCCCCCACCTCTGCCTAGAAAGGCCCGGGTGTGTGATGTTCCCCTTCCTGTGTCCATGTGTTCTCACTGTTCAACTCCCACTTATGAGTGAGAATATGCGGTGTTTGGTTTTCTGTTCTTGTGTTAGTTTACTGAGAATGATGGTTTCCAGCTTCATCCATGTCCCTGCAAAGGATATGAACTCATCCTTTTTCATGGCTGCATAGTGTTCCATAGTATATATGTGCCACATTTTCTTTATCCAGTCTATCATTGATGGGCATTTGGGTTGGTTCCAAGTCTTTGCTATTGTGAACAGTTGCCGCAATAAACATACGTGTGTGTGTGTGTCTTTATACCCTCTGCATTTTTAATCAGCTCCCATACTTGAAGGTGCAAGATCCAGAGCTCAGACTGCTCACCGCTTCCTCTTTCAGAATACTCTGGGAGTTCAGAACCCTTGCGACTTACCGCTCCAGGGACCTGCAATCTTAATTCTCTGCAGGACATGTTTTTTGGGGTAAACAACAAATAGCATTATGTTTCATGTCATCCTTACTCTAGGTTTCTTAATTTTATTTTAGGGAGCTTTAATTTCCTCTTCAGTGCTTGAGATAGAGCCATAAAGACCTGTTCCAATGCTTAGCTGCCACATTCATGCTTGTGCTAGTGGACATGTCTCTGTCTTCCCTCCTTCCAGTTCCTGTAAATGGAGGGTGGCACCCTTGGTACCTGCTCATCCCCTGTGGGTACCAGGGCCTGGGTACATTTGCACAGCTGCCTCTAACATTTCATATCAGGCTTGCCCGCTATTAACTAACGTTTCTTCAACCAGCAACATCTACCCACAAGGCCGTCGCTGTTAACTCCAAGACACAGGGCTTTTATGCTGTTTCAGGAATTCATTAGGCAGACAACTAGAATACACAGTCTTTTTTGGTTTCCCAACAAAATTATTTCCTTGAGATAAATTAAACTGAAAACACGCTGCCAGCACTCTAACATAAATGAACGTACCCTCCCTTACAGACGCATCAAATTCTGTACCGTTGCTTTCAGAGGCCACCTCGCTTCCTCTGGGTTTGCTCAGCTGAACAGCAGGTTAACCTCCGTCGACAGTGATCTAATGAGTGAAAATGATTTCTACTACTAACCTGGCTCCTCTATCAGTTTAAGACTTTGCTTCTAAGACAAAGCTGAAGTACAAACATTAAAATCTCTCTTTCAGCTGCTGTGCATTTTATGGATTTTTTTTTTTCCCCCTTAACATCACGCAGTTAAGAAAGTAATTAAGTAAGCTATTTAGGGACAAAAAAAGCAGAGAGCATATTGGGGCACACAGATTTTTTGTTTTGTGTCTAAAAGGTCATCTGAAAGTACTCTGGTTTCCATAGTAACCGTGGCAGGGCTGATCAGATCAACAAATAGCTACAATTTATCTGAGGGTCTCTAGTGAACTGTGTTTTGTGGGTTCCTCCCCCCGCTGCTATCTGGAAAAGAACAATGAATTAGATAAAGTCTTCAAAGACAATGGAGGCTTTGGGAAAATCTAATTTTGATCAAAGTAAAGAGAAAACTGCTTGCTTGCTCCTTCCACATATAACCTAGCAACCGAGTCTCACCTTTGTTGATTTAAGTACCTTAATTATAGTTCAATTGGATCACATTAATTTGTTAATTCGTAAGAAGGATAATCTCAAAATGTTTCCTTTGAATACGTAAAAACAGATACACATTTGATTTTTCAGGCAGTCTGAATCCAGGGTGATGCTTCCGGTAGTATCTGGACTTCTAATCCTCACAAAACAGCTCATTTGTGATCGCCAGTTTTCTTTCGGTTTAGAACTTCGCATAGTTCTGAATGGTCACAAATACAAGAACCATGAAGACACACATGTATTTCTCTGCATGAGACTGAAGTCATCCCAGAGACGGACTGGGAAGCCTGTCTGCTGAAAACGTCACCAAGATAGCAGAATTCAAGATCAGCTTCAGGTTCTAAGAAGCTATAAATGTTGGAATAACCAATCCACTGGCCTGTTGTCAGAAATAAGTCCTTGATAACAATTTCTAATGCTCAAATGGGGTACTAAGAATGCTCTTTCTTACCCTTTGATAACATCTCATTTGCCCATATAAGTAACTTTTCATCAGTATAAGTCAAAACCAAATTTGGGCAAATAATGTCTATTTCACATAATTAGCAAACATTGATTGGGCACTTACTCTATGCCAGGTGCTAGTCTAAGCAGCTTACATAACCGAACTGTGAATCCTCACAGCAGTCCTATGCAGCAGGCTCTTTTATCATCTCCACTTCATAAACAAGGAAACCCAAGGTCAGAGAGTATAAGGCATGTATCCAAGGTCATCAGTCTACCACTTCTAGTGGGAGAGCTGGGATATGAAACTATGGCCAACTATTTTAAATGGAATATTCCTTCTAGAAAAATACCATGCTCACACACTGTGTAATCTGTCCCAGGTGATACAACTGGGAAGTAAAAGGGGCAGGATTTGAACCTAGAAGTCTGGGTCCAAGACTGAGGCTTCTAACCACTATGCAATACAACTTCTCAAATGAAAGTCACACACTATCCCCAGCACAGAAACTGCCTATAGCATCTAACCATCACATGGCGGGCGTCTGCCATGATTCCCATTGTCATCATTGCCTCATCTGCGTCTCACCTCCTGCTCCCCAGGAAGGGCCAGGATAGGCACTGGTCCTCAAAACTGCGCTTCACGAGCAGCTACCATTTTTCACACTGGGCTATACATTTCCTCCTTTATAAGAACCTTAAGAGTATTTCCTTTTAGAGAGCTCATCCAAGCTTCAAGGGACACTGCAATTTAAATAAATTCATCTTGTTTTCTTGGGTCCTGATACTCAAAAGAGTAATATGTCATATATTATCTATCAGCTTTCTAACAGGACACCATTTCTCATTCTACTGTGACAAGAGAAATATCCCATCGCAGACAAAGCCCTAGGTGTGCTTCCACTTCGCTGTCTTCATTCTGCCACAGATGTCTTTGGCTTATTATGAGATGTTTACCTTGCTCTGGAATAGAGCAATGGTGGGCAACAAAAGTTGCGGTTACAGTAGGAAGAGGAAAAGACTAAGGTGCTTTTAGCTACTTATTTTGCTCTATTTTAAAAATGATGAATGAAAGAACAAATGATGAAAACAATAAAGCCCGGACGACTAAGCAGAATCACATGGTGTAGGCTCAGTTAAGGAAAGCGGCTTGACTTTTTTATATTAGAGTCTCCATTAACTGTTAACAGCACGTGGAGCACAGAAGCAACCCCACAGGTAGAAATGAGTTCATTTAAAGTCCATTCCCAGCTGAAAGCCATCAAAATGCAAATTAAAACTAGTCATTGTGATACTGGAGCAAAACGAGCAAATGCATGTTTCGTGAAATCTGAAGTGTGGAGAAGAGAGATGTGGTCTTCACCACCTGTCCTGAAGTGCCCTCGGCCCCAGGGAGCCAGGTCCGTGATGGGGTTATTTGCCCTTCTGGCTTCATTTCTCTTGAGGCTGCAGGATTGGGGAAGAAGGTCTTGGACAAAGTAAACAGCCCTAGAGAAGAGGGGCCAGGCCTTAGGAGAAAGGCTCTACACGGGAGGAAGGGGGGCTGGGGAAAGGAAGGGATAGAACTCTCAGGATAGGAAGTGGCTGGATCCAAGGCAAGCCTGGAAATTGGTCCCAGAACTCCCTTCCCCTCACCTTTCTCCTTCCCTTGCCTCTCAGCCCATTTTCTTGATTCTAGGACAACTCCAAGGCTCCGAAGGTAGACGGAGCCCGAATAGGCGCAGGGAAAGAATCAACTGATGTATAAATATGAAACAAAAATGCTAAGCTTGCTAAAAGCCATGGAAATGAAATGCAAATGACAGTAAGAACTTCTGGAACTGTTTTAAGAGAGGGAAAGATGTGGCTTCCTTCTCCTCACTGGAAACGTGAATGTAGCATGTAACTCCCTGGGTACAGCTCAAGATGTGAACAATTCAGATCCCAGATTTTGTAAAAGATAAAGGGAAGCATTACATCAGCAGGAGTACTGGAGTCCATGTGAATGTGATCAGTAGTAAATCAGCTGTGACGTTTTTGTTGTTAACATAATCACTTCTCTAATGAATTATTCGCTTCAACAATCATTATTATACTTGTGTTGATTCTTGGTGTGGTTTACATCAAATCACCTTTCCTTTTTTTTTTTTTTTTGAGACAGAGTCTCGCTCTGTCACCCAGGCTAGAGTGCAGAGGTGCAATCTCGGCTCACTGCAACCTCCACCTCCTGAGTTCAAGTGATTCTCCTGCCTCAGCCTGCTGAGTAGCTGGGATTACAGGTGCCTGCCACCATGCCTGGCTAATTTTTAGTATTTTTAGTAGAGATGAGATTTCACCACTTTGGCCAGGCTGGTCTTGAACTCCTGACCTCGTGATCCACCTGCCTCAGCCTCCCACAATGCTGGGATTACAGGCGTGAGCCACTGTGCCCCGCCAAATCATCTTTCATATGTGCTCACTTTGGAGTTTGTAATTAGGATCCAACATTAAACCATTGAACTGAGAAGTATCAGTGCAAGCTGACTTCTCACTGTGGTATTACATTTACTTCGCTGACAACTAATATGCTATCGAATCAGGACATTAGTTCTATTTATAACTAATGGAATAATAGAACTAGTTGTCCTGATCTATTACTTCCATTTACAGTTAAGGATGCCAATGCACAGAGAGGTCACATAGTAAATGAGTGACAAAACTAAGATTTGATTCCAGAGCCTATGGGCTATGCCGGAAGTTGGCAAACTCTGGCCCTTGGGCCAAATCTGGTCTGCCACCTGTTTTTGTAAGTCATGTATTATTGGAATACACCAAAACTATTTGTTTATGTATTTGTGGCTGCTTTTGAGCTGCAACAGCAGAGTTGAGTGTTACACCAGACCCTGCATGGCCTAGAAAGCCTAAAATATTTATTATCTGACTACTTACAGAAAAAGTTTCTGAGCAGAGCTAACCCATCCTCTGCACCACCTCTAATGCAAGGTGGACCTTTCCCCAACTCTGGCCGAGAGGCTCATCACAGGGAGCCAAGACCAAGAAGTGAGAGGGAAGAACAGGAATCTTAGTTGTCCTCAGTAGTGCCTGGAGATTCAGGGGAATCACGGCCAGCACAGGGGTATAATAAGCTCCCTGCTTTGTTCCGAAAGATTTTTGCAGCAGGAACCACAGATATAGAATGTAAGCTTCACAGAAGGGAGGAACCGTCTGCTTAGCCTGCTGCTGGCACCTTACCTTTTTAACAAATGGATAAATGCATCATTTATGTTTGTGAATCAGGGACCAAGTGTACTTTACTTGATGACAAACATGGAACAGATTAAAGGCCCACAGACACACTGGCCATGAATGTCGCAATCAAGGTTCTGGTGTGTTTTGTCTTGTAGGAGGATGAGCTGCTCCAGCAAGCGGGATCTGTGCGAGCGAGGAAGGTCGTCTCCAGCCACCCCGGAGTTTTCCTTGGCTCCTAAGAGCTCCACTCACAGATCATTCTGTTTGTCAAGATTCGAGAACCAACCATGTAAATTGGAAAAACTTTCCACCTAATGATCGAATGAATACTAATGCAGTGGCAGAGTTGTGAACGCTCATTTGATTTCCCTTTCATCCAACTGAATGACTTGATTTCTGGGGAAGGATTTGAAAACTGCATGGAGGGAACCCTTTTTAGAAAACAGAGCTGGACACGGAGGGATAAGGACAGACTGGACACTGTGATGCCACTGAGCGATGCCCGTTCCCAACAGGACGAACCCTCATGTGTGTTTCAACCAATAGAGATTCATCATCGAACTTAACAAAAAAATCTTACTCAGCTGAATCGAACTGTTACTGGAGGGTGGCAAAGTATCTACGAAAGAGTGGGTAGGGAAGAAAAGACAGGTGTTGAGTCTTTTTAAATACTAAAAATACTAACATGGCAGTTACTTGGAAAGAAAGGGCTCAGAGAGGGGAGCCTGGAGACACTGGGAGGCGCTCATGCTAGAGGCTGAGAGGGAGGACATGGGATGTGGGTTCAAAGAGGTTCCTCACACTGCACCTGATGCCAACTGGCACCCTGTTTGCAAAGCCTGGCTGCCACCCAGAACTGCTCAAATGTGGATGCCAGCCTTTCTGCCCTGGTGCCTCCCTTCCCAGTAACTTGGCACCGGGAAAGTCTTGCAACTCTCACATTTATAGACCTCAACAAAACACCATTATGTGATTGAACCCCTGCCTAACATCGGCTCTGAATATGCATTTACAATGAAGCGTGGCAGTTGTTGTAAAATTCTCGGCATCTCTTTGACACCATCCTCTAGTGGCTTTCCGCCCAGTCTCTCGCGGTTGTGTTTTTTTAAGTGCTCTAAGCAAATGAGCTAATGTAATTCAAGTAAAAGCTAGGAAATACAAGCTGAAATATATTTAAAGAAAAAGCTAGAATGCAGTTCATGCAGATGCTCCAAGCATAGACCTCAGCAGGCTGAAGAGTGGAGCCTCCGCCCCGTGCAACTCTGCTGATGCCGCCTCTCCCCTTGATGCTGCACAGCCTTGGGCTGGCGCTCCTGCAGAGCCTCCAGCCCTCCCAGGAGGATGAACAGTCACCGGCAACACCCCCTGCAGCCCCTGACCAGCCTCCCAAGAGAAATGCTTCTCGTTGCTCAGGCCCTCGAGCCTGTATTTTGTTTGTTTAGAACTCTGACCTTTATAAAAAGCTGAACTCACTGCCCAGAAAAACAGGAAGTTTACTCACCAGGAAGCCATGACAATGAAGCAGAAAGAGGGGGTCAATATTTCTCTACCAGCAAAGCTAAGTCTCAGACAGGACTGCGAGAAACCCCGTGCTGACACCCACACGGTTCCTCCCTCGAACGCATTCTCTCTGCACCAGCAGCCCCTGACCCAGTGCCTGCTCGCGATCGACACCATGGCATGACATTGAGTAAGGAAGGTTCCTTCTAGTTCCTCAGGTTCCTTCCCTGAGACAGCTGAGTAATGCTGGTATCCTGAAACTGTCTCTGGAAGGATCCAGCATCACAGAAGTGGTGTGACATCAGAGATGGGGCTCAAGAAGGTGGCCCTGTGCAGTACCCCAGGTCTGCGTCCTCAGCTGGAGGGTAGGGGTGGAAACAGATAATGAAGCAGGGGAAGAAATACAAACTGACAAAGAGCTACACCTGGCATGGACACTGGACCTGCCCGAAACCCTGACTTTCACGTTTGTGCTTGAACTCTAAATCTTATAAGGCCTCTCTGAAAAGAATCTCATTCTTTTCTCTATCGGTAGGTAGACAAATAGTAGATACATAGATATACATATTTATACACATTGTAATATAGATAACTGTACAAATAATTTTTTAAAATTATGTTTTCTCTCCTGTATTTTTGAAGAGCAGAGATTACAAGCTGGTTCTTACTGGTTGAATTCTACTGGTCTCTAAAGCAATAGATGTGTATTTGACCCACACAGAGTTCTAAGTTTTTTGTTTTGATTTCTTGAGACAGGGTCTCACTCTGTTGCCCAGGCTGGAGTGCAGTGGCATGACCTTGGCTCACTGCCACCTCTGCCTCCTGGGATCAAGTGATTCTCGTCCCTCAGTCACTGAGTAGCTGCGATTATGGGTGCACGCCACCACATCATGCTAGTTTTTGTATTTTTTGTAGAGACTGGGTTTCATCATGTTGCCTAGGCTTGTTTCAAACTTGTCAACTTAAGCAATCTGCCTGCCTCAGCCTCCCAAAGTGCTGGGACTACGGTGTGAGCTACCACACCTAGACAGTTCTAATTTTTTTTTTTTTTTTTCGAGACAGAGTCTTGCTCTGTGGTCCAGGCTGAAGTGCAATGGAATGAACTCGACTCACTGCAACTTCAGCATCTCAGGGTTAAGCAACTCTTGTGCCTCAGCTTCTGGAGCAGCTGGGACGATGAGTGCATGCCACCAAACCTGGCTAATTTTTGTATTTTTAGGAGAGATCAGGTTTTGCCATGCTGGCCAGTCTTGAACTTCTGACCTCAAGTGATCTGCCCGCCTCAGCCTCCCAAAGTGCTGGGATTACAGGCATGAGTCACCACACCCGGCCTGGTTCTAAGTTTTAACATTAGAACTCTGCCAACATTAAGAGAAATCAGAAAAAACCTGGAATTCTGGCTTCTCTTGACGAAGGAAGATCCGGCAACACAGGGCCTGGATGCGCAAGTGGGAAACATCATCTGGGGTGGGGTAGCAGCAGCCGCCACCTTCAGACAGGGCTCAAGCTCAGCAGCTCACCCCAGTCTCCACCACTCCCTACTGCCTCAACCCTGAGGCCTGCTGTTCATTTCCATTTATTGAGATTATCTGTGACTCATTTCACTCATCTGTGCTCCCAAGGACATCTAACCAAACAGCCCCTGCCATTTAGTATTTGCCACCAACATCAACTTTAACCAAACATCAGTTTAACGATGTACTTTGAACAACTGCATGTTTTACACATCCTTTGAGATTCGTTTTCTCTGGATAAGACCTACATGTTTCTTTTGCAGAAGGCATGAAGGACGTTTATTTCCTCCCCCCACCCCCACCCCACCACTCCTCCCCACCCCCAGATCTGTATGCTTCTTGGAGAACAATGGGAGGAGGAAAACAAGAGCCTCTGCATCCCATCAGTGTTACACTTCAGTAACAGTTCACCATCGATACACGTGTGTGTGTGTGTGTGTGTGTGCCTGCGTGTGTACTGCTCTAAAGTGGGGGAAATTCCAGGAATTCTTACTAGGCTGAAGAAGAGAAAGATTCAAAAAGGAATTAACCAGTTACACAGACTGAAAAGGCGACTATAGGAATCCCTCAAACAGCCAAAATGAAGGGTGATGAGAGAAATAGAAAAAATATCGGAAGTTGTGACTTTAAAACATAAGGCAGGTGCTTCGAGAAAAAAACTGTTTACCAAAAGCTGAGATGCCTGGTAAACAAAGGGGAGAAGTGAGAGGCAGAAGAAAAAGAGAAGTAAGGAGCAGAGGAGGAGGTGGAAAGACCAGTGAACCCGGGGCAGAGGTAAACACCAATACCCAGAGGAGTAGGAGGAGGCCTCTGCTAAACATCGGCGCTAAGTAAAAAGAGATCGAAGACAAAGGCATATTTGTTTAAGCTGGTTTTTCAGAACAAAATTAGGAACCTTGTACTTTCTGTAGAAAAAAAAAAAAAAATCTCAGATGACTGTGATTACACACAAATGAGCTCCCAGGGAGAGGCCAAAACGACTTCCTCCTTTTCAGAAGAGCACAAGTCCTCCTTTGGGAGAACAATCCTGCCCTCTGAACCCTGCTTCTCTCCCCGGTGGTGTGCCTTGATTTCTTACGTAGAAATCAACCATGCTTTCATTTCTGGGACAGTTCCAGTTTCTATTTTCTAAGTGATAAGAGACATAAAATGTCAACGGCTTGCAAAGGAAAGGGAACACACAACATTGATGTTTCTCAAGAAAGAAAAAGATCACGAATGTTTAGATTACTTTTTGCCTTTCAAAAATGTGACCACAACATCTTGGCCCTTTCTGAAATGAGGCTTTAGAAAGAAACGGTGTTTCCAGACGTTTTGTTATCCTCACCTCGAATTTCTGCCTCAGCTCCACATTTCCTTCTTCGTCCCCTTCCGGAATGGGTACGTTGTAGTACTCACCTTCTTCTTGGTTAAGCAACTTGTACCTTTCAAAGACAGGAGAAAAAGAGTTACCACCGTAAGCTTAGCAAGTCTTCCGTAGCCTCTAGTCAAGCTGTTATGTGAAATGCATGCTATGGAGAGACTACAGCCAGATAAGTAGACATTTTTCCCTTTTTTCTGAGACAGAGTCTCACTCTGTCACCCAGGCTAGAGTGCACTGGTGTGATCTGGGCTCACTGCAACCTCTGCATCCTGGATTTAAGAGATTCTCCTGCCTTAGCCTCCCAAGTAGCTGGGATTACAGGTGTGTACCACCACACCTGGCTAATTTTTGTATTTTTAGTACAGACATAGTTTTGCCATGTTGGCCAGGATGGTCTCGAACTGGCTGATCTCAAACTCCTGACCTCGTGATCTGTCCGCCTTGGCCTCCCAAAGTGCTGGGTTTATAGATGTGAGCCACTGTGCCAAGCCTGGCCATAAGTAGATATTTAACTGACTTTTTTTTTTTTTTTTTTTTTTTTTTTTTTTTTCCTGAGACAGGGTCGCTCTGTTGCCCAGGCTGGAGTGCAATGGTGTAATCACAGCTCACTGCAGCCTCAGCCTCCTGGGCTCAAGCGATCCTCACACCTCAGCCTCCTAAGTAGCTGAGACTACAGGTGCACACCACCACAGCTGGCCAATTTTTGTATTTTTTGTAGAGATGGGGTTTTTCCATGTTGCCCAGGCTGGTCTCAAACTTTTGGACTCAGCAATCCACCTGCCTCAGCCTCCTGAAGTGCTGGGGTTATAGGCGTAAGGCACCATGTCCTGTCTGAACTGACATTTTAGAGACTTAAGCCTAACTATATAAATGGTCTGATGCTTTGAGACATATTCAACCTAAATGGCTTCCATACCAGCCACTGGCTGGCATCTTCATTAGCTCCGATACTCCAAAGGAAAGGGATCCCATGAAGTCATTCCTTGTTGTTCGATCCCAGTCCCAGATTTCTACAGACAGTCGCCGGTCTTTGTCTGAAGGTTTCAATTTGCTGCAAGACACACACACATGCAAACACTAGGTTATCTTGCTTGTGGTTTTATTGGGAGATAACACATGTACATGACTTGAGACTGAGATAGAGAAATAGTATATTTAATTCTCTTACTGGTCCAGTAAAATACCAAACCCTCATGCTGGCAATCAAAGCTCTACAGGAGGAGTTAATAAACTATAACTCATGGGCCAAATCTGGCCCAAAGTCTATTTTTATAAATAAAGTTTTATTAGAACACAGGCATGGCTATTTGTTTACATATTGTCTATGGCTGCTTTGGCACTAGAAAGTTAGAGTTACAGAGGTGCAACAGAGACTGTATGACTCACGAAGCCTAAAATATATACTATCTGGTCCTTCATAGAGCAGAGCTTGCTGGTCCCTCTAGAATAGAGAGCTACCTTTCTGGTTGTCCACAGAAAAACTGCTTCCTGTTACTAGTCTACAAACGGGACGTCTTGCTTTTGCTCAGCTACACTCACTCCTGCCTTATTTATTTCCTTCTTCCCCTTCTACCATCTCTACCTCTGAAATCCTGGCAGCCCTCCCAGGCTGACTTTAAATGTCACATTTTCCAGGAACTCTTCTCTTTGAAGGCAAGAATGATCTTCCCATTTCAGTAGCAATAAGACTTTCTATGTTACTCGCTCATTCTGCAGTCTAAAAATTATTTAAATTCTTGCCTTATGCCCTCCCCCTAACTCTCAAAAGAACCTAAATCCATCAAGAGGTGGACATACATGATACACTTTTAAATCATCTTTAATATCTTAAACAGAAGTGTTTACCCAGATTAGATAATAATAATTTGAGGCCTGAATTATGCAACTCTTGGTATCATAATTACCGCCTATCCAACAGGTGCTAATAGCTACCTCCCTATGGCAGCCTGAGGAGATCTTAGGACTGAAGACATGTTTAAAGACGTTTAGAACCAGCCTACCTCATTATCTCAAATAATGAGGTGGACAACTGCATGGTGTATAGGAACGAAATTTGATCAAAGAGACCACTTACAATGTAAAGGACTCGTTCCACTGGGGATTTAGTGTGGAGCGGATGGTTTTGGTTTTTTGTTTGCTTTCGTTCTTGGGATCAGGAATAAGTTTCAGCTTCACGTAAGGATCTGAAAGCCCGTTTGGATCCATAGGGATTAGATTTTTTGCATCTCGTACTGTGAAGAGAGAAGGAAGAAAAAATTACAAAGAGAGAAGGAACCTATATTGCCCAGTGTCCTGTGTCAATACCAAGCCGAATAAAAGAGACGTCAGGATGGCGTTTAGGGAGAAAGAAGGTGGAAACAAAAGCCTCTAATGCTCAGCTGTAGAAAAGTAACCCACTGCCATCACCGGCAGAGATAACGGGCATCATGTGGGCCCTTGTGGGCAGGTCTGGAGACTCAGCACCAGCCTCGACTGGCAGCATCAGCAAACACTCAGATTATCTATTAGAAATGTAGAAACCCAGGTTCCACCCCAAACCTGATGAAGAAGAGTCCACAATTTAATGAGATTCCCAGGCAACCTGTGCAGCTCCACAGGCGTAATGGTGCACCCTCCCCGCACGGAGGCAGCCAGCCCGACCTAGTCCCTGCTGCTCACATGCAGCTGAGCTCTGGGTAGGTGTTACCCCATTTTGTGGATAATGGCCAATGGTTTCCAACCCTGGCTATACACTGAAATCACATGGGGGTTGGGGAACAGTGGCATTCAAAATTTTAAACCCCACAATTAAACTAGAATCTCCAAGGAATGTGGCTCAAATATTGGTTTTTGTTTGTTTGTTTTTGAGACAGAGTCTTGCTCTGTTGCGCAGGCTGGAGCACAGTGGCATGATCTCTGCTCATTGCAACCTCCACCTCTGATTCTCCTGCCTCAGCCTCCTGAGTAGCTGGGATTACAGGCCACCACATCTGGTTAATTTTTGTATTTTTAGTAGAGACAGGGTTTTATCATGTTGGTCAGGGTGGTCTTGAACTCCTGACCTTGTGATCCACCTGCCTTGGCCTCCCAAAGTGCTGGGATTACAGTCGTGAGCCACCCCACCTGGCCAAGTATTTGTTTTTAAAAGCTGCTTGGGTGATTCTATTGGGCAGCAGGGGCAAGCTCATTGCTACACACAGCTGTAATTCAGAAGTGCTACCAGGTGCTGGTCCATGGACCAGCAGCATCTACATCACGTGGGAGCTCATTAGACACGCAGAACCGTGGGCCCTACCCTCGGACTTAATAACTCTGAATCCTCCCTTTAACAAGACCTCCAGGTGCTTCCAATGCAATGCTAGCTTGAAAAACCTGATATGGGAATCACAAATAATTAGAAGGAAAGGCCATTTCACCCAGAGGAAGGCAGGTCTGAGATTTAATGGCTGGCAGAGGCTCACAACAGTGAGAAGCTGTCTAAAACCACTGCACATCAATGTAAAAGGTAATTATCCACTGCTATGATGAAGAGACAAAGGCCTGAGCCTCCTACCCCAAATGCCTTCCTCATTATCTTCCAATGGCATCTTCCCCAGTTAAGACTGAATTATCAGATCCCTAACTGGTCAGACACCATCAGCACACATATAACTGGGACGAGGCTCCTCAGTCCAGTGGTTCCCACAGTATGGTCCCTGAACCAGCCGAACTGGCATCACCTTCTGAATCAGAACTCTGGGGTGGAGTCCAATGATCTAGATTTACCAAGCCTCTAGGTGATTCTGATGTCCATAAAAGTTGCAGAACCACGGATCTAGGCAATTAGCATAGTTTATCAGCATAGTTTGATTATTAAGAATTAGAGAAGAAATTTAGAAGCAGGCACTGCAGTTGGCAGTGGGCAGGGCTAGATGGGAAGGGGACGGGCAGGGGAGAGCCCTAAAGATGTTGGGTCTTTGGACAAACATGAGGGAGGTACAGCCCTGGGATCAGAAGTCAGAGATAGGCACTGCCTTTACTAGTCTGTGGACCTACTATGTGCTATCTCTTGCCAGCCAACAGCCTATGTCTTCCTTACCTGGCAACCTTACAGAGGTGGGTAACAGATGGGACTAAATTCAAATAGAGAAGGGGAGGGGACTGGCTCAGGTCTGCTAGCCACAGAGAAGCTGAACATATGTCTGTCACACCCCACTGGTGCCTTCCAAGTATTTCTTCTCCTAAGAAAGTATCTGACCTCATTCATCTCGGGGAGCAGACAGCACATAAATAAAACAGGCATGATCCCTGTGGCTCAGCAGGTGTCTCACCAGGTAACCCTGAGCACTGTGAAGCTGAGTCTCTGAGCCTCTGTTTCTTCATCTAGAAAAATGAAGAGGGGCATAATTCCGGTGGTACAGAACTGTTGGGAGAATCAAATAAAATAATGTTGATAAAAGACCTTACATTGTTGGGGGCTTAGAAAATGAAAAAAAAAAAAAATCCATGATGTGACTGCTCGCTACAGCCCAGGAACAATGTTTCAGACTTGTTTCCACTGTTACCATTCTGAAATCCAGAGGGTTGGGGGCCCCCAGGGGGCCTGGGCACTCAAGAATTCACCAAGCTCCTGCGAAAGGCTTTAACCCAATGCAGAAGATCTTGCCCCTAAAACGTCAACCCCGAGTATCACAAAAGATGAAAAATGTGAGCATAAAAATGGAGCTCTCCCACGAGGAGTGGAAAGAGGCCCAGGGTCTCTCTCTGATTAAACACCAGGATGAGAATCAGATGCTTTTTAAAAGGCAGAAAATGCCCTGGAATGTCTAACACTGGAGGCTACAGAAGGTCACATCCAGGATAAGCCAATGAAGACCCTTATCAAGGCCACCAAGAGCTCCTGGGTTGCCTCTGCTAGTTGCAGAATTATTGCGGGTGCCTGCTTTTAAATCTTCAATTTATATTCCTGACAACACACACACACACACACACATACACACACAATCATGGAAGTATGATCTCTTCTGAATAGTGATGGGTTAAAATCTTGATGGGATTTAAAGCTGTGAGCTTCCTACTGAGATACTATCATTTAAGTAGAAAATAAAAAGAGTTATCAATTCCAAATGTCATTGAAGCGGATAGTGGGTCCAAATTTCAATTTCTTACTGCAGCAGAGAACAGCCTGTGTGATGTGTGACTCATGGCATGCCAGGACACCTTAATCAGGATTATGAGCAACTAACTTGGGGGTCCCATCTGCTCGGAGTGTGGGATCTGGGGCAAGGCTGCCTGCATTTGAATTCTGGCTTTGCCACTCTGTGGTTGTGGACAAGCTATTTTATCTCCCAAGTTTCCTCATCTCGAAACTTGTATCTCCTTCGTCGGGATTATGTAGGCTCGTACATATTAAGTGCTTAGAACAGCGATTGGCACACGGTGAGAGCAGGATATCGATGATCCTAATTGTTCTTAATACAAGTCACTGGTGGAGAACAAAATCGACAAGCCTTAGATGCGCAGAAACTTCAGCGACAGCATTTGCAAATGCCGGGGAAAACAGTGCAATGTGGCAATCTATGAACGGGGCTGCAACTGTATGGTTTCAAGAATGTCTTAGGCTAAGAGGCAATGCTAGGGGCATTACTCACAGGAATACTTGTAAGGAAGCTGGAAGAGGAGAAGCTAGGAAAGAGAAAATAAGAGGGAAATTGAAGTGGGGAAGTGGATGAGAACAAGGGCTGGAGACAGAAGAGAGAAACAAGGGAACTATGCGATCAAGATGTGGAGTCATAATCCCAACACTTTGAGAAGCCGAGGCAGGTGGATCACTTGAAGTCAGGTGTTCGAGACCAGCCTGGCCAACATGGTGAAACCCTGTTCCTACTAAAAATACAAAAAGTACCTGTAATCCCAGATGCTCAGGAGGCTAAGGCTAGAGAATCACTTGAATCCAGGAGGCAGAGGCTGCAGTGAGTCGAGATCGTGCCACTGCACTCCAGCCTGGATGGCACAGTGAGACTCTATATCTCCCACCCCCACCCCCAAAAAGAGGTGTGGGGTCAGAGGGCGTAGGTTGGCAGGGATTCTCAACCTCAGCTACACACTGGAAACACCTGGGATGTTTTAGTCAAACACTGAGGCCTGTGCCCCAGCCTCAGAGAGTCAGACCTACTTGATCTGGGTTGAAGCCCAGGCATCACAATCTTTAAGCTCCCCAGATGAGTCTCAGGTGAAGCCAGGGCCAGGCACTGTTCTCTGCACCCAGCACTCGCCCTCCAAGTGTGCTCCCTGGAGACCTTAGCTATTACTAGCATTTTTCTTTAAATTGGCTCACTTTTTAATGTCCATCATTTAAAAATGAAATGTATCACTCTAGGAAACAGAAAACCAAGATTGTTTGCCACAAGTGGAAGGTAACCATGAAAGTAAACACAATGAAAATCGATGTTATTCATTTCTAGCTGGATCCAGTTGCCTGAGAACTTCTCTCTTTGCTACAAAAGGGGAAATTAACAAGTGCTAGAGTGTTAAGGATATTCTGGCCCCATAAGTCTTTCTTTGCCGTTACAACTGAGATTGAAAGAAAATTGAGAACAACTAACTCATCACGTAATTTAATGTTTGTTTTTTTAACGTCCGTACCGTACCTTCAGAAATTGCCTCAAGTGCTACCAAAAGTCATACCCACCAGTGGCCCCATCCCACACCTGGGAAGCACAATTGTCAGGAATGCCAATTCTTATTAAGGAAGTGAAATATTCCACAGCCTATGAGCAGTACCAGGTCCAAGTAGAACAGACGTGGCACTGATCCCACAGTTCATTTCTTGTCTTTTACTTTCTGCAAGAACCAAATTGTTTTGACTCACAGAATTAAGATAATGAAAAAAAAATCACACTACTTTGATACACACACTGTTGAAAATTTTATATATATATATATATATATATATACACACACACATATATATGTATGTATTTTTTTTAAAGATCTACCGTGCCAACTCGATTTCCAAAAGATAGGCAGTCTCTAAACCCAGCAGTATAGACACAACACACTTCCCTTGCTCATTCCATTGCAGAAGCACTGAGTACTCCCCGGGGTCTGCCCAAATGGGCCCAAAGTCCTGGCAGGGGATGCGGGAAGAATGCTTTTCTATCACATCGCATTAGCCATCCTGCAGCCTTTATGAGGAGGAGACATCTGCTGAGGAAATACATCTGTGCCATGGTACTGGCCATTTCAGAATAGAAAGTCTGTTCTGTAATTCCAGAACTTTAATAGAAATATAGAATGCTAATTATATTCCCATTTTTTTGGCTTCAGATGGCTGCTCTGAAATTATCAGCTGTCGAGCCCGGCACTGAGAAAAACCAGCCTGGGTTAGAAGGTTATATAATTTCCTGGTCATGTAACCTATCATTTCTGGATAAAACCCATTCAAATGAGATTATGAAGACCGAGAAAACCTATTCAGTGATATGTGATGCAGGCAGCGCAGCAGCCCAGGACATGAGGGTTTTAGAGTTTTAAGTCAAGGGGATATAAGGCATCTGGGCTGTCTCATCGGCTCAGGAGTCTGGGCAGCCCTAACCGGATTGGAGAATCTAAGCCACAGGTGCACCAGGGTAGACAGCGCAGTGCGGGCTTGGCAATGAAGCCAGTGATTTTGCCTAGAGCCTACTTGATGAAAAGTGAAGATGGGGACCCAGGCAAGAAGACAGGCAGGAGTGACTGCCATGCTTTCTCTGGGAGAGGCAAAGTGCGCTCACAAGGGCTTGTAGTCAGCTGCGGGAGGGATGTGCGTCTGATGCTGCACAGGAGGAAGTCAGGCCGTCCCTGCTTGAATGGGTGCTGCAGGTGCTGGGGACTTCTCGGGGGCAGCATCACTTAGGGGCTAAGCGTGTGGGCAGCTAGGGTCAAATCTCTGCCCTGCCACTTATTAGGTGTATGGCTTTGGATAAATTACCCAACTTTGCAGTGTGTTCATCTGTAAAACAGGGACAGTCACAGTGCCTATCCCATAGGGTTGTTGTGAAACTAAGTGAATTGATAGATGCAAAGCCTTGAGAAGAGAGCCCAGGATGAAGGAAGCGTTCTCTATTTGCTATTATTACTGATGGCAGTGTTAAAGAAGCATTTGCTATGCTTATCATCATCGCCATCACCACCACTATCCCCACCATCATTCAGTTCTGAGCCCAGAAGCAGGGCTGTTTCCTCAGGGTAACAGAACCCACTAAGCTACAGTGAAAGAGCTCCCAGATGTTCCAAAACAGTTTTCAATTTAAAAAACAAAAACAAAAACAAAGCTCAATGCAATCCTTGATCCATTCAGAGAACGGTCCAGATGCTTTCCTTCTGTTTTTTGAGATGGAGTCTCTGCAGCCCAGGCTGGAGTGCAGTGGCACGATCTCAGCTCACTGCAACCTCTGCCTCCTGGGTTCAAGTGATTCTCCTGAGTTAGTCTCCCAAGTAGCTGGGACTACAGGCACGTGCCACCGAGCCTGGCTAATTTTTGTATTTTTAGTAGATACGGGATTTCGCCATGTTGGTCAAGCTGGTCTCAAACTCCTGATCTCAAGTGATCCACCCACCTCAGCCTCAAAAAATGCTGGGATTACAGACCTGAGCCACCGCACCTGGCCCTTCCAGGTGGTTTCTTAATCCAGAGAATGTATGTAGCATAAGTGATGGGGTGGAATGATAAACACCCGTGACTCACCACCTCGAATACAAGCTAGATTGGTGGCAACCCTGCTGAACCTACCCAGTGTGTGACCCTTTCCCACCACCCCCACCCACACTGTGGATTTTTAATCTCACTCTGAGGGTGCTCTGGCTGGGCAATGGGTCAACGTGAGGTCACGCAGAAGTTCTGAAGGATCCATCCACGGGCACGTACACCAACAGCTTTGTTGAGGACACAGCTGTATCCCTGTTGCCTGCAGACCAGACTTGTCAGCACTGACCCACAGTGACCCCGCCCATCAAAGGGTTCATGTCTACACAGAGACACTGTTTCTTGATGCACAAAAGTCAAATGTCTCCAGATTTACGGACAACATGGCCCTTCAAATGTTTTGCTTTAGGAAATAATTCTCTTTTTATTGCTTTTTCTCCCCCCTCTAAGAACATGCTTAGCTTCTACTTAAACACCAACAACAAGAACAAAGGCTTAAAACAGAATTACTGCAAGTCAGGATTGTTCCGTGTGTGCTGACCCAGTGAAACCTCCCACCTCCACCCCAGCCTGATAGCAAAAGCAAGAGTAAACAAAATTCTCAAATCCTACTCCACACCAGGCATGAGCAAAAATATTCTCTGACACTGCAGGAAAAAAAGAAACAAACTCTTCTTTGTTTGAAGTTACCAACAGCAAAAGAAATGTGAAAATGCAAAATGGTGGTGGAAGAGCAGGTAAGTGCTGGAAACAGGCGAGACTTAGTGTCTGTGGTTGAAAGAACTTGATGTCTTTCAACATCAGGCCACGGAGTGAGGGATGCTTCCCAGACTCATGAGCCTTGTCTTTGAGGAATAAAAAGTGGCTTTGAACCCAGAGAATTCATTATTTTGATAATTATTAGATATCCAGAATGTTCTCTCAAAGGACTTTAGCTCCATAGATTAATTTAGGGTAAAAAGATGCTAATGATCAAGCCCATTTGCAGACAGGGCATGCAGGCAGAGAGAGGTGAAATCACCTGTTCACTATACAAAGCTAAAGAGTAGCCAAGCTGGGGCAGGCTTGTGATTGTGTGAAACTCAACGGTTTGCTTGCTGCTGTACAGAAATGATTTGAGCAAGACAAAGCCCCAGAGAAGAGGCGGTGAAGTCAGCCTCAGCTAGGAGGGGATGGAGGAAAATGAGGAGGAAAGGAAGAGACCAAACTCTGCTGGATGGATGGGTGGCCAAAGAGCACAGAGGGAAAAGTGAACACACACCTTGCAGTGCTGGATTGTGCCCTGAGTGTGCGTACAGGGGTGATGGGAAGGCAGGCAAAGCCTCGCTGCTATGGCTGTGCTTTGGTGCCTTGAACTTAGAGAAGGGGTTTACAGGTGCTGCACCTGATTTAAAGGTGTGAGTGCAGTAGCTTCAGGGATGCAGTTCTAAAACCAATAAGCCTCTTAGCACATTGGGGTGTTCCAGTCACTACAGCTGGAATGTGCTGACATCTGCCTAAGAAGCAACAGTCGGTGACCGAATCAATTAAGACCATGACGTGCCCAGTGACCACATACCCAGTGAGAACCCAGCAACCATGCCACCAGAGAGGAAATGGTGCTTTGCGGGTCCTCTCCCTCTCTCTCTGCTGCAGTCACCAATTCTAGGACAAATGGCACATGGACAGCATACAGGAAAAAGATTGCAGTGGGTGTGAAAGTGAGCCGGGAAATGTAGAGATTTTAAGGCCACAAAACAAATACTGAATTAAAATGTAGAGATTTTTAAGGCCACATGTAGACATTTTAAGGCACATGTAGAGATTTTAAGGCCACAAAACATACTGAAACCAAGGAAAAATGACACTCCACAAAATAGCATAACTATATCTAAAAACAGCGTGTTCATTTCCCTACAGTAGCGTTCCCAATGGCAGTGGTGCGCATACCACGAGAAGCCTGGCGGGGCTGAGACTGTCCTTTTTTTTTTTCCCAGTCAACAAGGTCTGTTTAACACAGCTATGTTCCAATAAAACTTTATTTAAAAAATGGGCCAGATACGGTGGCTCATGCCTGTAATTCCAGAACTTTGGGAGGCCAAGACACCTGAGCTCAGGAGTTTGACACCAGCCTGGGCAACATGGTGAATCCCCATCATTTAACCCTATGCAGAAGGAAACAAGAAAGTAAGTGATGTGGGGAAAGGGTGTGGCTTCTTAAAACGTTTGGTCCCTGCCAGATGAATGCCTGTTGGCTGAAGTAGGCTTCTTTACCACTAAGCGGAGTACCCTGCAGCTCATGCTGCCCCAGTTGAGGTCCCAGGACTTAACTGTAACTTTGACCAGCCTTCTGCTAGAGGAATGACTTCAACAGTGATCTTAGCAATAGGTATCCTCAGTTTCCTGGGGCTGCTGGAACAAAGTATCACAAACTTCCTGATTAAGACAGCAGAAATGTATTCTCTTGCAGTTCTGGAGGCCTGGAGGCCAGGAGTCCAACATCCATAACACCAGGCCCAAAATCAGGGGCTCCGCAGGGCCATGTTCCTTCTGGAGGCTCCAGAGGAAAATATGCTCCAGGCCTCTTCCAGCTTCTGGTGGTGGCCATCATGGCTTGGCTTGTGGCCACATCACCTTCTCCTCTGTGCCTGTAATTTCTCTCTATGCTTCTCTAAGGATACATATGTGATCACATTTAGGGCCCACCCAGATCATCCAGAGTAATTATCCCACCTCAAGATCCTTTTTCCAAATTAAGGGCACATTTATAGATTCCAGGGATTAAGATCTGATGTCTTTGGGTGGTTGTTACTCATCCTACTCTAAGTACTACTAAGGAATTTTCTTCTCAGGGTGATGAAATGTTCTGAGTTAGATGGTGGTGATGGTTGCACCATCTTGTGAACATACTGGAAACCACTACATGGTACATTTTTAAAGGGTGAATTTTATGACCTGTGAGTTATATCTGTATTAAAAAAGAAAGAGGCTTTACTGACAGGTTTCCACGTGCTTCACCACACCCACTCACTTAATACGACTCAGATGCCCATTTTCCAGATGACAAAACCAAGGCAGAGAGATGTTAACAAACCTGCTCAAGGTTGGGGATTTAGTAAGGGAGAGAGTCAGGAGTGCAACAGAGTTCCCGCCTCAGGGGCCTGAGCGTGGTCCCCACAAGGTGACCTCTGCATTCAGGTTCACCTGTGGAATAGGAGAGAGCAAACTTTTTCTAAAAAGAGCCAGATCATCAGTCGTTTAGGCTTTTCAGGTCCTGAAGTCTGTACTGCCACTATGCAGGTCTACTGAGGAGCAAAAGCAGGCACAGATAATATGTGAACAAATGAACATAGCTGTGTTCCAATAAAACTTTATTTAAAAAATGGGCCAGATACGGTAGCTCATGCCTGTAATTCCAGCACTTTGGGAGGCCAAGGCGCCTGAGCTCAGGAGTTTGAGACCAGCCTGAGCAACATGGTGAAACCCCATCTCTACTAATATATAATTAGCTGGTCATAGCAGCATGCGCCTATAGTCCCAGCTACTTGGGAGGCTGAGAGAGGAGAATTGCTTCAACCCAAGAGGTGGAGGTTTCAATGAGCTGAGATCATGCCACTGCACTCCAGCCTGGGCGACAGAGGGAGACTCCATCTCAAAAAAAAAATAAAATAGGCTGTGGGCCAGATTTTGCCCTTGGGCCATAGTTAGCTGACCCCCAGCATAGAACAAACCCCACCCCACCAACACAGTAAGTTGCTTGAGGAGAAAGTGACATAAAAGAGGGAACTCTCCTTAAGTTCCCTCTACTTTGATCTGAGCCTCTGAACTTGGAACGTGTCCTAGAGCAGGGAAGAGGTCCTGGGCTGGGGGTGGGGAGAGAGGGTGTGTCTCCCAACAGGCACTAGAACCCCTCTTCTCCAGTCTTAGCAGAACCTGCAGAAGCCACCATCTCTAACGTGCACCTTACGCTTGCAGCTTCTCTCTCGGCTTTTCTGGTGCAGCAGTTGGCACTCCTGGACGAACCTGACTCACAGCCTCCTCTTCAGGGCGTCTGATCTGGCAGGACCTGTTGCAATTGGCCAGCCCCACCTTGTTCAGGCTTCCCCGCCCGGTTCCACACCTCAGCTCCACCCAGGAGCAAGTGCAAACAGCGAGCACCATAAGCCATCCACAGGGCCATTCTTTAATTATGCAACGGCTGCCTGGGAAATAGGGATTTTAAAGGAATGGGTGTGCAGCAGTGCTGGGCCGCAGGCAAGCTGACCAGTCAGGGGCTTTCTGCTTCCTTGTTATTCTAGCTGCATTTTTCCAGAGCTCAGGGCTGGTCCTGCTGAGAAAGTTACCCTCCTAACAGCTTGGTTACTCAGTCCAGGAGCATCTCAAGGGGTCGATGGGCCCGATCAGATAGAAAAAGGGAAAAAACCCTCAGCCCCCGTCCCCCAGCTCGGCTGCACCACAGAGCTCTCAAGTTTCCTCCGGCTCACATTTTCCTGGTCACGTTACTGGGAAGAACACGCTGTTCTCGGGGTTTGTCTGTGTCTCCACTTTGAGCCTCTTCTGACAATGCTGTGAGGGAGAGCTTGGGTCTAAGAAGCTGCCAGTTCCCTCGTGTTGCCACAAGTCACTTCTGCGCTGGGAGCCAGAACTCCTCGGCAAATGTTGATTGGGAAACTGGTGGAGTGACAGATTGCTTCCGGAACAGGATTTACCGAGCGCCCTTCCCACGTGATGTTCTGGGGGCGGTCAAGCTGTCCAGCAATAAGGCAAGGTTGTGGGTTTAGGGGCTCTGCCTTGGAGCCTCTGAAACCATACAGGTACGCAGGCCCTGGCTAGGGTAGGGCGCGTTATAGGTACAGCCGGGCAGCTGGCGTGGGACCCCGCAGGGAAACCAGACCTGGCAACACTAGGGATTATCATGTGGGCACAGAAGGCCGTTTCAGGAGAAGGGGCCCAGACAGGTTCTGGCTGCCACAGGACAGGGGGCTGGGAACTGTAGCTCCCAGGTGACATTCCTGACACACATAGGCTCTAACTTCGGGTAACAGGCACACCCTAAAACCCTCTGGGCTGGACATTCTCCATTCTCTTTAAGCCATGCACCCCTTTCATACAACACTGCAGTTTTGTTTTGTTGTGTTTTGCTTTGAGAAGGAGTTTCATTCCTGTTGCCCAGGCTGGAGTGCAATGCCGCAATCTCAACTCACTGCAACTTCCGCCTCCCTTGTTCAAGCGATTCTCCTGCCTCAGTCTCTGGAGTGGCTGGGACTACAGGTGTGTGCTACTATGCCCAGCTATTTTTTGTATTTTTAGTAGAGACAGGGTTTCTCCATGTTGGTCAGGGTGGTCTTGAACTCCCGACCTCGGGGGATCAGCCTGCCTCAGCCTCCCAAAGTGCTGGGATTACAGGCATGAGCCACCACACCTGGCCTACACTCCAGTTTTCATGACATTCTAAGGCATTCATGGGCCCTGCATAGAGAGCCTCTGCTGTATGCCTACAGAGCCGGGTTCTGCAGGGACCGGGGGATCCTCCTCTCCCCATGCACTTTCAGAACCTGTGTGCAAAGGGACAGCAGCATTCCTTTGGGTCATTCCTACTTTGGCTGGGGATGGGAAGAGCTCTGTGCTGTGTTCTGCATGTCTGTGCCTCTTGCCCCCAATTCATGTTTGAAGTCCTAACCCCCAAGGTAATGGCATTAAGAGGAGGGGCCTTTGGGAGGTGATTAAGCCAGGAGGGCAGAACCTCCATGAATAGGATCAGTGCCCTTCTAAGAGATGCCCGAGGGAGCTGGTTTGCCCTTCTACCGTGTGAGGACGTGGGGCTATCAGGAAACGGGCCCTCTCTAGCCACTGAGTCTTTCTGTGCCTTGATCTTGGGGTCTCCAGCCTCCAGAACTGTGAGAAGTACACTTCTGTTGTTTATGAGTCTCCCATTTAAAGGTATATTATTAGAGCAGCCAAAACAGACTAAGGCGGTTTGGGAGCTGGGAAAAGTCCCGGCAACAGAGAGCAAGCACTCGCTGGAATCTGCCTTTGGATAAGAGGCTTCCTGTGGTTGGTCCATGATGGTCGTGGCATCTCTCTCCACTGGTGTGGGCACAAGTTCCCATGGGTGGGGGTGCACTGGAGTCGGGCCCTCCAAGGCATAACGGGGTAACTGATGTCTCAAGCATGAACAATGAAGAGTCGACAGGACAGGTGAGAGCTGATCATGAGTGACAGCCCAAGCACTGCCACTCCTCAGACTGCTTCACTAGAATCATTTGGCCAGAAGCAACAAAATATCATTCTTCTCCCATTGACAAGTTAGAACTGAGAGATTTTCTATCACAGCTACAGTGGCACTTGGTTACAGTATCTTTGAGGTTCCCCACATGGAAAATGGGCCACTCGTGTGTTTCCTACCACTTACTTGAACATGTCTATCTGAATGTTGGTGATGCTCCGTCCTGTGGCCCACACTCCCCTAGCAGATGCTGGTACGACTTAGGAGCTGCACTGGTTCTGACGGGTTGGTTCTATATGTTAAATATTTAACTGCATGCAACCTATCACATTTAGTATTTATATAATACTAATTTATATAGAGTTACTGCTGAACACGTGAATCTCCGTGCCCACCTTGCCCCACGCTTCTGAGTCCACACTGCTCCACCGCTGACCACACTTCTCCATGTGTCTCGGTGCGGGCAGCCCTGAGTCTGGCACAACACCCAATTCTTCTGCCCTTCCACCCTCCTGCCAGCCTAGCTCAGCCCAGATGTTCCATGTCTACAGACTGGGAGCACCTTGAGAGCGGGGGGGGTGGGGTGGGGGGCACACCCCCTCCTACCCCGAGGTCTCTCTCTCCCAGAGCCGCACCCCATCCCTCCCACAGGTATCTTTCCCCCAGGGGAACACGGGACAGACAAGATAAAATCTGTGCTCAGTCAATTCTTGCTGAATGATTGGAACGCAGACAGGAAAACTTGCAAACTTTTCTGCTCTGGGTTGCAGTACATAAAGCGTCCATTTGGAGGGACTCTTGGACAAGGAAAAACCACCCAGGCCTTTTCAAGGGCAAAGCAAGCCAGGCCAAAAGGAGTCACACACTTTTTTGAAAATGTTAGATGCTTTGAAGAAAGAATCTCTGCACCTACAAAGACAAAAGAGCACTGGATGTGTTTCCAGTTTTGGGAAAAATGGGTCAGAACGAGCCTTTTGCTCTTGAGAGACAATGATAGTGTGGAACTTCTCTAGATTTCAGGAAATAAAATGCACAGGTGTCACCAACCACAATGAACCGTTCTTGACTGGGTAATTACAGACAGATTCCGTGTACACACTGGGTCTGGGTGCTGCCTAGTTCACCGCATTTGTTCTCTTTAGGCTGTATCAAGTCTGCCGACACCATCTGTGTTAATGAATGCCGTGGAATTTCTATGTCATCTCTTTCATGTTTAGAAACAATGACCCCTAAGTTTTGTGATATTTGTTTCCTTATTACCAGAGACAAAGGCCAGAAAGATGAGATAAACTAAAAATACACCTGCTCAGACATCGTCTCCCAGGTTCATATAGCCCCATACACAAACCAGGACTGAGGGACATGAATCAGGGCCCTATCTGGAACCTATTTAGTGAATATTCTATTATTCTATTTTGCTGGTAAGGCGGGCTGCTTGGTAATAAGAGTGAATTTCTGTCGCAGCAAATTCAGGGACCATTCATATACCAGAAAACATGGGTCAGCAACTCCTCAACTAAAGTTCTGCTGGAACAAACCTTACATAAGAGAATCTGGAGAACTGTGGTGTAAGATGAGAAACAGTAATGTTTGCTCCTCATTAAAAGATCATAAATATTTCATTACTTTCCCTTTCACAATTAGTGGGTCATAAAATTTTATGTTTAAGTTCTATAACTCTGATGTTTCAAAAGAAAATGAAACCTCATTGTGAGAGAAATATTTCTTAGGTTATGAGAGACTGAAATGATTCTGCATAAACAACATAGGAAGATACTTATTTTAAGAAAAAAAATTTTCTTATTATAGGAGTAATGGGTATACCCATCATACAAGAAATTTAAAGACAAAAAAGTATAAATAAGAAAACTAAAACAACTATACTTCTGTATGGGAGAACTAACATTGGCCCATTAGCATATTTACTGCCAGTATCTTTGGCATCTAACTACTTGGAAATATTTATTTTTATAGAATTCACATCACACTAGGAATAAACTTTCAGATCCTGGCTTTGTAACAAAGTACGCTTTGAAAACATTTTAAATGTCTAACATCTCATTTTATGGCTAATCAGAATTTATTTAATCAATTCCCTGTTTGGGGCATCTACAAAGTTTATCATTTTTCACCTTTACAAATAACATAGCAACTGATCGTCTTCGTGCATAAATGTTCACTGAAATTTCTGTTACTTTCTCTTGTTCTATTTATGCTGTGCAAGTCTGATTATATCCTGTGTGTTTAAGAATGCCACATAATTTCTGATGCAAAGAAGCATAAGAATACATTCTTGGAAGTAGATTAGAGGGTGGAAAATTATTCAAGATTCTTGGCATACATTGCCAAATTACTCCTCTAAAAGTTTACCAAAACCGTACCAAGATGTGGTGAGAAAAGAGTAACACTGTAATTTTGACTTTCTTACTTTTGAGGTTAATTTTGTTTTCACGTTTATTTGCCCATTTATATTTATTTTTGTCTGACTTACTCCTTATTCAAGTTTTCTGGAAGGTACTAACAAGTTTTCTTACTGTATCAGAAGAGTTAAGATATAAATGATAAGAGCCCTTTGCCATAGTTGCTGCAAACTGTGTTACATTGTCACCATTCTTCTAGAAACAGAGATGCTTATTTTGTAGTTAAATCTGTCAAACATTTCCTTTTATTTCTTCCATTTATTTTAGGCTTATAAAAGCCCTGCCCTTTTTGCTATTAACATTCACCTAAATTTTAATTATGTTCTTTTTTATATTTAACTTTTAAGACCATTTGAAATTTATTTTGATGTATAGTGTGAAGACCTAATTTATTTTCCTCCAAATGTTCAGACAACTTCTCAACATTATTAGTGGAACAAGCCCTATCTTTCCCATTGGTCTGCGTGGCTTCTGTTTGTTAATATCAGGCTCTGTTTTTGGGGCTACGTATTTTATCTTCTTCAACTTTCTGCTAATTCGTGCCACAAGCTTAGACTTTAAATTCTTCTGGATTTCCAATACATTTTGGTGGTATAAGCCCCTGAGGCAGCATCCTCCATCCAGGTGCATAGAGTTTCCGGACTCAGGGCAATTCTACTTCCACTGATTTCTTTCATCTCATAAACCCCTGCCCATCCTTTTTCTCCGTGCATATGGGTCATTTTACTTTAGGTGTAGGTCTCATTAACAGGCTATTGCTAAATTTTGGCAAACCACCCCATGTGAAAACGGTGGGCAGTTTAACCAGTTACCACCCACAAGTACATACCTGGTAAGGTGCCCAGCACCGTGGACATATTTACTAACCTCCATAATAACCCTACTCAGTATCCACATTTTATAGACGTGGAAGCTGAGGCTTGGAGAGATTAAGTAGTGCCTAGGACAAGGTCACCCAGCTAGTGAAGGGAGGGGCTGAGATCACAGGCAGCCCAATCCCCATGTGTTCTTAAACCCTCTCCCCACCCTCTTCTTGGCTGCCCTGTGGGGCTTCACTTGTTATCACCCCTCTGTCTCCTAGTTACCTACTTTGTTTTCCGTCTTTTACTATACTCTGTTTTCTTGGCATCTATTTTTTCTAGAATTTCTTAAAATTATTTTTTATTTTGATTTACTTCTGAGATAATGTCTCACTCTGCCACCCAGGCTGGAGTGTAGTAGTGCGATCACGACTCCCTGCACCCCAAGAGATCCTCCTACCTCAACCTCCAGAGTAGCTGGGACTAGAGGCGCATGCCATCAGGCCCATCATTTCTATGGTGGTTTTGGCGGGGAGTAGAGATGGGGGTTTCACCATGTGCAGGCTGGTCTTGAACTCCTGGGTTTAAGCAATCCTCCCACTTCAGCTTCCCAAAGTGCTGGAATTATAGGTGTGAGCCACAGTGCCTGGCCAAAATCTTTAAAATGTCATTTAAATTCTACTGCTATCTCAAGATTTACCCCCAAATGTTTTTTTATGCAATCATCAAGGGAAAGAATGAGATAGCATCTTCTGACCCCCCTCCCCGAGGATGTGAGTAACTGCGCATGCTCTGTTCCTACTCCCTGTGGCCTCTTTATCTGGAGGTTGGGATCTCTAATGCTTGTTACAATTTTTATATGGGTTGTATTTTTGATAGCTGTTTTCCGCACTAACAGGTACAACTGATTTTAATGCTTACTGCTTATCCTTATATGACTTCCCCATCCCTGAACTTTTAATTTTACTTCATCTTGCAGTCCTCTTTAGCTCGCCTTGAAATAATTTTCAAGAAAGTGTGGGTGATGTATATTCTGAGCTCTTGCATCTCTGAGAATATGCCACGTGACTGGCAACTTGGCTGGGTGAGAAATTTGGGGCCAATTTACTTTGTTCTTTCAAACTCTGTAAGTGATGTTTTCTTTTCTCTTAAAATTTAGCAATGCATGTGATTAGAAGTCTACTGACAACCTGGTTTTTGTTCTCCTCTGTCACCTACATATTCTGAAGCAAAGGTACTTGTTTTCTTTCTTTGTCATTAAAGTTTTCCAGAATGTTTCTTTCTTTTCTTTCTTTTTTTTTTTTTTTTTTGAGACAGAATCTCAGTCTCACTCTGTCACCCAGGCTGGAGTGCAGTGGTGTGATCTCAGCTCACTACAACCTCCGCTTCCTGGGTTCAAGCAATTCTCATGCCTCAGCCTCCAGAGTAGCTGGGACTACAGGAACCCACCACCACACCCAGCTAATTTTTTTGTATTTTTGGTAGAGATGGGTTTTGCCATGTTGCCCAGGCTGGTCTTGAACTCCTGACCTTGGGTCATCTGCCCACTTCGGCCTCCCAAAGTGCTGCAGTTACAGGTGTGAGCCACCGTGCCTGGCCCAGAATGTTTCTAAATGCAGACTTCTTTCAGTTAATTTTGCAGGAACAGGGTACATTTCTTTTCATTTGAATGCTCCATAAATTTGACCCTATCGTACTGAATTAGTGCTTCTTTTTCATTTTTTTGTTCTTTTATTCTTCGGACGAAACTATTATTCTCAATTTATATCCTGTTCCCAGACTTCCATTTTCTTTCTTCTCTCTTTCATCACCATCATTTTGTCCTTTTGCCTGCATTCTAGGAGAGCTTCCCAGGGTTCTTGCACAGCACCAGTTTGATTTTCTGAAATGCCCATTCTGCTCTTTGTTGCCCCCCCCACAAAGATTTTAATTACGTACTGCAAATTCCTTATTGGAAACTGGCATTTCTTATCTACCTCCTTTCACCTTTCCTGTTTCTTTATATAGCCTGCTATCATTTTTAAAAATCTCATTCTGCTTGCTTTTCCCCCTCAACCTGTTTGTTCAAATGGCTTTATGCTCTTATTTTACAGAGATTGTGCATTCTAGCATTTTATTTATTTTTTTTTAAAGAGAGATAGGGTCTCACTATGTCACTCAGGCTGGAGTGCAGAGATAATAGCTCACTACAGCCTTGAACTCCCAGGCTCCACTATCCTCCTGCCTCAGCCTCCTGAGTAGCTAGGACTACAGGTACATGCCACCAGGCCTAGCTAATTTTTAAATTTTTTTTTTGTAGAGGCAGAACTTGCTATGTTGCCCAGGCTGGTCTTAAATTCCTGGCCTCAAGAAATCCTTTTGCCTTGGCCTCTCAGAATGCTGGGGTTATAGATGTAAGCCACTGTGCCCAGCCTCCTGTACCCTATTAAAATTTCTATGGAGTTTTCTCAAATATACTTCTGTAATTTCTTTTCCTCCAATAATCTATATTCAAACATGTTCTCCATGATACTATCCCTTTCACTTTATCCTCCATGTTTTAAAAATGGGCCCCATATTTTGGGTGTGTTCTCTTTCTTTACTCATCCTCAAAGACAAATATATCCAGATATGGAATTTGCCCAAAGATGCTCTTTGTATTCATTGGCTCTATCTGCTAACTACTTGGACACTACAGAACTTGCTTCCCTCTGAACTAATCTGGCACTCAAACTGATGTTCATGGTTCTTAGTCCAATTACGAGTGTGTTTTTACTGGAGCCAGGTAGGATTATATCCAACTCACAGTGCTTGATAATTACGCATCCTGAATCTGTGAAGTTTGTTTAAAGTTAGAATCCCCTGAAGTCCTTCTCACCTCCACACCTGTGTCCACTGTCCTTCACTTGCAGGACTCCTAACCTTCAGGACATAACCCACCAAGAACAGTTCTTTTTTTTTTTTTTCCTTTGGAAGTTACAGTCTATTTGAAATCTGTATGGGAAGATGAGAGAAGACAGCGTTTTGGTCCTCTGAAATAAGGGAACCTCCATAGCAAAAGAACGCCTCCCAGGCCTGACAAATCCTCTTGCTTCCTTTCAGGTATGCAGGACTCTGCTTTTTCACGCACCCAGTATGGCCAGACCACTGACAATTGTTTCTTAACATAGGACCCTGGGCTAATGGACAACAGAAATTCTCCAAGGTGGCAGTAAGTGGGTTGCCAGTCTGTCATTTCCTGAATCTTCTTAACATTTCAGAGGGACATGAGAGAGACTGCATTTCAGAGGTTACCAGCTGGTGACTTCAATTCAATCCAGAAACCCAGGGATATCTGGATTTCTTAAGTAGCTTTTGGAATTCCACTGTTTCTAGAAAGTCTGGTTAACTGGAAGAGGACTAAATTACTCTTGGCCACTCTCAGTTCAAATCTAAGCTGCTTACCATCAGTTCTCACGGCAGACACTGTTATCTTTGCTTTCACGCTGTCACCCTGTCACCATGTGGTGGCTTTTGAATGTGCTTCCTTGATATGGCTTGGCTGTGTCCCTACCCAAATCTCATCTTGAATTGTAGGTCCCATAATCCGCATGTGTGGTGGGAGGGACCTGGTGGGAGGTAATTGAATCATGGGGGCAGTTACCTCCATGCTGTTCTTGTGAGAGTGAGTGAGTTCTCATGAGATCTTTTGGTTTATAAAGGGCTTTTTCCCGCTTCACTCTGCACTTCCCCTTGCTGCTGCCATGTAAAGATTCTGCCATGACTGTAAGTTTCCTGAGGCTTCCCCAATCATGCTGAACTCTGAGTCAATTTAAACTTTTTCTTTTATAAATTACCCGGTATCAGGTATGTCTTTATTAGCAGTGTAAGAACAAATGAATACATGCCTCCAGTGTGGGCTGTTTTTTAAAGGCCAAGGCTGTGTCTGTTTAACTCAATTCTACATCATCCTGGTAGTTATTTCACCTCCTAGATCCCTAACCTACAACTGAACTAAACAGTCAGACACTCCAGATGGGATTTAAAGGATGGCAGAGGCGGGACAAGGAACTGGGAGGAGACCTTCAGCTTGCTCTGCCTGCTGCTCACTTTCTTGGGCAATCTTTAGTGGGTCATATACTCAGTCTAGAAAGCAAGGGGCTGGACAGGGAAATCTCTAAGATTCTTTCTGTGAACATAGGCTGCCTCCTAATCCATTGTCATAGCATGTGTTTATGCCTTTGTTTTCATGGTATTATCAGAGTCTATGTTTTTAGTATGGGTACTAGGCAGTTAAAGGTCCTTCATATAGTCCTTTGTCCTGGAAATGATTTCTAAATTTCTATGGTGTGTGTCGGAGGCGGGGGACTCAAAGGGTGCCTTGGAGAGGCATGGAGAGTTATGACCACTCTTTCTCCTAGAAGATAGATACAAAATTCTACATATCATTTTGGAGAATTCACTGACCACCCCCTGGAGCTGCAGTGAGGTTGAGGGTACATCCATGGGTCTGCAGCTCAGATCTCGCTCTAAGATAAACACCACTCCTCTACTAATTCCAGTCATTTCATACCCACCATCACCTGACAGACAAAGAATCAGATTTCGGGGAAGGCATTTCTGCAAAGAATTAAGATACAGGAATACTTACATAGCTCTTTACATAACATTTGTTGGTATTTGGAGCCATAATGAGTGACTCCCCCTTCTTCGGGTAGTAGGAAATAAGGAAAACAAGATCCTTCTTTGGAAATCAAGAAACTACTGGATTCATCCATACAGGATCGGAGCAGCGGTTTTCAAATCCCCTGACGGTGACAGGCTTCTAAGGGTTGCCAGGCTTGTACGACCAGCCTGTGCCCAGTGAGAAAGCAGAGGCTCCAAGCAAACCTCAGCAGTGCGGACAACCCAGGTCCAAGGAGGGGCATCTAAGCACTTGACTTCAAGTGCTTCCGGCTCTGGCAGCACAGTGGCCGGCCTCTAACCTCAGGTAAATGTTGAAACCGTAGTCTGCTGCCATCCAACATTTATCTCAGCCCCTCGTTATAATTCTGTGTTTACTAGGCAGCATTCTGAATCCCTTGAGGTTTGTCTGTAGGGAGAGAAGGCGCTGCCGGAAGTGGATTTCTGCTAATGTAGTCTATGTGACAAATCAATAAAGTGGGTTCATTATACCTTGCCTGGTATCTTCTCGACACAGAGAGATTGTGCTAATCAAGTCACATGGTCAGTTTTATTTCTCTCTGTAAATTAATAAACTGGCATCCCGATGAATTGCTCAGTCAGGACTACATTGGAATTGTCCTCTAGGGGCCTGGTCATCCCAAGCGTGAGCCTGGGAGCCTTCAACAGGGAAGGCCAAACGAGCTACACGCCACTCCTCTGCCTTCAGATGCTAATACTTTCCCTAATGTGTGTGCTGTTCTGGATAAAGAACGATTCTAGCTTTAATAATTTCCTTCTAATACCAATCCAAATACATAGACATTTTTATGTTTTTAAGTCAACCTAACGTGCTGCAAGGCTAGGAGCAAAAATTGCAACAGCTGCAGGTCTCAAATGTTAGGTGCGTAAGAACCACCCTGGAGAACTCACTTACAAGTGAATTTACTTGCAGGCTCTGCTCTTGCTCTTAGAAGAGAATCTCATTCGGGAAGCATGAGGCGGGGTAATACCCTACCCCACCCCAGGAAGACCAGCAGCACACTTTGAGAAACCCAGCATGGAAGAGTGAGTGGTTAGCAGGTCTACTCAGCTGACTTTAATGAGCCATGGAAGGTTCTTGGCTCCGAGACCCCCTCTTGCTACTCCTACACTCAGCCTCAAGCCCAACAATGCTCCCTCTCAGGGAATCTCCACTGTGCAGGGTGGTGGATGGTTTTGAATGAACACTCATGCACGTGACTCATCAGTATGTACCAAAAAAGCTTTTGGTCATGTTCTCATGGAAACTCCCAGGGCACAGATACAAGCGTTCTGCCCAGATTCCAGTTTTGGCTCCACCTTGTCACCTGGCAAGTTCCTGAAACCCTCTATGTCTCCATTTAAACAGAGATAAGAGTTTCATGCAACACAAATTGTAAAGATTAAAGAAGATTATAAAAGTCAAACCGTTGGCATAGCGCTTGGCACAAAATAAGTATTTAATAACTCTTAATTTTTGTTCCTATCAATATCATCCAGAAAAAACCTCCAGTGTTACATGGACACTCAGTGAGCGCAAGCTGGGTCCCAGGCACCATTAATTTGGGGATTCTGCAGTGAGTAAGACTCACAAAGACCTTGGGCTCATGGAACCAGCACTTCAGTGGGGATACAATGTTCTGCTCTCAGGGTTGGCATGTAAAACTGCAATGAGCAGCCAGGCATGGTGCCTCACCGCTGTAATCCCAGTGCTTCTGAGAGGCCAAGGTGAGCAGATCACGAGGTCAAGAGATGGCCAACATGATGAAACCCCATCTCTACTTAAAATACAAAAATTAAAATCAGACACCGCATGTTCTCACTCATAGGCGGGTGTTGAACAATGAGAACACATGGACACAGGGAGGGGAACATCACACACTGGAGTCTGTCGGGGGGAAATAGGGGAGGGACAGTGGGGGGTGGGGAGTTGGGGAGAGATAGCATGGGGAGAAATGCCAGCTATAGGTGAAGGGGAGGAAGGCAGCAAACCACACTGCCAGGTGTGTATCTATGCAACAATCTTGCATGTTCTTCACATGCACCCCAAAACCTAAAATGCAATTAAAAAATAATTTAAAAATACAAAAATTAGCCAGGTGTGGTGGCTCATGCCTGTAATCCCAGCTACTCCGAAGGCTGAGGCAAGAGAATCACTTGAACCCAGGAGGCGGAGTTTGCAGTGAGCTTAGATTGTGCCACTGCACTCCAGCCTGGGTGACAGAGGGAGACTCTGTCTCAAAACAAAACAAAACAAAACAAAAAAAACAACAAGCTGGGCGCGGTGGCTCAAGCCTGTAACCCCAGCACTTTGGGAGGCCGAGGCGGATGGATCACGAGGTCGAGAGATCGAGACCATCCTGGTCAACATAGTGAAACCCCGTCTCTACTAAAAATACAAAAACTTAGCTGGGCGTGGTGACGCGTGCCTGTAATCCCAGCTACTTAGGAGGCTGAGGCAGGAGAATTGCCTGAGCCCAGGAGGCGGAGGTTGCGGTGAGCTGAGATCGCGCCATTGCACTCCAGCCTGGGTAACAAGAGCGAAACTCCGTCTCAAAACAAACAAACAAACAAACAAACAAACAAACAAACAAAAACCCTGCAGTGACCCGGCACTGTGGCTCAGACCTGTAACCCCATCACTTTGGTAGACTGAGGTGGGAAAACTGCTTGAGGCCAGCAGTTTGAGAAGAGCCTGGGTAATGTGGTCAGACCCTATCTGAACAAAAAATTTTAAAATTAGCCAGCTGTAGTGGCATGGTCCTGAATTCCCTGCTACAGAGGCTGAGGCAGAAGAATCACTTGAGCCCAGGAGCTCACGGCTGCAGTGAGCTGTAACAACAGCACTGCCCTCCAGCCTGAGTGGCAGAGCAAGACACTGCCTCAAAAAACAAACAACATCCAAAAACCAAGAAATAAAACAAAAACCAAAGAAATAATAAGACACTGGGATGAATCTCTCTTCATGGTGAGCTGATTAATCTCTCTTCTTTGATGATGTCAAAGCTAAGAGATTTTCACCTGGCAAAACCCCTTATCATCTCAATCATAGTTTTTTAAAAAAAACATATCTGGACATTCTCATTACCTTTGGGTTCTCTCTGACTCGGCCCATGAATCTCTCTTGTTCTTGATCACTCCTGGTACCAAACTAAATGCACAGCCTCACAAACCCTGGGAGCAGGGATCGATGGGGTGGCCTTGGGACGCAGCCCCTGGGCTCAGAGCGGGCATGGCAGCTCCAGGCCACAGGATTTTGTGATCTTTTGGCCTTGGGCTTCACCAAGACGGGCTATGAACCACATATTCACTGAGAAGACACTGCTCAACAGAGACGCTCTGGCATCCTGCCTCCCAAACCACCAATCCCAGCGCATCGAAACACTCCAAAGACGGTCGGGCACAGGGGCTCACAGCTATAATCCCAGCACTCTGGGAGCCTGAGGTGGATCACTTGAGGCCAGGAGTTTGAGACCAGCCTGGCCAACGTGGTGAAAACCCATTTCTAGTAAAAATACAAAAATTAGCAGGGCGTGGTGGCAGATGCCTGTAGTCCCAGCTACTCGGGAGGCTGAGGCAGGAGAATCACTTGAACCTGGGAGGCGGAGGTTGCGGTGAGCTGAGATCATGCCACTGAACTCCAGCCTGGGTGACAGAGTGAGACCCTGTCTCAAAAAACAAACAACCAAACCAAACAACAACAGAAAACACTCCGAAGAGAAAGAGCTACCACAACGCGGTGATCAGTGTCGTTTGCTAAAAGGAGAAAGGGAGGGGCGAGGAAGGTGTCACTATTCAGTGCCGCCTGGCACGAGAGAATCGCTCCATTTGTATTTCTGGCGGCATAATTAATATTCCTCATCCTCCCTCCCCCTACAAAGCCAATGTAACGTGACAAAACACAGTGAGAGCTAGTTCATCTGGCCAGCCTGCCTCCGGAAGTCATTCCCTTTACATGAAGACATGTGAAGCCTTAGGAACTGGTGAGGGCAGCGGACGGCCCCTCTGGCCCCTCCCTCGTCTGCCTCCTCGGTCTGATTATTTCCTCTTCATCTGTGCTTAAAATAGACTAAGCCGAACTGAAATAACCCAGGAGATTAAATTAAATTAAGTCAGGCCTGGCTCCCAGGCAGCTGTTAATAAAATTATAAGCATTCACATCAGCGTGGCAGAAAAAGACAAAAATATTTATTGGTTCCTTCCAACCCGTTGCCTGAAGTAGCTGAACCCTAAGAGACGAAGTCCAGTGACACCAACCTTCTTTCTATCACTTTTATCCGAGGGACAAGGTGCATGAACCTTAGAGGCTGGAGGAGGAGCAGGAGTCTGTTCTTGTTGGTGCCTGAGGGAGCCTCATCTTTCAGTGGCTCTTGCTCAGCTTCCTTGCCCAGGATGCCCTGGCTGAGTATGAGACACAATCCTGGTAAGGAGGCAACTGTCTCCTGGCAAGGGTGTCCTGCCTCCATCCACTGGCAGAAGAGGGATCCACCATCCCATTCCAGAACGGTTCCCAACACCTGCCGAACTGACAGCTTTCCCATAGACTCGTTTCCCACAAATGGGCTCAGAGCTGATTCTCTGAGGGATGTACTTATCAGGAGCTACTGGGACTTCGTGAGCAGAGACTATCAGTATCTGTCTCTGAAACACGATGGGCTTCGGAGAGAGGGACGAGAATAAACTTTATTCCTTCCAGCCTTGCTGTTATACCATTGCTGTCTTTAATCTGAGAGTATAAAGCTGAAGATTAGCATTAATTACAGGTATGATGTCAGGCCTAAGAGATTTTTACCTGGAAAACCTCTTATCTCGACCACAAGAAAAAATCAGACCGAAACCAAACCAAACAAGACCCTGGACACATTCTCTTTAGCTTTGGGATCACTCTGTGGGCCAGACTACCACAACACCTCAGACTACCGCAAGGCAACCACGTGCACCAACGCTACAGAGAGGCTACACTGATACAGAAAAGAAGTGACTGGGGAATGAATATCTTCCATGTTAAACTTTTCATTCCATGAAAAAACTAAGATGACCCCCAAACCACTGATGTCCCAAGCTGCCGTGTACCGCTGAGCCAAGGCACTAAAGCAATCACGGAATCGGCAAACTGTCAGTAGAAAGAGAAATTAAACAGGAAGACAGCCAATGCCACAGAATCTAGGAGTCAAGGCTGATGCACGAGGTGAGGATCCCAACCCCCACAGGGCCTTACAAGGTGGGCATGTGCCATCTAAGTGCTTTAGTTCAGGTGGAAGCGAGAGGGGACCTGATATTCTGGGTATCATCCACATGGTTTACAAACCCAGCAGGAGACACGTCATTTTCCTGACCTGGGAGGGCCTTGCGGTGACGATTTAGGGCTAAAACGTACCTTGTTTTTCTTTTCCCTTACTGAAGGAAAGCCAGGTTGCCTGGCTCTTCTCGGGACAGAGGCTGAGAACCCGGAGGCACCGTTAGCACGCCGCCAACTACCTCTGTTTATTCTGCAGTAGGAATTCCTCATGGAAGAAAAGCTCCAGGGGTGACGGGTGAGCGTCTGCCAAGGCAGCAACTCGGCTGCAGGAAAAGCTGCCATAGGGGGCGGTTGTTTTAGGCCAATGGTTGAAAATGCAGGAGGGCCTTGTCCAGTTCCTTTGCCCTCATCAAACTGCTCCACCTCCCTGAGCCACTTGTTCCGCCGTCTCCCTGTGAGCCCATTCAGAGGACTCCGCCTCCTGCGGGTACCACCATCACTCAGCCTCTCCCACATCAACACCATTTACACTTGGCACCTGTGTGCTGTTCTCCAGCTTCTAAACAAGAAGGGCAATTAACGCACTGGGTGAAATGTCACTCAAATCAAATTTTTTTCTTTATCCTTGGCTATTTTTGGAGACTGGCCAGGCCGGGAACACGTTGATGTGTTCAAAAGGAGCTTATGCGTCACATCCAACTTTTGTACAAAGCTCAGCCACTGTCCGTCTTGGGTAGTTTCACAGATGTGCAACATGGTTGAAGGAAGGAGAATCAAAGCAGAGAGCAGGAGGCTGGAGGCATCCCTCCTCCTGGACCCACCCGCTTCCTGCACGACCCTGGCTCACGTTCCACGGCAGTGTTGCATTACCTGTGATTCTGTCTGATTGGCACTACTTCTTGTTCCTGAAAGTATCTCCCACCTCTCATCCCCAGGCCATATCTGCCCTCTAGTCACAGTCCATTGACCCTAGGTGGCAAGTGACCCAGACTGAGCCGATGAATCCCTTCCCTAGAACTTTTGGATTTGTGCCTGACACAGCAGAAGACATGAAGCTGTAAGAGGTGAAGCTGTAGAATTGTCTAGGGCCATGTCTGCTGCAATGCAAGGACAGTCTAATGTGTTGTGAAAGGCAAACAAATGAAGGCCGTATGCAGAAAGAAGAGATGAGATACAGAAAGAAAGGCTCTGGTTCTCAGTGTTCTTACAGCCCCGAGGCATTCCCACCCTTGCGTTTCATGACACTCTAGATTTCTTTTGCTAATTCCCCTTTCTACCTGAGTGGGTTGGTTTCATTTTTTTTTTTTTTTTTTTTTTTTGGGGGGGGATCCAGAGTCTTGCTCTGTCGCCCAGGCTGGAGTGCAGTGGCATGATCTCAGCTCACTCGACCTCCACCTCCTGGGTTCAAGCAGCTCTCCTGCCTCAGCTTCCCAAGTACCTGGGATTACAGGCATCTGCCACTACACCCAGCTAATTGTTTTGTATTTTTAGTAGAAACAGGTTTCACTATATTGGCCAGGCTGGTTTCAAATTCCTGATCTCAAGTGATCTGCCTGCCTCAGCCTCCCAAGTGCTAAGATTATACGCGTGAGCCCCTGTGCCCAGCTGGTTTTATCCTTTATAACCCCAAAGACCCTACATAGCAGCCACATTCCCTGAGCCTTGGTTTTTACGCATGCAAAATGAAGGGGTTGGACCATGAGACAGAGGGTCCCTGGGCGGGAGCACCCCCTAACATAGAGATAAAGGAAAATCTTGAGTTCCTTCAAGGAAAATCCCAGGCACCTAGGTAGCCCTGAGAAGTAAATGAGCAACTTGAGGAGGAAGAAGGTAACAGTAACTTAAAACAACAGCAAAGAAGTCAGGAGATGTTTTGTTTCCTGTAGAAAATAAAGATAATATCTTAACACATGCCCTTGAGCTGTTTTTCAGAAAACTGGCTCTCCACCAAACTGATCCTCAGAAACACAGCCCTCAGCCAGGGGAGCGGGGGATGACAGGCTGACTGCTGGTGTTTGTTCTACATTTTTCATCTCCCTTCAATGCTTCTTTACCCCAAAGCCAGAGCTAACACTGTTTTTGCTGATCCCAAATCCTTAGACGAAGCTTCGCCGCCTTAACTAGTCGCAAATCAGAAGATCTTTGAATCCACCTATGACTGTGGCGCACCGCCTCCCCAGCTTTGGGACGTCCCATCTGTTTGAGTCAAACCAATGTGAAGCCCCCATGTACACTGACTGATGACTTTGACTGTAACCTCTGCCTTCCTGCCTTTAAATAATGCCTACCTGTGAGCTATCTGCCAGTTGAAGTCCATCAGCACAAGCTGCTTGATTCTCCTTGCTTGGCAAGAAGTGCCTCAGTTTCTCCCACTGTTAACCCAATGTCAGCATTCGGCTTTGCTGCACTGGGTACATGGACCCCAGCACAGTCTGATAACAATCACATCAGTGACTTCTTTTTTTGTGTGACGGACTCTCACTCTGCTACCCAGCCGGAGTGCAGTGCTGCAATCTTGGCTCACCGCAGCCTCAAAATCCTGGGCTCAGGTGACTCTCCCACATCAGCCTCCTGAATAGTCAGGACCACAAGTGCATGTGTGCCACCACACCTGGCTAATTTTTATTTTTAATAATTATCTTTATTTATTTTTACTTTTTATAGAGACAAGGTCTTGCTCTGTTGCCCAGGATGGTTTTGGACTTGAAGCCTCAAGGGATCTTCTGCTTTTGCCTCTCAAAGTAGTGGGACTACAGGCGTGAGACCCTACACCCAGCCTACACCCGTGACTTTCAAACTCTGCTCCTCAGAGTCTCCTCATGGGTGGTGGAGAGGAGAAGGAAGAGGAGGAGGAGGAGGGCGAATACCCTATTTTCTCCCCTTCAATCAGAGTAACTCTGGTGAAATACTATTTGAATATCATTCAAACAAGATGTGATGTTTAAACTTGTTTGAAAATGACTAGACCAGAAGCCTCATCCAGTGGCAGAGTCCCTGGACTCTCCAGTCTACCATCAGCTCCTCGGGAAGGGGCACACTTACTGGTACCACCAATTAGCTTTTGCTCTCTGAAACAGCTCTCGCAGCAACAAAATGCCAGAGCTGAAGGGAATATAAGGGTTTATGTAGTTCAAGTGCCTTAATTTGAATTTGCAGATGAGGAAAGGGAAACAGACAGGTTAACTGAAGAGGTCAAGATTCACAGCTGGTTAAAACCTTTACGGTTAATATCCTCAGCTTAATATGCAACTCGGCTACTCCTACAGAGGTCTTCCCATTTTGAAAGTGATTTCACAGTGTGTTCCTGTGTCTTGGCTGGTAGGCATGTGGAACGAAAAACAAATGAGGGTTGGGGTCAGATTCTCTTTGTTGTGGCTGCTGGAGTCCCACTGTGGTTACAGCTATGCCATGAACGTGTCAGGACTGAAAGAGTTAATTTGTCAATAAAGTGACACACTTCAGTCCACTGAACTACATGACTTAACACGACTGGAACAAAACTCTATTAATAGAGTAACAACCCCTAATACCTATTCAACAGTAATTAGTGCTATAGTTGGGAGTCAAATCCAGTCTACCTGACTTCAAAGCCAATGACATATGATACGGTTTGGCTGTGTCCCCACCCAAATTTCACCTTGAATTGTAGTTCCCATAATCCACACATGTCGTAGGAAGGACTAGGTGAAGGGAACTGAATCATGGGGGAAGTTTCCCCCATCCTGTTCTCATGGTAGTGAGTTAGTTATCATGAGATGTGATGGTTTTTTAAGGGGCTTCCCTCTTCACTAGGCTCTCATTCTTCTCTTTCCTGCCACCACGTGAAGACGGGTTTGCTTCGTCTTCTGCCATGACTGTAAGTTTCCTGAGGCCTCCCTGGCCCTGCAGAACTGTGAGTCAATTAAACCTCTTTCCTCTATAAATTAGTATTTCTTCATAGCAGCATGAGAATAGACTAATAGTGTCCTCTAAATGCAAGTCACTTCTATTACTTTATAAACACAAGCCTGTTTTTTTGTTTTGTTTTGTTTTGTTTTGTTTTGAGACAGAGTCTCATTCTGTCACCAGGCGCCAGGCTGGAGTGCATGGAGTGCAGTGGCACAATCTCGGCTCACTGCAACCTCTGCCTCCCAGGTTCAAGCAATTCTCCTGCCTCAGCCTCCCAAGTAGCTGGGCCTACGTACGCCACCACACCCAGCTAATTTTTGTATTTTTTAGTAGAGATAGGGTTTCACCATATTGGCCAGGATGGTCTCGATCTCTTGACCTCATGATCCGCCTGCCTCAGCCTCCCAAATTGCTGAGATTACAGGCATGAACCACCGTGTGAGCCACCACGCCTGATGGCCTGCTGTGTTCTTTATGGAGGGCTCATCATTTAAAGTATGCTGGGATTTTTTTGTTTATTTGTCAAATATGTACTAACAACCTTTGGAAAACAGAAGTTCGGAGGATAACAGAGTCCCTGCCATACTGGCGTGGAAGGGACTGAAACAGACTTCAGGGTCTTTCAGAAAGATTGCGTTTTAGTAAAGAGTAAGGGGGCTGCCGGTGCTACTTCTAACATTCACTGCACATACGCTATCTCATCTGGGCAGATGCCCACCTGTGAGAGTTCTTCCGTGAGTAGTCACCTGTGCAGCCAGTAAGATGACAGCAGCAATACATCCCAGAGAAATGTGTCTCTCCTGAGCTGCACCCCCACTCCCAGCAGAGTGACTTAACAAAGGGAAACGGAGGTCAGTGTGGCATTTCCCAGAACAAGAGCCACCTCCCCACTGGGTGTTCAGTGAGGAAGGCATCTCTTCTGATCACACTCCCTACCTCCAGTGAGCCTAAGCTGATGAAACGACACTTCCTTCATGTCACCTTCCCCAAACTCACCACCCCCACTGCGAAAACTTTTATAGGGAGTTTGCCTTGCTTCTATTCTCTCTTCATTATTCTAGGAAAAAATGCCTGCTTTGGTTTGAAAAGGGACCCTGACTGTCTTTAATTAGCCACCAACCTTGCATTAATTAAAAAGGAAAATGCCTGTAAAGGGCAGCTACCATTCTTCTCAGCATAGAAAGTCCCCAGCGGGGATGCTGTGTGCAGAGCTTCCAGTGGGTGGTCATGGCCCCCTATTCAAATGGGGATATTTTGGAACCAGCTCAGGAGTTAACTTGTCTCATATTTTCTCAGGCTGTCTGAATCTTCCCAATTGGAAATGCCTAGAAGCTGAGATGCACACGGTCTGATGTTTCTCTGCACCATTTTGATGCTAATAATCAGTGTGTATATACATATTAATTGGAGATTCCTTTACAAAACATCTGAAAACATTTTTTTTTTCTAAGCTATCAGAGCAGCTTACTGTTGAAAAGGACCACAGGACAGCTCCTGCCTATTCTAGCTTCCGACTGGGCCACCCCTACCTGCCGTTGAAGATGACATGGATCAAGAGAGGAAAAACAAAATTCTGCGTTTATTTTAGGACATTTCCATTGGTGAACCCAACCATTCCCAAACACTGCAAGTTTTCCACCCTTTTGGTTCGGAACCAGGTATCAAAAGGAGCACTGATCTGTTACTTATTTCGTCTTCCATCCTGTTCCTTCAAGATCTCTCTCCCATTCCCCAAGCATTAGAAGAAAGTTTCAATGGAAGTGATTGAAAAGCCTTCATTTGCAAGCTTCTAAGAGATTTCTCACTTGGCTAACACATTTACTTTCCAGAAGAAGATAAAGTTCCTTGCAAATAATTTCACAGCAATTAATCTTGTGCTTAAATGATAATCCTATAATTAGAAGCAATTAAAATCCTGCACAAGAATGACCTGCTCAGTCAATGTCAATGTGTCTGTATGCTAATGGGGTAATCTTGAAAGAGGCCCCAGAAATAATTTGCTTCTCCTCTTCCAGGGATGCAGGCGTTCAAAGCCTATCTTTAAGAAGGCCTGCTCCTGGCAGGAGTCACTGAAGTCAAAGAAGATGGATGACTGATGACCCTATGAAGAATCTGGGGGCTTGGGGTATGTGAAGCAGAAGAAAGAAAAACTGTCACCATGAGCATGGATACAGGGTGTTTTACAACAAAGACAAATGCTGCATGAAGGAAATGACACTGGCAACTCTTTGCCCTTCGCTCCAAACTTGCTGCCTCCCACGCACATGTAGTGACTAAGCACCCAGTGTGGAAAGCTCTGTTGGAATCGCTGCACAGAGAACCACGCATGAATAACAATCTGTAGGATGGCATGCTGCAAGTCTGTACATATTTGACATTAAGCTGAGCCACAGATCAGTCAGGAAGAGGTACCACAGTCAGGATGTAAATAATGATGTGTCTCTATGAGAGGATGCAACTTTTTTCTTAGCTGATAGATGTTTCTCTAAAGGATCCCAGAAGTCATGTAGCTTTATGAATTGGGCTGAAACAGGAAGATTTTAACTTGATCCAGATGTAGGACTAAAATGGGAAGAGTCACTTTGATTTGGGGTGCAGTAAAAGTCTGAGTAAATTTTTATGCTGTGTTTATTTTGTACTTCCAACACCATCACCATCATTGGCTCAACAGACACACACGTGGTACGAATATGAGGCACTGGGCTGGGTACGGGAGATAAGACACTATCTCTGATCTCAAAGGACTTATGATATAGTGGAAGGAGATCAACATGTAAATAAACTCAGAGGTAAAATCTCATAATACGTGTTATAGAGGGCATGGAGAGAAAGTGGTCGGTTTCAGGCAGGGCATAAAATGTGAGGAGAGGCTTCCTAAAGGTAACTGGAGCTGAATGTTAAAAAGATGTTCTTGAGGGAGCAGGGAAAATGGCAGAAGCAAAGGTGAGGAGGGAGGAAATGCTGGGGGGCTACTGCCTGCCACACTGGGGAAGCCATGCGCGGCTTGGAATAACCGAGTGCAAATGGGTAGGGGGGTAAGTGGTAAACGTGGGGAGATGGGCAAGGTACTGGCTACAGAAGGGATCCTGCAGACATTTAGGAATGTCCCATCAAGGAAGAAGGTTGAGTAGATCAGTCCACTGAAAAAATGCCAGCCATGAGGCAAAAGCATGTGCATTTGAATGGGGTAATGTGCAGGCATTCTCCTGGTACAAGCACACTGCTGTCAGTTTTGGCCAAGAGACACTTTCCTGTTTGCCTGTGCCAAGGATGTGTCTGGCTGTTAAGTGCCAGTGAACTCAAGGCAGGTGACTGCTAGAGATGATTCCTCTGCAGACTATGAGAATGCAAGAGCAGGACGAGTCTCCAATAGCGAAGAACTGGGGCCAGTAAGAAAAAGCCAGAAGGATGCCGAGAAAGGGCTGGAACAGTCGCACACCCACCCAACTCACACACTGTCAAAACATGTCCTAAAGCAGCTAGTTTCCATCCTTCCGCCCATTTTAATTCATTTTCCTGCACAGAAGTCTTCAGCCAGATTTCCTGCTGCCATTTTTATTTCCAACCATTATGGAAACCCTGGAAAAGGCAGGCTCTGGGGCAGTGATGACAGACCCTCGCCCACAGTGGTGCCAAAGGAACAGTAATCACAGGGGCTGCGGAGACAGAGTAGCCTCCACCATTAATTGCAGGACAGAAATGTGAAATTGCAAGCACTTGAAGCAACAGTGTGGGCTGTGTCTGTACTCAAGGGAAACTGCCGTGAGTCATCACAGGATCTTCCCTCAGCCAGAGCTAAGGGTCAGCTGCTTAAAACAGTGGGAAGGGCAGGTGTGGGAGCTAGACGCAGCAGGGCAGGCTGCTGGAGCTCTCCCAGCCTCAGGTTCCTCAGGCAGAAAATGATGATAGCATTGTTCCCAAATGGTGGCTGTGATGAAATACCATATAGGGAAGCACCCAGTCAAGGCCTGGTACCTGAAAAGTGTTCAATCTGTGTCAGTTTCTCTTCTCACAGGATCTACACACTCAAAAAACACTAGGAGCATCTCCGGTTTGCCCTTCATGTCCCGTTTCTAGGCAGCTGCTACTGCAGGGACTGGCTGGATCTCTTTAGCCCCTCCATTTGCAAGAGGCTGGGCACAGAGAGATGATGAGGGTTCCCTGGCCAGATGCTGCAACCACTTCCTGAGCTAAAGGGCCCCACCAGTCCTCTCTGCAAGAACGCTGAACCCCCCACTCAGTTTTCCTTCTCTACCTACAAAAGAGAGGACCCATGCAAGCAAGTGCCTCTCCCCAGGGAAAACGAACGCAACAACACTGGGAGCTTGCAGAATCAGCTGATGTTAGTGGATTCATGAAACTTCGACAAAGCCATGGAGATAGAGCGTGCTTTGCCATGAAGAGTAGTTACCCCTCTTATTACGGAGATGGGATAATCTTGAAAGAGGCCCCAGAAATAATTTGCTTCTCCTCTTCCAGGGATGCAGGCATTCAAAGCCTGTCTTTAAGAAGGCCTGCTCCTGGAGCTACCCCTCTTATTATGGACTTTTCTCTACTAGTATTTCTCATCTGTGTGAGCATCATAAAGCTTGTTGGGTTTTTAAGAGATGGAAGCATGCAGGAAATAGAAGCTGGTGTCTTTAAAGTAGACAGGGAAGCCCCAGATCAGGGACAGCGGAATCCAAGGGAGGGGAGACGCAGAATGCAAGCGGCCCACTCAGCCGTTCTCCAACTCCTTGATGTTTATTTATATCATAAGTAACAGTTTCGCCAATATTGTGCCCATAGCTACTCCTTTTTTTGGAGATGGGGTTTTGCTCTGTCACCTAGGCTGGGGTGCAGTGGTGCAATCATAGCTCCCTGTAACCTCGAACTCCTGGGCTCAAATGATCCTTCTGCCTCAGCCTCCTGAGTAGCTGGGACTACAGATGCACACCACCACATCTGGCTAATTTATTTTTTTCTTTTTGTATAGATGAGGTATTTCCATGTTGCCCAGACTGGTCTTAAACTCCTGGGCTCAAGAAATCCTCTCGCCTCAGCTTCCTGAGTAGCTGGGACTACAGGCATGAGCCACCATGCCCAGCCTATTTCTTACACATATGTACACATATCTATATATGACTCCTTTAGCTGTTTAATTCACGTTGTTTTTCTTTTCTGCCTGAGGCTATTTGGAAAATGGGGTTGATACGCAAGCTCCTGGGGACATAGACCACTAGTGGCTCCCGACCGCAGGCAGCCCCTGCCCATGCATGTGAGCGTACAGACCCCCAGAACCTATTGCAGTCTGGCCGGCTGTGTCATGGCAAGTCCCATGCAGCCAGCCCCTAAGGGGCTGGCTCTAAGGAAATGGTCAGTGACTCACCTGTTGAACAGGGGCCAGAGGCCAGGTGAGTGCTCTTCATGAACCAGGCTTCAGCACACAGCCTCACTGCAGAGCCACATGGAAACACAGGATGGAGGCAGAATAACTCTTTGGTCTGCCATCCACAGAGGGAAAAGCATTGGTGGCTATGGACAGAGGCATGGGAGGTCACTAGAGTAGGAAGATGGAGGCAGGGAAGCTGAACTGCTGAGGTGCTCTGATCGCCGTTTCGGCGAGGGCTTCCTTCTAGCCAGGAGTGGCCTCTACAGAGTACATTCAAGTACTGGATCCACAAACAAAGCTCCAGACATAGCTATCGTTGGCCAAGTTTTTGGGAGTGAAGTTGAAAGAACAGTGGAGTGAACACCTCTAGCACCTTCTACAGTCACTGTGAACATTCCGCCACAGGTGCTCTGGACTGCACACACCCCCGCTTCTTGCCCCCAACTCCTGCCTGGTCCTCCAGCATTTTCAGATTCCTGTCTGTTTTTTTTTTCTTTTTTTGCTTTTGCTGAACCATTTGGAAGTAAGTTGCAGACCTCAGGAAAAATGACCCCTAAAACATTTCAGCACTCCCCTCCGTAATCACGTGACCATTACCACCTGGAAATTTCACACTGGTACAGAAACATTCTCTAAAAAACAATCCAGATTCAAATGCCTCCACTGTCCCCGAAATGTTCTTTACAGCTTTTTGTTTTCTTGGATCCAGGATTCAATCAAGTGTTACAGACTGCATTTGGTAATCATGTCTCCTTACTCTCTTACCATCAAGAATGGTGGGCCGGGCGCAGTGGCTCACGCCTGTAATCCCAGCGCTTTGGGAAGTTGAGGCAGGTGGATCACTTCAAGTCAGGAGTTCTAGACAAGCCTGGCCAACATGGTGGAACCTTGTTTTTACCACAAAACAAAAAGCAGCCAGGCATGGTGGTGCACCCCTATAATCCCAACTACTTGAGAGGCTGAGGTAGGAGTGAGACTCCATCTCAAAAATAAAAATAAAAAGTAAAACAAAATAATTAAGGCTACAACTATTGGGTGGGAGGTTGCAGGTCATCAAGTACAACACCCGGTTTCCTTATTAATTACAAACAACAACAACAACAACAGTACCTTTGCAGTAGGGGGATCTGCTGAGAACAGCAAACCAGGTGGTCAAATGCAGCATCACCAACAGCGGACACTCTGGATGCCCCTGAGGATAACCAGCTTCTTGCCAACACCCTCTCCATCCCAACCCAAAGGAGCAGACACAACTGCTGCATCACCATATACGTTTCTGATCTGGATCCAAATCCCATGACCAAGATTTATTCAACAGAAATTACATCCAACTAATACCTCTTCCTTTAAATAAGCAGCTTGGTGCATCTCCGTGCTGGAAGCCCCCAACAAGCTATTATATTCCACAGCCTGCCTGCCACTGCAAAAGGTACCTGTGCAAAGCTTTTAGGCAAAGGATGGGCCACCTGCTGCGTCTTCTCACCCAGCCATATCAGAGAGGGGCTCTGCTCACTGGAAATCTCAGGGTGATGTCTAGAGCTCAGATTAGGAGATTGATGCTCTCTCTGTTCTTGTTGAAAACATAGCCACCTGGAACTTAAAATCTTTCTGTTTTAAAAAGACATATTTCACTCAGAGCCTGTGTGCATGGCTCCTAAGGATAAGTGCAACTGGTAAACTGATGATTGCAACCCTAATGCTTTGAAAATGGAACGAAACTAGCTTCCCTCCAGCTCTCTCCAACTCTCACTTGAAATTCCTGGCATCCTGGATGGTGCTGAGCTTCCTGAACACATTCTGCATCTTTGCCTGGAATGTCCTTTCCTTCCTTTCCTGTCCTCCCGGCTCCACTGCCACTTCCAACAGGAAGCTGTCACCTGCAGCCTCTCCCGGGCCACGGAGGCTACCCTTCCCTCAAACTCCCACTGCACTTCAAAAAACCTGGTACACTGCCCAGAAACTCTTTTTCATGCTTTAATGCCCCCCACCCCCCAAAGACCACACAGTTTGTGATGAGGTCCAGGTCTTAATCAACTTAGCATCCCTGGTGCCAGGAAGAGGGCAGGACACGAGCTCAACAATGTATAATCAATGAGTGAAGCAAAGAATGACCAATTATCATACAAAGCTGAGGCTCCTTCCTCTATGCTGTAGCAAATGCACCATGATAAGGTGGAAGAACACACAGAGGGAATATTACTGTTCCAACCACAAGAACGTGAGGGTGAGTCTCCGTATCTGCAGTGGTGCGACAGGTATCGAATCCCACAAGGCCCTAGATGGTAGGTAGGAGGAGTCTCTTTGCTATAAGAGCTGGAAGGAAGTCTTCCCCTCTCCAACCAGAACTCAGTTAAAAACCTCAATCTCCACACCAAATTAACAACCTCAAATCGTGGAGAAAATTAGACTCTTCTTCAGAATAATCTATTTGTGGGAGGAATATGCTCCCAAAACAGTTGTAAAGTACCTGATATTTTTTCCATTTACTTACAAGATTAAATTGAAAATCGGTTCCCATGAGGGATTTTTTTTTTACTCCTATAAACCAAATTTACAAAACACACAACAGTGTAGAAAGCCTATTACAATCTCCTATCAGAAGGAAAAAAAATGACACCGTTCTGATAACATCAGCACCATTGCCCAAAGGCAAAAAATAAAAATACACCACAAAAGCAGAGCACTTTCCCATAAATACCCGACCAAGATAGAAAGAAAATTCATCTGACTGCAAAGGAGGTTTTCATCCCAAAGCAGAGTTCCTGTTGCAGTTTCTATGTTACTTCGGGAATTATTTTCAATCTGAGCAATTCTACACAGGTAAGACACCGTTTGAACTAATCTAGCAATTAACACAGTTGCTCAGGGTTTAGGTGGAAATGCATTCTCCAAGAAACCTCTCGCATTTGGACCATAAACCCTGCTTGTGATGCCTTATGGTTTATATCTGTGTTCTCATTAAAGCCACCAGGCTAATTCCCATAGCCCTCTGACTCTCTCAATCAGAGCTCTCTTCCCTCTCTGCCTCTCAAATATCTACAGTATTCAGTTGCTTTTCCACAGGTCCTTCCCTCCCTGTCCCCTTCCCACCCTCGGCATCTCCCAAGGGTGTGCTATTTCATCACCACATACTTGGCACTTAATCATACTTGGACGTGGGCTGTTCTTTATTCTCTTCATATGTTACTCTTTTCTTCCCTGGTTTTAAGTCCCACTTTTGGATTTTCCGTGACCTCGAGGAACCTCGTGGGGTGCTGACTGTGGGTTCAGCAAATATTTGTGGGTTTATTGTTTGTTCAAAAGGAGACTCTAATTAACAAGAGACAGTTGGAACGTTCATAGCCTGTGCAGTGAAAGCAAGGGTGTGGAAGCCTGGCCCGGCCGCAGCCCGGGCCCCATCACTTTCCACCCTGTAACTTGGAGCGATTTCCTTCCTTAATCTCAGCTCCTTTGCACATCTCAGAAAGGAGGATAATAATAGTATGTACTTCATGGGATTGTTTGGGGAGTCAAGGAAGCAATGAATATAGAATGCTGAGCACAAAGGTCCAGTCCTATGAACAATAAGTATGCAGTAAGCACTCAATAGATGGCAGCAATTGATATGAAAACATTTCTCAAGACAAAGTCATGTCTGAAGTATTTGGCTGAGAAAAGGTGCAGGCAGGTAATGGGGGTGGGGATGCCACCCGTCACTGGCAAGTGCCGCCCCAAGGGGGCCTTGCTTGGTACCACTTGCTGTCCTTTTATATTGAAATAAGATGAGTCTGATGTCGTCTATTTGGCTCTTGAAAACAATTCCTGGTAACTAATGCAGGTACCTAGTTTTCTTTTTTCTTTTTCTTTTGAGATGGACTCTTAATCTGCTGCCCAGGCTGGAGTGCAGTGGTGCAGTCTTGGCTCATTGCAACCTCCACCTCCTGGGTTCAAGCAATTCTCCCACCTCAGCCTCCCGAGTAGCTTGGACTACCTGCACATGCCACCATGCCCAGATAATTTTTTGTATTTTTAGTAGAGATGGTGTTTTACCATGTTGCCTAGGCTGGCCTCAAACTTCTGATCTCAAGTGATCCGCCCACCACAACGTCCTAAAGTGCTGGGATTACAGATGTTAGCCCTGCGCCCGGATGTAAGTACCTACGTTTCATAAATTTATCAGGTACTATAGTTATACAAGGACATTGACATCAGGGGTTGCTGGGTGAAGGGTGTACGAGAACTCTGTACTATGTGTGCAACTTTTCTGAAAATCTTAAATTACTTTAAGAATTTTAAAGATATAATTACTAATTAGTTATTTCCTTGAGCCTGACTTTCTATAATTAAGACTGGATTCCCTTCACACACACAACTGTACTTTAAAAAAAGATTCCAATTCTTATGGATACTGTCATTAAAATATCTTCTCTGTGCGTCTGCCATTTAAATATTTAGCCATCCAATTTACCATCTGTGTGACTCTGGGTGAGTCACTTCATTTCATTGTATCTCCATTTCTCCTCCTATAAAGTAAGGATAATAAAGTCAACTTCTTCACATATTTGAATAAAAGTTAGTACGTAACTTTAACTTTTATTTGGATAAAAGCTAGTACTTAGAAAGTGGTCCTGTGGAGGAAGACCCTGAATAGCTGTGAGCTGCTGCTATTACTTGCTGTGGTTCTGACTTCATATCTTAAGACTGGATCCCCAGTGTGACAGAAATAAGAGGCAGAGCCTTTGGGGAAGTAATCCTTTTGGGAGGCAGGGGAATCTCTTGAACCCAGGAGGCGGAGGTTGCTGTGAGCCAAGATTGTGCCACTAAACTCCAGCCTGGTTGACAGAGCGAGATGCTGTCTAAAAAAAAAAAGAGAGAGATGACAGGAAGCATGTTTGCTCCCAGCACCATGTGGGAACACAGCCTGCCTTCCTTCTGCCATATGAGGACATGGTGAGAAGTGCCATCTATGAAGCAGAGACGGAGCCTTCACCAGACACTGAGTCTGCTGAGGCCTCAATCTTGAACTTCCCAGAATCCAGAATTGTGATACACAAATTCCTGCTACTTATAAATTACCCAGTCTAAGGTATTTTGTGATAGCAGCCTGAATGGAATAAGACATAATTATTATGATTACACTTGCTGAATTCACATTCCTAGAGTGGAGCTATAGCTCTACAAAAATTTTTAAACTAATTCTCAAGGGACTTGGCCTAGATAGGTGCCGTAAGTAATACTGGCTGGCTTTCACATGTAAAAAGTCGATGTCCAACTCAGGGAAAGGTATTGCTCCTTAAGCTGATTCTACAACTGTGAGTCAAATTCAACTCTTGGCAATGGTAGAGGAATTAGCCTGATGTAAGCTCTTGCACGATGAGGACTGACCTTTCTCTTCCACCTGCGTACCTGTGCCGCCCCAGCCAGGGCATCTGTGCCTCTCTGTGCAGTTTTAGATCTGCAAGCCTCTTATAAGAGAGACTGAAAGGTTCAGACAGTGCCTTATGGTTGCTGCTTTTATTACAGAAGAAGGCATGGGGCATGTCCGGCATGCACAGTGCGTGTTTTGCTTTATCTAGAAACACAAAGAATGCTAGTGAAACATTTCAATGCTCTGTCCAGGCGTTCTTGCCTTACAGTGAGCCACAAGGTAACCACATGGAAACGCATAATTAAACTCTGAATATTCACCTGTGATGCCTACTCTACTGCCTAGAGCAGTAGCTTTGGAAATAAAGGAAACGGTTAAGAAAAGCATAGAAATGTTTAGCCCATAGACATTCTATTTTATGCTCCTTGATCCCTCACCACCTAAGGAGACTAGGTTTTTTTTTTTTTTTTTTTTTTTTCTTTTTTGAGATGGAGTCTCACTCAGCTGCCCAGGCTGAAGTGCAGTGGTGCAATCTCGGCTTACTGCAACCCCGCGCCCTGGGTTCAAGTGATTCTCCTGCCTCAGCCTCCCGAGTAGCTGGGACTGAAAGTGCGTGCCACCATGCCCAGCTAGTTTTTGTATTTTCAACAGAGACGGGGTTTCACCACGTTGGCTAGGATGGTCTCGATTTCCTGACCTTGTGATCCGCCTGCCTCGGCCTCCCAAAGTTCTGGGATTGCAGGTGTGAGCCACTGTGCCTGACTGGAGACTAGGTTTTATGGTAATTTCTCCCTGGACTGCATCATTTGCTCCCCCTATACATGGTTTTGACAATGTGGAAGCCTTAGTAGAAAAGAGAAACAAGAGCAAGGCTGCGATGTCACAGAGAGGTCTCATGGCCCCCGAGGAACAGCGTCTTCCTCTGGGCAGACAGCATCGGTGCCCAGTCAGAGGGCTCCTGGCTGTCAGTGGAGACAAGGCAGAGTGGATTCCAAGGACAGCATCAGCCCATTACAAAGCAATAGAAACATAGGTGAGAGCCACAGCCCCAAATGAAAAATGGCACAACAGAGATAGTCTTGAGGAAATAAAAGAATTTCTCCAAACTACAAAAAGTCAGACGGGATTCTGTGCCTATGATAGAGATTTCACTCCCAACTCCATTTTGACCATCAGCTATAGGTGGTTTCAAGGTTATCCAACGGGAAACTATTACCCTCTCCTAGTGATACCTTGGAATCCTTTGGTGTTCTCTGAGTTCTAACCTGAGGGGACAGTCCTGGTTAGAACATTTGCTTATTTTTGAAAGAAAAAATGTGAGGATGTTGCCAAAAGTAAGCCTTTCTTTGGAACCCACCGCCTTCCTCTTTTTTTCTTAAACAGATCCTCCACACGCCCTTCTATGATATTTTCTGTCATCTACAAACATAGATTATGTTAATGATAGCTTCAAATTCCTAGATACAAATGGAAGATACCTTTGCCGATCAAATGAAAATGAATGCCCTTGTCAACAAGAGTAATATAGACACTTGGTCCCTCAGGGACCCCCCAGGTACAGGGAACTCGGCAGATGCCTGAGAGTTGAACCATACGCTAACATAGAGTGGGTCATGGTACAGAGGACTCAAGTCATCTTGGGGACACGGAATGCATCCTAAGCCAATAAGACTCCAGGATAATTTGACTGACTGTGCTGATTAACCGAAAGTGGATTTGGTGGGAAAACCAAAGGAAAAGCCACGCTGTGGCAGAGCCCACCCAGAAACCGCCCGGAGGAGGGAGTCACCAGGCCTGTGGATAGGGAATCCCGTCCCGTACCTGGCTGTCTGTAGGAGGTGTGGTAAGCACAAGCACAGTAACTGGAATCCAATGCCTCCGTTCCTATTCCAGCTCCTCACTAACTCTAACACTAGGAGTTACTGGTCTCTCTGTGCCTCAGTTGCCTTTTCTGGAAGATGAGGCTAATGCCCCACTAAGTGTCAGGTCTAAACTATTAATCGATGTGAAGTTCCTAGCACCATACCTAACACAGAGGAAGCAAAAGCACTCATCGGCTGTTGCTGTTGCTGAAGTGGATTTATCGGGCCATCACAGCCCAATGCCACGGAACACCTGGATCATCCATCCATCCGCCTCCCCTTGCCCTAGATCCATCCCCTTCAATGGCATTTTGATTAACTGGCTCCCTTGCTGGGAGGAAAGTACACAGGCCATGCTGTCAGAACAGTCCAATCCACACAGGGGTTGTGACTTTGTGTGACATTGAGTATTTGGGGATTCGGGCGTGCAGATCCGTCTCCTGGGAGGTATATTGAGGCGAGGGTTTGGAGGGCTGCAGGGCTCCCAGACAGTGATGGTTCCACCAGGCCGACTGCCTCTCCAGAGGCCTCAGAGCACCCAGCCCAGCCCCCACCCTGCCTGAATATCAGTGTGACCTTCATCCAAACGCCTCTCCACCGTGCTGCCCCAGGATGAGCAAGCCTCACCTGTGACGTGGAGCTTTTCATCCGCAACCTCAGCCTTTAGGTAAATCCGCCCCCTCTTCTCTGTGTGATCCATTCCGCAGAGGCTGGGGACATTGATGACACACTGCTTGTGAACGTTCATGTCGCAGGCTGTGAATCAAGAAAGCAGAGGGTAAGCTGGGCATATGGGCTCCAACCACCGCTCCTCAGTGTTTTGGTGCATGAGCAGAAGTGAAAACGAGTTACCCCCCAACTCGATACTTTGCTATCATGTTTTTGGTGACATAAAGAACTGTTAGCAGATGTCCTATACAGCACAGGCTTCATGTGAGTGACAATATCCTTAAAATACCCATACCATATTTGTTCAATCTTCACTGAAGCAAAATATCCCGGCTTGGCCTTCTGTGATTGTTTCAAATATTTAACAGTATACAAAATTCACACAGGTGAATGTGTACAAAGCTCAGCTTAACTAATATTTTATGTACACAGAGGCAAAATAATATAAAAATTTTAAACATAGGATTTTTTTTTTTTCTTGAGACAGGGTCTCCTTTTGTCACTCCGGCTGGCGTGCAGTGGCATCATCCTAGCTCACTGCAGCCTTCAACTCCTGGGCTTAAGCGGTCCTCCCACCTGGGCCTCCCAAAGCCCTGGGACTACAGATGTGAACCACTGCACCCAACTTAAACACAGGATGCTTTTTGCTAGTGAATTCTATATGCCTTTCTGGGCTTAACACTGAGAAAGAGCGAAAATCTGCGGACTGAATACAGAAAATTCATTAAATTTTCCTTTCCTTAGCTAACCTTGTATTTTCAACAAGTTTTAAGTACATTCCCTGTGTTTCCCCCCGCCCAAAGAACTTATATTTGATATTTTAAACCTGTCTTCAAATATTTAAATATTATTCCAAGTAAAACAAATACATGCCTAGCGTGATAAGCCATTCCTTACAGCTGACATTATGTGGGTGAGACAGGGGGAGGATTAAAAAAAGATCAGTATTATTGCAACGAACCAGAGAAGCCCTGAAAAGAACCCTGTGCACCGGAAACAAACAGAATACTGTCTGTAGGTGTTCCAGCGCTATTGTCCTGGTACCTTTAGGCATCCAGAAGGAGGGATGGCCAGTGGAATCCTCACAATTCCTGGCCAGGAAGCTAATAAGATTATTCCGCATTCATCAGGGTGGGGCTTTCCGATACACTTCATTTTGAGTGTTTAACCCGACAAAGTAAATTGCAAAAAGCATCATGAATAATGTATATTGCTCCGATTAAACACTGACAGCAGAATAATGGACATACTGAATAAAGGACAATTAGCTGATTCACAAATGTGGATTCTATTAGGCTTCTATTTCCAAGGCTAAGTGTTCAAAATGGTGCACCTCAAATTTAGCCAACATAAAGGCTCTTGAAAAGCTGTGTTGTGAATATCACTTGCCTTAACCAAGTCATACCTTTAAGTGTCTGGGCAAAATTTGCCATTTGAAGGACGTAAATGCTGGAGCCTCTGGAAAACACACAGGAAACAGGGAGGGTGGGCACCCGGCGTGTTCCAGTCTCGGCTGTCTATCTCAGGAAGCTCATTTGCTCTAATTTCATTTCTAACTCTACAAAATGAGAGGTGGCCCACCCAGGTTGTTGATGCTGACTCCCCGCCAGGCCCTGCCCTATCCCAAGTGGAACTCTATCTAGGACTGCAATCATACCACGTGGAAGGGCACGGAAAGAGGGTTTCTTGCTGCAGAAGTTAAGGACGGTAGGGGTTGCAATTCTGGGACTCATCTGCTTATTTTCCTCCTCTCTCCAGGGAGGAGCACAGGCGGCAGCCACAGAAGCCTTGAGACTCCCAAGGAAAAGAGTTTAAAACAAAACAAAACAAAAAAGCATTGGTCTGGGTCAGCGGTTTTCAAAATTTTTTAGTAATAGAAACCATTCTACAAACAAAATCTAAGCAGAATTAATTTTGTAAACCAGATGAGTGTTATTTTATCAGCATAAACTCAGCTAACAAACACAAATTTGTGCCAATTACGTGTTATAAAGACATTCAAGGATCACCAAGCAAGCCCTCTGATACAAACACAACTTTGAAACCAGTTGTTAGGGATGCAAGTTGATGTCTCAGACCAGCCTCCACATCTCATTAATTTTTGTATGTGGTTAAAGTGGCACAGCATCCAAAAATCCTGATTCATACAAAAAACTATGTACAAACAGGAACAGGGTTTAATAGCATGCTGGCTGATCCCAGCCGGCTCTTCAGTGAAGTGGATGCTGCAGGAGAAACCTGATTTCAAGTTCTGTCCCAGGAGTGAAGGCTGAGAATGCAACACATTCAAGTATTTATTTTGTTCCCAGTTTTAAAGTAGTGAAAATATATTTACAAAGGCACGTAAGTTGTAAGCCCTTGCGGAACCCCTGAAAACCATGTCTTTGGAATCCTAGGGTTTCCTGAAGCAAGCAAACATTGCATTTGGTTGTTATGCTGTACAACTCCCTAAGGTAAAGAATCTGTGTCCTGAGAAACTCTCCATCTACTCTATAATGCCCATTTATGTTCTTTTTTAAATAGTTTGCTCCATGTAAAATAAAAATATCAGCTTCTGGCCGTCATAATAGTCACTAGCAAATGGCAATAGGCTGAAATTTCCATAATGCTTCCTGCTCTATTAGAAAAACAGGCTGGGCAATTAACTTCCACCCCCCCCCACAAAAGTATCAACTTGTATTTAAACAAACATAGCCTGAGGAATCTCATGCTTTAAGAATGATCAAAGCAAAGAGTTGCTTTTCTTTCCTCCTGGTAGTTGATGGAGATACAAACAAAACAAAAAATAACAAAAAAGGGCTGGTGTCCTGCTTGTCAATGGTCCTGTGTCTTGAGCTGGGCTGACATACATTTGATCTGTCCATAAACACACAGGGTGAGTGAAGTTTTAAGTAAGATGCTATCCTGGTTTTTATGTTCATTTTGGTTTCAGTTTTAAGGAAAGCCTACCGGATTTTTCCACCGTCCACTCACTAATTAAAGACACAGGAAGATAATGACTACAGTTGCTCGGCTTATTTTGAAACCTAACCAAATGCGGAATCTGGAGGTGGGACTCTTCTTTGGGGTTTGACTAGGCTACATTTTATAGTAATTGAAGATTTCTGCCACTAAAATAATAATAATAAAAAAAGGGGACAGCAAGAGTGCTTTTTTTGGGTTCATACTGAGGCAGTCAAGTAGTTTAATAAATTAGAACTTTGACAGTGGGAGATTCTACACTTTGTCAGTCTGAACTAATTCTCTCTGTTGAAGAGTTGGTGTTGAAAAGTTACTGAGCCTTTCTTGCTCAGCAAATCCTAAACATGATCTACAGAGCCTCGCTATGAACTGGGAAAGAAAACTTACTTACTGTCACATTTCATCCCTTGATGGATAAGTCCATACAGCAGTGACCCACAGTGATCGCAGAAGGTGGGGCTTCCATAAGTGTGGATTTTGAACTTGTGCTTGCTCCTGGGGTCCTGGGGGGAGAAGAAGCAAGTGCTCATTCCAGTCAAGAAAGGACCACGTTTTTAGATTAAGCCAAACTCGGGCCCCACCACTCCCCAGCCCCACATCAAGGTTTGATAACACCACATTGTGCATCGTTCTCTGGAGTCACACAATGGGTGGTGGTGATTTTGCTGCATGTTTTTGTTTTTGGTGTTTTTTGAGATGGAGTCTTGCTCTGTTGGCCAGGCTGGAAAGCACTGGCGTGATCTCAGCTCATTGCAACCTCCGCCTCCCAGGTTCAAGTGATTCTCCTGACTCAGCCTCCTGAGTAGCTGGGATTACAGGCACCACCACCAAGCTCGGCTAATTTGTGTATTTTTAGTAGAGATGGGGTTTCACCATGTCGACCAGGTTAGTCTCAAATTGCTGACCTCAGGTGATCAACCGGCCTTAGCTTCCCAAAGTGCTGGAATTACAGGCGTGAGCCACAGCGCCTGGCCCACATCATGTTTTCATATGACAAATACTTATGTTTCCTCTCTTTATGTGGTGAAATTTGCACAGACCACGGTTTCCACCAAAGCTATTACTTCTGGAGCTATAGTCATCAAAGCCCTTGGGGGGAAGCACAGTATTTTAAACAGCTTGGCATCCCTGCCTCCCCAGTGCCTAGTGTAGGCACCAGTAGACACAAAACTGGCGTGGCTGTGAAGCTGAACAGAACAACCCTAAATGGATCATTCAGGAGATCTCCTCTCGGACAGGGTATCCAGAAATACAATACACTGAACCCAGATCTGCATCCAAATGGACAGGTACATTTTCCTGCTTCTGCACCATCTCCAAAGTATTTTATGCTTTTGTACAGGGAAACCCAGCAGGGTCAAATGAAAACTGCAAAGGCGCTGACATTACGCCCCCCCATAGCCCACTGCGATTTCATTCCCTTCTCTAGCATCCCACCCAGAGCACCGGAGGTGCAACTAGACATCTTTTTTTTTTCTTTAGATTTTAAGCTTCTGTTCCTTAATTCACAGACAGATTATGGATAGGGAAGTAAAATCATATACAGAGACCATTGTGGTTAAAGAGCGTAGACTCCGGAGTCACAGCCGGACTTCAGCTTCCAGCTCTGCTACTTCCCAGAGACATGGCCCTGGACGAATGATTGATCTTTTCCGCCTCATCTGTAAGCTGAGACATTAACAGCATCTGTCTTATGTGGTTATTAAAAATAAGGACAAAACGAGTCAGTCTCTGTAAAATGCTTAGAGGAGTGCCTATCACAGGGTAGGTAGGTAGTGCAGAAAAGCGCCTCTGCTTCCGGGGCTTCTGTTTGTTTATTATTTGAGATGGAGTCTTGCTCTGTCATCCAGGCTGGAGTGTAATGGCATGATCTCAGCTCACTGTAACCTCACCTCCCAGGTTCAAGCCATTCTCCTGCCTCAACCTTCCGAGTAGCTGGGATTATAGGCACTTGCCACCACTCCTGGCTAATTTTTTTGTATTTTTAGTAGAGACAGGGTTTCACCATGTTACTCAGGCTGGTCTCGAACTCCTGACTTCAGGTGATGCACCCGCCTCCCAAAGTGCTGGGATTACAGGTGTGAGCCACCACACTCGCCCTGCTCTGTTTATTAATAGATAAAAGTAGGCCAGGTGCTGTGGCTCACGCCTATAATCTCAGGACTTTGGCAAGCCAACAGAGTGAGATGCTATCTTAAAATAAATAAATAAATAAACAAATAAACAAACAAACAAAGGCCCCAGAGGCAGAGGCACTTGTCTGCACTACCTGAATGGTGCCTGCCTACCCTGTGATACAGCACTCTTCTGAGCATTTTACCTTTAAGTTTTTCCTCTTGAATCACTCTTTGTGGCCCAAGCAGCTGTAAAGGCAAGGTGTCCATCCACTGATTCAAGCAAGATCTCAGACGAGCGGGGTCTTGGGAAGGGCAGGAGATCCGGAGGTCTACCGCAGACACGCTACGCTTGAACTATCCTTTCACCCAGGCTTTCTCAAATGCAAGGTGACACAAAGTACAATATTCTTGGCTGCTGACTTTCTGAGGGCCTCCGTGGTGGTGATTTAGGGGAATTCCAAAGGCCATTCTAACTACAAGGTAATTCACATTTTGGTTGACTATGGAACCTGAAGCCTACGCCACATATATGTCAAAGGCTTGTTATGACTACTTTTTAAAGATATAGATTTGAGAATCTGAAATATTTCAATCATACAGAGAAGTATAAAGAATCGTAAACCGCTCGTGTATGCACCACCCAGTGTTTATACAAGTGAGGATTCCCTCTACTTTTCACTGCGTAATTAAAAGATGTTTTAATTATGTTTAAAAGATGTAATGACCTTCCCCAAATCATATGACTAATGAACATCAGACCTCAGATTTTTTTTTTTAAATATGAAATGCTTCACCCATTTGCACACCACCCTAGCACAGGAACAACAGAAACCTCTGTATCTCTCCAAGTTTTATGTTTGCACTGCTTAAGAGAGCACAGACCTACGACGTGATCAACACTGGATTCCCATCCCAAGAGCTTTTGGAAATCTACCCAGAATAAGGATCTGGCTCTTAACACCTTTACAACAAATTTTTACATTTGCAACACAATTTCTTTTTTTGAAAACAAGTCCACCGCCTGTTTTTGTAAATAAAATGTTATTGGAACACAGGCATGCTCCTTCATTTACATATTTTCTTTGGCTACAATGGCAGAGCCAAGTAATTGTGACAGAGACTGTGTGGCCCACGAAATCTAAAACATTTACTATCTGGCCCTTTTAGGAAAAGTTCGCCAAGCCCTGCTTTAGGACAGAAGTTTTCAAAGTGTGGTTCCTCTGCACAGCATCACATCACCAGGAACTTGTTAGAGAGGCATAGTATTGGCTGGGCGCAGTGGCTCACGCCTATAATCCCAGCACTCTGGGAGGCCAAGGTGGGCAGACCGTGAGGTCAGGAGATTGAGACCATCCTGGCCAACACGGTGAAACCCTGTCTCTACTTTAAAAAAAAAAAAAAAAAAAAAAAAAAAAAAAAAAAATTAGCCGAGCATGGTGGCAGGTACCTGTAATCCCAGCTACTTGGGAGGCTGAGGAAGAAGAATCACTTGAACCTGGGAAGCGGAGGTTGCAGTGAGCCGAGGTCGTGCCATTGTACTCCAGCCTAGGCAACAAAGACTCTGTCCCCCCACAACAAAAAAAATCCAACCTAGGCAACAGAGTGAGACTCTGTTCCCCGACTCACCCGGCAAAAACAAGGCGTAGTATTTAGTCCTTTCCCAGACCAACGGAATCAGAAACTCCGGGGGTGGAGCCTCACAGTCCGCGCTGGAGCAGACCCTGCCAGTGCCCCTCGTGTTGGAGGACACACTGAAGGCTGGGAAACCACTACTTCACAAGGTCGTTCAACAAATATTTAGGAAATGTGTCACAGGTGCTAGGTACGCCTCTGTGAGCGGATGATTAATGATATTCTTGAGGCAGTTCAGTAGTTTGCCTCCTAAATGTCTCTCTCGGGGTGTGAAAAATCAACATCTTCCTTGAGAGCTTATTTCTTCTGGAAAGCAGTAGCCGTGTCTACGGTCTGAAGTATGCCCTTAGACTTCCACCATTAGGGAAGACTACCAACTTTCGCAGGATCCCAGGACATCAGGCAGAACATTCAAGGAGGAGGCCGGTGCCAGCTCCAATTAAAGGTGCCCGTGCTGACAAGAAAGGTTGTGTCCTACATTGTGGAGGGCAAGGAAGATGCCAGGGGAAAACGAGACAACCTGTTTTCCCTGCAGAAATGAAGCATTAACAAATGGCACTAAATAAATAAAAAATGGCAGATCGCACGCAGCCCTCCAGAGCCAGGCAGCCCCAGGGTGGATGTCATACCAGTTGGTTGTCACAAAGATCTCCATTGACGTGGCACACAGGGAACTCACTTTTCAGGAAAACCTAAGGCTTACTCATGCAACAGCCATATGGTGCCTCCCAGCTCTCACCGTTTGGAGGTGTAGGAAGAGAGGAAACCATTGCTTCCACCTCTTGCCTAACTCTGGAGAACCGGCAAGTCCTGGAGTCGTCACATGCCAAAATTACGCATGGCCAAAGATCCTGCCTATGAATTACAACAATAACAGTAGTCATAATAGCAGCAGCTGTTTGTTGATGAGCAAGTGTGCATGGGTGCTTTACCATAACCGAGATCTCTGTTTAGAAAAAGAGTCTCTTATGAGAAGAGCACTTAGCAGGATTGTGGAGCCCTGTGTTCTGACTCCAGTCCCGGCACAAACTCTTACTTTGGAAAAGTCACATTGTTTATTTATAAAGCAGAAATAAAACCAATATGCCTGTGTCATGGGCAAGGGGTGACACCCAGCTTAGGTAATATAAGAGAAAGGCTTTGCAACCTGAAAATCCCTAGACAAATATAAGCAATTATCATTACGATTATTACATTAACTTTAGGAACAAACTTCAAGGTGCCCAGGGTTTCCCCAAAATACGTTAGTGACTTGGGCCTGGATGGGGAGGAACAGGACACCTAATTGCCCTCAGGCTTCATAGGTGGTCAGAGTGAGGGCCAAGCTGGCAGAAGGCAAGGGACTTCCTCACAGGCCCGGCCTTCCCGTCTTCTGCACCCCATGCCTGGACTTTCAAGCCAGTCCTCTTGGCAAACGCCCCGAGTGGTGTTTCGTGAAACCGTCTGCTAACCCAAACCACCTCTCGCACTGCCTCAACCATGTGGATGATACCATTTCTTGCACTGCAGCAATCAGATGCAGGAGCGTGGAAACTCTTTTCCAGTCTAATTAATCTCACCTAGTCTGACAAAAGAAACCACAGTCTTAGCGACCGAGCTGTGAGTCATGAAGATCTGCAGAGAGCAACTTGTCCTAAAAACTCCCTAGGCTCGCTGTGTTTCTATCAATAGCCTCTAAATAGTAACGCATTTTACCTCTTTGGGCCCTGATTTCCTCCTCTGGAACCTAAACGTATTGGGTGGGATCAGCATTTTTAAGATGTCAGGTGGTGCCTAAGCCACAGAGGATGGGGGCAGGAGAAGGCGGCAGGGGGAGACCGCTGCTAAAATTAAAGATGAAAATAACTGGATTAGATCATCTCTTTAATTCTTTTTTTTAAAAGCTACTTAATTTGAAATAATTTAAGACTCACAAGAATTTGCAAAAAAGAGTACAGGCTGCTCCTGCATACTCTTCATCCAGCCTCCCCAGTGATAACGTCTTACATAACCACCGCACATTTGCAGAACCAGGACAATGTTACAATACCATTAACTAAACTACCGACTTCAGGGTTTCATCAGATTTTATATGCATAATTCCAGTGCAAGAGCATTTACTGTACCACACAGGCATTAAATATACTGTTCACTGACTGGGGAATACAGCAATTGGCCAGTGAAATACCACTAACTCAAGTAGAACAGCATCAAAGGAACATCTGTTACTTCTTCATTGAATAGATAACCCACTGGATCTCATGTTAAGGAGTCGTGGGAGGATGAGTCTAAAGATTTATCTGAAAATCAGAATTCGGATGCTTTTCTCTAAGTAAGGGAAACACACTGCTGTTTCCAAACCATTCTGACCTGGTTTTCAAAACAAAGTCATTTCAAGGCACAGGCTGAATGAGAGCTGAGGCAGAGTGTGGCGCCAGCCCGGGCCGTGAGGGATTGAAAGGCGGGTACGGCTTGGGGCTTCCAGGTGATGCCTGTGATCTGGATGGACAGACAAGGTGAACACCATAACAGCAGGGCACAAGCTGCCCCTACTGGCCCAAGAGTAGGTCTACTGAGAGCTGCCAAATTCATCAAATTCATCATGCAAATGAACAGAGCAGCCTCAGGATCCTTTCCTACATCTATAAACCTCTACATGCGATCTTTCTCTCCGGAGAGTCCCAGGTGGCGCCCTGGCATCTCTCATCTGTGTCTTCATTTCAGCTGCTGCCTCCACCTACCAGGCCTCCACCTGCTGAAACACCCGAAAAGTCAGTATTAAAGTCTCCTTCCTCCTCCAGGAAGTCTCCTCAGATGTCAATACCAGATATAATTTCTCTCCTTCGTCTGACCTTCCAGAGCATTTCACTCTGTCTTTCGTATGTCACTTAACACATTCTGCCACTTAGGATAATTATGATTCTGTCCACCTCCCCTTTAATTTTTCATCATTTATCTCTCACCTCCCACATACGGAGGACTGACATGACAGTCTAACAGACAGGAGAAGTCCTAAAGCAGGCATCCCCAAACTTTTTACACAGGGGGCCAGTTCACTGTCCCTCGGACCGTTGGAGGGCTGCCACATACTGTGCTCCTCTCATTGACCACCAATGAAAGAGGTGCCCCTTCCTGAAGTACGGCGGGGGGTGCTGGATAAATGGCCTCAGGGGTCCGCAGTTTGGGGACGCCTGTCCTAAAGCATGGTGCCGAACTGAGAATTAATATTAACTTTATCTCTGAGCTTCCTAGAAACCAAGGCAAAAAGGGGAAAGAGACATTAATAGGTTCCTCTCCAACTGCAAAACGACCTGAATGTAGAAGTCTGCCTTTGTATCCTCTGAAATCATTTTATCTCCTACATGGTAGACCTTCAATAAATGTGTACAAAAGCAACTACTAAATCCTTTACAAAGCACGCTTTTCTCACTGTGCACCAAAGGGTTGTAGAGCCATCCCACAGAGAAGTTACAGCGTGTCGCTACACTTACGGCCACAAAGAAATGTCTGGTGCACACCAAGTCTTCACTATTATCAGCTTAATAACATTTTCCTTTTTAGTGAAATACACGTTAATCTTCCTTTTTCCTTCTCCAGGAACTGACAGCCTCTCATTAAGTGGAGTGTGAAACCTGCTGTCATATGTCGCAAGCCTGACATTATATTATAATGAAAGAGGTAAAAATACAGCTTAGATACTTGTCATATATGTGGTGGGGAGAAAAGAAACGAACGTTTTGAGCTAATCACTCCTCATAGGCACAAATAAAGTCTAATCCACAAATCTAAAACTAGACTACTTAGGGGGAAAAAAAAGACAAGTGAAAAATTCAAATTCTATTGCAAGCATCCACTGGCCTGCTTCTCATGTCTTAGTTTTATAATATAGAAACTTAATTAGTCTTCCTTGGAAACATTTCTCAACATTTCTACCAAGATTTTTCAAAATCTCTCTATACCACCATCATGATTATCACTATCATTTGCAATTCGTTAAAATAAACGCATGGATCTACACTGTGCAGAATTTGATGCTGACGGGGCTTTAAATTTCCTAGATGCATTCTTCTTGTGTCTATAACCATCTGGAAGGCATATTCTAGGTAAGTTTGCAAATACAGTAGTTGAGGCTGGAGACTAATCTAGCCGTGTGCAGTGTGAAATCCCTGGAGGAGTTAATGCTCCCTTCATACCAGGAGGCGGGCAACCAGAGATGTTTTTTGATGAGGATGTTCACATTTGAACTGACATCACTGCACATATGCTTTTAATGCAATGAGTAAAATAATGGCAGCGTTTTGGCTAGAGGTCATCCTGGCTTGAATTTTCCACCCATACTTGAATGCCTCCAAAATGCCCCATAGGTTTCTCTTGAAGGACCAAATTGTCTGTCATTGAGAGCTGGGGGTTCAGGCTTTAAGAGTTTCTGAAAAAATCTTGTTTTTAACCAACTGAAGTTCTGCGGTATGACTTCCTCCAGGAGCCAGAACAACGTGGCTCCTTGAAACTGCTCCCCTCTAAGTACCAAGAAAGATTCTCTGCTGTCACCATCTGATATGTTCTCATGAATCATGCTTGTAAGCCAAGCTTGGGTCTAAATGTCACTCACATGCTGACTATATGAGAAATACCCAAAACACTGCTCCAAAGGCAAATCTAGCATCGCTACTGAAATCTTAAATTTCTTAAGAAATTTAAGGAATTAAAAAGCAGTTCTTTTTTTTTTTTTTTTTTTTTTAACTCTGTGATATAACAAAATACCGATTTAAAAAATATTTGGTTAACATGAGAGTATCACCAAAACCAGATCATATGATCAGGCTGGTTGCATGTAACTTGGGGACCACCGTAATTATTACATTGTATATCATGTACTCAGCAAGGCTGCCACGCCCCTCTAAGGCTGCTGGATCTGCCTGGCTCACTCTCCATTTGGGCTTAGGTTCACACTTGGCCTCTGACCATACTGGTCTTGCTGGATGTTTCCTTTTCTAAGAAAGAATGAAAGATACTCCACTTCTGGTGATGCTAATTAATTTTTGATCTGCAGCATAACACTTCAGTTCACTCTGATGAATAACACGCATCTATACAGTCGGATAAACTTGTCAAACCAAGTTTTGCTAGGATTCTTATGAGTCCTTTGCCCAGCTATGCAAGACACTAATCATTCAATGAGAAGCAATAAATTCTTTTTAAAAATCTAGATACAGCTCTATCAGCAAGGCAATGGCTAAATAAACTGTAATATATTTATACTGTGGAATACTCCATGGCAGTTAAATCAAATAAGCTAGATCTTTCTGTAATATCATGGACAGATCTCTAAGATATATTATCTAATGAGAACAGCAAGCTATAAAACCAGACATAAAATATAATGACTTTTTGTCAAAAAAACAGAAACAAGCACTTTGGGAGCATCGTTTGAGCTCAGGAGTTCCAGACTAGCCAGGGCAACATAGCGAGACCTCATCTCCACCTAAAACAAAAAACAAAAAAAAAAACCAGCGGGGAGTGGTGGCCTGTGCCTTTAGTCCCAGCTACTCCGGAGGCTGAGGTGGGAGAATTGCTTGAGCCAAGGAGGTCAACGTTGCAGTAAGCCCTGAACACGCCACTGCACTTCAGCCTGCATGACAGAGCGAGACTCTGTCTCAAACAAAAACAAACAAACAAACAAACAAAAAAACACCCCCCCCTCCTCCAAACAGTAATATGGCTTTTTTTCTAAATTGAAAAATAAGCAAATGGCTCTGGAAACGTGTGAGGACAGACTAGATTCAGAGATGAAAATAAAAGACTTTTAGCCTTATCTGAAAAGACTCAAGTTAAAAAATAAATCCATACATTATCTATGTAATCCAAATTATATGAAGTCCAGCTCCATGCACTGGTTATATTCTGGGTGCTTCATGAGATGCCATTGGAGAGACAGCCTAGCACACTGGAGGAAATGGAGAACATCCACCTTATCTCACTACAAAGGGGCTTTGTTTGCAGTTTCTCTCCCAGTCTGCAGAAGGTGGTGTCTATATGAAGGCACTATGAAGATATGTAATGCCACAAGCCATCAATCAATGTGACTTAACTCTTAATGAAAAGCTATTATTACGATTTCCCTATTTCATAAGGTATCTTACATGTTGTTAACATCTCTACATGTTTTATGTCCAGTTTTTGCTCCATCGTCAATCAACTTGAAACAAATTTTTTATTTTTAACTTTCGTGGGTACATAGTAGGTATATATATTTACGGGGTCCATGTCATGTTTTGATACAGGCATGAAATGTGAAATAAGCACATCATGAAGAATGGGGGGGGGTATCCATTCCCTCAAGCATTTATCTATTGATTACAATCCAATTATGCTCCTTCAGTTATTTTAAAGTGCACAGTTATTGTTGATTATAGTCACCCTGCACAACTTGTAAATTTCAAAAACCTTTGATGGTTTAATATGGAATTTCAACATTAAGAAAAGATAAGCTAGGCGCAGTGCATGCATGCTTGTAGTCCCAGTTATTTGGGAGGCTGAGGCAGGAGGATTGCTTGAGCCCAGGTGTTTGAGGCTGCAATGTGCCATAATCATGCCAGTCAACAGCCACTGCACTTCAGCCTGAGCAACATAGTGAGACCCTGTCTCTAAAGTAGTAGTAATACAAATAAGATGTTTAAAATGTATAAGTATTCAAATCACAAAGCTTAAAGATAACTTATTTAAAAACAAGGTTATTTCCTAAGTACCTGTCAATTTCTTCATTTTGCCTCAAAAATTATTTATTGTGCACCTACTATGTTCCCAGTGGTATGCTCACCATGATGAAGACTCCAGGTGTGACTCAGGTCCTATCTAACTTGGAAGAGACTAGGTTATACTGTTAACCAATCACTTCTAACTTTCAGTGGCTTCCCACAACAGAATTTTCTCTCATTCTTCACTTAGAGACTCTAGCAGCCACTATCTAGGATATATGCAGTCTCATGGTAGAGGAAAAAGAGAAATGGCAGAGTACTCAATGGCTCACAGATCTCCTGTTTGGAAATGGTGTCATCATTTCCATTTGCATGTCACTGGCCAAAGCAAAGCACATGGCCAATCTGGAAGTCAACAGAGCACCGTGTAATATTCTCCCCAGAAAGGGACAGCAAATATTTCAAGTAATACAATCACAGTGGCCTTCAGAAAGCCTAGTGTCTATTGCCATTTTATATCATTGGGTTAGGACTTCAAACTTTGAAAGCGGGTAGGTTTGAACTCAACTGAAAACAGTTTCAAGTTGGTAATGCCTAATGAAACCATTCACCTTGTAGCTATAATTTTAGCTTAGCAGTAAAGCAGTGTCCCAAACAACCTCAAAATCTCACTGGCCTTGGTTTATTTCTCACTCACGCACCTGCCTGCTTATTCCAGGACCAAGGGATGAAGGAATGACTGCTGTTTGTGACACATCATTTTCATGGCAACGGAAAGGAAAAGCAGAGGTGAAACGGAACGTCGGTCTGTCAGTGCTTCTTGTAAGAAGCTGTACTTCACCTCCTTGGGCCAAGACTGACTCCAGGTGGGGGATGCTCTGTATCCAGGGAGGGGCTACAAGTCACACAGCACTGGGTAAGATCTATGGTCATCAGAAAGGTAAGGGAACAAATAGTAGGGGGACAATAACACAATATTCCACAGATATTTCTGCATGTCTTTCTCTACCCTACCTACTTAGTATTTAAGTACATACTTTCACTATATACTCAAGTCATGTTTTCACTCCAGTTTTTGTTTCAAGGATAAATCATTATTTTTCTTTCTCCTATTGTCATACTGATTCCTCTAAGGAAAAAGTCATTCAAATATTATATGTCTTTGCCCATTCAACTGGGGGTACTGACCACTTCAACTAGCTTTGGTAACTCTGAGAATGACAACCTTTTCAGGAATAGCTTACATTTTAAAAAATGTTATCTAAAAAATTTTTTATTTTGAAATAGTTTTAGACTCCCAAGTTGTAAAAACAGTGTGGGGAGTTCCCACGGACCCTTCGCATAGCTTACGCCAATAACAGCATTATGCGTCACCATAGCACATGATCAAAACCCGGAAATGGACACTGGCATGATGCAATTAACAGACTTTCTATGGATTTCACAGGTGCTCATTGGAGAGAAGGATACGTGCTTGTAGTTCCGTGAAATTTTATCACATTCATATTCATGATACGGAACTTCTCCATCTCCACAAAGAAGCTCCCACATGCCACCCCCTTTATAGTCATACCCTCACTACCCCTAACCCCTGACAACCACTGATCTATGCTCTATTTAAGTTTGATACCATTTTTTTTTTTTTAGCATCAAATAATGTTTATGCTACTTACGAACTTGGTTAGCTCCAATACCATAGCTGGAAAGGAACATCAAATAGGAATACAAGGAGCATCTTAATTACGCAAACCTCTGCCAGCCCTGTACCAAGTTATACATTTCCTACAGGAATTCAGGGCCCAGTATGCATGACTATCTGAGAACAAATCAGAGATAAACAAAAACATATTTATTCAAGAGTCTGCAAGATCCCATCATTTTCACTTAATTTAGTAAAAACAGAATCAAGTCATTGTGCGAGGTACCCCGTCTGCTATTCCATGATGATGTGGGTCAAATTTTAAAGCCTACTCTTTGGCAGTAGGGAGATAATACGCCTGGGCTTCTGCACTCATTTTTGTCATAAACTTGGAAAAGTATAACATTATTTGCAAGAAGTCTGATTTTTTTTTTTTGAGATGGAACCTCACTGTCTGCCCAGGCTAGAGTGCAGTGGCACGATCTCGACTCATGCCACCTCTGCCTCCCGGGTTCAAGTGAATCTCCTGCCTCAGTCCAGACTAGCTGGGATTATAGGTGCCCACCACCACGCTTGGCTAACTTTTGTATTTTTAGTAAAGACGGGGTTTCACCGTGTTAGCCAGGCTGGTCTTGACCTCCTGACCTTGAGATCCGTCTGCATTGGCCTCCCAAAGTGCTGGGATTATAGGCGTAAGCCATGGTGCCCAGCAAGAAGGCCAATTTTTATGCCTCACTATAACGCTGTATGATTCTCCAGCAGCTGCTATTTGTTCAGTTGATTAAACACACAGAGGAGGCAAGGTGTAATTCTGTCTTTTTCTTGATTGCAAAGTCCAAATGGGTAGGACTCTCTCTTTAGGTACCTCTGACCTTCACCCGGACTGCTCATTACACCCAATAGCCAGGTCCCAAGCAGCAACCCTCTCCTCCCCATGTGAAGAGAAATTTTGTTTCTTGATGTTCAATGATCTTTTTGGTTATAACCTCATTTTAAAAAACAAAATGTGCAGTTTACAGTAAAATATTACTCTAGCAATGTGTTAATACTTTTCTATTGTTTAGGTCACATGTTCTTTTAAGCAGGTAAAATCATACTCGCTGTAACAAAATTAGAAAAGGTAGTTAAGTAGAAAGAAGCATACATACATCAACATTTTTGTAGATTTCATTCAAGAAAGATAAAAGAGAAAGAGAAAGAGGGACTGGTCTGTAGCTTTTTTAAAAAATCTAACAGTTTATGTTAAACATTTCACTAAATATAAAGCAGTGTCACATCTTACTGTATGGTATTTCATCACACATTCATACTACAATTGATTTAATCAATCCCCAATTTCTAGACATTCAGGTGATTTTGTGTTTCGCTGTTATAAATACACTACCATGAGCATCTATAAGCACACACCGTGCAAGTGTCTTATCAGTTCTCCCGGATAAAAGCCAGAAGTGGAACTCTTGAGCCAAAGAGGTGAACATAAAATATGAAATGCAAAAGCTGTCCATCGAAAGGCAGAGGTCTGCTTTTGATCAAGCTGCTGTGGCTGTGCTGGACGCCTGCTGAGCCTTCTGGGTAAGCTTGCCAGTAACCAGTTTTATATCTTCACTCAAAAGTGATACGTCAACTCTTGGTTTTTCTCAGTTTCTGTTAGGCTTGGGCATTTGGCCATGCATGAGTTAGGTGCCCCCACAACCAACAACTGCTCAGTGACCGCTCAAAACCTCCACAAATCAGTGGTCGAGGCTTTCTTCTCTCCAATTGCCGCAAGCCACTCTCTCCTCAAAAATGTACTTGATCTTTTATTGATACTCCTTCATTCCTTTTTTAAAACCAAGAATTGAGAAATGGTGAAGGTTCAATTTTGGGGGGAGGGATAGTGAATTTCCAACCATTCGTTAGTTAAGGATGGCTAGGAGGACGCCATAAAGCAGAAGAAACTGACGGATGAAACATACACACTCATACGTATTTCTAGACTGCTACCGGCCTCTTCGGCACGTTGTTTTACATTGATCCACTGGATTTGTTTTTATAGCTGTTACTGGATAAAAGACACGTCCACCTTGGGCTTCACTTGTGAAAAGCGCTATCACAAGTATAGTTGTGCTGTCCGTTAGCACCTGCCCTTCTGTGTCTCACTCTGCACTTCCCAGCAACTCTACATGTGTTTGCGTGCTGGTGGTCGAGAAGCTTGCAAAAGCATCGCATGGATATGAACCTTCCTCCCTCTCTCCCTCCTTTTCTTTAAACAATAGAAGGCAACATTAATGCACTTTCCCCTGTGATGTTAAATGCATCCTGAGCAGTGCCTCCCAGAACTCAACCTGAAGAATAATAACAAAAATAGGACTCGTTGATACACGCCCTTCACCCGCCCAACCCCAGGACAACATCTGATACTTCTAATCCTTTATCTTAACGCACTGGCATCCTTTGCTTAGCTATTGAAAATTTTTGAAGTTTGCTCTTAGGGTGGCAGAAACCTACTGTGCACATTTGAAATTCATCTTTCTGGGTTTTTTTTTTTTTCTTAAACAAAACAAATATCTAATAAACGTATCTCTGCAAATATGCTAATATTTCTATATGTAGCAGACAGCTGTGTTCAAATAAAGGCATCAATTCAGCACTGATGGCCACAACAAATGTCTAGTCTTTAAAGCTTACTTCTCCCCGCTGCAGAGGGAGGTTACGACATGGTGGCTGGAATAAAGAGACGGCTGGGGGAGGGATGTGGCATTTAAATGCATTTCTGTGGCCACCTGTAGTGGGAATGCTCTTTTTAAGAATACAGAAATACTGTAACTACCAGTGTTGCAAAAATTATTTTTTTTGAATTAATCACTTTAAACTTAGAAAAAATTCAACATTTAAAAGAACAAACGGCTGGTCGTGGTGGCTCATTCCTGTAATCCCAGCACTTTGGGAGGCCGAGGTGGGTAGATTGCTTGAGTCCAGGAGTTGGAAACCAGCCTGGCCAACATGGCAAAACCCTGTCTCTATCAAAAATATAAAAACTAGCTGGGCATGGTGGTGTGCGCCTGTGGGCCCAGCTACTCAGGAGGCTGAGGTGGGGAAATCACTTGAGCCAGGGAGGCAAAGGTTCCAGTAAGTCCAGATCACGCCACTGCACCCCAGCCTGGGTGACAGAGTGAGAGTCTGTCTCAAAAAAAAAGACAAAAAGGAAATATAATCAAAGCAAATGGCAGCCTTTGGGCCCTTACAACCAGCCTAAAGGTAGTCCCAGACCTTTTATGCTTCACCTGTAGGCAGAGGGTTTGGAAACATATTTCCAGTTTACCTGTTTATCCATCTTTCCTAATAGGATGCTGCCAGAGGTGGGGCAGAGGAAGAGAAATGAGCCCACATCAGTGTGAAGAGTCCACCTTAATTTTCAAAGAGCTTTCACTATTCCCTTTTATCTTGTGATACGACCATGGAGAGTCAAAGGACAGTCTCCAGTTTAAAGATGAAGAGATCCAAGTTCAGCAACGTACAGGATTTAGTTAGAACCCATGGCTAGTAAGTGGTAAAATCAAGACTTCAACCTATGCCTCTGACTCAATTAATGGACTTGACCCTGTGCTAGACGCTGAATCAATGGCACATCCTAGTAATATATTGGGCAATAAGGCTTCTTCTGGTTTCAGAATAAACAGTGATACATAATACAGATTCCTAAACTTTATTCTCCAAGTAACTCAAATAGACATAGAGCAGAAGGCTATTTTCCCCTGAGAACAGGAAAAAAGGTAAAATGTAAAACAGCAGCCTATCATGATAGGAAAATAAGCGATAATGGTACCTTCTATCTTTTATAGCTCTAGATTTCCATTCCTATTACTGCAAATGTGTCCAACTGGAGTAGAAAGATAGATACCCTTTAATTCCACTAGAGGGGAATAGAATGACATCAAGAGATACAAGTCAATAGTTTTTAAGTTTGTCACCGGCAGAGCAGAGAGGAACCCTGCGGTCACCGCACTTCTGATGAATTTGTATTTAACAGTGTTCATAGCCCTCTCCTTTAAGAAGCCTACACCAAAGATGTTAAATCAGGCTGAAATTTTTACTCAGTTTCTATGATACATGTAATTCAAACATTCTGTTCTTTCTGGAAAGTGATTTTTCTATTATTCTTTGCTCAGCACATAGCATCTGACAGCCAAAGCAATGTAATATCACAAAGAACTTAACTGGCATCCGTAAGTGGAAATGTTCTAAACAAACAGAAGCTTCAACAGAAAAGTAGTTTGTGATATAAAACACCGTGAGAGACTTTCTCATGATCTACAGAAACATGAAGAGTTCATCAGAAAATTCATGATCCAGCCCAATGCTGTGCAACAGAATCTTCTGCAATGAGGAAAACTATTTTATCCACAGTGTTCAATATAGTAACCTTTAGCTTTCTATGACTATTGAGGCCTTGCAATGTGGTGACTTCTACTGAATTTTTTTTTTTTTTTTTTTTTTTTTTTTTTTTTTTTGAGACGGAGTTTCGCTGTTGTTACCCAGGTTAAAGTGCAATGGCACGATCTCAGCTCACCGCAACCTCCGCCTCCTGGGTTCAAGCAATTCTCCTGCCTCAGCCTCCCGAGTAGCTGGGATTACAGGCACGCACCACCATGCCCAGCAAATATTTGTATTTTTAGTAGAGACGGGGTTTCACCTTGTTGACCAGGATGGTCTCGATCTCTTGACCTCGTGATCCACCTGCCTCGGCCTCCCAAAGTGCCGGGATTATAGGCGTGAGCCACCGCGCCTGGCCGACTTCTACTGAATTTTTAAAATTTCTAATTCATTAAAATTTTTTTCTAATAATCCAGTTATTTGCAAATAATTCTTTGTATTTATTTATTTGAGATGGAGGAGTCTTGCTCTGTCACCTAGGCACAGTCTTGGCTCACTGCAACCTCCGCCTCCTGGGTTGAAGAGATTTGAGATTCTCCTGCCTCAGTCTCCAGGTACCTGGGATTACAGGCACACACTACCGAGCCCGGCTAATTGTTCGTATTTTTAGTAGAGATGGGGTTTCTCCATGTTGGCCAGGCTGGTCTCCAACTCTTGACCTCAAGCAATCCACTTGGTTTGGCCTCCCAAAGTGCTGGGATTACAGGCATGAGCCGCCCGTGCCTGGCCAAATAATTCATTTAAATAGTCACAAGTGACTAGAGGCTACTGTGTTGGAGAATGCAAATTTAGAACTCCCCGCCCAGTGACACCCGAGTCATTCAAGTCTGTGCTCCTTTTCTCCCACTTCTTCCCCAAAGTACTGTAATAACAGAGCCAGACACAGAGAGAGTTTCAGACTCAAGAGATAACTGGCCAAGATGACCTGGCAATCTCTCCTGAACTGGCCCTTTCATAGGAACCCCACTTTATCGGACTAAGCCAGGCCTCGCAGCCCCAAATCCAGCCTCCTGGTGGCTTCCTTCCCCGTGTCACACTCTACCCGAGTCAGATTACTCTTCAGGATTCACCGACTGGCATGCATCACTCCCTTGCTCAAAAACCTCTAGCCGCTCCCCAGTGCCTATTTAGTCTGGCCACCACGTGGTCCAATGTAATCGTTCCATCTCTTTTCCCACCACAGGACTCCCTGTCAACTTGAAGACATTCTACAAGCTTGCCTCCGTGTCTTTTGGCACAGCCCCCTACTCCCCACTCTGATTGGGAAAGTCCCTCTCTTCCCTCTCCCCACCTCTTCTCAGCATAGGTTTTAAACACATCATTGCCTCAGCGCCTTTGCACGTGCTGTCCCCCCGCCTGGAGCCAGGCACCCCTGCTCTTCCAGAGGCTGCCTCACTTGTCATTCAGGGTGCAGCTCACCTATGCCCGCCTCCCACTTCCTCAGGTTTTCCTCGATTCTCTGAGTTAAAGGAGCCCTCCGGAGCTTTTGTTACGTTATATGATTTCTTATTTAGCTTTATCTTTCTTACTCCATTTTTGTTTAAATTCAACTTTTTCTTTAAAATGTAAATTCCACAAGTAGAGGGGGCCTGATCTGCCTTGCTCGTGGTTGAGCTTCCAGCACCCAAAAGACAGCCATTGCATCAAGCAGGCTCTTCATGAACATCTGTCAAGTAAATGAATCCTGCATTCCCTCCCAAGGCAGGACACACTCTTGGAGACCAGAGGCCGCATTGCATACCTCCTGGGAGCTCAATACATATTTGCTGAAGATCATGACAACAGTGACATTTAACCCAAGCTGCAGCTTTCCACGCATTACCTTGTGGGTGACACACCATTACATGAAGTTACTTTGCAAATCAGCCTTCCAAGGTTTCTAAACAAATCTATTACCTGCTGATGTATACCTGTCTCTTTAAAAGCCTACCTCAAGTTTAGGGGGAAAAAAAAATCTGGCTGAGGTCAGTAATTAATCAAGTGATACTTACATTGTTATCCACTGAGGAAAATTCTAGACCTTTCATCTGATTTCATTTGTGAATTTCTATTGCTATAAGTGATAACGCAAGTGTTTTGGTGCAAAGAAGGAGCACTTCAACTTCTTTTACCAAAGATATGGGGTGTGGTGAGGCTTTACCACCAGTGGAAGATAGGGAAGAAAAACCGTCCCAATGTCTATCCCCCAGAAAATGGGAGAAAAGACTAAATAAGCCCCAGAGCCTTTCTCACAAATCAACGGTTTCCTGGGAAGAGTCATGGTACAGTCTGGCTCTGTGTCCCCACCCAAATCTCACGTTGAATTGTACTCCCATAATTCCCAGGTGTCGTGGGAGGGACTGGTGGGAGATGACTGAATCTTGGGGGAGGTTCCCCCATACTGTTGTTGTAGTAGTGAATAAGTCTCACGAGATCTAATGGTTTTCTCATCTCTCTAGCCGCAGCCATGTAAAAAGTATCTTTCGCCTTCTGCCGTGATTGTGAGGCCTCCCCAGCTTTGTGGAACTGTGAGTCCATTAAACCTACTTTTCTTCCCAGTCTTGAGTATGTCTTTATCAACAGTATGAAAACGGACTAATGCAAGTCAGTTCCCCTGTTTACTGAGTGAATCACCCATCAAGTGTGAGATCTACTTTTGCAGGGGATGTCAATTTTCCACATTAAAATGAGAACCACGGTCCTGAGAAAAGAACCACCACGGGTCAGTTGTCTTATTACCATTAATTTGTAAGTCTTTTTAATATGATCACTGCGTTCTTGAGCACAGATTAAAAGAAGTGAGCCATCTGGGGCTTCTGATCTGCCCTGTTGGGCTAAAATTTTGATTGTAATTGGCTTTCCTTTGTTATTGTTAATCTCATTTCTCAGGTTACAGACGGAGAAGGCCACTGTTTGCACACAATTAACTATGAACAACTCAGTATTTATGAGGAGTCTGCAGGAAGGCTGCTGGTTATTATGATTGTTAGTCAACCTATTTTACTTTTGAGATATAGGGCCTCTCTCTAGCACCCAGGCTAAAGTTCAGTGGTGTGATTACAACTCTCCGTAATTTTTTTTTTTTTTTTTTTTAAGAAGGACTCTCACTCTGTTGTCAGGCTAGAGTGCAGTAGTGCAATCTCAGCTTACTGCAACCTCCACCTCCCAGGTTCAAGTGATTCTCCTGCCTTAGCCTCCCGAGTAGGTGGGCTTATAGGCATGCATGCCACCATGTCCAGATAATTTTTGTATTTTCAGTAGAGATGGGGTTTCAACATGTTGGCCAGGATGGTCTTGATCTCCTGACCTCGTGATCTGCCCACCTTGGCCTCCCAAAGTGCTGGGATTACAGGCATGAGCCGCCATACCGTGCCACAACTCTCTATAACCTTTAACTCCTGGGCTCAAGCAATCCTCCTGCCTCAGCCTCCTGAATAGCTAGAACTATAGGCATGCACTGCCATGGTTGTTTTTTGTTTGTTTGTTTTGTTGTTGTTGTTTTAAATACAAATGAAGTTTCATTATGTTGCCGGGGCTGATCTTGAACTCCTGGCCTCAGGCAATCCTCCTGCCTTGGCCTCCCAAATTGCTGGGATTATAGACAAGAGCCACTGTAGCCAGCCTCAACTTATTTTTAAGACCCTTTTCTTCTTGCCAATTCTCTGAATTTAGCTGCAAAACCCTGCTATGACTTAACACAGCAAATGCGTCTGAGGATCAGATTATTTTGACATATGCAAATACATTGCTTCAGATGAGCTCTTCCTGATCACATCTAAGACATACGCATCTAGAGGAGGTACTATTTCTTGCTTTTGCTTGCCATTCTTGGAGGTTCCTGTGACATTTTCAAAGAAAACACCAGATCAGCGACAGGGATCTGTCCTGAAAAGTGCATCTACTCCATGAAAGCAGCAGATATTTTTAATGCTTCCTCTCAACTCCCACTAAAAGAACCACAGACTTTGCAAGGAAATCTGGTTCTAATGAAGATATGAAGATTTCTACTTCCTAAATGGAGCAAATAATCCTCTGGCTGAACCCTAAGTGGTCAAAACAGGTGGTATGACTGCATTGATTATCACAGGTTCCACAAGAGTAAACTTAAAGCAAAGTGTGTTTTTAAACACAAAGAATATGAAGAAATGGGGTTTCCAGATTCTTGGAGAAGAAATAATCACATTTTTAAATGCTTCAATGGATAAGATCATGATTTTGATTAGTTTCTAGTGAAAATATTTAAAGACACACTTGAATTCCAAGAATTACAGTGTTGACAAGTAAATGCCATTTAACGAAAATCAAACATCCAGCCCTTCTCTGGGGTTGGCTCTGTTAGGTCCCTGGAACCCCAAGATTTCGAATGGGACAGCTCATTTAATCCAGAATCTTAAGAACAAAAGAGAGCCCCTCATCTTGATGAACATCAAGGTCAACCAGATGATTCTCTACAGAACTTTCAGTGCCTCTTTAGGTAGACTATTAGGAGTTAATATTTTTTTAGGCACAGATGCATAAGCTAGAACTAAGTCATTGAAAGTGCCTAGCTAAACTTGTGCTGATGAATGGATAAAGACTTATTTTTACCCCATTGCCAGAGGACAACTTCATCATGGAACTTCAGAGCTGAGTTATTTTCAGATGTTCCATGATAAAATGTACTCTAAGACTCAAGGCTATTTTGTTAGCTGCAAGATAGATCTATTTCCCCTTACAAAACATGCACAGAATAATTAGGAAAGATGTCTGGCTGAAACTTTGGCCCTCCAGGTACAGTCAATGTATAGTTTCTGTGGACTGCCCATAGTGAGCTATCTGGATAGGATGCAAACCACTCACTTTGACTTCTTAGAATCACCCAGTTTTTGGCCGGATGCAATGGCTCATGCCTGTAATCCTAGCACTTTGGGGAGGCCGAGGCGAGTAGATCACAAAGTCAGGAGCTGGAGACCAGCCTGGCCAATATGATGAAACCCTGTATCTATAAAAATACAAAAATTAGCCAGGTATGGTGGCAGGCACATGTAGTCTCATATACTCAGGAGGCTGAGGCAGGATAATCTCTTGAACCTGGGAGGCAGAGGTTGCAGTGAGCTGAGATTGCATCACTGTACTCCAGCCTGGGCAACAGAGCGAGACTCTGTCTCAAAAAATAAAAATCACTCAGTTTTCATTTCCTGGGACTGAATTCCCTGCCAGTAGCAGACGCTGCTAGACCTCTGACCAAAAGCCATTCCTTCTTTTTTTTTTCCTTATGAATAGATTTCTGAGCTTTGTTGCAATGACATGTTTAGCTAACAAAATACATCTCCCGGATTCTCTTGCAGCTACAGGTAACCACAGGCCATAGCTCTGGCCAGTCAGATCTCAATGCAAGTCTGCTGGACACTTTTGGAAAAGTTGCCTTTTCCTGTTGTAGATGCTTCCCTCCCACTTGTTACTTCTTTTCTTCTGCCTACCTGGAGGTGAAATCGCCATTTACTGACCAGAGGCAATCCTACTCCCTTTTTGGAAATGGAAGTGTTTGGCGACTGTCATAAAGAGGGAACCAGATCTCTTCATGATCTCAGGCAAACAGGCACTGGCTAAAGAGGCTGTTCAATGAAGGGCTGAGCAGCTTTGCGGATTTTATCTATTTCACGAAGTTTTCACTGAGTTGGAAGTGGCATGGATGATTTCTTTAGTATTTACATGACACAGCTCCTTGAGAAAGGGCTGCTACTTGAAAGCTGTATGACCCATTCTGTACGGAGCATGTGCTTATGGATCTATGTTATCAATGAACCCATTCTGTCTATTTAAGGGAACATGTGATGCCGTGGCTGACTTGAAATTTTGTTAATTACCCCTCAAAACCCTGTTTTTGTAAATGTTTTGGGCTGCTCTTAAGTAACAACTATCAAATCTAGTCTCCTTCATGACTTTGTAACCTCATCAAGGAATTAACAAAGCAAAGAAAGGTAAAAAACTCACTGGACATGACATAGGCAGCTTCACTCTCACCTCCCTCCTTTACTTCCCTTCTTTTCGGAGGTTTAAAGGGAAGATGATACACTTCTTAAGGTATCTGCTTAAGGAGGTTTTTCCTTGAGACCCAGAGTCGGGAGAGAGATCAGTTTCCACATAGCTGAGCTCTGCCAGAAGCTGTGGCTTTGTGGAATTGGCCCAGTGTTGCCATCCCTCAAAGGCTTTTAGCTCATGGATGGAGATAATGATATTCATTTGAGGGGCATATTATGCCCTTCTGTTGCCTATACAAACCAGCCTTAATGGATATTTTTATAAAACTTCCCATGGGGAAAATAGGCCATGTGAAAGAGCCAGGCATCCAACTGTCACTTCCTTCCAGAGGAAAAAAACCAACAGGCTCGCTTAGATGGAGTCAGCTGTTGCTCTCGTGGTTAGAAGCGCTTCATGCTTTCATCTGCACGTTTGGCTTGAGGGCATCCCCAAACCTTCAGTCACTTGGAGCAGTTGACACCTACCAGAGTCACAGACCAATTTTACATAATTTATCTAGATGACAGGAGAGAGAGCGATTCCAATTCCTTTTGGAAACAGCTCTGGTGCTGGTAATCTAAGAGCTGGTGAGAGAGACTCAGCTGAGCCATCTCAGTAAAGAACCGCTACTTCTGCCGTTTCGCAAAACTCATTTCCCAGCCCCAGCTCCTCTAGCTAACTTGGACTTCCAGAGAAAAACTGCCAAGATTATGAGATTTTAAAAAATCTATAAAGTTCTCAGTTCCTGAGGGAAGAGTATATAATATTTGAGCTAATAATGCCCAATGAGATCAAGTTTACTTACATGGCTTCCTCCTCCTTACCTATTTCCTAGGGAAAGTTTCGAGATTCTAAAAGTTGATAGGATTATGATAATCAATGTGTAGGTGAATAAATGAGTGGGTGAATGGAAAGAAGGGAGGGAGGGGGGCAAGGAGGGAGGGAGAGAGGGAGGGAAATTTATACCTGAGGATATGGGACACAGTTGCCTTAGCTGTAATTCTCCACAGATTCTCAGCAAAGGTCTGTGTTCCTAGCCTAACCCTGCAGAATGCTGGCATGTAGTACAGAATTTGAACATTTCCCAGAATACAAAATCACTTGAGTCACACAGCCCTTTACTAAAATTCATGAGTGAGGTCTCAAATACTGTAATCCCTTTCTACTATGACTTCTACTACTCATCTCTGGGAGCCACAGAGTTATCTGATGCCCCAGAGCTTTCTCAAAACTGTACCTGGTACTAACGTTGTTTTAAATCATAATTTCTAAAACTGTGATGTTTTAAAAATATCATTATAATGGGCCCCAAAACAGTTCATTTTTTTCCCACTAAATGAAATACCTATAATACTTTGTGTAGAGACTATAGACAGAGTAAAGTTTGTACATATACACTTAGAAAAAAATGAAAGTGAATGAAGAAATGAATGACTATGTTTCACGACGGCAATCTTAACACTTCCAGGACAAGACTCTTTCAATAGAATACTAAAACAATGAAGTTACCCTTGATTTAAAAATTGACAGGGCACCATGCTGGGGCACCTAAACTTTCTTGACACAATGGGTTTCTAGCACCTGAAAGGTTGAGACATTAGCCTGCTGCCTCTTGGGCTGACAAAAATCTTACTATTGGTTCAAAACAATGAGAACTGCTTTCTCATTGCAACAATAAGAAGTTCATGGTTCCTATTCTACTAGATAGTTATAAAAGTGCTTCATTTCCAAAAAGTTCATGTTCTTTATGAGAACTTTACAAAGGAAGGCCTGGTGGTCATCTAACAGTTCTATGGCGTGCTGACCCAATTTTAATACGGTTTTCAAAAAGTGAGGGTAAACGATGTGCCCATTTGTGGCCACCATCAGTGGCTGCCTTGTGGGGGGTTTTTCCCATATTTGGATCTGGGTTTGGTAGCTGGAGGCAGCTATATCTGCCTCTGCTGGCAGCTCCAAGCCAGCTCATGCATAATTCACTCAAATGGGTGGAACAGACCCATTAGGGACAAGCCTGGGCCTGTTTCCCCTGGTTCATCATCAAATTTGCTCTGTTTTGATCTCAATGGCCCTGTAGTCCTCCCGCTTTGATATCCACAAAGCTGGTATGTGTCAGATAACACACAAGACATCTGGTGGTAGACAGACCAAGGTCCTTCTGAAGAATAAAGTAAGGCTTCAAACCGGCCAACGAGCCAGGATGGGAAAAAGCTCCTAAATGAGATTACAAACATGAAGAAAACAGCCCATACCTCAGTGGGTCAAAAGACATGAAACTGACCAGATATTCCATTTTTAAAATCCAGTCCATCATCCTGTCCCCATCAGGCTCTGAGACGAAACAGCTCCCTGAACATCTGCCTCTTTTGATCTTGGGCTTCCCACATTTTTCATTAGTAAAAGACTGAGAATGACATATTATAATGCATTTTGTGTCACTTTTCCAGAGGCTGGATTTTATAAATGTTCTGTGTTAATCAGAATTATAAACGGGAGACTTAATTATTTTTAACAACATGAGCTGTTTAGCCCAATGCCCCCTTCGCACCCAAGCTTCAGCTGAGCCACAGGAAAGCTGGAGCTCCTGCTCCCACCAGGAAACTGACCATGGCCCCATCCTTGAGAGCAGCTCCCTGGCCCCAGCCCCCCTCCCTCCTCTTTGCCTCCTCACTGCCTAAACTTCCGGCCACTCTGCTCTTTCTCTCCCACTTGGATTCCTCTGGAACAAAGGCTTATGGCATGTAACATAGTGGAAGTTAATTAACAGTGTGATGACGGCTCAGAGCAAATCTGTCTTATCACAGTGTAGACTCCACTGAGTGGTTTCCACTGTCTTGTAAAGAGGCTCCGGTAGCCTGTGCACCCAGCTCCAACCTCAGTCCGCATGGCTCTTGGAGACGGATGGGACCTGCCCTCGTGCCTTAGTCACTCTGTGTGCCCCCATGGCCTAGCATGGTGCCTGGGCACAGCAGACATTCAACAGACATCTGCAACATGAACGGAATCAATAAACCATCAAGTAAGCGAATCACAAAGCCACAAAGAGCCTTCATCATGGCGCCTCACTCATCATCTATGTAAGGAAAGATGTGCTCAAAGACACTCAATACCCAGTGTCACAGTGGAGCCAGAAGCCAAGTCTTATGGGTGAACGAACAATGTCCTTTCTATAACTCAGGTGGGAATGGGGGACAAGGACCCTTAGAGCCACTGAAATGTGCTAGGCTAATTCCACAGGATATGTTGATTTCTATGTATTTTTACCATTTATTTCACTCTTCCTAGAACTGGCATTCATGGACGTTTGGCAAGGAGTGATTTGCTGGGTCCGGCCAGACTTTCTGATTGGGCCTTAGGAAGGGATGTCAATGATAAAAAGATGTCTGTCTGTCTTGCAGTCTGAAACTAGGCTTCAGAGTAGTGAAGAATAACTTACTCCATAAAACCTCACCTGGTGAAATGGCTGAGCAAGGCACTGAGCAAGTTTCCTTAGCTCTGGGTCTAGAGAAAAGCACGGAATGTTCAAATCCAAGCAGTTTCGAGGGATCCCAGAGACACGCCTCCTGTCCTGACAGCAAGGGAGCTGGGGGGATTCCTTGAAGCTGCTTGGATTTGAACATTCAACATTTCAGTGAAATCCCTTCCCTTATGTTCAATGCCAGCAGAACATAAGGAAAGAGATTTCACCGAAACCCTGACCAGGCCCAAGGTGGTGACTGCTGACGGAACGCCCTTGTCACTGCGCAGAGATGTGCTGGTTTCAACAGTTACGATCCACGAGTTTGCTTTATGGGGCAGGCACCTCTGGCAAAGCTTTGTTTCACTCTCCCAGAGCACACGCAGGCCTGGTAGGACCAACGCTACAGTGGCAGGTGATCAAAATGGAGAGGTAAATTACTCATTTTCTCTCAGGCTTGAAGGATACGCAGTTCTCTGCCTGTGAATCATTTGTTTCAAAACTCACTTGCAAGGCTGTAGTTCTAAAGCAGGATGTTTAGAACCCTAGACACAGAGCTACACACAAGGTTCACCTCCCAGACCAGACTCCTCAATCCCCAAGTGCTATCTTCAGAGCCTTACATAACACAATACCATTACAGGACAGAATGCTGGTCACCCACCCCAGCGTCCACTGCCCTTCCTCCTTCATAAGACGACCCTCCTTTGAGCTGGGGTCACTGAGGCCTGAAATAGAAGAAAACATTTGTCCCCCTCTTTGCAGCTAAACATGGTCGCTGAACAAATGAGATATTAGCAGAAGTGTTAGGTGGAAGCTTCCTGAAAAGCTGCTCTAAGGGACATCACTCAGCTGTTAGAGGCGCCCTGGTTGCCCTTTTACATCTCTGTAGCATGCAACACAAACATGAGGGCTGGAGTTACAGCAGCCATTCGGGGCCTGAGAGACCATGCATGGAAGCCCTGCGCTTGGATGGTACAGTAGAGACACAGAAGCCTGGTTCCTGATGACTGCGGAGCTGCTCTGACGCCATGGCGCACCCGCTCCCTACTCCTTCTGCATGAGGGAGAAACACACATTCTCATTCAGTCTGCTGTTATTTGGAATGTTTGTACTGTTCATAGCTGCATGCAATTCTTAACTGATAAGCCATTACAATGTCTCTAAGGGAAAATGGGATAGTGCAATACGTCGATCCCTAAACCCTTTTTGGCAGTAAGCACACAAAGAATAACAATTTGTGCACACCTCTAAAAGAGCTTTTGAAAACACATAACAAGAGGACCTGACATTTGCAGAACACTTCCTGTTTGACATGGTATTTGCCGGCCACCACAATGTCCCAAGGCTATGAACTGCTGGCCCCCTTTTACAGATGAGGAAATTGAGGTTCACATAGTTTTAGAATCTCTCCCAAATTTAACTGTTAACTGGCTGAGGAGTTACACATCTGGCATGAGATAAACACAGATATGGTAATAGGTAGGAAACTGTAACATTTTTAAGAACTCACCAACAAATTCAGCAAATTGCAATTACATGAGAAACCAGAATAAACAGAAAGCAACTTCACAGAATTAAAGGAGGTAATTGATGCAAAAGTGCCTCACATGTGATAGATATCTCAAAAATATCAATTTTCAACTGGATTTTCAAAGTCCTTCCAGAAACATACAAACATATGCCCCTAAATCTGTGAGATGTCATTTGTTATCTTGTTTGATAGGTAACATACATGGAAATCTACAATCATTAAAAACGCACCTGGAAAATGGAGTGGCTAGTGTGCCCCATCCTCCCATCCCCTTGCCCCTCCAAATTCATGTCCAGCTGGAACCTGAAAATGTGACCTTATTTGGAAATAGGGTCTCTGCGGGTGCAATTTCATTAAATTAAGATGAGGTCCGCTGGGCATGGTGGCTCACGCCTGTAATCCCAGCACTTTGGGAGGCCAAGGCACACAGATCACTTGAAGCCAGGAGTTTGAGACCAGCCTGGCCATCATGGTGAAACCCTCCCTCTACTAAAAATACAAAAATCAGCTGGGTATGGTGGTGCACATTGGTAGTCCCAGCTACTCATGAGGCTGAAGAATTGCTTGAATCAGGAAGGCGAAGATTGCAGTGAGCAGAGATCGTGCCACTGAACTCCAGCTTGGGTGACGGAGCAAGATTCTGCCTCAAAAAAAGAAAAAAGATGCGGTCATACTGGATTAAGGTGGGACCTAAATCCAATGACTGGTGTCTTTACAAGAAGGGAACACACACACACACACACACACACACACACACAGTCAGAGTGGAGACAGCCATGTGAATCGGAGGCAGAGACTGGAGTGATACAGCAGCAAGCTGGGGAATGCACGGATTTCCGGGAACCCCCAGAAGGCAGGAAGAGGCGAGGAAGATTTCCTCCCTACAGCTTCGCACAGAGCACAGCCTGGAGACACCTCAATGGGTGTCTTTTGGCCTTCTAGCCTCCGAATTGTGAGGGAATAAATTTCTGTTGTTTCAAGAAAACGAGTTTGGCAATTGGCTGCAGCAGCTTTAGAAAACTAGTGGAGTTTGGAAACAGATTTAAAGTAGCAAAGAGCACTGACTAATCAAAGTATTTATAATTCTGAGGTCTACTTCTGTGCATCTAAAAAAATAACCATCTCTCTTATGTAGACTGCTATGCATTTAACCTCTAAGTTTCGTTCCTCCAGAAACCACTGCTGGGCTGTCCTTGACTCAACTCTTCACAGATCCTACATCAGGCTCTAGGATTCTGGCGGAGAACTCTAATTGGCGGTCGAGGCTCGGCTGCATCTGTTGATGTACTAGTTACTGAGGTAAGAAAAGTCGGCTGCTGTATGTCAAGTACACCGACGAACAGCTGCTAATTAGATCTGGGGATAAGATTTGATTTGATCCTGGAAATATAAGCAATCTCTGTACATAACTGCAACTTGTGTATTTTTGCCTAATTCTAAACTTAATGTTCTAGTCTTCTGAAATTAACATAATCAAGTTTAGTATACTTATGTTGAGAATATCAAATGAATAAACATGACTTTATACATACTCCATAAGTTTGACAAATCTGTGATGGAGAAACTCAATTATGATAATTTAAAAACAGAAAAGACAATTTTCTTCAACTGTTTGTAAGAGAAAAAAGGTTTTCTTCCCCTGGAAAAAGTTACAATACCACAAATGAGATACTTATCTCTTGAGTTTCCATACAACTTAGCTAAAGACAAAAAAAAAAAAAACCTCCAACAGAATCAGTGAAATATTCTCAATTGCACATATGAATCTCTAATTTATATAGCATGAAAAATTCACAAATATCAAAATGTTCTCAATGTAAATCAGTCATCTCCACTACCTCAGTATTCTCCCAGTAGGCTTAGCACCTATCCTAATAGGCATTAAAAGGATTCAGGATTCTCTGTGTGTGCTCTGTTTATATATTATCAATGTCAGGTTTCTCCCACTACCAGAAATAAGCCCCCTAAAATTAGGTTACGTGGAATTATAAGTCAAGCAAACTGTACATAATATCCCAGAGTTTCACTCTTGCTGTCAGGCTGGAGTGCAATGGCATGGTCTCAGCTCATTGCAACCTCCACCTCCTGTGTTCAAGTGATTCTCCAGCCTCAGCTTCCCAAGTGGCTGGGATTACAGGTGTCCAGCACCATGCCCAGGCTAATTTTTGTATTTTTGGTAGAGACAGGGTTTCACCATGTTGGCCAGGCTGGTTTGGAACCCCTGACTTCAGGTGACTTGCCCACCTTGGCTTCTCAAAGTGCTGGGATTACAGGTGTGAGCTACCATGCCCATCCTCCATTCATTTTTTTAACTAACAAAATGAGATATATATATTTTTAAAAAGTGTTTTACCCATCAGTAGAAAGATAAATAATTCAATTATAAAAATGAACCAAGGATTTGAATACACTCTCCAAATAAGATATATAATGACCAATAAACATGTAAGATGCTCAAGGTCATTAGCCATAGGGAAATGCAAATCAAAACCACAATGAGATATCACTTCACATCCACCAGGATGGCTATAATCAAGAAGATATGTGACTATAAATGTTGGCAAGGATGTGGAGAAATCAGAACCCTCACCCATTGCTGGAGGAGCTATAAAATGGTGTAACCACTTCAGAAAACTGTCAGTTCTGCAAAATGCTAAACAAAGAGTTACCATGTGACCCTGTAATTCTACTTCTAGGTATAGACCCCAGAGAACAGAAAACATGTGTCCACATGAGACCTGTAATGTTCATGGCAGAATTATTCACAATAGCCAAAATGTGGATGCAATCTAAATGTCCATCCACTGATGAATGTATAACCAAAATGTAGTACATCCATACAATGGAATATTATTAGGTCATTGAAACAATGAAGCATTGCTACATGCTACAACATGGATGAACCCTGAAAATACAATAAAAGAAGCCAGTTACAGAAGCCTACTTACTGTATTCCATTCTTATGAAGTGTCCAGAACAGACAAATCCATAGAGACAAAAGGTAGATTAGTAGTTGCCAAGGGTTGCGATAATGGGGAAGACGGGAATGACTGCTAATAAGCATAGAGTTTCTCTTAGAGGTGATGAAGATCTATATCCTAAAATTAGATTATGGTAGTGTTTGTACAACTCTACGCATACACTGAAAATCACTGAGCTGCACACTAATTGGGTAAAGTTGATGGTACATGAATTATATCTCTATAAGTCTATAACAAAAATAAAGCAATACTGGGATATAATAAGAAATATTCACTTGGTCTTCTCCCCCAGTTTCTGGCCCAGAGATTCTAAAATCTTTGTAATTCCTGAGCTACAGGGATATTACGAGACTTTTTGTTCTAATATTTGGTCTTTGACCCCAGTTCCTGAAACAGAGCTAAACCCTTAGAATTTCCTGGGTGATGGGAGTGTCTTTTGTTCTCATGGGGTGACTCTGGGTGGGTTTCTGGATGGGGGCTGGTCACCGGAAAGACCAAGCCATGACTAGAAGTTTGAAACTTTCAGACCTATGCTCCCGCCAGCCTCCAGGAAGGGCTGAGGGGCTGGAGACTGAGTGAATCATCAGTCATTCCTGTGTGAGATAGCCTCCACAAAAGTCTCTGGACTCCAGGGTTCAGAAAGCTTCTGATTGATGGTGTGTTGGGGAGGGACAGAAGCTCTGTATCCCTCCTCACATCCCTTGCCCTGGGCATCTATATCCTCCCCCTGACTGTGCATTTGTATCCTTTGTAATATCCTTGATATTAAACTGGTAAATGTCAGTAACATGGCTTTCCTGAATTCTTCGAGCTGTCCTAGCAAATGAGAGAACACCAAAAGGGGGTCAATTTGTAGCTAAATTGGACAGCAGTTATGGGTAACCTATACTTGCGAGTGGTGTCTAAAACAGAGGGGACTTGTGGAACTGAACCCTTATGCTGTGGGACCCATCCAATGCTATCTCCAGGTGGATAATGCCAGCATTACACTGAACTATAGGACACATAGTTGATATCTGTTGAAGAATTGCTTTGTGTGTGGGTGGGGGGGCAAAATCTCCCTGCATCTTGGTGACTAGAAGTGCTTTATGTTGAGAGTACAGTAGGAGAAAACATTTTATTTGGTTTTCCTGCAATACAAATTCTTGTTTTCATTGACAGTAATAAATAAATAAATAAATAAATAAAACCTTGCCAAGACAAACATCATGGTAGCCCCTGATTGATCATTCCTTTTATTTCAATTAGGTGGTATTTCTTTTTCCCTTCCCTTCCTCTTTCTTTCCTCCTCCCTTTGACTCTTGGGGTTTCTGGTCAAACCATTCAGGCAATTTGACACATTTTCACAGAACTGGCCGGCTGCCTGATGAAATCAGTAAGATGTATTTGTATGATGGGCAACTTACCTACACATTATAGTAAAGAGCTGTGGAAGGTTAAGCCAGACCGACAGGACTGATCAATGATTGGTCACAGTACCACTGTTTTAATTTTCCAGGATGGAACTGGTCTCTCCCGTTTGCTCATTAAATACTGCTTCATATAGACACACACATTGCACTGTTCAGCACCTTTATGCTTATTCATTCATTCGTTTACCAGTGGCCTCACATGCCAACTAGCCGCAAAGTAGTAGCCCCCTCACCTATGTTTGAAAAGCCAATGGCTACCTTGCAGTTCAATGGAATGGTTTTAAAGCCATCTATCTTAAAGAGAAAAATCTGTGAAGAAAGAAAAACACCTCAGAAACACTCCTCTGTGTTAAAAAAAAAATAGGTGAATCATGCAAGTCAGATTTATTTTTATTTTTATTTTTTATTTTTTTGAGACGGAGTTCCGCTCTCGTTACCCAGGCTGGAGTGCAATGGCGCGATCTCGGCTCACTGCAACCTCCGCCTCCTGGGTTCAGGCAATTCTCCTGCCTCAGCCTCCTCAGTAGCTGGGATTACAGGCACGTGCCACCATGCCCAGCTAATTTTTTGTATTTTTAGTAGAGACGGGTTTTCACCATGTTGACCAGGATGGTCTCGATCACTTGACCTTGTGATCCACCCGTCTCGGCCTCCCAAAGTGCTGGGATTACAGGCTTGAGACATCACGCCCGGCGCAAGTCAGATTTATTAATTCTCTTTTAAAATGCCGAGAAGATTAGCAAAATGATTAGTTTGAGGAGGCATTGGGGAGTTAAGGGCTTAGGCTTATGGGACAAAAACAGGAGTTCTAGATCCTATGTGAATTCTTCATCCACACAAACAGCATGGCCTCCTTCGCCCTGTGTTCTCACCTGTTAAGGAGGAGAGGTAGATTGATTGTGCTGCCCAAACCTGGCTGATTTCCAGGATCACATGGGAAGCTTTTATTTAATGTTTTTAAAAGTCTTTTGATTATGGAAAATTTCAAATACATGCAAAGGGCAGAGAGAACAATGAATCTCTAAGTACCCATTGCCAGCTAACACAACAATCGACTCTTGGCCTATTTCTTTTCAGGGAGAATGGCCCTGTGCTCTTCACCCCTCCCTCCTAACCCTTCCAGAGACCTTGAGGAGAACAGATTCCTGGGCGTCTCATTCATCAGGTTCATAATGAAACTGGAGGGTTTTTGTTTGTTTTCTTCCTAAAGAGTCAGGTTTGGAAACCACTGGGCTGGAGGAACCCTGCATTCCTTTTCAGCAACAAATTTCTATCACATAGGGCACACCAAGCAACAATGCCATTACGTCCAGTTTGCAAAAAAACAGAAATGAATTTAATGTGGAGCATATACAATTTATAGTGTATTAGGCCACTGGTGGAAAAGATGGTGTTACTTAAAATTTAAGTATGGATCTAGACCCTCAAGAAAGAAAAAACTCTGCTTAATGCAGGCTTTGGAGACTCACCTGGAAACCCAGAGTGAGCCCTGCCACCCACCACTACAAAGTGATGATTAGGTATGTGAAAAACACTGGACAATACCCAAGCTCCAAAAGCAAAAGCCAATCGGTATGCCTCAATGCATTCTAAGACCAGCTGACGGAAGCCAGCCTCTGGATGCAATCATCATCACCACCAAAACCCTCATGTGTATCGCCTGCTTAGAAAGTTCCAAATCTGCCAGGCACGGTGGCTCACGCCTATAATCCCAGCACTTTGGGAGGCCGAGGTGGGTGGATCACGAGGTCAAGAGATCGAGACCATCTTGGTCAACAAGGTGAAACCCCGTCTCTACTAAAAATACAAAAATTAGCTGGGCATGGTGGTGCGTGCCTGTAGTCCCAGCTACTCGGGAGGCTGAGGCAGGAGAATTGCCTGAACCCAGGAGGCGGAGGTTGCAGTGAGCCGAGATCGCGCCATTGCACTCCAGCCTGGGTGACAACAGCGAAACTCCGCCTCAAAAAAAAAAAAAAAGAAAAAAAAAAAGAAAGTTCCAAATCTGTAAAAACTGTCTTTGACAATTTTGTCTTAACATAAAAGAGACTTCAGTGACCATGTAGCTACCCAGATATTCCACTGCCTCATTTTAGAATACCTTTAACTTCTTTCTACTGAAGGGTATGTGCCATCAAAATGACAATGTCTGCTGAATTAAACACACATGCAGAGGTGAGACCTGGTTGATCCTACAGGCCTCTCAAACAAACCTTGCCGGTTAGATTCAGACTTCATGCGCCTCCCCCATAGCCCCACCGCACCCTACCAAATACCGGACCGCTTGTGAGAAGCTAACAAACAGAAGGTGGAATCTAGAAATAACAGCAAAAGCTCTGAATAACAGCAAAAGCTCTGAGCGTGTAAGCACTCAAGAGTCCCATGAAGTGGCTAAGGAACCAGATGTTGCTACATGAAAATTAGCTTTCTTAGTTTGACGTACGTTCTTTGGGATCACTATCAAGACATACTGGAGGAGAAGATGAGGTGGTGTTTTCCAAACTGGACCCGAACAGTAACTTTAAAAATTAAGCCAGGAGTTTGAGATCAGCCTGGACAACATGATGAAACGTCATCGCTACTAAAAATAGAAAAATTAATTGGGTGTGGTGGCATATGCCTGTAATCCCAGCTACTCGGGAAGCTGAAGCAGGAGACTTTCTTGAACCTGGAAGACAGAGATGGTAATGAGCCGAGATCACACTACTGCACTCCAGCCTGGGCAACAGAGCAAGACGCTATCTCAAATAAATAAATAAATAAATAAATAAATAAATAAATAAATAAATAAATAAAATTTTGAGAAGGATCTGAGATAGACATCCTATGAAGGTCAAGTGTACAGTCCAGCAGACATGACTTTCAAATAAATATTAACATAAAAAAATTAAGTATGTTTATCTTTAAATACGCAAGACTCAGATTCTCATTTAACTGAGGGGCTGATGTGGAGAATCCATGCTTCTTCCCCTCAAAAGGAAAAGCTTTTAAAAGACAGTTCATGGCTTGCTTGCAACAATTTTCCACTTACTGCATTATATGTCTGATTTTTTTCCCACAAAACTATGTAAATTGAGAAAGAAAGAGAATCATTTAACCCTAGAGTGGTTTGCCAAAAGTAGAAATAATGAATGGTGTTTTAAGCGTATTTTCCTCTTATGGTAAAAAATGCTTAATATTTTAATTTAAAAGTCAGCCAAGAGAACCTGCATCTTTTGATTTTTATTGGTTAAAATAATCTGCAAAAACTTAAGATTCTAGGAAGCATAACTCTTAGAAATATAAAGTCTATTTATAAAAGCGCTTTAAAATTTAAAAGCAACTGCATTACAAAATAAGAAAATAAAAAAATTTTCCAGAACTCCACCACAACTCCATCGCTGGGTCATTTTAATGTATTTTCTTTCAGTAATTTTAAACATGCCTGTTTTTTTACTCTTACACTTACAGTAAATATAACTTTAAAATATTAGTAACTGAATATTTTTCTAATTTTTAAATTACCACAAAAATAAGCCATAACCTGCACAATTACTCTTTCATTATGTTAACACTGCAATGAACATATTCATACATATTCATTTTTATATTTTTGTATTTTTTAGAAGAGATTTCTAGAAATAGAATAGCCACAAATGTTTCAGAGCTCTTGATATATATGGCTACTGATTTCCAAAAGTAGTATCAATTTATGATATAACCTGAAACATAGAAAAATATTGCTCTTTCCCTGCAATTGATACTCATTTAAAAAATGTTTTGCTAATTAATATGTGAGAAATATACAGTACTTTTTCTAATTTTAATACCTTTGTTAAAGAACCAGAATATTTTCCATTTGTCCACTTGGTAATGATATTTCCTCTGCTGCAAGGTGTCTTTTAGAATTCTTTTGCCAATTTATCTACTGGGGTCCTTATACATTCGTATGAGTTCTTTTAGACTTTTTAATGTTATTATCTCCCACTATTTCTTTGGTTTAACTTTATTTTTTTGAGACGGAGTCTTGCTCTGTCGCCAGGCTGGAGTACAGTGGCATAATCTCTGCTGACTGCAATCTCCGCCTCCCGGGTTCAAGAGACTCTCCTGCTTCAGCCTCCCAAGTAGCTGGGATTACAGGCGCACGCCACCACACCCAGCTAATTTTTGAATTTTTGTAGAGACGAGTTTTCACCATGTTGGCCAGGCTGGTCTCAAACTCTTGACCGCAGGTCATCCACTGGCCTTGGCCTCCCAAAGTGCTGGGATTACAGGTGTCAGACACTGTACCCAGTCTGATTTAACTTTGTTATATGTAAGCCTTTCATCTTTCATTGCTAAATAATGAATTTATTATTTTCACGCATGGTGTAAAATGAGTGTCTAAATTCCCTATTCTCCCAAATTATTGATGAGCTGATTCCATTAAACTCATCAATATTCAATAAATATTCAATAAAGACCATTTATTGAATAATTGTTCACTCCCCCTTAATAAGTAGCAGTTTAAATTTAAAGAACAACAATTAAATTCAGCAGCATGTTTTTTCAACTATGGTAAATACCTACTTGGAAAAACCTAGTAGCACAGAAAGAAGTCAGGACCCTGTCACTAATTTATCTCATAAACTGATGATTACACTTACATGTGTGTGTATATCTGTGGCTATGTAAATATGCATGCATCCAGAGGTAAGCATTTACATATGTTAAAGAGAAGCAAATATTTTTTAGAGCAAATACGAGCTGGGCAAGAGCTCTTACCACTGGAAAATCAGACCATTGTCTGGATCTGATTAATATAATTAAAACATATTCGTGATGAGACAGAAACACACAGCTATCTGGTTCAGTATCTTCAGTTTTAATTCACATTATTTATCTTAGACATTTTGCTTAATATTTAAAAATTTTCTTTGTTCCCGTTCACCTTAATTTCTTTCTTACACTAAGGGGGACTATATCATTTTAATATTGGTTGATTCTACAGGTATTTGTAGTGATATTTAATATTTGTTCATTTGACAGATATTTCAGTGTCTACTGTCTACCAGGTACAGCTATAAATGCAGGTGAGTCGAGGGAAAACAAGCCCAGCAAGAACCCCATCCTTACTGAATTTTCATTCTAGTGGTGACCCTTCCAATGTTACACCTAAACATGGCGATGTAAACAGACCACACAATGGCATTGACTATGGAAAATCAAGGAGTTCTGAAGACCAAATGCAGCAGCTGGGTGCAACTATGCTAGAGAGGGAGGCACGGGCCACAAGGGGGTAGCTTTCCTGACCACCTGCCTTCACAGTGATGTCTCTCTTATTCCACATCTTCCCCACAGGCAACACAGCTCTCGCCGCATCTCTTCCACATGCATCCACACATTGGCTCTGTGACATCAGCCTCTACCCAGGACCTAGAGCAGTGCTGGACATCTGTCCAATGAATGAATGAGTCTGTGAAAGAGGCTGATGAACTGTAGACATTGAGCCTTTGTGGGTTCTGCTCTTAAAACGCAATTTAGCTACATTGCCAACCCCATCTCTGAAACACCCACATTTGCTCAAGTGGCCTCTAGGGACACACTGCTCCACTAATAACCATCTCAGCAGTGAGATGTCCATTGATGGAACACTCAGTGTACTTGGGGGTGACCAAGGGCTCAACACCTCATCAATAAAGGGGGATATTCAATGGGAACAAAAGGATGACACGAAGGCTCCCAGTGAGGAAGTACAATTCTGAAAAAGAATCTTGAATTTTTTTAAGGGTTTATGAGTGCAGGGAGGAAAGGTATCAGAAGCAAGAGCTTAGGCCGGGTGTGGTGGCTCACGCCTGTAATCCCAGCACTTTGGGAGGCCAAGAAGGGAGGATCACTAGAGCCCAGGAGTTCTGAGATCAACCCAGGCAATGTAAGGAGACTGTCTCTACAAAAATATTAATAATTATCTGGGCATGGTGGAGCATGCCTGTGGTCCCAGCTATTCAGGAGGTTGAGGTGGGAGGAATGCTTGAGCCCAGAAGGTCAAAGGCTCACTGTACTCCAGCCTGGGCAACAGACTTAAGACCCTGTCTTTAAAAAAAAAAAAAAAAAAAAGGCAGCAAAAGCTTCATTCCCCCACCACACTGGCTGAGAGGACAGAACCCTGACATCTTGCAAGGACTGAGTATAAACAGGGGCACAGCAGCAATCGATCAGCATGACTCAGTGGAGTCTTCACTGCCCTTAAGGCTTCAGGATGATGGGACCGTATCTGATCAGTGGCTCCCTGCCTGCCAGGAAGGGTGCTGTGTCTCTCCAAAAGGCTCATGTAACAGGCCATTTGAGGGGATTCATTAGAGCCTTTCATAACATGAAGATGAATGAAAAAGGAACACGTTGAATGTGACTCTGATAATGAGCAAATCTTCTATGATGCTTCCTTCCCACAATTAAGCATTAACAGATGAGCCTCTACAAGTGCCCAGAGTGAAACGGGAGCACAAAAGCTATGTTCTAAAAGGATACATTGGACCAGGTTTTCACAACACAGTGTCAACCCAATACTAATAGTACATAGCTACTAACAGTAATCAGTGACTGTTGAGGCAGGTAAGGATGTTCGTTCATTATTTTTTATACACGGCTTTGAGATACAATTCACGAGCCATACAATTAATCTACTTAAAGTGTACAGTTCAATGGCTTTTAATACAGTTGTGCCACCATGATCACAATTTAATTTGTCATGTGAAAAAGAAATCTCAAAGTCATTAGCAGTTCCTCCTCAATCCCCTTCAAATGCTCCCCATCCCCAGCCCTAGGTAACCACTAACCTACTTTCTTTCTATAGAGATTTTCTTATTCTGGATGTTTCATATAAATGGAATCATACAATATGTGACTTTGTGCGTCTTGCTTCTTTTACGGAGCAAGATGTCTGCAAGGCGCATCTATGTTGCAGCATGTGTCAGTATTTCATTCCTGCTGCCGAATCATCTTCAATTGTGTGAATATATCAAGTTTATTTAGCCATTCATCAGCTGGCTACTATGAATGATGCTGCTATGACCCTGCTTATATTAATTTTTGTAAGAACATATGCTTTCATTCTCTTGGGGATATAGCTAGAAGAGGAATTGTTGGGTCATACGGCAACTTTAACTTTTTGAGTGACTGCCAAATTCTCTTCCGAAGGAGCTGTACCAATGTACGTTCCAGAAATTTTGAGGGTTTCCATTTTCCCACATCCTCATCACCACTAACTATTGGCCAGGTGCAGTGGCTTACACCTGCAATCCCAGCACTCTGGGAGTCCAAGGCAGTCAGGAGTTCAAGACCATTCTGGCCAACATGGTGAAACCTGTCTCTACTAAAAATACAAAAACAGCTGGGTGTGGCAGCACGTGCCTGTAATCCCAGCTACTTGGGGGAGGCTGAGGCAGGAGAATTGCTCGAATCCAGGAGGCAGAGGTTACAGTGAGCCGAGATTGCGCCACTGCACTCCAGCTTGGGCAACAGAGCGAGACTGTGTCTCAAAACAAAACAAAACAAAAACAAAAACACTATTATCTGTCTTTATTGATCATGGCCATCCCAGTGAGTGTGAAGAATCTCACTGTGATTTTGATCATTAATTCTTTTATGAGACATACGATGTCTTCCCACCAACATGGAAGCCATGTTCCTATGAGAAAAGCACCAGCTTTGGAGTCCCACAGGTCTCCGGGGTCCACTTACGAGTTTAGTGACTGGAGGGAATTCTTAACTACTTGGTCCTCAGTTGTGAAATGGTGATAATGCCTTTCTACCTGTGATTAAGTTTCTAGGGTAGGGCTTAGCATGCAGTAGGTATTTACTAAACGGTTGTCCTTGTTAACTGCAATACATTGACCCTGTGCTTGGAATAAAACAGTGCAGAGCCTGTGCCCTTCGTGTACACACGTGTGTACATGAAACCCCGTGTACACATGAAAATTCCACTATGACGTGACAAATGCTCTACTGTGGAATTACTCACAAGGAGCCTCGGGGTCATGGAGGAAGGGATGCTCATGTCTTCCAGGGAAGTCAGAGACAGCTCTAGAGTAGCTGACAGAGACAAAAAGTTACTATCGTCCTAGTTTAACCATCTCCATGTTTCCGCCAAGAAACAACTTAGCGTCCTACCGCAGGCAACACACCCTTAAGTCCAGTGTCTTGGTGGCTCAAGGTTTACTAAATCCTAGAAGTGCAATCAGAATTGTAAAAATGTTATATTACTTTCCACATTTTATGTTTTAAGCTGATTCTAGGTTGTCACTCCCTCAAAGAACACACAAGATAAATTTGGACTTTCTTTTAAAGAAGTGGGCCTAGGCAATTGGCTAAATCAAGTCATACTCAAAATTAAGACTAATCTTTTTGCAGCATTACTTCTGAGAAGCAGATGCTATTGGCATGTCTTCAGAGAATCCTAATTAAGTAGTGTGTTTGTAGACTGGTACTTTGTCCTCAGCGTATGCTGCCAAAATGAATTCAGCAAACCACGTCTTTATTCAGCAGCCAGACAAACCGTTTCATCCAGCCCTTGGTTTCTACCTAGCAAGGGAACAAGAGAAAACCCTGGCTGCGGCCAACATCATCTATTCCACTGTTTTCCTCTTACAAATAAAACACATGGTGAAACAAAGTAACTGTGCCTGGCCTTCGGAAATCAAGTTTTCTTTTAGAAACTGACTCCCACAATATCTACTAATCTGGGATTTGCATAAAGGTGTAAGAAAGGGCTTATTATGCCGGGAAGCCTCCCTGTCTCCTCGGCCACTTTCACCAAAGCTTACCCAAAGCACGTTCTTATTTAGAACTTTTATGTGTTTCATTTTTCTTTTAACACATTCTGGGAAATCCTGTCAGCAGGAGTGGCTCATTACAGCAAAATTCTGTTCCATAGGCGATCACCAAGGAGTGGCAGGGAGCTACTGCCAGGAACCGGTGGAGAGGAAGGCCTCAGTGGGGAGAGGAGGAAGGTGGAAACAAGCTAAATGTCCACTGATGAACGAATCAACGAAGGGCAGTATAGCCACACGGTGGGATGTTATTCAGTCTTAAAAATGAATACAACTCTGACACGTGGGACTCCATGAATGAACCTTGAGGACTCTGTACTAAGTGAAATAATACACCAGTCACAAAATGACAAATACGGAATGATTCCACCTATGTGAGGTGTCTGGAGCAGTCAAATTCAGAGAGACAGAAGGTAGAAAGGTGGTTACCAGGGGCTCGAGGGGAGGGAAAATGAGGAGCTGGTGTTGAATGAGTACAGAGCTTCATTCAGGGAGAACAAGAGTGTTCTGGAGCTGGATGGTGGTGGGTGCGTGGCACTATGAATGTGCTAAACATTACTGAACTGTACATTCAACAGCTCAAGTGGTAAATTTTATGCTACGGATATTTCACCTCAATAAAAACATCTATTTAAAAGAGAAAAAAGGATAGAAGGGACCTTCACCTCTCTCCCTGTCTACCAAAGCCCACAGCAGAAGCATCTCGAGTGCTCACCTGGCTGTTCGTTTTAAGATCTAAAGAGCGCTCTATTTAGACAAACGCTTGTGTATAAAACGGACCTGTTTCGAAAATTCTTTACTTCTCAACAACCAAAAGAAACACAAATGAGATTTATTTTTAAGGCCAACTGTTGTTCTTTGCCTTAAAAATAGAACAATTCTTATGAGGCGTCTGTGACAACAGTGTTCTTTGCTCCTTTTACCCTCAAGGAGCTGATGCGTTCAGGGAAGGGCTGCGGGCCAGAATTCCAGGGAAGCACAGCAGAGAGACAGAAAGAACACTGGCCCCGGGCCTCCACCAATCCACTTATGCCATCACAGAAAACACCTTCTGGAGACAGTTTTCAGTTATTCCTCAAGAATCCAGGGCAGGAAGGAGGAGGACTCTGGAAGGTAGTATTGTCGGGCTTTCTCCTTAGTTCAGCTAAAAGCCAGGCTCTTGTCACACAACCATGAAAGATCAGACTCACAGACACTCTGAAGGGCGAGGAGGTTTTGGGTGAAAAGGAGAAAAAGGAAAGAGGGACTCTCAGGAAACTGAGGGTCCTGCTAGTAGGCTTCCCGCCTCACAGACTGAATCCCCAGTTACCACCCCAGAACAGGGGAGACCAGGCTCTGCCCCACTGCAAACAACGCGCGAAATCCCACGGCTCCACCCCAGCGCGGACTCCCCCGAGGGCACAGGCCAAGTGGGAGGTTCTTGGGGACCCCTTTATACTTGGCTGTCTCAGTAGCATTAGGGCTAGCACCCCCAAGGCCACCCCTGAAACCTGAGCACTCCACCCCTGCTACACGTTCAGCTCTGCATAATATTTTCTCTCACTCTGCAGTGGCTATACCACAACATCCTTCATAATACATATTTTAAAAGAAATTATTTGAAGTTTAAAATTTGTATTTTTCCAATTTTAATTTTTTCAATTTCCTACGAAGATCTTGAACATCTGATGAGAATGAAAGTCTTCCCCCTTTCCATCATGCACTGAAGAAGATACTGATCACCCCATGGATGGGGATGTGGGGGGCGTAATGTTACTGGGGTGAAGTGGAGCACAGCCTGGCTCTGAACAGCCCAGCGGCGAAGGCGGGGCGGGGGGGGGGCAAATGAAAGACGCATGCAATTGAACCTTCCATGACTAAATTATAGTTCTGGCTCTTCCTGCCCTGTTCTCTCTTGCTTTTTTTTTTTAATCTTGCTTTTATTGGGCTCCACGGAACCATAACAAACAGCAAAGGTACAAAGTGGTAAAAATGCCAGAAGGTCCCCATCAAGAAGTATAACAACACAGACCAAGCCCTGGGAGATGAATGGCAGGCACCACACCCACCCACCCGCTAGTTACAGAGACTCAGGGAGCAGACGCATGTGAAGGAAGCGTTGCTGACGATGAGTGAGCTGGCTCCATGCACAGCTGTGCAAATGGGGTCCCCGGGAACGAAAGCAGGGCCTGAGGCGACCCACCATCAATCCCTACAGGATGAGCCAGCTCGCTTTCTAGCACATTTGATTTTCCAACTGCGAAAAATGGGCCCGCTGCATTTGCAAGGCTCTGTGCTGTGTGTCTTTGCAGTCAACACGACATGGACTTGGTGGTAACAGATTGCACCTTTTTATGCGTGTTTGCTATGATACTGTAGTGGGTGGAATTGCATCCCTTGAAAACACATGGCCAAGACCTAACCCTGGTATCTGTGATTGTGACTTTATTTGAAAATAGAGTTTTTGCTAATGTACCTAAGTTGAGGATCTTGAGAAACAATGATCTAGAATATAGGATGAGCCGTCAACTCAATGACCGATATACTCGTGAAAGGAAAGTCAGGGAAGGCCAGCTGCAGTGGGTCACACCTGTAATCCTAGCACTTTGGGAGGCCAAGGTGGGAGGCTCACTTGAGTCCCGGAGTTTGAGGATACAGTAAGCTATGATTACACCTCTGTACTCCAGCCTGGGCAACAGAGAGAGATCCAACTGTAACTATAAAGAAAAAAAAGGACCAGACATGGTGGCTCACGCCTGTAATGCCAGCACTTTGGGAGGCCAAGGCAGGTGGATTGCTTGAGGTCAGGAGTTCAAGACCAGCCTGACCAACAGAGTGAAACCCCATCTCTACTAAAAGTACAAAATTAGCCAGGAGTGGTGGTAGGCACCTGTAGCCCCAGATACTTGGGAGGCTGAGGCAGGAGAATTGCTTGAACCTGGGAGGCAGAGGTTGCTGTGGGCCAAAATCGTGCCACTGCACTCCAGCCTAGGCAACAAAGTGAGACTCCATCTCAAAAAAAAACCAAGAGGGAGATTTGAACATTGGAGCAATAGGGAAAGAGCGCCATGTGAAGACAGGCACAGACGTTAAAATAACGCATCTTCAAAGGAAAAATTGGCAAAGACTGCTGAATACCCGTAGAAGCCAGGAAGATGTCATGGGATGGAAGGAACCACTTTGCTTTCTGCTAGCCTCTTGATTTTGGCCTTCTGGCCTCCAGAACTGTGAGAGAATACATGGCTATTGTTTTCAACCACCAAACTGTGGCAATTTGTTATGGCAGCCCTAGGAAACTAACACAGATATTAATTAATTCCCTCAGTGAGAGTATATACAAAGGTTTCTACCTTGGTCCTTAACTGAGGAATGTGGATCAGTGAGGCATCTGCAGTTCTGTGGCCAACCTGATCTATGCAGTTTTGCACCAGAGAACAAGATGTTCTGGGCCCCTCTGGTAGAGAGGAGCTGAGTTCCATTTCCATTCACAATTTATTTTCCCCAGAAACTACGAAGTCATTTTCTTGGATTTGGGGAATTTAACTGTAAATGTGCCAAAACAAAAAACAAAAAACAAAAACAAAAACAAAAACACCCCAAACATTGCACATGAAGATGATTTTCCTGTGAATTCCCGGAAGTGGCAGGCAATAACACACCACGAAGTGTGTCTTTCCTAGACTGCCCGAGTTTGCCCTTCACTGAAGTCATCATTGAGACCATCATGGTGAAGAAATAGAGAGATGCTGGAAACTGATCACCAATCTAAAAATAAAGAGGCCATCTGGACAAGTAATCTACAGCTTTGTTCGTTCTGTTGAGCATCATCAAGCAGGGGCTGAGAGCTGGTAAATTTAGGCTCTAAAACTTCCTGCCGTCCTTAGACCATCCCACCCAACCAACATATGCCAGGAAGAGCTGTCATCACTGACACTGGGCAACATGATCAGATTTGGGCTTTGGGGACCCAGGATCTTCTTCCAACAGGGTCTTTGGATCTCCCTGTGAAATACTCCAGTGGAAGAGCCATGGTTGGGGAAAAAAAGAAAGGCTTAGAATCCTCCATTGTACCAGACCTTCAACCGATGTAGGATAGATTTTTTTTTTTTTTTTTTTTTTTTTTTTTTTTTTGAGACAGAGTTTCACTCTTGTTGCCCAGGCTGGAGTGCAATGGCATGATCTCGGCTCACTGCAACTCTGCCTCCCTGGTTCAGGCAATTCTCCTGCCTCAGCCTCCTGAGTAGCTGGGATTACAGGCATGCGCCACCACGCTCAGGTAATTTTGTATTTTTTTAGTAGAGACGGGGTTTCTCCATGTTAGTCAGGCTGGTCTTGAACATCTGACCTCAGGTGATCCACCTGCCTTGGCCTCCCAAAGTGCTGGGATTACAGGTGTGAGTCACCACGCCCAGATGATAGATTTACTCTTACACCAGCTATGTCTGCCTGAACCTTTGCCCTCCAAATATTGGGAGAATCTGGTAGGGCGGGCAGAACACTGGAATACTTCTAGAAGCAGGGCTTTCCTCTTCCCATTCTGCTAGAGAAAAAAACAAAACGCATTAAAAACATCTTCGTATCTGTGACAAAGAATTTACTCTTTGTCCCCAAGCAGTCATTCTCCTCTTCTTTTAGGGATAGGAACCCCTCCTCACTCCACCCCCAGGTTTCAGCTGTGCGTGTGCCTCCCGCTGCGAGCTCCATTTGCCTTCCTCTCTTGCAGTTACATGCACCTGCTTTACTGGGCTTGGGCTAGTGGGCTGTGAACAGAGTGCTGCGATGCTTATGGGTCTTGGCCTCAAGACACAGAGTTTGGTGCCTCATCCTCTTTCCCCTACTTCCATGCACAGAAAGTAGCAACCCAGCTTCTGCCTTCCACCATGCAAACCAAGAAAGCACTCAGGAAAAACAATAGAGCATCAGGATGGAAGCAGCTCACGTCCCTGAATGACCACATGGAGAAGAGCCGCCCCACCAAGGACTGCTACATGGGAGGAAACACTGACTTCTCTCTTTCCTTAGCCGCTAGTTTCATATCTCTTTATTACAGCCGCTTAGCCTTTACCCTGACTCAACCTCAGAATCAGACATTTAAACTCTAAATAAATGCTTCTTTATTTAATAAAATGAATCGGTGTTCTTTGGTCATGAACGATTTAGACAACAAATCACATAATTCAACTGCATCAGTTTGCATTCGCACAACGAAAGGACTGGAGTAGTTTAAACAAGTCACTGGAGCAGCCTAGGAGGCATCTTCAGGAGGACCGTTTGTGCTCAGTCTTGCCTGTGTGTGATTTACCACGCCACTCAGAGCAAGTCATCTTATCTCCTTTTCTTTGCATGGATGAGGTCTGTGATTCCTTGGATGCACCAGCGAAGAACAAGAACAAAGGAGGAAGTTTTACATGAAATTAATTTATATAGTCTTTGGAAATATACCAGGCTTATGTCCTTCCTTTTTTTTCTATTTTTTGAGGAAGAGGGGTGTTCAAATCAACTTTCCTTTGATGAAATGATGGTTTGGCCAATGGTAACCGTTTTTTTTTGTTTGTTTGTTTTGGTTTTTTTGAGACGTATCACTCAGACTGGAGTTCAGTGGTGCAATTTTGGCAAATTCTGTCATGGCAGATTCTGCCTCTCGGGTTCAAACGATTCACCTGCCTCAGCCTCCTGAGTAGCTGGGACTACAGGTGAATACCACCATGCCAAGCTAATTTTTGTATTTTTAGTAGGATCGTGGTTTTGCCATGTTAGCCAGGCTGGTCTCAAACTTCTGACCTCAGGTGATCTGCCCGCCTTGGCTTCCCAAATTACTGGGATCATAGGCATGAGCCACTGTGCCCTGCTGGTAACTTTTAAAATGTCTTTATTTAGAAAAATTAAGATTTATTCCGATGTTGATCCCATCCATTAAAATACTGCTTCCTAGGCCATAAAACCTGGACCAGGCACTCTTGGGCCTAATGTTCTAAGACCCCTGAGTACACAGAGATCATTTCAGAGTAAAGGCAAGTGGTTTCAGTGACAATTTAAAAAACAGGTTTGCCAGGATGACTGCTCTCTCAACATGGTTATGTTTAGGATTTTATAAAAAGACCTTCTCTGCATGGGAGTTGGCCACGGTGCAGCAACAGGATGACCCGGGAGACAGCTCTGGACACAGACTTCCAGGGCAACTCCACCAAGCTGTCGACAGCAACGGAGCTTCAACTCATTTCCTGTAGCAGCAACTTTTCCTTCCAACCTTACACGGAAAAAGTAAATCTTCATGGCCTATAATTAAACCACCAAAGTGGGGCACTTTTACTGGGAAGGAACTATTTAGGAAGTACCAGAACAATGAATGAAAACTATCTTAAAACAGGAACTTGATTTCAGGATGCTTTTAAATGGTTGAGGGAATGATTTTTTTTTTTTTTTTTTTCCTGTTCTAACAGTTTCTTTGCAAGTATTAGCAAGCTGCAAATATGGCCAGGCACAGTGGCTCACGCCTGTAATCCCAGCACTTCGGGAGACCAAGGTGGGAGGATCATCTGAGCCCAGGAGTTCAAGACCAGCCTCGACAACACAGCAAGACCTCATCTCTACTAAAATTTTTAAAAAAAGAAAATTAGCTAGGCATGGCGGCGCACGCCTATAGTCCTATGTGGTTGTGGGGCTGAGACAGCAGAATTGCTTGAGCCTGGAAAGTCAAGGCTACAGTGAGCCCTGATCATGCTGCTGCGCTGCAGCCTGGGGAACAGGGGAAGACCCTGTCTTGAAATAAATAAATATACAAGTTGTAAATAATAATAACAAGAACAATAAAAGCGTACATGTATTGAACATTTACTATACCAAGTCACAGTCTGAGCATTTTGTATGCCTTATTTCTCTTAATTCTCACCAAAACTCTGTGATCACCAGATGTCACAGATGTGGAAAATGCAGTACAGGAGGCTGAGTCACTTGTCTGAGGTTACAGAGCTGTAAGTGGCAGACCTGGGATTTGAACCCAAGCCATAAGCAAGCAGAGCCCATGTGCTCCCCCAGTGATGTTCAGCTGAGGAGGATTGTAAGTTGCAGTGATGGGTTCTTGGGCTGTCCACAATCCTGTTCAGAAGGGAGGTCTCGTTTCAGAACCAGCATCCTCTTTTTTTTTTTTTGAGACAGAGTTTTACTCTGTCACCCAGGATGAAGTGCAGGGTCATGATCTTGACTCACTACAATCTTCATCTCCTGGGTTCACAGTGATTCTCCTGCCTCAGCCTCCCAAGTAGCTGAGATTACAGGTGTGTGCTACCACGCCTGGCCAATTTTTGTATTTTTAGTAGAGACAGGGTTTCACATGTTGGCCAGGCTGATCTTGAACTCCTAACCTCAGGTGATCCACACACCTCAGCCTCCCAAAGTACTGGGATTACAGGTGTGAGCCACTGTGCCCGGCCCAGCATCCTCTTTAACATCTTCTGAGAGCTGTTACTCATCAGACACCCTCGTACACACCCCAAGGACAGCATTAGGGGTACTGTGCATACAACATTTATACAGAGCCTGACAGTGGGGGAGCATTCTCCCATCCATTATGTGTCTTGCATCTCGTGGCTGTGAGGCAGAGGAAGCTACAGCTGTTACTCTCCACGACTCACAGGGGTGGAGACTGAAGTGCAAGAGGTTTTATGGCTCACCTCAAATACAGCGAGGGCTGTGGTTTTAGTCGAGGGAAGCATTTTATATCATTTAGACAGAAAGCTGTTGTGTGGAGAGGGGAGCTGGGGGTATCATCCCCAGAGAATTTCAGGCTATTGACATCTACCTCCTTAAGCTAGAGACCAATCTTCTTCCTCCTAGGGGCAATTTCCTCATGTCCTGAGCTTGCTGCCTCCCTGCCCAACTGCCAGTGTCTGGACCCCAACCCCCAGGCCGTGGACCAGTGTCTGTCCATGGCCTGTTAGGAAGCGGGTTGCACAGCAGGAGGTGAGCAGGGGGCAGACAAGCATTACCGCCTGAGCTCTGCCTCCCATCAGGTCATCGGTGGCATGAGATCCTCCTAGGAGTGCAAACCCTATGGTGAACTTCACATGTGAGAGTTCTAGGCTGTGCCCCCCTTCCGACAATCTAATGCCTGATGATCTGAGGTGGAAAGTTTCATCCTGAAACCACCCACCACCTGGTCTATGGAAAAACTGTCTTCCATGAAACCAGTCCCTGTGCCAAAAAGGTTGAAGACTCCTGCCCTAGACCATGAGCCCCTGACATGGACAGTGAGATCATCATTTTCATATCCCCAATTCATGCTCAGTAAGTATCCTCCAAATGAGAGCACAAGACAACTGCACGTTATGCTAAACAACTGTGGGATACACACCGAAAGTCATAGAGATCAGCCTAACTTTCACCCTGCAATTCCAGGTCTTAGATTTTAGACATTCACAAACATCCATGCACAAGAAGAGTCACTTCAAGGCTGCTCCCTACAGTAAAAAATGGAAAGCAGCCACATATCCAACAAAAAAAGGATCTTTTAAAATCTTCAAGATAACAATGGAATACTATCCAGCCATCAAAGCGGACATTGTAGAAATCTATACATTAACCTAGGAAGACTTCTGAGGTGTTTACTGGGTGAAAAAACCTACAATCTAAAAGAAGTGTTTTATGATCACTGTTGTTATATGAGATGATATTCATATAGTCATATATGTATTAGAAAAAGTTTAACAGGGTATATGTCAGGGTGTTAGATGTCAGCCATTATCTCTTGGTGGGCAGAATTATGCTTTTTGGTGGGCTTCTAATGATATGGATTGCTTCCAGTTTGGGAGGATGGGAACTAATCACCCATGAGCTAGTGTCAAGAAGCTAGTTAAGATACCATGACCTGCAAGTGGGCAGACTTCATGTTCATCTGGGGCTTAGGCAATGGTGTCAGCAACTTGTCACTAAAGTCTCAAGTGAGCATGGAGAGCCACCAAGAAGAATGGCATGTCCCTAAAGGTGATGCTTTAAAAAGGCAAAGCAAGGCCGGGCGCAGTGGCACACGCCTGTAATCCTACCACTTTGGGAAGCCAAGACGGGTGGATTGTCCAAGCTCAGGAGTTCAAGATCAGCCTGGGCAGCGTGGTGATAACCCTGTCTCTACAAAAATACAAAAACTCAGCAGGGCCTGGCAGTGGGTACCTGTAATCCCTGCTACTCAGGAGGCTGAGGTATGGGAATTGCTTGAACCTGGGAGGCAGAGTTTGCAGTGAGCTGAGATCTGCCACTCCACTCCAGCCTGGGTAACAAAGCAAAACTCTGTCCAAAAAAAAAAAAAAAAAAAAAAATACACACAGGCAAAGCAAAACAAAACAAAACCTCAGAAAGGAAAAAAAAAAAAAGTCTCATCTAATGATATCTGCATATATGGGAACCGTAATGATTCATTAGCTTAACACACCACCAAGTTGTCTCAGGAGCAGAATAAATAGACCCTTTTACAGATGCTTCTCTTAAAGGTTGAATACTCTTCCCTATTTCTCACTTTTCTTTCATCAAAATATTTTATGAAAATGTCACATCCCAGCAGAAGATAATTTGCAACTTATATCAACAAAGAATCAGCATCCAGAATACGTAAAGAATTTCTATCAATCAGTGAGTAAAGAATCACCTCTCCTCTTCAAGCCCCAAAACTGGAAGGAGGGAGAAGGTGCTAGAGATATAAACAAACAGTTCACAGAAGAAGCAACACTGATGGCTGATCACCATATGAAAAGGTGTTTAACTTTCCCTGCAATCACAGAGAGGCCAATGCTGATTTCACTCCAGTCAGAGGGAAACTTTTTGGCCAACCTGATAAAAGCTTTCACTGGTAAGAATTTGAGGAAATACAATCCTCTAATAGTGCTGGTGGAAGGTAAAGACTTTGGAGAGCAAGTTGCCAAAGCCAGTTAAAGGCAGTTCCCCTTCTAGGCATACCCCAGACCTAGGGGAATTCTCACACAGGAAAATCTCACAAGGAGAGCACAAGAAGGGGATGGATGGATGGATGGATGGATAGACAGATAGACAGATATAGACATATAGATGTATATGTATATGTACATGTATATGTATATTGATCTGCTCTTAAAAGAGCATAGACCAGGCACAGTGGCTCATGCCTGTAATCCCAGCACTCTGGGAGCCTGAGGCAGATGGATCAAGAGGTCAGGAGTTTTAGACAAGCCTGGTCAATACAGTGAAACCTCGTCTCTACTGAAAATACAAAAATTAACCGGGCATGGTGGGTGGGTGCCTACAGGCCCAGCTACTCGGGCGGCTGAGGCAGAAGAATTGCTAGAATCCGGGTGGAGCTGAAATCGTGCCACTGCACTCCAGCCTGGGCGACAGAGCGAGACTCCATCTCAAAAAAAAATAATAATAATAAAATTAAAAAATATAAATAAAATAGCATAAATGTGGACGCAATCTCGTGTCCTCCATTAGGAAAATGAACAAATTATTGTCATTATATAACAAGTAAAATGAATGACTAGATCTACATAAATCAATATAGATCTATCTCAAGTCTATAAGGGTGGACAGAAAACAAGTTACAAACGGATGTGTAGAGTGTAATACAATTTATATAAAATTTGAAGCAACACAAAATGATGCTAGATTATAAGCTAGACAGACTTACACATGTTGAAAAGGTGTACAATAACAATGCACATCAACCTCGGGATAACTTGGGAGGAAGAGGGAAGGATATAAGGTATGACAGGCCCCCAAAAAATAACTTAAATAAAATTGGGCCCAAGAAAACACAGTGTTAGAAAGAAATTTTCATAGAACTATAGGAAAATAGGAAGAGATCAGACCTTAGTGATGCTAGGAAATGTACTATCACGTTCAATATCCATGACTCCAGACCTGGATTTTGTTCATATTCTATCCCAGGAGGACAGAAATTGCTACATTTCCGTGTAGATATTAACCACTGCCCGGACTCACAGAGACCGTTCACAATGACATCATAGGAGCAACATGGCGGCAATAAATGTTAAAAATAGGCCCTTCATTGCTGGCGTGGTGGCTCACACCTGTAATCCCAGCACTTTGGGAGGCTGACGTGGGCAGATCACGAGCTCAAGAGATCAAGATTATCCTGGCCAACATGGTGAAACCCTGTCTCTACTAAAAATATAAAAATTAGCTGCTGTGGTGGCAAACACCTGTAGTCCCAGCTACTTGGGAGTCTGAGGCAGGAGACTCACTTGAACCCGGGAGGCAGAGGTTGAAGTGAGCCAAGATTGCACCACCAAACTCCAGCCCGGGTGACAGTGTAAGACTCCATCTCAAAAAAAAAAAAAAAAAAAAAAAAAAAGGCCCTTCACCATCGACTCTGCCTCTGCTCCACGGCCTCACCTTCATCTATGCAGCCATCTAGAGTTCTAAGGGCTCTCAGGCCCACAACAGGGTCTCCTTTATGTGTCTACACTGACTCTGATATGCTACAGATATTCAGCCAACGTTAACTGGTGATGGTGGTTGATGACCATGAAGAAAATCAAGCTCCACTGGAGGATGTACAGCTTCAGACAGCAGCAAAACATTGAGTCACCTAGGGAGTAAGCTGTTGAAGAAGCTTAGTGAAAAGTTATTTTGACCTCAAAGCAGTATTCTGTTTCTCGGCATCAATAAAGCCCCAACTTCCCATTAAGGGTCTGACTTCAGGCTGGCGAAGGCATGTGTGGCTTTTCTTACACTAACTCCTAAAGGGACCAATTACTGGGCCAAGGTTGAAAGGATGGAGAAGCTCTTTCTTCTGATAAAAGGAGAGAGAATTTTGCCTGCTCTGGGTCTTTTGCAGTGGCCACTGGCTGAGCTCCACTCTCAGCACATCAGTTGAAGAGATTATTAGGAGAAAGTCACGCCACTTCTGCTTTTACCTGGACAGCTGGAATAAGGTTTTTCAGTTAATAGTTAATCCTATGTTTTGAGGGCCCACTGTATACTGAGTCCTGGACTGAAGGATGTCACAAGTTAGGTAAAGGAAAGAAGGCCACTTTCACAACATACCTGGGGGTGGGCTTAGGGCTTCTCGGTTGAGATCTCCAGGGACCACCTCAAGGTCTCATCTCTGCTGGTTCAGATCAACAGGGTTCTGGTGCCATAGCAAATGGCAACCACAGCAATGACAATGACAACCACAGATATATGTTCCTTTGCCATGTCAGGCACTGCCAAGACTCTTTATGTTAATTCATTGAACATATTAACTCATGGTCAACAACCTGTGTCATCCAGAAAAGTCAACTCCCCATTTATCTGGATTCACCGAACAGGTTTGTTAATCCTCAAACATCATCCATCTGAGGGCAAGAAAGTTAATATTGAGAGCCTGGAGTGACTGTATGCAGATTCTAGGATAGGTACTGGGTTCCTGCTGTCCTGCACCCTACCGGCTGCTTTCTCATATTCTCCCACATGCTTCTTGTGACCCAGAGGGGCAGACACCATCACCTTCATTTTTCTCAAGACAGGAACCAAGGCTGGGAGACATTCGATAGCTCCCTGCAGGTTCCAGTCTCAAGAACACGGAACTGGATTTTAAACTTAAGTTGCTGGCTCCCTGCTCCGTGGGTCCCCTCTCTCCACACATTGCTGGTGCAGCGGGGAATGGGTAAGGGTGTCCTTGGGTGGAAAGCCCGCCTGGTGGTCAGCTGAGACATCTGTGAGGCCAGCTACAGTGAGTTAAGTAGTGGTCCCAAGTCTTAATACCCAGTACCTGGGAATGTGACCTAATTTGTGCTACAGGAACTAGAAAGAAATTATTTAGGCAACTAGCGAGGGTAAGAAAGTCCTCGGCAAGGTTTCCCTTATAAGAGAAAGTAGCCCCCAAATCATTTCTTTTCTAGCAGAACAGCAAGTAAAATCGAGCTACAGGCATAGATGAGCAAGCTGGACGCTTGCACGGTGAATGCTGGCAGCTGTGCCAATAGGAAAAAGCTACCTGGAGGCCAGGCATGTCTAACATGGAGGCTCCATCTTCTCTTTTCTTTGTCAACCAGGTGTGCAGTAAAGAAGCAGGCGACGTGGCGCTGGCCAGGCTGAGGACCCACCTGCACGATAAAAGATTAGGGTACGGGGGCCAGTTTCTCCCTACACTATGTAAATGGCACACCTGTCTGACCAATCTTTCGGGCCCTATGTAAATCAGACACCGCCTCTTTGTGCTCATCTATAAAACCCCATGCATTTCCCCATGGAACTGGAAGATGTACTCAGGAGCCTCTCTCTCTCTGCAGGAGAGACAGCTTTTCTCTTTGTCTCGCCTATTAAACTCCTGCTCTTAAACTCACTCCTTGTGTGTCCGTGTCCTTGACATCTTGGCATGAGACAACGACCCTCAGGTACTAACGCAGAAGGATGCTACTTCATTTAGAAGCAAGGTTTCTGCAGGCATAGTTAAATAAAGACCTTGAGACGAGATCGTCTTGGATTTAGGGTAGGCCTCAAGTCAAATGACTGGTATCCTTAAAAAGATGAGGGGGATTTGACAGAGATAAAGGGAAGAAGGCCGTGTGAAGACAGCTGCTGAGAATGGGGTAATGCCGTCACCAGGCAGGGAACATGGAAGCCAGCAGGAGTGGAAAGAGGCCAGGAAGGACCTTCCCCTGAGACTCTGGAGGGAACGTAGCCCTCTTGACATGCTGATTTGGGACTTCTGGACTACTGAACTGTAATACGATAAATTTCTGTTGTTTTAAAACCACCAGATTGTGATAATTTCTTACAGAAGCCCTCGGAAGCTAAGCCACCAACCTTTATCTCACAGACTTGCCTGAAGCCAAGCCAGGACGCTGTCGGGGAAGGAAGAACGCAGAGGACAGACAGAACTTGGAACTCATGTCCAAACGTGATGCTCCTTCCTTTCTGCCTACCCAACAGACTTGCACTGTGAACTCAAACTGAAATCAACCCAGGAAACTCACAGCATGAAATGCCAGCACTCTTCAGATACGTGTTACCAGTGTCTCAGAATATTCTTACCTATTCGAGAGCTTAGGCTGTGGGACTTAATTTTAGGGTACTTAGCTGCACAATGTTAAAACTGCAGTGAAGATCATTTATTTTAGTGAGACTATGAGAGCTTCAGGCTTTTTTCCCCTTCCCTTTTTAAAAGGCAAATCCATCTTTACAAAAAGAAAAACACTTATCATCTGTAATCCCAACACTATAACATAATTATTTCTCATTTTCAAACATTATTTCTCCGTTCAAATAATTAATTTTCCTCTGAGCCTAACTAAGCAAAGCGATACTTCTTTTTTGGTTCACTTAACTAAACATTAACCCAGGAGTTGTTTGGTTTCCATCAAAGATACGTGAGACCAGCACTATAATTCTTCAAGAATATTTCCCTAAAGGAAACCAACCATTAACTGTCACTTCCTTCAGGATGTCACTTTAATTCTCATAGGAATAAATTCATTTTGCAAAGCACTTAAGACTTGATTGTCCATTCTTAACCCCTGCATTTCAGAATTTTTATGAGGCTCAGAACGGTGAAAGACTAGCTCAGGATTAGATGTCTAGAGCTATTAAAAAGAGGACAATGAGATACAACAGAAAATAATCAAATTCTGAAACAAAGCCTATGAGATTCCCCTTGCACCAAGTCTGTCATTTAATATGTAACTTCTCTAACCTAGAGGTCATATACCTGGGAACCTCAACTATCTTTAGCAAGCATCAGAACCAAGCAATGTTTTTTGAGTAAAAACAAAAAAGAATGATAGCAACTATTTACATAGTGCTTCCTGGACTGTTTGAAATGTTCTCACGCACGAATTCACCTAATCCTCACAGCGACTATGCAGTAGATGCTACCTCCCCCCATTTGACAGAGGAGGGGACTGAAGAACAGAGAGGGCAAATAACACATCCCAGTATGCACAGGACATCAATGGCAGAGCTGCGATTCCACCAGGCTCTTTGGTCCCCAAGTCTGTGCTGCTGAATTCCTAGGTCATACAGAGCTCACACTCAGCTGAGGGTGGAATGCAGGGCCCCTCCGGTTTTAGAGAGTTTTAATTAGCCTATCAATCAGAAACAGCAAGGTAGAGTTAGTAGAGGAGCTACTGACTTTTAAGGTAGGCTGGGTGAAGGTACAGCTCACATCCTGGTGGCCACTAGGGGAATGGAAAGCTATACAAACTACTGGCTGAGAACCCTGTATTAGTCTGTTCTCACGCTGTTAATGAAGACATAACCCAAGACTGGGTAATTTATAAAGGAAAGAGATTTAATGGACTCACAGTTCCTCATGGTTGGGGAGGCCTCACAATCATGGTGGAAGGCGAATGAGAAGCAAAGTCACATCTTACGTGGCGCAGGGAAGAGAGCTTATGCAGGGGAACTGCCATTTATAAAACCATCAGATCTCATGAGACTTACCCACTGTCATGAGAACAGTATGGGGGAAACTGCCTCCATGATTCTGTTTTCTCCACCTGGCTCCGCCCTTGACACATGGGGATTATGATAATTCGACATGAGATTTGGGTGGAGACACAGCCAAACCATATCAAATCCCAAATCCAAAAATCTGAATGCAGATCACACCTGGTTCCAAGCATTTCGGATAAGGCTGTTCCAGCTGCAGCATAGAAAGAAGTCCTTGAATTGGGGGGAGTTAATATAGAAACCAACTGTCCCTCTTAGCCAAGAATGTCTACAGCCGTTTCTACTGGTGGAGGGGAAAGAGCAATTACTATATACGAGGCAAATGCTGGGCATGGTACATACAAGACCTGGGTAGAGAGGATGCCATGACCAAGATGGTATTCAAAATATTTAACAGCTGCCACAGCCCAGACGCTGACCAACCAGGATCCTCTGTGACTCTGCAGGTGGGGTTCCGTTCACAAACAACTAGCAGGGTTATCCTGGGGCAAATGGCTAAATGTCTTTCCTATTATAACCATCCCATAGAAGATGAAACAGTCCCAGAGAAGTTAAAATTTGCCCAGAGAGACACAGCAAAAGGGCAGTGCCAGGGTTTCCATGTTTTATTATACGATGTTGCCCGTATTTATCAAGAAAATGTTCTTAGCTCATCCTGAGAACGCAGATTAGTGTTTAAAAACTTCAGAAAGATTCCCTCTCAGATATGGTTCAAGTTAAAAATAAAGTTGGAAGAAGAATATTTTGCGGCAAGTGAAAATCATATGAACTTCACATTTCGGTGTCCATAAATCCAGCTTTCTGGAGCACAGCCAGCCTCATTTGTGCATATATTGTGCGTGGCAGCTTTTGCATCCCAAGAGCAGAACTGAGTGGTTGCGACAAAGACCATATGCGCCTGCAAAGCCAAAAATATTTACTATCTGGCCATTCGCTGAAAAAGTTTGCTTACCACTGATCCAGAACATTTACTTAGGAGAATCACTCTGTCGCTGATGATAAAAAATAAACAACACACTAATGTACTCATAAAATAACTTATAAACAACACAGTCATTATAATCACTGCTAAATCCTAACAAGCGGCTCTGTGCCAAGCATGGTTCGACCCCTGATGGATAACCTTCCTCTCATGAGACTGTGAGACTGTCTTTCCACTTGTGTTATCTTTATTATTTCTAGAAATATGGGATAAAACATTGGGGGGAAAAATCTCATCTTAAACCTACATCCTCTCTACACATTGTACGATTCCACTGGTAGACAGCTCAAAAAACAGGCAAAATTAATCCAGGCTGTTAGAAGCAACGACAGAGGTTACCTTCGTGAGCAGTGCGGTAAACAGAAGGGAAGCAAGAAGGATGCAGGGTGGCATCACATTCTGTTTCCTGATCTGGGTGCAAACCCTGGGCATGTTTTGCTCTAAGTGTATTCAGTTGGCGAAAACCCATTTTACTGCACATTTACAATTTTGTACTTTTTATGAAGTATGCATGCTTAAATGTCAGTAAAGTTTACATTAAAACATGGGCAACTTTCTTATGTTTAGCAATACCAAAGCTGATGTGCTTGTCCTTGGATTGCTGAGATGCTGAGAATGTATGGCAGCCTGGAGGCGGAGCCCAAATATGGCTCAGTGTCTCCTGTGGGACCACGTGGCTCTCAGGCCTATGAGGAGAGCCAAAAGGGGCAGCCTGTTCCCATCCCAGCCAGCCCCCAGGGCCAGCCCTCCCAGCTTTGCAGAGCACTGCAAAGTCCCAGGGTCTCTGAGATCTGAGTCAGGAATGCTGCGGAAGATTGGCCCGCAGAAAGCGACCTCTTGACTCCCTAAGAATGTGGAGCTAGGGGAGTAATCCTGGTCACTCATGCTAATAAGGAAATGGAAACTTTAGCTTGAATAACAGACTGCTGGTACGCTACAAGTCAAGTATCAGCTGCAGGCAGCTTGCACTGTGAAAGTCTCATCGGAGTTATGAAGTTGAAAAGTTGAATTACTCAATAAAACATCTTGCTTCTGAGCTTTGTAACTTTATTTTCCCTCCATTCCTTTCATCTATTTATAGAGAACTCCCTGCGCATGAGAAACCCTGACAGATGCCAAGACAGCTCCCCTGATCCTGAGGATCTCCAGCGTAGAGAAAGAGAGCAAGCCAAAGAAAGAAAGAAACACCTGTACCAGGTCTTGAAGGACAGGGAGAAAGCACCAGGTGAAGGAAGGAGGGAAGTCCAACCTCCCTGATTTTTTTAACCTATGGTGTATAATTCCTCTCTCTGCCTCCTTCAATCCACTGTCCTCGCAATCAAATCTGATGACATAAAACTGCAAATACCATCACTCACTCCCTAAATCATCTCCCTGGCCCTGCCTCTGCCTTCCAGGCTTAGCTTCCTGGTTTCAGGTCCAGTCACAAAGGCTTCTTTCAAGATCCTGGCAAGATGCTGCAGTGACTGCTTGATCCTGGGAACCAGATTACCGGGGTTCAAATCCCACCACCCTACCAGCCACGTGAGCCCAGGGATGCCCACTGGCCCACTGGCCTCTCGGTGTCTCAGTTTCCACATGTGTGCAGTGGGGATGGTAAAAGCACCTTCCCTGCAGTGTCGTATGAGGATGTAATGAGGTAATCATCCCTTAGGAAGGCCATCCTTGACCCTGGTCAGCCTCTTTCCCACCACTTCCCGGCTCTTGTCACAAGGGTTAATTATGTAATTACGGCCGTGACGACTAGTTTGATGTCTGTCTTCCTTACTAGTCTGTCCGATGGCAGGCAAAGCCACTTCTCTTGTGTTCTGCTGTGTGCCAGCACCAAAGTGGGGGCTGTACTTAATAGGGGGCACACAGGTGCACCTGCTCCAGGCAGAAAGCAGCAGCCCCCTCAGACGCAGAGAGCCCCGACAGGCCACGGTTCACACAGAAGCGCATGTAGCCTCTTGCGAGCGCAGAGGTGAGAAGCAACGGTGGGCCTGGAATGGATGCCCAGAGGCAGTTCACAGAGGCCTGCCCGGCAAGCTGCACAGGGAGCCACCCGAAGGCTGAAACATGGGAACATGACCCACAGTGCAAGGGGGCCAGAGGACGGCTGGGAGGAGGGATAAGACCAGAGACAGGTGCCAGTTAGGACACTCTCATGATAGTCACAGATCTGGATGAAGTGGACAGGAACCACAGGCCCAGGATGCACTGTCTTCTACACTCAATGGTACACCATTCTACTTCATTCTACTTCTTTAGAATGCCTTGGCAGGGGGGCAGGTTTACTATTTTCTTTCTTATTTACACACCACTCAGAGGAAGGGATAGTCTGTGCAAACCAAACCAGCCCCAGTTACATTCGCGGCCTTACCCATGTTTTGTTCTTGCTGACCGGATGGTTTTCAGGCTTGCTGAGACCGCCACGCCCAGAAGGTGCACTTCCTGAACCATCATCATTTTCGGGCAGTGAATATAAACAGAAAGACTCGCTCATGCTGCATTCCCCTTCCCCTTTATCCTTCGCTAAGGACTTGAGGCTCCCTGGAGATGGATGGAGGGTTTCCAAGGACAAATCCATGTACAGGCAGTGCTCGACTTACGACCACGGTAGGGACCGCGGAGCGGTCGTAACACGATTTGGTCGTAAGTTGAGTAGGCTCTACGTACAGTTGGTGCACGCGGAGATGGTAGTGCTGCCGGAAGCTGGTCCGCACTGTCGTACGCCCAGCTGGGCAACGTTTGCGCTGCCAGACGCGGAGCGGTCGTGGCTAGCGATTGTGGTCGTAAAGTCTAATGGTCGTAAGTTGCATAGGTCGTAAGTCGATCAATACCTGTACAGAAGCCTGAGCCAACCTGCTGGGCCCTACCTGTGCAGGTGAGGTGTCTTTCCAGAGTGCTGACCTAAGTGGATGCCCCGACCCTGGGACAAGATGAAAGGCAAATGTCAAAGGGAGACAGTGAGGGTTTTTTTGTTTTGTTTTACAGACAGAGTTTTACCATATTGGTCAGGCTGGTCTCAAACCCCAGACCTCACCATCTACCCACTTCAGCCTCCCAAAGTGCTAGGATTACAAGTGTGAGCCACCGTGCCTGACCTGTTTTATTTTTTTTAATTCAGTCTCTTGCTAGCTGGCTCAGGAAGGGAAACACAGCTTCTGGATCTGGTATTTCAAAGGGGGCGGAAGAGGAGCTGCTAGAGAAAAGGTTAAAGAAAGAGCTCACGGGGTAGAGGGGGCGCATGACACAAACCTGGCACTCCGGCTGGTCCGTGGCACAGAGCAGGTGTGCGGCAGCTTCTGGGGGAGTGTCAGGGTGACGGGGGTCGGAAGCTAAGTGCACAGGATTGAAAATGATGACTCATGCAGCATCTGGAAATGGGCTAGGAACAGCCTTACCCCCCGCCCTGTCCTTACCCAGTGTCACTCCCTGATCTAAGGATAAACGTGGTGGGGCCTCTAAGGTGAAGCGTAAGCTCATGCTGTGGACCTCTCCTTTAGCTCTAAATACATGAACACAATAAAAAAGAAAAGAAGGAAAAGTATTTCTAAAAACATGTAGTTGGCCGGGCGCGGTGGCTCAAGCCTGTAATCCCAGCACTTTGGGAGGCCGAGGCGGGTGGATCACGAGGTCAAGAGATCGAGACCATCCTGGTCAACATGGTGAAACCCCGTCTCTACTAAAAATACAAAAAATTAGCTGGGCATGGTGGCGCGTGCCTGTCATATCAGCTACTCAGGAGGCTGAGGCAGGAGAATTGCCTGAACCCAGGAGGCGGAGGTTGCGGTGAGCCGAGATCGCGCCATTGCACTCCAGCCTGGGTAACAAGAGCAAAACTCCGTCTCAAAAAAAAAATAAATAAATAAAATAAATAAAAAGATGTAGTTCACTCCCATACAAACTACACAACTCCCTGGGCTGGAAACACAGCAGACCCCCAAGCTGTAACCAGGGCCGAAGTGCAGGCTGGCTGAGCTCGAGGTCTGGAACAGGCCAGGGCTGAGCCCTTTCAGCACCTGTAGAAAAAGAGACTAAAGGTGGCCTGAGTCAGGAGAGCCAGAAGTCAGGGTGGCAACCTGGCTACTATGGAGGACTCGTCTCAAGGGATTCCCTTGCCCAGGCCTCAGTCCACATCCCACACTGCTCAGCATCACCATCTGCTTATTCTGCTCTGGAAAAGGAGCTTGCACCTCTCAGGCCAAAACAGGAGTGGACGTCAGAGTAGAAATTCGGCCTTGACCAGTGTGAGCGAGGGATGCAAAGATCCCCCCTCTCTCGACTCTCACAGAAGACCAGGTGTCCCTTCTGGGTGCTCCCCAGCCCACAAGCCTATTTATTCCACCATCTTTTAACATCTTTGACTAAACACCACTGTGATCAAAAGTGCATCACAGGGGCCAGGCACAGTGGCTCACGCCTGCAATCCCAGCACTCTGGGAGGCAGAGGCAGGAATATCATTTGAGCCCAGAAGTTCGAGACCAGCCTGGACACCACGGCCAAACCCCGTCTCTACCAAAAATACAAAAATTATCTGGGTGTGGTGCTGCCTGTCTGTAGTGCCAGCAACTCGAGAGACTGAGGTGGGAGGATCACCTGAGCAGCCCAGGAGGCAGAGGCAGCAGTGAGCCAAGATTGCACCACTGTACTCCAGCCTGGGTGAAAGAGCAAGACCCTCTCAAAAAAAAAAAAAAAAAAAAAAATAGTACATTACCATTTTCCATGGAGAAAACAAGGGTTTGAGAACAGAAATGAGAGGTAGTTAACACATAAATCCTCCCTAAGCCCTTTCTAAATGAAAAGAACTTCGTGAATGCTCCTCACTCAGGAGACAGGAACGGGCTACAGCTGCTGACCGTGTGTGTGCTCCCCACTGAAGCCTGAACCCACTAATTTATATATGACTAGCTGAGCCATTAGATAAAGTGAAATTTCAAGCCTGGTCAAGTCGTACATGACCATCAAATTTCTCTTGTCCTGCAAACAGCAGAAATAAAATTTCAGCATGAAAAAAGTCCTCAAGCACCTTGCAAAAATCAATAGGAAGCAAATTACATGCTGCAGTAAAGAGCCATTGGCTCTGGTACTTCAAAAGACATTCATTTCAAATTATAGACTGGTCCAGAATTATCAAGCTCTTCCTTCATCTTAATGGTCTCTACAGTGTGGGCTTAACTCTGTCTCACGCTTTAAATTAATTTCAAGAGGCCAACAGCCAAGCTTCTTCATGTTTCGTCAGTCACCATGGAAGCTGGCGCTATCACTGTGGAAGAAATCGCCTTTTCCTATGCACACGTCCTTCCATAGAGATACAGCAACCGTGCACATAAAAGTTGGTAACCTTATATTTAAAACACTGTGTTGTAATCAACTGTTTTATGACATAGTCTTCATAGCCTCCATTTAAGATTTATTTTGCTTTTATTCCAGTTATTAGATGAATATTTGTTTCTAAGTTTTATGTACTAATACTAACACTACAAATATCATCTGGCCTGGTGCAGTGGCCCACGCGGAAAATCCCAGCACTCTGGGAGGCCAAGGTGGACGGACCATGACGTCAAAAGACTGAAACCATCCTGGCCAACATGGTGAAACCCATTTCTACTAAAAGTACAAAAATTAGCCAGGTGTGGTGGCATGTGCCTGTAGTCCTGACTACTTGGGAGGCTGAGGCAGGAGAATCACTTGAACTCAGGAGGTGGAGGTTGCAGTGAGCCGAGATCGCACCACTGCTCTCCAGCCAGGGTGACAGAGTGAGACTCCATCTCAAAAAAACAAAAACAAAAACAAAAACAAAAAACAGCATCATCTCACATGGGTGCTGGTTTACTCTATCCAGACACTGCCCTTAGATGTTACTCCATTCAGTCTTCACAGCAATGCATAAGGTGGTTAACAGGCAATGTTTACCAGTAGTCCCTTTATGTGTGGTTTTACTTTCCAGTTTCAATTACCTGTGGTCAAACTCATTCTGAATATGTTAAAAGGAAAATTCCAGAAATAAACAATTCATAAGTTTTATTTTATTTTATTTTTTTTGAGACAGGGTTTTGCTCTTGTTACCCAGGCTAGAGTGCAATGATGCGATCTCAGCTCACTGCAACCTCCACCTCCTGGGTTCCAGTGATTCTCCTGCCTCAGCCTCCCAAGTAGCTGGGATTACGGGCATACACCACCACGCCTGGCTAATTTTTGTATTTTTAGTAGAGACAGGGTTTCACTATGTTGGCCAGACTGGTCTCCTGATCCGCCCACCTAGGCCTCCCAAAGTGCTGGGATTACAGGTGTGAGCTACCGTACCTGGCCAAACTAATTTATTTGTTAGAGATGGAGGTCTCACTGTGTTACCCAGGCCGGTCTCAAACTCTTTGGTTTCAAGTGATCCTCTCACCTCAGCCTCCCAAGTAGCTGGGAATATAGGCATGTGCTCCTGTGCCCAGCGAGGTCATTTTTCTAGGTGTTTATTTACAGGTTGTATTTCATCTTTTGAAAACGTGGAATATTTTTATGAGTTCAGTGTATATTCTGGTGGGTAAATGCAGCACTTCAAAATGAAAAATCATACTTAGGAAGCTAGATGTAGCTTGTTAAAAACAACAACACAGCATAAAGTCAAAGAATAATGTTGCGCTTTGTTATAAATGATTGTCAACATCGTTATACAACCTTTTCCCTGAATTTTGGGTGATCTTTTATTTTTCATTCTTTTTTGATACTGCTAGAACTTCCTGTAATGAGCATGCAGTATCTTTATAATTAGAAAATAGACACTGTTCCAACGGAGTCTAAAAAAGATGGTTGCATTTAGGCGCTCCTTTTCTCTTTTGTATTCTACTTGATATTAATGACCCATGTATTCCTGATTTCAGCAGAAAACGAACAGATAACAAGTTTTAGGGGTGTAATTCAGTCATGGAGATTTTAAAATTGGCCTCTATCTGTTGCTCATAGTGCAGTAGGCAGGCAAGCTGGAATCACTCAGAAGAAAATCTTCTTTATCTTCCGTTTTCATTCTTACAATGAAAAGGCATTTCAGGAGTGTGGGCTTAGCTGCTCGCGACAAGTCCCTTTTATCCACTGACAACTGCTGAACTCACCTTGAGAGAGGAGCTGCTTTCTATTTTGGTTTGTCCATACTTTTATTATTTCCCAGAGTTTATCTTATGAGCTCAACCCACGAACCAAACATTTCTATGTAAAATGTCATGAGAGGAGGGATTCATTTAAAAATTCATCTGTAGACAGAACGCAGTTCTTACAAACTCACAAAAACAAATGCATACAGTACTTTGAAAAGTTCGCAAGCCAGCAGTTCTTGGAATCCTCTCAGAAACGGTGTCGGGGCAGGGTGGGGGAGGTAGCTCTCCAGATTTGGCAGTAAGGGCCTCCCAAACTCCCATATCACTGTTCTGTATTTTTTATTGAAATTTACTCAAAAAGGGAGAGATAATCATCTCATACTACAGCAAAAACTCGTTTTAAAAGTATATAACATTTTAAAATACTTTAGCCCAAAAAGTCTCAGGGCCAGGTGTGGTGGCTCATGACCTAGCACTTTAGGAAGCCAAGGCAGGAGGATCGCTTCAGCTCAGAAGTTTGAGACCAGCCTGGGCAACATGGCAAGATCCTATTTCTTTAAAAAAATCAAAAAGTTATCCAGGCATGGTGTTGTGCACCTCTAGCCCCAGATGGGACTACAGGATCTTTTAAGCCCAGGAGATTAAGGCTGCAGTGAGCTGTGATTGCACCACTGTACTCAAGTCTGGGTGACAAAAAGAGACTCTGTTTCAAAAAAAAAAAAAAAAAAGTCTCAGGAAGATCTCAGTGGTTAAGAGGTTAACGTTTCTGGAAAGGTGGTTCACCTTGGATATTTTCTGTTACTGACATTCTTTTTTTTTTTTTTTTTTTTCCCCTTCCTGAAACGGAGTCTTGCTCTGTAGCCCAGGATGGAGTATAATGGTGCAATCTTGGCTCATTGCAACCTCTGCCTCCTGGGTTCAAGCTCTTCTCCTGCCTCAGCCTCCTGAGTAGCTGGGATTACAGGTGTACGCCACCACAGCCAGCTAATTTTTGTATTTTCAGTAAAGATGGGGTTTCGCCATGTCGGCCAGGCTGGTCCTGAACTCCTGATGTCAGGTGATCTGTCCACCTCGGTCTTCCAAAGTTCTGGGATTATAGGTGTTAGCCACTGTGCCCAGCCTGATATTTTTTTACAGCCTCTCAAAGTATAATACTCATTCTGGAAACCATAAATCCAATTAAAGCTTAATCTATCAGCATCTATAGGTATTAGGCACTTAGCTTGCCTAGGATCACAGCATCATAGACACCACAGTCCCTGAATCCCACCTCTGTCAGCTAAGAGAACAGACAGCATCCCAGTTATAAGGAGTGGCCTATCAGACAGAATTATGTGTAGTGGCACATCAGATGGAACGTCAACATAATATAACCACACACACGGAACGTTCCCTGCACCATCACGCAGAGTAACAGCTACGTGGCTTCTCCATGGCATCCAACAGGCTTTTCATTTCAACAGTAAAACACTCAGTGGCAAGATCTACCACCCCTTTTTCTACCCCCTCCACACTCACTCCTGCTTCAGAGTGGTCTATTTATGTGTCCTACGACTCAGAATTCGTGAAAGGTTTTATTTGCAAGAGTATACGTCTACCGTCAAACAAAAGTTTTTAAACCACTTGCCTAGATTGACAGTTTGTTTTCTGAGAAAAGCAATTTCTAAAACATTCATTGAGGAAGGTTGTTCAATTAAATTTAAGTTTATTGAAACATAAATTTTTTTCCTCTCTTTCAGTTAAGAACATAGTATTTTTTCCTGACCAATTAATTTGACTAAAGGCTCCACCAAATTAACTTTTCCTTCCATGAAGGAGAACGTTGCAAATTTTAATGATAATAAGAGTTAAAATAATTAAGCAGTGTCAAACTTATTCCTAATGTGACATGTTGTAACTTGTTAAAAGGCAAATCATGAAATCTAAACATATTTGTATATACTGACAAGAATTACTTTTGAAATACGGATTAAAAATCAACAGTTTCTTGAACCAGTGTCTCTCCTGTATATTCAACCATCCAACATGGTCAGTTGATAACATGAAACACAGAAATAAGTACACGAGTTGTAACAAGATGAATGGGAAAACACTACACATTACAATTTCTCCAGAATTCCTCCATTCCATTGGTTATTTTTTCACTGAAGTTTTGTCGTTTTCACATCTTCATGTCTACAGACATTCAGTACGAAATTTAACAAGTGTATGTAAACATGATTAGAACCCCTCTGGAATGCGTGGTTTATGCAAGCAGATTTTTGACCCTGCAGCTACAATTTGCAAACAGTGCTCACAGATATTATCTTGCCTTATCTTCATAGCAACCTTAGAGGTGGGCGGATATGATTTCCATATGTAGCTTTAATATTATTTTGGGGGTAGGTACCCATGGAGAATGTCTGAGGGACATGCCCCAGGTCAGGACTAGAAGCTGTAACTAGAACCCAGGACTCTTGGCTTTGGGCCCAGAGAACAGCCCACCAGATTATGCTGCCAATCTGCTAATGGAAATTTAATTCCCACAATTTGGGTTGAGAAGTTTACAGCTATTTAAATACACAGCTCCAGACGAGCACAGTTATATCAAGACATTACATACAATTTTAATAGGAAAACTGCCAAAACTAGTAAGGCATGGCAGAAAAGCCCGAAAAAGAGCTAACGCAGAGTCTTTCACACCCTAAGAAAGTGATTTAGCAATATCACGATCTCACTCTCTACTCACTGGCACCTTCTCCTCCTCTCACCCATGCTTCGCAGGCATAAGAAACACTATCAACACGCTGCACGGTAGCTTGGGTATTTGAAGGCATTGCTTTTAAAAAATTTTTTAGAAATTTTAAACTGTTTTATTTTTTTATATTGATATATCATGGTTGTACACACTGAAGGCATTACTAAAATAAGCACTTTTTATTAGATTTAACATACATTTTTTGCACGCACAAGTCATAACGTGGCACTGATGGATTCTCACAACATAACCGCACCCATGTATCCACAAACCCATCCATCATCAGAATGGAACGGGAGCCCCAGAAGTCCCCTTGTGCCTGTTCCAGTCACTCTTCTCCCAGCCAGATGTGGTTATCTTGACCCCTAGGCACTACAGATAAGTATTGCTTCTTTTTGAGCTTTATATACAGAAAACATAACTCTGTGCCTGGGTTCTTTCTCTCAGTGTTACGCTGGCAAGAGTCACACTTCTGTTGCACATAATAGGAGTTTCATTTGGGGCTGCACAGTCCCCCATGATAGGATTATACAAAAAATCCATTCCACATGTGAGGAACATCTGAGTTGTTTCCAGATTAAGGCAATTATGAGTGGTACTGCTGTCAACATTTGAGGTATGACTTTTGGTGTACACATGCACATTTCTTTTGGGCATCCACTCAGGAGAAGAATTGCTGTGTGATGGGAGTGTGTATTCAGCTTTAGTCAACACTGACAGTTTTCTAAAGTGGTTATAGCAATTTGCACACCAGTAGCATGTCCTTACCAACACTTAGTACTGCAGTCTTTTTTATTTTATTCTACGACTGCTGGTGACACCCACTGCAGTTTTAATTTGCATTCCCCTGATGGGCTTGAACACTTTATGTTTATTGTCCATTTTTATTCCCTCTTTCAGGAAGTTTACAAATCTCCCCCCGCCCCCCTGCCCATTTTTCTACTGGATTGTCTCTTTCTTACCGATCTGTAGGAGGAGTTTTTTTTTGGTTTTTGGTTTTTTTTTGAGATGGCGTTTTGCTTTTCTTGCCCAGGCTGGAGTACAGTGGCACAGTCTTGGCTCACCTCAACCTCCACCTCCTGGGTTCAAGTAATTGTCCTGTCTCAGCCTCCCAAGTGGCTAGGACTACAGGTGCCCACCACCATGCTTAGCTAATCTTTGTAGTTTTAGTAGAGACCGGGTTTCACCATGTTAGCCAGGCCGGTCTTGAACTCCTGACCTCAGGCAATCCACCTGCCTTGGCCTCCCAAAGTGCTGGAATTACAGGTGTGAGCCACCATGTCTAACCTTTTTTTATTTTTATTTTTTAAATTCAGGACACAAGGCCTTTAATAGGTTTAAGTTTAGCAAATATCTTCCCAAAATATCAGTCTTTCATTCTTTAACGTTTTAATGAACAAGAATGCCTAATTTTAATTATAATCCAACATATTAATCTTTTCCTTTATGGTTGGTGCTATTTACATCCTGTTTAAAAAATTACTTTGTACCCCAACTTCATAAATATGTTCTCCATCTGTCATTTTCCAGAACATTTTTATTGCTTTACAATTAGGCCTACTATTTATCTGTAATCGGTTTTTGTGTAGGGTGTTACTTGCAGTTAAGATTTTTTAAATGTAGATATCCCATTGACTAGCCTCATTTATTTAAAAAACTACTGCTTGGCAGTTGAAGGCTTAGCTTTAAGATGAAAAAGATGACCTTAAAAAGGTACCCAGACAAAAATTTCCAAAGGCCTTAAGTTTTCAGTCTTTCATTTACCTACGTATCCTTGCCTAACTCTGTTAGGAACACGGAAGTGTAAGCCCAAAGATGAAAGGCTTTGTTCTCAATTTCATCACTTCATTGACTCCCACAAAATTATCCTTTTTCCTGACTGGTAAGCTGTAGAAAATGGAACATGAGGAAATGATTTGTAAATCATCTCAAAATTAAATGATTATAATGTCATTTTATGCCACAAGGAACTGTTTATGTACTTCTTAAATCCCATTTTTTAAATTTCATTTTAAAAACATCCCTACTTCATTAGCTCCACACCAGCTATACCAGTGAGCTTTCCATGGCAACAGCAGCAAGTACACTGGTGACAGCTGTTTCTGTAGCACCAGCCTTCCTGGCCTCTAATACCCTGCGGACGACCCAGCACCAGTACTCAAGCTTCCTAAACTAGGAATTCCTACTCAACAGCACCCAACAGCAGCTCCCAGAACAAGCTGATGAAAAATGTAGACTCTGCTCGTCTACTTCTTTTTTGTTTGTTTGTTTTGTTTTGTTTTGTTTTTGAGATAGAGTCTTGCTCTGTTGCCCAGGCTGGAGTGCAGTGGTGCCATCTCAGCTCACTGCAACCTCTGCCTTCAAGCAATTCTCATGCCTCAGCCTCCCAAGCAGCTGAGATTATAGGTGTGTGTCACCATGCTTGGCTACTTTTTGTAATTTTACTAGAGATGGAGTTTCATTGTGTTGGCCAGGCTGGTCTCGAACTCCTAACTTCAAGTGATCTGCCTGCCTCGGCCTCCTAAAGTTCTGGGATTACAGGCATGAGTCACCATACCAGGCCTCTGCTGGTCTATTATTTAAGAATAGTCCAATGTATTAACATTTTCCTTGACGCTTAGTGCTTTTTATAATCTGTTTAAGAGGTTTTCCAGGAAACGCATACAAATATCGTACATTATCTCCCTTCCCCATCCACTGGCTCACAAAGATCTTGTTTGTATCAGTCATGGCATGAAATCAGGATTTTTTATTTCTTCCCATCTGATTTTCACTTATAGGAATTTTTCAAATACTTCTTAAACCTAATATGGATATTTTCCTAAAGACAGAGTACCTTGGCATCAAATTTCTCAAGTGTCTGGCTCCAGGTGGACCTGGATTTTTCAGCCTCTCTGTGATGTTAGCAGGGCTTTTTAATTTCCATGAAACCTTGAGTGAACAGAGGGGAGGGAGGAGAGAGCAAACAGTGACATCCCAGACTGGGAAAGGGGAGAAATGGTGGAAACTGAGACCAAAAAACTAAAAACTGCTGGGTCCATTTTCTTTCCCACTGGGAATTCAGACAACAGCATCCAGGCATGGTGCAAGGCATGGCCTGGGAGACAGACCTGCCTGTGTCCTGGCAGGATCTCCTGCTTAAGGGGCTCTGCCCGCTTCATTAACAGCCATGGTTTAGCAACAACCCACCAGCAGGGGTCAGTCTCGGTCGCCACACAGAAGCCAGGAGGCCCTCTCCAGCTACAAAGCCACGCTCTGGAACATTCCAGAAGTTGTTCGGTGCCACTGCACAACACCGTGCTTGTCTTATCTCATCACCTCAGAGCCTGTCTCCTTTTTTTTCAAGATTACATTTCACACTTAGAGGAATTAATTACCTTATATTCCTGTGGCTGTTTTCCATCCTCAGCTAAATAATGACACCAAGTTTCCCATCATGTATAAAACCTCCTTTTCCCTTGATTTTTCTTATGGTAGCATAAAGGTCGACCTTTTCCATATTTTAAAATTAAGGAAAGGATGCATTCTTACTGGGGGTGGAAAATGTCCAAATGTTACATAATGTGACAATTACATTTTCTAATATTCCCATTGAGGATTTCGTTTTCTGTGTGGTAAATTTCCTTTTTCTCACTAAATTACAAAACATCCTTTCCTTAAGCATCTTCCCCCAGACATCCCCTCTCAACGTCCCTGGGAGGCTGGCAAGGGGCTCATGGCCAATACTGCCTAACCCTGAGCTCTCCCTTGGACTTACTCGGAGGCTGTGTCCCAAACACTGAACAGTAGGGTCACCTGCATTGAGACTGGGAAAGCAAATCGCATGTCAAAAAGAAGTAGAATGAAGAATTTATTTCTACTTTAAATTTGACGGTGGCTCTTTTTATAAGACACACTGCTGAATTAACAAACAGTCTGGTCTAATAAATGATTATATTTCACGCTGGTAGGTTACGACTATACTTAGTAGGTTACCTTTTCCTGGAAAAAAAATTTTTTTTTCCCATTGATCTAAGGCCCATGAAATACAACACGCAGGAGGGCACAAGTTCTCATTACCCAAAGCGAGGAACACCTTTGCAAAAAAGCCAGTTCTTCACAATGCCTGTCTTCTAACAAGTCTATCTTACTGTTATTTTAAAGTGTGCTCAACTAAAAGTATATTCTCTGCTTCTTTCTCCCTAAAACATAACTATTTCTAAAGCAAATGGCATCCACCTTCTTTCCACTTCTGCACTAATAAAATCTCAAAAGAGATAAAGTAAGGGAACCTGGAGACCAGCAACAGAGCCCATCTGCCCTTCCCGGGGACTGGGCAGGGTCACTCTGAAAGAAGGAATCCAGGCATCATCAACAGATCTGAAAGGGGCCATAGAAGTAGTGTGTTCAACAGTGTATCTTAGTGCAAGGGTACTGAGAGGGGGTCCAGGAAGACAAGGTACCCAAGGATTCTGGATGTTCCTACCCCTTGCAGCTACAACGATCCATCTAAAATTTAAATCTCCAACATCTTCAGGGCTAGTCACAGATGGCTGGCAGGTGCCACCCCAGCTCCTGCATTTTAGCACTTAATTCTAATAGACCAGATAACCTCATTGCAGGCCAGACACTTGAGGACTAGGGCTGTGGTAGGCAACTCTGATTTCCCAGGGTAGTCAACAGACTCAAAAAGAGCATTAAAATGAATCTACATAGTGGATAGATCAATGGGCTACAGGCAAGGCCTTTATAGAAAATGGTGAACAGGTTCCAAGTGTGTCTCCGTTTTGCCAAGTCATCTACCAAGGCAGGAGCGCACACAGGGATTTGGACCAGAGAGAGGTAACACCTGTGCATTCCACTAGTACGTATCTTTTAGCATCAGCTCTCACCAGACTTCAAGATGCACAGATGTTGGAAGAAATACCACCATTAGGCCAAAAAAAGGGACCTCCTATGCCAAAAAGAGGCCACGAATCATGAAACTGCTACTGATTCGTAGCCCTGGCTTCCTGCTAGAGCAACTTCATTTTATACAGAAAGTCCCACGTTATAATTGTGGAGCTACAATTCACATTTTGCTTTAAGGCTTTTATAGCCAGAGCTGGGATTAAAATTCAGCAAGAGGCTAGGTGGGTTAGAAAACAGACACCCTGCTGGGGATTGCTGGTTGAGAAAGGGAAAGGTCAAGAAATGTAAATGGAGAAGGTACAATGCAAATTGAACTTCAGAGCAGCTCTTCCTCGCTCTGCGTGCCCTTCGGGGCTGTAAGAGCTGGGCGGGGAAGACAAGAATCCCAAAGCTGCAGTGCTCCAGGAAGGGATGCCAGCTGGGTGGGAATCACTTCCGGAGTGCCCAATCGGACCCCCAAGTTGCACAAGTAGCACTCTACGAGAGAGGAATTACTTAGTCCCATTTTACGGATAGGAAACCAAGGCTTAATGGGTAGGGAACCGCCAAAAGTCACACCCATAATTAGTGTTGGGACCAGAAAGAGAATCGGAGCATTATCATCCCAGAGCCTCCTTTTTCTTTCCTTAGGCACTGGTCTTTTAAAAAGAGTAGTCCTACTGTGGAGAAAAACCGCCAAAGTACTTTAATGATATTCAAATCTAATGTACTGAAACCCATAAAGTCATGGGCTTTCTTTCAATCACCGAATAATCTAAAGTGATTCAACAGTGCTTGGCACATAGCAGGTACCTGAGAAACATCAGCTGAATAACATCCTTAATGCGGCACCGTGGACAAAAGCCAAGCATTTCTCTTTCCTCCAGCAGCACTGCCCAACAGAAACATGATGGGAGCTGTTGGTAATTTACAGTTTTCTAGTAGTTGCACTAAAAAATTAAAAAGAGGCTGGGTGTGGTGGCCATGCCTATAATCCCAGCACTCTGGGATGTCGAGGCAGGCGGACCACCTGAGTTCAGGAGTTCGATACCAGCCTGACCAACAAGGTAAAATCTCATCTCTACAATACAAAAATCAGCCAGGTGTAGTGGTGGGTCCCTATAATCCCAGCTACTTGGGAGACTGAGGCAGGAGAATCGCTTGAACCTGGGAGGCAGAGGCTGCATTGAGCCGAGATGGCTCAATGCACTCCAGCCTGGGCAACAGAGCAAGACTCTGTCAAAAAAAAAAAAAAAAAAAATTAAAAAGAAACAAGTTCAATAATTTCAAAATGTTTTATATAATCCAACATATATAATCATTTCTACACATAACTGTTGTAAGAAATTATTAACTATTTTACACTCTTTTGTTTATACTAAGTCTGAAATACACTGTGCATCTGCACAGAGAATACAAACATCTCCATTTGGACCAGCCTCATTTCAACTGCTCAACAGCCTCATAGAGCCTATGGCTCCTGGGGTGAACCATACAGTTCAGCACAGTCTGGATTACTCCAACACTAAGTCAACAGGAGAAAAAGAATGATTTTTTTTTATGGCCCTTCCCACCTTGTCACATCAAGGGTCAAACTTAGAGAAAACGGAAATCTTAAAAGAGCACAGGACTTGGAAGCAACCAAGATGCCCTTGAACAGGTGAATGGATAAACCATGTTACACCCAGATGATGGAATATTATTTGGCACTAAAAAGAAATGAGCTGTCAAGCCAAGAAAAGGCCCAGAGGAGACTAAAGAGCGTATTACGAAGTGAAAGAAGCTCATCTCAACAGGCTCCATACTGCAGGACTTCAACGATATATGACATTCCAGAAAAGGCAAAACTGTGGAGGCAACAGAAGGAACGGCAGCTGATGGGAGGGAGGGAAGAACAGGTGGAGCACAGAGGATTTTTAGGGCGGTGAAGATCCTCTGTATGACACTATAATGGTGACTATGGGCCATGACACGTGTCCAAATCCACAGACTATACACCACCAAGGTTGAACCGGAATGTAGACTATAGATTTTTGTCAACAATATTTCATCAGTTGGAAGAAATGTACCACACTAATTAACACAAGATGTGAATAAGTGGGTAAACTGTTGAGGGGAGGGGCAGGTTTCAGAGAACACTGTACTTTCCACTCCATTTTCCTAGAACCCTAAAACAATGGCTCTAAAAATATATATATTTTAAAAAGTAAAAGCAAACAGGATGAAATAGCTAAAAATACAAAAACTAGCTGGGTGTGGTGGCGGGCACCTGTAATCCCAGCTACTGGGGAGGCTGAGGCAAAAGAATCACTTGAGAGACGGAGGTTGCAATGGGCCGAGATTGTACCACTGCACTCCAGCCTGGGTGACACAGTGAGACTCTGTCTGAAGAAAAAAAAAAAAAAAACAAACCAAAATCAAAAAACTTAGCTATTATTTTCACATACACTGGAATATCAGAAAACTCCAGCTGGTAGGGTGGACCACAAAGAAGACTCATGGAACCCAGAAAAATGTCTGTGTTCTTGTCAGATGAGTTTCCCCTGAGGCGTCCTCCAGGGTGCCTGAGACATACTTCCCTAACTTCTATCTCCCTTCTGCAGCTCTGAGCAAGAAGAGACAGCACTGGGGCTGCCGTGCTGGCCAAAATCCTTTAGACTTCACCAGCGTTTACAGGGTGGGACTCATCTGCATTAGGGCAGAGAGCTCCTACAGATAACTCTATTCTTTGGTTATGTTTTACTATTTATTGTTGTGGTGTGATACACACACACACACACACACACACACACACACACACACACATATATATAAATTGACCACTTTAACCGTTTTTAAGTGTACAGTTATATGGCATTAAGTACATTCACATTGTTCTGCAACCATCACCACCATCCAACTCAGCAACTTTCATCTTTCACAACTGAAAGTCCAAACCCATTAACATCCCTCCTTCCCTGTAGCCTCTAGCACACATCATTCTACTTTCCATGGTCTCTGACTATTCTAAGTGCCGCATATACTCGTTTAGCATTTGTCCTTTTGTGAATGGCTTTTTCATTCAGCATAAAGTCCTCAGGGTTCATCCACATTGCAGCAGGTGTCAGCGTTTCTTTCTTCTTGAAGACGGTACGTTCTGTCATATGTAGTCACCGCATTTTGTCCATCCATTTGTCTGTTTAATAGGCACTGGGGCTGCTTCCACCTCTTCTCTATTGTGAGGGTTGCTGCTGCTGCTGCTATGAACATGGGAATACAAGCATCTTTTCGAGACCCTCTTCTGGGTCTATATCCACAAGTGTAATTGCTGGATCATATACCTTATTTCTAGGAGAGGAAATTATCCTTGGGTGCGGACATGACACACACTGAACGACAACACAAAGCCCAAAGGATTCAGACTAGAAACGTACATTCTCAGGGGCACGATCAAGGAATGGGGCTAGCCTGGCTTCAAGGATAAAATGTGGCCTCCCTCTGCCCGTTCACTAGGTGGAGTCACAGAGAGCAACACTCTAGTTCACTTTCACGCACAGACAAGGAAGTTGTTATGCATGCCTTATAACAGGCTAATGAATTCTGTACTCATAATTTTAAACTCCAGCTCCATCAGTGAACACAAGATCTTTCATTAATTTTGACTGAATTAAAAAGCATGTGAAAACGATGATGTCTGTCCATCTACCCTGTTACCACTTTATCAGATTAATCTCATCCGTGTAATTTAACAGGCTTCAGAATCATTTAAAATGTTATGTTTTGTTAAAATAGTAGCACTGCTTCTCCACAGGTCCACCTCCTGAGGCCGTCAAGTCACTAGTACTCCAGATCCCAGTGGGCTGCAGCTGAATTCACACTCAAATGGGAAAGCTTCCAGGGAAAACCTGGGAAACAGGAAAATGAGCAGGAAGGAAGACAGCGCTGACTTGGGAAGACAGCCGACAACCTTTTTGTACCACGGGCTGGTCGGTTTCCCAAAGGCAAGGGTGGACAGACCCTCCAATGCCTCAGAGCACCCTCAGCCAGGCTTGCCCAGCAGAATTACCTCCAGGGCTTTGGAAAACTTCTAGTGTCCAAGAGGATGAAAAGTACCAGAGGCCGGGCGGGTAACAGTCTTAAGCCCCTCAGGTGATTCGAACGTACAGCCTGATTTTAGAAAACAGAGCTGGGAGGAAATAGACTTTAAATGGTATCATAGGGCTTACAAAACGTTTGGTACATTCTCTCTTTTGAGCCTCTCAACAATTCAGTGTGATCAGACAGAGGCCACCCTGGCTCCCATCTTACAGATGAGAAGGAGATTCTAGGAGATGGAGCGACTGGCCTAGAGCTGGTGGTGGTCTTCCACCTACACCTCACTGCTTCACAACTCGGAGCAGCTCCCAAACAAAAACAGAAATCTCCCTCTGAATAACACACTGACGATGGGCTCAAAACACAATCTTTTGTGCTTTCCTGACCCGGACCAGCAATACTTACAGCACATTCCTAGTGTTTCACAGAAATGGCTTCGATTTCAGTTTGTATTTTACATTTTAAATTGCATTCTCGTTTGCTCCTATTCTCGATTTCCTTCGGGCCCCAGCTGAGGCTCTCCCTGACGATTTCTTCATATTTTTTTTTGATTTTTAATTCCTGATTTAACCACGCCACTGCTCTCCTCAGCACGTGAAAGGCAACTGCCCTCCTCAATCCTCCAGGGCTGTGCCTCCCTCCACCAAGCATACCCCCACTATCAGCTTTCCAATGTGCAGGGATCGATCACCATTTATTCAAAAGAACACATCCTCAATTCTGAGGAACGGCCAACATCCCAAGTTAAACCTTCAACTCCAAACCTGGGCCAGAAGTCATTTGGCTCTGAGGCCCACGGCACCCCCACCTATGTGCTCCAGGCTCCTGGGGGCCAGAGCACAGCTCAGTGCTTATTAAAAGGGGAAGGTGACAATTGAAAATGCCATAATAGCCAGGCGCGGTGGCTCAAGCCTGTAATCCCAGCACTTTGGGAGGCCAAGGCGGGTGGGTCACGAGGTCAAGAGATCGAGACCATCCTGGTCAACACGGTGAAACCCCGTCTCTACTAAAAATACAAAAAATTAGCTGGGCATGGTGGCACGTGCCTGTAATCCCAGCTACTCAGGAGGCTGAGGCAGGAGAATTGTCTGAACCCGGGAGGCGGAGGTTGCGGTGAGCTGAGATCGCGCCATTGCACTCCAGCCTGGGTAACAAGAGCGAAACTCCGTCTCAAAAAAAAAAAAAAAAAAAAAAAGAAAGAAAGAAAATGCCATAAACAGCAAATTCCAAAATCCATCTGCCCCAGTAGCCAGAACTCATTAGATCTGAATCTGTCTGGCTTTTCACATGAGAGACTGGGGCCCAGTAACCGCAGTCCACATACAAGGAAAATTATCTTGGTTAACATTCAGATTCCACTTTTAAGCTGTTGACTTGAAACAGTTCTGGGGTTTTGACTGGCTTGATCGTTTAATAAATTAATTCTGTAAGGATTTTTTTAAAGTTAGACCCTAGAAGGACTTAATGAAGACTTAAAAATCTTTCACAATTGGTTTTTTTTCAGGTTTGCATCATTGGATAGTTTCTGTCACTCACTGGCTGCGTGTCTTTGTATGAATAACTCAAGCCTCTCTGAGACTTAGTTCCCTAAACTATAAGATGAGGGTGTTGAAGGGTGTCTAAGGTCTGTCCCTGCAGTAACAGTCTCTGATTTAAGGACTCCTTTTGCCCAAAACTTTCCCAATCCAGTGCAAGAGCTGTCACAGCAGTTCCACCTGAGCCCAGAGGGACGCCAGGCCTGTTCAAATATGCAGGGATGGCAGGCAGTGTTCTCAGTTCTTACCAGCACTATTTCTGCCTTGTCTACACTGGACCACCCATTTTGCCTTTAGTAGAACAGCATCAGATGTTAATAATTGAGAAGCACACGCGATCTGAGGGTCATCGTTCTGAGCTGCAGAGCAGATGACCCCTCAGATCCACAGCCGGACCTCCTAACAGGCCTTCATCAGCCACTTTTGCTGTCACCATCCCAGCTGTGGGTATCATCATCTTGGACTAAAACAACTGCAACTGACAACCACCTCTCTTCTCACGGTCTCTCTTTTCCACTTAGTCTGTCCTCCTTGCCCCTGACTGCCGACTCCTCCTAGGCAGAAGTCAGGGACACCTTTATCATGATCCCACTCCCGGCCTCAAATCTTACAGCTTCCCTTTGCAGCTGGATGAAAACCAAATTCCTCACTGCACGGGGCCCTGTCTGCCTCTGTCCAGCTCGCCCGCCTCAGCCTGCGCTAGGTCCCCCTTTGTCCCGGGTGCTCTAGACCTTCGGCCAAGCTCCCTTCTCCCTGGCACGCTCCCCTCTCCTCTCCCTAGACCCGATTCTCACATATCCCCTGAGTCTCCACTAAAGGTCTCATTCCAGCAAAGCCCTTCGCTCCTATTCCCTACCAGTACCCCCTGTTTTTCACCTACATAGCAACTATTGTGACTTTAAATGAATAATCTATTTGTTGGCATACATGCGGACTGACTATCAGCCTCTTCAACATAGCCTCAGGAAGGGAAGTGTCTGTTTACGCTTCCGTATCTACACAGCGCCTAGCACGTGGCCATAAGTAACAATCGGGTGTGTGCATGAGCCACCAACCAAACTGCCCACCAGGTGCCTGGGCCTCAAGCCTAGCAGTGCAGGGCCTGCCCTGCCACATTTCATGAGCATTCCTGAATGTACAGCTGTTCCTGTACTGGCTAGAGCTATGAAGTTCCTAAATACTTCAGCATTTGGGAAAGTATTCGGAAACATCACAAGGCTCCCTAGATGTTGGCTAACGAGTGCATTTGCTGGCAGGTGTCTGGACTGCTTGGGAAAGGTGTCCTCTGCCAGTGCAGAACTGAGGCCTGGGAGAGGATACTGGGATGGGAACCGCTATCCAGAGGCACCTATTCTGTGTATGAATTCAAAACACTGCTCTTTGGCTAACACCCCCTCACAGGCCTGAAGAAAAACGGTCCAGATGGGTTTTACCACTCAGAAGAAACCAGGGAAAAAACTACTGGCAAAAGATTCTAGATTTTCAAAGTATGGAAAGAAAAGCAGTACTGATAGTACTGCTGAAGAAAACGTTTGTGAGCTCTACCATAAAGCACCCCGGAAGAGGTATTTATTTGACTTTGTTAAAATTCTTCAGAAAAGTACCAACCCCCCAATATAAAACACGAACCAGATTTTGGTACCTGTTACATGAGAGAGCAGTTGCACCACCGATTATATTGAATATATTCATTTGAAAATCCTAATGAGTAATCCTTTTTCTCGAGACATTTTAAGACTTGCGTAATCCATTAGACTGTGTACATCTTTTTTTTTTTTGCACAGGTTTCACACCCATTCAAAGAGTAACTGTGGGATCATGAGTGATATGTCGAAGAAATGTCAAGCAGGAAATCTACTGTAAGTAGAGTGCATGAATAAAATATATTACTAACAATTTTAGAATCGTAATTTGTATCAAGTTGTCTGTCTCTGTGCAACTTGCTTCACAGAGAGAAGTCTCTGAATAATTCATTATGTCCTTCCCCAAGGCCCTTAAAAAAATCAGAAGCACTGTAGATAATATTCTCTCCCTTAAATGAGAAAATCACATAAATTATCAAGTTAGATGGCCCTTCTGGATCCTACTTATCATTCCATTTCCAACCAGTGGAAGAAATTCCCTCCCTCAGCGCAAGGGGAAGGTGGTTGCTTGGTCTCTGAATCCAGAGGCTCCCAACTTCATGAAACCATCTAATCCAACTATCAACAGCTCCAAACTGCTGGCAAATTTGTTCCTCCATTGACCCAAACTGGTTTCCCTATCCCCTATCCTGATACTGTGGGTTTCTTCCCTGGGGAGTACCAGGTAATGTATTAGTCCGTTTTTGTGCTGTTTTAAGGACATACCTAAGACTGGCTAATTTATAAAGGAAAGAGATTTAATTAACTCACAGTTCCCCAGGGCTGGGGAGGCCTCAGAAAACCTACAATCATGGTGGAAGGAGAAGTAAACATGTCCTTCACAAAGCAACAGGAGAGAGAAGAATGAAAGCCTCTGATAAAACCATCAGATCTCTGAGAACTCACTGTCACAAGAACAGCATGGGGAAAACAAAAACAAAAACAAAAACACACACCCTTGTGATTCAGTTATCTCTACCTGGTCCTGCTCTTGACACAATTCAAGGTGAGATTTGGGTGGGGAAACAGAACCAAACCATAGCAGATAGCATACCCTCTCCACATTCAACTGGGTTTCAAATGTCTCATGAAAGTTTTGAGATCCTCAAACTTTCTCTTCTTTTGGTTAAGTATTTCCATTTCTTTAGTTCCAGGAATCAACTTTTTAAATAACCTCTTTAAATAATGTATTACGTACTAAAATGGAATTACATGGCTGTTGTCACCTAATGCCCACAGACTATTGTCTTGACAAAAAAAAAAAAAAAAAAAAAAACCCACAAGAAGAAGAAAGAAAGAAAAGATTATTCTCAGAGCACAGGAGGTTAACTCATTTGTTTTAAATGGCTCCAGGTACAAATGCATATTTAGTAAATGTTTTCCGTGCTAACGCTAAAACCTTGAATTTTTCAAGTGCCTTTCAGTGAAAGGCCCAAGTGTGTTCAAAATGGAAAGTATCTAGGTAGTAAATAGAAACTCAATGCCCAAAGGTGCAGCTCCGTCAAAAAGGGCCCCAGTCCCAGTGAGGAGGCCCGATGGCTGCTGGCTCACCCAGCCAGAGCTCAGCTGAATGGATGAATGGCTTCTTTTTCACAGAACATCTTCCTTTAAAGAAAAAAAAATAGTAGAGGAAAATCTGAAAAAATATAAGGCTCTATATTTAACACTAAGAACAAAAAAATATTTAGTAGCATTCCTTGCCAAGGTGTGACACATAAAATAACTTTATGACTTCTGGGATTCCACACATACTTAATCTTAAATAGCATCTGGAAGGGAAAGCCCTTACCTAAGGACAGTCTAAAATTGCTATGGAAACTACTGTTTGTCAGCTGTGGTAGTTCATAATAGAGGTGTCGGTAATAAAAAAAAATTTTTTTAACCTGGAATCCAAAGACTTCTTGTCCCTGTAACTCAAATGAGAATCTCGATGGAGTCATTTTCCAGTAGTGTAAGCAGCTCTGAAAGGACAATCTAGGCTACAAGTACCTGGAAATTTCTTGGATGAAGTTAGAAACTAGGATTTCCATAAGATATACTTCCAAGGAGAGACATTTGTAAAGAGCATCTATTCCACTGGTGGGGAAGCAGCCATCTTGCTTCTCTGTTCCAAGGTGCCTAAGTGAAGCGTGTGGCACAAAGCTAGTTAAGGAAGAACGAGCATCCTCCATAAAGATTCTGCAATATGGTGGAAAAGCATTTGCTTGGTGGTGAGGGATCTGCAGGTGGCAACTTCTATAAAAGAAGCCAAGTGTGTGTCATGGCCAACAAGTCTGGTTGCATGGCACTCCCTCCATCTGCCACACTCACCAGTCCAGAAAGAAAACAGCCCTTCCTAAGCAAGCAACGTATTTTAAATACTGTGTTGACTGCACAGAAAGATACAATTCCTACCTTCAAAGAATTTACAGCCTACTTAAGGTGACAACTTGGAATCACAAGTACTACGGGATGGTATCAACATAGTACTCTAAGGGTTCAGGGCAACAGATAATCCCAACTGGCTGCTCCATTTCTGGGGCAAGGAGAGGCTTCCTCTTCAGCATAGCATACAGCTTGGGAAGCCAAGTGGAGGGAAAGGCTGCTAATGGGGCAGTGGGTGTCACAATCAAACTCTCTCCCCATCTATAGATTGGCTGTTAGTGCACCCCCATCACCACCAAGAAAAGTCCTTTAAAATAACAGGTCATCTTGCCTTTGGAGAGTGAGTAGGATTTCAAAAGGTAGAGATGGGCATAGTGATACTGGAGAGAAGAGTTCTAGGTAATAGAAATGACATGAGTAGAGTCATGGGAATGTTCTCTTCCAGCCCGAAGTTTGAAACACAGGCCCCAGTGGGAACAAGAAACGTGTCACAGCATGACTGGTAATGGAGGCTCCAAAAATCTCTGGGCCCAGGAAGTCTTCTGCAAGCTTCCCAACACACAACGTGGGATCCATGGTGCCACTGGGGTAAGTTCACACTTGATCCGAATTTGAACAAGTCCAAGGCTGTTTTTTGAGAAATGACTTTTTTTCTCTGTATTTTGTTACTGCTTTTTAAATGCATATTTTAGTAGATGTTTTCTAACATCATCTCTTTTTTTTAATAGAGATGGGGTCACGCAATGTTGCCCAAGCTGGACTGGAACAATTCTGACTTGGCCTCCCAAAGTGTTGGGATGACAGGTGGGAGCCATCATACCTGGCCAGAGAAAAGTCTTAACTCTGCCCTGGCAGGCTCACTTCTGAACACAGGTGTCTTCTCTCTCCTTCTCATGCCAACATCTGGTGCACAGCTTTCTATAAACAGGCGCTGGACTTCTCACTGCCATCACCTTAATAACCTCATGCCGTACCCTTGCTTCTGAACCACTCTAGTTGTCCATTAGCCTGTCTGAATTCTATCCCAAAGGCCAAGGCTCAACCCAGTACTTTCAAGGAGGCTCTTGAAAGATCATCCAGGCCACACACTTCATCTTCTGAACAACGAGATAGCACCAGCTTTCCTCTACTCCTTAAACACTGAAGAGAAACCATGTCTTACACTTCTTGGTTCTCCTCACAAGCCCTGGCACAGCACCTGAAAAATGAAAGCATCCACTTCCAAGATGCTTCGCTCGTGTGGATGTCGGCAGGGAGACTCAGTTTCTCACCAGCAGCTCCTTCAAAGGTTGCTTGAGTGTCCTCATGGCATGGCTGCTGGGCTTCCCCAGAGCCAGTGATCCAAGAAAAAGAGCAATGAGGAAGCTATGATGCCTTTTAGAGCTATTCTCAGAAGTCACGTGCTGTCACTGCTACTATATTCTATCCATTAGAAGCAAGTTGCTAAATCTAGTCCACACTTAAGAGGATAAGAATTAAGCTCTTTACCTCTTGGAGAGAGGAATGCTAAAGATTTTGTGAAAATATTCCAAACCGTCAGTAGGAGAGCTCAGGGAACACACAATAAAAAAAAAAAAAAAAAAAAAAAAAAAAAAGATGCTGTAAAATAAACATCAATTGTTTTAAGCCACTGTGCTTTGGGGTAATTTACTATATACCAATACAAAATTGATATAACCACCCATGTACCTCATAAGTTATACAGGCTTTAAAAGAAAAGAAGTCATTTAATAAGAGCTATGCTTGGTAACAAAAGACATTTTCATAAAACACACACAGCTCCCCACTCTTATGTGCTCAACAGAATAGAGCATTGCAAGCTCCTTGCAAGAAAGACGAATATGTCGCTTCCCTCTGTACCCGCGCTGAATCATGGAGGAGGCAGTGAACGAACAGGCCTCTAATGCTGGGAGGCAGCTTTAATCAGGGCTGTGCTGCTTTGCCCACACTGGAGAAATCTTTCCCATTTCTATTCCCAGAGGTCTTCTTCCCTCCCTCCTTTCTGCCTTTCTCTCTTTTTTCTCCCTCTCTTTCTCTTCCTTCCTTTTTTTCCTTCCTTCTCTTCCTTGCTTCCCTCTCTTCCTCCCTTTCTTTCTTTGTTTTCGAGACAGAGTCTAGCTGTCGCCCAAGCTGGAGTGCAGTGACATGATCTCAGCTCACTGCAACCTCGGCCTCCTGGGTTCAAGCCATTCTCCTGCCTCAGCCTCCCAAGTAAGTGGGACTAAAGGCATGGGCCACTACATCTGGCTATTTTTCTTTTTCTTTTTAGCAGAGACAGGGGTTCACCATGTTGGCCAGGTTGGTCTTGAACTCCTGACCTCAGGCAATCCACCAACCTTGGCCTCTCAAAGTGTGAGGATTATAGACGTGGGCCACCGCACCCAGCCCCAGATCCTTCTTTAACCTGCCATGGAACTTTCCATTGTCAAGAGACTGGACAGTTTGTGCAGAAACTCGGCACGTTCTCCTCAAGGACCTACATCCAGGAACATCTCAAAGGGAAGCCTTTGTGAGAGAAGGCTGGCTCAGAACCGGACAAACATCTAACTGGTTTTAGTCCTCGGATCTCATTTTCCATAATGGCTGCGGCTCTTTACCCAAGAAAAAAGAGTAAAACTCTGCACATGTCAGAAAAGCATGTCTGCTGATTTGTGACACACTGGAAAACAGATGAAATACAACAGACCAGGAATTCTCTCAAGTTGTTCCAAATCGAGATGCAAGTACCCAGGGGTCTTAAGAGTCTAGAGAGAAACATGCAAGGGAATTGCAGAGGAATTTCCTAACTGGAGAAGGAGGTAGTTGGTGTGTGAGGAGTGGTGGCTCATGTTTCCATAAACTTCATTCCTTTTAGATTTCTTAATCCCCTTCACTTCTTGTTTGGGCCCGGGATGAATTCTATCTGTGCCATCACAATTAAGAAACACATCCCACTGACCGTTAAAAAGGGGTGAGTAAAAACAGCAACATAGGAGGCAATTAAGGATTTCTTGCTTGCTTTAAGAAATAAAATTTCCAGAATGGAAAATTGGTGTCTTTTTTACTTCTCTCTCTCATCAGCAAGTGACTTGTGTTCCTACCAAATACTTTAAATAATTTGGGTTAGAACCACCACCAAAGGAGGTCCAAAAGGAATTCACGTAACTGCAGTATCAATTTGTGTGGTATCTATGGTTTCTGCTCCCTTTAAAGTGCTGGTTAAAAGCAGGCGGCTGGAGGACTTTCAAGATGGCCGCCTAAGAACAGCTCAGGACTTCAGCTCCCAGTGAAAGTGCAGATGGTGAGTGGACACCGCATTTCCAGACGAACTCTTATTGCCCACAGACCAGGAGATACCCAGGCAGAGGGGTCGCCAGTGTCGCAGTCCCAGCCGGCGCGGCTGTTTTGGCCCCCGCGGGGCTGATTCCGCCCGCGCGGCTGCTGTGACCACTCCCTGTTGCTGCGGTTCTCCGTACAAAAGCCACTGGTCTGGGAGCCCTCTTAGCTGGCGAGCAGAATAGCCCATTCATCTGAAATAGCGAGTCAGGCCAGGAGATTCCTAGGCAAAAAATCCGCCAGGAGCCGGCGCCGCGGTTCGAGCCGACTCCGTGAGTCGCAGCACGGGAGATCCCGGCGCCTTTTCAACAAGCGACCAGAACGCGGGGTCGTTCAACTTAAAAGAAAAGACTCTGAGTCAGGGAGCCAGGTGATCAGGCTCGGTTGGTCCCACCCCTCCACCCCCAACAACAACGAAAACAAAAACAGTAACTGGAAACCCTCTGGGTTGAGCCCTTCAAACCAAGCACAGCTGAACCGGGACCGTCCGGCTCCGTGGGGGAGGGGCTTCCGCCATTACTGAGACTCTCCACCGCTACGGAGGCAGGCTGCCGTTGCCGAGGCAACCCGCCGTTGCCGAGGCAACCTGCCACAACAGAGAGAGTCCGCCATAACAGAGGCGGGGCCACCATTGCCCAGACAGTTCTAACTACGCCCATATAAAAAGGACTACAGGGAAGAGCTCAGGGCAGCTGGGCGGAGCCCACAGCAGCTCAGCTAAGCCCCTGCGGGCAGGCAGAGGCTAGGCGTGCTGCTAGCTGGGCGGGTCAGACCAGAAAAAAAAAAAAAAAAAAAATCAAAAAAGGCAGTAGTGCAACGGAAACTCATAAAGCTCCAACTCCCTGGGACAGAGACAGACAACAGGTGGATAAACCCACAAAAATGGGTAGAAACCAGCGTAAAAAGGATGAAAACTCCCGAAACCAGAACACCTCTCCTCCTAAAAGTGATCACAACTCCTCACCAGCAAGGGAACCAGACCGGATGGAGAAGGAGGGTGATGAAATGACAGAATCAGACTTCAGAAGATGGGTAGTAAGAAACTACAATGAGCTAAAAGAACATGTTCTAACCCATCGCAAAGAAAATAGGAACCTTGAAAAAAGATTGGACGAACTGCTGACGAGAATGGACAGCATAGAGAGGAGAATAAGTGAATTGATGGAGCTGAAAAACGCAACACGAGAACTTCGTGAAGCATGCACAAGCTTCAACAGCCGAATTGACCAAGCAGAAGAAAGGATATCAGAGGTTGAAGATCAACTCAATGAAATAAAAAGAGAAGGCAAGAGCAGAGAAAAAAGCGCAAAAAGGAATGAACAAAATCTTCAAGAAATGTGGGACTATGTGAAAAGACCTAATCTACGTCTGATAGGTGTACCTGAATGTGATGAAGAGAATGAATCCAAGCTGGAAAATACTCTTCAGGATATTATCCAGGAAAACTTCCCCAACCTAGCAAGGCAGACCAATATTCAAATCCAGGAAATACAGAGAACACCACAGAGATATTCCTCAAGAAGAGCAACCCCAAGGCACATAATCGTCAGATTCACCAGGGTTGAAATGAAAGAGAAAATGCTAAGGGCAGCCAGAGAGAAAGGTCGGGTTACCCACAAAGGGAAGCCCATTAGACTCACAGCAGATCTCTCAGCAGAAACCCTACAAGCCAGAAGAGACTGGGGGCCAATATTCAACATCCTTAAAGAAAAGAACTTTCAACCCAGAATCTCCTATCCAGCCAAACTCAGCTTCATAAGTGAAGGAAAAATAAAATCCTTTGTGAACAAGCAAGCACTCAGAGATTTCATCACCACCAAACCTGCTCTACAAGAACTCCTGAAAGAGGCTCTACACATATAAAGGAACAACCAGTACCAGCCACTCCAAAAACACACCAAATGGTAAAAAAGCAGCAACACAATCAAGAATCTGCATCAACTAACCAACAAAACAGCCAGGTAGCATCAAAATGACAGCATCAAATTCACACATAACAATACTATCCCTAAATGTCAATGGACTAAATGCCCCAATCAAAAGACACAGACTGGCAAATTGGATAAAAAGCCAAAACCCATCAGTGTGCTGTATCCAGGAAACCCATCTTACATGCAAGGATACACAAAGGCTCAAAATAAAGGGATGGAGGAAAATCTACCAAGCAAATGGAGAGCAAAAAAAGGCAGGAGTTGCAATTCTCATCTCTGATAAAATAGACTTTAAAGCAACAAAGATCAAAAGAGACAAAGAAGGACATTACATAATGGTAAAAGGATCACTGCAACAAGAAGAGCTAACGATCCTAAATATATATGCACCCAATACAGGAGCACCCAGATACATAAGGCAAGTTCTTAATGACTTACAAAGAGACTTAGACTCCCACACAATAATAGTGGGAGACTTTAACACCCCATTGTCAATATTAGACAGATCAACCAGACAGAAAATCAACAAGGATATCCAGGACCTGAACACAGACCTGGAACGAGCAAACCTAATAGACATTTACAGAACTCTCCACCCCAAATCCACAGAATATACATTCTTCTCAGCACCACATCACACCTACTCTAAAATTGACCACATAATTGGCAATAAATCACTCCTCAGCAAATGCAAAAGAACAGAAATCATAACAAACAGTCTCTCAGACCACAGTGCAATCGAGTTAGAACTCAGAATGCAGAAACTAACTCAGAACCGCACAACTTCATGGAAACTGAACAACTTGCTCTTGAATGTTGACTGGATAAACAATGAAATGAAGGCAGAAATAAAGATGTTCTTCGAAACCAATGAGAACGAAGACACAACATACCAGAATCTCTGGGACACATTTAAAGCAGTCTCTAGAGGAAAATATATAGCAATGAGTGCCCACATGAGAAGAAAGGAGAGATCTAAAATTGACACCCTATCATCAAAATTGAAAGAGCTAGAGGAGCAAGATCAAAAAAACTCAAAACCTAGCAGAAGACAGGAAATAACTAAGATCAGAGCAGAACTGAAGGAAACAGAGACACAAAAAACTCTTCAAAAAATCAATAAATCCAGGAGCTGGTTTTTTGAAAAGATCAACAAAATAGACAGACCACTAGCCAGATTAATAAAAAAGAAAAGAGAGAATAACCAAATTGATGCAATAAAAAACGATAAAGGGGATATCACCACAGATTCCACAGAAATCCAAACCATCATCAGAGATTATTACAAACAACTCTATGCACATAAACTAGTAAACCTGGAAGAAATGGATAAATTCCTGGACACCTGCAACCTCCCAAGCCTAAACCTGGAAGAAGCCGAAACCCTGAATAGACCAATAACATGGTCTGAAGTCGAGGCAGCAATAAAGAGCCTACCACCCAAAAAAAGCCCAGGTCCAGATGGGTTCACAGCTGAATTCTACCAGACATACAAGGAGGAGCTGATACCATTCCTTCTGAAACTATTCCAGACAATCCAAAAAGAGGGAATCCTTCCCAAATCATTTTACGAGACAAACATCATCCTGATACCAAAACCCGGCAGAGACTCAACAAGAAAAGAAAATTTCAGGCCAATATCCATGATGAACATAGATGCAAAAATCTTCAATAAAATATTGGCAAACCGATTGCAACAGCATATCAAAAAGCTCATCCACCATGATCAAGTAGGATTCATCCCGGGGATGCAAGGCTGGTTCAACATACGCAAGTCCATAAACGTAATTCACCACATAAACAGATCCAAAGACAAAAACCACATGATTATCTCGATTGATGCAGAGAAGGCTTTTGACAAAATTCAACAACCCTTTATGCTAAAAACCCTCAATAAACTAGGTATTGACGGAACGTACCTCAAAACAATAAAAGCTATTTACGACAAACCAACAGCCAATATCATACTGAATGGGCAAAAACTGGAAGCATTCCCTTTGAAATCTGGCACTAGACAAGGATGCCCTCTCTCACCACTCCTATTCAATATAGTACTGGAAGTTCTAGCCAGAGCAATCAGGCAAGAAAAAGAAATAAAGGGTATCCAAATTGGAAAGGAGGAAATCAAATTGTCTCTATTTGCAGATGACATGATTGTATATCTGGAAGACCCCATCATCTCAGCCCAAAATCTCCTGAAACTGATAAACAACTTCAGCAAAGTCTCAGGATACAAAATCAACGTGCAAAAATCACAAGCATTCCTATACACCAGTAATAGACTTCAAGAGAGCCAAATCAAGAACGAACTGCCATTCACAATTGCTACAAAGAGAATAAAGTACCTAGGAATACAACTAACAAGGAACGTAAAGGACCTCTTCAAGGAGAACTACAAGCCATTGCTCAACGAAATAAGAGAGGATACAAACAGATGGAGAAACATTCCATGTTCATGGTTAGGAAGAATCAACATCGTGAAAATGGCCATACTGCCCAAAGTAATTTACAGATTCAATGCTATTCCCATCAAGCTACCAATGACCTTCTTCACAGAACTGGAAAAAAACACCTTAAACTTCATATGGAACCAAAAGAGAGCCTGCATAGCCAAGTCAATTCTAAGCAAAAAGAACAAAGCGGGAGGCATCACACTACCGGACTTCAAACTATACTACAAGGCTACAGTAATCAAAACAGCATGGTACTGGTACCAAAACAGAGATATAGACCAATGGAACAGAACAGAGGCCTCACAGGAAATACAACATACCCACAACCATCTGATCTTCGACAAACCTGACAAAAACAAGCAATGGGGAAAGGACTCCCTGTTTAATAAATGGTGTTGGGAAAACTGGCTAGCCATGTGCAGAAAGCAGAAACAGGACCCCTTCCTGACACCTTACACCAAAATTAACTCCAGATGGATTAAAGACTTAAACATCAGACCTAATACCATAAAAACCTTACAAGAAAATCTAGGCAAAACCATTCAGGACATAGGTGTAGGCAAGGACTTCATGACCAAAACGCCAAAAGCAATGGCAACAAAAGCCAAAGTAGACAAATGGGACCTAATCAAACTCCACAGCTTCTGCACGGCAAAAGAAACAGTCAGTAGAGTGAATCGGCAACCAACAGAATGGGAAAAAATTTTTGCAGTCTACCCATCTGACAAGGGGCTGATATCCAGAATTTACAAAGAACTAAAGCAGATCTACAAGAAAAAAACAAACAAGCCCATTCAAAAATGGGCGAAGGATATGAACAGATACTTTACAAAAGAAGACATACAGGAGGCCAACAAACATATGAAAAAATGCTCATCATCACTGGTCATTAGAGAAATGCAAATCAAAACCACATTGAGATACCATCTCACACCAGTTAGAATGGCGATCATTAAAAAAACGGGAAACAACAGATGCTGGAGAGGATGTGGAGAAATAGGAACACTTTTACACTGTTGGTGGGAATGTAAATTAATTCAACCATTGTGGAAGACAGTGTGGCGATTCCTCAAGGACTTAAAAATAGAAATCCCATTTGACCCAGCAATCCCATTACTGGGTATATATCCAAAGGATTATAAATCATTCTACTACAAGGACACGTGCACACGAATGTTCATTGCAGCACTGTTTACAATAGCAAAGACCTGGAACCAACCCAAATGCCCAACGATGATAGACTGGATAGGGAAAATGTGGTACATATACACCATGGAATATTATGCAGCCATCAAAAACGATGAGTTCACGTCCTTTATAGGGACATGGATGAACCTGGAAACCATCATTCTCAGCAAACTGACACAAGAGCAGAAAATCAAACACCATATATTCTCGCTCATAGGCGGGTGTTGAACAATGAGAACACATGGACACAGGGAGGGGAGCACTACACACTGGGGTCTGTTGGGGGGAAATGGGGGAGGGGCGGGGGGTGGGGAGGTGGGAAGAGATAGCATGGGGAGAAATGACAGATACAGGTGAGGAGACGGAAGGCAGCAAAGCACACTGCCATGTGTGTACCTATGCAACAATCTTGCATGTTCATCACATGTACCCCAAAACCTAAAATGCAATAAAAAAAAAAAAAAAAAAAGAAATTATTCTTTTGAATCTTTAAAAAAAAAAAAAAAAAAAAAAAAAAAAGCAGGCGGCTACAACACAGGCAAACGCATTGTCATTCCTGCCCTGTGGCCTGGAGCAGTACCAGTGTCCTCTAAGACTTTAATCTCTTTAGAGGGGCCTAGGCCACAAGTGATTTTTATCATTACATGGCAGAAGGGAGCAACCTGCTGACCCACACCCGACCCAGGCTGGTTCCCTTCCACCCTGTTATCAGCCATAGAAGCAAATTAGCATTTCCTCACTGGGAAGAAGTTGAGAGCCCAGGCTCTGGATGAAGGACTGAGCGTGCATCTCAGCTCCAGCCACACCCCAAATTTACAACCTTGAAGAACCTTAATCTATCTCTCTAAGCCTCAGTTTCCACATCCATAAAACGAGGCGATAATGGCACCTGCATGGGTTTCCCGTAGCTATTGCAAAAAAAAAAAAAAAAAAAAAATTGCCATGAACTTGGTAGCTTAAAATTACAGAAAGTGGCTCGGCATGGTGGCTCATGCCTGTAATCCCAGCACTCTGGGAGGGCAAGGCAAGCGGGTCGCTGGAGCCCAGGGGTTTGAGACCAGCCTGACAACATGGCAAAACCCCATCTCTACCAAAAAATACAAACATTAGCTGGGTGTCGGGGTGTACCTACAGGGCTAGCTACTCAGGAGGCCAAGGCAGGAGGACTGCTTGAGCCCAGGAGGCAGTCTGCAGGGAGCTATGACTGCGTCATGCACTCCAGCCTGGGCAACAGAGAGAGACCCTGCTTCCAAAAAAAATTACCAAAACGTATTCTCCTGCAGGTGCTAGGAGGGAATCCGGCTCTTGCCTCCTCAGCATCACTCCAATCTAAGTCTCGTCTTTTAGAAAGACCTTGGGATGGCATTTAGGGCCCATGCAGATAGTCCGGGATAGGGTCACCACATCACCTATCTTAATGGGTTGCTGCAAAGATTAAGTGAGAACATACCTGTGTGGTTTACACAGCTTGGTTCCTGGTAGGCAACTTGCTAAGTCCTCATTTGTTAGAGGACTTGTCCCGTAGGCATGTGCGTTGAACTTTGCTCACAGCAGATCCCTCCAGCATTATAAATCATTTTCTGGGGGGAGAGGACGTGGCAGGAGATGACTCTCTGCCCCTCTCCTGCCAAGAGGAAGGAAGAGTCAAGGAGGGGTGCCCTCAGGGGTGCCAGCTGACTCGGCCCTGTGAGGTTTGGTGGCATTCGCCACCATCTCAATAAATTTTTTGGTCTTTATTTTCACAGCTAAGGGAAAGTGTAAGTAGCTGTAGTTTTTTGCTTTATAATGTTCTTCCACTGTCGACTTCAAGGAAACCTCCCTGAACAAGAATCAGCAAAACGCTTCCTCAGGCTGTAGCCCCACTATTACAGCTACAGTTGGCTTGGTTTCTCCAATCAGAAAAAAAAAACTAAAACCCTTTAAACATTTCCACATTTAAAAAATGACTTGGGATCTACGTACAGGCCTAAGAAAAAAGAGTGCAGCAGCATGTTTTGCAAACCTCTGAGCAGCCAGGACATGTCATGAATGTCTTCCAACGTTACTAGTGAAAATTATCTAACAGATGTTTGCATAGTTTTCTTATGGTAGATGCATCAATGTATCAGAATAAAATGCCATTAGATGGTTTCTTTGCCTGAAAATAATTATTTACCCAAGTAAATATTTGAGTTGAACTGACGGTATTAAGGGTTCATTATTTCGTACTTCAATGAGGAAATCATCCTATTTTTTTAAGCCATCTGGAAAATGTGTCCACATCCTTCTGTCAATATTTGAAGCTGTCAAAATGACTCTTGATCCTCAGGTAACTTTTAATGAAGTTAACAATGAATAGTTAAGGAATTTACCCAGGGTGGGTAGGATCAATCATAATACCTACTAAATGAAAATGCAGACATTTATAAACAATTCTCAGGAAATAGTAAGGACTGGTGAAACCAGCACTCAGCTTACTGACTCACTGATAACTTGATTCAGTGTACATTCATTGAACAATGATTATCAGTCTGGTGACCTCCTAGATGCCAGGAGATGACTCTCACAAGATTCCTATCCCCTTAGGAGGAAGAAGATCGACAAATTATCCAGTTAAAAGTAACAGGAGCTGGGATTGGGACTGAGATTGGTGTGTGTGTCATCCACAAACGGGCAGAGGGGGAGACCACAGCTGACTTCACTGAGTGATTCAAAGAAGGCAAGACTTGTCTTTGTTTTGAAAGGGAAATAATTGTTTGAAAGATAAGTAAAGTGGAGAGGAGGGTATTCAAGTTTCAGTGTGAGCCAAAGTAGAGAGATGTAACATAAACAGGTGTATCTGGAGACATAAACATGACATCTAAGTGAGAAATGAAGGTAGACAGGTAGGTAAGGGCAAGATCACAAAGGTAAACTGGTGAAGCTCCAGACTACTGAAGGCAAAAGGCAAGATACAGCAAGGAGCTCACCTTAGTCAGTAGAAGCAGGAATATAGAGGAGGGGACAGATACGGGGGATGCTACCAAAAAAGCCATATTTTGCCAAATATTTGATGCTAGGCAAAATAAGGGACAATGCAAATAAACTGTTGTAAGGTTCTTACACCATATGTGATGTGGTATAATACTGTTGGGAAGTAGACTGATTGATTAAAGATTTATATTACAAGCCCTAAAGCAACCACCAATTAAAAAAAAAAAAAAAAAGAAAAGGTAAAACTAACGCTGTGGGTTGTATTGTGTTCCCCAAAACAGTATCTCAAAGTCCTAACTCCAGGTCTATGTGAATGCGATATTATTTGGAAATAAGGTATTTGCAAATGTAACCAAGTAAGATGAGGTCAATATTGGATTAGGGTAGCTCCTAAAACCAATGACTGTTGCTTCTGTAAGGAAAGAAAGATCTGGAAATGGCACACACAGAGGGAAGATGGCCACTGAAGACAGAGGCAGAAATGGGAATGATACAGCTACAAGCCAATGAACATCCAGGATTACCAGCAACTAACACAAGGCAGGAAAATGCAAGGAAATCCTCTTGCCTAGAGCCTTCAAAGGAAGCATGATCCTGCCAAGGCTTTAATTTTGGACTTCTAGCCTTCAGAATTGTGTATGAATAATTTCTGTTTTCTTAAGACACTCTATGTTAATCTGTTATGGCAGCCTTAGAAACTAATACAGCTAATCCTATTAGAAATCAATACAGCCAAACATAATGATAAAACAAAGTAATTAAAAATACTCCATTATCCCAACAGAAGGAAAAAGGGAAGAAGAGGACAAACTAAATGCAAACAGAAAGATGATAGTTGTCACGAAATAGACATTATAATCCCATGTAAGTTAATAATAATTCCATTACATATAAATGGTGTAAAGACTGCAATTAAATGGCAAAGAGTGTCATAGTAGATAAAAAAAGAATCAGACTACATACCGATACTGTCTACATGAAACTTGTTTTAGACTTAAAGACATGAACATATGAAAAGTAAAAGGATTAAAAAAATGAAATATCATGTTAACAGTAATCTAAAAGAGAGCTAGACTGGCCAGCTTAATGTCAGACAGTAAATTTCAGAGCAAAATTAACAAGTCTCAGTAAGATTTATTCTCATAAAAAAATCGAATTTACTTTTTTTCCTTAAGTAAAAGTGAATATGGTAAATTACTTTCCAATCACATCACACACCTCATATTTTTCACCAACATTCATTAAACATTTGGATTCTGCAGGACACATTCTGCACTAACTACGATTTCTATAATGACCAGATTTTTACAATGTTTTTCTCTTTTGTATTTGTGGTGGTAACGTTTTGCTTGACATTTTCCCTTGAAGGAAGTAAACACTGCCCGCCACAAATACTGACATTTACAGAGCCTGAGATGGTTAAGCCTTTTTTTCTCATTAATTCTTCTGATATTGTAGCTCTAGTAATCTAGCCCTAGACAAAAATACTGGTAGCTCACACTCAGGAATGCATGATGTGATGTAGGATAAAAAAATAACATTCTTACTACAAGGAAACAAACATTTTTAAATGTAAAGTCATACAGCGTGTAGATAAATTCTCTGTTTTAAACTCCTGCAGCACTGACAAGTAGAAATAAGATTTTTGAAAGCTCAGAGAAATATCTCCCAACATTTGCTGCAGCCTAGAGAAAAAGTCTGGCAATCAATAAACATTTGATTGACCTAAATAATATAACCTTGGACAAATTACTTATCATTTCGTCATCTGTAAAATATAGAAAATAATGGTAATTAGCCACTTAGGGAAGTGTAATCCCATCACTTTGGGAGGCTGAGGTGGGTGAATTGTGTGAGCTTAGGAATTCGAGATCAGCCTGGCCAACATGGTGAAACCTCATCTCTACCACAAATACAAAAATTAGCTGGACATAGTGGTGCACGCCTATATTCCCAGCTACTTGGGAGGCTGAGACAGGAGAATGGCTTGAACCTAGCAGGTGGAGGTTGCAGTGAGCTGAGATCATGCCACAATGCTCAAGCCTGGGTGACGAAGCAAGACTCAATCTCAAAAAAAAAAAAAAAAAAAAAAAAAAAAAAGAAAGAAAGAAAAATTTGGTAATTCTTTGAGTAAAGAAGACTAAAAGTACTGTTAACAATGTTTCACAGAACTCTCATTGTTAAGTGAGTATCCTCATCTTCTGGAAAACTGAGTATTTTCTTTGTATGTATTAAGGCTTGTTTTTCGTCTTTTCTTTTTTAAACCAGCATGTGTACAAATATTTCTAACATGCATTTTAAGTCCCTTGTTTTCTTAAACAGAGTATGTCAATACACTTTACCATTTTCTCAATGATCACAGTGATGACCTAGAATACCAGCATTTATATACTGTTTTGGTTCACAGCAATGGGTTCGTGAACTACACAGAGGTCTTGTTCCTCAACTAAGTGGCCTTGAGAAATCTTTTGTTGTTGCTGTTGTTGAGATCGAGTGTCACCCAGGCTGGAGTGCAGTGGCCTGATCTTAGCTCACTGCAGTCTCCACCTCCTGGGTTCCAGCAATTCTCCTGCTTCAGCTCCCCCCACACACCCAGTAGCTGGAACTACAGGCACGCACCACCACACTGGCTAATTTTTGTGTGTATATATTTTTTTTGTAGAGTCAGGGTTTCACCATGTCTGCCAAGCTGGTCTTGAACTCCTGACCTCAAGTGATCTACCTGCCTCAGCCTCCCAAAGTGCTGGGATTACAGGCGAGAGCCATAGTGCCAAGCCTAGCAATCTTGTTTCTGTACAATAACAGGGCCTAATAAGTTCAGTCCTGCTCTCACTGAGTCTGTTTTACAACCCTCCCATTTTCTGCTTCTGACCTTTGATGCCAGAAAGCTAGCAAACCAGGCTTGTTCAAGAAATTTGGGGTATGGCCTTTTCTATGGTGTAGGGTACATGGACTTCATGGGGCCTCTTATGATTGCTAAGTGTCTAACACTGTTACACTCTGTCTTCAGCACAGCACTATATTGCCTCATATTTCTGCATTGTAAAATTTGCCTGATAATAATCAGCTTGTTTCTCCCGTTTGCTGAAAGATTTATGCACTGTCAACGGAGCTTAGCATATTTACATAAAATATAAGTCTGGGAGGGTTTCCTTATAGTTCAAATATATTAATTGAATGTTCCAAAGAATGTCAGTGTATCAAGCAACATACCAGCAGACAAGCTGGAACTCACTGATTTCATTTCGTTAGTCAAAAGCCAGACCTCAAAGTAACTTGTGTTTTAGTATCTTACAGTTTCTCATTATATAAATAATCAAATGACTGGGGTTTTGGTGAGAAGGAAGAGAGGAGAGCCACATGGTATTCAAAGAATGCCAAGAAACCAGGAAACACTGCATTCTTGTGAACATTCGATTAATATACTTGAACTATATGGAAACTCTCCCAGACTTCTATTTTATATAAATACACTAAGCTCCATTCACTGTGCAGAAGACTGTCATCATATGGAAGAAACAAGCTGATTATCAGGCAAAATATATAATGCAAAGTGCTAAATCGGGCACATTGCATTAAACATTATACTGGCTATAAACAAGGGTAGAAATTATGGAAGTGCATAGCTTTGGAAATTGGGTGAAAATAACGGCATAATTCAACTTTAATTGTATGCCTATAGATGAAACAATAATTGACTCTTTTAACTGTAACTCCAAGATATTTTACAGTAATTTACTTGAAAAATACCTCCCTGACTCATCAAATCCTATCTTTAAAATGTTACCCTCATTCCAAGAAAATCACATGCATACCCTAGGATGAAATGACTTGTCAAATATAGTTTGAATCCAGTAAAACAAAAAAAAAGCATTAATCTGTAGTTGATCATTTAATAGCATAATTTTCCAAATGAAACACACACACAACACAATATGCATTTGTTGAGTCTCCCCAATGGCTCCCACTTGACTTTCCAGCCTTTATGTCTTCCGCAGGCCTTCACAGAGGAATCTCTCCTGACTGTTGCTCTCTGAAGAATTCTCACACTTCCTGACACCAGGCCTCTACTCAGGGTGCTCTGCCCTCCCCAGTGGGGGCTATCACGTCTCCTCATCCAAGTCTTATTGGAACATCTTTCCAGGTCCATCATAACTGCTCTATTTCCCAAGAAGCCTTCTTGGGGCAGAAATAATCCCTCCCTGCTCTCACCCCCATGGTACTCAGCACCTGGTACTCTCATGTCCGACTTCTATGCTCTGGGTTTTCTGGTAGCACACATGGCTTATGAACTGCCTATCTCCCGACCACACACAAGAAGCTCTTAAGGCCAAGCAGCACCACTGTATGGCCACAGAAACTCGCATGAAGACTGTGTATATGCAAATTAACTGCAAACCACAACATGAAAAATAAAGATAAGAATAAAGAAAGAAAAAGATCGTATTTTAAACAGCATCTAATGCAGAACAGTTTCTTAGGGCTTCTCTGTAACAATTTTAAAGTTAAGGGGAAAATGCTTGGCTTAGTCTACTCCGTATAAACTCCTTAAATATTAACTTGCAATTTTTAAAGCATGAAATGACTTTTCCCCTGTGGCTTTATATAGAACCATAATAATTGCAACATGAGCTTAAGGCCTCTGTAAATGCCCGATACGAAACTCCCACTGTGAGATTCCATGTGGTGGCTCGTTATCAGCCTTACCTAGAACAAACGTGGTCAGCCAATAATTGACCATGGGACTCAAAAACATTTTAGGGGCTCATACAAGCTTAGGGCCTTGACATTTAAGTGAATATCGAGAGGCCTGCATGGACAGAAAAACCTTAGGCGACTCAAAAGAGCTTTAAACAATGCAGCTGTACATTTTTATAGGGCACATGATCTGAAACCTCCAAAATACAGATATGTCAATTTATACGAAGTCATGTCATTTTACTAATTTTTGGCATAAGCTGTCGCCTCAAAAAAGTCTTTGTGGTTTCCTTGTGTATGGTAGGCACACGGTGTCAGATGCACTTCCAAAGCGCTATGAGGCGTGGACGGGACATCAGCCCTGCTCTGCGCGTGCAATTCCTATCTGCAGAACAGCAGCCTGCATCTGCTGCCCCTGGCATCTGCTGCCTCTGGATCAGCCTCTATGCGGAAAATGGGAATTATTTTTTTCTTCCACATTCAAGACCAGCAGAGTAAACTAGCTCTGAATCCCAGCCAACTGCTCTTTGTTGCAGAAATCAATATAAGCAACAGGGGAAAAAAGAGCAATAAAGGGACTAAGCCTCCAAAATCTTGCATTTTCTCTTGGCTCTGCAAAGGTCTCCTCATTTCTTTCAAGAACACCAGAGGCACGAGTTTGAGGTGGGGGCTGCAGGAGCACGTACCGCAAGACCTTCTTACTGAACTATAATCTGCAGTTAACTCTTGGTCAATCTCTGCAATGGAGAGACCGCACACAACATATTAAAATCTAGTTTAAAAAAAAAAATCCTCATGTTCACATTGTTGTTCAAACTTTCCTACTAGAGCTCGTCCTTACAAAGAATAAGATGGATTCCTTTGAAAGTCTAAATTTTGCCCTCCCCTGCAGCTGGAATGTTCCCTACGCAGCCCTGAGATGGCCTAAGAATACCAGTGGAAACAGCTAGTAACAGCCACTTCCTACCTCTGCAGGGTTTCCACCAAATACTTGTACATACTTGTCTTATTTGGTCATTTTCCACAGTGTGGGAGAGCATAGGTGCCACCATTTTCTCAGCTGAGAAACAGAAGGCTCAGGGAGTACACAGAGAAACATACAAGGGAAGACGTCCAGGAAGTGCCAGATCTAGAGGTCAAACCACAATCGTAATAACTACCCTCGACTGCCTCTGTTGTAAGCCACCACATTCAATCTTTTAATAGATAGAGAAGTGAGGGACTCAAACAAGTGACAGATACAGAACCAGGGGTTTCACACAAGGTCTCACAGAGCCTACAGCCCGAGTTCCGTCTCTGCCGCCTTTTTTTTTTTTTTTGAGACAAAGTCTCACTCTGTCAAACCAGGCTGGAGTGCAATGGCGTGATCCTGGCTCACTGCAACCTCCACCTCCCGGGTTCAAGCGATTCTCCTGCCTCAGACTCCTGAATAGCTGGGATTACAGGTGTGTGCCACCATGCCTGGCTAATTTTTGTTTTTTTTTTTTTTAGTAGAGATGGGGTTTCACTGTGTTGGTCAGGCTGGTATTGAACTCCTGACCTCGTGATCAACCCGCCTCAGCCTCCCAAAGTGCTGGGATTACCGGCGTGAGCCACCACACCTGGCCAGAGTGCTGCTTCTAACTGCAGCCCCCGCATGGCAGCCCGCCACCCAACTGACTGCTGCTCTGGGCTATTTATGAGACAGTCCCTGCTCTTGGGAGACGTCCCTCTTTGGATTATTCATCCTCTCCTCACCCCCCAAGCAGCAAAACCAGCACACGCTGTCCCCCAGCGCCAAGCCCCACTCCAGGGTTTGCAGGCAGCTGCCTCCCTCTCCACCCCCTCATCTAGAGACAGTCAGGGCTCCTGACTCTGGGCTGGGCTCCGTGCTGAATGTTACCCTTTGTCTCAGAACCCTGGGCTGGCTCTGACGGCTGGAAAGCCTGAACAACAATGATGAATCAGAGTATTTATTTTTGAGGTTTTCTCCAAGCTGCCTCTTCATCAGCTCTTAAATAGCAGCATTCAAGCTGCCACAGACACTTCCCGAAGTTTGCTGGCCTAGGGTTCCCAACATGGAAAACATCACCGCCCTGGCAACAAACGCAACAGCTTCCTAACACCCCTTCTGCAGGAGAGGCATCAACTGCATCTCTTACAAGACGGGTGGCCTACATGTTTAAATTGATTTTCAAAATTATTTTCGAATCCCTCGGGTTGTGTGAGCAATGGTGGATTTCTATTTCTAAGTGTGGTGACCTTTTCTAAAACTGTTTTATGCTTTTCACTCTTCTGTGATTGGTGCCACCTAGGACTGCACGTTCCATTCATTTGGTCCGTCCAAGTGAGCTGTTTAAACCAGTACAAGGAAACTCATCCCTTCAAAGCTGAATTAAAGAAGCATCTCTCTGGGCACGATGAGCTTTTCTGATGTAAAACTCTCATCCAAAAGTTAGCCATTCTTATTAAGATTGAAAGCTGAAATTAAATGAGTTTACAAAAATAATTAGCCTTGCAAAGGGGAAACATCAGAATAACTCACAAATTAATCATGTATTCTTTCTCACTGACGGCTCATCGTATCAGAGAGACATTCTCCACCTAAAGCATTTATTTACACACATACACGACCCAGCCTGACGTCTAAGAGTGCAAAGGAGTTTTCAAAAAGGCAGTCGGGGAAAAACAAGAGTGAAAATCTGAGGACACCACACAGAAATACAATGATATCCACACATGAAACTCAGTCTCCAATAAAAAATGTTTTTAGTACGTCTGCCTGTGAACAGATGAGCTTTGGTTAAGTGTTGAGATCAGAAGGGAGTGGACTGTTCTTTTCATCACAGTTCAGAAGATAAAAGGAGAAGTACAGACTGCTGATAAAACTCTGGCAGCATAACTGTTAATATGCCTATGCCTGCAATGGGGGCCTCGGATAAGCAGGGCCCAGGAGATGGCGTGTGGTCAGCAGAAGCGGCTATACTGTTCTCCCTGGGATGGCCCTCCTAGGTCCTCTGGGCACATTACATCACCCGGTAATTTGCTAACTGGAATGCTTTCAGGCTAAATGCAGAATTCTGTTTTTCTATGGTACTCATTCCAATCTGTGAAGGTGATCCTCAAGTCCCAAATGCCACTCACACCCATAACTGGACCAGGACAGGATTGCCAAGAAGGGATGCGGTTGAAAAATAAAAATGGCTCCCACTGACTGACTGCTGGACCCGCCACCAGATACTTTAGGTCTACTCATTACTGAATCCTCACAAGGCTACCCCATGGTAGTATCCCATTTTGCAGAAGAGAAAACTAAGGTTCAGAGAGGTTAAGTGACTCTGAAAGATACACAGCTTTAAGTGACAGAGCTGGAGTTTGAAAGCCACCTACTTTACCCTGTCACATATCTCCAGAAGGGGTCAGCTCTGGGCCCTCACTACTTCCAAAATAAACTCTTCAGTAACATCAAGAAAGAGAAAAGGGGCCAGGCATGGTGGCTCATGCCTGTAATTCTACCAGCACTTTGGGAGGCCGAGGTGGGCAGATTGCCTGAGCTCAGGAGACCAGCTTAGGCAACATGGTAAAACCCTGTCTCTACTAAAAATACAAAAAATTAGCTGGGCAGGGTGGCGTGCGCCTGTAATCCCAGCCACTTGGGAGGTGTAGGCACAAGAATCCCTCGAACCCAGGAGGCAGAGGTTGCAGTGAGCCAAGATTATGCCAATGCACTCCAGGCTGGGGGACAAAGTAAGACTCCATTTCAAAAAAAAAAAAAAAAAAAAAAAGGCAAAAGTAAAGAGGCACTGTGTAGAGGCCCATGGATACAAAAGCAATCTCTTACTCAAAAGAAATATAAAATGCCTAAGAGCCTAAGAAATGGGGAAGTAGAAAATACTTCTATTTTGTTCGTAGATACTTTTGTATTTTTCTACTGCAAAGATGAGATGGGAAGATGACAGGTTTTAAACACACACTAAAGGAAGTTCCGCCGGGCGCGGTGCTCATGTCTGTAATCCCAGCACTTTGGGAAGCCAAGGCATGCAGATCATGAGGTCAGGAGTTCAAGACCAGCCTGACCAACATGGTGAAACTGTGTCTCTACTTAAAAAAAAAAAAAAAAAAAGAAAGTTCCATCAGATTTGTGGGTCTCATGACTTTTCTTATGAGGTGAAGACCACGTGTCATTCGAATCACAGAGAAATCAGTCTGTACACAATCTTGCCAAGAATGTTAATATTTAAGTGGTGCCCCACGCGTATAACCTAAAGAATCCCAACTACAGTCTCAGTGAAATCACAAAGAGCACTTTGCTTTGAACCACTCAGTTGTGATTCGTAATATCACTTTCTAAAAGCCATCCTTAGGTCCTCTAAAAGCCAAACTTAACCATAAGGTTAGAGTTCATTTTCAAAGTGTTGTACTTTCTCAGCGATTCTTATCTGCCCACTTACACTTTACATCTGTGGCCCCAAATAATTCTCACCATAAATTCCAGTAATCGTCTACTTTGGTGAACCTGGCTTTGGTGATTACTATTCTCAAAAAGAAAAAAAAAGGACTGAAATACTGTGGTTTTCCTCCACTTCTGATCGTGGGCAGGCAAGAATCCTCAATTCCTGGATGCAGGCTGAATTACTGCAAATAAAGCCAGCTTCAGGAGCACAGTGAGGGCTTCCCCGAGAGTAAAATTCACAAGGAAGAACTGGAGCCCAGAGAGCGAATTACTGAAACAGAGACTCTGAAAATTAACTGGGGTGATCTATGCAAAGAATGCCCAGCTCTATGCATTGGATATGGTGGAGAGGATTTTACAGGTCAGCTCCATGACAGCAAGCCCCAGTCATTCACCTGTATCTATCAAGTACTCATCTCAGGGCCTGAACCCACACTGTGCTCAATCTGATGAGTGCAGGAAGACAGAAGTCAGAGAGGTGGCTGAATCTGTCCCAGGAATCCACAGGAATCTGTCACATGATCCACTGCAGAAAACTGGAATTCCCGCGAGGGAAAAGCAGTTGGAACCTGTCTCTTTAGGTCTCCTTCCTAATAACACTGGTAATAATAGTGATCACCACCACCATTTGTAGCTGCTACTGCTGCCATTGGTGAAGATGGCATCAACCACAGCATCCTCCCTTCTGCAGCTCAGAGGGGTTAAGCAAGAAGCCCAAGGCCACATGGCCAGGAAGGGAAGAACCCAAGATTCAACCCTGGTCTTTTGACTCCAAAGTTAACTATGTGTATGCTATTCTGATATTTCAGATATTTTCATTTTCATGATCCTTCTTTTCCCAGACTGCATAATCTATGTTGTAACCTCATTAAAGCGTTTCCATGTGGGTTTTATTTTTCTAATCTTGTGTGTTTTCTGCAGCTTTTCTCTGAATGACAGATTCGTGGAAGATCTATCCACAAGTCAGACAACTGCATTCAGATGGTCTAAACTGGACCGAGTACACCAGGAAAGTTCTAGTCACATAGAAAAATAGCTCACGTTTCTTACGCATCATTTTCCTATCAGGGCTTCTCAATGTCATTTGAAACTGTGATCAGAAATATACAGAGAAGACTGCAAGAAATGTCCAAGAAATGTCAAAACTGGAAAGGCAGAGCATGTGCCAAAAAAAAAAAAAAAAAGGGGTAATGAGTTCCAAACCAGGTAAGAAACAGAAACTAAGAGTATGTAAGTATCAGTGGACAGAAGCCAACAGCTATCCAAAGTCAGGTGAATAATTAATAACCAGGGGAATAAGGAGGGGAAAGAAAAGAAATGCTGTCCATTCTGTATGTTCCAGGCATGACTCTGTTTTGATGTAAATTTTCACTTCTCTTTCAAAGGTAGGCATTTTAGTGAAAAGGAAACTGAATCAGGAAACTGGAGGTCTGGCTTGGATGATCCAACCCCACACCTGCATGGGCCCCTCATTAAAAAGAGGGGAATGGACTAGAAGGCTCTGTGGACTTTCTCTTGTCATGAGAACAGAGACAGTGACCAGGTAGTGAGGAGATCCCACCAGGATTAAGAGGGGAAGGATAGATCCAAAAGGGACTTGACACCAACCACCGAGAAACGGTCTCAGGCTCTGGTGGTCTGCAGAACCCCTCGAGAGCTGTGTTTTGTGCCCCTACTCTGGTGAGAAAGCCAACCCCAAGGAAGCTGCGCCAGCTCAGCGCTAATGGGGACACTCATCCCATCAGGTAGAGGCCTGTTTGGCAGCAGGGGTAGGGGAATTTGAGTCCAAGATGAAGCAGGTTAAAGAATCCACGCTGCGTGTTTGTGTTTTATTAGCTATCCCACAAGACATCAATACATTTCTTTTTCTGCCATATGTTGGCTTGAGTTAAGAGCCCCTAACCTGATAGACACACAGATCAACAGATGGCCTGTTTATACTCAGGAAGTTCTTAAGGAAGCCTCATCCTCGGTGACTTTTCCCATCTGGTAACATGTGATGCATAAGAAGCAGTGTAGATGGGCAGTGAAGGGTGATTAAAAGTGTGAATTCACAGATCACACTGCAGATTCAGGTCCTGCCTTCTGCTGGGTAAGCCTGGGAGGAGTTACTAAACCTCCCTAAGCTGTTTCTTTAGCTACCAAGCAAAATGTTAACAGCACAACCTCAGAGAGTCTGGGGATAATTTGAGGAATAATTCACATGAAGTGCTGAGAACAGCAGCTTTGTAGGTAACACAGACAGGGTAAATGCTAACTACTACTATTACTTACGGTGGTTGTGGTGTAAGTAAATAATTGTCATGAAGCACTCTTTATACTCTAGCCCCACTGAAATGGAAATATACTCCAATCAGAATTCTTTGGATTAATAAAAATTAGCACATGACACTAGACAGCCTAAGTCTATCCCAGCAAATTCCCCTCATGTCACTGTCAGTAAGGAATAATACAGGAGAGGGTCAAATTACCATGAGTCCTTAAGAGGGTCGCTTGTCCATTTCCCTCATGTTAAAAGTTTATTACTCAAATACACTGGGCCCCCAACATTCAGAAAAAAATCAACTTGTGATTTCTAATACCCAGAATACAAAACCCAAGAGGAAGTCAGACAATTAGGGATCAGAAGCGACCTTCATCAGATATGAAATACCAGCAGAATACACAGAAGACAATGGAATCTCCCTCATGCATCCGAGACCCCAATTCTGCCTGCCAGTGAGAACAATAATAACTGACCCAGTTCCCATCCGAGGGGAATATGCGGACACAAAATCCTGGCTGCAACACGAAATTGTGGTCAGCTCCACTTGGGAAGAAAGTGGTCAAGGTCAATGTAATCAAAAGTAATCATTTTCTAATTTTTTTGGTGGTGGGGGGAGCGTGTGGCAGTTCCAGAAAAGGTCATGATCTTCGTATTGCCTCTAAATGACAGAAGCTCACAGGCTGAAAGTTGGAAGCTCTACTTCCACTTCTCCAGAAGGCAGGGCTCAGTAAACACTGTGGCCTCAGAGAACGAACAGAAGGAAGGGCTGACGTGCTGCAGAGTCCTACAACCTCTAGACAACTTGTTTAAATGCCTGAGAAGCCGGCTTGCCTGCGCTGCCCTTTCCAACAGCCTCTACGGGGGAACACATTCCTCCACAGCAGCAGAAAGAAGCCTGAGCAACCAAAAGCCGCTCCCCCGAGTCAACAGCGGCCTTGCAGGAAACTAACAGAAGGAACAGCATCCGCCCGGCCAGGGTGGGCGGCAGTCTGGACTCTCTCCTCTGAATCTTGACCGGCTGCTTAAGACTCACCCACTGGGTATCAAATCAAAGCCTTAGATGGGAAAGATGAAAGGGCAAGATGGGTCTGTAAATCAGGAGAGGGAGGCAGAAGGCTCACCCTGCCTCATTTCTCATTTGCCTAGCCAAATTCAGCACTTATTATAAACCAAACAGCTGACACACAGACTAGCAGCCTTGGGTGTGATTCGTTTCAAGATACATGGCCTTAATAATTACACTGATGCAAACCAGGAGGGATCAGGACAGACTAATGCTGAGCTCCAAAAAGGGATGCAGTAAAACAGGGAATGTGGCCAGTGACCTGCTGCCATCAGAGGACAGAGGCCTGTCTCATTTGAATTAATGGTGAGCCCAGGAGCAGAGGAAACGTTTCTTCTTTTAGGCAACCCAAATACAGTTACACTGGTTAAGAGAAGAGGTGATGGGGGAAAAATAGTGAATTCATAAAATTCATTAAAAAAAAAAAAAAAAAGAGCCTGTGGCTTTTGTGCTGTTTTAGGGCATCGCTCTAAGTATCACCTGGTGAGAGGAGAAGAAGCGCAGAACTTAACAAGGTAGTATCTCAGAGATACATCACAAAGAGCTCTACCGTTTGAAGTCTCCTCTTCCTTAAAATCCACTTCCAAAGGACTGAAGTGTTGCTGACTGCCTGAGGTTACAATTGCCTTCCAGTATTTTCCAGCCGGGGAGTTCCCTTCACTGAAAGAAGGGAAGCAAGCAGGTCTGTTTTGTGCCAAGAAAGCACTGTTCTGCTCCCCAGAATGCTATGTGTGCACACCAATTCCACCAACAGCAGCCATTCAGCTGCTGGGAATCAACCCAGCCTCACAACACCCTGAAAAAAAGACCTTGTATGCCTCCCATGTTCAGGAGTGGCAACTTGTTCATGGTCACAGCAATTGAAAGCAAGGCCAGGTCAGCAGCAGGGATGTGAGGAGGAGGAGTTCCAATGAGTCCTTGCAGTAGGGTTTTACGCCACACAAAACGGGAAGGAGACGGGGTTGCAGTTAAATTTCAAGGATGGCCTGGATGCAGTGGCTCACGCCTGTAATCCTAGCATTTTGGGAGGCTGAGGCGGGCAGATCATCTGAGGCTGGGAGTTCAAGACCAGCCTGGGCATGAACCCCATGAACCCTCTATGAAAAATTAAAAAGTTAGTCAGACATGGTGGTGCACTACTCAGAAGGTAGAGGCACAAAAATTCCTCAAGCCTAGCAGGTAGAGGTTGCAGTGAGCCAAGATCGCACCACTGTACTCCAGCGTGGGTGACAAAGCAAGACTCTGTCTCAAAAATAAATAAATAAATAAATAAAATTCAAAGATGAATAAATGCTTATGAAAAAGTACAAGTCAGTGTAGGGGGTAAAAGAAACAAACTATAACCAAAAAGATAACGAATTGTCATGTGATTTTTTTAAAGCTCTCAATTGGCTTCTTAATTTCCTCTGAGTAAAGATAATTTTCTCTTCCTTGGGAGAGACTCCAGGGACTTAAGGTGGGTTTTTTGTTTGTTTGTTTGTTTGTTTGTTTTGTTTTGTTTTGTTTTAAACCAGAAGTGTGTCACTTGCGGGTAAGACAATCCATCCCTGAAGGCAAAGCCATCTGTAATTTTCCCTCTTGGAAATTCACCCTGATCTGCTCAGAAGTGGAACATGGTGCTCTGTCAGCGAAGGCGCTGAATAATGCAGGAGCGAATCCACAGAGGGCTGGGAGAGGCTGGGCTGCTCAGCTCCTGGGCCCAGAAGCCACACACTGTCCCTCTCTGGGGAAATCAAATTGCACCCACGGGACCATGGGCTCCAAACTGTGCAGTCTGGGGAAGAAAAACAGCACGAAGGTAAGTTTGAGAAGAAAGTCTGCTCTTCAAGTCCTGGTTGCTGCCCAAAGGTGATTTTTCTAGATCTCTACTACATGCCCCAATCTGACCACCTCCGAAACGCAGGAAAGGAATACTGACATTGTAGGCAGAATGATGGCAGAGGCACTGCACAGACACCTGCAAAAGAAATCCCAGGATTCTCTTGCCCAGCGTCCACTGAGAGAATGCCTTCAAGTAGGTCAGTGAGCCACCCTTTTCCCTCAGGAAACATGCAGTTGATCCCTCTAATGGCAACAAAAAATATGAAGGTTTGGGAGCTGACACCTCCCTCGCTTCTTTGGAGCAGAGGGCAGAGGACAGAGAGTTCTGGGAAACATTCATTTTCTTCCTCGTGGAAACTGAGAATCTAGCTGAGGGCTGAAAAGAGGCAATAAATTGCAAAGCTCCTGTGGGGCTTTTGATTTCCAGCCATCTCTCTTGCTGAAAAGAAATAGGTGTTATTTGATGGCATTTTCTTTCTGCCCAACTATTTTTCAGTTTCCCTGTTTGGGGAGAACATTACAAACGAAGAGTACGCTGACAGGTCAGGCGAGGTTTATTTTTCCGACGTCCATGTCTGCATATATTAGTGAGTCTCGGTGTTTCAGGGGTCTCTAGGTTTCGATAAAATATATTCATGTGTTTATTCCTCCTTCCATCGCTCAAAGCAAAGGATCATCTCAATGGGAATGAATGTACTTGGCTTATATCGCCACCATGACTGTTCAAAATCTCTGATGAACTTCAAGACTGTAAGTATTCTAGCTAGGATATGCTACGCAGCTGCCAAAGAAAGCTGAACTTGGGGCAGAAGCCATATATCATTCATTTTCCAGGAACTGTGAAGGGTGCATTCTATGAACAATCCAAAGCTACTGTGGTTCACAGAGGCAAAAGAAGTCCTCCATTCTCCCTGACTCGGTTTTCCTTACTGCATGTCACAGATCTGGGATGACAGTTAAAGAAAAAAGGAGGAGCAAGGAAAAGTATCTGGAGTCAGCCGAAACGTCAAGTGTATTTGATTAGCCTGCCCAACAGGCAGTATAATCAGCAGCTGATTTTGAGGCTTAAGAAGAGAATTTTGACTCTGATTTAGCCAGCTAAGCCATGAGCCACAGTACTCAGGACTTAGCACAAGGACTCATAAAAATGAGCAACGGCCCTAAAGCACTTACATAAGGACGTTTTCACAATGATCTTCCTTTTATTGCTCAAAATATGTAAGACCAGCCTTGGGACAAATATAAAGAAACGAAAATTTTCCAAAATCTCATTTTACCTGTGGAGAAAAATGCCAAGACTATGGGATTTTCTAATTCCACCCAAGGGCCACCCCCTCCCAGGTGATCCCAGGAAGAGCTCACTGGTTAATGTTAATTCCATCCACAGGCGATGGGCAGGAAGCTTGATGGCCCATGATCTCCATAACCTGTACCACTGGATTCATGAGGCACGAGCTCCTTTCATCAATGAGAAACAAGGCTCCGCAAGGTCACAGGGCTCTGCAGTGCTGGAGTTAAGATGCAGACATGACTCTTTGAACTCAAAAGCTCACCAGGTCAGCTGCTGGTGGAAATGAGCAGTTAGTCTTATTCATGACACGTCTTATAACTTGGAAATGGCTGAACAACACAGGGATGAAGGTAAAACTGCTATTACCATAACATGTATGTTTCAGAATGCTACTGTCATCTTATAAAACTTGTGAACGTTTATCAACATGTTTTTAGCTTAAGACTTGAACTCAAACTTTTGCAAAGACCTTAACTACAAGGATATCATTAGCAATCAAAGATGATAATTTAAGTTCAAACTCTACTGAAAACCAGAGAGAGATTTAAAAACAATAAAATGACAAGAAAAAGAAACCAGCTTCTCCATTAAGGCTGGAGCCATCTGACTCCAATATATCGAAACCCAAACCGGGGAACAATTTTGCTGGGCTTCTGTATCATTTGTACTTGATTTTGAACTTCAAACTCTACCATTTTTTTCCCTCCTCTAACGTTTAAAAGTCATCTGTCGCCTCTTAGTCTTAACCAACCAACCAATGTAAACTCACAAGCACCCAATCAAAATACACAAACTAAAACACACTTTTTATAACTTCCAACTATCATTTTAAAATATCTTCCCTTCCAGTCTTAGAAGGTGCCATATTAGTTCTTCATTGCTGCTGTAACAAAATACCACAAACTTGGTGACTTAAGGCAACAGAAATTTATTATCTCACAGTTCTGGGGTCAGACTTCCAAAATGAGTCTTACAACAAGCTACAACGGAGGTGCTAGCAAGGGTTCTGGGCGCCTCTGTTTCTTTGCTTTTTCCAGTGTCAAGAGGCCACCTGTATTCCTTGGTCATGGCCCCTTCCACCATATTCAAAGTGCAACCCTTCAAACTCTGCATCGGCACCGTTTTGTGAGTTCATCCCTCACTCTTATCAGGACCTTTGTAATTACACTGGGCCCAGCCAGATCATCCAGGATAATCTCTCACGAGACCCTCAACTTAACCACCTCTGCATTATACTCTTTTCCATGTAAGAAACACCCTCACAGGTTCTGGATATTAGGACATGGTTATCTTTTTGAGGGGAAAGGCACGTCATCCTATCTACTATATGTACATACCTATTTATTCCATGGTTGCAATCACATACCTGCACCAATTCTGCATTTATTTATTTATTTATTTATTTTGAGATGCAGTTTCGCTGTCACTCAGGCTGGAGTGTAGTGTTGCGATTTCAGCTCATTGTAACCTCTGCTTCCTGGGTTCAAGCAATTCTCCTGCCTCAGCCTCTTAAGTAGCTGGGCTTACAGGCACCTGCCACCACGCCCATCTAATTTTTGTATTTTTTATAGAGACAAGGTTTCACCATGTTAGCCAGGCTGGTCTCAAACTCCTGACCGATCCTCCTGCCTCGGTCTCACCAAATGCTGGGATTACAGGTGTGAGCCACCCTGCCCAGCCTGTATCATGTTTTCAACGGAATACTGTATTAAACATTTTCCGTATTTCTACACAGTCACCAAGATTGTTGTTTTTAAACCAAATCAAGTCTCACCCAATTGAAAAGATCATTATGAATACATGTTAAGGGGGTGGAAAGTTAAATACAATAAACAGGCTCTTCTTTTAAAATGTCTTTGTAATATTTTACATGAAAGTGACTTTTAGTCATTAAAAAGTAGAAAGGAAAATAAACAGCAGTATGGCTATATGCTGACCCATGAGGCCTGGGCAATTACTTCCATCATAATACCAGAGCTGACGGGAGGAGGTTGGAGCAGACAAAGGTCTGAGGCCTTTCTCATGGGAAGCAGGCAGAGTGGATCAGTGCCTCATTCTACACAAAACACAATCAGATTGTCTTTCAGCAGAACAGAAATAATCACCCTATTGTCTAACCCATGAATGACTCACAGAGCCACAAAACCTTAATAATAAAGGCATAAGTAGCAACGGGCTCCCTCATTTGTATGTTCTATAATCTGCAATTTGTTGCCTTATAAACGTTAAGGATTATGACCTGTGGATGCAAATTACATTGGTCATCAGTGCCAGCAGCCAAGCACCAGGATTACTTTACCTCCTATTTTACCTATTTTAAAAAAACACAGAAAAACGAGAATGCAAAGCACAGTAGGGAAACCCTAAAAGGAACTGGGGTGGTTTGGGGGTGTGTAGGTAGAGAGGTGGAGAGTATAGCCGAATGGCTTCTATTCGGTTGTATCATATAAAATAGGGCTCAGCTAACTTTACCTCTAAAGACCCCGTTAGTATTTTCAGTCTCTGCCTCAAGTATTCAACTGCCTGTGGCAGGGCTGAGCAGCTGTACACAGGACACATACAAACTAAGGGACATGGCTGTGTTCCAATAAAACAAAACAAGCCTTGGGCAAGATGTGGCCTGATAAGCTACAGTTTGCAACCCCTGGTATAAGAGACCAAAGTATCCCCAAACTGCCTCTTCACGACCTCTGAACTAATTTACCTCCCTGCTCATCTTTACCAAGTCTTGGCTCTTCTTAGGAGTCACACAGACACGGGGGTGAATATCATTACTGGCCCCAAATCTTCATTCCTGGCTGTAGTATCCGTATCTTTTTTTCCATATGACTTTGGAAGAATTTCTTGTCTCTTTTGATCTTTGTTGGTTTAAAGTCTGTTTCGTCAAGGACGGGAATTGCAAGCCCTGCTTTTGTTTGCTCTCCATTTGTTTGGCAAATCTTCCTCCATCCATTTATTTTCAGCCTATGTGCGTCTCTGCACGTGAAATGGGTCTCCTGAATACAGCACACCGATGGATCTTGCCTCTTTATCCAATTTGCCAGTCTGTGTCTTTTAATTGGGGTGTTCCGCCCTTTTACATTTAAGGTGAATTCCTCCCCTAAAGGTACAGCATATTTCCCTGCTTCCTAATTTTGCACTTAGCCATGTGACCTATGTTGGCAAACATAATGAGATAGAAGTAACAACATGCCCCTACCAAGCCTAGAGTGAAGCAGACCTAGTGTTTCTGCCCACCCTCCTGAGCTTGCTTGCCCCCTTAGCCCTGGGAAGACACACCCAAGCTAGCTGCCCCTGGTCAGAGTCAGAGGAGAGGTACATGGAGCAGAGGCCATCCAAAGCCTCACAATGAGAGGCTGAAGTGCCTACCTGAGCACAGGTGAAATCAGCCAACCCTCATGTCACAGGCAGATTAGATATGCAACTGGTAATATGATTGTTGTTGTAAAGCCACCAACTTCTGGGGTGGATTGTTAGGTGACCACAGCAAATTAATAAATCCATTAATCATAAACCAAACCATTTCTTTATTTCAAAGTTACTCAATTATCTTCATGGAAAACCATCTCCTATGAAATAATTCTCAGATATATATATATATACACATACACACATATTTCAGCTATATACGTAATTACTAATAAATGTTCTAAGATTTACTCATAGTTACATGTAGCTGCTTTTATCCACTGATCAAAACAGACTTCTGTGGAGCCGTATACAATTAACATACACAATTTCCAAAATTTTTCCATCACAGCAGTATGTCATTTTTTAGACCATTTCTTTAAACATATGGTTTATTATTATTATAAAGGCGATGCGGAACCATGATGACTCTTATTGTTTATTTATAGGAAGTATTAGCAAAGGAATTAAATAAAATATTGTTTATTAAATAATTATGTGTACAGAATATTCCCAGACCTTTTTCTGAATTAAAAAAAGTAAAAGACTTTTGGAAGGCCGGGCTCAGTAGCTCACACCTGTAATCTCAGCACTTTGGGAGGCCGAGGCGGGTGGATCACAAGGTCAGGAGTTCGAGACCAGCCTGACCATCATGGTGAAATCCTGTCTCTAGTAAAAATACAAAAATTAGCTGGCCATGGGGGTGCATGCCTGTAATCCCAGCTACTCAGGAGGCTGAGACAGGGGAATCGCCTGAACCCAGGAGGTGGAGGTTGCGGTGAGCCAAGATTGCGCCACGGCATGCCAGCCTGGGCAACAGAGTGAGACTTCATCATAAATAAATAAATAAATAAGCAAGCTTTTGGAAGACAGGAAAAATAGTATGGAGTGGCCCTGACATGTTTCTGTTTAATTCATGAAGACTGGAGTTTATTTTCCACTTTGGTCTCACACTTCTGATATTACTGAATCATGACTTTCATCAATACTTCTATCAAAGAAACAAATGCCAGTCCTTCAGGATGAAACCACACTTGTCCAAACTCTGGTCAGGGTCATGTTATACCCATGCCTTTCCAGTACACTCCAACTACTTCCATCCATCCAAAGCAGGTCCATGTGCCCTGGCAATCTTCTGCCCTTCACTAACCACCGTATCACACAGGCTAGTGCTAATCTCTCTCTCTCTCTCTCTCCACAAGACACACGTATGACTGGGCACCCCATTTCAAGTGGTTCTTTTCCAAAAATGTGTCTCTAAGTGAATGGTCCAAAATATGAAAGGCATTTTCCAATGCCAACCTTCCAGAGTCTCCTTCAGTCATGACAAATAGGAAATATATTAATATCTATATTAGTAAGTTCATAAATATTTACAACTTCCAATTATTAGTCACAAAAAAAGATGATGCTGATGGTGAGCATCTTGAGACTTGAGCTGGAGAAAACTCAGGCAGCAGCAGGTACCTGACGGCCTAACTCAATGGTGCTGGTCTGGTTTACACTCATTTCTGCTCCACATGGTCTCCCATCCTCCAGGAGGATAATCAGAACTTTCGTGGCTGCAGAAGTTCTGAATGAATAAGCAGGAGTGTGATATGTGAAGCCTCTCAATACCTCAGCTTAGAACTCCCATGATGTCACATGTGCTGCATTCTACTGGTCAAAGGAAGCCACGAAGCCACTCGACTCATAGGAGGAGAGAAATAACGCCTAACTGAAAGTAGAGCAAAGACATGTTATAAGAGAACATGTAACCAGGATGGGAGGATCTGTGGCTATTCTCTGCAATATATTACATAGACCTAGCAGTCACACATTCTATTGTTTCTATATAAAAAGGCCATTGTGGTTTTATGATTTAGTCTCCTTGCAGGGAAGAGGTGGGGAAGTGATCTTGGATAAAGGAAGATAGACCCAGACACCTGTCACAGGCTTCTCACCTGGAGCAATAGGCAAGGGTAACTTTCAGGCCAGTGGCTCTGTAACCTAAGCTCTGTGAGCATGGAGATTTGTCTGTATAGTTCACTGCTGGATACTCAGGGCACAGAATAGAACCTGGCCCATAAAAGGCAAGCAGTAAAGATCTGTGAAATGAGAAAAATAGCTATCTCCTAGGTGTTCTGATTGAAAAATTACAGAGGAGCTCTGCAGTAGAAGATGAGAACGGGATTCTGACATCCGAGACAGTACTAACTGTACGTAGGGGTCACCTCAAGTCAACTGTTTATAAGTCAGGGACTACCCGTATTTAAAATTAGAGTAGAGAAATGATGTGCTAAGACCTTCCCATATCAGCCTCCCAGAACAACAGTAGCAGTTTCTTGCGACTCAAAACCAAATGAAAGCATATTCCTATATCATTCCAATGGGACGAAAATGCTCTTTGCTAACTTTGAAGGAATCTGAATAGCAAGCAATAAATTAGCAAAACACACAGTCTTCCACTGAACAGCGGACCTTACAGAGCATGGGGAACTGAACATCACAGACCAAGAGTAAGTTTTGGGAATGAAGTGCAGTAAATGGTTCCGTTGGATGTTGAATGTTGAAGCCAGCAGACCCCAGCAGTTCTCTGGTTCCCCCTTCTCCTCCACCCACACACACCCTGTATATAGTGCAGAAGCTGAGGCCGAGGACTTGCAGAGCTTGTCTGATGTCACCCAGCTAGGCAGGAGCAGAGATGGGATGAAAATGCAGGAGTTCAGACTCAGCTCTGAGCTCTTTCCACTACACCCTGCTGACAGTTTTCAGCCTTACTTGCAGCATAAACAAGCTTGTGAATATAAGCAACTATAAATAGTAATTAGTCAGAGTCTTGTATTAGATATGTTGACATCATCGGAAGGCAATTCTGTTCATTACAAGCCCCTCTGACGCTCGCTCTGAAAGTCGCTGCCTTCTTCATGTCCAGCAGGCACCACCCTGAACCTGCCTTCGTTCCAAAGTGCATCCTTCCAGCATCTTCCAGCCATCTGAGCTTCATTACAATGTTCCCCCTTCCTGCAAGAGCTCACCAAATACTCAGGTGCATTTGCTTTTCTCAGCCATATTCTCAGGGAAGGGAGCACGATTTTTCTAATTCTTTTGCACATTCTCACAGTGCTGAGCAAAGATCTGACACACATTTTTGTTAAACATAAGCAAATATTTCACGATTACCGTGTGCTAGGCAAAGAGCTAGGCATTTTACATGCATTATTTTATTGAATTCATCCCAAAACTCAAACTAAGTAGGATTGTTTGTCCTCTGCCCACAGACAAACTGTGGTCTGGAGAGTTTTGCCCTGTTCAAGGTCATACAACTAATAAAGATGGTTCTGAGAGTCAACCCAAGTGCTATTTGACTCCAAAATTTCTGCTTTTTAATTCCTGTTTTTTCCCAAAAACGACCTGCCTGAATTTAAGGGAGGAACTGGGGGAACGCATTTGGGAAAGAATTCCAGGTGATTCAGATGTGCAGCCAAATTTGGGGGGTCAGTGCCCCACACTCTGAAATCTTACTCGGATTGACTGATCTTGCTTTTGTTTCTCTGTAGCCAGAATGACAGGGTGACCAGAACCTGACCCAAACCCACCTTTCCGAGGTGACTCAGGCCACACACACTTCAGAGAGTACTGTCTTCACTCCTGTATACGAACTTTAATCCTTTCCACCCAAATCCTCTGTGGCTATCTCTGGATACTGTTGGAACCAGAGGGCACCAAGTCATTATTCCAGAATCAGTAACAGAATTCGCGATGACACCGAAGGTCTATCAAGCAAGTCCTGATGGCACGGCCCAGGAAGGGAGCGGAAAACAAGGCCCCATTGTATTCATAGTGGGTTTCATTATGAATGATGCCCTCTCTTTTGGGGGCCTGGCTTTTTAAATGGGCCACCCACACATGCCACACATCAGCCAATGACAGACCCAGCTAGATAGTCTCACACTATTCTCCCAAAGTTCAGAATAGACACTATGGTTTTCACTGCTATACACATAAACGGGGCTTCTTAACCTTCCTATCTGCAAGCATGCTTCTAGTTTGTCTTGGCAGCTAGTTCCTCCCCTTTAACAAGGGATACCTTGGGGTTCAACACGAACCCACTGTACAGGAATAATTCGGGCTCTTTATTACACAACCATATGACACCCGGCACTGGACTGAGCCTGTCCGAGAGATCACAAACCGGAGCTTCCACTTCCATTCCATGTTTCACTTCGCGCAAGGTGCTCCTGCTTCAATTACTGTCCCCTCTTCCCCCGGCCTCTTCTCTCGTTTTGGCCCTGCCAACTGACAGGAGTTCCTTTCTGCCTAGCATAACTGAGATAAACCCATAAAGATACTACTAAATACTAAAAGGAAATAAACATAGAAACTGCAAGAAGTGAAAAAAAAGAAGTGGGCATATAAAGCACAGGTGTTCTCATCCTGCTTCCACAGGCTTTGCCCAGGTCGCCTGCCATTGGGGTGTCTACCAGCTCTCCCCAGGGACAGGTTCCTCCCACAGGGCTCCTGGTCCACATCCACCTGCAGTACCTGTCCGTGGCCCAGGCGCTCCCTTCTGTACCTGCTGAGGGACGTAAGCTCCAAACCTAGAGAAAGACCCCTGTCTCCATCACGCAGAGTAGAAGCCAAAATATGGCTAAGATGGAAATGAGAGATTGAACAGTAGCTAAGGAGAACCACAGATCGAAGAAAGAATTCTCTCAGAGCTAAATTTAAGTTCGTTCCTCAATGCTTTCCTTCACTCAGGTATTCTGTTGTTTCAAAGAGTAGTCTGTATTTTAAAGACTTAACACAGGAAACCAGGGGTCCCTATTTCCCAAGCCGGTGTTAGTGCCTTTCAAAGAGTCAAGAAATACAACCATTCTCGACCCTATCTTCTCTCCACACACATATGGTATACATCCGCAGACCCAAGAGGCATTTATCTTCTACAAGATATCTGAATTTGTCTGAGACTGCTCTTCTTTTTCTTGAAAACAGTCCTAATGCACAAAGTCCTTCTTTTCAATGTATACCCTAACTTCAGACACTACAGAATCCGGCTCCAGACAGATGACGCGATTCATCACTGCATAAGTGAATATTTAGTTTTAGTTGTCCTAATTAGCCAAAAAGGGAGGGGAAAGCCACATTTTATTCTTTCTTAGAGAAAAGATAAACCTTATTTCGTCATTTGTACCGTCTTCTGGGATCTTGGAGATAGTACTTATTAGAAAAAGTTAAGTGTGAAAAGCAATTGAGAATTAAAGAAAGAAAAAAATCTTTGTGGCCGTGCACGACCATTACCCATATACAGGAGTTTGCCTCTGGATGCTGAAATCATATTTTAAAACTATAAAAATGAGACCTCCTTTATGGTCATTATGCTTTATCCCATAGATCCCCAATCACTACCGTATGCCACCTATTACCATCTTTGGACTTCTACACTATGTAAAAACATGAGTTAGCAGTTGCCAAATACTTTCTTTCACTGTCTGCGAATATACTTGCAAGAGAAACTGCAGACTGCTGCAGAAATCTGGTAAATGTCAAACATTTTTAGTACTTTTCTTTTTAAGGGGGCAATTTCCAAATCAAAATTAGTTGAAGCTGCTATTTGGTTTGTACTGAGTGGACAGATGCCCAGAATCCTTGCCACAAGCCACACTGTACGTGAAACACCTCCTACATGAAGGCCCCCTGCCTTCTCATGTGCCAATGATGCTCTGGCATCATTGTGGGAAGGCAAGACACAGTCCCAGAGCAGCAAGAGTCCACTCTGCCTTCCAACTGCTCCACCCCCATCTTAGACCCCAATCAAAGAAACCCCATACATCACAAAATGCCCTGCATTCATATTTGACTGGACCATCGTACAAGCTGCCAACTTGCTAATAAAAACATTCTAACTGGAGGCCTCCAAGCACTCAGACACAATATGCACAGCCACTTTTCATCCCAGGAGTCAATTTCCATCTCTAAACTGTTGTTGGAAATTTCCAACAATCCCTGTAACTTTTGGCTTGCTCCTTTCCTGGACTCACTCAACTATCTTCCAATCCTCCTTTCTCAATAAGCCAACCCTAATGGAGCTCAAAACAATGGCCGGCCCCAACCCAGGATGTAACTCACCGTCTGCAATAGAAACAGCATGAGCTGATTGCCTCTACTTTTCGAGGTTCTATGACTCAAGTCCCTGATGTTTGTGTGGTGTTTATGGGTATTGAGGTGAAATGTCTTTAGTGTAATCTCCAAACACAGATTTCTGTGCTTTGTAGTGTATGCATCATAGCACAACATTTAATATTAAGGCTATGTGTTGATGATAATGACCTGCAGTAACTCTCCATATCAGGGAGTCCCTTCCACAGTATTAACAAAGCAACTCCAAGATCTGTTTCCATGACAACAGCAGCATCACACAGGAAAGAGAATGAGGAGAGTACAAAAAGGCTTTTTAGAAACTGTTACCAAATGCACACCCAGTTTAGGAGACTACAAATTTTCTGGGCATTAGATTTAGGGTTAAAAAATCTTTTCTTTTTTGAATGTATTCTCTAATGATGTGACTATTTTTAAATGTCTAATAGGGACTGATTCAGAACACTATAAATACCATCCATCTGCCAAATTTCAGGAGGTCTAAAATTAGGTTACCAGGTTCATCAATTTCCCTAAGAAGATTCTCGTAAAAATAGAACTAACCTTTCTGGTAGCACGCACAGTAAAACGCTGATAGTTCAAATGCTGTGGTAAATAAACGATACTTACTTAAAAGCTAAAAAAAAAAAACTATTAGGCAACTCCAAAAAACCATATTTTTCCCTGAATAAAGTTAAGACAAGGAATACCTTATGAAACAAGAGTTTCTTAGGAGGCCCTTCAATTTACAAAGCCACAGACTGAAAACACCTCCCAGCAGTACGCGGTGTAAGCAAATCACATACTACCAACCAATACAAGAGAAGGACACATCACATTTTCCTTTCTGATGTTCCCAAGATCAGCCCCTGCTTACGTTTGCTTCTCTCTCGTGGATGAGGTGGAAGTTAAATGAAACACCCAACAATGCCCGTGGCCTTCTCCCCCCCTAATATTCATTTTTTCTGCCATTATTCCTTCATTGACCATCAAAGATGACAGGGCCGTCTTACTAAACATACCCTGGAACAACAGCCAGCGTTGAGAACTTTTTTTTTTTTTTCCTTCTCAGCTACCGGGAGGTAAGGTTCTTTCACCTACATGGGTACCAAGTTATTTTGAAAACTTGCTTTGTTCTCTGGTTATTCCATTTCAATAAGCAAAAGGGAACCTGGAGCCACACGTACACCCACCCTCAGCATCCTTGCTGTTAGATGGTCCACGTTACGGTCATCCACACAGACACAGAGTGGACTTTTCACACAGAAACTGAAATGCAGAAACTGCTCTGCAAAAACAGCTTGATGAGTGATTTTCAACTTTGTCACAAGCATGGAAGTTGCACATCTCAACTAGACAGGACTTGCACAAAGAACTCAGTGTTACTCCTTTTTTTTTTTGTCATTAACTATCCATCATGCTAAGAGGCCACAGCGGACTGGCTCGGAAAAACCTGTTAGAGTGACATTGGCACAAAAAAATTAAAACTGAAATTCTATCTAAAAAATAAATAAAAATAAATTTAAAAAAAATAAAGAAAAAAATGAAAAGAGAGAGAAAAGAAGAAATTCTATCTAACGTCAATGTTAGCTCAAGCAGAATCTCTCTGATCTCTATTCATTTACTTGCTAATTCAATAAATATTTGTTGAGAGCCGGCTACATGGCAGAGTCTGGGTAAGCACTGAGGACAGATACAAGGACACGAAAGATAGGTTTTGCCCTCAAGGGGCCACAATGTATGGGCAGAGACAGAGAACAATGACAACAAGTGGTATGAAAGTCTTCAAAGAAGTACTCAGGAGGTGGAAGAGAAGCGACAGAATTGGGAGCCAGGCGGGGAAGAGAGTCCAGGAGGGGCAGGCAGGAGTCAGGTAAATCTCCTGAGATGCCAACGCCAATTCCTGAAAGAAGAGTACGAACTAGCCAGGTGGCACAGGAGGAGCTGAGGTTATTCCAGAGAGAAAACCCAACACCCATCCTAGCCTTGTGTCAAACTCCAGCCCAGGGAAGAACTCGCATCCCCTGTTAGCACCCTCGGCCTCCCTGTTTCGCAGCCCTTGTTCTGTGGCTAGAAACATCTACTGATTGGAGGTTGTTCTCAGGGTTGTACAGAATGCTGTCTCCCTGATAACTCCTCGTCAGTGGTCTGGGTCAGTACGTGGAGTTCCCAAGGTGAGTCCGCCCCTCCTCCTAGAAAGGTAGCTCTCACATCAAGTCCTGCAAAAACTTCTTTTTTTTTTTTTTTTTTTTGGAGACAGAGTCTTGCTCTGTCATCCAGGATGGAGTGCAGTGGTGCAATCTCAGCTCATTGCAACCACTGCCTCCAAGACTGAAACAGTTCTCCTGCTTCAGCCTCCCGAGTAGCTGGGATTAGAGGCACCCCGCCCTCATGCCTGACTAATTTTTGTATTCTTAGTAGAGACGGGGTTTCACCATGTTGGCCAGGCTGGTTTTGAACTCCTGACTTCAAGTGATCTGCCCGCCTTGGTTGTCCAAAGTGCTGGAATTACAGAGGTGAGCCACCACACCCGGCCTTATTCTTTTTTTCCACACTGAACATTCCTGGCTCATTTTCTGGGTCTCTATGCTATGGCTTACCTGATCCCCTAACCTCCCAAGTGCCCCTGGTCATGCCAGTTTCTTGACACCTCCTTTAATATCAGCTGCCTGTGCTGTTCAGTATCCTGCAGATGAAGCCAGCTACCCCCGGAGGAGCTCCGCCTCCCTCAGCCTTAGGGATGCTCTGCTGTTTCTGCAGGCAATCCAAGCTGCTTTAATGACTACTGAGTTAACTAATACACCTGCTTTGCTTCAATCAATCCCGATATATACTTTCAGGATCTAATATATATTAAGAATATTATGACTGAATAAACACAAGTATTGAATCTCAAAATATTTTATGATTACAACAAAATGCTCCTAATAAAATAAACAACTTAGAAGTAGTGCAACTACCAAACAGAAAGAACCAACAAAGTGTTTCAAGAGCAAAGAAAAGGACTGTTTAAGAAACAACAAGAACAAAAAACTCATTGCTGGGCATAGTAGCTCACACTGTAATCCCAACACTCTGCAAGGCCAAGGTGGGTGCACTGCTCGAGCCCAGGAGTTCAAGACCAGCCTGGGCAACACAGTGAGGCCCCATCTCTACTAAAAACATAAAAAATCAGCTGAGCGTGGTGATGCACTCCTGCAGTCCCAGCCACTTGAGAGGCTGAGTGGGGAGGATCACCTGAGCACAGAGAGTCAAGGCTGCGAGGAGCTGTGACTGCCCCACTGCACTCAAGTCTGGGCAAAAGGAGTGAGACCCTACCCCCTATCACCCGCCCCCAAAAAAAAACTCACCCAAGACTTCCTCATCCCTGTCTCCTTTTTCTGTCATCAACAGATCAAGAAACTCAGTTAATTCCACTGTATCTCAAAACCTGTCATGACATCATGCAACAGAATCCTTCCTGTACTAGAGATGACGTCACATCAATAGCAGCCCTGAAAAGGACTTAACACGTACACAGATGCAGGCAGATATGGTGAGGCAATCCTCAGCAACTCTATGACAGAGTTCATTGTTAGTTACCTATCCGATACTCATTATCTTCTTTATGACAAAATAATGTGAACTTTGTTCAAGTAGAAACATGCTCAACAAAAGCAAACAAAACCCTCCAAATAAACCAGAAACCTAACATTTTCCAAACAGGAGTGGCTACATGATAGGGTTCTGACCAAGAAGATGTAAATGGAAACTACTGGAATGGAACCGTTTCTGGAGGAGTTCTTTGAACGGGAACAGCCTTAACAAGCATCTGTGATTTGAGTTCACATTTGGCTCACCTCCCGCTTGGAGCATGGGTAGGATGCTAATGAAGCAGGCATCTCACACCTACTAGGTACAAAGATGACGATGAAAGAATGAAGCCTGCAAGACAAGACAGCCAAACTACAGGCTGGAGGAGGCCAGGTCCCTCACAGAATCGTGGAGCTGCTGTATCCGCTTTGGACTGCCCTGTTCTGGACATTTTGTTAAATGAGGAGAGTGAGCCTCCTATTCAGTTCAAGCTGCTGCTTAGTCAGGTTTTCTGTTGCTCATGTTTGAGTCCCAGGATGACACACTTCGCATGAAGCAGTCTAGATGCCTGCAATAGACAGCTTTATCACCACACAGTTGGGTGAAGGAGAGTTCTCAGATGGGTGAGTATGTTTCATTCACACAGCATTCTGGGAGGTGACAGCACTTTGTTGTATTTCAAGAGTTACATGGATGAGACTAGAGAAGGGTGAGAGTACAGCAGCCCTTTTATCTGCAGTGCCTACGTTCTAAGAAACCCCAGTAAATGTCTCAAACCATGGCAATACCAAACCCTACATATACTATGCTTTTCCTAAATATACATACCCATGTTAAAGTTTAATTTATAAATCAGGCACAGTAGGAGATTAAAAACAGTAACCAATAATAACATAGAACAATTATACTAATATACTGTAATAAGAGTGATCTGAATGTGGTCTCTCAAAATAGCTTATTGTACTTTACTAAAGGTAACTGAAACCACAGATAAGTGGGGACTACTGTACTTTAAATGGAATTGTAGGACTGTTCAAAATTGTATTCTTCTAAGAAGATTAAATCCAAAAAGAAAATCACCTTAAAAATCCATGAAATGCTTTCAGTCTTTTAGGTTTCCTTCTACTTCCTGTTCCCCCACACAAACTCTGCTGTAGTGATAATCATAGCAATAACTTTATATTAAGCTTTTACACCTAGCATCATATAAGCATTTTTCTGTCTTTATAAGCATCATTCTTAAAGGCTGCATGTATTTTATCACACTGATGTATCAATTTACTTAACTACTCACCAAGAATGTTAGTAGAAAAAAACTGATGACTGCAGAGAACAATGTAAGAGAGGAGACTGATCCCAAGTCAAGATGCAGCCATAACATTCAAGGTTAGGTTCCTATTAGATAAACATTATTCTCAAAGTTTTAAATTCAATATTTATTTCACTTATCCAAAATGGGTAACATTCAGAATCTGGTGGTTCATTAAGAATTCTAGTTAAATAAGATTGATTGTATGCATGTTATTTTAAAACTAACTTTATAGGCCACATATTCTACACATTAAGATTATGAAGAATACCCTTTCATTTGGAAGATGTCCAGTCACATGGTAGGTCTCAGGCTCCACTGGCATGGCAGGTTTATTACTATACAGTATGGCATCGCAGTTATAGAAAGGAAAAAGCCTCTATTGATCTTAGGATGCTTCCCTTTAGTTTTACTGTTAGAAGGAAACAAGAAATCCTGTAAGATCCTTCATCTCCCTTGTGAAATGAATATGCATTCACTCATCCAGCCAACAAATATTTACTGAGCACTACCATGTACCAGGCACCATTGCAGGCTAGATAGAAGAGGAAGATAACGTTCTGCTATTGTGATGCTTTCAGGTTGGTGGAAAGATATGCAATCATCACATAACAAATAAATCGTACAGTTTTAGATGATGACGGGAGCTATGAAGTGCATGAAGATAAAGTAAAAGAAAATAATGAGGGGGATCAGACGTGGTGGCTCATGCCTGTAATCCCAGCACTTTGGGAGGTTGAAGCAGGCAGATAATCTAAGGCCAGCAGTTTGAGAACAGCTTGGCTAACATGGTGAAACCAGGTCTCTACTAAAAATACAAAAATTAGCCAGTGTGGTAGTGCACACCTATAACCCCAGCTACTCAAGAGGCTGAGGCAGGAGAATTGCTTGAACTCGAGAGGTGGAGGTTGCACCACTGCACTCCAGTGATCGAAAAAGGCTCTCTAAGGATGCATTATCTCAGCGGAGTTCCAAATGGTGGGAATGAGCATTGTGAAGATCAGTTCTATGAAGAGGAACTGCCCAGTGCAGCAGCCCTGGGGTGCAAATGAGCTTGGGACGTTCTGGTCAGCAAGGTGTGCAAGAGCCAGATCACAATCATGAAAACATACATACATATATATATGTATGTATATATATATATATATTTTTTTTTTTTTTTGAGAGAGAGAGAGAGAGAGAGGGTCTCACTCTGTCATCCAGACTGGAACACAGTGGCGCAATCTTGGCTCACTGTAACATCTGCCTCCCAGCTTCAAGCGATTCTCCTGCCTCAGCCTCCCAAGTAGCTGAGATTACAGGCACCCGCCACCAAGCTTGGTTAATTTTATATTTTTTGTAGAGACGGGGTTTCACCATGTTGGTGAGGCTGGGTATATGTATCTTTCATTCCTGTGGTTAAGAGGCGGGCACTGAAGGGTTAAGATGGAGTGACACAATCATTTGATCTATCTGATATTAACACATGAAAAACACCAGACTGACTACTGTGGAGAGTAAACTGTAGGGGAAGGGAATGTAAACCAGGAGCCAAGCTAGGAAGCTACTTGGCAAACAGTGAATTTCTTCAGTGGCTCTTGTGCTGGACTCTCTCATTGTCTGGCTGCCAGAAGGACAGAAGTTCACTATGTGACAGCCAGGCACGGGGCTCACACCTGCAATCCCAGCACTCTGGGAGGCTGAGGAGGGTAGATCACCTGAGGTCAGGAGTTCAAGACTGCCCTGGACAACATGGTAAAACCCCATCTCTACTAAAAACACAAAAATAAGCCGAGTGTGGAGGTGTGCGCCTGCAGTCTGAGCTACTCAGGAGGCTGAGGCAGGAGAATTTCTTGAGCCTGGGAGGCAGAGGTTGCAGTAAGCCAAGATCACACCATTGCATTCCAGCCTGAGTGACAGAACAAGACTCCATCTCAAAAAAAAAAAAAAAAAAGGAAGTTCACAGTGTGAGAGCATGACCTGACCTGATCACACATGTCCAAACTGACAGTGAGCAGCAAATCCACAAGACCAAGTCCATTTAATACCAGGCACGTGATTCCTTCTTAAATGTTCAGCCTACCATTTTTCTTCCACATCTAGTTTTACACATTAAGTTATTCCCAGTTACCAATTCTTAATGGGGGGAAAAAAAACAACGATTACGATGAATCACCTAAATCCTGGTGCATCATTCAAACAGCAAATGCGAAAGAGAGCAGCCCTGTCTTTCTAATTTTAAGACCTGCTGTATGAACTCCCCTTCTTTTTCAAGCTTCCTGGATCTTTTGTGATTAATTTTAGTAACTGGAGAACAACCTGTTTAAGAACAAATGAGTCATAATACAAGCTTAATATCTAGAAACCTAAAATCACCCTCCTCCAGAGAGAATATCATTTTTGAGTATGAAATTCTTATGTTTTAAACAGTGATACCCCATGTTCATTCTACAAAGCTTCCTGCCTTGAAAAACATGAGGAAGAACAGGCTTGGGAGTCAAAAGTGCAGAAAGCTAGCAACAGGCATATTGCTTTATGAAAGGCATTGGTCATAGGCATGTTTTATGACATGAAAAAAATACCTCATCCATTGTAAAGCAGTTATAATCTGTGTGTTTACATTATTCGGGAAGCAGGGGCAGGCAGATCACTTGAGCCTCGGAGTTGAAGACCAGCCTGGGCAACATGGCAAAATCCTGTCTCTACAAAAAAATACAAAAATTAGCCGGGCATGGTGGTATGTACCTGTGGTCCCAGCAACTAGGGAAGCTGAGATAGGAGAATTACCTGAGCTCAGGAAGGTCAAAGCTGCAGTGAGCCATGATAGGGCCACTGCACTCCAGTCTGGGCGACAGAGTGAGACCTCATCTCAAAAAAAAATAATAAAATAAGCAAAATACATTCTTTCCTACAGCAATCTCTTAACAATTACTCATGAACAATAGCAACCTCTAAGATTTCTGAACAGAGTCTATATCCTGGCAAAGGCAGGCTATGCAAAGGCAGAAATGTACCCAGAAAGGCAACAATAAAACGAGAGATAAATCAAAGGCTGTTGACTCCTTAACTCTTGGCTCTCTCCATGATTTCTCCCTTTTGAATTGTGATTGGTCATAAACCTCTGTACATGATTCAGCAATCACTTCAAGGACGATTTCCCTAAAATACGCAGGTAACAAAACAAGTATTGCCTCTCAACAGGTTGTTTTTTCTATCAACATTTAACCCAAAAAAAGCTCACCAGGTTAAGAGATTCTGGTCACACAGCACAGTTCAGTGGGTATCTTGCATAATTCTGTTAGCCTTAAACTTCAAGCACTGAAGTGTCCCTCAACATAAAAAAAAAAACCTTTCCCCCAACCCCAGAAACGAAATTCTCTTTCTAAAGATGGTAATGTACAATCAGGAAATGGCTGGTATTGATTCTGAGAGAATCTCATGAAACTTTTCACAGATATTCCACTCCTGGGAGTGTCCAAGGGAGAGGCTGCAGGCATGGGTCCTTAGTTTCCGTTTCTTGTTGGGCCGGTAAAGTCCCTTCTACATCCCTTTTTTCTGCTTATCACTAGAGACAGAAACTAAAAACCATGGCTTCAGGTTGCTAAAAGCCTAAAACAAAACAAAACAGAACCACCACCACCACAACAAAATAAGGCGGGCTGGACAAGCTTGATGCAAACCAAGGAAATCATTTTCATTTGCTTTTGGGATCAAAGACCTCATTTTTTTCCCATTCATTTGCTCTTTCAACAAACATTAATGATCACCTACTAAAAGTCAGAGATCATACTAGGCATTGTGGATACGGAGATGAGTAAGATTTAGAGGAAAGAATTATAATATAACCCAAACAAGTCTTCCTGTGGCAAATGGTTACACTAATGGCCCCAGTGACTCATGCCCCAGGTTCCGTACCCTTCTATGATAGTTAATTTTATGTGCCGACTTGACTGGGCCCTGGGTGCCCCAACATTTGCTGACACATTACTCTGGGTGTTTACACAATGGTGTTTTTGTAAGATACTAACGTTTAGATCTCGAGGTAGAGCAAAGCAGATTGCCCTCCCAAATGCAAATGGGTCTCATCCAATCTGTTGTTGAAGGCCTGAGTGGCACAAAAAGGATGCCTCTCCTCCAAGTTAGAGAAAATTCTTCCTGCCCGAAGGCCTTCCGATTTGATCACCAGCTTTTTCTTGCTCTTGAATTCAATTTAAGAGCTGAACTCTTACTTAAGAGCTGATGTCTAAAGCTCGCCTGACTTTGGGCTTGGACTGGAACTTATATCATCAGCTCTCCTGCCTCTCAGACCTTCAGAATCAGACTGGTACTATCCCACTGGCTCTCCCGGGTTTCTAGCTTGCCAACTCACCCTGCAAACCTCAGGACTTGTCAGCCTCCATAAGTGCATGAGTCAATTCCTTACATTAAATCTCTTTATACACACAGACAAACACATACATTGGTACTTTTTCTCTGGAGAACCCTGATTCATAAACCTTCACAATGACTCTGGGCTTCGGCCAATGAAACAATGGGAAGCGCAATGCCAGGGGAAGCTTGTTAAGTGGATACACTGAAGTGTGCCTTCTTAGAAAACTGCCACCCTTGTAAAAAACCTGCACTACCCTCCCAGGTGAATGTGGGGCTGCAGACCTGAAGACTCCCTGGCCAGAAGCCGCAGCTAACAGCCAGTGAGGCCACTGTGAGTGACTCTGTACCAACCTTGGAAAACATTAAGCAAGGTAGTGCATAATCACATTTAAACAACAACAACAACAACAACAACAACAACAACAGGGTGGCAATGTGAAAGACAGCCTAGAGGAGAAACAGTCCAGGGGTCCAGGGTCAGTAAGCGCAACTCACAGCACACAACAAGGCCTTTACAAAGACAGTGGCTATAGAGATGGAAAGGGAAGATAGTTGCAAGTAGGACTCGTAGACAAAAAGGAAAAAAAAAAGATGGAGACAACCCAGCAAATCCCGAGCTTCAGGCTTGGGATCCTGCATGGAGAGGCCAGACGGTGTTACACCACGATTGACCAGGGTGACAGGAGTCAGCATCGGCTTGCAGGGTGGAATAGATGTATGGAGAAAAGGCCAGAGTGCTAGAAAGCTGAGGACAGTGGCGTGCGTGGGCGGCATGATGTCCCCACCATGAGGAGCAGAGCACTCTGTCCACAGGATCACCGGGAAACCTTCACCCAATCAGGACCATGTCCATGCCCCACACCAATGCTATCATCACGGCCGTGACGTTCCTCTGAGAACCTGACTTTTCCCCTTGGTTTATCATTCTCAAAACAAATAAGTTTTGGAATGTGCTGGATTATAAAAATAAGTAGAACAGGTTGAATTAGTAACAAAATAATGAGAACTGTGCATCTCATGCTTCCTAGTACAAGCCTCTACCTTTGAGGGTGCTGCTGGACCCCAGCTTCCAGTGCAACATAACAGAAGTGACTATGGGGAGGGAGTGGTTCTCACTTGCTGTTTGTCTCTTAGCCACCATCAGAGGCTGAAACAGAATTCCAAGTAAGTGGGTTCATTTGATTGTTATGATTGGTTTTGGTCCATGATCCCTTTGTAAATAAATAACACAGTTATAATGACAGCCAGAACATGCACAGTAAACGTTCCTTCTTTTCTTAGCTCCTGGAAAACATATTTCTCTGTCCATGGGCCCTTCCTAAATCTCCTGCTGGAAACGTATTAAGCAGCAAAAACAGAAAACAAAGCTAAGATGAGGAAGGTACCAGCTAACTGAATGTGACTCAGCTTAGAAGTTTGGAAGTTCAGCTTCTAAAAAACATGACTCATTAGAATCCAGGAAAAAGTCCCAGCATGAGTCAAAAAGCTCTCTGGTCTGGCTTTCAGCTTAGGGTTTAGACACCTGAAATGGATCTTTCCAGAAAGCTAACATCCTGAAAAGTCCCACTCTGCACCCTCTTCGGGAGGACCCAAACCAAGTCACCAAATGGCTCCCAGCTCCCACTGGTCCCAACTGCCCAGCATCCTACTGTCTTTGCTAGTTCACATTGCTGGTCTCTCCCATGAGTATTTTTACTGTTAATGTCTCAGGACTGTATGATTTCAAATTTCTTTTACCATTTTAAGATTTCTCAGAGTCACAGTGACCCCAGACTCTACCCACAAAAACATAGCCTCCTTTGACAGAAAACCTGCCCCTGCGTTAGCTTTGCAGTTCAGTCATGCGGTACGGTGGGAAAGGAACAGGTGTGAAAGTGGAGAGACCCTTTTCAGAGCTCCACTTACTACTGTACTCGGGATCATCACTTAAGTACCCATGAGACTCCATTTCCACATCTGTACAATGGGAACAATAATGCACACCTGGTGCATTTATGTATGTTCCCCACTGAAGTGACTATTTGAGTAGTAATATTTATTCCTATACATGACTTCCTGCTAAGCATAAGCTGTTTGAAGACAAGTGTCATGTATTTTAACCTTTGCCTCTCATAATACCTCACACACAATAATTGCTCAAGAAACATTTAATGATGCCATACAATGAATAAATGCAAGAAAAAAACACTGGACACATAAAAGACACTAAATACATGGTCAGAGAATATCATAAATATGTCATGTCTTGTGCCATGGATCTTTCAACTCTGGGCTTCCGAGAATCTGCACGCCTACAGCAGGCTCTCCAGACACTGTTTCTAATAATAGTCTTGGGGACAGGTAATGTGGCTGTTTATACACCGTGAAATGTCTGATATGATTGAGTCACTTGGATGGATCAGGAAAAATAAACAAGGAATCCATCAAGCCAAGTGCTGATCCCAACCAGTCCAAAGCTATTGCCTCACCCACTGCTTTTTAAACTAAATTCCAAATAGTGAAGACAACTGTTTGAAACAGCTGCTGGGAGAAATAGAAAGACCCATCAGGCGTGCCCCCACCACCCCCAGCATCACCATAAAGATGATGCTGATGAAACAGTCCCTTTTGGGTATTAGGGGAGTTCAGTAAACGTTTCATGCACAGCTGGAAATACTCAAGTAATTCAAAACCGAATAAATACAACTGGTGATCAGTTTAGGTTATCAGACCTTCACTGACTCATTCTCTTTGGTTCAAGGAACATTTTCTGAGTATCTAACCTATGTAGGGCCCTGTATCGGGCACTCAGTTTTCAAAAAGAAAACACGCAGGACCCACTTACAAAGAGTTCACTATGTAAATGTGATCATTAAGTAAAAGACTTTTTTTTTTTTTTAAGAAATAGGATCTTGCTATGTTGCCTAGGCCAGATCCCAAATAAGACATATATATTTTGAAACAGAGTCTCACTGTGTCACCCAGACTGGAGTATAGTGGCATGATCTAGGCTCAGTGCAACCTCCACCTCCTGGGTTTGAGCAATTCTCCTGCCTCAGCCTCCCAAGTAACTGGCACTACAGGGGCACACCACCACACCTGGCTAATTTTTGTATTTTTAGTAGAGATGGGGTTTCACCATGTTGGCCAGGCTAGTCTCAAACTCCTGACCTTAGGTGGTCCACACAACTCACCTTCCCAAAATGCTGGGATTACAGGCATGAGCCACTGTGCCTGGCCCCTGAGTAAATAATCTGTTATAAAACAAACATGCACTGGGCAAAGCTGCTCATGCCTGTCTCCCCAGCTACTCAGGAGGCTGAGGCAGGAGGATCACTTGAGCCTGGGAGTTCAAGTCTAGACTGGGCAACATAGCAAGTCTCATGTCTAAAATCTGAAAATAAAATTTAAAAAAGCATATTCACAAAAAGTGCCACCGACAGGCTATACAATGATGCAAACACACTCTCTATGGTTAATACACACAGGTCTCTTCCCAGATTTGATGTCAGAGATGTCTTGTAAGTTTCACAATAAAATCACTCTAATTTATCATCTCACCTCCTTTTTTGACCAAAAGCAATTCTACCTACCTCAAAGGGCTCCCTGATTCTGACTGGGCTCCACTGGCCTTTTGTCTGCCTCCCCAGTCTCACCACCCTCTCAGAGGCTGACAACCCGGCCCAGGTGAAGATTTGGAAAACGATGTGCTACTGGCCATCTAGGCCATTCAAAAGTGGGGCTCCAAAGATGGGAGGCAGCAACTACAACTTAGGGATTGATTCAGCTGAAAAGACCCCAGGGCAAGGCCCTTGAAAATAGGAGCATTTTCTTTGTAATGACAGTGCACATTTCTTCCCAGTTCATCAGGTACAGACCACAGAGCAAATACCCATCCCTCTCTCTTCCCCCTGGCCAGAACTTGGTGGGTCAAGAGAACGGCCATGCCACCGCCCAGCTGTCTCCTTTTGCTCATCAGAACTGCAGATGAGGATGCAAGTCTAGGAGGCTATTTTTAACTCCCAGCTAAATTAATTTGGTCCACGTGCAGCAGGAGTCCCTTCCCTTGTAGGAAATACTTCTGTTACTGTGAATCTGGTACATAAAATAATCCACCCACTGAAGAGCAGAATTAGCACTGGAGTTTTTTTGTTGGGTTTGTTTCCCCGAAATAACTTCTTTTTAAGGTTTCCTGTGGCACCATAGCAAGTGAGGAAGGGTACCTGCGGGCAAGTGCCCAGGGTGCTTTCAGAACTGGGCTTGGGCTTCCTCCGAGGCTCATGGGAGGGAAGGGGTCCCGACAGGACATGCAGAACATGACAGACTTCTCTCCTTGTACTCTGATGACAGGTCCACTTGCATATATGTCACCTGAGTGTAGGCACTGCTGGATGGTGGCACTAGGCAAGAGATTTAACTCCCATGGGCCAACTCGAGCAATATGAAAACACTGGTCGACTTATTTTTAAAAGAAAATTGCGAAAAGAATTGAAATACATCTTGAAATGTCACCATCTTCAGGAAGCTCTTCCTTCATTCTCGCGTTAGATGCAGGCTGGCTCTCTCCCTGCTAAACTCGGCAGCGTTTTTATTTCTTCCCCACTTAACGGCACCTACCCTGTGCAATCTTTTTTTATGAGACCGAGTTTCACTCCTGTTGCCCAGGCTGGAGTGCAGTGGCGCAATATTGGCTCACTGCAACCTCCATCTCCCAGGTTCAAGCAATTCTCCTGCCTCAGCCTCCCGAGTAGCCGGGATTACAGGCGTGTACTACCATGCCTGGCTAATTTTTTATTTTTAGTAGAGACGGGGTTTCACCATGTTGATCAGGCTGGCTGGTCTCAGACTGCTGACCTCAGGTGATACACCCGCCTCAGTCTCCCAAAGGGCTGAGATTACAGGCGTGAGCCTTCATGTGTGGCCTACCCTGTGCAATCTTACAGTAGAACTCTGCCTGATTGGTTTATCCTTGCAATTAGAGGATAATCCCTGCACTGGGAGGGCAGGAACTCTCTTTATTTTTGTAACCTTCACAGTACAGGACTGTCAATATTTAATGACAGATGGACTAGAATGAAACTTGCGGCTGAAGGCAAATTTAAAGATCACTAATTCAACCCCTCGGCTCACTGCAACCTCCACCTCCCAGATTTAAGCAACTGTCTGCCTCAGCCTCCCCAGTAGCTAGGATTACAGGTGCACACCACCATGCCTAGCTAATTTTTTTTTTTTTTTTTTTTTTTTTTTTTTTTTTTTTTTTAGTAGAGATGGGATTTTACCATCTTGGCCAGGCTGGTCTTGAACTCCTGACCTCATGATCCACAGGCCTTAGCTTCCCAAAGTGCTGGGATTACAGGCATGAGCCACCGCGCCTGGCCCTCCAGGACTCTCTTTACTATATACTCTGCTGAATTTTAAATGCAACTTTTTAGCCCTATACCTCATGCAAATCTAACTTTACTGTGTCAGTTCAGGAATATAAAAATGTTTTGGGGGTAGAACCGGCTTTGCTCACAAAAATAATCTTTTTCTACATTAAATGTTTAAAAGTACACTTTGAAAAAATAGAATATTCACTATTAAATTTATTTCTAGATTTTAAACATTTTAAGTTCTATTATAAACGAGTCTTTGAATTTGAATTTTAAACATTTTAGCAGTCTTTTTTTTTGTTTGATCGGTTTCTAAGACATAGAAAAGGACTGGAAAATGAGAGAATTCTCAAGATTGCAGTAAAGAAAAGAAAGCAATTTTGCTTTCTAGACATATAGTCCTCCATAGAGTCCAGGCTCACAAGGGATATCTTTTGCTTTGCAGCAATTTGTGCAATAGTTTCCGTTTTTAGCTTTAAGACCTTACAGCCCATGCTCTCAGCTTCTTCAAATAGATGAGTATTAACGATCTTCACCGACTTGAAGGTGTACCCAGGTCTGAAGCAAGCCTCCCTATCTTTTAACAAGTTAATCACTTTATTCATTTTATCCCCTTCCAAACATTTTGGTAGGCTTCAGCGAATCTGTGATGTCACCAGTAAACATGGTGGTTGTGTCCCAGGTGAGGTGTAGCAATCACCAGGGAAGTCACCTGAATTCTGCTCACCGGGATAGTTCAAACATATAAAGTGCAAAACACTGTGTGAACCGTTTCTCCCCAGAGAAGCCAGGGTCACTGGTAAAAAAAATGCTCAAGATAAAAACATAATGGCTCCAAAAAAATGCAAGGAATGCTTACTACCTCAGGATGCTTGAAGCCTTTTAAGGAATCCGTCTCCCACTCTCGCCCCACCACCCTGCACTTTCTCAAACGTTCATATATCCAGTGCACAGAATAAACATTCTAAAAATTATGTGCAAAGAGTTGTTTAGCATGTGTGTTATTTTATGGTCATCACATAAGAACAGCTTCTCTTCCTACAACCTTGGATTAGAAAGCTGGGGGGCAGGGGGAGTTGTATATTGTGGCCTTAAATGCAGAACTTGAGATTGGTCTGATTCTCTCAAAGTGCTGCTTTGCAGCGCTTTCTCACTGAAGACACATAGAGAAAACAAAGAATTTTAAAAAGGACTGAATGTGCTAATAAACACAGACACACAAATACATATCCACACATCTATGCACAGATGCATGAGGGGAAGCCTCCAGTTCTTCCTCTTCATAGCAGGGTAGGCTTCACGAACGGACACAACCCAAGATGAATGGAAACTGTTCTAAGAGATAGACGATGCTGGTGAGCTAAGGTTCTTCTTGTTTTTGTTTTTGTTATTTTTGGTTTTTCTTTTTTGAGACAGAGTCTTGCTCTGTTGTCCAGGCTGGAGTACAATGGCGGGATCTCAGCTCACTGCAACCTCCACCTCCGGTTCAAGCGATTCTCCTGCCTCAGCCTCAGGAGTAGCTGGGACTACAGGTGCCCACCACCACACCCGGCCTTTTTTTTTTTTTTTTTGTATTTTTAGTAGAGACGGGGTTTCACCATGTTAGCGAGGCTGGTCTCAGTCCCCTGACCTCATGATCCATCTGCCTTGGCCTCCCAAAGTGCTGGGATTACAGGCGTGAGCCACTGTGCTCAGCAGAGTTAAGGTTTTAAGAAGTGAGAGGAAGAAGTCTGAGAAGAGGCAGCCCTGCAGACCCCATACCACTAGCCCTTCCCGAATCTGCCTCACCTAATCATGGCCAGAGAAGGGAAGAGAAGCTCACGGAAGCAGGTGATCAATGGCCACCAAAGAAGCATGGGCACTGGCTGCCCTTCAGCAGAGCAAAGCCACACTCACTACTCCCACTGCCCCAAAAAGCAAGGCCCTACTCTCCTACCTGTCCATGCCTGAGTCTGCATCTTAATTTGGTGGAGAGGGGAAGGAAGCATTTCTAAACACAGAGCATATTTGTCTTATTTGATGTTGTCTTATGAAACTTCAGATGCAGGACTAGGGTACTGGGCAGAGCTCCAAGCTGCATTCTGGGGCCACACACCTGGAAACACAAATCCTGCACCAACTCTAAGTGCCTTCCCAACACCAGGTAAGAAGACAGCTGCTCGTTCGGTGAGTCACAAACCGCAGCATCCAAGTCTGAGCCCTGGCTGCAAACAGAGGCAGCACCAGGGAATGAGCTCACCACTAACCTTAGGTTCTTTGAAGTTTTCTGCTTTTGTTTCTCCTCTACTCAGCGTGTATGGGGACTCACTTAAAGTCTAGGAAATGCTCAGCTTTTTGCTCTAGATTTGCTGGTACAGAATGAAATCTCACCCAGAAGGGGCAGAGGATCCTTGAGAAATTGGCCTGAGGATCTCCACAAAGGGTCCTTCTGCTGAACACAGGAACCTTTTCTTCACCAAGATTCCCCGCACCAATGCATACTCTCAGCTACGACTGCTCCTTCAGTCTTGAAGAGCATCTCTGTTCAAAAGAACTTTGTAATGTCTTCCCATCTGGCTACTGTAACTGGGTACTGCTATTTCTCAGTACTTTTCCCATCCTTTCATCTTGAAGATGGCAGAGCAGGTACGGTATTTGAGGATTTCATAAGGACTGGAACTTCTTTTTCCCCGTCTGCGAACGTGTTAGAGTCTGCCAAGCTCAGTTAAGGTATTATTAAGCAGCACATGCACAGGACATCTTAACCATTATCTGTGGTATGAAAAAAAAAATTAATTTAAAATTTTTAAAGTTTTACGCTGAAATTCTGAAACCTGACATTTTTTTCACTGGTCTTTCTCACGTCTGCTAGCAGGCATTTTTTTATTTGATCAATTTCTAAAACACTGAAAAGGACCGCACAATTTTACCATCTCAAGATGGTAAAATTAGCCTGCTAGTTTTCTAAACACCTGACCAGAATTTTCAACAAATGCACCAAGGAATAGCCGTCAATGCGCTCCACTGGAAGTGCAACCCAGCCAAGCCACCAACGTGTCGTTTCTCTTCATGGCCAACTGCCTTGAAATATTCAACTGCAAGCGCGCCAGATACTCAAAAAGACAACACGTGACAGCACCCCAGACCAGTTTCGCCTTCGTTGTCTCATCAACAAAATAAGGTTAACCCAGATAACTCCTAAACACCTCTTCTGGCTCAATACTTCTGGAATTGGCAGAAAAATGGTATTGAGAAAAGGATAAGGTAAGAAAATCCTAACATCTCAGCTCCGTTCTATCTTGTGACGCCCTTGTGCTCTTCCAGCTACCTCCCTGGTACAGGACAGTCTGGCCATCTTGTGTCTTCGTAAGATTTGCATACAGATTTGCACAGTAAGTCAAATCATTCTGCACGCAGCCAGTCCACGCATCGCAGGCATGGGCTGCAGAAAGTCGTAGTCATAGGTCTCCTGCTGCAAAGACCAAAAAGCAAATTGCCTCCTTGGAAGAGAGTGAATGCGTGATCTGTTACGAACCAAACAGGCAGGACTGCACTGAATGCTTAATATACCTCTTTCTCTTTCACATTAAAATAAAATTCATCTCATCATCTTCACTTTCAAGGATATTAAATGTAAGACTTGGCAGCTACGGAAAGTCGACACAAGATGAATAGGAGTGGGACATGGCTGGACATCAACTTGCAGGTATGTTTCTGTTACATTTTGCATGGAGGATCTTTTCTAAAGCTTTTTACCTGGCTCCAGACCCTATGAGTAGGATAACCCCATAATAATCAGCCAAACAGGATAAAAATTTCAAGCATGAAAGGAGTTACCAAAAATAATTAATAGGCATCAGCTGACCCATGGTGGGCAGAAACCAAGACTTTCCGTGTAAATAAGATTGTCCTTTACAAACTATATGCTACCCACTTATGTGCAATATCAACAACGTCGAGAATTCATAACACAGGGATCACAGTGTTGGACTATGGCCCTCTTAGGAAATCATTCAGTCAGCACCACACTCCCCTAGTTTTTTTCCCACTTTTCTGGCTACCCCTTCTTGGTTTCCCTACTCTGATCTTCCTCTCCCATGCAACATGTTGGAGTTCCTTAAAGCTCTCCCCTGGGACCTAAACCCTTCTCTCCCCACTCAGTACTCTCTTATCAAAATGATCCACATCCAAGACCTTAAGAAAAATCATAGGAATCTTGATCTTCAGGACATATCCCACTTCTGACTGCCACACTGGACACCCAGTGTCGGACATCTACCGCTGAATGTGTCTACTAATGGTCTGTGTCCCCAAAAATTCATATGCTAAAACTTAACTGCCAATGTGATCGTATTAAGAGGTGGGCCCTTTAGGAGGTGATTCAGCCATGAGGTGGAGCCTTCCTAAATGGTATCACCTCCCTTATAAAAGATGTACAAGGGAAATGCTCATCCCCTTTTCCCCTTTTAGCCCTTCTGCCATGTGAGTACACAGCAAAAAGGTACCATCCAGGAAGCAGAGCCCAGCTTGCGCCAGATACGGAATCTGCTGGCACCTTGATCTTGGACTTCCCAGCCTCTGGAACTGTGAAAATATAAGTCCTATTAATTATAAATTACTCAGTCCACAGTATCTTGTGTTAGCAACTGGCACAGACTAAGAAAATGACCAAAGTAAAACCCACTGATGTGCCCCCATCTCACTCTCCCATATACACACTCTACCTCCAGAGTCCCCAGGACTTTAACATTCCTCTGTTACGTGTTTATGCCAGAAGCCAGGTGGTCATTTTCAACATCTCCATTTCCCTGATGCAACAATGACCAAGAACTGCAGATCTGGCTCCTAAACGTATCTTCAGTGAGTTGAGTCTGTCCATCCCCACTGCGTCCAACTACACCCATCCCCCGTCCCATCGCCCAGAGGGGAGGTACCTCTACACAGTATTCTCCAGCCTTCGCTACTCCCCCATCTCCACCAGTACACCAAGTGCACTTCCTGCCCAATCCATTTCTTACAAGGCAACCAGAGTAACCTTTGTTACACATCATTTTTAGGCTAAAACGTTTCCTGGGCCCCCAATGCTCCCGAGAGTGCTCCCCAAATCCTAAGCCAGATACCCAACTCCCAGCTTTCTGTTTGTTATTGATTAAACTCCTTCCCACATCCTGGCATTCTCATTTGCTCCTCGCCTTTGTCTGAAATAGCCTTTTCCAGGGAGGGCCTTCACATCCAGGCTTCAGGATATGAAGCCTGCCCATCCTTCCTCCCCATGCTTGATGGGGTAGAAATGGGAGGAGAAAGAAAAGAGGAAAGAAGAAAAAAATGGGAAGATGAAGATGAGAATGATGAGCACGGAAGTGAAAGGCTATGATGTGAGGGTTTAGACAACTCCAAACAAGTGCAATGGGACTCGACTTTTTGGAAAAGTTAGTACTTTATATTCTAGCTACTTCTTATCTCTAAAGAGCCCCAAAGGAAGACAATATTCCAGAAGAGACATATGGAAAGCGGCGGGGGTGGAGGATGGGGGAATGACACTAGTTTTGTTTGTAGGCAGGCAAGTCACTCAACATTCATGGACTTGGGCTTCCTTGTCCATGACGGTATAAAACAAGATGACACCTGAATTTCCTCTGGGTCCCATGTCCTGCAGGTCTTTGTGAAACCCGTGGTGGCTCAGAGCCCACAACAGGCACTCTCTCTTGCCTCCAGGAGCATCCTAACCCTATCGTGGCACCTTCCTGTGCACTGGGCATCAAACAGTAACTTCCTTCTTGCTTCTGTTACAACAAAGCAAATCGGAATCCCTCAGAGCCTGCTGCAAAAATGTCACCTTCCACAAAGGGAAGAATTTAGCCCTGCCTGCACGGAGAAAGCTACTTTGAAATCTAAGTTTCCTGATGGGAACAAGCATTCAAGATGGGAATCACTTGAAACACACAACCTGAGTGATTAAACAGATCAGGCAAAGCAATTCAGAACAAAAATGACTACTCTTTTAAGCCTGCCTATTTTTTCATTCAGTTAAAATATTACTTTCCATATAACATCTCAAGTTTCTGTCCACCCAACATATTTTTAGACGGTATTCTCTGTGACTCCTTTGTGGATCCCATTTTTAAATACACAGGAGACGCAACAGAGACTGTCAGAATAAGGACACAAAGAGAGGAAATTATGTGTTCACACATGGGCAACTTCAGAGATCACTGTTCAGTGAAACGGATGCTAAATTATTTCAATCATCAGCAGCATTGATAACATACACCAAAAAGGCAGCAATAATCTCATGGAGTAAACCAGGAGCAGTTTGTTACACTGGCCCAAAGCAATGAAGCCTCTATTGGTTTATTTCACCCTAGAAGTAAAGTAAAGGGTGGCTGGGCCTGCTAGCTCACACCTGTAATCCCAGCACTTTGGGAAGCCAAGATAGGAAGATCACTTGAGGTCAGAAGTTCAAGAACAGCCTGCCAACATGATGAAACCCCATCTCTAATAAAAATACAAAAATTAGCTGGGTGTGGTGGTGCATGCCTGTAGTCCCAGCCGCTAAGGAGGCTGAGGCAGAAGAATTGCTCGAACCTGGAAGGTGGAGGCTGCAGTGAGCTGAAATCGTGCCACTGCACTCCAGCCTGGGCAATAGAGTAAGATTCCATCTCAAGAAAAAATAATAATAATAATAAAGGAAAGAAACTGAAGGGTGATAAATGTGCATTGTAAAATTTGTCAACAACTGCATTGTGTTTATGAAAGGTATTAAGATAAATTTGGTGGATTTAGTCAATGCAGCTGCCCAGAGTGGGACAGTACATGCTAACAAGACATTCTCCTCCAAGAATTTCTCTGAGAAGTAGTCTGAGGCTCAAATGGGCTACAAATCTGTTCATTAGTACAAGCCAAAGTTCTATGAAACTAACCAAGTCTTTCCATTATCAGCATGTGCCAAAACAACAGTTGCACAGGCGTTAAAAAAAACTAAAGCTCAGAAATCCACATTGACATCAAATCACGATTTCCGGACTACTTACATCAGTGTCGGGTCCCTTATCTGCACCCGGACAGGAAAAAGTAACAAATTCATGGCACCTCTTGTGGACCACAAAACAGCAAACTGGTAGAGAGAAGAGAAAACTAAAATTAGAATAGACATGATTTAACATAACGAACTTTGTTTTCCAAACAGAGATACTTGCTGTTAGAAGTCAATTTAATTTCACTACAGACAGAAGCTTATAAACAGCAATCAGAAGGCATTTCATTCGAGAATCAGCGACATTTGGTATTGATTAGACTCATCGATAACAGATGCCCAAGATGCCAGCACTGACAGGGCCACAAAAACTGGCTCTTACTCTCTGAAGTTGAGGGAGAGGAGAGTCAGACTGTAAGACAGTTTCGCAAAGGAGAAACCAGGAATCAAAATTTAAAATACTTTGCACCATCCTAGCCAGGCAGGGTGGTTCACTCCTATAATCCCAGCACTACAGGAGGCCAAGGCAGGTGGATCACCTGAGGTCAGGAGCTGGAGAGCAGCCTGGCCAACATGGTAAAACCCTATCCCCACTAAAAATACAAAAAAAAAAAAAAATTAGCTGTACATGGTGATGGATGCCTGTAATCACCTACTCAGGAGGGTGAGGCAGGAGAATCGCTTGAACCCAGGAGGTGGAGGTTGCAGTGAGCCAAGATTCATGCCACTGCAATCCAGCCTAGGTGACAAGAGTGAAACTCCCTCTCAAAAAATAAAATAAAATACTTTGCACCATCCTATAACAACACACTAACATGCACATATAAATGTATGTAAACATTATATTCTGTGGGTGAAGTAAAATATAAAGAGAATAACTGATCATAAATAATATGGATATCCCTAAATGTGAGTTGCAGGAATTCCTCAGCAGAATTCTGACCTTAATAAACTAATTAAGACACAAATGCAATCTACAGAAAACAGACCAGACCTTTCTGAAATAATAAAAAAAAACCTTAGGAAAAACCCTAACACCTTCTTGTATCTGCCTTTTTGCTGCAGATACTGTCACCAGTTGGAAAAGTTCCCGCAAATTCAGCAAAATCCACTACAGAGTAAATATTTTCAAAGCTTAACATGGGTTTGATAAACAGTCCTGAGGATGAATCAACAAAATAACTATTATAGAAAAATAACCCTAAGAGGTTATTTTTGTTGTTGTTTTGTTTGTTTAAGACAGGGTTTCACTTTGTCACCTAGGCTGGAATGCAGTAGGGTGATCTTGGCTCACGGCAGCCTCAACCTCCCGGGTTCAAGCAATTCCCCTGCCTCAGACCCCCAATTCACTGGGAATACAGGCGAGTTCCACCACAATCTGCTAATTTTTACATTTTTGTGGAGACATGGTTTCTCCATGTTGCCCAGGCTAGTCTCGAACTCCCGAGCTCAAGCAATCCGTCCATCTCAGCCTCCCAAAGTGCAGGGATTATAGGCATGAGCACCTGCATATGGCCCCCTAAGAGGTTTTTATTGATGGTAATAATATAGAGGATGCAAAAAATAAATGACCTAGTTAGTTTCTCCTTGAAAGCTAGAAGTCTGGCTCCAAAAAGGTATCATCTACTACTCTATTATTTGCTGAATAATAACAAGTTAAAAAACAGTATATCGTCAGAAATACTAGGTTAGTCATATGTTTTTTCTGCATGCTATGGTTTGATTGTGTGTCAGTTCCAAAACCCATGTTGAAATTTAGTTGACACAGTGGCAGTTTTGGGAGATGGGACCCCTGAGAGGTAACCGGGTCATGGGGGCTTTGCCCTCAGGGTTGGAATTAATGTCATTATAAAAGGGTGAGTAGAGTCCCCCTTCTGTCTCTTTGTCCTTCTGCCATCTGCCACATGAGAACAAGGTCTTCCTTCCCCTGGAAACATGCAGTAAAAAGGCCCTTGCCTAATGCTGGCACCTGGACTTCCCAGCCTCCAGAACTACGAGAAAACAAATTTCTGTTCTTTATAAATTACCTAGTCTCAGGTATTCTGTTACAGCAGCAAAAACAAACTAAGACACTGCACAAGGAAGGTTAGAACTTCCCAACTTTGTGGCTCACAGGCTATTTTCTCCTCTCACCCATGATAATGCAGTTCCCTGCCCATATGGCAGGAGATAGAGAAGACCACAGAGGCTGAGTCATTTCCGTAGGTGGAAGAGGGTGGCAGGATGGCTCAGAGCTGAAATCCCAAGTGGAGCCAAGAGTACTGAGAGGGCCTTGAGTAGCCAGTCAGAAACTGAGAGCCTTGGAAGTCACTGAAAGGTTCTGAACCAAGAGTAACAGAGGACAAAAAGCAATGCTTTAGAAGCGCAAATGGTGGTAATAGGAAGAATTTAACAGAATAGATTGAGGCCTATAATGCCCAGTTAGAAGCCTCTGGCATAGTCTAGGTATAAAAGTAATTATCCATCATTATGCAGGCTGCTAAGAAATGGAAGTAACAGGGGCCAGGGAAATTACAGAATGATGAGACTTGCTGACTGACCACACAGCACCATTCACTGAGCATCCTACCATGTGCCAGGTTGCTGCTGCTGTGCTGGGTCCCTTCACATGCATTCTAAATTGAATCCTCACAACAGTACTCCTTAATATACTGTAATCTCTTTCTCTTTCTCTCTCTCTCTCTCTCTCTCTCTCTCTCTCTCTCTCTCTCTCTCTCTCTTTTACCCTGAGACATAGTCTTGCTCTGTCACCTAGAACTGGAGTGCAATGGTGCGATCTCGGCTCACTGCAACCTAAACCTCCCAGGTTCAAGCAATTCTCCTGCCTCAGCCTCCCGAGTAGCTGGGATTATAGGCACGTACCACCATGCCTGGCTAATTTTTGTATTTTTAGTAGAGATGGGGTTTCACCATGTTGGCCAGGCTGGTCTCGAACTCCTGACCAAGTGATCCACCTGCCTAAGTCTCCCAAAGTGATGGGATTATAGGTGTGAGACACCGCATCTGGCCTGCTGTGTGTGTGTGTATGTGTGTGTGTGTGTGTATGATAGGAAAATGGTGCCCAGACCCCTCGCATCCAGCTGTACAACAGTAAAGTGAATGCTTGTGAATGGGAGACAGGAAGGGACGCAGGGAAGACCAGCAAATGGATAGAGGAATGAACCAACAAACAAATGAAGGTCTTTCCCAAGGTAATTCACCATGCGATGGAGCCAGGATTCACACTAAGCATTGCTTGACACCACAGTCCCCTCTCCTTTCACCATGTCATATCCACTGGCAGGATTTCTGGAGCAGAAAGGGAATAGAGCTGATGCCAAAATTGTTTACATGGGTAACAGGAAAATGAGTACATGACAAAATAGACACACACACAAATATACCTACATAGATATACACATACACACATATGTAAAAACCCAGAGGATAAAGATGTGGGTATATTAGAGAAACAGAATCATAGATAATTATTTTTAAAGAGTTTTCTTTTAAGATAATTATAATATAATATGATTGTAAAAATACACATTTTAAAGGTATTCGTGATGCCATGTTACTGTAAAAATATAGTTTTTCAAAAAGGAAATGGATGCCTGGCCTTGAGCAGACAAAGAGCCAGTTATACAAACAGGAACCACCCACAGAAAGGTGACAGGTGGAGATCTCTTAAAGCGAGCATCCCTTTAGAGGGGGAGGCGACCTGACTGAGGGATCCTGCTGGCTGCGGAGCACACTAGCCACACCTGTCGGCCGGCCATGCACAGTCAGGGGCAGGAGGAGATAAGTGTGAAGTGGAGAAAAGAGCCCTCTTGGCTGCCTGGGCAGCACAGAAACACTCAAAGGGCAGTGCTTAGCTCCTACAAGCCCTGAGAGGAGTGGCCTTCCCACTGTGTTTCTGCTAAAAGCATCTTGATTGCAAAACTCTCCAAGGATGGATAATAAAGCCACACCGTGATGGTGCAAATTAATCTGATCTGCTCTCTCTCCCCAGGCACAGACTCATCTTTCATCCACTGGAATTAGGAAGATAAATTACCACAGGAAAAAGGTTACAGGACCATTATTTCCTCATCATGGTTTATTACAGATACAGTGTTTTGGGAAGAAACTAAGCATTCCCATTCCCTATTTAATCGTTCAAACATTTAGGCCTGTCATCTCTTTAAAAAAAAAAAATAACACCTCCACATTCAGATGAACACTGTTAAGAAAATTCACACTTATCAAATCCCATAGAAGAATAGTTTGCTTTTTGTATCTGTTCTTTCTGTCTACAATTGACAGGTCAATGCAATTATTTATCTCCAGCTGGAAGTATTTCTATTGCACACCTCAAAAAATCTCTTATGTCAAAGTGTATCCTAAAAAGACCCAGGCCCTCATTATCCAGCAAAATTTGCAGAGGCAGCAAAAAGCCTTATCTATCGCAAAATGATTCCCTCCCAACCTGCCTTAACTATCCCCTCCCCACCTTCCTTAAATGAAAGCTTCCCATCTTAAGGACTGGATTCACCCTATGAGAGGCAGAGAGAAGGGCTGTGTGTTTGAGACAGTCACTCATAGATTTGTTATCTGAGGGTTAAAGACCCCTCTAAGCTATTGAAAGACTCAAAATTCAGAATGGATGATCTCCAATGAAAGAAGAAACAGAATGTGCCCAATCCTGGGTTACTAAGTAGAGAAGGCCCAGATGCCCCCTCTCCTCCCTAATACCCCCACCTGCCATGAGGGTTAACAGGGAAGAGGAGCTTGGAGGTTGGCTGATGCTGGCTGGATGCAGCATGTGCCTGGGAAAGACTGCCCCAGAAAATTGAGCAACAGCCAGAGGTTCCAAAAATCACAGATGGCTGGCCTTGACCTTTGGGTTCAAGTTTCAAACTAAGTTGGGTAATGCATATTTTGTAAAATAATCTAATGAAGACATTTGAGAAGTCTTGCTAGTGTTGTTGAAAGAGGAAAAAACTGGCTCAGTAAAACAAAAGGATGTGCTGGGTTTACCTAGAGACAGACGGTATCGGCTTTCCCCCGGCTAAAAATCAGGAGCTATAGTTTTTGGTCTTTTTTTAATATTTGGAACTCTAAAGGAATTCATCTCACCATGGTTTGTGAAGCAAAGGAAATTGGAGACAAGGGTAGTAACTGGTACCTGTTACATAGCAAACCTTCCATAAACATCTGCCTGACCTTGGCAGGAAGACAACTTAAAGACAGTCTCTCAGCTGGAAGGAAGTGAAGATGTATCATAGATTCTACCTGACGACTGTCCTGAGGCCACTCTTGGCCCTTCAACAAGTCTTCGCTCGAGCAAACATACGCCATCCAAAAAAGACTCACTCAAAGATGGAGCCTTATCTTCAAAGACTATGGGTCGCCTCTGGTTATATAACCCAATGAGAGATTTTTAAACAGGAAGCTATCCTACGGCTTCCAGTCACAAAGTAAATCTTCATTCAATTACTTTCTAAGCACAAAATCACTTTTCTCTAATCCTCTACATGATATGCATATGCTCCCCAGCAGTGACGGATGACACGTGAGATGCACAAATCACACTGAGCTAATGACGTGGTGGGACAAAAAAATTAAATAAAGACCACAGACTTAACCAATAACGGATCTTGACGTTACCTGCCTTCAAAACTGAGAACGCCCAAAACAGTGATCTGTATTAATTGCTAATCTTGCTTATGGAAGTAAACTAAACGGAAATTAAGGAGAGCTTTCACTGCTTGTCAGAAGTACATTTCAGAAACAGAGTAAGTAACAGTCACCTATGTTTAGCTCCATATGGCCAGGTGCAGTGACTCACGCCTATAATCGCAGCACTTTGGGAGGCTGAGGTGGGCAGATCACTTGAAGTCAGAAGTTAGAGACCACCCTGGCCAATGTGGTGAAAACCCATCTCTACTGAAAACACAAAAATTAGCCAGGCTCAGTGGCCTGTGCCTATAATCCCAGATACTTGGGAGGCTGAGGCAGGAGAATCACTTGAATCTGGGAGGCAGAGGTTGCAGTGAACCAAGATCACACTACTGCACTCCAGTCCAGCCTGGGTGACAGAGCAAGACTCCCTCTTTAAAAAAAAAAAAAAAAAAATTATAAAAATTTTGGGAAAAACAGAGGTGTATTTTGACGCTGCCATGTTGAGAACAGTGGTTCTCAATTGTGCTCATGAGCTTAAAGAGAACAAAAACCAGCCAAGTGTGTGCTGAAGCCGAATGCTCAGTGTGAAGAAAACAGCACTCCCCCTGACGCTGCTCCCCCCACTAATCTAAATAATTTAGCGACAAGGAGTCTTGGCCCATTAGCTGTACACAGGGACCTGAGAGTGCCTTGTTACTGTGTCAAAAGTCATCCTGTGGATGGATGAGCTGGGGCTCTCAACCCTGGACAATGTTTCCTAGAGTGATCTTGAGCAAATGGTAAGTCCAGAGACTTTTTCCATACTCCATTCATGGAGAGAGGTTTACAGAAAAAAAAAAAAAAAAAAAGAAACTGACAAAGTGATGCCACAGATACAGGAATCAGCTGCAGCACAGTGCTGGCTAGCCATCAAGGCAAACTCCTCCAGAGACGTGAAACCAACATGAATCACACACACACACACACACACCAGCCATGGTTCCAAGCTGAGGGAAAATTCCAGTTAAAAGTAATCCATCACCACTTCATATCCATTAAAACGGCTATTAGTTAAAAAAGAAAAAAATGGGGCCGGGCACAATGGCTCATGCCTATAATCCCAGCATTTTGGGAGGCTGAGATGGGCAGATCACTTGAAGTCAGGAGTTTGAGACCAGCCTGGTCAACATGGAGAAACCCCGTCTCTACTAAAAATACAAAAATTAGCCAGGCATGCTAGCACACGCCTATTATCCCAGCTACTCGGGAGGCTGAGGCAGGAGAATCACTTGAACCAGAGAGGCAGAGGTTGCAGTGAGCTGAGATAGGTGCCACTACACTCCAGCCTGGGCAACAGAGAAGATTCCATCTCAAAAGAAAAAGAAAAGAAAAAAGTAAAGAAAATAATGGATCAAATGACAAGTGTTGGCAAGGGTACACAGAAACTGGAGCCCATGTCCATTGCTGCTGGGAATGTAAAATGTTATAGTCGCTGAGGAATCAGTTTGTTGGTTCTTTCCAAAATTAAACATAAAATTACCAAATGACCCAGCAATTCCACTCCTAGACATAGACCCAAAAGAATCAAAAGCAAGGACCCAAACAGGTATCTGCACACCAGTGTCCACTGCAGCATTATTCATGATAGTCAGACATTAAGAAACAACCCAAATATCCATCAATGAAGAACAAAGAAAATGTGGTATACACATACAATGAAATATTACTCAACCTTAAAAAATGAAACACTGACCCACGTTACATCATCCATGACCCTTGAGAGTGTTATGCTAAGTGAAATAAGCCAGACACAAAAGGGCAAATATTGTATGGTTCCACTTATATGAGGTACCTAGCATAGGCAAATGTATAGACACACAAATTAGAATAGAGGTGATCAGTTTTGGGCCAGGGGGAGAATAGAGAGTTAGAGATTAACAGGTATAGAGTTTGTGTGAAATGATAAAAGTGAGTTCTGGAAATGGAGGGTAGTGATGGTTGCATAACACTGGAAATGTACTTAATGCCACTGACTAGTACATTTAAAATGGTAAATCTTATACATAACCTACAATAAAAAATTTTACAGTAATCAACCCAGAGCAATATTTATGGAACTATAAATAAGAGGCATAGGAAGAGGCAGTAAGAGCCTTGTGTTAGACTTTTTACGATTACTTATGTTCACACTTGAGTTCATTATGATAAGAGCGAGCTCAGGCACGGCGGATCACACCTGTAACCCCAGCACTCTGGGAGGCCAAGGTGGGTAGATCATGAGGTCAGGAGTCTGAGACCAGTCTGGCCAACATAGTGAAACCCCATCTCTAGTAAAAACACAAAAAGTTAGCCAGGTGTGGTGGTGTGCACCTGTAAGCCCAGCTACTCAGGAGGCTAAGGCAGGAGAATCCTGTGAACCCGGGAGGCAGAGGTTGCAGTGAGCCAGGATCATGCCATTGCATTACAGCATGGGCGACAGTGTGAGACTCTGTCCCAAAAAAAGAAACGAAAGAAAAAGAGAAAGAGAGAAAGAAAGAAAGATTTTTTTAAAAAATAAAAAAAATGAAAGAAAAAAAGAAGGGAAGGGGAGGGGAGGGGAAGGGAGGGCAGGGGAAGGGAAGGAAGGGGAGAGGTGGGGAGGGAAAAGCAAAGAAGGAAAAAGAAAAGAGTATTTGGACTATGTGTGGTGGCTCACACCTGTAATCCTAGCACTTTGGGAGGCCCAGACGGACAGATCACTTGAGGTCAAGAGTTTGAGACCAGTCTGGCCAATATGGTAAAACCCTCCCTGTTTCTACTAAAATTTCAAAACTTAGCTGGGTGTGGTGGTGCATGCCTGTAATCACAGCTACTTGGGTGGCTGAGGCAGGAGGACGGATTGAACCCGGGAGGTGGAAGTTGCAGTGAGCTGAGATCACACACTGTCACTCCAGCCTGGGTGACAGTGAGACCCTGTCTCAACAAAAAAAGAAAAAAGAAAAAAAAATGGAAAGAAGGAGAGAGAGAAAAGGAAAGGAAAATAAAGATAAAGGAAGTATTTGCTTCCAATCTACAAAATTCTAAATACAATCAGTGCTGGCATAAAGTGGAGAAGTGGGGGTCGGGGAGAATTCAGACTTCAGAGCAAAGGACTCACATCATCTTTGAGGACTGGAGATGTGTTCCTTGCACCCTCCCTGCTGGCTTGCACACATAATTGTCAATAATGATGGTGAAAGCCAGGCCCCTCAGGCTGCAGGCTTGACTTTCCTGCCAAACTACTGAGACATTTTGTCACTTAATCTAGATGTAAAATGGGACCATCCCTATGTACACCTAACATGGATTGCTATATTCATATATGTGTATATGCACCGCTCAGGGTCATTTTCCATTTCTCCTTCAAAAAATAATTTCCTTTCCTTTCACCCTCAAGTCCACGTCATTTCAAATTCAGGTCACAGTCATGTAAAATGGAACACAGGCACAGAAATTCCCTATTATCCAAAATTAATGAAGAAAAGCCGTTATGCAACAAATTCTGAATTCTGGAAAGAGCCTACTAAATATAATAGTTAGACTTTGTATAGAATAGAAGGCTGGTAGCTGAGCTTCCTTGAGTTCTTTTTTTAAATACATAAATGGTTGCCATCATGTGCGATGGTTTTAATTAAATTTTGCTTAGCTGGAAGGAATTAATGAAAGGCATCGTCACAGTAGAATACGCCTTCCAACGAAATGAAAATCTCTAAGGCAAGTCAACTCCTTTCAGCTTCGTAGGGAAAGTAATGAAAAAGTTAGCTTATATTATATCTGTGTGTTAAAAGAAAATTATTGTTTTCAGATTTGTAACAATGAGAAGTCTCCTGGGATACATGGTAAAAGTTGTATGAAAGCAAACCAAATAAACACACTCTATCACATATTTATAAAGAATGTCATTCTTCAGACAGCACATTATTCTGCTTTTAACCAACTGTGCACATGCTCCCAATGAACTCTTTCAAAAATCCCAGTATTCCCATTTCTAAGCAGGCAAGCCTCTTAGCTCCCCCTTCTTTAGAAGATTCATCTTATAATTCTTTCCTTGCCTTCTTTTTCTCTAATTTCAGCAAAGATGAGTGAGCACCTTGTGTGCATTCTTCCCTGGTTGAACCTGATATATACTTTGAAGACAGGGCTGTAAGATTGAATGTGGGATGTGAAGGAAAGAAGAGTCAAAAATGGCCCCCAGCTTCCGGCCAGAGCAACTGAGTAAAAGGTGTTACCATTCTACAGCTAAGAGGTGAGCCTTATGATGAAACTGCGAGTACAGAAGACTCAGGAGAAATAAAGAAACCAGCAAGGCTATCATCTTCAAACTTCTCAGTCACATAAACCATTAAACACCCTTTAAAAATGCCATTTTCTTCATTTATACACCATATAATTTAATACACTTGAATCCACAAAGTTATATCATACATGCTTTTATTGCTCATGCCAGTTTGAATAATTTTTCTGTACTTTGCACAGAAAGAATTCTAAATACTAACGGAGAAGTGGTAGGGTGCAGAAAATGAACGGAGAAGACCAAGGAGCAAGGAAGAATTAAGTTAGACTTGGGGACTTGCAACCTGAATATTACACAAGCTGAAAGAAGAAACTACTCTTCATGTTGTTTAAACAGGGGTTTTATGCACTGGTCTGGACAACAGTTTTGGGTAAGACCTCAAAAACACAGACAACAAAAGCAAAAATAGACAAATGGGATTACATCGAGCTAAGAAGCTTCTGTGCAGCAAAGAAAAGGAAGTGAAGAAATAATCTACAGAATTGGAAAAACTATTCTCAAATGCTTCATTCCACAATTTTTAAATGGGCAAAAGATCTGAATAGACATTTCTCAAAACAAATGGCCAACAGGTAGAAGGGAAAAAGTTCACCATCACTTAATATGGAGGAAATGGAAATGAAAATCACAGTAACGTCTCACCACAGTTAAAATGGCTATTATCAAAAGGACAGAAAAGCACAGATGCTGGGGAGGTTGCAGAGAAAGGGGAATGCTGGTAGGAATGTGAAATCACAGAGCCACTACAGAAAGCACTATGGACGTTCTCAAAACAACTCACCACGGAGCTACCATATGATCCACCAATCCCACTGCTGGTATGTATCGGAAAGAAAGGAAATCAGTCTATCCAACAGACATCCGTAACCCTCTGTTTGCTGCAGCACCGTTCACGACAGCCAAGATACAGAATCAACCTAAACACCCATCAACAGATGAATGGATAAAGAAGATGTAGTATGTCTACAAAATAGAGTATTATTCCACCATAAAAAAGAATGAAATCCTATCATTTGCAGCAACATGAACAGAACTGGAGGTTATTATGTTACATGGCAGCAGCCAGGCACAGGAAGACAAACACCATATGCTCTCACTCATACGTGGGACCTAAAAAAGTGGATCTCACAGAGGTGAAGAGTGGAATGGTGGCTGCTTCCACCAGAGGCTGGAAAGAAAAAAGAGGAGAAAGGGATGAAGACCAGTTAGTTAACAGGTACAAAAACGCTGTGAGAAGGAATAAGTTCTAGTAATTGATAGCGCAGCAGGGAAATTATACTTAATAACTTACTGTATATTTCAAAATAGCTAGAAGATTTATAATGTTCCCAATGCAAAAGATAAATGTTTGACATGATGTATATTCCCGTTGCTCTGAATTTATCACTACACATTGTTTGTAGATATATAATAGTTGTACATATTTTGGGGGTGCACCTGATATTTTGATACCTGTGCACATGCTTCTAATGAACACTTTGGATGGTATATTGAAAGCTGTGTGTATCAAAATATCATCAAGCTGTACCCTCAAAATATGTACAACTATTATATATCAATAAAAAATAATGAAACAATAAACAGGAGTTTCCATTTGAGACAAGTTAAGTATAACATACTGCTAGGTCACCTAGATAGATGTGTCAGGCAAGCAGGTGGAATTTCAAGGTGAGAGGCCAAAAGACAACAGAGGACCATAGACCAAGCTCTCAGAGGTGTCTACATGGAGAGGGAGAACAGCAAGGCGAGCCCTGGAAACAACCAAGTTTTGTGGTTGATGGTGGCAAGGACGGGGCTGTGTGAGGCATGGGAAGAGAGTCAGGAGAGAGCAGGGGGCTAGAGATGTTTGAGGGAAGAAAAATCTCAAGAACAGTCAGGCAATCACCAGAATAAAGAATTCCTTCCAGAGCCAAGGAGGAAATATGAGAATGGTGATGGGATGTGATCATTCGTCACCCACGACGGCCCAGAAGCCACACACTCAGAAGAATGCAGATGATGACACTGACCGTTGCCAACAGATACACAGTCTCCCTTCTTTTACTGATTTCAACTCATTCCCATATTCAACCCAGAACTGCAATGAAATAGATTTTTCTGATACCGACTAAGAATATACATTAATGAAATCTTGAGTACCTGCAGTATGGAAGGGTATCTGCTTTATGGAACCAAACAAAACCTCTTAAAGTAGGTGAAAATGTTTAAAGAGAAACTCAAAAGTTTGCTTTTTAAAGCTCAGATCAAGCAGTGTTTGGGTTCTGATTTCAGAATCATCTGATTAACGCAACTTTCCTTTAATCTCATAAGGGCATAAAGCCTTCATCACTCTGTAATACGAGCTTCATGTCTGCACACCCACAATCCAGTGTGCATGTTAGGTTTCCTCATTTTGATCCTAAAAAATAATCATTGCAACATGTTCTACGCAAGGGTTTATCATGACTGTAATACCAAACTTCTCTCTGCAGTATTTTTAAGGCTCTTATTCTTCAGTCTGAAATTACTTAAAGTGAGGTTTGAGAGACAGTGGTAAGGAGTTGAGGAGGCTGGACCGGGCATTAGGACTGCATGTTCTGCCTGCTCTCTCTTGCCTTCAGTCCTAGGACTCCTCCAGTCTAGTGGAACAGGACTTGTTTCTCCTGCTTCAACGTCTCTCAGGTCCATGTGCGTGTAGGTCTGCCTGCAGTACGGACATCTGACACTGCAGTCTCTTTCTTCAGTAAAATGTGTATCACTTTAAGTTTCACAGCAACCCAAATCTTCTCTCAAATGGCAGGCAAAACAAAGTGTGGCTCCAGAATTCCCAGAGGATGGACGGTAATCAAAAACACTCAGAACTCAGGCTTCGCTTCCCAGTTAATGCAAATGAGGAATGAGCTCTCACGCCAAGGATGAAATCTCTCCACCTCGCTAAGGGCATAAGCACTTAGCACATGAGGACAGTCCTGTTTCTTGGTAGGGTTGTAGAAATGCTACACAGGATTTAAATGTCTGAGAAAATATCCTAAAGAAGCAATGTACCTTTCAGGGTCTTTTTTTCTTTCCTCTAGAGCTAAATGTGTATTTTTCTGAGTGTGTCTCTGCATCTTTCTATGCAAGCTTTTGGGGGAGCATTGTTCAATCTTTTAATTGTTCAATTATTCAGCAAATGTTTACTGATGTACACTTACTATACACCAATTCCCTATAAGGTTTTTCTTAGTGTGTCTCTATTTTTCTACGCCAATTCCCTATAAGGTACGAAGTTCACTGGGAGACCAAGACACAGTTTCTCACCTTGAGGAGCTCAGAGTTCCCTTAGGGAGGGAAACGTGTAAAGAAGCTGGTATCTCTCACATCCTCTCTTTTCCTATCCCCACCCATCCCACTCCTCCTTTATCTTCTGCATTTCTTTCTTTAAATTCATTACAATGTAAAAGCCAACATGTATCTCCTAATACTTATCATTAAGTCATTTTACCTTTCTCCTCCTTAATTTCAATAGCGAGAAAGTATAACATTATATTTCTCTAATGACTCCAGCAAATATATATGCATATATATATATAATATAAAGACTCCAGCAAAAAAAAAAAAAAATATATATATATATATATATATATATATATATATATATGGCGAGAAGATGGACGAAACAAGATTGGTAATAGCTGACAATTATTAAAGCTACAAGAAGAGCATATGGTTTTTTATCATACTATTCTCTCTGCTTTTGCAGATATATGAAAATGTACATAATAAAAAGCTGAAACATAAATAAATATATTAGTTAGATTAGATTTTACAAATGTGGTCAAACTTTTTCTCCATTTGTTGAAGGATATCAGGAAATTATTCAATCAGTATGGACAAAGATCTGGTCAGAAAAAAAGAGAGAAGAAATCTGGGAAATAAGTTACTTTTATACGACATATGTCAAAAACAATCCCCAAAGTTTTTTCATATAATTTAGACTCCGACAACAATTGCCTTTCTCAATGGTCTGTGAGAATACACTCCGTGCAATTTACTATTATTTCTACCCATCTCTCCTACCCAGAATTGCCAAATAAAAATGTCACTTGATTATTTCAGATATTAACTCTACTGTTATGGGTTGAACTGTGATATGGTTTGGCTGTGTCCCCACCCAAATCTCATCTGGAATTGTAGCTCCCATAATTCCCATGTGCTGTGGGAGGAGCCCAGTAGGAGATAACTGAATCATGGGGGTGCTTTCCCCCATACTGTTCTCATGGTAGTAAATAAGTCTCATGAGATCTGATGGTTTTATAAGGGGTTTCACCTTTTGCTTGGCTCTTATTCTCTCTCTTGCCTGCCGCCATGTAAGATGTGCCTTTCGCCTTCCACCATGATTGTCAGGTCTCCCCAGCCATGCAGAACTGTGAGTCCATTAAACTTCCTTTTCTTTATAAATTATCCAGTTTTGAGAATGCCTTAGCAGCATAAAAACAAATACAAACTATCCCCACAAAATTCATGTTGATGTCCTAACTTGTAGTACTTCAGAACGTGATCTTATTAGGAAAAAGGCCTGATGCAGATATGATTAGTTAAGATGGAGTCATACTGGCATAAGGTAAGGCCTCTAATCCAATATGACTGGCATCCTTACAAAAAAGGGAAATCTGGACATGAACACACCCTGGGAGAGCTTACAGGAAGATGGAGGAAGAGACTGGGGTGACCCTTCTACAAACCAAGGAATGCCAAAGACTGCCGGGAAACCAAGAGAAGCCAGGGTGAGTTATGGAACAAATTCTCTCTTGCAGCTCTAAGAAGGAACCCACCCTACCAGCACCGAGCCTCCGGAACTGAGGCAACACACTTGACATTTTAAGCTGCCAAGTTTGTGGTAATTTGTTATGACAGCCCTAACAAACGAATAAATGCACCAAGGTGGTTTTTAGAAAGCATATGATTCCGTAAGTGAAAATTAAGTACTATGAACAAGAGCAAGTAGTTCGGGATACAGGACATTCTTCCCCGACATCTCCACAGGACAGCACGTCTGTGTCTGTTAAAAATACTGAGGACAAAGCAGCAACAAGCTATTAGCAAACCAATGAATTAGGGTCCTGTGAACACTTCCATGGGGAAAAAGAAGGGCACACAAAGATTACAGGTGAGTAGAAGTGAAAAAGTTATTTAAACCTAAATCACAATTAGAAAACAGAAGTTGCCACATTCAGAAACATCTGGGGCATCAGTGAAGTCTCATTTGCTCCTGATTACAAATGAGTTTAATACAGTCAGAACTCTTAAGAGATTAAATATATTAGTTTAATCCAAAGTCCAATTGAAAATCACTGCCTTTGTGTATGTGTGTTCTGCTTAATACACCAGCCAGTACCTGCTGCTGTAACTATACAATGACTATATATAAATGATGTTTGCTGGTTGTTGAAAGCACTTTCTTGGTCGTTAGTGGTGAGATAAGAATATGGGTTCCCACATAAATAATGTACAGCCACCCAGAAAATGAACACTTGGAATCTTCAGGGGACCTCACAGCCAGTGAAGTAACTAACCTGTGGCATTCCCCTTTGTGAAGAACATTACCAATTTAAAGGGTAGTAAATATCACTGAGAGTCCGAGAATGAACTTCAGAAAGAACCCACTGAAATGCGTTTAAAGCTGTGATCCCTGGAGGGTTCTGGGTGGGCGCTCGGAGGGTGAGGAGTAATCTAACGATTCCTCCTCATCTCTGTCCTTCTCTCTTTGGGTTCTAAGCTACAGTTTTACTCTGAAGTCAGTGATTTCATGGCCTAAGTTTTGTGAAGAGCCATCATCCTTAGCACATATTTGTTTATTAAATAAGCCTGTTGATTGCAAACTCAAGGGCAAGGCCTTCTAAGACCCACATCTATCCTTACGGTCTTTGCAATTACATAGTGTATACCCAATCCACCTTTTTTTTTTTTTTTTTTTTTTTTTTTGAGTCTCACTCCATTGCCTAGGCTGGTACAATCTCGACTCACGCAACCTCCACCCCGCTGTGTTTAAGCGATTCTCCTGCCTCAGCTTCCCGAGTAGCTGGCCTTACAAGCATGTGCCACCATGCCAAGCTAATTTTTATATTTTTAGTAGAGGTGGGGTTTCACTATATTGGCCAGGCTGGTCTTAAACTCCTGACCTTGTAACCTGCCTGCCTCAGCTCCCCAAAGTGCTGGGATTGCAGGTGTGAGTTCTTCGCCCGGACCCGATCCACTTTCAAAATAGAGTCGTATGTTTGTCCATCGGTCACTCCTTCTACAGACACACACAAAGCTCCTGGTCAAAGGCCAGAAAGCCTGGCAGGCCTGGGAGGACTGTGTGAAGCCCAGTCCTTTCAGGCATCTGCCTAGAAGAGACGGTGGAGACCTCGAATGTGATTTCAAAAAAGATGGTGTGGGGAGAACCAGAATTCCTCGCTCCCAGTACTGGAGGGGTGACAAGAGGAGTCAGCCAAACCATAGAGACAGGCCAAGGAGGGAGGCGAGCGGTGAGCAGGAGCCCCGACCTCCAACAGGAGAATGTTTCAGGAAGGAAGACGTTTTCAATAAGTCACTCTTACACGAAATCAGGAAGGAGCTGACTGGGGCAAGTCTATGAGGTCTGGGACTGAAGAGTCATTGTCATATACAGGGGTTGGCAGGAATGGAGGCAAGAAAGTAACAGAAACAGTGGGTAGGGAACACTGGCTCATTTACCTTCTGGTCAACAAACACTTACCGAGCAATAGCTACATCCCAGATATGGTGCTGGGCCCTGGGGGTTATAAAGATCAAGTGCGCTCAGGGCCCTCCCAGAGCTTTGAGTCTAGTTTGGAAAAGAGTCACTAAGAGAGCATTTCAGGGTCCTACAAGGGTAGGACCATCTTGCCAATGTAAGCTGTGAGCACCCAGGGAAGAACCCTCAGCCCAGCCCTGAGTTCAGGGAAAACCTGTGGCAGAAATGACGCTGGTGCTGAGAGTGGAAAAGGACAACAGGTTCGGAGACTTCCCACCAAGATGGGCAGCCACCTGGCAGCGTTCTGCAGTAACACCTAGGTAAAATTATGGAAAGAGGCTTGGGCCACCACATGCAAACTACGAAGACGGAATAGGTCAAAAAAAAAAAAAAAAAGCAAGCACTGTGGGGAAGGAATGCAATTCATACTGACCAAGAAAATGTCACCTTCCGCCATGGTTCACGGAAGGCAAGTATGAAGCTGTTCGAAATATTATACTAAACATTCTCATTGCAGAATTTAGTATTTTTTTTTTTTTTTGTAAGCCACGTAATTACAAAGCTCCTGTGGGTGAGGGGAAAGTGTTTCATATTTCATGTTCTGGTTTGGCTTTGATTTCAATCAATGGTGGAATGGGCATAGGGCAGTCTCAGAAGTGAAAGGAGATGTTTGAGTTTGGTTAGAAAGGCAGGGCACGGTCTAAGTGAACACGGTACCAACGTTGCTTCTGAAATCAGAGGCCACCATAACGCAGTGGCAATTTTTCATTCTTAGCGATAAATACACACAGAAACTTTCCATAAATAAAATGCTTTCCTTTTCTCATGGTTACATTGAGCTTTTGTGACAAAGCCTGTTCACATTATTATGTAAATTTTTACCCACAGAGCATTTCCCTCTGCTTATCTTGGGGAACAATTCAAAAAAGAAGCCAAATACACTAATTACCTCTCTTTTATGAAGTATGTTGGGAACTAATAAAGCATCAGGAACGTGGAACACCACATAATTACAAAGGAGTGGGGCCAGGAGCTTCCAAAAAGGAAATCTGAAGGCGTCCAAGGGATTTCTAATGCCCATGGGTAACAGTGGAGGGCAACTGGGGAAAGACACCAGACAAAGGAACCAGGAAAGATTTCATACAAATAAGGACACGAAGGCACAGAAGCACCTGAACATTTCAAAAACTAAACAAGAAATATCTTAAAAATATATATATTACATTTCCAAAGTGCATGTCAGAAAATATGAGGCAAATGAATTTAAAAAGAAGTATAAACTATTACCCAGAATTTTAAAACCAAAGAAAAAAAATTTGTTTTTAACTTTTAAGTTCAAGGGTTCCTGTGCGGGTTATATGGGTAAACTGTGTCACGGGGGTTTACTGTACAGATTGTTTCAACACAAAGATATGAAGCCAAGTTCCTGTGAGTTATTTTTCCTGATCCTCTCCCTCTTCTCACCCCCCACCTTCCAGTAGGCCCCACTGTGTGCTGTTCCCCTCTTGTGTGTCCGTGTGTTCTCACTGGTTCGCTCTCACTTGTGTGAGAATGTGCAGTATTTGGTTTTCTGTTCCTGTGTTAGTTTGCTAAGGACAATGGCCTCCAGTTTCATCCACGTTCCTGCAAAGGACATGATCTCATTCCTTTTTTTGGCTGCAGGGTATTCCACAGTGTATACGCACCACATTTTCTTGATCCAGTCTATCACTGATGGGCGTTTAGGTTGATTGCATGTCTTTGCTATTGTGAATAGTGTTACAATGAACATATGTGTGCATGTGTCTTTATAACAGAATAATTTATATTCCTTTGGGTATATACCTAGTAATGGGATTGCTGGGTCGAATCGTAGTTCTGCTTTTAGTTCTTTGACGAATGACTACACTGTCTTCCACAATCACTGAACTGATTTATATTTCCACCAAAAGTGTAAAAGTATTCCTTTTTCTCCCCAACCTCACCAGTGTCTTTTTTTTTTTTTTTTCACTTTTTCGTAATAGCCATTCTGAATGGTGTGAGATGGTATTTTGTTGTTTGATTTGCATTTCTCTAATGATCAGTGATGTTGAGTGTTTTTTCATGATTGTTGGCTGTATGTATGTCTTCTTTTGAAAACTGCCTTTTCATGTCTTTGCCCACTTTTTTGTGGGATTTTTTTTTTCTTGTAAATTTGTTTAAGTTCCTTATAGATGCTGGATATTATACCTTTGTCGGATGCGTAGTTTACAAAAATTTTCGCCCATTGTGCAGGCTGTTTGCTTACTCCGTTGATAGTTTCTTTTGCTGTGCAGAAGCTGTTAAGTTTAATTAGAACCCATTTGTCAATTTTTGCTTTTGTTGCAACTGCTTTTGGCGTCTTCATCAGGAAATCTTTGCCCGTGCCCCTGTCTTCAATGGTGTTGCCTAGGTTGTCTTCCAGGGTTTTAAAGAAAACCAAAATGGTTTTTAATCTACACTTATCACAGTGCTTCAAAAAAGTCAGATTTAATAATAATCATGATGTAGGTCTATTGAATGATTTAAAAATACTACAAGTTTTTGCATGAGAAAAAGTCTACAAGGACACAGACCAGCATGTCTTAAGAAACTAAAAATCTAACTTTAAAGCGATGTTCATAACAATGCTATTGCAATGCAAGATCCTAAAGTGTTTTATGTATTATCATTTTTAAAAAAAAAGTTAAATATAGGCCGGGCACAGTGGCTCATGCCTGTAATCCTAACACTTTGTGGGGCAGAGGTGGGTACATCACCCGAGGTTAGGAGTTCAAGACCAGCCCAACCAAAATGGCAAAACCCAGTCTCTACTAAAAATACAAAAATCAGCTGGGAGTGGTGGAGCATGCCTGTAGTCACAGCTACTTGGGAGGCTGAGGCACAAGAATCACTTGACCTTAGAGGTTGCAGTGAGGAGAGACTGTATCACTACACTGCAGCCTGGGTGACAGAGTGAGACACTATCTCAAAAAAAAAAAAAAAAAAAATAGTTGAGTATAGTAGACATAGAGGATTAAGTTTGTTTTGTTCTATTGTAAGGTACCAGATGTCCATTTAATAGTACGCAGCCATTAAAACTATGTTGCAGGCCAGGCACGGTGGCTCACACCTGTAATCCTAGCACTTTGGAAGGCCAAAGAAGCCAGATTGCTTGAGCTCAAAAGTTTGAGGTCAGCCAGGGCAACACAATGAAACCCTGTCTCTACTGAAAATAGCCAGGGGTGGTAGCACACTCCTGTGGTCCCAGCTACTTTGGGGAGGATTGCCTGAGGGGAGAAGACTGCTTGACTCTAGGAGGCAGAGGCTTTCATGAGCCAAGACAGTATGACTGCACTCTAGCCTGGGTGACGGAGTTAAGACCCCCTCTCAAAAAACAAACAAACAAAAAAACACGGCCAGGTGCAGTGACTCATGCATTTAATTCCAGCACTTTGGGAGGCCAAGGCAGGTAGATCATCTGAGGCCAGGAGCTCGAGACCAGCCTGGCCAACATGGCGAAAGCCCACATCTACTAAAAAATTAGCTGGGCGTGGTGGCACATGCCTGCAATCCCATCTACTTGGGAAGCTGAGGCATGACAATCACTTGAAACTGAGAGGCGGAGGTTGCAGTGATGTTGATCTCACCACTGCACTCCAGCCTAGGCGATAAAGTAAGACTCTGTCTCAAAAAAAAAAAAAAAAAAAAAAAAAAAAAAAAAAAAAAAAAAACCCACAAAATAATGTTGTAAAAGAATATTTATTGAAGATAGATGACTAAAGATAGAATATCAATTTTTAAAACATATGCGTAAGAGCCTACATCAAAATGTAACAGTACTTAGTTGTATTTTGTGGGGTAAGAGAACTGTCACAGTATTATTTCAAAAAGTCAAAAGTGACACTCAAACAAATGTGAAAAGATGTTGATGACCATTCAACTCATTAATGAGGTGAGAAAGGAAAATAAACCTCAGGACCCCCAAATCACTAAACCAAAGGGAAAAGTCAAGCTGGGACATGCATCAGGCAAACCTGCCTCCCAATTTACTCCTAAATAAGACAGCTACAAGGACGAAGAAGCTACCTATCTCCTGCACAATTTGCGCACTAGGAAATTCCTTGTGAGCCCCAAGATCTTAAACCTACAATAGTTCTGTTGAATTTTGCCCTGACAATGTAAATTGATAGCTTATCTTCACAGGTATGGGATAAAGGCCAGAACTTAAAGTCATCCTTCTGTTCACCTGAGACAAAGCCATGTCTGATTGTTTCCTCTGCCCTATTTTATCTTACATGAAAATGCAGATTCATGGAGCTGCAGGAATGCATAAGTGACTACACCTCTACTCACTCTTACACGTGAACAGCTGAGGAAGGACTCAAAAGCATGCAACCCTCTGTCTCTTATCTACCCACATCTCTTAAAATTCTCCCTCTTTCCCCTTTAAATATTGAAGCCCTCAAAATCATGTTTGGCAAAAGGCACAGACCTGTCTCCTTAACCTTGGCAAAATACACTTCTAAATTGACTGAGACCTGTCTCAGGTACTTTTTGGTTTACAGAGGGAACCACTAAATTGGTAAAGCAAGGTCAAACAAGAATTAGGGTCCACCAATAAATACATCTGAAAGAAGTTTGCTCAGTTAGAGAATGGGGAGTAACTGCTAACGGGTTTCTTTTGGGGGCAATGAGAATGTTCTAAAATGGACAATGCTGACAGTTACACAACTCTGAAATTCCTAGAAAACACTTAAGTATATACTTTAAATGGGTGAATTGTACATTATGTGAATTATATTACAAAGTTGTGGGTGGTTTTTTGTTTGTTTGTTTTGAGACAGTCTCACTGTTACCCAGGCTGGAGTGTAATTGCACAATCTTGGCTCATGGCAACCTCTACCTCCCGGGTTCAAGCGATTCTCCTGCCTCAGCCTCCCAAGTAGCTGGGATTACAGGTGCCCACCACCACACGTAGCTAATTTTTGTATTTTTAGTAGAGATAGGGTTTCACCATGTTGGCCAGGCTCATCTCAAACTCCTGACCTCAGGTGATCCACCCACCTTAGCCTCCCAAAGTGCTAGGATTACAGGTGTGAGCCACCGCGCCTGGCTGCAAAGCTGTTATTTTTTAAAAGCTGAAAACAAAGCCAGCTATGACACCCTAAACAAATAACCCTTGGGTAGACTTGTTAATCAATGCCCCTGACTAACATTTGAAGAACTACATGCTATTCTTACCTTTATACCTTCTTTCCAAATTTTAAGATAATTTTTCTTAACATTAAGATGATATTTTTATTCCTTTTGATATGTCTGCAGGTTTTGGTTTTGTGCTAAATGTTCTGGTCTGAGCATGTATCTTTGAAATGGTCATACCCATGGGTATTTGTGTCCCCCACGTGGTTTCTGATGGGCCAGAGTTTAGCACCCTGGTAGGATAGGTGGGACAGTTTCCTGTGTCCTTATCTTCACGCCCCTATTCTTCAACTGCATGCCCCTGGGTATGTGAAGCTCACAATCTCAACTGTCTCCAACTCTAAAATGGAAATTTGCACCACCACCATTGCAGAACTGTTACGGGCAGACAGGATGATGAACGAGAAGCTTCAGCCTAACCCTGAGACACAGTAGGCCCTCAACAAGTAATTCCTCTTCTCTTTCTCCAGACTGGGGGGGAAAGCAAATTTATAAAAGTACAAGTCATTTAATAGGACTCCAAAATTACTAGCGATTTGCAGCAAGAATGAGGGAAAGGAAATGTGGAATATTTTTAACTGAAGAAAACACTAGGAGAATCCAACTAAGAAGAAAGCCAATAATTAGAAGTCCAGGCAAGCCAAGCCTGAGCCTCAGGTAGTCTATGCCAGCCAGTAACAGGAGAAGTTTCCTCTTTATTTACTAGAAGAGAGAAAACATACGAAGGAATCCAGTGGCCACTTCTAGACTGAGAGGTAATGGCAGAGAACCAGAGTTGGTGCCTCTCATCGCCTCCTTCCCAGTCTCCCAGTTCTATCCAAAGGCCAGGTGCTGGCAGGGTTACACCAGGCAGGGCCTTGGCTGGCATTCTCTTGGGGCTCCTCGTAGCCTCCCTCTGAGCCCAAGTTCTCCCATAAATCGGGAAGCCCAGCTTGACCAGACAATGGCAGGAGGTACCGTGGAGCAGAGAGGCAACTTGCCCCGAGGACCAGGCTTGCAGAGCGTGGGCCGACCATCCCCACTTCAACACCAACCATTGAAGGCCCCCAAAGTGTGACCACATCTGCCTGAAGACGATCAACCGCCTAGAAACGGTAGCAGAAAGCAGAGCTCTTCCAGCTCAAGAGTAAAAGAAAATTGGCCAGGCATGGTGACTCAGGCCTGTAATCCCAGCACTCTGGGAGATCAAGGCAGGCAGATGAGTTGTGGTCAGGAGTTCAAAACCAGCCTGGTCAATATAGCAAAACCCTGTCTTTGCTAAGAATAAAAAAAAAAAAATTAGCCAGGCGTGGTAGCAGGTAACTGTAATCCCAGCTACTCAGGAGGCTGAGGCATGAGAATTGCTTTAACCTGGGAGGCAGAGGTAGCAGTGAGCACAGATTATGCCAGTGCGTTGCAGCCTGGGCAACAGACTGAGACTCCATCTAAAAAAAAAAAAAAAAAAGTTAAAGGAAGAAAATCAGGTATAATAATATTACAAAAGGACCCCCTCTCACAATTACGGAGGACGTTTCTTCAACCTCCTGCAAATCTTCATTGACCGCAATGAAAATCTCTCATTCCACAAAATCTCTCATTCCACAATTATGTGTGATAGCACTCAGTCCCCTGGGGATTAATCAGCTCCTACAGTGTGCAATTTATCTGCATCTGTAAGACATAGATATAAAGAAGACCTTCTGACAAGTACTTAAGATAAAAGGTATCCGTAATAAATGTGTGCTGAAAGGGGGATTGGTTTGGAGAGGTAGCAGGCTGCTATGAGGTTTCATTTTTCCTATCTCAGTGAACCTACGCAAGGCAAATGTCTCAAATAGGAAATGGGAAAGACAGTATGCATCCTGGATGACTAAATTAGAAACCAACAGGAAAATCCAAAACTAGACCAAGCTAATACCGATCAGGACTCCATTAAGTAACAAAGATTATTCAAAAACCCCCATACCTAGCTTCAAAACTACAGAAATGCAGAGTGAAAAAGAGATTGATCAACAGCATGAAGACTGAGGCATTTTAACCCACATATTAACGAGGCGCCGTGGCTGCCAAAAGAACTACTGGGGGAAGAGACTGTATTACCAGAGGTTTATTATCTAGGATGAAGGAGGTCAGAGTTCCATGCAACAAATCTTTATTTACTCCTCCTGAGACAGGGTTCAGGGTTCCAGGCCCTCAATGTTGTGGTTGCAGCCTCTCTCTGGCTTCAGTTCTCCAAGGACAACAGAATGAAACTGGAAACCACTTCCTAAGAGGAGTGGGGGGATCCCCCTGAAAGGGAAGACAGCTTACAACTTGGCTGTCTGCAAATACTTGAAGACATGATATTTGCAAGGATTAACCTTGTTCTTTGTGTCCCTGGAGGATGGAAATGCTATAGAAACAAAGGGTGGAGGTTACAGGGTATTAGCAAATACCATCTGTATTATGAAGACTATTACTTTTATCATTGATTCTTATTTATTCTTGGGACCTATCAAGTTCAAGTGACTTAATATTATACAGTTTAACTTATTTTTCTGCAGCAACACACCCCGATGGGGAGGAACCCCGAACACCAATGGTGCTATTGACATGATCAGAACTCTCCAGGGGCACTGTCTCTGTTTTCTTGTGTATGTGCATGCACCCGCGAGAACTTTAAAAATTTATGGGGCCCCTGCGCTGCTGGCTAAGCAGCTCTCCGGCCTCAGACCCAGACAATGTTGTAGCTGTATACATTTGCTGGGAAGAGGAGTCAGTCTAGCTGGAAGGCTATTGTTGTTATGCAAATTGGAAAAGGAGACTTTTAAGTTACACTGTTGCAAAAGGGCTGAGAGTAGGTGGCAGCTTAGGGCTTTCACTTTCAGAGAGAAAGACTTAAGGTGTGCCTGGAAAAGGAGAAGAGGGGACTGAGTGGTCACCAGAGCTGTTTCTGCCTCAGATCCTGTGTAACTGCTCCCTGTGAACACTGAGGAAAGCATCCACATACTCTACGTGACCCAGATTATGCACAACACACAAACTTTTTCTACATCCACCCTGAATCCCAAAACTACCAAATCCAACCACACTGAGAAAAAACCTTAGTTGTTGTTAATCATTACTTTAAGTTGAGGAAATGGGCTTCTGGTATAATAAAACACATCTAAAGGACTCTTTAGAAGAAGAAAAGACAGTGTTTTATTTCAGGCAAGTGCAATATATGCAGCATATTTTACAGCTGAAGGTGGAATGTGGGTCTTGAAGCAGCAAACTTGGTCTTTTTCCATCTGATTCATTACAAAGATTAAGCTCATGCTGGAGCCCTAAACTGCCACCTACTCTCAGCCCTTTTGCAACAGTGTAACTTAAAAGTCTCCTTTTCCAATTTGTATAACAACAATAGCCTTCCAGCTAGACTGACTCCTCTTCCCAGCAAATGTATACAGCTACAACATTGCCTGGGTCTGAGGCCGGAGAGCTGCTTAGCCAGCAGCCCAGGGGCCCCATAAATTTTTAAAGCTCTCGCGGGTGCATGCACATACACAAGAAAACAGAGACAGTGCCCCTGGGAGTTCTGATCATGTCAATAGCACCATTGGTGTTCGGGGTTCCTCCCCATCGGGGTGTGTTGCTGCAGAAAAATAAGTTAAACTGTATAATATTAAGTCACTTGAACTTGATAGGCCCCAAGAATAAATAAGAATCAATGATAAAAGTAATAGTCTTCATAATACAGATGGTATTTGCTAAGGAGTGTTTTACTTCCAATTATGTGGTCAATTTTAGAATAAGTATGGTGTGGTGCTGAGAACAATGTACATTCTGTGGATGTGGGGTGGAGAGTTCTGTAGATGTCCATTATGTCCTCTTGGTCCAGATCTGAGTTCAAGTCCTCGATATCCTTGTTAATTTTCTGTCTCATTGATCTGTCTAATATTGACAGTGGGGTTAAAGTCTCCCACTATGATTGTGTGGGAGTCTAAGTCTCTTTCTAGGTCTCTAAGAACTTGCTTTATGAATCTGGGTGCTCCTGTACTGGGTGCATATATATTTAGGATAATTACATCTTGTTGCATTGATCCTTTACCATTATGTAATGCCCTTCTTTGGCTCTTTTGATATTTGTTGGTTTAAAGTCTGTTTTATTAATACCGGTGGTATTAACAATCCTCTTCATAAATGATTTTATTACAGATGGCAATCAGTGGTACAGTGAGACATAGTAAATTGCAAAGTCACACAGTTAATATATGTGAGGCTGAGCTTGAATCCTGACGGTTGGGCCTGAGCTTTTACCAAACAGTAGCTGCTAGACACTGTATTCCTTAATAGTAGCTCCTGTAGTGATTCTTTTTTATGGTACCACAGTTACCATGAAGTTCTGATTTTCTCTACCATCAGATTTGAACAGTAGAATGTGAAACGCTGTTCTGAGGGACTCTGGTAACTGAGGGTCTAGGCTGTAAGGTGCTCCCTTCCTGAAGGGAGGCTGTTACAGGCAGGGGAAGGGCTAGAGTCCAGGTGTGAAGACAGTGTGTGAAATGGGCACAGTGACTCCAGCTGAGAGGAGGAGATGGGCAGCAGAGTGTTTTATGTGAGCAAGCCAGGGCAGGTCCATGCAATCCACATGCGTGTGAAGGGGTAAGCGAGGTACTGGGGAAGCACAAAGGTTGAAGCCAATCCCAGAGACTGGGAATTCTGGCCAAGGGCAGAGGGTGCAGGAACAAGCACCAGAGCTACAAAGACCCAAAGGCTAGGTCAAAGGAGTGAGCTACAGAGACAGCCCACTGCACAGTCAGGTAAAAAGATCTGACATTGGAGCAGGAGAGAAAGAAATGGAGGAGTTGGTGAGGAGAGGTGGCTATGGGGCACAGGGCAATTCCTCTGCAATGGCAGGTCCTGTGGTTATTATTTTTGGTGATGCTACAGTTAACGATGATGCTCTAAATTTCTCAACCATGCTCTGACCTCTGCAATATGAAAGAACGGGACAATGAGCCATGCTTAAGGGCTCTGACTCCAGCCTGGCAGAGAACAAAGGCTGCCCCATTTACCTCCACAAATTAGGCAAGTTCAGATGGGGGCAGAAAAAGCCATGGTCTCTTGCAAAGGCACTGATTTCTCTGAAAATGGAAAAATGATCTATAGTCATCTCCCATGGAACTTGTGATTCTCCTGCTACTTTACATTTGGGATCCTGACAGAATCCCAAAAGACCTTTTCCAAAACCTCCTTTGCAGGAAGGTGGCTCAGCGGAGGAGGGCATCTGCGGGCTAAAGGCAGTGAAGAGATGTTACATCTTGTTAATTTGAAGATATTCACTCCAAGTGACTTCACATCAACTCTGCTGACTCTTCACTTCTTTTTGGCAAGTGAGTATTAAACCCAGGAAGGAAATATGAAGTCAATTTTATCAAAATACCTGATAATGGATTTCTGTTCCCTTGACAAAAACAGAGAAAACTGGAGAAATGCTAATAGGATTCAAAGGCCTAAGTTATGACTGAGACAATTTCCACCATGACCATCAATGAGCAAACCCAAGGAGAGCCGTGCAGAGGCCATGGGCTGTGAGCAGACAGGACTTCCTTCTCCTGGTGACCACAGGCCCTGGAACCAGAAGACAAAGGTCAAGACATCTAGAAGGTACCATCCCCTCTTCTTGGTCTCCATGGATTTGCCTCATTGATTATAATAAAACTTTGGCTCAGTGTGGTGGTCCACACCTGTAATTCCAGCACTTTCGGAGGCCATGGGAGAGGACCATTTGAGGCCATGAGTTCAAGACCCACCTGCGCAACATAGCAAGAATTCATCTTTGCAGAAAATTTAAAGATTAGCCAGGGACAGTGGTGTATGCCTGTAATCCAAGCTTACTCAGAAGGCTAAGGCAGGAAAGGATTCCTTGAGCCCAGGAGTTCCAGGCTGCAATGATCTATGATGGAGCTCCTGCATTCCTACCTGGGCAACACAGCGAGACCATGTCTCAAAAAAATAAATAAACTTGATCAAACTGACTGGTCAAATTTTGAATCTTCGGCTGCTAAATATTTTATAGTAGTTGAATATGCATTTGCCCGGCCCCCACCCACATGGTTCACAGTGACCCTGAAAGCAAGTCACTTCTCACAGCCAAGTAGAACTTCACTGCAACTTGTCATGAAACCGGCAGGTATGGGATGGAGAAAAGCAGCATAACAATAAAGGTATCCCTCTGTGGATTTGAGAAATCAGATTCATTTCTAACTCTTCACCCAATTTTTCAGAAGTAACTTTCACTGTTGCTTTTATATCCCAGATACAGAAAGGAAAAAAAAATTAGCAAATAGACCATTCAATTTTCCAAAATTAGACTCATTCATTTGAAAATGTGTTTTATATTTGCCCTTCCCTAAAATTATGGTTGGGGGGGTGGTGCTGAAAAGTTCACTTCTGCTCAGTGATGACAATTTTGCTCTGTGACTATACTGTTTATAACACATTGTTGGAACTCAATTTCACTCAGTATACCTTCAGAGGGCACCCGTTCTGTGCCAGACACGCCTCTATGAGATGAATAAGCCGGGGGAGTTCACAAGCTAATTAGCAGACAGATGCAAAGCACATCAAACAATGATAAACGCTCTCTTCAAAGTACAAGTTGCCAGCTGCAGTTACAATCTATGGCATTGCCAGAGAACACAACGCAGTGTATATTTGATACACTGGAGTATCCAATCTTCCTTTGTAATGTATCACTTACTTAATGCCACCAACATAAAATAAACTTTGCCCTGATGAATGCTACTTACTTATACAAACAAAATTGAGGAAATGTGTTATTAGGTCATCAAAGGATAAATTAACCTCAAGTTTCAGAAATTAGAGAATATCCTAAATGAAGCTAAAGCTCTTGTACATATTCTTATGATCTGCAACTTGCAGAACATTTTGTAGAAGTGCAACTAAAAAACAAAAAACAAAAAAACAAACAACAACAAAAAAAACAGTTCCCAAATACAAGCCAAAAATAAGGAAAAGCTTAGTAAAGGGCATGTTTCGGCAGGGCGTGGTGGCTCACGCCTGTAATCCCAGCACTTTGGGAGCCCAAGGCAGGCAGATCATGAGGTCAGGAGTTAGAGATCAGCCCGGCCAATATGGTGAAACCCTGTCTTTACTAAAAATACAAAAATTAGCCAGACGTGGTGGTGGGTGCCAGTAATCCCAGCTACTCGGGAGGGTGAGGCAAGAGAATTACTTGAACCCAGGAGGCGGAGGTTGCAGTAAGCCAAGATAGCACCACTGCACTCCAGCCTGGGCAACAGGGCAAGGCTCCATCTCAAAAAAAAGAAAAGAAAAGGGCATGTTTCTTTTCTCACTTGAGATAGAACCTACAGGGCTGTCTAATTAAACACTGTTAGTTGGAGGTGCTGGTTGTCTCATCAGCCTACAAGGCGGGAAGCTGACTTGAAGATCACTTTTCACGTTTAATTCACTCTGTTTCCTCTTCTACTCAAGTGGTTAAACATTTGTTTCACTGTTGCATCTCATTGCCTCTGCTCATCTCCCTAATAATTAAATCCTAGAATGTCAAGTCCTTCAAGACTCTCTCAAAAGGGCAATTCTTGGTATTGAAATGAAGAGCTCACTGTGCCCTTTAAAGTCTAAACTGCATCCACAAGTGGGGAATTATCAAGTCTGAACAAATCAGGTCCCTAAAGCCAGATGGGGCCGAGCAGCTTTAACTGCCCTTCTTTCTCTGCCCTGTGAAAATGCAAACTGGGGCTGGGCAAACTCAACGCCTGTAATCCCGGCACTTTGGGAGGCTGAGGCAGGTGGATCACCTGAGGTCCGGAATTCGAGACCACCCTGGCCAACATGATGAAACCGCATCTCTACTAAAAATACGAAAATTAGATGAAAGTGGTGGCAGGCACATCTATAATCCCAGCTACTCGGGAGGCTGTGGCAAGAGAATAGCTTGAACCCAGTCGGGGCAGAGGTTGCAGTGAGCCGAGATCGTGCCACTTCACTCTAGCCTGGGCCAAAGAGTGAAACTCCATCTCAAATGAAATATGTCAGGGGAATGAATCTCCTTTGCGGCATGTGGCCCTGAGGTTTCATTTCTGCGACCTCTTCCTCGGACACGCAGCCAAGCCATGTTGTTATTTTCCCATTACACACACACACAAATAGTGAATGGACATAGCATGCCACAGCGGACACATATTGAGGGTAATTATCACTTAGAAGAGTTAACTTTGCAAATCATACGCTAACCCAACAGTTTCCATTGCAGTGCTCTAAGTTTGTGGATACTCACTGGATCCTGGAGGCTTTTGCTTCCTCTAAGACTCTGGCCATCGGCCCTGAGTACTTCTGATTTACTTCCAAAGTTTCTCTTTCCTAAAAAACCATAAATACCCCCACTTAGGGACTGGGAGACTTAACCCAATTGACTGGGTTTGCATTTCTGGAAGAAAAAATAAAATAACATAAAATTCAACTCAAAGCTTAAGTATTTGCAGACAGCTTTTTGTCCTACTTGCAAATGTTCCCTCAGTAATACATGTGACAGAATTAGGCAATGTGGTAGGGAGGTAGATAATTTAATGTAAAATATTCTTTAAAAGGGATCACATGCTAGTAACTTCCAATTTACAAACTCAATTATGAACCCGTAAAAATGACATAGAATAGTAACGAACTGCTCAAATAGCTAGAAAAATGGACTTTTTTTAAAAAAAGAAAATTAAGACTACTTTCACCAAAGTGCTATATTGTGGTTGTCACGTGATTGAGGGATGTTTGTTTTCAATATTATTTATTTCTATCTTATTTCCTCCAATGAGCAGATGTGTCACTAAGAGTTTTTTCTTAAGAATTACAGTGCCCCTCATATCTACTCCTCCACTAAGCAAATCATCACTCAGGCTACAGAGCACCAAAAAAGAACGCAGGAATGTGTTCCAAGGAAGCCTTCGTAAAATGAGAACAGGACACCTTTCTCTTTAGCGTATTTGCGGATCACAACTAAATGACAGGTCTTGCAGCGGGTGAGGAGGGTGCCCCAGTATTCCTGAGATGACGAGCGATCAGAACGTGGTCCCCACAGAAAGGGGAAGGAAACTGTGGCCACGGGGCCTCGCTTGCATTTCGAGGGAATACAGCATCTGTAGGGGACGGGGAACGACGTGGCGCCTGGCAGAGACTTTAAATGCCATTCTCAGAGTCTGTGGCTTTCGTGGCTCAGATTAGAAAGTCTGTGGTTTAAAGTAATGGCCCAGAAGGGAATCGAGCTGAGCCACTTCCCTTCAACATGTCTGCTAGGAAAAGAGCATTCAAAGCAGAACCTTCAGGGGAAACAGAGAGGACTGCAAAATAGAGAGGAATGGTAGGTAATTTCTGGAGGTGAGAGGAAGTGGTGAATGGGAATCTGGGTTTTTCTGGCATGCCAGCTACAACTTCTGTTTCTCTTTAGTTTCATTCACGTTAGCTCCCGCCGCTCCCACTTTCCCACCTTCCTTCACAAGTCCTTCACGTTTGCACTCTTGCCCTAATGCGGCTATAGTTAGCTGGTTTCAGACCACACCTTCCATTAGGAGACCTCAGACAATCCTAGGCATTTACTCCGGGTCAGCTTCCTATGGAAAAGCATACAAATATGTTGGGAACAAGAGGCAGGAACAGCAGCGTGCATGCTTCTCAGCCAGATATGATCTGTCAGTTATAATCGGGTTCAGTCTTAGGAAAAACATGAATTATGATTTGCCAGGAAAACAAATGCATCTGCAGGAACCAGTGAGTCAGCTGACTGCAAACTGCTGCACAAAGATAACAAATGTGTGCCTCCCACAGCCAGCCCACACAATCGGGGACAGATTCCTCAGCGACAGAGAGGCCCCATGATGTTGCTGCAAGGGTGTGTGTCTTGATTCAGACAAGTTCATTTCAAAACATAGTTTTCATCTGTACATCTTTTTAAATAGGTAACTACACAGTACAGACCCAGATAAAGGAAAAAGTCATTCTGTAGTTTTCATTTCTTTAAGCCAAAATATTAAATGGAAAATATGTGCTTTTCGACAAACGCAGCTTTATCATTTCAGAGACATTGTATCTTCACCTTGTATTTTAGTTGAACAGAGGAAATGAAGAACCATCAAAATGACACCCCACAGCTCCTGGAAACAGTTAATGAGGAGTTCCTAAACGAAGAGTCATTTCTGTCAAACACATTTTCAGGGGAGTGGATCTATCAGCAAGGAAAGATAACTTGTTAGTCATATAAATCCTCCTGAGAGCAAAGAAAAGTTTTCTGTTATTTTTTTCATTTTTGTTTTTGTTTTTTAAGTATAACCAAGGTCAGGTGCAGTGGCTCATATCTGTAATCCCAGCACTTTGGGAAGCTGAGGTGGGGGGATCACTTGAGCTCAGGAGTTCGGGACAAGACTAGCAAGATAGTGAGACCTCATCTCTACAAAACATTAAAAAATTAGTTGGGTATACTAGCATGCACCTGTGGTCCCAGCTACTCAAGAGGTTGAAGCAGGAGGATCGCTTGAGCCCAGGAGTTCAAGGCTGTGATGCGCCAAGATGCTGCCACGGCACTCCAGCCTGGACAACACAGTGAGACTGTCTCAAAAGCAAATGAAAATGTAGACATAAAATTTCATTCTAATTTTTAAAAGCACCAGAGCAGGTACTATTGGTTATAGGGCTGTTTTTCTGCAAAAGAATGTGTTTGCCCAACTGAACTGTTATTCAAGCATTTTGCTCACAATGAAAACTAAAAACATTAGTCAAAAGCCATCATTTACAGATGAGGAAACTGAGGCAATTTACCTTAAACCAGACAGTTATAGCACACTGTGTATAGTAACTGCTGAGATTAGCCACATGGCATCTGGCTTTGCAGTGTGAAACAAGAGCACGCTGACATCACCCCATTCACACACTTCATAATTCCTGAGATTTAACTGCTCATGGTATTGAAATGTACCATGCCACAGCCTAAATGAGAGTCTCTATGCCACTATACAAACCAGAAGATCTGTGTACACCACCTCCTGCTCACGGGGCAAGAGGCATGGTCATCCCTCTCTAAGATGCTCAGAGGAAGAAGAAAATATGGTGTTGAGCAACAGAGAGCCATTTCTGTCCTGTGGGTTTGCAAGATAACAAAGCCATCAGCAAACATCTCTCTTCATTGTAGGGTCAGTTTGAATATTAGCATCATATTACTTTAATTTTCCAATTTTCATGCTACAAGGAAAAGTGAAACATTCCATAGTCTCAAATGCCAAATTTAAACTAAGGGTATGAGTAAGTCTTTTTCTTTTTTTTTTTTTTTAATGAAGGAAGAGGTCACAATTCTAATCTCCGTGGACTTCCCTTCTTTGACCCCATAGTGAAGGAATTAGCATGTCAAAGGCTTTTTACTGTTAATGTTAGCATCACTGTTATTTCCACCTCTTTAGAAGATGAGCCAGCCTGGGTCAAAGAGTAAAACTCTATCTCAAATGAAGTATGTCAGGGGAATCTCTTTCAAGGCATGTGAACCTGAGGTTTCATTTCTGTGGCCTCTTCCCAGGACAGGCAGTCAAGCCATGTTGTTATTTTCCCATTACAAAAAAAAGAGAAGTGGAAATAAAGTCAACTTTATTAAAAGCTGAAGTTTCAAGTTTTTGTGCGTTATACCAAAAATTTCATAAAGAATGATTTTTAGATTTTATGTGGAACATTTACCAATTCTCAACAGCACAGACTCCGTCTTTGATTATTTTTAAATGTTCAGAGTGGCCAAATTATGTTAAATGATATTTTGCCAAGAAGTTTGTCCCGTTTCGAGGTAAGGAGAAGACAACATGGAAGAAGAGGAAGTCATTTATGGTTCAATGGAAACCACCTTACAGAATAACTCAGACCCCCGACCTCAACTCCACAAGCAAGGACCCAGAAAGGGCTTCCCAAAGCCCACGGCTTGTGAGCGGTGCAGGTGACCTCCAACACAGGGCTCCCTGGGTCTGGCTTCAAGCTCTTCCAGCTGGGATACCTGAAACCAAGCTCCACCTCTCCTTACTCAGTTCCCGTTGGATGCTTCCTCCACCCACACACAAATTTTTTCCACATGTGCAGTTCACTTTCCAAAATTTCATTCACTGACTACAGAAAAAAGGTGCAGGTGTCTAGAGTGAGAAGTTCCAGATCCATCCTTGTGCTTCGACATATTTCAGTGACTTCTTAAAATTCTCAGTACTGCACGCAGCAGCTATGTAACAAACTGGCTGCTGCTGCACTTGGATGTAAAATGCTTGATTCTCTGTTTCTTCTCAACCTCATGGAACTAAGAATGATTTCTTATGCCAGAGAACTATATAGACCTACCGAAGAAAAACTTTGGACTTACTGCTGAGATTACATTAGGCTATATAAACTGAGTTATCCATGTGAAGATTAAAAAAAAAAAAAATGCCTTTAAAAAAAAAAGAAATCAAATCTTACACAATAAGAAGAAAGTACATGGAAATAACTCCAAAAAGCACGCCCTCAGTAAATTTCCTTGCTTGGGTGGAAAGAGGTCATGGAATAGAGATGGTTGTCTCCTAGAATTAAAACTACCCTTGTTCACGATCAATACCACTTTTCTCTCTATGCAGAGCTCCTGTTAGAATTAGAACATATTAGGCCAGGCACAGTGGCTCACACCTGTAATCTCAACACTCTGAGGGGGCAAGGTGGGAGGACTGCTCGAGTTCGGAAGTTTGAAACCAGCTTGGGCAACACAGAAAGACCTCATCTCTACTTAAAATAAATAAATAAATAATCAATTTTTTTTTTTAAACGCTAGCCAGGCATGGTGGCACATGCCTTTAGCCCCAGCTACTCAGGAGGAGGATCTCTTGAGCTTGAGGCTGCTATGAGCCATGAGCACACCACTGCACTCCAGTCTGGGCAAGAGAGTGAGATCTGCCTCAAAAATTAAAAAATAATTACAACATATCACTCGCCAAATTTCTTCCAGATATAACACTACAATAGGTCAAATTTAAGAATTACCCAGTGATAACAATTTCTTAGGGAAGACTTGAAATAAAATTCTCTTTCCTACAAAACAAATCTCATTTACAAAACAGCTCATAGGACTAAAATTCTGGATAGACATAAAAGACGAATTGAAGGATTAGTCCTTCTGGTTATTAAGGCTATAGTTTGGCCTATTCAAGAGTTTACTAGTCATCCATTTACGTACTTAAGTTACTGGTTATGTTTTTGGTGAAGAAACAAACTATGTTTCTGCCAAGAAACAAAAACCACCAATCTCTATTTTTTTTTTCAAAAAAGGATAAAATTATAAAACTCTACAAAATAATAACATAGAGGAAAATCTAGATGACCTATAACTTTTTAGATACAACACCAAAAGGCAAAGGCAATCCATGAAAAAATAATTGGCAAGCTGCATTTCATTACAATCAAAATCTTCTGCTCTGCAAAATGCATTGTTAGAAGAATCAGAAGATATTACAGGCTGGGATTAAATATTGCAAAATATAAATCTGATAAAGGACTATTATCCAAAATACACGAAAGACTCTTAAAATTCAATAGAAAAACAAATAGCCCAATTAAAAATAGGCAAAAGATCTGATTAGATCTCTCACCAAAGATAGACAGATAGCGAATATGCACATGAAGACGTGCTCAATATCATATGTTACTAGGGATCTCCAAATTAAAGCAACAGTGAGATACCAGTACACACCTGTTAGAACGGCCAAAGTCTAAAACACTGACAACACCAAATGCTGGCAAGGATGTGGAGCAACGGGACCTCTCATTCATTTCTGGAGGGCATGCAAAAATGGTACAGCCGCTTTGGCAGACAGTTTCTTAAAAAACTAAACATGTTCTTTCCATATGACCCTATGACTGCACTGGGTCATATATCTACCCAAATGAGTTTAAAACATATGTCACCATGGAAACCTCCACATGGATGTTTATGGCAACCTTCTTCATAACTGCCCAGACTTGAAAGCAACACAGATGCCCTTCAGTCGGTGAATGGATAAACAGTGGTACATCCAGATGATGGAATCTTATTTAGCACTAAACAAATATGAGCTATCCAGCCATGAAAAGACATAGAAAAAATGTAAATGCATATTACTAAATGAAAGAAGCCAGTGTGAAAAGGTTACATCCTGCATGATCCCAAATACGTAACATCTTGAAAAAGGCAAAACCATGGAGACAACAGAAGGATGAATGGGTGCTAAGGGTTGGAGTGAAAAGGGATGAGTAAGTGGAGCATTGAAGATCTTTAGGGCAGTGAAAATATGCCCCATAGGATACTAGCATGCTAGATATTGTCATGATACATTTGTGAGAACCCACAGAAGATACATCAAGAGTGAACCTTTACGTAAACTGTGGACTTTGGGTGAGAATCATATCAAGGTAGGTTCATCATTTGTAATGAATGGACCACTCTGGTGAGGGATGATGACAGTGGGCAGGCTGTGCAGGGATAGAGAAATGAGGTACATAGGAAATCTCTGTATCTCCTGCTCAGTTTCGCTGGGAATGTAAAACTGCTAAAAAAAAAAAAAAAAAAAAAAAAGTCTGTTTTTGTTTTTTGAGACAGAGCCTTGCTCTGTCGCCAGGCTAGAATGCAGTGACATGATCTCGGCTCACTACAACCTCCGCTGCCCAAATTCAAGCGATTCTCCTTCCTCAGCCTCCTAAGCAGCTGGTACCACAGGCATGCGCCACCATGCCCAGCTAATTTTTTGTGTTTTTAGTAGAGACGGGGTTTCACCATGTTGGCCAGGATAGTCTCGATCTCTTAACCTCATGATCCACCCGCCTCAGCCTCCCAAAGTGCTGGGATTACAGGCGTGAGCCATAGTGCCTAGCCAACACAGATTCTTAAGGTTAAGAATTTAACCATATAAAATCAAATTCCTGGGTAGTTGCAAGTTTGCTCAGTGAACTCGCGTGGGTTCAGGTGACTTAACTCACATAGTTCAAGTGACTTAATTGACCACTAGATCTTTTTTTATGGGTTCAGAGAAAAGTCAGCAGAAACTGCCCATATAGGGGGTGAGAGGCATGGCAACAGTTTCTGGTACACATGCTGCCTGTCTCCTGTGATGGGGAGAAGATAACGGAGGCCTAAGAGAACACATAGACTTGAAGAGCCCAAGGCTGGCGCAGGAGAGTAAACAGCTCCACCCAGCACTGCTCCAGGCCCAGTGAGGCAACCTCCCTGGAGTCTGAAGTCTTTTTTTTTTTTTTTTTGAGACGGAGTTTCGCTCTTGTTACCCAGGCTGGAGTGCAATGGCACAATCTCGGCTCACCGCAACCTCCGCCTCCTGGGTTCAGACAATTCTCCTGCCTCAGCCTCCTGAGTAGCTGGGATTACAGGCACGCGCCACCATGCCCAGCTAATTTTTTGTATTTTTAGTAGAGACGGGGTTTCACCATGTTGACCAGGATGGTCTCGATCTCTTGACCTCGTGATCCACCCGCCTTGGCCTCCCAAAGTGCTGGGATTACAGGCTTGAGCCACCGTGCCCGGCCTGAGTCTGAAGTCTTAAATGTGATTTTAGGGAAATAATTTATTATGATTGCCAGTCAGTGACTCAAACGTGTGTGTGTATATGTGTGCGTGTGCATGGGTGCGTGTCTTTGTAATTCTTCCTCCACATCCTTCAGCTATTTTCTAAGCTGCACCAACAGTAAACTTCTGGGCTACTTTTAGTAAGAGATTCTTTTTTTTTCTGGAGAAGGACATTTCATTCCTCTTAGCTATGACATATTTGACATTTTTATAGAAAGCAAAAACCGTAGGTGGGAGGTAGGAATGTTCGTGTTTCTGTAAACTGCCTCTAAAGAAGCTGCCACCATTGGTGGGGAAGACCTGTATCACGGCTTACAGAAGTATACTAAAATGGACATGAGCACTATTTATGTTCTTCAGAAGATTAAAGAAGATGGTTGGTGTCTTTTATCTATTTTGAGAAAGTAACAAATTTATATGATGAAAACGTTCACAGAAACTAGAGATAAGGTTGCAAAAATAAATAAGTACCTTGCTTTCTTATATAATAAGACATTCAAGTATTAGAAAATTGGAACTGCTACACAGGAAGTCATTATGACATTAAGGCAAACTTTAGCTATTAGATGCCTTTTTTCTTCCCTTATTAAGCACAACCATCGGTGAAGAAGTGAGCCCGTCGGCTGCTGTCTGGAATGAAGAACGCTATGTTGCTTTCCAGCCTCACATTTCCCCTTTGTGCACTACAAGATAGGGACTGTTTTGTGAGAAACACAAAACAATGAGGAAGAAGTTGTTATTGACAAACTGAGTTTGGCCTCGTGTGCTGATCTCAGAAACCGCAGGGTGTCAGCCAGCTTCCATCCAGTGAGGGGATTTGTCCGTCCGACTTGAGTTCAAACAGAGGGAAGCAGGCATGATGTTTAGGAGAATACATCACACACCCTCTGCCCACAACCAAGGTCTCATCTTAGAAGTGATGAAAATAGAGAGTCAAAAAAGGAACAACTGAACACTGCTCACGGAAACAGGAAACACCTCAATGACATCCCACAGAAGCACGTTCAACAGTTAGGAACTCCAGTCTCCTCATTATACACCCATTATCTCGGGGGCCAATTATTTCACACTCCAGCTGCCAGTTAACTCCTGGGCCACCGTGAAACCCACAGAATGCTTCTATGCCCAGAAGGTTCTCAAGTATCTGCTATCATAACATAAACCTAAGGGCCCAGTGAATACTGGTTTTTTATTACAAATTGATATGTGGGTACATTTCCCCAGAAAATGTTACATCGTTTTGCCACTACCTACCGAGCTAGCATGCAAGCTCTCTGAGCTTCAATTGCTGCATTACAAAATGAGCACAGAATTAGGAGGTAATTAGGGGAATTATCTTAGCACTGGAATTTGAGGTCATTTCCTCATTTTCGAATACTGGGAAACAAAGCATATTTGAAATTGTTCGCCACAACTCCGGTGACACAGCTCTCCACTGCAGAACATCTCACTGGTGCTAACAATTACAGACCTGTGCTTAAATGCCTCAATGACATATGCTGGTTGAGACTGATCAAAACAAGTCTGGAAGAAGTCTGGTTAGAAGAGTATTATTTTACATACAGATAATGTGTTAGCAACTTGAGTATTAAATTTGGCACATGAACTTTTAAAAGTATTGGGATTGGGTGGGGATTTTCTTTTTCTTTCTCTGTTTTTGAGATAGGGTCTCACTTTGTCATCCGTGTCCCCCAGCCTGGAGTGCAGTCATGCAACCATGGGTCACTGCAGCCTTGAACTCCTGGGCTCCAGCAATCCTCCTCCCTCAGTCCTCCAAGAAGCTGGAACTACAGGCATATGCTATCATACCTGGCTAATCTTTGCATTTTTTTGTAGAGATGGGGTTTTGCCTTGTCACCCAGGCTGGTCTCCAATTGCTGGGCTCAAGTGACCTACCTGCCTCAACCTCCCAAAGTGCTGGGATTACAGGCATGGGTCACCACGCCCATCTGGGATATGCTTTTCTAAGGAAGAAACAGACATATCAAGACAATCTCAGAGAAGGCGGCTCCACATACTGATGTTTTATAAACCTGTGTCTGTGACCAACCTCTGGGGTCGGAGCTGGGACACCTCAAGTCTTCAGTCCCTGCTTTGCTATAATACTCTTCTAACCAGACTTCTTCCAGACTTGTTTTGATCGGTCTCAATCAGGATATGTCACTGGGACATTTAAGCACAGGTCTGTAATTATTAGCAACAATGAGATGTTCTACAGTGGGGTGCCCGTCCAAATCCCCGGAGTTGCAGTGAAAAATTTCAAATATCCTTCATTTTCCAACTCCTTCCTGTCAAATACTGGGGACACAGTTCTGCTTCCGCAGCAAAGGAGACACTCAAGCTGGTGGTCTGCCCCATCAGCTGGCAGGTTAGCACAGAACCCAGCAATATTCAAAGGTGCAGTTCAGCTCATTCTCCAAACAGGAGGGCAAGATAAGGTTTTAAAACTTAATGTGCAGCGGCGACTGCCTATAGAGTGATTTTAGTCCTTCTCCCTGTCTTCATTGCTGCAATTCAGAAAGAATAAAAATGCACAGGCTGGGTGCGGTGGCTCACGCCTGTGGTCCCAGCACTTTGGGAGGCTGAGGCAGGTGTAACACAGGGTCAAGAGATTGAAGACCATTCTGGCCAACACGGTGAAACCCTGTCTCTTCTAAGAATACGAAAATTAGCTGGGTGTGGTGGCATGCACCTGTAGTCCCAGCTACTCAGGAGGCTGAGGCAAAAGAATCGCTTGAACCTGGGAGGTGGAGGTTGCAGTGAGAAGAGATGGCACCATTGCACCCAAGCCTGGCAACAGAGAAAGACTCCATCTCAAAAAAAAAAAAAACATGAAACACCAAAAAAAAAAAAAAAAAAAAAAAGTGAGAAAAAGGGATAAAGGATACCTTATTATCAACTCTGGATATTAAGCATGTCTTTTTTCCCCCCCTCTATCAAATGCAAACCTTTTCACATACTTTTGAGTTTTTAAACTAGGTAAAATCTCAAGGAGCAATTTTTTTAAAAATACATTATACTGTAAGAACCATGACTTCAGCCATATGAATCAAAAATATATATATACACACACACAACCCACATACCACATTCATCTCTGCTAGGGACTTCTAAGTCCATAGGCAATAACCTTCATAGATTTCATATGTAGAATTCAATACTTTGCATGATTATTGAAGTTACAAACTTCCAATCTCTTAGACTTACTAAGAAAAAAACGATACAACTCTGTGGGCCTCCTATTTCAAAAACGGTGTGGGAAATGAGCAGAAAGCAAAGGTTAATTTTGTTTTAAAAAAAAAAAAATCAACTTTGCAAGAAAGGCTTGCATCCAGTGAGCGGGATGGCAAACTGCTTTCATGAATGATTCATCCTTAGAGACTGCAGATGGGTTCCTCAAGGCCTGCTGATGTGGCCCTGTACGTGGACCATGGAACCCTGACAAACACCAGCAGGGAGGCCACACACCTCATTCAGAAGTACTAAAAAATAAAACCAAAAAGGTCAGGAAGCAGGTAGAGTGATATTTATGCACTGAAAGAAAAAGAGCAACAATGCCCCAAATAGTTTCTTACTTAAAAGCACCCCCGATTAAGTCAGATCTATAAATACAGAAAAGATAAAGAGCAAAGCCTCCCAGTCTACAACCACGTGTCGCTCTTTGCTGTTTAACAACAACAAGGAAGAACTGGACATAGAGGTTAGCACCACAATCAGGTGGAATCTCATTTATCTGGCACCTTTAGAGAGCGTGGTCTTCCCCCGGAAGAATTTTCCTGAAAATCAAAACTTGCCCTGCACCTACAAAACTTTAAAAATAATTCTAACCATTAGTATTTCCGAGGGATTTGCACTATATACTTTCTTACCTTCTTCAATGGGGGCAGGGCACCTAATCTGATCTTTCAGTGAGTATTCGTCATGTGTTTTGTGTTTTGTTTCGCTGCTGTTTTTGTTGTTGTTCTGGCATCCAGGCTGGAGTGCAGTGGCATGCTCATGGCTCACTGCAGCCTCAACTTTCCAGGCTCAATTGATCCTCCTGCCTCAGCCTCCTAAGTAGCTGGCACTACAGGCGGGTGCCACCGCCCCCAGCCAATTTTTGTATTTTTTGTAGAGACGAGGTTTTGCCAGGTTGCCCAGGCTGGTCTTGAATACCTGGGGTCAAGCAATCTGCCCACCTCAATCGCCTGAAGTGCTGAAATTATAGGCGTGAGCCAGTGTGCTCAACCATTATCCTGTTTTTTGCTTAAAATAGCTGGGTGTGCTCCTTAGTGCTTCTCTAACATTTGGATTGGCTTTCATCATTATGTAAGTGCCCACAGAGAACAGTGGGGAAAGCTTTGGAGACGAGCGAACCTGGGTTCAAATCCCAACTCCACTATTTCATAGCAGGGTAAACTTACTCAAGTTACCTTACCTCCCTCAGTCTCTATTTTCCTATCTGTAAAATGGGGATAAAATGTACCATGTCAAGTGGTTGGCACACAGTGAGCATTTAACAAATGTTACTTCTCTGCTTCTGTCGCTTCCCTTTGCTTTCTCCAATGACACACTGGGAAAGTCCGAAACCAAATATGTAAGGAATATTACGATATGATAATTCTCAGAAGATTCCGAAAGGGGCTAGGCACGGTGGCTCATGCCTGTAATCCCAGCACTTTGAGAGGCCGAGCAGCCTGATGACCTGAGGTCAGGAGTTCAAGACCAACCTGGCCAACATGGTGAAATCCCGTCTCTATTAAAAATATGAAAATTAGCTGAGCGTAGTGGCGCATGCCTATAGTCTCAGCTACTCAGGAGGCTGAGGCAGGAGGATTGCTTCAGCCTGGGAAGTGGAGGCTGTAGTGAGCTGAGAGCACACCAGTGCACTCCAGCCTGGGTGACAGGAGAAAACCCCATCTCAAAAAAAAAAAAAAAAAAAAAAACCTGAAAGGGTCTTGAAGCCACCCTAGCAGTGTTGCGTATTCCACTGGGGGTATTATAACCCCCGTTTCCAGTGCTCCATTTTTGTTTAACTTCAGAGTCTAGGCTGTGTTCCAGAAAGTTGTAGACCTTTTTGTACCTTACTTCAAGCTTTTAGATAAAACTTTATTCCAACAGCCTAAATAGAAAGCAGATTAATTGACATAGCAACTATAAGATCTTGACAAAAGAAGGAACGCTTCACTGGCTGACTCTGCAAGCAGGCTTTCTTTCATGTTCCAATAATATCTCAACTTTTAAACATTGAAATCAGTAGACCCTCATCCACTAAGTGGGTCAGAGCTCTCCCTCACGCTGCCTGGTTTTGGAAACTGCTACTTTCACAACATGGTTTGTGAAGGTCATACTTCTTATGTCAGGTTGCTTGCTCCAAACCAATTTGACAGGTGAGAAATGATCCAGATTCTGATAAACAGAAAGAGCCCATGAGGACATCCGGCTTCGTTCCTCCACTCTGTAAGGACTGAGGTCTGCAGGAGTGCAGCGGGTGACCCCAACAGCACACTCAGCTAGTGATCATGGCTGTATCAGTCGATTCTCACGCTATACCTGAGACTGGGTAATTTATAAAAGAAAGAAGTGTACTTGACTCGTAGTTCCACAGGGCTGGGGAGGCCTCAGAAAATTTACAATCATGGTGGAAGGGGAAGCAAACATGTCCTTCTTCACATGGTGGCAGCAAGGAGAAGTATGGAGTGAAAGGAGGGAAACGCCCCTTATAAAACCATCGGATCTCATGAGAGCTCACTATCACAAGAACAGCAATAGAGGTAACCACCCCCATGATTCAATTACCTTCCACCAGGTCTCTCCCACGTGGGGATTTTGAGAACTACAGTTCAAGATGAGATTTGGGTGGAGACACAGCCAACCCATCTCAATGGCTAACCTCTCCAGAGAGCTCACAGTGAGCCAGATGCTGTGCTCTATGTGCATCTCACATCGTCAACAGCCCTCTGCAGTGGCGCCATTATCATCACCCCAAGAGAGGGATGCACCAAGCCTCAACAAATTAGAAGAACTGAGCCGTCTAGGTCTCCCAGGCTCCATGACCACCCGCTACACGAAGAAACCCCAGACATCTATTCACCCCAAACACCGAGGCAACTCCTACCCTTCAGTAGAGGTACAAACATGTGCTATTCTCTTGACCCCCACAGGGCCAAAATACTCAGTTAAGAGCTCATAAGTTCTCCTGGACAAATACTCAAAATACTGGTGAGGATACAGGCCAAGGAAGAGACTCCAAGATGAGTCTCTCCCTTAAATTCTTATTGAAATGTTAAATCACTCTGGCATGATCAGTGCAGGCAAAAAAGTTTCCATCCTAGTCATACCAGGCACCCTCCCATAGCAACACAGCTGGGCCCACAACATAAGAGGTTTACATGAACTTCTCATTCACTACTCACACATTTATTCACAGATAAAGACACGAGCCACTGGTCTGAGGCACACCTAGCATCACCAAGTCAGCCTGAATCACTGAAATGACTCCCATCAGCTATCCCCACTCTGTGCTTTCCTTGTAGCATGGAAAGCTGTTCCTCCAACGTTAGTTCATGCTCCTTAGCAAAACAGCTGCAGGCAGGACAGAAATACGGTGTGGCCCAGGGCTCAAGCTTATTTCATTCCATGGGCACAGTCTGGGAAGCCAGTAGGTGCAGAGGATTTTTTGGCCTTTGTCTTTCTTGCCATCTATTCCTTTTGCTCGCCTTGCAGGCAGCCCCCAAATAATCTCCAACATCAGAGAAAGGAGGAGCTGGAAGCAGCACAGAACCTGTGGCTGGAAGCCAGCACAGTGGATGACAATTTTAAAGTCTAAATGTTCAAAACTTCCAGGGATCCATCATCCCCAAACCCACTGCTGAGAACACCTGGGCGTCACACCCGGGCAGGATCTTTGACTATTCCAAACCCTTGGTTTTGGGGGAATGGTCTTTTACAGAGCCTTGGATGGGAAGGAAACTTACAACAGACCACCTACGGGCTCTTAAACTCAGGTTTGACAAGATGAAATTTACAATGAGCAGCCATGGGTACCTGGAATTAAAAAGTGAACAAAGACAACTCAGAAGTACAGTAAGTTTATTCATTTCCCAAGGATGCTCCAGCAAAGTACCACAAACTGGGTAACATAGAACAGTGATCTATTCTCAGAACTGCTGCTGGAGGACAAAAGTGTGGAATCAAGGCATTGGCAGGACTGGTTCCTTCTGGAGGACCTGAGACAGAAGCCGTTCCTCATCTCTCCCACCTAGTTGGTGGCTCCTGGCAATTCTTGGTGCTCCTCAGCTTGTAGATGTGTCTTCTAATCTCTGCCTCCCTCCAGAATCTTGTGGTTTTCTGTGTGTGTGTGTGTGTGTGTGTGTGTGTGTGTGTCTGCCTGGCCTTCTGATGAGGACAATAGCCAGTGGATTTAGCATCTAACCCTAATCTACTACAACCTCAGCTTAACTATTTACCTCTGCAGAGACCCTATTGCCAAATAAGGTGATAATGTGAGGTTCTGGGTGAGCATGAATTTTGAGGGGACACTGTCCAACCCAGTACAGAGAGAAGTCAGAAAAGAGAGAGCAAATAAATGAGTGTAGTTAGGCCTAATGCATAGGCCTGTATGAATTTCTCACGCCCTTCTCAGATGTTCATTTACAGATGAAGAAAACAACAGAAGGCAGGCAGGCACTTACGTTTCTTCCCACCCCTGTGTTCCTAGAAATTAGGTGGAAAGAAAACCCCACACAGGTGAGATCCCAGTTAATCCAAATGCCACTGCAGGGCTTTTTCTCTAAGTCCTCGAAGTTGATGGAGAAGTTTGACTCAACCAGACTCCAAACACCTTTAAAAGTTGATCAGTGTTTAAAGAATCCAAAAGATGAAGATACTCCTTAGGAATTTGGAATGATAAATTATCGTAAGGCCTATGGTGCTTCCGCATTTAACGTCATTTTCCTGGCAGCTCCTGTTCAAAGTGCTTCAGGGAAGCCTTTTCTTCCCATAGCATCAACATAAATGCCGCCCTGTATATGTGAGCACTCAGCACTCCCGGCAATTTCATGGTGTCTGTGAGGCAAGAAGAGGCCCTTTATTTTCTCAAGCACATTTGTGAAGTGTGTGGGGAGCTGACTAAAATTAATGAATTTTTCTTGCCAACGAGAGCTAGGCTCCATAGTCGGTCATGTATTGCCAAATACACGATGTGAATGAAAGTCAATTTGTGGGGAGAAGAAGAACATTTCAAAGGAGCACAAGTCGAATACAAGCAGCCCCTGACTCAATTACGTAGACTTAAAGATGTTCCTCACCCAGACCTATACCACAGAGCCCTCCATCCCCAGTTTCACTCAGCCCTCTGCATCCCCTCAACTCACACCTTCCTCCACTGCTGCCTGGGTCCACCAACTGCCAGCCCTTCCAGCCTGTGGTCAGGCACCTGCCCTCACTTGTCACAACCCAGGGCCCACAACTGCATGGTGAATAAAGGAGAAAGAAAGAAATCCCCAGAAGTAGCTTCTCTGCCCTGGGGCTGGCAACCTTCCAAACCTTAAACCTAGTGATATGGTTTGGTTGTGTCCCCACCCAAATCTCACCTTGAATTGTACCTCCCATAATTCCCACATGTTGTAGGGGGGATCTGGTGGGAGATAATTGAATCATGCTGGGCTGTTCTCATGATAGTGAAGAAGTCTCATGAGATCTTATGGTTTTATAAAGAGAAATCCATTTGCTTGGCTCCCACTCTTGTCTGCCGCATGTGAGATGTGCCTTTCACCCTCCGCTGTGATTGTGAGGCCTCCCCAGACACGTGGAAATGTGAGCCCATTAAGCCTCTTTCTTTTGTAAATTGCCCAGTCTCCAGTTATGTCTTTGTCAGCAGCTTGAAAACAGACTAATACACCTACCCAGATCCTGCCTTCTCAAACTCTAAATACCAAAATCTAGGTTTTCTGCTAAAAAAGAACAGAACGGTTTATCATTTATCCCAAAGTCCATGACACTTGCCTCCATGGTCTTTGCTGTTATCTGGCATTTTGGCAGCCCCAGGTGCAGCCTGCATTCATCTACAACTGAGGCATCACGCCCCTGGGACTGTCAACCCCAAAATGCTTTCCCCAGGAAGCCAGCACATTGGCCAGGGAGTCCACAGGGCCTTTGCACCTACAAAGCTGCCATGTGCAAGTGACTGCCCAGAGCGGGCAGTGGGCTTGGTTCAGCTAGCAGACTGTAATTGACGCTGAATGCAATTAACTGTATAATTTTGAGTCATTTCAGATTAATTCTGCTACAATCACAACATCAAACTAGGGCATGAGGAAGAATTGTTTTCAGAAAGAAGCCAGACATAAATAAAGTCTCCATAAGCACTGGGTTCACATCCAATTCTGACAGTTTAGCATGATAACAACTGAGTTTATCAACAAATTAATTTAGCCCAAATACACAGAGATCATATCCCACAGCTTTAAAAGCCTGGATTCCCCTGCTATTGGACCTGAAAAAACCCAAAGCATTTTGGCTTGCATGTAAGCTAAACGGTCACATTTAAAACCTCAAAAAATATGTATATGTTTACATCAGGGAGAGAAAAGTTGAGTAAAACCCAATTTTAGTCGGAACAACCCAGAAGAGTCCCAGGAAGCCCTACTCTGATTTTCTCCCAAGGGATGCCCAGCTCCTAAACCAATTTGATCTACAGCAGACAAGGGCAATACAAAAGGTAACACTCAGGGCAGCTAAAGACCACAGTGGCGGGGCACAGTGGCTCATGCCTATAATCCCAACACTTTGGGAGGCTGAGGCAAGTGGATTGCCTAAGGTCAGGAGTTCAAGACCAGCCTGGCCAACACAGCAAAACCTGTCTCTACTAAAAACACAAAAAATTAGTCAGCCGTGGTGGCAGCCACCTATAATCCCAGCTACTTGGGAGGCTGAGGCAGGAGAATTGCTTGAACCAGGAGGCAGAGGTTGCAGTGAGCCAAGATGGAGCCATTGCACTCCAGCCTGGGTGAGCAAGACTCTGTCAAAAAAAAAAAAAAAAAAATCACAGGACCCAAGGAAGGTGGACCATGGATCCATATGAGGGCAGATGGGTCCTGGTTCCCAGTCTTTTCCTGGGATTCCCACAAGTCTCCAATGCCTGCCTTACCCCAGAGCCTCTGTTCCAAGTCATGAGATCCATCTTCGGTGGGTTCAAGCTTGGGGTATTTCCATATCCGTGACCACCTGGCCAGTGGGAAGTAAGGGGAATGAGGGCTGCCTGTTCCATTTCCTAAGCCACTGTGGGGAAAAATATTCTTAGCCTTCCAGACAGGACTCCTAAATGCCACCAACTGTACAAACGTGGCTGAATGTGACATGCTACAAGCTCAGTGGGGGTTCAAATAGGCACCTGCGGTTTAAGACACCAGCCCTTATAAACCTCATTATTTCTAGTTATGTTTTGTGACCCAAACAGTCACTGTGGACAGGAAGTTCTGGAACCCACTGGTGGGGTTCTTGGGTGTCGTTTTCATCACAGGTACACAGGCCCCATTTCTGAAAGCTGCAGTGAAACAGGAACAAGCAGAGCTGGATCCTATCAGGCAACAAAAACACTCCTTGAGGTTCTTGGAATTCAAAATGTTTCAAGAAGAAATAAAAACCCTAAGATAAATTTGGGCAGAACTTTCTTCCTGCTACACACAGCTATACCTCTCCCTCCTCACCATGCTTCTCCCCTTGTTCTGTCTTCCTGTTAAGCCTCATGAAAACAGATGATCCTTTCCCAAAGGGACCAAATAGAAGGTTCTGGAAGCACCTGTGCTGCACCTGGATTCTGGGGCTCTCCATTCTTATCTGAGGCCTGGCTCCTTAGCAAATGCTATACCAGCTGGGAGGAAAAGATAAAGATTTCAATGAGGTCATCCCAGGCACCCAAATAAAGAGAAAGTCAGGGGTGCAGACAGTTCTCTGGAGAAAATGAAGCCACCGCTAGTATTTTCAATGAATTAAATTGTAGGTTCACCTGATGCCTCGGTTCACTGGGTCAGCTTGGATGCACCCTGCTGCATGGAGGGGCCATACACAGCTTCATATAAATGAGGGAGGCGCACTGCAGAATGAAATGTCTGCTGGAGGCTGTGGCAGAGGAAGCCCTAATCTGATTTACTTCCCGGCAATGTCCTGCTTTCAATCCAATTTTCTGGACAGTTAGATTGAGACAGAATCAAAATGGGATTTGCTAAGAGCAAAAGAAAGATATTTCTGTCCCCTGGCCTTTGCCTTATTAGAGATCACCCTAGAGTCAGCCAAACTGTACAGGAAACCCAAGGTTCATCCTATAACTTTGCTTCGGAGCCTTTGACTTCGGAGCTGTGGCTGGTGAGCAGTGGCATGGAGAGGAAGGCAGACCTATGGATCCTTCCCTGCCCCGGCCCCCTCCTCTCCATCTCTCGCCCCACTCCCCCTGTTCCACCGACCCATCAGGGGGCTTCCTTATCCAGGCTTCTGCCAGAAAAGCAAATACAAACATGATCAAAGTACAACTACTCCATCAAAACACCTGGTCAACCCTCAGACACTGACTACAACATGAAAATTAAAATCCCTTCTCTCCTGTAGACATATTCTAATTAGATGAAATGGACACTCACATCATTCTGTGAAACAGCAAAAATTTCATTTATATATGGCCAGCAGGTTACCAAAAAAAAAAAAAAAAAAAAAAAAAAAAAAAGCCCAAAATGTGAAAATAATCAGAAAGCATCTTCCACTGAACTTGTCTCAGGTACAAAATAAATTCTAACTCCGTATTTTTAAGTTTTGAAATTAAAGAATGGGCTCCTTCTATCGTATTCGATTATTAGAATATCCACATATAGATCAAATTTTTTTTTTAAAAAAGGCACAGTTTAAGTATTAAGAGGATTTAATATGTGGCTTCACCAGACCAACATGGATACTTTGTTCCCTTCTAAGATGAATACCAGTGTCTAATTTCCTAAATTTCATCATTTTAAATTAAGATATCACTTGGTTAATGAGTAGAAGAATCAAAGAAAGAAGTACAGAGATCTACAGAACATATTCACTTCATAATTTCTTTTAGATCATCAGAAACACACCAACTCTTCCTTTTCTTTCAGTGGCTCAACAATCTCAGACAACAGAAAGACACAGTGAAACTCACAGAGCAGGTCATGTGACTTTCGGCAAAATTCTAGAACATCACTCAGCAGGAAACCCCTGCATCACAGTTCCAAACAGTGCTGTTTTCATCAAAAATTACAAACCTAAATGTTTTATTAGTTGCATCAGCGTTTTAGAAAAAATAATTCAGCACAGCTTATTAGGACAAACATACTGCAGTACAGGGGCCCACGACCGTGTAACAGAAATATCAGAACAGCATCAGCTGGTGCCACCTTTTGCAGTAATTACCTTATATGAAAGCAGGTGCCTACCCATCCCCAAAACTGTCCCTGCAAAGAGTGTTAAGTGTGGGATGAAAGTCATCCTGGAAATGCTAACTAATCCACAAGAGAAGCAGCACACCTGCACTGAGGCCTTCCTCCGACGGCAAGCAGTTTCCTCTCCTGCCTCCGTGTTTCTGGGATTTCTCTCTCCACCTGAATCCCACCTCACTGTGAAGGCCTTCTGTGAACTGCGCACCCTCTGATCACACACCTGTGGCACATGGCCGTACTCAGGTACCGCAGACAGGAACCCACCTTCATTCATCAGACTCTGTGCAGAAGGCATTTCTAGCTGGTTTTACTTAGCACCCAGCACCACCTCTCCGCAGTACCACGGTCCCTACTTCCAGACAAGGAAACTGTGACTTTGTCCCTCTTCCACCACGCTGTTCCAATTCTTGCAGACTGGCTGGGGCATCCCTGCTGTCCTGTGCACCTAGCTCTGCTAGCCCCTGACTAGCATCTCTCTCTCCCTAACAGGAGGTCTTTGAGGACCCAGCATAATTCCCAGCATGAAACAGGAACTCCACTCGGTAAGTGGTGATTGTGTGAGTTAAGGATCTTGTCAAAGGTCACCCAGTTAATATGGAATAAAAATGTAATTCCAAAGCCTCCACTCTTTCCAGTGACATTGTCATGGTTATAAACAATGATTTTAAAAGGAAAAAAAAAAAAAAGAAGAAAAACTCCCACTCCCCAAGGCATATTTCCTTGAAAATGAACATGAAACAAAATAAGAAATCACTTCTTCAAAGTAATCAATAAACAAGTACACTACAGAATGCCTCCAAACTGAAGCTCCTGGCAAACAGACAGACAGAAACCATAATGCCTACACTTGAGGATGTTCAGTGAGCATCCAACCACAGTGGGAGACTTCCCTCCTTCTCCCACCCATCTCCCCCTTACACAGGTGCTGCAGGTGCACACCCAAAAACAACCACAACAATAACCTCCACGCTAGAAGCCAGCCCGCGGTGCTGGTCTGTGCAGTCCCTCTGACTTGAACACTAGATGTTCAGCTCATAGAGGGAGCAGCCTCAGATGCAGGGGCCTTTTCTCCAGGCTAAACTGTGTATGACTCACAGATAAGGACATTTTGTTTGCATTTATTTGCTGCTGTGCTAGGGACACTGAAGATGAGCTATCTGAGGAGAGGAAAAAAAGGCTGAGGATGTGCTACTGGTTGGGGAAAGAGGCTCAACTGAAAGAATCGAAAAGAGGGCAGTGTTACACTTATTTGCTACTTTATGTATACACACTGTTTTCTTTTTTTTTTAAGGCAATATATCAAAAAATTCCTCAACCTCTCTACCTATCCATTATCTTTAAAGCTCATACTTTCTTCTGCTTTTCCTTTTTTTTTTTTTTTTTTCTTTTTGAGATAGGGTCTTGCTGTGTTGCCCAGGCTGGAATGCAGTGGTGCTATCACGGCTCATTGCCATTTCCATCTTCTGGGCTCAATCAATCCTCCCAGCTCAGCCTCCCAAGTAGCTAAGACTACAGGCATGTGCCACCACACTCAGCTATTTTTTTAGTTCACTTTTTGTACAGACAGGGTCTCACTATGTTGCCCAGGCTGGTTTGGAACTTCTGGGCTCAAGCAATGCTCCCACCTCAGTCTTCCCAAGTACTAGGATTACAGCCATGAGCCACCATACCTGGCCACCTTTTTTTTTTTTTTTTTTTTTTTTTTTTTTTTTTTTTTAGTTTATTGTTTTTCAAAGCTTGACTCACTCTCTTCAAAATACTATAAATTCTACACAAAAAGTTGAGCAAGACTGACAGATTCAGTAAGTTTAAAAAGCTTTTAGATTTTTTTTTTTTTGCCAGAATCTCACTTATGCCTATCCACAGAAGCATTATCTGATACCATTAGATGCACTTATCTAAAGCACATTTTGCAGGGTAAAACTGGACGTGTATTTTCATTGATTGCTTAAAGGGACGTGTGATGTTGCTGAATTTTTGTTTGGTTTGGTGTAAATCAAATCCTATGTCAGGAGTCAGGGAAAGATACGGTGAATTCTTTTGAAAGGGCAGACTTTCCTTATAACATGAATTGTGTGTTTCTAATGTGTTTTAATCACTAAACTTGGATTTTTGTGTGACTTTATTTTAGTGTATACTATTAGGGTAGGCACAGTACATACACAGGTCTCTAAAGATTAAAAACCTTTAGAGGATGGGAGTTTCTTGCAACGTGCCACCCTCAATGCATATAGCAATTTAATGGCACCAAGACTAATAGGGCTCAAAGAGCCTAATGCAGCTGAAATGACACACAAATTTCCATCAGGCGTCTCGATTTCCAAAACCAACTTTCAGCTTTCCCCAAGCTCCAAAGCAGCAAAATTCATAATTTCTTTTAACAGATCTTGTTTTTGCAGTACTATGTTTATTAGGACAGACCGCAATTGTGACAAAAGTGACTAATGATCCACATTATCCTAAGGTTTAGAAGTACAAAGTCCACACTATTATATTGACAAAACAGAGTAACAGCATGATATCACCTTGTTAGGGGGAAAAAAGAGGGTACAAAATAAACAGAACACAAAGGCTATCTTTCACCATGATTTCATTCTAAAGAACCTAAGCTTTCTAGAGTAATTTCAAGGATTTAATTCCATTCAATTCATTCCCTTTTGAGTGCTCAAAGATACCAAGGTGAGGAAGACAGCCTTGCCCGGCGATACCCACTGCCTGGCAGAGGCAGAACAATAACCAAACACCCACACGACACCAAGAGTCCACACAGGATGCTCTGGAAAGGAGGCACAGGAGTCCTTAGTGCTGCCCAGGGTACCCCAGCGCCGTCTTAATCAAGCCCTCCAGTAAAGAGAGAGAGAGAAAGGGCGTCTCACAAGGAGGGAGCCCAGAGGTGAGGCGGTAACTGCGTGGTCCCAGGTGAAACTGGAATGAGAGGAGGTGGGGACAGAGGACAAAGGGCCAGGGGACCCTAGAAGCTGTTGGGAACCACCTTTAATGACAGACTCACAGAAGTTCAAAGGAGCTTAGAGACAGTCACAGTGAGTCAGGTTTCCACATTTGGCGGCATAGTCTAGGTCGAGATCTCTAAATTCAGTTCTTTACAAATGCCTGTCATCTATGCCACCACTCTGCTTTTTTAACAGCTCACTCCCCCAATTAAGCTGCGCTTTAACAAGAAAAGGCCATCCCACATTTTACTATTCAAACCATTGAACTGATGGTCCAAGGCAGCTACTCAAAAAGCACACAGACCCCGAGCCTTTGGGAGTGAGGAAGGTGTCTCCAGAAGATGCCAGCTGCACAAGAGGACTCCCTGAGCCAAGGAATAAAAACCATGAGTCTCCAGCTCAGAACTCACCTGGCCTCCCCCACCAGCCAAAGCTGCATGCAAGAGGCTGAGGGAAGAGCTACTCAGAGGGGAACAAACTGGAAATGCCACAATCGCTCCCTTCTTCCCGACACTCAAGGCCTCTCACTGTCACAATCCCATACACACCTCAAGGGTGTGACACTTCCTTGTCTACACGATTGACATTTTTAAGCTCCTGCTAAAACATTTGCAGAAAGCTAGCCCTCCACGTACAGAGAGCGCTTACACGCGGAGTGACTTCGCAGTCTTTTGATGGCTTGATGTCGAAGCGTTTCTGGAACTATGTTAAACTACTTCTTACATTGAAAGGGAGTCAAGAGTGAATTTCTCCAGCTGTGAAAAAGGATTTGAACACACAAGTGCACTGTCTTTAGAAGTCACTGGGTGACAAAAAGCAAAACAAGCTAGAAGTTTCCATCCTCAGAATTTGGAGCAAGAAAATAACCACGCCTGCCCCCCTCCAATGCACACATACCCTGACCAAATCCTCTATTTGTCTGGGCTTTCTCTTTGCTTTGTAGGTTTAGGGGATCACTAGGAACCCGAGATCCTCTTCTACTGCAGTCCAGGAGCACACCTCAGCTCCAAAGGTTCCCTGGGTCCTCAACTTCCTGAGGTTGAGCCATAGGTGAGGCTGAACAGGGCACTGCTGCCTTAGAGGGGGTTAAGTGTGCAGACCCCTCTCGTCACAAGCAGCAATGAGTCACCAAAACGTACAAGCCCACCTGGTACTCAGCAGAGGCAGGATTTGTAGCCCTTGACCAGTCTAGAGGGGGCTCTGTCTAAATTTAGCCACATCTAAAATGCAGCTGCTTATGAAAAACAAGCCCCATTTACACAGAAGTAGGCTAAGTATCCTTCAGGGTCTGGGCAGGAGACACTGAAAATGCCTGGCATATTTTTTGAGCAAGACTGATTAGGAATAAGAAAACTGTTTCCATCCTGGAGAAGGTGAATGGGGATGCTGTACCTTATGGCCCATGTCCCACAGCCAGGCTGGCCACACCAAGGACAACTGTCTCCATAGCTCCTGAGGTCTTCTCAACAGGTGTGAACATAATGAGTGAGTAAGAGACTGTGTGTGTGTGGGGGGGGGGAGGTATAAAGAGGTGTGAGCGTGGTGAGTGAGAGATTGTGTGTGGGAGGCGGAGGGTGGGTATGTGTGATGTGTATTGGGAAAGGAGTCCATCATTTCATAAAACTAGAAAGCAGCACCTTCCCCGGAGCCAACGTTTCAAATCACAGAAAAGACCAGGGTTCTAAAAGCCCACCTTAACTCCTAATTCAAAGAGTGAGCCAGGCCCTTTGGCTGGGATCATGCCTGTAATCCCAGCACTTTGGGAGGCCGAGGTGCATGGATCACTTGAGCTCAGGAGTTTGAAACCAGCCTGGGCAACATGGCAAAACCCCATCTCTACAGAAAATACAAAAATGAGCCAGGCGCAGTGGCACACACCTGTAGTCCCAGCTATCTGGGAGGCTGAGGTGGGAGGATGGCTTGAGCCCAGGAGGCAGAAGTTGCAGTGAGCCGAGATCATGCCATTGCACTCCAGCCTGGGCAACAGAGCCAGAGCCAGATGCTGTCTCAAAATAAAAAATAAAAATAAAAAAGTGAACCCAACCCTAATGTAGACAGATTAAAACATCACCAAGGACACCACCTCAAAGAGCAGCACTTGCCTCCTTTGTCCCTGCACCCTCCGTCAAGATTGCAGGAGCAGACAGGACACTTCTGTACCGTCACAGCCCAGCACACACGTCAAGGCCTGGAGAGCTGGTGTAGCCGGCCTGAGCATCACCTGCGGTTCCCCAGCCACATGTAAGGCCACAAGATTAGCATTTCTTCACACGTAACTATTCCTAGTCCTCTGAGGAGTCAGACTTAATTACATCTCCTCCCTCCCAGGATGGTTTCAATTAGGACTGTGCCCTAAGAACCGGGGTTCCTCCTCATTGCTCATCAGGAAGCCTTCTACTCCAAAGTAATTCTTCTTAATGGCCTCTGGCCTCCAATGTGTGGATTCTCCAGGGTCAGGATCAGCCTGCGTCAGCTGTTCCCTGCCAGCCTTGACATGTGAATGCTGAATGCCATCTGGAGTTGACGGAGCTCAGTTTTCACTCGCAATTGCTTACTGTCCTCCATGCGTTTCCCATCTGGAAGCACTTCTGGATAAGTGAAGACTCCATTAAACCACAGGGAGCTCCCGCGGAAGGGAACCAGAGAGACAGTGACACAGGCTTCATTCAGAAGACCCACCCTAGGGGATAGCTCAGGGGCAGAGCATTTGACAGCAGAAGCCCCACCCTGAGGCAATGTCAAGGATATGGCATCCAAAGGCGACATCTGGATGACAAATTCCGGGCAGGTACACATTGCTACAAACTCCAGTGCCTAAGTGGTTAGCAGAGCAAAGGGCCCGTAAGGTTGGCAGGGGCCGGGGGTGGGGGGGAGGTGGAGGGAGGGAGGGAGGGAGGGAGGGGGAGAGAGAGAGAGAGAGAGAGAGAGAGAGAGAGAGAGAGAGAATACGAATGTGGGGGGGGGGGGCAGTTTCCAAGCAGTGGGGAAAGGTGTTCAAGGACTCTATAAACTGAGTGGGATTTTCTAAAATGCTAAGAAAAGAAACAGGTAGGGAAGGAAATCATGTTTTGCTCTTACAAGTTTTATGTCTCCGCAGGTGCAAACAAGGACTTCAGAGGTGGGACTACCTTTTGACAAATAATTCACAATCACAACTGCTAAAATTAAACTCCCACAAGGCAGACAACAAGGGGAAAATTCTCCCCTCAATTCACTGCCAACACACTTCTCCAAATCCACTGAACCTCAGCCTCAAAGATAAGCCTTGTGACACCCCCACCCTAATTCAGGGAAACTGCAAACCTGATAACATGCAGTATTTTACACTCCAGGAGAAGGGACGTTCCGTGGAAGGTCCTGAGAAGGCGGGCTCTGAGTCCTGATCCCTCATTCCCTAAGCAGCCTAGCTCTGAGAATTGCTCCAAGGAACCATCTGACAATAGGTCTCTGAGAATCCACACCCCCCATCCATTATAGATGCACTCCTAAGAAAGCAAAGGCTGCCCATTAAACTCTGACAGACCATCATGTAAGACACCTCTGGATTCCGGAACGTTGAACTGTGAAAGCACACATCTGGAATTCCATGAGAGATGGTGGCAAGCCAGTGTCTCTCTACCCAAAGTGCCTTGACCACAGGAACCAGACCCTGTTCAACTCTTTATCCAGAACCTAAAGAGCCAGGTCAGCACCCAGGGAGCCCTCAGCAAATACATCCGTGATAACCTGGATGGTCTGACATCTCTACCCTTTGAACCCATGAATATTTACTGAGCTTTGTGCTAACATCAGTACTAGGAACTGGCATTTGAGTCACAAGTATCTGGTCAGGTTTTATCTTTATCATCCCCCACTTGGAGAATGAGAAACTGACACTCAGAAAGACTCAACAGCCTTCCGAGAGGCTGGTGAGGAGGAGGGCATAGGTCTCAACTCAAGTCTGCCGGGTCCAAAGCCATCATTAGATTTCTTAACCGCCTGCATCTCTGGGTTAAGTCTGTGCTCTGATGAAGCAGGTATCTATCCACACACTTCTCCCCTGGTATCTCGCCAGCCTAATTCACGGCCTCTGGCAAGCAGAGAACATTCTTCTTCATCAGGTGTGGGTGGTCAGAAATTTAATATTAGCTAAACTTCTCCCTGCCCTGCCCTTTCCCTCCATCCTCTGTGGTCTTTACCACTCTCATTAAATGGGCCACACATGTCACAGTGAGGACTACCATTCAGTAGCAAGTCAGTTACCAAGGGCCCGTCCCATTTCAGGACGGACAGCACAGGAGGCTCTGTGTGGACTCAGTTTGATACAGCCCAGCATGCCACAATGTCACTCATCATAACAGGCATTAACTTGCAGCTGAAGAAAAGGGTATAACGTGTTGAGTGGGTTATTTATTGAGTCAAGTTCATTCTTCCATAAACTCTCATGGGCACACTTGACAGCCAGAGCAAATGAGCTTCCCGTTTAATATGCAATGACATCTAGGAAGCCTTGCTTTATTTCTTAGCCTCCAGTTTCCAAGGCTAGATTTCTTTCTAGGAGTAACAAATGCCAACAACCTCATCGTAGTTTCCCCCTAAGTTACTTCCCATTTATTATTTTCTAGCCTCCAGTCAGAATGCAGCTGGTGAGGGACCAGCCCCTTCATCATTATAACATTGAACAGACAGGCATAGAAACATTTCAGAAAGCACAGTCCCTGTATCAAACCAGAACCAGAAGGTCTTGGTTACAGACCCTCGTGGACCACTTGCAGCAATGGGCAAGTCTCTGAACATCTCTGAGCCTTAGCTGTGTGTCTATAAAGTAAGGTTTCTACTAACCAATGGGAGTCCATGAGATCCAATGAGATATGACGTTTGTAGCTGCACAGAAGTGGCTCCACAAATGTCAGCTGATCACCACACAGAGACGATGGCCAGGGCTCCTGGCAGAGTCACCATGGGTCCAGGTCAACAATGGCAGTGTTTATGGTTCCCAAAAGGTGAGAACAGTTACTGGCTCTTAGGCAAACAGGGACCCAGGAACTGCTCATAACCCCTCAATTCTGGAAGTTACCTCAAAAGAGAAAAGTGCGTACATGTGTGTAAGAAAAGGCAAAAATGGATATGAAAAACAAAAATCCAATAAATAACTGAGTACTTACATGTGCTATGGTTTGGGGTTCAAGGGTAAATAAAAAAACAGCCCCTGGTCTCGCTAAGCTTGCAGTCTAATGGGAGAGGTGAGTATGAATTACAGTTATAAAACAAAATTCTGCATTACAGCTAGGATGGAGACAATGAAGAAAAAGTGTGGGTGACAGGAGCGGTGGGGAGGCAAGGTCATGGCACTTGGAGAATAAGGGTGGTAATGAGGAGAGGGCTGGAGACACAGGGCAGCTGATGACATCGGGCCTCGCAGGCCAGCTTAGGGATCCTGGACTTCATCCTAGAAGCAATGAGAAGCCTCTAAATGATTCCAGGCAGGAAGCACGGGGTGTGGCTCAGAAGGTAAAAGATCACTCTGTGAAGCAGAAAAGGGATTGAAGGAGAGGGGACAACAGGAACGGGAGGCCAGGCGAGGAGCTGGCGGATGGGTTTCAGAAGAGAAACTAATATTGTGATGTTACAGGTGGGTTCAGTGGCACACGCCTGTAATCCCAGCACTTTGGGAGGCCCAGTTGGGCAGGTTACCTGAGGTCAGGAGTTCAAGACCAGCCTGACCAATGTGGTAAAACCCTGTCTCTACTAAATTTAAAAAAAAAAAAAAAAAAAAAAAAAATTAGCCAGGTATGGTGGTGGGCACCTGTAGTTCCAGCTACTCAGGAGACTGAGGCAGGAGAATCACTTAAATCCAGGAGGCAGAGATCACAGTGAGCTACGATCGTGTCACTGCACTCCAGCCTAGGCAACAGAGTGAGACTCTATTTCAAAAAAAAAAGAGAGAGACTCACATCGTGATGAAAAACGATGCTATATAAAAAAATATTCCTTGGCAGAGTTGGGCCCTAAAGCCAAACTGCCTGGAACCTGGGTACAGTCCTGTGACATTTTCATCTCTCCACCCGTCCATCATCCACCCACATTTATCAGCGGAGGGAAATGCTGTAGTATAAACATCTCTGGGACCATCACCCACAGCAGACATCATTAGCATCTATTATGGTATATATATACAATACATCACAGCTTTCAGAAGGTGTAAGAGGAAAAATCATTTCAGTATAAATTACGTGTTCCCTGTCTTCACCTGAAAAGAATTTTTTTTTTTATTTTGAGAACAAAAACAACATGAAAACTGGCTACAGGTTGAAAACACAGCACAGAAGTAATCTGTGCCCCTTTAGAAGGGGGCTCGCAGGCATTACTTCCACTCAAAAAAAATGCACAGAAGTCCCCAGCGCACCCGGAAACCACCTGAAGGTGGGAAGCAGCTCTGAGAGGAGAGTCGGACGAAGCGGACGAAAATAAACATTTTCAAGGGTTTTCAAATACATGAGCAAACAGATGGGGCTTCAGTTCATTTTTAGAAACAGAATCAGACTTTGAAGTGAAAGGGGAAGTAGGTTTCCCCTCAGGGATCCACACTCTCCCTCCATTAAGCAAAGAGGAGGCGGCTAGAACTGGGAGCTTAAGAGCACCCCAATCTTTTTTCTTTTTTTGAAACAGGGCCTTGTTCTGTCGTCTAAGCTGGAATGCAGTAGTGTGATCACAGCTCACTGCAACCTTGAACTCCTGGCCTCAAGCCATCTTTCTGCCTCAGCCTCCTGAGGAGCTTGGCACCACAGGCACGTACCATCATGCCTGCATACCTGGCTAATTTACTGTTTTTTAAAAAACAAGAGTTTTAAAAAAAAACTCTAGCAGTGTTTTTAGAGCACAGTGACACAATTTGGGCTCACTGTACAGTGACACAATTTGGTCTCACTGCAACCTCCACCTCCCAGGTTCAAGCAATTCTTGTGCCTCAGTCTCTTTGAGTAGCTGGGATGACAGGTGCCTGACACCATGCCCAGCTAATTTTTTGTATTTTTAGTAGAGACAAGGTTTTACCATGTTGCCCAGGCTGGTCTTGAACTCCTAAGCTCCACCCTCCTTGGCCTCCCAAAGTGCTGGGATTACAGGCGTGAGCCACCATGCCTGGCCCTGGCTAATTTACTTTTTGTAGAAATAGGGTCTTACTGTATTGCCAGGGTTGGTCTCAAATTCCTGGGCTCAAGCAATCCTCCCACCTCAGCCTCCCAAAGTGCTTGGATTCCAGGCATAAGCCACCACGCCCAACCCATCTTTTAAACACTGCTGTCTTGAAGAGCGTCCCTCACCAGCCCACCTTCGGTCTGTGGGTTGTCCAGGCCTCAAAAAAGCCCCCTCGACCACCAGTCCCACTAGGTAACACCTGCCTGGTTATACACACTTGCAGTGTCTTATAGTTCTGCCTGTCACTAACTGCCACTGTGGTTCTATCCGTATTTGGAGATTTCCTGAAAATCCACCTCCCGTCTACACTCTAAGCTCTCAAGGGGCAGGGGCCTCTTATCTTCAGTCTACCATAGGACTGGAGAATGCAGGAGCTCGAGACATGTGTGCTGACTTCCTGAATAATCCAATTCATTCAAAGTAATTATGTTTATAAAATACAGAGAGAAGAAACAAATGAATATAGGCTGTAAGTTAGGCACCACCTTCTTCGGCTACAGAGGATCAGGAGTTCCTTCCATCCTGTAGCTTTAGGGGACTGGTGGAGGAGACGGCTCTTAAAACCGTGCGGACTGAACTCACTTTTGGCTGTTTTTATTCACCCTGTCAGTCACTTGAGTTTAATCAATTCAATGTGGTCACAATCACTGAGAAGTCAATGACTTGTATCTAGGATTTTAGAACTTGATGTTTCTGGCATTTCACAGAAAATAAATAAAAGCTTACAGTAAGCAATCTTCTTGACACATCTTGTGGGGGGAAAAAAACCCCAAGACTCTTAATTCAAAGCACCCAACTTCTCTCTGGGAGTGACTTAGGAAATCCATCAGCAGAGGAGGCAGTTGTACTCATTATGGGATTTCCAGGGCATGTGGGCACAAAGACAAAAAAGAGCCTCGTCTGACTTTTCAGAATATGGCAATGCTGATTCCCTTTCTCTGCCTATGCTATCCAGGTCCTTAAGGTCAAATGCACAAAAGATTTTCTTGGCGAGTGATGAAGAATAGTGCTTCTTGCCAAAAAAAAATCAGCCAAATACTGTGTACCATGACCTATAGTATCCTTGGGCAAAATGCAGACAAGCAGAGACTCCAGGTGTCCTAATCTCCAACTGTGGTATTCCAGAAACATCCAACAGGAAGGATCTCACACTGTAAAGCACAGAGAACAACAAGGAGCCCCACAAGAGCTGCAAAGCTATCTGACAGAGACGTATTTTGGAACAGGACAGCAATAGGCCAGCCCATGCCATTTATGGAAATAGTAGAGCAACACAATTTTTTTTCACCTATAAAATGTGGGTAACAGGCCAGGCATGGTGGCTCATGCCTGTAATCCCAGCACTTTCGGAGGCAGAGGTGGGTGGATCATGAGGTCAGGAGTTTGAGACCAGCCTGGCCAACGTGGTGAAACCCCCTCTCTATTAAAAAATACAAAAAATAGCCAGGTGTGGTGGCACATGCCTGTAGTCCCAGCTACTTGGGAGGCTGAGGCAGAAGAATCGCTTAAACCCGGGAGGTGGAGGTTGCAGTGAGCCAAGATCGTGCCACTGCACTCTAGCCTGGGCGACAGAGCAAGACTCTGTCTCAAAAAACAAACAAACAAACAAGCAAACAAAAAACACAAAGTGGTTAACAGTAGTATCTAATATATTACAGGCTGTTGGGAGGGTTGAATGAAATTAAACAAGACACAGAATCTAAAGTGCTCAGTACAGTGTCTTATGCACTGAGGTCTTCAGAAAACGTTAATGCTGACAATAATGACGACAGGCCATTATTCCTACCTCTGCTGGGAGGGAATGTTTCATTCTCTGATCTTCCCTCAATCACTGATATGGTTTGACTGTGTCCCCACCCAAATGTCATCTTGAATTGTAGTTCCCGTAACCCCCACAGGTCAGGGGCCGGACCAGGTGGAGATGACTGCATCACAGTTTCCTCCATCCTGTCCTCGTGACAGTGAGTTAGTCCTCACAAGATCTGATGGTTTTACAAGGAGCTTCCCCCTTTGCTGGGCACTTATTCTTTCTCCTTCCTGCTGGCCTATTAAGAAGGACATGTTTGCTTCCCCTTCCACCATGATTGTGAGTTTCCTGAAGCCTCCCCAGGCATACAGAGCCATGAGTCAACAAAACCTCTTTCCTTTATCGAGTACCTGGTCTCGGGTAGTATCTTTCCAGTAACGTGACAACAGATGAATCCAATCATCTCCTCCTCTCAGTCTGTTTTAAATGAAATAACTGGTTCTTAAGAATGATATTCCATAAATGCTCAAAGTCAACTCAACAGAGCTCTCAAAAAACTTGTTTTTCCCTAAAGCAACCCATTATTTGAGATTTTTATGGCCAGGAAAAAGCCCGGATGTTCACAGGCTTAGGCTCATGATCTCACAGTACTCAACTCATTTCACAAGGACATGTGTCCAGACATCACCAACTGGAAACATGAGAGCTACCCATGGTAGGAGACACTGAAATCACCCTTTACCTACTGAGCTGCTTTACTGATAGAGGACCTGAAAGAATACAATTCCTCAGGACTGTAACTGCCACGTAACCATGAGGTCCTGAAGTCACCAGATCCTCCAATCCTGCGGGCCTTTCTCAATCACAGTCACACAAGATGAGGAGCAGAGGGAAAGGGGACCCATTCAGAACAGAGACCCCTCAGCTCTTCTGCTGCCGGAGCCCTGTTCTTTCAGGACATTGTTCCCCATCCTCTTTTAGGGTTTGGGAGTTTCTCGTTTCCACACACCCCTCAACCTCCAACGGGCTATATAAAGGGCAGAGTAGCACCTAGTCCAGAATCCTTCTGTATACTTGTAAAATCACTTATTTACTGCTGGTATTTCAAATATGAAGAGAACCTGTTAAAAGGTATTTTTAGATATAAGTCAGTTCTTAGAAAGGATGTGCAGAAAACTAAGCAGAAACAGAGAGAGAGATGAGTTCACTTATGTGGGTTTGAACTGTCTAAGAAAACATCCACCTCATTTTGGCTAATCTCCAATTTGAAGCCAGAAAAAAAAAAAAAAAAAATGAAAACTTGAAACAACTACCCAGTCACTTCTGGGATTCACAGCATCCTGGCTCAGGTTACTCTCAGATTTCCCGTTCCTAAATTGTGTCTGCTCAGGAGATGGCCAAGCAAGCAGAAAGAGCCTCTGGCCCCAGGACTCTGCTCCAACCAAAAGACACTGTTACCAGTCAGTGGGAAAAAGCAAATTCTTTGCAAACTATTTCCAAACTTCCTGGGAGACATGACCTCTTTGAAATAAAAGCTTTTTAGAACTCCCTGAATTACTTTTTCCCAATACTTAGAAGCAGTATGAGTAAGAAAGTTATCATCTGAAAACAAACAAACAAACACTGGGAGCTTCCTAAGGTTTGAGAAGTATTGACATTTATACAAGTCACAAGCAGTATTTATTACGATAGAGAAAACCTGTTTACAGGCCTGTGCCTTCCCCTGGATCCAGATTTCTCCAACACTGCACACATCTCGCCACCACTGATTGCCAAAGAAGGTCCTCTCCACCTGCTCAGCAGCGCCTTTCTCCTCTGTGTTCGTCACCCTGCCAACTCCCCACCTGGTCTCCCACATGTATTCCCGCCTCCATTTGTATTTCCAATTTCCTGGCCCTCTATCAGTTCTTTCCATAAAGCTTTTAAATCCTCAACTCCTGGCTCCGTTTGCTCTGCTGCCTCTTCCAAGCACCACTCCATTTTCTTCCTCTCATCTCCCATCATGGTTCCCGTATCCCATAAACTCTGGCTTCTCAATCATCCCACAGCTGAATGGCTCTAGCATGTTTAATAATATTCAAGTCTAATCAGTGGTACATTATGTGAGCCTCAATTTTCACTCAATTCTCACTGTATCTGACTTATATCTTTTTTAAAAAAAAAAAAATTTCCTTCCTCGGTTTCCATGACAACAGTCTCTCCATTTGCCTCCTAATTCTCCGGTTATTCATTGTCTGTGTCTTTCTTGGATTTCTCAATGTGCTCCCACCAATCCACAGAAGTATTCCCCAAGGCACAGCATTGAGCTCCATTTGCACTGATCCTCCCTTTATCAAGCCCTGAGTTCACTGCACTGGCAAGATCCTTTCTTCTCAGACTTTTGTCAGCCACCTCTCTGCGACTGATTCCCAAATCTAGAGTTGCCCTTACTCCCAGAACTGGTTTCACACCTAAGTGTCTGATTTTCAGTACAATGAATCCTCATAGTAATAAAAGTACTGGCAGTCAGTGCGTACTTACCATGTGCCATGCAGTGTTCTAACCATTTCACGCATGTTCTCTCAATTCTTGTCACCACCTTATGAGGTAGGTGCTATTTTCACCCTCATAAATGGGGCAAGACAGAGAGATTCATGTGGTCGAGGTTGCAAAGCTAATGACTGGTAGAACCTGGGTTTGACTCAGGTGATTGGAGTCCAGAATCCAAACTTTAGGGACACGCTGCCTCTCCTGTTTTGAAGAACGCTGATGACTTCCCCCTGCTACGGCATCCATCTCCGCTTTCACATGACTTTCACTTAACATCAGTGCCATCCATCCTCTTGATTCTCAAGCATTGAAGACTTGGAATTATTTTTCTTCACTCTTTTTCTTTACCATCCAATTATTGAATAAATCCTGGTAACTTTTCTCCATAATGCCTGAAAATGGGACGGCCCCTTTTCCCCTGCTAGCCATGATCAGTTTCCATCCATTTCACCATGGATCGACTCAGAAGCTATAGTGGTTTCCTCTCACCCACGATGACAAAGCTACCTCCCTTATCTTATAACTCGGCCTCTCCAATCCTAACCTCACGACTAGGTTCAACAGAGCGTGGGTCCTTCACAATGGTCATGTCAAACACGCCGTCTCATTCATTCTTAGCTCTACACCTGCATCCACTTAACTCATGCCATCCTCTCTGAGAAGCTCTCTTCACTGTTTTTAAGACACAGCTTAAGATCACACCACCCCACTAAGAAGTCCTCCACGCTTGCTCATCAGAACCACCGCACAGACTTTGTGCCTCATGTGCCTTGTTTTAAACACATCTTTTCACATTTCTTTCTGCCAGTGCCTTAGGATCTCCCTCCAATTTTATATGACATTTTTCCTCCCACCAAATTTGCAGACACCTCTTCTCTGGTACTCCTCCACCTCTCCCTCTTCTCTCCTAGAGTCCAGTCCAGGGCTAAGTAAACAGGCTACCTGCTTGTTTTGTTGTTGTTGTTTGTTTTGAGATGGAGTTTAACTCCGTTGCCCAGGCGGTAGTGCAGTGGCGTGATCCCAGCTCACGGCAACCTCCACGCTCCCCCCTGCAACCCAGGTTCAAGTGATTCTCCTGCCTCAGCCTCCCCAAATATCTGGGATTAGAGGCGCCTGCCACTGTGCCCAGCTAAATTTTGTATTTTTAGTAGAGAGAGGGTTTCACCATTTTGGCCAGGCTGTTCTTAAACTCCTGACTTCACGATCTACCCACCTTCGCCTCCCAAAGTGCTGGGATTACAGGCGTGAGCCGCCACACTCAGCCAAGGCTACCTGTTTTTATGGGACATAGTTACCTCTCGCAGGTGGCGTCTGTGATCCTGTTTTTATGGAACATAGTTACCTCTCGCAGGTGGCGTCTGTGATCCCGTGAGCACGTCTCACAACTGCCAACAAGAACACAGCACACAAGCACCAACACACCCACCCACGTGACAAAACGCAGGCTGCGTGGTAATACAGCCTTATTGCCACAACATTTTGAGCTTTTTGACAACATAAACTACACTGAAAAAGAAGTCAGCTCAAGGAAAGAAAAGTCTCACACTGTGCTGGTTAGTTTGTGTGGCAAGGTACAGTGACAGCACCTGAAGCATGGGAGAATCAGGAAGGCACCAGAAAGAGAGGGCCAGGACGCAGTCCCCAGGCTGGGTGCAGCACTAGCCCCTAGCAAAAGCTTCTATCACATTCTGAATTCAAACACATTAGACCCCATGGTAAAAGCCTGGCCTTGGAATTTATTTATTTCATTCACACATCAAAGGTTATTCACAAGAATACAAACAGCTAAGTAGAAATAAAGGTGAAAATCAGCATTAGGGAAAATGTCGATGAAACCAAAGAGTCAAGTTTGAGAGACAAGACTAATGTAGATATTCAAGCCAGGATTTCAGGAATGGTGACAGCTTTGCGAACGTTAATGGGATAGTTACTGTGTTCTAGGAAGGCTCTCAGCCCTTGACATTATTATTGTACTTCATCTTCACAATAAACCCACGAAGTAGGTAGTAATTACTGTAACTGACGAATTGTTATGATGACTATTGGGTGCTACCTTTCTAACCAGGGCACAGAGAAGTTAAGCAAGCTGTCTGAGTCAAAGAACCAAAGTTTGAACCTGGGCAATCTGACTCCAAGGCCACATTCGGCGAAGAAAGGCATGCCTGGGAACAAAGCAGCAGCCATAAATCTGGCTCTGCGCTCCCAGATCACCGTAGCAAAGGGGGAAACCGTCAAAATGCCAGCACTGACTGCAGAAACGGGGAGTTTGCTAAAACAACTCCAGCAGTGGTGGCTGGAATGAGTCAAGCGTCCTTCGGTTGCTGACCTCTCCCTGTTCACCCAAGGACAGGATCTATAAGCTCAGATCCGTCCACTGTCCATGTTTCACAAATCATCATTGAAAGCCATCATTTTCCTTTCATTCAGATCCCTCTTAGCACTGTGAGGCCCACGATGTCTTCACAAGGTCTACAAACACTGCATCTGATAAACCACATTGTAAAGTCTAGTGATGACAGGCTGTCTCCCATTCACACTCCCACCCCACCCCTTGATGGCATTAAACTGCCAGCCCCATCAAGAGATGGGGAGGTCAACACCAGAAAGCCACTGCTTAGGGGATAAATCACAAACCACTCCTGCCTCTTCTCCCGGTTAAACTGCTCCAAACCTCAAGGCTCAAGCAGAAATAGGACCCATTTCCCCTAGAGCTCCTGCTGGCACCTGACAAGTCCAGGGTGACTGCAAGAGGCCCAAGAAGAATGTGGCAGGGGAAAAGAGCTCTGGCTGAGGGAAGCTGGAAGTCACAGTCCATCCTGGCTCTGCGGCTCCTGACTCAGGAGATTGACCTGCGCGCACTGTACCTGCTCCACCCACAAACTGAGGAAGCCTGACCAGGGCAAGGCCTATTGATGAGGGAGACTGAGGGTGCTCAGGAAAACTCAGTTAATCACCAGGTGCCCAGGCCTTATCGCTGGAGGTTTAAGTGAGATGTTTCAGAAACTCCTCAGGTGGGCTGGGTGCAGTGGTTCACGCCTGTAATCCCAGCACTTTGGGTGGCCAAGACGGCTAGATCGTTTGAGCTCAGGGGTTCGAGACCAGCGTGAGCAACATGGTGAAAACCAGTCTCTACTAAAATATAAAAAATGGGCAGGGCGTGGTGACAGGCGCCTGCAATCCCACCTACTTGGGAGGCTGAGGCAGGAGAATCACCTGAACCCGAGAGGCAGAGGTTGCAGTGACCTGAGAGAGCACCACTGCACTCCGGCCTGGCCAACAAAGTCAGACTCTGTCTCCATTGGGGGAAAGAAAAAAAAAAAAAACTCCTCTGGTAAACTTCTGGGCTGGAGGAACTCAAGATCCGTCCCTGCTTCTTTAGCTCCTTGTGCTTAAAACAAGCAAAGACCCATCTTCATTTGGTGTTTCAGAGAAAGGAGAGCAAAAGAGGAAGAGGGAGGGACCCACAATATCTCAGCAGGGAGAGAGGCTGCTCTTGACCATGTTTATAGGAAACTTCAGTGGAGGTAATTTCGTTACAAGATGCCTCCAGGGCCGGGGCTGCGGGAAGCTCTGGGCCCTGAGGATTCCTCCAGGGCACACCCTACTGGGAATACATACACTGATTTATACATGGCCTTCTGAAAGCATCCCAGTTATTGGAACACTTAATCTCTAGAGTTCTTCTTGCTTTAAAAAAAAAAAAAGCAGTGATGAGATATCCAAATTAGGAGGCAGGATTCTTAATTCTACTCACTACCTCCAGGCTTACCTCCTTCCCCCTGCCTAAAGGCACACATCAGAGCCTTGTTTTGGACACATCACCTTCAGTAGCCCACACCTTACGAAGAGCCTGGCTTGACAAGCTGCCCTCTCACCTATGAAAGGTCTTAGGTTGGTGCAAAAGTAATTGCGGTTTATGCCATTTAAAAAAAATAGCAAAAACCGCAATACTTTTGCTCCAACCAAATACATAATGGGCCGATTGCAAAGGTGGGAGTTGGAGGGCTTTATCAGTACTGATGGGTTCTGTGCTTAGAAACAAAACCTGACCTGCTCAGTGCACTGGTGTTATCACTTACTCAATCATCAACTACAGACCTACCACATGCAAAACACCAAAGAAACACATGAATAACACTCAGTCCCTGGCATCAAGACTCCTAAGATCTCAAGAAGTGACAAGGCCTAGGTTCTCAAACTGGCCAAACAAGGAACTTAGAAAAGCCATATGACCTCCCTAAGTCTTAGTTTTCTTATATTTAATGCGAATGAAAATCGGACCCCTGAAAATAAAATATTATTGGAAAATTAATAACCACAGGGAAGATTCTCCCTGAGGGTCTCTCCTGAAGCTTTGTCTGAGAAAACATCAAAAACGCATCTGCGGAGGGAGAGAGTACTTGGGGGAAGTAAAGGTGTGGGGACGATCTGTAGTCATGGTAACAAGAAACCACCAGTTTAACTAATCAATGACAGCTCAGAACCAGTACATAGGCTTCTGACATCCCCATGCATTTGTCAATAGGCTGATCAACAACACTCACCCAAGGACCTCGCTGATGACCACTCACTCCCACCTCTCAAAGCCTGACCTGACCAGCCCCAAACTTCACACTTCCCAAAATCCTATACAAGATCAGCTCCCAGCTTTGCTGAGGACAACAGTCAGTGAAGCAGAGCTCTGATTCCTACTTGCATGAGTAATAAATTTACCTTATTGTTGCAAATTTTTAGCAATGCTCTCTTTCTTGAATATGAGTCATTAAAAACATTCTTCCCTGCTTTTCAGGGCATGTTTCAGCCTAAGGATGAAAAAGGGGAATGGTCTTGGCATTTGGAAATGCCAATTTGAAATGAAAAAAGAATTAGGATGCTGGGGGAAAAATTATTACTGGTTTTCTGTGGGAAAGGTCCTCAGGTTTACCCAGTGCCAGTTTGGCCTTGTTTCAGACATAATCCTGCTATACTTAATGACTGGCTTTCAGTGACGATTAAAAGCTGCAAACACTATGGGGAAGAGGGGTGAAGCTGCCAACCAGGGCTGAGCTATTAATGTGTCCAACTCAGAAATCAATTCCATTTGGTGCTAAATTATTAGTTTCAGAAGGAATTTAAGAGCAATACAATGAAGGGGAAGGACATGTGTATCACTGATGAGGATGGACATTGCTGGAGTGCAGAGGTGAAGCCCCAGCTACCCAGAGTGAAGCTTTCTCAGCCGACCTCCAGAGAGCTGAGACTAAACTTCTGCAGTATTTCTGATGCAATCAACTTTACTCTGACCAGCCTGGATCTTGAGCCACAGGAAGTAATGCAACTCAAATTGTTTCCCTGCAGACAAATGAAAACATGAGGGCACCTTTCCTGAAGAAACGTGCCTGCTCCATCAAGAAACATATGAAAAGATCGGAACCACCAAAGAAAAGAAAAAAGCAACAAGACGAATTCATTTCCACGACTATTGTCCAGCACAGCTGCACTGAACTCATTTACATCGCTATTAAGTGGCCCTAATAAATATGAATATTGCACAACATAAAGCACATAAAAGGTCCCCGTTTGAAATATCTAAAAGTATCGAAAACAATAAACCCAGTAGCCCAAGGAACTTCAAATACATTGTTATTCTTCCCATCAGAAGGACAGTAAATTAGCGGACAATTATGAGAAGAAAGTAAGCATTCGGAAAGCTAGTCATTAGTGGTACACAAACAGGAATAAATTTTCCAGTGTGAACAATAAGGGCCGGCTGTGATTTTATTACAAACCAGAGGCCCAAACCATGCTTTCAGAAAGCAGTTTCACCCCGTGGAGCAAGTTGACATTTCACTTTTCCTTGGGTCCTGTGATTTCCTTGGAAAGCCCTCTGCCAGTCAGCAAGTGGGACTTTTCCTCTCTGTGAGAAGGTAAAGGATTCGTGGGAGGAACTGAAGTAATCAGCAATCATCAAGCTACAGTGCTGGGAGCCCTGGCCTAAAATAGCTGTCTTCACGTCTGTGTCCGATCACTGGCCATTTCCTAGTGCCCCAGAAGGTCTCCTGAACGACACGTTGGTCCTCATCTATGTGGACAAAGGCAAAGGAGGAATGGTAGAGAAGTGCAAATTCTTCTTGTTCTGCAAGTTCCCTGCACCGTGGATGAAAATCAAGCTCTACTGGAGGGTTGCAATCTGGAACTCCCTTACGGCTCAATGCACCACAGGGCTGGCCCCCTGAGGACCTGCATCAGACCCCTCAGAGACAGACCACTCCTTAAGAATAGGGTAGGGATGGACAGGGCGCAGTGGCTGATGCCTGTAATCCCAGCACTTTGAAAGGCCGAGGTGGGCAGATCACCTGAGGTTGGGATTCCAAGACCAGCCTGACTGACAAGGAGAAACCCCGACTCTACTAAAAATACAAAATTAGCTGAGCGTGGTGGTGCATGCCTGTAATCCCAGCTACTCGGGAGGCCGAGGCGGGAGAATTGCTTGAGCCTGGGAGGCAGAGGTTGCAGTGAGCCGAGATCATGCCATGGCACTCCAGCCTGGGCGACAAGAGCAAAACTCCGTCTCATTCACAAAGGAATAGGGTAGGGACACAGAAGCTGGCTTAGATGGCTTATAATGAACCCAAGCACAGGTTTTGACTACAGGGAGACCTCTGTCACACCTCCGGTCCTGGGGCCATGACTCCAGATACTGGCTCTTCCAGAGCCATGGCCTGGGACCAGAAGCACGGCAGAGGTCTCCCTGCAGTCAGCTGGGGGCTGAGGCTGCAAGAGCTGACGGTGCTAAGTGGGCACCACACTATTCCCCTGTATTCCGTGTTGCCCCAGAGCCTAGAGGCTCCAGCGACTTGAAATGGGGCAAGGCAGGAGAGTGTTCTCTCTCTGCATGAATCCGCTCAAAACCTGAAGAGGAACCCTTGATGGAAAAAGGAGGATGAGGGCTGGCCGGTTCCCAGCAGAGCAGAGAAGAGCTCATCAGGGGCTGTGCAGACAAAAGGGAACTTCCATCCAGAGCCACCCAACAGATATGTATATCTGTAATTTTATCTGACAAATAAAGAGTGTGTAGTGCAGGAATCCCCGAAGGATGCAGAGAACAGCAGCATTCTATCACAGACCAAAAGACGCTGGTCACAAGCATAGGTATATGACTATAATCCATGAACCCCCTAATTTGCCAAGAATAAAGATTCCACTTCAGTAAAAGATCTTACAGCAATCAGAAAACTACATAAACCACCACCCCCAACATCCCTAGAGTAACTCCTTATCCATTACATTAATTCTGTTACCCAATGTATACTCCTATGAAGATGAATTCTACCTTTGCCTAAATTTTGCAGGGAGGTACAGGCAGGATTGGGGGCAGGGAAGACAGGGTAGGGAGGAGAGAAGGAACCAGACAGGTGGTAGCTTCCCTCTATGAAAACCACCAGCAGTTGCACCTCAGTTTTCTCATTTAAAAAAAAAAAAAATGGACTAGATGCAACTATCAGTAAATCTTTTCCCGGGCCTGATATTCCATGCAACGCACATGCAACCCTTCACTACTAACCAGTTGTTAAATGATAATCACATATCAAACCATAGTAAAGTAGAAAAGTCTTACTTCCTATGGTTCTAAGTCTATAGACTGGGGTTCTGTTTCTAAAAATTCATTTCAAACATTAAATTATATCAAAACCCACCACAAAAAGAAAGTAACACCCCATATATGCATTCATATATGAACGTCACATTTGTCACATTCATGAAACCCAACAGCATTAAAGCTAAGCTGTCAATCTTCATTTTGGAGGATGTTTCTGCCATGTGGAGCTTGACTGCTGAGGCAGCTTAAACACAAGGCTTATAAAATTTGGAGGAAAGCACATTCATTCAACACTTCTTTATGAAGCACCTACTAGATACCAGGCACAATGTCAGATTTTTAGCTGAACAAAACCAGACACAGTCCATACTCTCAAGAAGTCTCCATCTGGTGGAAAAGCCAGAAAAACTATCACAGAAAGAAATCTCCTGGTACATAAAAGATGTTCTTTATTACCCACAAAGATCTTCCAACTACATTTAAAGATAAGACAATTTACCTGTAACTTTTACCTATGACTTCCATGTATGTTGATGGCTTTTAGGTATACACTTAAGAACAAGTTTACATTTACAGTGACTCCACCCATTATCCTTTACTCCCTATGTCATCAAAATTAAATACCTGTAGCAGTCGAGGAGTAGAACCCTCTCTTTCAAGATTTTCAGGTCGGGCTTAGTGGCTTATACCTGTAATCCCAGCAATTTGGAAAGCCGAGGCAGGCAGATCACTTGAGGTCAGGAGTTCAAGACCAGCCTGGGCAACATGGTGAAATCCCGTCTCTACTAAAAATATAAAAATTAGTCGGGCATGGCGGCACATGCTTGTAGTCCTAGCTACTTGGGAGGCTGAGGCAGGAAAATCACTCAAACCCAGGAGGCGGAGGTTACAGTGAGCCAAGGTCGTGCCACTGCACCTCAGCCTAGACAACAGAGCTAGATTCTCAAAAAAAAAAAAAAAAAAGTTCTTGAGCTTAACTTTTCTGGACTCTCTTTTTCAACTTTTTTGAAATGTCTTTGCAGTTTCCTTTGAATTCTGATGTGATGCTAACTGGTTTCATTCCCCCTGAAGTGATCAAATAAATCATCTTTGGTTCATGCTATCTTCCTTTGACATCTCATCTCACCTGTTCATTAGTCTCTTGAAGACATCTCAATGTTGGTGCTGGAATCACTGCTTCCTGCGAAGGCCTATGGATTTGACCTTCTCTAACCGCACATCCCTGCCGTTAAATCAATCTATCAGGTTTCTTTATCCCTGTTGACTCTGGCACAGCAGTGCCTGCAACCTTCATGCAACATCAGCCACAGAGAATGGAATCAAAGTGAATCACATGAGTCAGCCAATTACTGTGAGGAGGTGGTTTATTTACGATGAGAAAAATCATACAAGTAAGAGGCTATCAGTCAAACCTTTATAGATGAGGGTCTCACATATACTTTAAGTCTTTGCCCAGTACTAGCACATCAGAGGTCAGGAGGAAGAATCACAGAGGCTACAAAAACAAGTTACATGGGATGCATTTTTGCCTCACTTTGTTCTTGCTTGGAGCAAGTCAGATTAAACATTAATTTTCATATCCTAGGACCATCAAGATGCATCCAGTGTTCACAGGCAAAATATCTGACTTGTTTAATTTATGACAATAAACTGATCTTTCCATTCCTTCCTCTGTAAGCACCTGCCATATTGAAATTGCAACCAATCTACACTTGATGCTATTGACTACCCATTGTTAGAAACTCTTACCTTTCTGAGCTGTGAAACCGAATCCCAAATGCACATCTTCAGTCCTGACAGCACATCTGCTTTACAAAGCCCTTGCCTCCCCACAATCTTCAGTTAATAGGTACTAAACAACGCCAGTATCTTAAAGAGACTTTAGCTACAAATAAACAGAAAACCTAACTCAAAATGGCTTAAACCAGGGGTGAGCAAACTTTTTCTCTAAAGCATTAGATAGCAAATATTTTAGGCTTTGTGAACCATACAGTCTCCCTTTCATAACTACTCAATTCCACCACTGCAATGCAAAAGCAGCCATAGATAATATTACATTGCCACATGCCAATAAAATAAAACATTGCAAAAACAAATGAGGTCGGGCATGATGGCTCACGCCTGTAATTCCAGCACTTTGGGAGGCCGAGGCTGGTGCATTGCCCGAGCTTAGGAGTTCAAAACCAGCCTGGACAACACGGCAAAACCTCATCTCTACAAAAAATACAAAAAATTAGCCAGACATGGTGGCACACATCTGTAGTCCCAGCTACTCAGGAGGCTGAGGTGAGAGGATGGCTTGAGCCCAGGAGGTGGAGGTTACAGTGAGCCAAGTTTGCACCACTATGCTCCAGCCTGGAAGACAAAGTGAGACCTTGTCTTTTAAAAGACAAAAATATTTTTCGCAAAGTGGCTGGTGGCTCATGGACCATAGTTTGCCAACCCATGACTTAAAGGTTAATCATCTTACAAAATAAGGTCTTAGGCAGGAAAACCCCAGGGTTGGTTGATTTAGCCACTCAACCATCCACAAAGGTCCTGTTTCCTTCTGCCAGCTCTCCTCATGGTCACGAGATGGCTGCCACTGCTCCAAGAGATACACGCATGCATGGCAACAACCAGCAGCAGTTGAAACAACATCTTCTCTGTGGCCTTTTTAGGGTCAAGAAACCTCTATCAGAGGCTACCTGCTCACTAACAGGAATCACATGCCCACCCTTGAAGGATATTCCCATGACTGTATCAAAGCAATCAGGATTTATCCAAGTTACATGGGCGAGGGTTGGCCATTTGAACAAAACGGGGTTCCTGCAGCACGGGAAGATGAATGCTCTGGAGCAGACAGTACTGGAGCCAGCAGACGGTGCTACAACAATCTTCCTCCTCAAACCACCTCCCCTCTGCAACCACCCAAATCTTTTACCTTTTCACGTGCTCCTTCCTGTCTTCCCATCCATTTGCTCTGCCTCCATGGACCGTTGACACTACCTGCCATCTTGCTCCTGTATAAACACTTTGCACAAAACACGCGGCCTAACCTTTATGGTAAAACGCCCCTTGCAAGTTGTCACTCACTAGTGTCTCTCCTTGAAAACTTAAAAAAGCTCCTACAGATGATGAAAACCAACTTCTCTGTCTGGTAGAAGGGCGTAACCTCTTGCCAACCTTTCCCTCTCCACCCTACACCAGCGCTCCCTACTCTAGCTGGACTGTCTGATCCTCGTTCCCCGAATATCCTGGCTCACGTTCACCTCTACCCTAGACCGTCACTCCTGCTTCCTTCCTAACCTGAAATGCCCTCCCTGTGTTCCACCAAACAATGACATTTGTCTCATTTTCTAACGATGGCAGACACAGAAAAAGCAATCCAATGTAGACGAAGGAGGCCTGGGTGACTCCCAGTCAGCTCAGCCACTTCCTGCTGCCCTTTCCCTTGCCCAGACTGGGACTCACTGTGCTCACCCAGGAAGCCTGGTCACGATGGGTAACTCACGGGAACACAACAAGGATGAAAGTATGTATGGCAACACCACGCCTGGCACTCAACCATTTCCTTCCTCTTCCTAAACGGCACCACTCTAAGAATCCTTTTAAAACCATTCCTCCTTCCACAATTTAATGCTGTTTGCACTGCGGTTACCATGTCACAGATACCTTAGAGTTCTTGAAAGGGTAAGACATATGCAAACAAAAAATATGCAAACCGAATCTCTGGGTTTCAAAAAAAAGACACAAAACCTTCTTTTCTAAGCTCCCTAAAATCACTTTCCATGCAACACTGTTTAGTTTCAGAATCACGTAAACAGACCACAGGGACACCATTATTTTTCTCTTCCTACAAGGTATTATGAATATACCTTCAAATGTGGTTTTTCCATGAAACCGCCACCTAACACATTTGACAATGAAAACAAAAGGCCTCAAACAACAGGTTGATCTGCAACTGAGGGATTTTCTCCACACAATAAGCAACAAATAACAATACTCCTATCACAGCACCGTGGGAAGGCCTGGCCTGGGTGGGCAGGACAGAAAAAAACCAAACCACACATAGAAGAAAGTGAGGATGATAAACCTGGGCAGTGCGGTGACATCTATCGGAAGGCTCGGTGGCGGTGGCCTCGGTGCAAGGTGTCTGTGGATGCTGGTGGAGGTGGGAGAAGAAGGGTCTCTCAGGGATAGGACTTGTCTGAATCAATCAGGAAAAGAACAGAACCTAGCAGCATTCAGAGATGCTGAAAACTTTGGCTATGTTGACTCAAAAACTACGCAGCGTCTGGGAGGAACAGGACCAGCGATTTCTTGAATGTTCAACTATGAGCCACGTTTTACTAGACTCCTCGGTACAGAAACAGTGTAAGAGGCAAGGCATGGTGGATCGTGCCTGTAATCCCAACACATTGGGAGGCCAAGGAAGGTGGATCGCTTGAGCTCAGGAGTTTGCCTGGTCAACCTAGTAAAACCCACCTGTTATAAAAATACAAAAATAAAATTAGCCAGGCATTGTGGTACAGGACTGTGGTCTCAGCTACTTGGGAGGCTGAGGGTGGAGAATCACTTGAGCCCAGGAGGTTGGGGCTGCAGTGAGCCCAGATAGCACCACTGCACTCCAGACTGGGTGTTACAGCAAGACCCTGCCACACAAAAAGGCAGGGGGAGGGGCAGGGACAACAGCATAGAAACCTACCACTGTATTCTTTACATTGTGGATAGAAACATTAAGACAAATTCAGAATATTTATGGATCTTTCATACTTTGATTTTTCCAGATTTGGAATACCCCTTTCCCTACTTTCCTTATCACTAACTTACTTCAAATATATAATTTTTTTTTTGAGACAGGGTCTTGCTCTGCCGCCCCAGCTAGAGTGCAGGGGTGCCATCTCAGTTCACAGCAACCTCCACCTCCTGGGTTCAAGCAATTCTCGTGCCTTAGCCTCCCAAGTTAGCTGGGATTACAGATGCACGCCACCATGCCTGGCTGATTTTTGTATTTTCAGTAGAGACAGGATTTCAATATGTTGGCTAGGCTGGTCTTGAACTCTTGGCCTCAAGTGATCCACCAGCTCTGGCTTCTCAAAGGGCTGGGATTACAGGCATGAGCCACTATGCCCAACTTCAAGTAATATTTTTAAAAATATTTGAGTTTTCAGGAAAATGGGAGTTCATATTACATAGCTGTCAAAGAAAATCATGATCATATCCAGAATATGATCTGGTAATATCCAGAACCCTTGCTGTTCCTTCTCTCCAGACAGATAATCAAACTGCGAAGGGCGAGCTGAGACACAGCCCTTGACTAAGGAAAGAAATGATGCTTGTCCCAAAGAAACAGAACGGGAAAGAACAGTCCTCCTCCAGAGCCTCCCCCTAGGAGTTTGTAGCTCTCTACACTTCTGCTAAGACAGCATTATCATAATGCTACAAAGTGCCAAAGAGAATGGTTTTAATAAACAGGGTTTTTATGCTCTTAAAAAACTTGAACACAAGCACCAGATTCTATTAGCTGAAGTACACTGCAGCTAGCAAAGGAATCACAGTGGAATGGAGCCGCATACAGCCGCATACTGTCTCAAAACTGACATCACCAGCACAAGATTGAATTCTTAAACACATTCCGCTCCAGAGAAGTACTCCCAGACTAATTAGAGTTATCCATGCAAAGTTCTAGAACTATAAGTGTGCTTTAAATATTTTTTACTGCATGATATGATTGTGTTTCTCAACTGGGGGAGGCCACTCAACTAAACCTTAATTACTATTGCAGATTCCCTGGGAAGAAAAACAGTATGCATTAAAAGCCTCAATAACAGCCAACCTTAAAACGCAGACAGTGACCAGGACTGTCAGATGACTTCCCTGGGGGACTTTCTTCTGAGTCAGGTAATTATTGCATGTAAACCACACTTCTAAAGAGTAAGTAGTGGACTTCTTTCTTAGTCATATCATTGCAAACTATTGTTAGTAAATCCCTTGTTGATAGATAAAAATTAAAATTTGAGTCCAACCTCTATATCAAATATCAAACCTGTAAAATCCAAATAAGCCAAGATTTCCAAATATGGTACCATAAACACATTAAGCACAACTTTCCGCTACGGTGCCTAAAATGTTGCATCAGACAAGAAACTGGGCATAAAACAAAGCACTACCAGCTTGATGACACCAGGGGCAAAATCCTCGCTGCATTCTGGCGAGACTCTCAGCATTATGAGTAAAATCAAATTCTGCTATCAATCTCCAATGCTTTTGCTAACAGAGTCGTCCAGAGTTCTAACAGCGTCTCCTTCTCTGCAGTAATACTTTTTCATGAGGTGAGAGCATTATCTACCTGTAGTTACTGAATGAATCTACAATTGCTTAAAAATAATCCAACCTGTGTTAAAAATGGACTGTCACGGTATATAAAAATGGTTTGACACGGGCTTGCTAATGTCCTATATTGCATGATGATGGTGGAAATGCAGGACTGGCTGCACTATGAGATTCTTTACTTCAATATTATTGCACAGAGCCCTAAAGCCAATGAAAATCATCACTGCCTTTCTGGGCATTTAGAACATTTCAAAACCAACATGTCTTCAGGGCATTCCTTTATCCTTCTAGATATGACATGTACTCATCCAATAACATCCAACCAGTATTTGCTGAGTGCTTACGCTATGCTCTAGGTGCTAGGGATACAGTTTTATGAATAAAAGAAAATCCCTGCTTCACGTTCTAATTCATGGCACATCAAAGAATCATGAACTGAGCTCTTGAAACAGAACGACGAATGTACAATGAAAAAATAAAGTGGGTGTTATGGGCTGAATCTCACCCCCCTCAAAAGTCATGTTCCTCTCCCCTCAAATCACTCATATGTTGAAGTCCCAATCCCCAGTATCTCAGAATGGGACCTTATTTGGAAATAGGGCCTTTTAGAAAGGTAATAGGAATATATGAGGTCATTAAGGTTGGCCTTAATCCAGTATGACTAGGGTCCTTATGAGAAGAGATTATGACACAGACAAGGACAGAGAGAAACCCATGTAAAGATACAAGAAGATGGCATCCAGGAGTCAAGGAGAGAAGCTCCAGACAAAACCCACCCACTGCCGACACCTTCATCTTAAACATCTAGCCACCAGAATCGTGAAAAAATTAAATTCTCCTGTTTAAGCTACCCAGTCTTTGGTACCTCGTTACAGCAGCCCCAGCAAACTAAACAGTGGGTAAAAAGGAAAAGCCACAGAAAGAGTAATTTCAAGGCCGGACATGGTGGCTCACATCTGTAATTCCAGCACTTTGGGAGGCCAAGGCAGGTGGATCACTTGAGGCCAGGAGCTGGAGACGAGCCTGGCCAACATGGTGAAACCCCATCTCTACTAAAAATGCAAAACTTAGCTGAGTGAGGTGATGCACGCCTATAGTCCCAACTACTTGGGAGGCGGAGGCAGGAGAATTGCTTGAAGCCAGGAGACGGAGGTTGCAGTGAGCCGAGATGGTGCCAGCCTAGCAACAGAGCAAGACTTAGTTTCAAAAAATAAAAAATAAAATTAACCCGGAGTGGGTGGTGGGTGCCTGTAGTCCCAGCTACCCGGGAGGCTGAGACAGGAGAATCGCTTGAACCTGGGAGATGGAGGCTGCAGTGAGCTGAGATGGTGCCACTACACTCTAGCCTGAGTAACAGAGTAAGACTCCATCTCAAAAAAAAAAAAAAAAAAAAATCGGAGCTATCTTTCCCTATAAAGCTGAAAATCACTCAATAGAGCTACAAAAAAAAAGCAGTGGCTGAGTTTTGACATATTTAGACAAACTGACAATAGAGATAAGTGGCCAAAGGGAAAAGGGACTGCCCCTTCCTTCCTGAAGGGCACACACCTGAACCTGGCCCCTAAAGCAGCTCCCCTTTCCATGAGAAGAGCCTGTGAACTCCTGTGACAAACACCAAAATCTCTTTTTACTCCCTCTCTAAATTACTCAACCGAAGTCTTCCGGTTTCACTTCTCTTCCCCCTGAGCAAAAGCAGGAGAAGGTGGTGTGCAGGCGCCTGAGTGGAGTAGTCATCACACGAGCATTTTCAGCTTAGTGTGCAGGGATGCCTGGACTCTGTCACCAGACAGTCAGCCACCCATTTAGAACCTAGGAAGACAGGTTTCCCATTACAGCATAACAGTAATGCATGCTCAATAAGCTAGTAGAAATTCCAATCCTTCCTTTCTTCAGGGTTAATTTCTCTCTTTATACGAAGGGGATTTTGAAATTCCAGAAAGGAGGGGAATGCAGAGCACAATGACATCACTGAATTCCAAAACTTCAGGCCAAAAGAAACCACCTGACTGTCTTCTTAGTCCAAAACTGGTCTCAAAATGATAAAAATAGCCAGTCAAAATCCTCCAAATGTCTTTTCTTCCCTGTGACTATGAATGCTCCATGCTCCCCAACCTAAAATGGGCTACATCCCAATAAAGCCACCGTAAATTGAAAGTAGTGTAACCATTTCATACACCTAACATCACATCGTAGCCCGGCCTCTCTTAACCGTGCACAGAACACTTACATTAGCCTACAGTTGGGCAAAATCATCTCACACAAAGCCTATTTGATAATAACATGTGAAGTATCTCGTGGATTTTACTGAATGCCGTGCTGAAAAGTGAAAGAACGGTTGTACAGGTACTTGAAGTACGATTGCTACTGAATTTATATTGCTTTTACACCATTGTAAAGGCAAAAAATCTTAAGCTGAACTATGCTAGGTTGGGACCATCCATATAATTAGTTCTGGCTCCTTCTCATAGCTGAGACGAAGCTGATGCTTCACCATCTCTAAGAATGTGTCCCCAGAAAGGGGTCTGTTTACCCCGTCAACAAACATTGATTAAGGACCTGTTATGTTTACAATACATCGCTGTGGCTCATTAAGTGCTGGGCACAAGATGTCAATAAATGAAGACATGAATGAATGGATCTAGGCCTTGAAGACTTTCCCAACCATGCCCCACGACATCAGTCTCCAAGACTTTATTTAAACTCGTAAGTTTAGCAAAGTAGGCAGTTTTTTAACATATGAGGCTTAATATAATCCGATGATTCCAAAGGCACCTCAAGATTGTGTTGTGTTGTTTTCCTCATGCGGGGTGTTTAGGTGCCTGTAACAGAATTCTGGTTAGTAAAATTTTGAACAACAACAACAGATTCACATCAAATGACTCCCTACAGATAGATAAAACATGGACATTGTGATGTGTACATTTGTACTTGACCAGGGCACAATTTATAATATACTAAAAAACTTTAAAAATTACAAAATGAGTATTTTTAGCACACTTAGTAACAACTACTTGTTTTAAACTCATTTCATTTTTGGTGATAAAATTATATTTGACTATAATTAAAGAACATGTAACCTTAATATTTAAGAAACATAGTTACCACAGACATGCTACATTAAATGAACAAAGGAAAAAAATGTACATCTATTAAAGGACACTGAGATTTTTCAAACCCATTGTTTTGAAAGACCTTTTAATCCACTTTCCTGTAAATCAATTTAAACTTTAAAAAAAGTCTCTATTCAGTATGCTTAGAGAAAGAGGTGAATCAGTGTTGAGCATATGACTGCCTAACAACCATTCTGTGCTGATCATTGAACTAGTATTTTTATTTGATTATCCTATCATAATAATTGAGTCCATATATATATGCAAGATGTGGAGGATCCATCTAATCAACTGCAGAAAGAAAAACACTTAAAAAGGGTTGAAACCAATGACAAATGGAAATGGCTGAATTACTGTACGTTTTTGACACAACCTTAAATCTTAGTTTTGTCATATATTATTTGGTCCTTCTGGATTCAGCAGCTAGAGTAAAAACAAGTTTCTGTATTCAAACATATCTAAGAACGTCCATATAAAATGTGTGCACACATACATTTAATACACACACACATATGCGTGCACACACAAGTAGGCAGTGTTCTCATAGTCTTTAGATCTCCTTAACCCACAGACATCTGCAAGCCATTCCCATCTTTTCCAGCAAGAACTGTCCTTCCTTCACACCTACATGGCCTTCCAAACAGGGGACACAGCTTCAACAAAAGACAGTCAAACCCAAGTACATTGAAAATTTAATGTAAATGTGTGCTGAGTGATCTGCACTGCCCATTGAAGAGGTCCACACTCAAACACGGTTCATTCGGGGAAAATAAAACACGTACACCATGTGCAATGTTGCTGTGCAGATTCGTTGTTTGTATTCCTAGCATGGGAGTTACCATAGAAATAAAAGAGATAAGTAGTTTTTTGTGTGTTTTTTTTGTTGTTGTTGTTGTTTTTAAGAAAAATCTGAGTTGCATGCATCCTAGGGACTGTGAACCAAAGAATGGCTTGAGCAATTCTAGTATTCTTTTTTTTTTCTTTTGCCATGAAGAGAACGATATTTAAATTGGATTTCAACAGAGGAATATCTATTTCTATCAGGAAAAGTCATGTTTCATCTTCCACTACCTGAGAGGCAGCCAAGCAAAAAAGCAAACATGAGCCTGGGCAACAGGCAACAGGTAGCTGTTGCTTTGCAGTGACACTGGAGGTAAAGGGACCCTCCTTACCTGGGGTGGTGTGCAACTGAGAAAACAGACAGCAGGAGCTCTCTGCAGATGCAGGTGATGAGTGTTTGCTCAACCGAAAACCTGCACTCAGGGCAATTCGAGAGATATTGCAAGTTTCTACAAGTAGAAATGGCCTGAATCAATCCTTGCAGCCTAGGAATGGATGGGCCACAGAGGCATCACAGGGCAGGAACCACGGGAGAAGATAATCCAGGCAAAGAGAATTCCTCTGCTCCTTCTGGCTAGGGATTTTATCAGTTCTTTAGGGAACAAAGTTCACACTAGCCCAACAGTTTTGTGTTATTAGGGCACCTGTGTCTGTAATTACATTAAGTTGAACAATACAGTACACTGCAGTTAACTATGCTATGGATTTAGTAATTTTCAATTAATCTTTTTATTATCTTTAAAAAAAAAAAAAAAAAAAAAAAAAAAGGCCAGGCTGGGCACAGTGGCTCTCACTTGTAATTCCAGCACTTTGGGAGGCCAAGGTGAACAAATCACTTTGCTCAGGAGTTGGAGACCAGCCCGGACAACATGACGAACCCTGTCTCTACCAAAAAATACAATTAATTGGGCATGGTGGTGGGAACCTGTAGTTCCAGCTACTCTGGAGGTTGAGGCAGGAGAATCGCTTGAACCCAGGAGGGAGAGGTTGCAGTGAGCCAAGATCATGCCACTGCACTCCAGCCTGGATGACAGAGCAAGACCCTTTTTTTCTTCTTTTGATACAAAGGCCAGAGTTCCAGAATCTTTTCCAATACTGTGACAGGTGGACAGGGTGGATCCTAAACAGACAATCCATGGTGAGATTTCTGGCACCCGGGATGGGCAATCCACACACAGGAACAGGAGGAAGCAGGAGGTTATGCAGGCTTCAGAGTCAGGTTGCCAGGGATCAAGTCCCAGCATCTCCTTTTTCTTGTAATAATGTGGCTTGTTCAACTTCTTTGATATTTCGAAACTAGGGATAACAACAGCACCTACTCAAGACTGTTGGGTGGACTGAATGAACTATTCTATATAAAATACCCAGCACATAAGCATTCATTAGTTGTTTTAATTAAGGTCAGTCTTTGGAAAGGCTTAGGGGAGTCTGGGCAGGCCACTGCATGGTGGCAGAGGATCCAGCTGTGCCTGTGAGTCCCCGGCTGCTGGCCACAAGGATGCTCCCCACTCCCCTAGCTGCCTCTGCCTGTGTACACTTCTGCCACTGCTGCTGATTCCCTCTCCCCGTTCCAGCCCATCAGGCGCACACACGTGGAGCTGCACTAATGCCATTCTGCCACAGCTTTCTGCACGGCCCACACCCACCTTTTCCTGGATGTCCCCTCTCAGCCAGTCAGGACGGTGGTTACCCATCGTGCAGGAGTCCAGGACCTGTCACCTGTGTGAAAGTCATCAGCAGCAGCTAGCCTATCAGCCACCTCAGTGGAAGCAGGTAACAACAATGCAGGCTCTTTCATGACGGGAGACTTTGGAATTAGTTGCAGCTAGGGAGGAGTCTTACTCCTTCATTCATCCATTTAACCAACAGTTACAAAATGCCCACTATGTGCCAGTCTGTAACCAGAACTCCCAAGGAGCCATATAGCGAATGGGAATGCGTGTGGGCTGACAGCGTGAGTGGCAGCAGCCTCCTGCCCAGGTTTCTTTAAACCTTTCAAGGACTGACCTTAATTATAACAACAACTGGTGAGTGTGCTTAAGTCCCAGGCATTTTATACAGTTGGATTCATTCAATCCACCCAACAAGCTTGGGCAGGCCACTGTTGTTGCCCCCATTTCACAGAGGAAGAAGCAGAGAGCAAAAAAAGGCACCCAGGCAAAGTCCCTATCGCCCAACCTACCCAGAAACCAGCAGACTCCAGAACACTTAAGAGCTAGGTAGGGCTAGAAAGCTTACCACTTTTTTTCTTTGAAGTTGAACACTTTTCTTTGAACGCTTTCTCTAACATCGATTTAAGGATCTTTTTGATCTTTGTGGAAACAAAAAAGAATGCTTTAAGACTGCTCTTAGAAACCTGGCCATTGGTTTTAAGGCCACTGGCCTCCACCTACTGTGTTCCTGAATGAATAGCTGAGGAATTCCAGGGCTATCTTTGGGCCAAAAGTTAGTAATTTATAGCTGAGCAAGTGTAGGTAAACCACTACTTTGCGGCAAGCTTCTAATTCCTCACCGATCACTTTGAAAATTACAAAGGACATTTCACTTCAAGTGTGAGCCAATTCAGAATCAACCTCATGCTAATTTGATATAAGCTGCTCACTGAGGGAAAAGGCCCAAAGGAGGTTCTAACTTATTTTCTAAATGAACATCGCACCAAAATTAAAATTCAATGACAGCATCTTTTAGCTCAATCACGGTTGAATATATAATACTGCTGAATTTAAAGTCAGCAGAGATTATCTAGACTTTACTATGAAATATAGATAAGCTGCTCTTTTTAAAAGTTTATTTAAATTACTGATTATAAAAGTAATCCAAGCCCATTTCTAAAAATATGGTAAAATGTGGAAGAGTATAAAGAAAAAAGAAACTACCCATTATATGACCACCAAGAGATAAATGTTAACAGGTTGGTACCCTTCCTTCCAGTCTTTTTCTCTGGGAATATTTAAGTATATTTTCACTGTGGTCTATTTACAGGCATTCGTACCTTGCCACTCTTCTTAACATAATGCCGCTAACTGATCTTTGAAAACAATTTCTAGTGACTTCACAGTATGTCTTACTATAAAGTAAGCCTCCTGGTATACAGTTTATGCAGGAAGACCATCATGTATTAAACCATCCCCTGACTTTTTCTATTTCCTCTAGTACAGAACACCCAGTGTTCACGGACTATAACACCTCCTTGAATCACACTGTCACACACAAACAGAAACCAAGCAGAGTTAGTAGTCAAAGTCCTAAAAGACAGATCCACTGCCAAGCTGGTCACATTACATAAGACGTGCAAAATCATCCTTGGTTATATGCATGTGAAACAAAGTATGACACTGTGTAATAAGAAATATGTATTTGGCCTCTGGTTGCATTCCTCTGTTCTCGAATTGCTATAAAGAAATACCTGAGACTGGATAATTTATAAAGAAAAGAGGTTTAACTGCCTCACAGTTTTACAGGCTGTATAGAAAGCGTAGCAACATCTGTTTCTGGGGAGGCCTCAAGAAACTTACAATCATGGCGGAAGGCAAAGGGGGAAGGAGGCGTTTTACATGGCAGGAGCAGGAGAGGGGGTAAGGAGGTGCTGCACACTTTCAAATGAACAGATCTCGTGAGACCTCACTCACAGCACCAAGGTGATGGTGCTAAACCATTCATGAAGGATCTACCCCCACGATTCAGTCACCTCTCACCAGGCCCCACCTCCAACACTGCGGACCACAATTCCACATGAGATTTGGGTGGGATGCAAATCCAAACCATATCGCTGGTATGTATTTGGCTTCTGATGTAGAGCTCCTGAAACCCTTACAAATAGATAGGGACACTATGGGCATCTTTTGTTCTCACTCTGTGAGTGCCCATAGATGCAATCTCAATCTGTTGCCCAGGCTAGAGTTCAGTGGCACAATTTCAGCTCACTGCAACCTCTGCCTCCTGGTTCAAGTGATTCTCATGCCGCAGCCTCCTGAGCAGCTGGGACTACAGGCGCCTGCTACCATGCTCAGCTAATTTTTGTATTTTTAGCAGAGACAGGGTATCACCATGTTGGCCAGGCTGATCTTGAACCGCTGACCTCAAGTGATCTGCCTGCCTTGGCCTCTCAAAGTGGAGGGATTACAGGCATGAGCCATCACACGCTCAGCCCTAATATTTAATCTTTGACCCCAGTTGCTAACAGAGAGCTCATAAGAGCTCTGTAATTTCCTGAGTGGCAAGAGTGTCTGATATAGAGCTGCAACATCTTCTGCAATCTGTTGGGTAATGGGGCCATCCTTTTTTCTAACAAGGGGACTCTTGGTGGGCTCCTCAATAGTCTCAGGATTCGTGTGTGGCTGGTTGGCAGGAAAATCATCTGATTAGAGGCTGAAACTCTCAAACTTCAATCTCTGACCTCTGGGGAGGGGAGAGAGGCTGAGAGTTGAATTGATCACCAATGGTCAATGATGTAATCCATCATGTCTACATAATGGAGAGGCTCCTGGTTGCTGAGGTTCCTGGAGGCTGGCACACCTGGAAAGGGCATGGACTCTCTCCCCCACTGCCTATATGTCCTACTCTGTGTAGCTCTTCCTTCTGGGTGTTCATCTGTATCCCTCCAAATATCCTTTATGATAGACCAGCAAATGTAAGTATTTGCCCAAGTTCTGCGAGCTGCTCTAGCATATTAATTGAGCCTGAGAAGGGGTGATAGGAAGCCAAAGTTAGAGCCAGTCACTTGGGAGTGCAGGTCACAATCTGGGGATTTGGGATGGCATCTGAGATGGGAGGCAATAGTCTCTTGGGACTGAGCACTTAACCTGTGGGATCTGACACTATCACCAGGTGGGCAGTGTCAGAACTGAACTGAAGTGCACAGCTGCTGTCCGCTGGAGAATTGCTTGGTGTGTGTGTGTGGGAGGGGGTGGGAATCCCCACATATCTGGTGTCTGAAGTGTTGTGTTGCATGGTGCATAAATGTTGGAAGAGCACTTGGTCTCTTCCTGTCTCTGATGGTTGGTATTTGCTGGAGAACAGACTGGTTGCTAGTGTGGAAAAATCCTCACATGTTTTGGTGACCAGAGGCCAAGTGCTCTGTATTAGAATAGAAAAAACACTTTGGTTTTTTCCTATCTTTTACAGACCAGAGGAAAAGGAAGAGTGGTGTATCTTCATGAAACTACTAACCCAAATCTAGAACACATCCACCTCACTATTAAAGTAAGTCAAAAATGCTTGGGAAGCTCACAAAGACACCAGAAAGCAGGTGGCACATAGCTCAGATACAAATCCCTGCACACGCCTGTGGGGCTAATGGGTCCCTGCAGCTCCTAGTGTGGACTCTCCCATTTTCCAAGGGCAGATATTTGCAAACTTGGGACTCAGGACAAATACTCAGGGTTATTTCCCTTGAAGTGTCACACTCACTTCATTCATTTTAAAGAACACGTCTGACAAACACCCAATTCTGAATAACTGATTTGTCAGCTGCTCTTGTAAGTAAAAGTGCAAAAGTAAATAAACAGAAATTTTAAAACAGGCCAGGTGCAGCAGCTCACGCTTATAATCCCAGCACTTCAGGAGAACAAGGTGGGTAGACGGCTTGAGCTAAGGAGTTCAAAACCAGCCTGGCCAACATCTCTCCCAACATTACAATAATCAACTGGGTGCGGTATGTGTGCCTATGGTCTCAGCTAGTTGGGAGGCTTAGGTGGGAGGATCACCTGAGCTTGGAAAGTCAAGGCTGCAGTGAGCAGTGATCATGTCACTGCACTCCAGCCTTGGTGATGGAGCAAGATCCAGTCTCAAGTTAATTAATTAATTGATTAAGTAAAAGTGATGCTCCATGAGAATAGTGGCTAGTTCCATTCATTACTCAAAAAAATAAATAAATAATTTTTTCCTTAAAAATAATGATCTCTCAGTGTGTAGCAAAGGCACTTTATCTATACTTCTCATTTTATTACAAAGAATACAAAAAAAGTAAGTTTTTTTTGATATTCTCAAAAAAATATCAGAAAGCAGATAGCCCATTGCTCAGACAAGAACCCCTGCAGAACAGTCAAGGTTTAATAACATTAATACTGTTCACTGCTTCATCGAAGCCACTCTCAAATGAAACTGACTTTTTCTTCCTTTATTACTACAAATGGTGGGAGGGGAAGGTCAGGACAGCCACTAGTGGTGAGAGGGTAGACCCCTTCGCCTCCTTCTGTTTCCCAGTCTCCACATCCTCCTTCCCCACCCCTCCAGATGGGAAGGAGGGTAAAAAAAAAAAGAGAAAAAAAAAAAAAAGAAAGAAAGAAAATGCCAGAGAGCTGGAAAGATGGCTCCCTTTTCAGTTCCCAGCATCCCTGCTATCTATAAGCCTTGAAAGAGTTGCAAATGAATGTCATCACTACCGACTAAAGCCGGGCACTGGGTTATGCCCCCATTTGCACGTCCCGGCTCCCTCCTGGAAATACCTCTGCCAACTAATAATTTACTGCCTTTGTCTCTGTAATCCCCCTCCTCAGCCTGTTCTTGCTCATGCTGCATATGAATTAGCAAATCAATGAAGTGAGGTCAGATGTCCAGCAAACGGGCAATGGCATAATTTCACCTAATTTTCCCCTTTTAGCATTGTAAGCTTATAAAAGTGGGAGAGAAGCTGCTTATCAGGGAGCTCAGCGAATGAGGCTGTAGCCCCCATGCAGCTCCCAGCCAAATAAAAAGCCACTTCCTTCCTCAGCTTGTTGTTCGAGAGGTTTGTTTCTCGCCGCTCCTGCTTCAGTGGTGGTGCAGCCACTGCCTTAACTCATACCGAGACACAAGCAGTTTCGTCCACCTCTGCTTTTGCATCATTAGGGCAACTGTCAACAGTGAAAACGACAAACACATCTAAGTACTACCATAAAAAGTGGTCTGACCTCAGAGACCCTCTGGTCTTATAGGCCCTCTGGCAGTCCACAGAACGTGTCTTGAGAATGGCTGTCGGGCAGGAAAACTAAAACTTCAGGATAGGTTTTCACGGTTTTGTTTTGGTTGTTTTAACAATACAGTAAGTACATAGATAAAACATCTTAGTGTGTCTAAAAGACCAAAGCTTGCTCTTTTTTTTTTTTTTTAAGACTTAAGAATTTGCAAGCATGACTGAACACAGTGGCTCGTGCCTGTAATCCCAGCACTTTGGGAGGATCCTTTGAACCCAGGTTGAAGACCAGCCTGGACAACATAGAGAGAATCCATCTCTACAAAAAAAAAAAAAAAAAGAGAGACAGGTATTATGCTACAGGGGTACACGTACAGTCCCAACTACTTGGGAGGCTGAGGTGGGAGGATCATTTAAGCACAGGAGGGTGAGGCTGCAGTAAGCCACGATTGTACCACTGCACTTCAGCCGGGGCAACAGAGCAAGACCCTGTCTCAAAAACAAAAAAGAATCAACAAAGAATATACAATTATCAAACACAGAAAATAGTAAGTCTGCACACAGATCAGCTCACTCTGGCTCTGTGAGAGAGTAAGGGCATCTCTAAGGCAAAGCAAAAGCAAACTCCTGTCCAAAGTAGAGTGCACATCTGAAAAAAGTTTATTGGTCAAGTTCAAAAGTTCAACTACCTGGCCAGGCACAGTGGCTCACGCTGGAATCCCAGCACTTTGGGAGGTCATGATTATGCCATTGCACTACAGGCTGGGTAACAAAGTAAGATTCTGTCTCAAAAAGCAGACGGATCACCTGAGGTCAGGTGCTCAAGACCAGTCTGGCCAACATGGTCAAACCCTAGATCTACTAAAAATACAAAAAATACTATCTCTATTAAAAATACAAAATATAATACAAAAATACCAAATAAAAATACAAAAATTAGCCAGGTGTGGTGATGCATGCCTGTGATCCCGGCTACTTGAGAGGCTGGGACATGAGAATCGCTTGAACCAGAGAGGCAGATGTTGCAGTAAGTCAAGATTGCACCACTGCACTCCAGCCACGGTGACAGAGACTCCATCTCAAAAAAAAAAAAAAAAAAAAAAAAAAGTTCAACTATCTAACTATGTCAATGAACTGGAAGGAAATGTAGATAACTACTCTCAGAAATCAAGGATAACAATATTTTTTAAGCTAAGGTATAGTTTTCTTATGTTGGAGTATTTAGCAGTTTCAGCCACTGCAAATGATACTTCAAACCAAGAAAACTGATGACTTAGTCTGGTTTTTAATGACAAGCAACACGGACCAGCCACATCTGGGTTTCCATTTGTGAGTACATTCATGGGAAGTATTTTCTGCAATGCTCGCAGTATTCATCATGTACACATATTCCACATATAAATAGGAAAAAGTATCCCCAAATAATGATGAAAATACAAATAAATCATTAATCAAAAAAGTCTCTCTTGGTAACACCTATAAAATTACAGAGAGATTCCCAAGGTAGAAATCCATTAATATATTGCTATAAACTTTTGTGAAAGGGACGGGGGAGATGCTGAACCAGTCCTCACCTTCACTCCAAGCCTGGCATAGCACCTGGCACTAGGAGGCCAACAGCTGGTACTTGTTTGTTGAGCAAATGAATGAATACACAAACGAATGAGTGAACAAAGTAGATGACGACAGACCAGGAGGGTCTACCAACTAAGTCTGATTTCTATGTGGGGCTCTCAGAATATCGAAGACTTCTGATTTTATCTATCTACATACAAGCCCAGTCTCAAATATGGAGTTTTGAGATGTTGATCATTTCTAATATTCCCAATCCGTCTGAGAGAGTGACAAGATACACTGTATAGAGCTATCAGGTATACTAACTCATGCGACAGGCATTGGCTTGCCTAAGTGTTTCCATCCCTAGAAAAATAATCTATCATAAATGCTAATTCATCAATGGAACAGAACATAGTACATTGGAGTCCAAGACAAAGGAGTGTCACCTGCCTTGTATGCAAAAAATAGAGTAGGCACAGGTTAAGCATGGTACCCCCTAAGGACTTGTGGCAGCCTCCAAGACTTCCAACAAGTGAACTTGAGGAGAAAGGGACCACAGACCCCTAAGCCTTGTTGACACCCTGCCTCCAACACATCCCACCCTGGTATGTTCTGTCTTTCAGGAGTGAACATCATAATACTTCCGATACTCCATCCAGTCTTTACTTATAAGAGGTAACTCAAAAACTTACCAAAAAATTAAGGTTTCCTGATAACTGACAACCACTCTTTCAATCAAAAGTGCTATACTTCTCACACATCAAACCAACTAATGGGCAGCAAATTAACTGCTTGTTCTGCACCTTCTCTTTTTCTGCTCTTATTACTAACGAAGATAAAATGAAACGAAGATTTGCGCTAAAAATGCATGCAGTTTAAGACTATAACCAATTCTTTTAAAGGCTAGATAAATCCAAAAAGGCAAAATTAGGTAACAGAAGACACACATGGACATTCCCAGTTAGAGAAGCACACACAAACATACACATGGTGCTTTAATGCCCACGTTGGATTTTTGTCATTGATTCAAATAACTAGTTGACACAGATTAAATATATTACCCCATTTTTACAAACTAGTTTTCAAAGTTCAAGTTATAATACTAAAATATTTGACAACCTTGAGACTAAGGTAATGCCCTAAAATGCAGTGCTTTGAATAAATTATACTGTTACAAAGGTACTAATTAATAATCGATGGAATATAGTCAACTCAATCTCATAGCCAAAAGGTCTTTCTAAACACTGGATAATTGCACTGAAATTCTTTTCCTTCCAAATATGTTTCTTTTTTCATGATTTCAGTTTATCTACAAATAACATGCCGTGAACCTATAGTTGCCTTTGACAACCTACTTTGATTACAGCATAGTTTCCAGTAAATCTTCTGTTGCATGTCATCCATCCACCCAAAAGAGGTACAGAAAGTGAATTAGTGTCAATGCCAATTTTTATAATATGTAATTGAGCGTAACCTCTTTGCAAGATGGGTGGTTCCAACAACCAATTACATAAATGCTCAAATCCTCACCCAACCTATTTCCAACAGATGAATTTCAGCTTTTAAAGAAACAATGATTTTTGAACTGCTTATCCATTATTTCTAAGAAACACACATAAAAATGTATACCTATGTTAAAGCCAGACTTTCAGTGGTGCTTGCAATGTTCAAGAATAAATATCATAAACCTTGGCAAGTTAGAAAACTGTAAAATTCAGTTAATAAACCATAAAATACAACACTTTTTAAAACTAATATGTTAATTTAACTGCAAAGAAAAGGAACTCTTAACAAAAAATGTAAAGCGTTCTTCAGAGTAGTAGAATCACATGAATTTCAAATGTGCATACACAAACTATATTATCAGTCTAGCACAATTCCTGGGATATGTTTAGGTCCAAATAAATAATGCATAGATGGTATATTAGCCCATTCTCACACTGCTATAAAGAAATACCTGTGACTGGGTTTTATTTATACACACACACACACACACACACACACACACACACACACACACACACATATATGAGGTTTAACTGGCTCATGGTTCTGCAGGCTGTCCAGGAAGCATAGTGGCTTTCGCTTGGCTTCTGGGGAGGCCTCAGAAAATTTATCATCATGGCAGAAAGCAAAGCCAGATCAAACTTTCTTGAAGGCACAAGTGTTGCAGTGGGGGGCGGGGGGTGGGGGGGGAGATTCTACACAGGTTTAAAACACCAGTTCCTCGAAAACTCACTATCATCATAACAGCACCAAGGTGATGGTGCTAAACCATTCACGAAGGATCCACCCCCATGATCCAATCACCTCCCACCTGGCCCTACCAGTCCAACACTGGGGATTATAGTTCCACATGAGATTTGGGTGGAGCACAGATCCAAACCTTTTAAGATGGATAAAACAAATGAAAAAGAAAAAAGGTGGCTAAAGAGTACAATTCTTAAATTTAACCCCTACTTCAACAAGATGTCCACTGGACAAGCAATCTATTAGTTGCTCTGAATCTACGCAATTTGTGTAAAAATATTAAAACCTAGGCTGTCATTTTAAAGCAACAAAGACTGTCTAGAGATCACATGGTAAAGACCTTCACAAGTGCAATTGTTTTCTTAAAATTAGATTTCCTAGAAAGGAAGTGTCCTCTAGATCAAGAAGTTGCCAGCAATTCACAGTCCCTTAGAAGCTGACATGAGCTCTCTTCTCCAGGCAAGGTAAAACCCTGAGCTGACATCCTTCTCTCGTCTGGCAGACAGTGCAAGGCATGACAAATGGGTGGAAAAGAATGAAAGTAGATGGCCCTGTAATTTTACCTACCTGGAATCAGGCTCTAACCACCCAAACCCATTAGCCCAACTGGGCCAATGCACTCTTTAAATTTAAGTTCTGATCACCATCCAACTTCAGCACAAAGGATTCATATCTACCGGTATCTTTTCTATGACGTTTTTTAAAACCTGGAAAAGGTACAATGCTTCATGAAGCTGCCTGGGCATCATTTTCTGCCCTGCCATACACTCCTGGCACAGGAGGCTGAGTATTTAGCAAGCATGATATAGAAAGTGATAATTAGCCACCTGGGAATCAGTTTTATTTTGGATTCCAAACAGACCCTTAGGTGGTCCAGATAAGCCTTTTGTTCATTGAATGCTGCAGCATCTGTGGGATGCTGACAACATGGGGATCTTTTTATAAAGAACTTTGAGAGCATCCAATGAAACTTTCTTTTTAGAGCAAGTCACCATAGTAAAGCGACTAAACCCATAAAGAAGCCACATTTCTAATTCAAAGCCGCTTCCTCCCACCCTATTCCTTAATGGGAGACCTGTACTTAAAATGTGCAAGAAATCAATGTACTGAAACCCAGAGGCAAATTTCTGTTATCCCGTTTTCCTAGACATCTGTAGCAGGGGATTTGGAATATGTTTGGAAACTGGCAATCATTCTAATGGGCTGCTGCCAGCTCCCATCACTCAACCCACTAACTTGATGATGACAGAGCAAACTGGGGCAGGCATTCAAATCTGACAGCTGGCTGGAGAGAAGGGAAGGAAGCCACATTTTTTAATGAAAAGATGAAAATAATGTATTCCATTTTCCTCCACACCAACCATAATAATTGTCCACAGGAAGCCCCTGAAACCCACTAATAGGAACACAGCCACAAGAAACTTGGCAGAGTCCAGCCAAACATATTCTCCTACCAAAATGCTTGACTTTTTCAAGTTTAAAAAAAAAATTACCAATGAAGAGCCCAGCCAACCAGCTGCCAAGAACCTTCCATCTTCTCCATTCAGGCCTTTGTACCTACTGAGAGGGATTACTTTTATACGTAAAGGAACAGGGATTGAATTATTGGATTATAAACCCTTAGAGAAATATGCTTCACCTTTTAGGAACTTCTAAATTTGCATTTTAAGGCCAACTAAATCTTTAAATGTCTACTCTAACTGTGAACTTCGAATAGCAATTACACAAGAGTTGGGTTTTTTTTTTCTTTTCTCCCTATTATTAATGAAAATGCAGCAACAGAAAACAGATGCTGAAAGATCTAGTGGTACCACTAAAAACAGGTAGATGTTTTTCATGTGAAGCAAGGGCTGGACCTGATCCAGAAAGCATCACAGGGAAAGAAACAGCCTGTGGGTCACGGAAAGCAGAGAGACATCGCTGGTTTTGAGTCCCCAGTTCAACACCACTTTGCCAAGGCACCATTTCAAGAAAATTAGAAGAGAGCAGAAAACTCTGGGTTTAAGTAATGACACCTTAGGGACAGCAGGTTCACCAGCGATGAAATCCCCTATGGCCTTCAAGCAGCTTCATTCCCACACTGCCGTGCATGTTGGAGTGCACGTGGTGTCGGAACCTTGGGGAAGGGCATGGAGACCAACCCATGGACAAGCGCTGTGCCCTGCCTTCTCTCCTGATGGGAGAGACAGGGGCGGGCTGAAATCCAAGGAAGAGTGGTTTCAATTCCATCAACAAGGCCTACCACTCTCTGGGCATGGTGGCTCATGCTATATCCAGCACTTTGGAAGGCTGAGGTGAGCGGATCACTTGAGGTCAGGAGCTTGAGATCTGCCTGGCCAACATGGTGAAACCTCATCTACTAAAAATATAAAAATCAGCAGGGCATGGTGGTGGGCGCCTATAATCTCAGCTACTCAGGAGGCAAGGCAGGAGAATCGCTTGAACCCAGAACACAAAAGTTTCCGTGAGTCGAGACGATGCCACTGCATTCTATCCTGCACTACAGAGTGAGACACTGTCTTTTAAAAAAAGGCCTCCAGCAGCCAGCATGGCAGTGTGTGGAACAGAGATCAGGGAACTAAGACAGAAGATTTGGGGTGAAAAACAAGTTTGGTGTTTGCCTTGCAGTCTTGCTTCTTCGTATTTGGGTAGTTGCTAACAAGACAAGCAGGTTCCAGCAATTCTCAAACGTTACTGCTGACTAAAGGACTAAGGGTCAGACTTGCGGCTAACTTCCTAAGGTTTGTAAACAGTAATCTGCCAAAAATAAGTAAGTAAAAGAACAAGAACTAAAGACATAAACCCTAAGAATAGTACCCAACCACCCTTGGCACTGTGGGCAGCGTGATGCTGCAATCTATTATCGTAGGAAGCTTTCCCCTCCCCTGCCCGTATGAAAGAGTCAAGATTAGGAAGCAGCTACTTGGCCGGGTTATTTGAAAGTTGACATTCCTAGAAGCAGAGGAGATTTCCCATAGCGCCTTTTCCAGCAAGACAAAGTGAAAACTACCAAAAAGCATTTCCTGGGCTTCTCCTGGCACAAGGGCCTGCTCAGGATACTGTCACATAAATTACTATTTGTCACTCTTTTTCCAGACACCCAGGAATTGCAGTCTCCTGTGCGACAGAGATTGCGAAGCTAAGGCTGAGGATTCAGAGTGAAATAGCTAGTCTGGTGCTAGCCTGCAGGACAGCCAGCTGACTGCTGAAGTTGATTCCTCCAACATGATGAAGCATATGTAGCTCAGGAAAAAGTATAACCAGCCTTAAATCATATAGCGTAAGCAAAGGGTTCTTCCCCAGATTATGTCTCATTTACCATTTGAATAACCAAAAATCAACAACCTGAGCAATAAATGAAATAAAGGAATTTGTTACATCCACAGAAAAGTAATACTTACTCAAATTTATTATGCCCCATTTCCCCATGCATTATATTTAAACCTCTGATTTTTTTTTTTTTGTAAAAATAACATCATTATTGAAAACTAATGTTATGCTGCAAAGCTCTATGACTTGAATTTTTCATAAATGGATTTATGGCTACTGCTGAGTTTCCTGAAAGATTATACTGTATGCATTTTCCTTTAGTTTCACCAAGACCATTAATAAAGATATCCCTATATCAACATTTGCCCTCCTGCAGGGAGCTAGTTATTTACACCTGAAAAAACTTTCACTTAAATTGCTTTAATGGATTTTAAGTAAAACACTACTCCCAGAGATTTATTTTTCCCTTTGACTGGTCAAGGATTTGAATTATAGTTCACAGGGTAAATTCATAAATAATCATGCTAGCACCTTATTTGGGAGCAATAATACAGTAGGAGCTGCAGGTTTTTATCTGCCCACTATTGAAGCCTCCTAAACATTATAGAGTTGTGTAAGTGTGTATGAAATAATACATCACCCAATATAGGCATCTCTTTCTCACCAGTAAATCAGGGTCAGGAATGAACATCTCCTTTGCAAGCTAAATTGGAAAGCAGATGTGTTTCAAAGGATAATGGGAGCTTCTTAGTTTTTAAAACATATAATATTTTAAACCACATTGCAATAATTTCAGTATGTCCACAGCGTAAGATTCCTCAGCATAAGCCACCAATAAGAATGAAGGGGACACTACCATTTAAGACACTGGACTGAAAAAAAAAAATGTACAGTATGTTCTTCTTGATATAACACTGTTAAAATAACAATGTCACACACTCAATGACAGCTCAAAACCTTGAGAATAAAGAAACCAATCAATCCATAAATGTGACGAAAAGGACCTCCATGTGCAGAAAAGAAACCAAAACCACTGTTCTTGCTCAAGGCGGAACCAGGACAGGCTCCAGTATTTAGGAGCTTGCTCTACCCAACTCTGTCTACTGTCCCTATTTTTCCCTTATGATTAAATTTTTCATCTTCATTAAAAAAAAAAAAAGAACTTCACAAAGCTTTCAGCCCATCCCTTCCAGTGTCTTCTAGAACATGGTTCTATTAATGATTCCTTCTTTACCCTAAATCTTCAGCTTCTCTTTCAATACCAGGAAATATATCAGTGTTCTGGTAAGGAGTGACATCTTCACAGGTTATGAGACACTGGGCTCTCTTACTGCCTGTACCACCCAGAGCCACCTGACATCCTTGTATCTCAGTTTCTCATTCATAACACTGGGAACAGTAATTGTCCCAACATGGAGTGGTTGGACGGATATGATGAACTCATTGACACAGAGCTTTTGGATGTAGGTGATACGGAGCAAGCCTTCCAAAATGGCAGCTACTTTAATTAACAACCTCTTCCCTTGCCATATAATGTAACATGTTCAAGTCTCTCATATTCTTTTTTTAAAAAAAAAAAAGACTTTTTTTGACTTCTTTTTCACATTTCCCTTTTTCCTTCTGAGTTTCCTGGAGTCCTCCATAGTCACTCTATGGCCATTATAAACATTTACCTGAAATTAGTTTCCCACAACCACCAAGCCTCTGAAACTGCCTGGGCAAAAGTCCTAAGGATCTTCCCACAACCTTCCATGCTGCCAACCTTTTCAGTCTTTGTGTCTTGACACTGCCAAGAGACTCCACCTTTACGTTCTGGGACTTCTTTTGCTACATCTGAAGTTGCTGACCAATCTCTCATTCTGGAACATTTTTACTTTCCCAGCCCCTGAGACACGACCCCTCTTGGTCCATCCCTAATTCTCACTCTGTGGCTCCTTGGCGGGCTGCTCCTTCTCTCTGTGCCCTCCAACATAGGGGATGAATCTGCTCTCATAGTTTTAACCACTGCATACATCCAATAAGAACCAAGGGTACATCTCTATCTGAATCTGTCAAATTTGACTCACACCCCAAGGCGAACTGGATGTCACCATTCGTATTTTCTACGGACACATCAAACTCAAGAACCCCAAAATGGAGTTGATACTGTCCGCCCTCAGCTTCTAGTCTTACATTCCTAATTTCGGATCATGGAACCATTACCAGAAATCTGGGGTTATCCTCAATGTTCCCTCTGTCTCACCACTCACACACTTAACAGCAAAGGGCTACAAATTCCTTGAAGTATTTTGCAGGTTTTCTCCCTTCTCCTCATCCTTACTACCACTGCCCTAGTTCATTCCTTATCTTGCTTGAACTTTCACAAAAACCTCTTACCTAATCTCTCTGCCTCCACCTCCACATGGCCCTCAGAGTGGCCTGCACAGACCACAGAGCTGTCCACATTACTGAATGTTCCCTGGGCTTTCTGTCACTGATTGTGTAAAAACCACGTTCTCTGACATACATCCAGCCAAATTCTTTGGCCTCACCTTCTGCCTCTCATCTCCCTGAATGTCATGTCCACACAGCACCATGCTACCTGTGGTTTCCTGTTCAAGTTTTCACTTTGTTCAAGTGGGTCCAGCCATAGACACTCTACTCAAAACCCCGCCACACACACGTTCCCCAAATTAGCAGGTGAACTCCTACCACCTTCTAAATTCAGTTCTGGCTTTACCTGCAGAAAGCCTTCTTTATCCCACATCACAAGCCGACCTGGTTAGTGCTTCCTTTACCCATTTCTCACCTGGGCTCCTATGGCAACCCAAGGCCACCTCCCTTCGCCACTTCATTTGCCCATTCCTACAAAACATGGCTACCTCTCATCAGTTCCTCGAGGGCGGGAACTGTGTCCCAATTATCTTCATGTTCTCAACTGCCACATAGTAGGGCTCAATTAATATGAACTGAACTGAGAATATCCGTACCAAATTATGAGAAAAAGAGGAAAAATGTCTAGAGAGTCTCATACAACCAATACTCTGAGACAGGTATCAATATAGACATGTGGGTGTCCTCATCCTCCCTTGGGGAATACAGCGGCAAACACAGATAAATCACTAATCACAATACTTTAATATTTATTTATAACCATGAGGAAAAGCTTGATATGATAAACTGTAGATTGTCTTCATGCCTATTAGGATTGGCTACTGTTTTTAAAAGGTGTTGGCAATGATGTAGAGAAATTGGAACCTTTGTGCACCACTGGTTGGTAAAATGCTGTAACCACAACGTAAAATTGTGTGGAAGCCTCTCAAAAAATTAAATAGGACCCTCATGTAATCCAACAATCTCAATTCTGGCTATTTATCCTAAAGAACTGAAAGCAGGGTCTCAGAGATAGTTGCACGTCCATGTTCACAGCAGCACTACTCAAGAGTAGCCAAGAGAAGAAGGCAACAGAGAGTCATTTGATGGGCAGAGAGTTTTAGTTTTGCAAGATGAAAAGTTCTTGAGGTCTGTTTCAAAAAGTGAATATAGTTCGCCCAGGCACAGTGGCTCATGCCTGTAATCCCAGCACTTTGGGAGGTTGAGGTGGGTGGATCACTTGAGGTCAGGAGTTTGAGACTAGCCTGGCCAACATGGCAAAACCCCATCTCTACTAAAAATACAAAAGTTAGCTGAGCATGGTAGTGCGTGCCTGTAGTCCCAGCTATTCAAGTGGCTGAGGCATGAGAATTGCCTGAACCCATGAGGTGGAGGTTGCGGTGAGCCAAGATTGTGCCATTGCACTCCAGCCTGGTGACAGAGCTAGACTCCATCTCAAACAACAGCAACAACAAAAGTGAATATACTTAACACTACCACCAAACCGTATGCTTACAAGTGGTTAAAATCGTAATTTGATTCATTGACAGATTTTTTTTAAATGACGTTGAAGATCTCTAACACAAAAATCTGAAATCTGAAATGCTGCAAAATTTGAGGCTTTTTGAGTACCAACATGATGCTCAAAGGAAATACTCATTAGAGCATTTCAGATTTCAGATTTTTGGATTAGGGATGCTCAACCAGGATGAATTATGCAAATATTCCAAAATCTGAAAAAATCCCCAATCGAAAACATTTCTGGTCCCAAGCATTTCAGGTAAGGGATACTCAATGTATACATCCATACAGTGTTATATTATTCAGCCATAGAAAGGAAAGAAACCCTGTCACATGCTACAAAGTGGGTTGAGCCTGCAGGACATTACACTAAGTGAAACAAGTAGATCACAAAAAGATAAATACTGTATAATTCCATTTATGAGTTAGTTGCAGTAGTCAAATTCATAGAAACAAAGTAGAATAGTAGCTGCCAAAGGCTAGGGGGAAAAGGAAATGAAGAGCTGTTGTTTGAGAGGCAAACTGTTTCAGTTTTGCAAAATGAAAAATTTCCGGAGGTCTGTTTCCACTTAACACTACCAAACCTATCGTTACAAGTGGTTAAGACTGTAATTCTTCTTTCAGATGTCTTTTACCACAATTTTTCACGCAGATTAACAACTGTTGATTGAAATTTTGAAGAATTTAGAAGGAATATCCAAAATTTCATTTACTGCTTTAAAAAAAGAAAAAAATGGGCCGGGCGCGGTGGCTCAAGCCTGTAATCCCAGCACTTTGGGAGGCCGAGGCGGGTGGATCACGAGGTCGAGAGATCGAGACCATCCTGGTCAACATGGTGAAACCCCGTCTCTACTAAAAATACAAAAATTAGTCGGGCATGGTGGCGCATGCCTGTAATCCCAGCTACTCAGGAGGCTGAGGCAGGAGAATTGCCTGAGCCCAGGAGGCGGAGGTTGCGGTGAGCCGAGATCACGCCATTGCACTCCAGCCTGGGTAACAAGAGCGAAACTCCATCTCAAAAAAAAAAAAAAAAAGAAAAGAAAAGAAAAAAATGCTGTTCATGCCAAGCACAGTGGCTCACGCCTGTAATCCCAGCACTTTGAGAAGCCAAGGCAGGTGGATCAAGAGATCAAGAGATTGAGATCAACGTGGCCAACATAGTGAAATCCCGTCTCCACTAAAAATACAAAAAACAGCTGGGCGTGGTGGTGCGTATATGTAGTTCCAGCTACTCAGAATGCTGAGGCAGGAGAATCCCTTGAACCCGAGAGATGGAGGTTGCAGGGAGCCAGGATCGTGCCACTGCACTCCAACAGCCTGGCAACAGAGCGAGACTCTGTCTCAAGAAAAAAAAAAAAAAATGCTGTCAGCCAGGTAATCCCAGCACTCTGTGAGGCCAACGTGGGCAGACCCCTTGACATCAGGACTTCCAAGACCAGGCAATGGAGCGAAACTCCATCTCCTACCAAAAATACGAACATCAGCTGGTCGTGGTGTCCCAGCTACTGGGAAGACTCAGATGCGAGGTCGACTGAGCCCAGGAGGCTGAGAGTGCAGTGAGCCATGATCGCACCACAGCACTCTAGCCTGGGAGTCAGAGCAAAGCACTGTCTCAAAAAAGAAAAAGAAAGAAAAGAAAATGTTAGCAAGTGATGCACTGATACCCACAGCATCATTCATCTGTGCTTTCCACAGCCAACCGCCCATATTCTTCTCTAAATTGGATCTTCATCTACATGAGAAAATGCAGAACCAGTAAACACAAAAATTGAGCATTAAATAAAATAAAGTCTCTGGAAAAAGAAGTTTGATTTTTAAAGTAAACATCATAATTCTGTCTGCCCAGTTCACTAAAATCTCTGGAAGCTTTTAGCAGCAGCAGGATCCTAATTGCATAACCTTGTTTCGAATGAGTGAGAAATTATGCTATAATTTTACTTATCAAAAGAACATATGAGTAGTGTGACGCCATCCACCTCCCCATCATCCATCTGCCTTTCTCGTTCATTAATTACATATGCTTCTGACTCTTCCTTTCTGATTACCATGAATACTAACACTTACCCTCGAAATGGGGCGTATTCCCTCTCTGTCTTGCTTCCAAATTGTCTGATTAAACCACGCTACTCCCAGCTTCTAATCCTACAGTTACTCAGGGAGCTTTCCTTCCCCATCTTACTGCCCACACCAAAATGCCTTCCTCACTTCAAGCATCACTTAGTTCTTATCTACTTATCTTTTGCAGCTAATCTTCCAAATTAGCCCAACATCTACACGTTTAAAGCCATCATGAGCCACTAGTCACTTCAAACGTGTGGTTGGGTTTTGAGTCTATTATTGGACAACCACCACCTTGTTTCTTCGGTTCCCCTCTAGGGGCATAAATCGTGTCTGCATGTGGCAGATAGAAACTCTGGGCTGGAATCTTCGTGATTTTAAGCATTATTCTGATTTTAGTCTGTTTCATTTCCTTCCAGGTCTCAGAGATATTGAGCCTGGACTTTGACCACGGGTTCTGGAGTCCATCCAATTCCCAGCCTTGTCCATTCTTGGCTGTGTAATTTCAACGAAATTACCTAAACACTCTGAGTTTCAATTGTATCATCAATAAAATGAAGGCAATGCTAGCACTTGCCACGTACATTGATGTAGGGATTAATCATGGAAATAAAGAGAGCTGAGGTCCACATCCTGGTACAGAGACTGAAAAAATGTCAGTGATGATAGATGCCGGCTCCCTTGGGGAAAGAAATATAATGGCTGTAATTCTTTGGAGTTTAAACGATGTCACAGAGCCTTATCCTGAGGAGCTCGCTGACTCTGCAGAGGCCATGAACAATGTCACAAACAGAGGGTTGGACTACCATAGTGCCATCAAGATGCAGGCATCAGCACTGTATCCTGAATAATGGTACTATTAAGAGGAACCCCCCCATGAATGGCTCACACCCCCACCCCATGACATAGTACAGACTACATGTCTTGATGTTACCACAAATCCCTAGAGCACCTTGATGCATTAAGGTCCTCTGTATAATAAGTCACAAGACTAGCACTGAACTTAGCTGAGTTGGAAAAAAAACAAAAAAAAGAGCAATGACAAACTACCTGTGACCCACGCACCCAGCATCTCTCTGAAAGATATTTGCTCCTTAAGTCAAGCGCAAGAACTTGGAAAGACAAGCTAAAAAAGAGTAACAGAAACCTTTTTTTAAGATGTCTCTTTTCTTCCTTAAAGTCCTGCATCAAAATGGCATGTCTGTCATCTATCAAATTTATAAATCCCCGTAAAATTATAAATCCAGCATGGTCTGGACTGTGGAGCAAAAGTCACTCACAGCGCAGGGGTGAGAATATAAACTTCCAGTAGGTTTTTAGGAGGTACCTGGCAACAAACATCAAAAGCCCCCTCTCCTCCAAAAATAGGTCTGCTTTGTTTGACCCAATGATCGCTTCTACCAGTTTTTACTGCAATAATTAGATACTCATGTAACTATGTAGAAAAATATTCATGCCAGCATTACCTGGTCAAGGCCGGCGGATCAACTAGGGTCAGGAATTCGAGACCAGCCTGGACAACATGGTGAAACCCCATCTCTGTTAAAAATAGAAAAATTAGCCAGGCATAGTGGCGAGTACCTGTAATCCCAGCTACTCAGGAGGCGGAGGCATGAGAATCACTGGAGCCCAGAAGGCAGAGGTGGCAGTGGGCAGAGATCAAGCTACTGCACTCCAGCCTGGGCAAGAGAGCGAGACTCCGTCTCAAAAAAACAAACAAACAAAAAGAATGAATGACAAAACATTCATAAGGTAAATTATTATACAGCCATTTAAAAGCTAAATTCTTGAAAGATAAGAAAATGAGAAAATACATGTGATATATTAAGTGTAAGAAGCAGGATAAAAGTATATATAAACTGCATTATCAAATACATGTCTAAGGTACAGGGGAAAGAAAGACTGTAAAGATATGGGATTATGGATGATTTATTCTCTTTTACAAATTGGTTCCAAAGAACACATATGACTTTTACACATGAAGGCAGAGGAAAATGATTTTTAGAAAAATTTTGCCTAGTGTTCACTAGCAGTATCTACCACACTCCTTCCCACAACTCTAATTTTTACACACACACAAAATACTCTAATGTTTTCCAAAACTTCCTTTGTAAACTGATTCTAAACTAACTCCTTGCTTTGCAACTGAACCTGAAAAACTCAGATGGAAATTATTTTCATTTCATTCAACAAGTAGCATGTCACCCACCCAAAGACTGAGTAGGTGAATGAAGAACTACACTTAGCAACCGTATCCTTAGGTTTAAACTTAATAGTTACAATTTTTAAAAAGTTAAAACCTATATTGAAATAATGCTAAAAATAGTCATGCTGCCTGTGCCAATTATTTCTCCCAGTGGGCGACTTTCCAGGTTAAACACGAATGTTGGTGGAAATCCTTCCCATAATTAAGTAAAGAGTGAAAAAGAAGGAACCTACAACATCAAATTTCCTGTACAAGAAACAAGATCTCTGATAAAATGTAGCCCCTGGAAACCCCAAAGCCTTCCCTCAAGGATATCTCTCCACTGTCACCTCCTAGAATGTTGAAGGATTTCTCAATGCCTATCCTTGGAGAATCCCATTCAGCATGCCCACAGCAAAACTGCTGTTAAAAAAAGATCAGCTGAAATATGGATTAAAATAATGATTTATCTTGATGTATGAGCATATTCGTAGCAAATAAAACACAACATAGATCAGTGGTAGGGACTGTTCCTTGTACTTAGTTAACAGGACTTTTAAAAAATTTATTATACTTTAAGTTCTGGGTTACATATGCAGATCATGCACACTTGTTACACAGGTATACACACGCCATGGTGGTGGTGTGCTGTATCCATCGCCCTGTCATCTACATTAGGTATTTCTCCTAATACTGTCCCTCCCCAATCCCCCACCCCCTGCTATTCCTCCCCAAGCCTCCTGCAGAGACTCATGTGCTATCTGCCCTCTGCACACACCCAGGCTCTGGGGTTTTGCACTCAAGTCAGTCAATGTCAGGAATCTACTGGCAGTCCTGTCCTTGCGAGCTGTTCTCTAGCACATGTAAGGGGAGTGTTTCGGTTGCATGCACTTCCTCTACTAAACTGAAACGGCTGCAAATCCAATGTGTGTGTGTGTGTCTGGGAGAAGCATGCCAATGAGGTAATGAAGGCGAGTCCCAGGGACACAGATGGGGTCTGCAACCCAGATGAAGAAAATAACCAGAAGCTGGGGCTGCCCTCAGATGTGTCTTCCCGTTCTCCACGCCTTCTGTTCATCTTCCTCCAATGTAAAGTCACCTGTTAGAACACTCAACTAACCAGAGTGGTTATCCTTACCGAACTCAAAAGGAAGGTTATAAAAAAGGCAAAGCCAATGCCCAGATTTGCTCAGCTTCCTCTCCCCACCACTTCCCGTGATACCCTGTGCTCTGAAACCCACTGGCTTATGTTTAAAATCACCTCCATTTCACACAAGCTGTTGTTATGCCCTCCCCAAACTAATATTCAATATTTGTTTCCCATCATTTCCCTTCTATTTAACCTGCAAGTGCCTTTCTCTCTGGGGTCTAGGGTGTGTGCCATTTGTGTGCTTCCTGAGTGTTGTAAAGAAAATGCTCTCCCCAGAGCACCTCACAGGTGGCCTTTCAGCTTCAAGGACACGTTTTTAAATGAAGCAAAAACCCTCCGTTATATGGGAGAAAAAAAGCTGAAGTTCTGACTACTTAGAATGGCCTGTACTTCCTTTTATGTAGGGATGTATAGAATTGTTAAGCATAATCATAAAATAAAGCTATTATTGAAATGCAAAAATCGGATTCTGTTGTTGATCCAAGTCCCTGAGCTTTCACCGGCGATTCACGAAGCAGGGAGGGTTAGGCTGACTCAACACTTCACTGGTCTACACGGCTCCTCTGCACATGAATAAACCCACTAGTAAGTGCAAGCAAAATTAAAGGCACTTTTTCAATGACAGCCCCGAGACACTAAGGAAATAATAAGTGTGGTTATTACAAAAACCACAGAGGAATCATAAAAGTCAAACCTCCAAACATGGTAAAGGGGAATGAGTTTTTCCAGGAGAGAGTAAGCTCTTTTTTGAAAGACTGTATCTTTTCCCTTTTGTTCAAGTTTTAGACACAAACGCTGTAACCTGGTGTCTATGCAAGTGGCACAGCACAGGCGTTACCTTCTCAAACAAACCATTTCTAATTGTTCCCATTGCTTTGGAAAGTAACTTTTCCAACTGTGTACTCCCCAAGCACGTGGCCCTCCATAACCATGCTTTCTAACAGCGTATCTCATTGCTAAGGCTGAAATGTTTAGGGGTGGAGCGCCTACTTTCAGCTGATTTAAGAGGCGGCTGTATCTGTGCATGCGTGTGGGTACACAGGGGAGGGAGACAGATCGACAGAGGGGTGTGCGAGTGCTTAACTGGGTGCGAGTGCTGCATCCACACAGAGGAATGCCCAAGTGTTCACTGCTCCGTACTTTCCACTTCTTCTATTGGAAAGTTTCCAAAAGAAAATAATTTAGGAGTGAAAAAAAAAAACCAGCAGGGGCTCAATCAATGATTGTCCCATAAAGTAAAAAAACTGCTGTTTTTTGGTTTTGTTTTTGGCTACCAAATGACCATCTAGTGGTTGAGTAAGAGGACTATGGAAACTTCTCTTCCATTAAGTGTTAAAGCTTCCTCTGCGAGGCACCGTGGTAGGTGCAGCAGATGCAGTGAAGAACCCGCCTCCGTCCTGACCCTCCTGACCCTTAGCCAATGCGGAGCAGATGGCAGCACTGAGAATGCCATGGGCACTTGGATGGGAGGTGAGGAGGAGCTGTGTAAGGAAGGAGGAAAAGAACATCCATCTTCTCTTTTCTTTTCTGAGATGGGAGTTTTGCTCTTGTTGCCCAGGTTGGACTGCCATGGCACCATCTCGGTTCATCGCAACCTCCGCCTCCTGGGTTCAAGCAATTCTTCTGGCTCAGCCTCCTGAGCAGCTGAGATTACAGGCACGCGCCACCACACCTGACTGATTTTTCTTTTTGTATTTTTAGTAAAGACGGAGTTTCTCCATGTTGGTCAGGCTGGTCTCCAACTCCCAACCTCAGGCAATCAGCCCACCTCAGCCTCCCAAAGTGCTGAGATCACAGGCGTGAGCCACTGCATCCAGCCACATCCATCTTTTCTTGGAGGAGGAGGAAGGGGAAACCATGGAACATTCAAAGTGCTCATCACAACCAGTAAATATTTGTGTAATAAACGAACAAAGGTATGTACCTTGAAGCACTCGGCTGAATCTGTCCACGTGTGTGGACAGGATGAAACAACCCAGGCAAAAACAGCCGGGACAATGACCTTCCCCCCACCTGCTGCTCTCTGAGCTCCATTTCAGGACTCGCAGCACGCAGGGGACTGATGGAGAGGCTATTGGGGTAGACAGGGAGAAACACCAGGAGGTCCCTATGACGACTTTTGATTCCCAGCCTAGTGGTTTGCTGAAGCTAAGTCCATGTCATCTGTCAAAAATGGAAAATCCCTCTTTACTCCAGTGGTGGACTGCACCAGAATTCTTCAGGAGGGTCTGATCTCTTCTCTGCAGTTCTTTGGGGTTACTACAGACTTAGTTCCTTCGCTTCGAGTGCCGATGGCCCCAACACTGACTCCTGGCTTGGTTGGATGGGTCAGTCTGCACTACCCTCCCTCTCCAAGGTTGTGGTGGTGGAGGTGTTTGCCCTGTGGCTGCTCACCCCAAAGGGAATTCTCTCCCAGTGGCTTTGCAAATTAGGCTTCAAGTTGTAGACAGTGGAGAGGCCCATGAAGTCCCCATGAGGCTTCTTTTGAGTACCCCATGGGGGTCATATAATTAAGAAGTGACTAAGGTATGGCCTTTTGGAGACCAATGGTGGGATTCATCACCAAGAGGGTCATCACAGGGGAACTCTGAAATCAAAGTTCGCAGCATTTCCTCTCCATTTTCCAGAAAACCACTGCAGATGCTATTGACAGCTCAGAGAGAGAAACACATCTGTGGAAATGGTTGGGCCTTTCTCTTTAAAATAAAATGCAGTGTTCCTTAATAAGCTGAGTGAGAGCCCACCATACACACTTCATTTCTTTCCTTCTATTTGGCTTTTTGTTAGCTCAGGAATATATTTTTCTTCTGAATATTATTTCCCATAATGTTGGCTATTGCAGCCAAAGAAGAATGAGAAATGCAAAACCACACAAGATTCATTTACTTAATGATTCTAAGCATCACGGAATACAGGAAAATATATAAATTGCAAAATGGTCCACTCCATGATTTTTTGTTTTGAGATGGAGTTTCACTCTTGTTGCCCAGGCTGGAGTGTGATGGTGTGATCTTGGGTTACTGCAACCTCCACCTTCTGGGTTCAAGCAAGTCTCTTGCCTCAGTCTCCTAAGTAGCTGGGATTACAGACACGTATCACCACACCTGGCTAATTTTGTAATTTTGGTAGAGACGGGGTTTTACCATGTTGGTCAGGCTGGTCTCAAACTCCTGATCTCAGGTGATCCATCTGCCTTGGCCACCCAAAGCACTGGGATTACAGGTGTGAGCCACTGCACCTGGCCTCTTCATGATTTCATATTGTTCCAAGCAACTTATTTTCGTATGGATTATTTACAAGTGGATAAACTGTTACTCATGTGCATTTCACATGGACAAAACCCTTCGATATCTTTCTTGAAAAGAACATTAAGGCTATGTGTAAGAATTAAACATTAGGGTCAAGGATTTTTCTCCACCAACATCTAACAATCGATGGACTGATCAGGATGGTTCACAAAAGGTGCTGCTCCTCAGCCAGTCTCTAAAAGAAGCAGTCAAGTGTTTCAAATGGCACCAGAACACCACAGAGCACGATGGGTATGCCAGATCCACTCACTGCCAACCCGCCTGGCCCAGGACAACAGTGGCAGCAGCGATGATGATGATGAAAGGTGATGTTGAAGACGGTGCTGGCCATCATCTGAGGACCCAGTGGGGACCAGATACTACCAGCGTATTTTTCAATACAGTCTCTCCATTCCTTACAGTAACCCTGCAAAGGTGTCCTCTGCAGGGGACGCTACTGAGGCAGAGGCCACTTCGATCACAGAACTAGAGACACCTACCCCTAAGAGGCTAGCAGGGGTCAGCCTGAACCCCGAGCGCTGTTCCTCCCATCCATTGTGCTGCAGGAGAGGTTCTCAGGCCTGCCTCCAGGAGGCCCAAGTAAGTCATGCTCCTCTCTTCCCTCCCCTTCAAGGCCAGTCTTTCTATATTAAAGTGAAATTCAACTCCACAGATATTTACGCTAAGCACTTTCTTGGTGTGGGCTATTCTGAAGGGCGTTACAGGAGGATATAAGGAAAAGGAAAGCCACATTTTTCTCTGGTTAGCCTCATGGCTGCAAGCTGCATGGGAAGGTGCCATGCCATTTTATTAGACAGGTGCATACATGATGCTGTTCCTGAAATAAAATCACGATGTTCCCATCAAGGGTTTAAGTGAGCCTTTCACCATCAATGCCCATAAATTCGCTATTTCCCACACCTTTTCTTTTTCTTTCCACATCTATATGTGGTTCTTTCTCAGTGAGGTCTTCGAATTAAACAAAAAATGAGGTCACCCTTCCCACAGAAGCAACATAGCAGAGTACGATTTGCCAGACACGGCTCTGCGGACCAGTGACTTCTGATACACTCTCTCCAATTCGGATCCAGGCAAGTGCCCTCTCTCCACAACCTCAGGTCTTTGTGTATAGGGGATGCACCTGCCCCACAGTGCAGATGTACAGGGAAACCTCACAGGCCTGTGAACCCCCTAAACTTGCATGCACTTGTTTGGTAAATACATCATGTATACATTTTTCTGGGGAGAAGGCCATAGCTTTCTCCAAATTCTCCAAGAGAACTGTGGCCAATAAGAGCTTAGTATCAGCGGGGCACGGTGGCTCACACCTGTAATCCCAGCAATTTGAGAGGCCAAGGAGGGTGGATCACTTGAGGTCAAGAGTTTGAGACCAGCCTGATCAACACGGTCAAACCCCACCTGTACTGAAAATACAAAATTAGCCGGATGTGGTGGTGCACACCTGTAATCCCTGCTATTTGGGAGGCTGAAGCAAGAGAATCGCTGGAACCTGGGAAGCAGAGGTTGCAGTGAGCCGAGATTGTGCCACTGCACTCCAGCCTGGGCAACAAGAGCATAACTCCATCTCAAAAAAAAACTACTGATGGACTCTGTTGTCTCTATCTTCAAAATTCCTTGATTCTACAAAGCAATGAAAGCATGTCTATGATTCCACAGAAAGCTAAAGATGTCATCCCTGCCCCTCCCACCCAAATAGCCTTGTTATGTCATGATGCTTCCAGGCTCAGGGATCTCTGCTTACTTTGCCCATTCCTGGATCTATCTATGGTTTCTCCCCCTTCCTCAAGCCCAGATGTAGGTTTTCTGCTCTGCTATCTTAAAGCTGAGAGAGCTATTCCAAAAAGAGATACTCTGTAACAGCAAAAGAGAATGCCAAGGTGGGGGATAAAGGTCTAGACATCTTGAATAGGAGCAGTTTGGAAAGGAGCCGGGGACAGCACAGTTAAGCCTGGGCACTGTGAAAAGAAATGTCCCATTCCAAGGTGACGTGGGTGGGAATCTGGAAAGTCTAAAGCACAGGCTCGGAGGGCTCCAATTGCTGTGTCAAGTGGCCGCCTCTGGCTTCCAGTCCACCTCTGCCCTACCCCTGGGGCTCCTTTTCAACAAGCTGCTGTAACTGCTGTGGAGAATCCCTGGGGAGCAGATAGGAATTCAGCTGGAGCACCACAGTTTGGAGGGAACCAGAGGACTTTTGGGAGATGCACAGGATGATTACAAACTAAGAAGTGGCAAAGCACATGAGAGCCCAGCCCATGGCGGCTTCTATTATTCTCTGCTAAAAGCCACTTTCCAAATAACTCCTCCCCTCTTTGCCCTGTAGGAATGGCAAGATGAAAGTCCCCTTTTACTGAGCCATCAGGAGCCTCTACAAAAAGGAAATGGCTTCACTAACTCCTGAAAGCAGGAGCTCTCCCAGGACACTTTGCCAAGAGCTCCTCAGCTGCCTCTTACTTCTCTCTCTCTCTCTCCTAGTTTTACTTTGCCCTGGGGATGGCCAGGTGTTAGGTGTGATCTGACCCTGTGATGGACAGAACCTGCCTCACCAGGCAGTGCATCCAGAAATCTCACCTTTTCTGCACATGCTGCTGCTAGACAATTATTTATAGCTCAAGACAAGCCATCCACCTGCAGCCTAGCATTTCACTTGCGGTTACCCTCTAGCCTTACCCAGTGAAAAGGAAAATTAATCTAGGAATGTTTTCCTGTTGTACTACAACTTGATGTCAGTCATCCACATAGCTCCCAACCCTGTTCATCAAGCAGGATGTACCTGCCCATATGCAAATGTCAAGCCCCATTAAACATGCAGGAAGTAACCTTTACTCTCTTAATCAGGCGCCTTGTATTGAAACAAGGGAGAAACTTTCAAACACAAGTCTAAAGACCATTGACCTGTACATTTTCACCAATTCTTCCACGGAAGGGCTGCACAAAGCGCTTATTATCACACCAGTATTTCATAAGACGTGTCATGATGTAGTAAGGTCAAAAGTAGAGATAAGTAGGAGGAAGTAATGAAGGAACATTCTTGCTTTCAAGCCTTACATTAAAACAAGAAAAACTGCCTTTTATAGATTAAAAGTTTAATTATTGGTGAAAGAGCAACTTAATGTAATGTGTGTAGGGCAACCGGGAGTACCCATCAAAATTTGAATAGTGCCCTTCCATCTGTTTGAATTATTTTTTATTTTATTATTACTTTTCTTTTTTTGGAGACAGAGTCTCGCTCTGTCACCCAGGCTGGAGTCCAGTGGTGTTATCTCAGCTCACTGCAACCTCCACCTCCTGGGTTCAAGCGATTCTCCTGCCTCAGCCTCTGGAGTAGCTGGTACTACAGGTGCACACTGCCAACGCCTGGCTAATTTTTTGCATTTTTAGTAGAGATGGAGTTTCACCATGTTAGCCAGGCTGGTCTCGAACTCCTGACCTCAGACAACCCATCTGCCTCAGCTTCCCAAAGTGCTGGAATTACAGGTGTGAGCCACCATGCCTGGCCTGTTTGAATTTTTCTATTAATTTATTTTTTTTATTCTGTAGAGGCAGTATCTCTCTACGTTATGCAGGCAGAGTCTCCCTATGTTGGCCAGGCTGGTCTAAAACTCCTGGGCTCAAATGATCCTCTGGCTGCAGCCTCCCAAAGTGCTGGGATTCCATATGTGAGCCACCATAGCAGGCTTATTATTTTTAATTTTTAGAATTGTGTGTTTTATAAAAAATAAAAAAATAAAAAAAATTAGAAGTGTATTAACACCACCAGAGAAAGAGGCTAGAACCACAGGCTTTAAGTTAGAAATATTTTGGCTGGGGCCGGGCGCGGTGGCTCAAGTCTGTAATTCCAGCACTTTGGGAGGCGGAGGCGGGTGGATCATGAGGTCAAGAGATCGAGACCATCCTGGTCAACATGGTGAAACCCCGTCTCTACTAAAAAAAAAAATACAAAAAATTAGCTGGGCATGGTGGCGTGTGCCTGTAATCCCAGCTACTCAGGAGGCTGAGGCAGGAGAATCGCCTGAACCCAGGAGGCGGAGGTTGCGGTGAGCCAGGATCGCGCCATTGCACTCCAGCCTGGGCAACAAGAGCGAAACTCCGTCTCCAAAAAAAAAAAAAAAAAAAAAGAAATATTTTGGCTGGAGGAGAAGGGCAATGCCACATAAAATGACAAAACCAAAATCACGCCACATCGATGTGTGGATGATTTAGAACTGACTAATCCCAGGCTACTGGTTGAGGCTCTTGATTCCCATGAAAATGACAAAAAGGCAGCTGCCTTCAAATTCCCTCTACTCCATACACAAAACCATCAGAGCAATTTAAATTCTTGATTCAATACACTCTTTCTTTCCCACTCAACTTTGGGTTGACGGGCTGAGAGGACAGAAAGAGGCAAATGCTCCAGCGAGTAACGTGGGACAAGGGACGGAAGGACCTGAGCCCCACACAGTGCCTGCCAGGGACTGTCCTGGTCTACACCTGCCGTCCGAGCCCACAGTGTATCACACAACCACCCAACCTAGAGGAGCACACCCAGTCCTGGATAAAGCACAACTGCTACATAATTCAGAAAGATACACTAGTGTGCAAGGAAGACGTTTCTAAAGTCAAAGAAGCGGAAGGCAGAGTTCTCAAAAACCCCGTTCAGGCGTTTACTGACACATTCTAGGAACTAAAAAAAGTCATTGAAGATGTTAGAAGAACCAGAGAAGGGAATCATTTTCAAATGCAAATATTTAAAGAAATGTATTTGTGTAATTTGGAATGGTTCCAAGAGAGAATAAAAATTTGGAAAACAGGGTATGAAAATATAAGAAAATGTTTTATTCTGAAAAGGAGCAAATCTTCAAAAGTTAGAGAGATAATTTTTATCCACAGCTTTCCATATTTGTAATTCAGTTAGGAAATGTAAAAGAAAATCCCTGTTTTTAATGAGTTTCCAAAACCCTGTTGTGAGACAAATCGCTATTCCATAAAATAGGTTTGCCACTGAAAAAGTGATATAATTGGAGATTTTACTCCTGATCAAGCCTTCAAGGTCAAGTAAAGCTATAATCAGGACCAAGAGTACATCAAAAGGTCACACTCTCCTATAGCTGTCATCATTACAGCAGAAAATTGTACTCTTGGCCCTAAAGTACAAGCAGAAGTTTGTTCATTCATATGTAATACATATTCACTGACCATTCCATGTGACACGCATATATCCACTACGTATATGAAATGCCAAAGAGTGCTAGGTATCCCATTAAACACACAAACAATTCATAAACAACAGGAAAGTGCGTTGGAATCCTAGCACACCTAAATATATTTTAACTGTGCTCTTAATGGCTTCACCAAAAACAATTTTTTTTTTTTTTTTTTTTTTTTTGGAGACAGAGTCTTGCCCTTTCACCCAGGCTGGAGTGCAGTGGCGCGATCTTGGCTCACTGCGACCTCTGCCTCCCAGGTTCAAGCGATCCTCCTGCATCAGCCTCCCAAGTAGCTGGGATTACAAGCATGTGCCACCACGCTTGGCTAATTTTTGTATTTTTAGTAGAGATGGAGTTTCACCATGTTGGCCTGGCTGGTTTTGAACTTCTGACCTCAATTGATCCACCCGCTTTGGCCTCCCAGACAATTTTCTTAAGAGTTTGACTGGATTATTCGTGATGATTTGAAGGAATCTGGTTCTTTTAAAAGTACTCCAAAAAAGTTGAAACTATCCCAATTTATCTTAATAAACTTATTTGCAGTAACTACAAATAGACATCATTCTACTGACATAGAATAACTCTCATAACCTTTGTTAAACGGAAACAGATGGTTTTATCATGACTTCCGAGGGTTGTGACAATGATCAGGACAATGTTTCCCTCACACAGAAAAGCACTTTTTAAGACATACCACTTTTTGCCTATTGAATTAGCCAGAAAAAAAGTTTTTCCCCCATAACGTTATGCTTTATGCAGGCAAAAACACAAGCAAGCAGGATGTCTACACACTGCTGATGATACTGAAATTAGCATCACGCCTTTGGAAAGCAACTTGGAAATATTCGTCACTTATAAATGCTACCCTTAAGAGAAAACTAGAAAAAAAATTTTTTTAAATGCCAAATACACGAAGTTATTCATTACAGGTCACTCACAATAGCAGTAAATTAGAATATATGTCATATAGGAAAGAAACATGAGTTGTAAAAATTTTGAAAATTACATAACTACTCTTTAAATTAGGATATAATGTTCAATGACGAGAACCAGACACCCACAGAAAAAAAAAAAATAGGTACACCGTTATGTATAATGTGTAAATAAAATAAAGAAAATACACCATCATAACGCAACTAGGGGTCGGATGATTGTATGTTGGGGTGGATTACTGCAGTATTTTTCAGCCATGGCACTACTGGCATTTTGGGCTGGATCACTCTTTATTGTTGGTGGGGGTGGGGTGGGGTGGGGGTCTGCCCAGTACAGACAGGATGGTGAGCAGCATCTCTATCCTCTACCCACTAGATGCCAGTAGCAACCCTCCCACCCCAGTATAACAATAAAAACTGTCTCCAGACACTGTCAAGTCTCTTCTGGGAAGCAAAATCATCCCTGATTGAGAACTGCTATGTTTACTTTTTTCTATTTTTTCAGTTTTATTATTTCATATATATTTTTCAAAATAAAAATAAATGGCAACCGAGCACAGTGGTTCATGCCTGTAATCCCCCAGCACTTTGGGAGGTTGAGGCAGGCAGATCACTTGAGGTCAGGAGTTCGAGACCAGCCTGGCTGACATGGTGAAACCCCACCTCTACTTAAAAATACAAAAATTAGCCAAGTGTGGTAGCACACGCCTGTAGTCCCAGCTGCTCCAGAGGCTGAGGCACAAGTATTGCTCGAGCCTGGCAGGCGAAGGTTGCAGTGAGCTGAGATCGCACCACTGCACTCCAGCCTGGGTGACAGAGTGAGACTCAGTCTAAATAAATAAATAAATGGCAACAGCAGAAGCCAATATTTAATGGCTATCTCTTTACTCAAAACTGAAAACCCTTCTCTTTAGTGCACTGCCCTCCAGTAGAGATCACAAGACTAGTGGGTCTCTCTCGATCACAATATGGCCCAGCCCTACGGTCACCCTGAAGGCCAAGGCCTGACAAAATACCAGGTTTTCTCCACAGAAGCTGCAGCTCCCCCAGGATAACCTTCCTTGCCGTGCACTTCTCCACCCCTGCAAAGTTAATCCACATCGGAAAGTTTTCCATAATGGAGGTAAACAGAGGAAATAATCGCCATCTCTCTCACAACATTTAGTATTTTGCTGCCAGGCTTTGGAGCACCTTATTCTCCACTGAGAAACATCCAACGCCATCATCGCATTACCAGCCTGCATTTGAAAAGGAGCTTCGAATCCTTTCCTAATCACTACGGAGCTCTACGAACAAGAGTGAAATCGTATTTTGACTAGCCACAGTCTGTTGCTTTGGAAACAACAGGTCAGAGAGAAATCACAGAATGTCTAAAAAGTGACGGTAAAACAAGCTAAACTATCTCTTAGAATCCAGCAAGCAGAGCGGTAAAATTGAAAACCTGTAAGAGACTGAGGACGGCCCATTAAATTTTAGCTTTACGTGTTACCAGAGCCACGTCTATTGCGCTGCTCCACGCTGCGTAAATACATTCATTGGCAAATCTCTTTGACTGTTTGTAGAATAGAGGAAGATGTGGAATGAAGTCCAAACTGGCCTCAAGCTACCTTTGCAGCCTGACTGTCCAATCCCTCTCCTCCTCTCAAATGTAAACTTCATGACCCTCCTTCTCACGCTGATGCCTAGTGGTCATTTCTACCTGGATGCCCAGGGTTTTGTCATCCTGAACCTTCCACCAGGTGGATTCACTCCTTCCACAGGTCACCCATACAAACAAACCCTCTTTGCTCCCCAAGGTGGGAACTCCTTGAACTCCAACCTAGAAAAACTGACTCATACCTGGCCTAAAGCCATCTTGGCAATGCTCCATGAGTTTCTCTTTTAAATTCAGAACTTTTTTCCTGTCTGGTCTGGGAGAAGAGAATACCTGGCCAGGTATGGTGGCTCACACTTTTAATCCCACCACTTTGGGAGGCCAAGGCAGGAGGATTGCTTGAGGCCAGGAGTTTGAGACCAGCCTAGCCAACATAGCGAGACCCCATCCCTACAAAAAATACAAAACTTAGCAGGGCACGGTGGCTTGCATCTATAATTCTTGTATTCTGGAGGCTGAAGCAGGAGGACCACTTGAACCCAGGAATTCAAGGCTACAGTGAGCTATGATGATGCCACCGTATTCCAGCCTGAGTGACAGAAACAGACCCTGTCTCCAGAAAAAAAAAAAAAAGAGAAAAGAAAAATACCTTAGATTCTTTCTAAGGAACAAATGTAAATCTTATACCAGATTGTATTTTTGTCCATTTGGTTTTGTTTTTTATTTTGAGTGCAATTCACAGAAGATCTAGCATCACTTCATCGGTTCAAGTATTGAGATTGAGGACAAGTAACTCAACACACCAAAACAGGCTGCTACCAGTTCTACAATTGCTTTTCTGAATTTAGGTAATTATAACTAAATAAAAAATGTGTTATAAAACAATAAAAACATTATTAGACTTAAGTTATTCATGAGAACTGTTTATTATTCTGTTACTGTATGCAAAAATTGTAATTAACATATATTTATGCAATAATTCAAAAATATAGCAGTATTTAGCATTAAGTGAGAAGTACTGATTATGCTGGTAGTTAAAATGTACTGGAAATAGCAAGATAAATAAGTGGAATATTTAATAATAAGCATTTTATAAGCATTTACTAAGTGCCAGGTTTATTCCAAGCCCTTTAATAAACTTTTCTAATCCTCATCAGAACCCCATGAGGTATATAATGTTATTTTATTCATTTTTAAAAAGGGAATTATTAGAAACCTGAGAAGATAACATCACTTACTCCCTGACTAAAACTACAGAAATTCTATTTACATATCCAAACATATATACGTATGGGCAGACAACCAAGTTGCATACTTTCAAGTGTTTCTCATAATGTTAAACACTTAAAAAAAAAAAACAAAACAAAAACAAACAAAAAAAAAACAAAAAAAAAAAACCCTATGAAGCAGCCCACATGAATGCTTTCTTATTTTTGCTGTATGTGCTTCTCAAATTGCTCACTGGGGGTAATGTCAAAACACTTCCTAAATTGAATCTCGTCTTAGTAGTCAGCTCAATTTCAGAGTAAAATTAATTTGCAATTGAGGCATTTATTCCCTTAAAAAACTAAACCTATAATTTTAGCATCCTGTGACTAGTCATTTTAATGGGACAGAGCTGAGTGTCACAATCCCTTTTAGAAAAATTAAGGCTATTTTTTTTAGCTTTATACTTCAATAACCCTGACTAAAGATTACTTTTAATAACAGAAATTAGGAAGACCTCAAAAATTAACTCGAAATGGATCGTAGACCTAAGTGTAGATACTAACACTGTAAAATTCTTGAAACACAGGAACAAATATCCATGACCTTAGATTTGGCAATGATTTCTTGGATATAACACCAGCAGCATAAGTGACCAACCACCCTCACCCATACCAAAAAAAGAGAAACTGGTCTTCCTCAAAATTAAAGTCAGCTTTAACCAATAAAATGCTACTAAGTCTTTCATGAATGACACCAACAACAATAAAATACAAAAACAGACCAAAAAATGCAGCCTGATACAAAATTTACATTTCTTCCTTACAGAATTACAATTAGCAATGCTAATATCTGCAAATCCTGTATCTGATAAAGGGACTCATGTTTATAAATAACTCTTCCAACTCAATAAAGACAACCCAATTAAACAACAGGCAAAGAATCTGGAGAGACACTTCTCCAAAACACATATGGCCAATAAGCACATGAAAAGATGGTCAGCACCATTAGTCTTACCAGGCTGACGAAATAAAAAGGATAAACAATAAATGGTGGCAAAGATGTGGAGAAATATGAATGCTACTACATTGCTGGTGGATTGTAAAACGGGGCCACTTCTTTGAAAAACAGCTCGGCAATTCCTCCAAATGTTAAACCACAGAATTCACGTATGATCCAGCTATTTCAGTCCTAGGTATACACCCAATAGGGATGAATGTACACATCCACACAAAAACCTCATGCACAACTGAATGTTCACAGCAGCACTATTCATAATAAAGTATAAACAACTCAACTGTCTACCAAATGATGAATAAAAAGGATTATTAATCAATAAAAAGGTTGAAGTACTGATTCATTCTACAATATAAATGAACCTTAAAAATGTTATGCTAAGTGAAATAAGCCAGACACAAAAAGCCAGATATTATACAATTATTGGTTGTTGTCGGTTTTTTTTGAGACGGACTCTTGCTCTGTCACCCAGGCTGGAGTGCAATGGCACGGTCTCGGCTCACTGCAACCTCTGCCTCCTGAGTTCAAGCAATTCTCCTGCCTCAGTCTCCCAAGCAGCTAGGATTACAGGCATACACCAAGCCTGGCTAATTTTTGTGTTTTCAGTAAAGATGGAGTTTCACCATGTTGTCCAGGCTGCTCTTGAACTTCTGGCCTCAATGATCTGCCCACCTTGGCTTCCCAAAGTGCCAGAATTACAGGCATGAGCCACCACACCCAGCCTGTATAATTACATTTATATGAAGTGTCCAAATTCAGCAAATTCAAAGAGACAGAAAGTAGCTTCACGGTTGTCAGGGGCTAGAGAGAAGGGAAACAGTGACAGCTACAGGGTTTGGGATTTCCTTCTGGAGTGACAAAAACATTCCAAAGTAGATAGTATTCAATTCTGTGAATATGCTAAAACCCACCAAAACGGTGAATTTTATGATACATGAATCATACCTCCATACATCCCTATTTTTTAAATGGTATACGTGATAGAGAAAAAAAATCAGAAGAATTTTTTTTGACACAGGGTCTTGCTCTGTCATCTAGGCTGGAGTACAGGGGCAGAATCTCAACTCACTGCCTTTCGGGTTCAAGCGAGTCTCCTGCCTCAGCATCCTGAGTAGCTGGGGCTACAGGTGCACACCACCACAGCCAGCTGATTTTTGTATTTTTATTAGATACAGAGTTTTGCCATGTTGCCCAGGATGGTCTTGAACTCCTGGCCTCATGTGATCTGCCTTCCTCGGCCTCCCAAAGTTCAGGAATTACACATGTAAACCACCATGCCCCGCCTAGAAGAACCTTCAGATTAGTACGTTGGGTACAATTTAGTGTGCCTATCAATAGCTCTTAACTTTCCCTTTTATCCATCTACAGTAAACCATGATGATCAATAATGACAGTAATAAGCCGCAGGCTGGGCATAGGAGCTCAAGCCTAATCCCAGCACATTGGAAGACTGAAGTGGGGGAGGTATCACTTGAGGCCAAGAGTTTAAGCCCAGCCTAGGCAATGTAGAAAGAATTTGTCTCTACTAAAAAAAACTGATCTGCCGAGGCAGGCAGATCACCTGATGTCAACAGTTTGAGAGCAGCCTGGCCAACATGGCGAAACCCCATCTCTACTACTAATACAAAATTAGCCAGGCTTGGTGGCACACACCTGTAATTCCAGCTACTTGGGAGGCTGGGGCAGGAAAATCACTTGAACCAGGGAGGTGGAGGTTGCAGTGAGCCAAGATGGTGCCATTGCACTCCAGCCTGGGCAACAAGACTAAAACTCGATCTTAAAAACAATAAATAATAAAATAAAATCCGGAGGCTCTGGGATTTTGCAGGAGATTGAACTCAAGCTCTGAGCTGGTTTGGTGCCAGAGTTTCCAGCATCTTCTCTGCCTCATTCATGCAGGGCTTCTCCGCCACTGGAAACAAGCAGAGAAGAGGCCTTGACTTGCCTTTCCAGGGTGTGTGCTCACAAGTCCACAGAACAAGGAGCTATGCAAAAGCTACAACCTGGAGTAAGGACTTACAAGAGGACCCCCACCCACCCTCAGCCCCTCTCCCAGATGCCTACGACAGCTCCCCAGACCTGCGCATCTTGAACTGGTATATGAAGTTCAGTGCTCCAGCCCTTGGGCTGGGAAGGGACGGGAGCTGGAGCGGGGTTCCTCAACCAGCAGACTTTTTTTTTTTTTTTTTTAGACATTGTCTTGCTCTGTCACCTAGACTGGAGTGCAGTGGCATGATCTTGGCTCACTGTAGCCTCTGCCTTCAAGGTTTGAGTGATTCTCCTGCTTCAGCCTCCCAAGTAGCTGGGATGACAGGCACCCACCACCATACCCAGTTAATTTTTGTATATTCAGTAGAGATGGGGTTTTACCATGTCAGCCAGGCTGGTGTTGAACTCCTGACCTCAGGTGATCTGCATGCCTCAGCCTCCTGAAGTGCTGGGATTACAGGCGTGAGCCACCATGCCCTGCCAGACCACCAGTTCTTTTACTGCTGCCTTCCCTTGCCTGTGCCAGCCTCGCCCATTAACAGTTAGCTTGTCTCTGAACCTCTCCTACTGTGCCAGGGGGCTTCTCAAACATGACTGGGTATCAGTCAGGGGAGGGCTGGTTAAACAGATTCCTTGGCCTCATCCCTGGAGATTCTGATGCAGCAAGCTTCAGCAGGGCCCAGAAACCTAGGAAATGGTGTTTCCATCAGGCTGAAGCTGCCTGCTTAGGGACTGCACTCCGAGGACAGCTGGTATATAGCTCTGTACTCAGCACACAGAAGGAAGTCAATAAATACATACTGACTCAACAATGGAGTCTTTGCTGAGATTGTAAATCATGTTTTACAAGTGCCCAGCACTTTAATATCCATGACCTCAGTTGATCTTCACAGCTCAACATGTTAGCAAGCAGGTAGCAGTATCTCCCTTCACAGCTGTCTGAGGGACCCAGAGTTATGAGGATTAAGCCTCGTGCTGGGTCCATATGGCTCCTATGGACAGGACTGGCCAGGAGCTGTGAACCAGAGTGTTTATGAGCCTCTGGATCATTACATATTTATCTCTTCATTGCATCTCTCTTCCCCCAAATTAGCATTTCCCTTGTAGATGACCTGAAGTGTAAAACAAGCCTAAAGGAAACAACTATTTTAAATATGGCAGAAAAGACACACACACCCCCTCAGGAACTGCCCCCACCCACCACCCCGAGCTTCAGTAACACAGGACCTTTAGTAACGCAGTAACCAGTGAAACGAACCTGAGACTTACACAGAACATTTGGAATACAATATGCATAGGATGCTTTCCCAGAGACTTAAACTGACTTCACCAAGGAGTCTCCAGCTACCAGGACAAAATTCAGAGGTAAGGGGATCAGCTAGAAGCACCATCGACTCCATTTCCAACCAAGCAGACCAAGGAAGAATGAACCATCCTTCACTGTTTAGCTCATGTCTTTACCTGCCTTCATTCAGCAAGTCCAGTGCAAAAGCTGCCTCTTGTACAAAGCCAGTACTCTCAAGTCTTCTGAGACTCGGGTGCTTCAGGGTGACAGGCAATTCATTAACCAGGGGAAGGAACTTCCTTTTCCTCAATTGCTTATACCGATTTCAGTTTTTTCAGTTTCAACCATGTTCATTCTCAAGATCTCCCTCAACGCTTAATCCTCCCAGGACTTCGGCTCATCTGAAATCCTCAACAGAGCATACAGGTAAAACTATAAATTCTTCCATTAAACCATTACCCCCCTCAAGGCTGCTTACCATGCAGAAGGATAAAGATTCAACGGAATAAAGAATGCAACTCAGGTTGGGTGTGGTGGTTCACGCCTGTAATCTCAGCACTTTGAGAAGCCAAGGCAGGCAGATTGCTTGAGGCCAGGAGTTCAAGACCAGCCTGGGCAACATGGTAAAAACCCCATCTCTACTAAAAACACAAAAAAATTTAGCCAGACATGGTGGCACGTGCCTGTAGTCCCAGCTACTCGGGAGACTGAGGTATGAGAATTGCTTGAACCCAGGAAGCAGAGGTTGCGGTGAGACAAGATCAAGCCACTGTACTCCAGCCTATGCGACAGAGCAAGACGCTATCTCAAAAAAAAAAAAAAAAAAAAAAAAATGCGACTAACTCAGCAGCCTGCACTTAGCTGACACTCAGTCAAGCGGCAGTTGTAATTAAGTCATCACATCCCTTCCCTGAAGCTCCCCACAGACCAAGAAGCCTGTGCCCTTTAACGGTGTCAAACAAGACTTGATTGTTTATTTGCTTAATTAATTCAGGGGGCTGAGGTGCAGAAGGGACTGGAAGATGAGGACGGAAATCAGATAGCAAATCTCTGCTATGCTGGGCTGATGCCATAGTAAGGCCAGCAGGAGGCCCTGTAAGCAGCAGAGGAGTCTGGGGCGACAGCCATGTGACACGGATAATGACAAAACCAGAAACAGATAATGCAGGCTCTCACCCAACAGACTCTTAGGAGGAGGAACACCCCAGCGCTCCCCCACCGGGGACTGGCATCACAGACAGCAGTCCAGGCCACTTTTCACACAGAAGAGTTGGCGAAGTAAGGACATGTGGGTTGAGGGATCCAGGTCAGAGAGGGGAGAGCTGGAGGTTCTGGTTGAGGGGGTAGTGAAGGAAGGATTCATGGGAAAGCCCCCGGGCAGAAGGAAGGACTGACTGGATACAGGCCCCACCCAGGCAGCACAGGGGTCCTGTAGGGCCCTCCCTCCCTGGCTCATCCCTTCCAGGGGAGCACTATCACCCCAACATGAGATCCAGGACATGCGCCCAGGTGAACAGCTACCCCAAACCCCCCAGTGCAGCAGCAGGGCTCCTTATTAACTCTAAGCGTTCCTGGAATGCTAAGTAGGTGCTGAACACCTGAGGACCATTTAAAGTGGCTTTTCACCTACATCCAAGCCTTTAGTATTGAAGATGTTACAAACGCAGAGGTAATCTACCCGATTTTAGGATGAAAACCAATAATGAAAACAGGAGGGAGGGTTTTCATGGCAGCTTTCCTACAAGAGTTAACTAGCTTAGCTTATCTGTGATTGTCTCTATATAAATCCCTGAACGGCAAAAGCAACACCAAAATTAACCAACTTTCTACATTTAGAAAGCCATTAGAATTATTTGTTGGTTGACTTAATAACTGGCCATTGGAAGAAAAAATGGTGCGGTGGTCACACCTGTCATCCCAGCACTCTGAAAGGCCGAGGCGGGTGGATCATGAGACCACCCTGGCCAACATGGTAAAACCCTGTCTCTACTAAAAATACAAAAATCAATTGCGTGTGGTGGCGCATGCCTATAATCCCAGTTACTAGGAAGGCTGAGGCGGGAGAATTGCTTGAACCCAGGAGGCGGAGATTGCAGTGAGCCGAGATCACACCACTGCACTCCAGCCTGGCAACAGAGTGAGACTCCGTCACACACACACACACACACACACACACACACACACACAGAAGGAAAGACAGAAAGAAAGAAAGAAAAGAAAAGAAAAGAAAAGAAAATGCAGGGAAGCAGAAAGAAAAAAAAATAATTAAATCCCTCAACTCCTACAACTTGAATCAGTATCACGAATATTTTGGTATATTCATACAGGCCCTTTAAACAAAGCGTGTGGCTATTGCCACAGGGGCAGTAATGCATGACAATGAAAGTACATGGGCTTTTGGGGGACACTTATAGGCTGTGTGACCCTGGACAAGTCACTTACCCTCTCTGAGCCACAAGTCTCTCATCAGAAAATACAGATAATACTAGTTTAAACACACAGGTTTAGGGTGAGCATTAAATGAGATAATGTATTCCAAGTGTCCATCACATAGTGAGTACTCAGTAAATATTAGTTGTATTATTATATTTTTTACAATGCATTCTTTAACATGCTTGTCATTTACCCATATATCAAACCTCTTTTCATGACAGCAAAGACACTCCTACATTTTCATGGTTAATTGTTAGGTATATTTATTGTGCGTGTGGGCCATAAATCAATCTCTCTCCTTTTGCTGCCCTCTTTTCTGAGAGGGAGTCTTGCTCTGTCACCCAGGCTGGAGTGCAGTGGTGTAATCTTGGCTCACTGCAACCTCCACCTCCTAGGTTCCAGCAATTCTCCTGCCTCAGCCTCTCAAATAGCTGGGATTATAGGTAGCACATCTGCCTAATTTTTAAGTTTTAGTCGAGGCAGGGTTTCACCATGTTGGGCAGGCTGGTCTCGAACTCCTGACCTCAAGTGATCTGCCTGCCTCAGCTTCCCAAAGTACTGAGATTACAGGCATTAGCCACAGTGCATGACCTGTTGCCCTTTTAAATTGCTGCCTGTTTTTCCCTCTAAGAGATGGCACTGTGATGAGCATATTGACCCATTCATCCTGGCTCCCCCATCAATTCATTTCTTTAAGAAACTCCCCAGAAAAAACTGCTGAAGAACAATATACTTACATAGTTATATGGGATTTGGCTTTTTTAAAACTGAGCAACATTTAAGGATTTCAGGATATCTCAACAATAAAGAATATACATATCATAAAGTCACAAAAATTCAGCCAAGAATAAAAGTTTCTTAAATTTTGCATGAGATTATCACTTCTCAGGAAAGTGTTTGTGGATGTATCACTGCTTACATTAAAAAAAAAAAAAAAACAAACTAATGATTCATCAGCGCCACCCAAATATCTATGAATTCAAAACTGAAATGTTCTCTTAATAAGCAAATTCAGAGTGGGTGTCTCCAATTATATATGCAATACATACACATCTTTTAGGTGATTTCAGCCAGAGTTCTAATTTTGCAACTGCCAAGATGCTATCATCTCATGCATCCAAGATGTTGGATTAAAATAGTGTTTCTCCAAGTCTGGTTCACAGACCACCTGTGTCAATGCAGATTCCTGGGTCTAGACCTCCTGGGTCAGAATGTCAGATGCAGAAGACACATTTTTTAATGAAGTCCCCAAGAGACTCATATACATGGTAAAATACAGCAAGTACTATCTTCATATCATCCATAAATAATTACAAATATCCCATGCAACTCCCATCCCTGAAGTTTCTATCCACATTTTAAATCTTTTCAACTTCAGACGCTGGATACAGCTTCTCACTTTTCTACATTTGTTTAGATAGCCAGTGCTTCAATTCTTCAGGTCAATTTAACAAAAAGTATGAGATGCCTGTAAGATGCCAGGCATCAGGTTAGGGAGTTTCAGAAGATTTGCCTCGTGCTCAAAGAACCACTTTGAGAGAGAAAATCCACAGTCTGAATTTTAGACAATATTGCCAGGTGACAAAGGTTTGGGTCATTTGATGGCACCTTGCCTGCTCTAATTTATCACCTTGGCCTTTAAAAAACAACATATATATCACAGATAAAACAGTTACAGTGTTGCTTCATGCCAGGCCCTATTCTAAGAATTTTACATCTGGTAATTCATTTTATTCTTATGACCATCCAAATGTGGCTAGTGCTGTCATGCTGTTATTATCCCCATGTCATTATCCTTATCTTATAGATAAAGAAACTGGGAGTTAAATAATTTACCTGAATCGCAAAGTTAGAAGTGGCAGAGCTGAGATTTTAAACTCAGGCAGTCCAGGTCCAGAGCCGTGCCTTCACCACCCAGAGTAGACTGTCTCTCTGTGGTTCAAAATTCACTCCCGGTTTCAACTGAGGAAGATCATTTTGAAAGGGTCTTATGTGGATCTGAACTTCAGAATGGCCATTTCACAAACATACCAAAACTGGTGAAAGGCTCTCAATGCAGAACAGGCTCTCATGCAGAACAGGACATTTCTCTCTTCATTCTGAACTCCTCTCAACCTCATCAGTCACTACACGGTAGGGTCAGGTAGTGCTGATGTTAAGTGATTAATTCTAGATTTAACTCTTCGTGAGTTTAAAATGGGATCTTTTTGTCAAAGATGGGGGAACTTGGAAAGAACGATGACAAAAATACACGCGTCATATCTTAGTTGCTATTTGCATGCTATAACCATATTTAATAACAAATTTGTGCTCCTTTGTTGGAAATAAACAGGATGTGATTTGTTTCTGAGATTCACTAAGGAGAAATGCTAGAGGCAATATACCCTCTTATTTACCAGCCCTGTGCCTGTATTTAGCGTATCTGTATAATACAGCACCTATGAGATTACATTCTGGGTTTGAACCCCAGCTCTGCTGCTTACTCTCTGCCCTCAGGCAACTTAACTTGGAAACAATATCCTCCTCTAAAAAAGAAGAAAAATCGGCGGGGCAGTGGTGGATGGCTTGAGTCCAGGAGTTCGAGACTAGCCTAGGCAACACAACAAGACTCCATCTCCACAAAAAATAAAACATTGGCCAGGTATGGTGGCACGCACCTGTAGTCAAAGCTACTCAGGAAGCTGAGGTGGAAGGATCACTTGAGCCTGGGAGTTCACCAATGCACGAATCTTGGGTGACAGAGTGAGACCCTGTCTCAAAAAAGCAAAACAAAACAAAAATAGTACCAAATCCATACAGCCACTATGAGGATTAAAGAATCACACACAGTGCTGACCTCACATATTGCACCTGGCAATGCTGTTAACCACTGTTCACCATCCCTGTCATTAAAGCTTATCAAAATAGCCAGCTGTGGTGGTGTATACCTATATTCCCAGCTACCCAGGAGGCTGAGGCAGGAGAATCACTTGAACCTGGGAGGTGGAGGTTGTAGTGAGCCAAGATTGTGCCACTGCACTCCAGCCTGGGTAACAGAACGAGACTCCTCTCCAAAAAAAAAAAGAAAAGCTTATCAAGATGGTTTTATTCATTGCTTCATTTGATAAATTAATTATGTCACTGGCACTGTGGAGGCTGAGGGGATGTGAAAGGATCATATTTACTGTCAGGAAGGCTTTCATCAAGTACAGGGAACAAGTAGGGCGACCGTATGTTGGAGTAGGGGAGGAAGGACACTTGGAGGTAGTAGTGGCTCAGCAGAGGCAGAGGAACACCTGCGACAGGAATGCAGCCAACTCAGAGGAGGGTGGAGAAGCCCAGCACTCAATGGGCCATCACTCCACCCATCCGCTCTGTTCTCCCAGAAAAGAGTCGACAGAGCTGGATCCACTAGTGAAAACAGGCAGGTGGATTGCTTATTGCTCAGCAAAGGCCCAAATTTTATTCGACTATTTGGGATAGAGATGGAAAATAATTGGAGATGAAATGAGTACCTCAAGGCTTCCAAGCACGGTGGCTCATGCCTATAATCTCAGCACTTTGGGTGGCCGAGGTGGGCAGATCCCGAGGCCAGGAGTTCCAGACCATTCTGGCCAACATGGTGAAACTTGTTTCTACTAAAAATATAAAAATTAGCTGGGCATGGTGGCAGGCGCCTATAATCCCAGATACTTGGGAGGCTGAGGCAGAAGAATCTGGGTGGGCAGATCACTCGGGCTCAGGAGTTCAAGAGCAGCCTGGACAACATAGCCAAATCACATCTCTACCAAAAAAAAAAAAAAAAAAAAAGTTGTACTCTCAGCTATTCAGGAGGCTGAGGTGTGAGGATCGCTTGAAGCTGGGAGGTGAAGTTTGCTGTGAACTGAGATTGCACCACTGCACTCCAGCCTGGGTGAAAGACCTTGTTTAAAAAAAAATTAAAAATTAAAAATTAAAAAAAATATACACACACACACACACACACACACACACACACACACATACATAGGCTAAGAGATTTGCTTCAGACCAAAGGTCACTGAAATTGTCAACAATTGACCCGAGACCCTAAAATGCCCAATTACCTACAGGAATTTAACTTAAAACTCACAGAATTCTGTACAAGGTAAGAATCGCCAAAATTACACAACCTTCAGTCTCTTAAACAGACGTTCTGGCAGAAATGCCCCTGAATGGCCAGTTGGGATGCCATGGTTGGAACTGTGAGTTCACAGTACTGACCAATCTGGACAATTTGCCAGGTACCTCTCAGAATAGTATGGTGACACCATGTTACTCATTCATGTTACTTGCTATGAAGGCACAGGTTACTGCACCTGTAGGTTATTTTATAAACACAGGGAATTCATTGCAACTGATACCTCTTAAGTGCTTATTTAGGATTAACAAGCAGCAGTTTATTGAGCAGCTATTTTGCAGAGGGCCTTTCACCTGTTTCACTCTAGGTTTGTGAGTGTAGTCTCATAAATTGGTATCCATTTAGCAAATGAGGCGACATCAGGTTGAATGCTGGCAACTTGCCCAATTTCATAAAGCCAGCAAAAGCAAAGCTCAGATTCAGACCTGGTCTTATGAGGCCAGGAACTAGTAGTTTTGACTACAGCAGGACAGCTCTTATTCAACCTAAGTAGACATTTAACCAGGAGAGAAAAATAGACCTGATGAGACTATTTTACCCCATTTACTACCAAGACCGTCTTTTAGGATGCAGCAGTGTTAACAGGCTCCGAAGGGCTCAGGAGATCATTTAGAAAGGTACAGAAATAGCAAAGTTCCAAATCTCTAAGGCTCTACATTTTTAATTCCTTTATAACTACTATTTTAGGTAGAGCAGTGGCTTTTCCTGGATACCTCTGTCACCTCTGTATTTCTATTTAACATCTCTGGCTTCCAAACCATCATTTTTCACCTGTCCTCCCAGCTTTCACTAAGTCTTTTATCCACAGGTGTGACCAGGGGCTTTTTCTTAGCTCAGGTTCCAAGCGGAGGAATTCTTGGCCAAAGGCCCGGGCACTTGTGCTGAACAGCCGGTTTCTTTGTGAGTCCTGACAGCAACTTCCACAAAGCACACTTTTTGTTTCCATTGAAGAAATCAGATTTTGTGAACTCACCATGGTCCTGTTAAAAACTGATCAAACTCCTAAATCGTTTGCAAATTGAGGCCAGTCATAAATGCCTTGCTTCTGGCACCCTGAAAGCAATGTTTTCAAAATATTTTACTTTCGTCTTGACAACATAATTATCTAAAAACAGAAAGGAGAGGGGAAGAGGGCAACGTGAAAAGATTACTTTGACGTGAAAATTATTGTAACATGGAGGCCGACGTGGAGTGAACACCCCCCGACACACCCAGCGCGCCTCTTAATGCTTGTCATAATTTAGATGATTTAATTTAGAATTCTTCTCACTATAAAGTGCTTTTTTTAGAGGCTGATTCTGGAATTTTTGTGAGTGTGTTTTGTTTCTAACTTAAATCATATCAAGTCCATGATAATTTCTTCAATCCACAAGAGATACACATAAGATTTACTGGAGGAAAATGTCCCATCCTTTCAAGGAATTCAGCCAACAGAGCAAGCCAGCTACTCATAGCTCATTTGCTGTAGCTCAGTCTACCCACTACGCAGCTGATCTGTGAGTTATTTCTCATTCTCCTTTACTTTCTCCTCTAGTTCTGCTATCTCATCTCTTCCAAGTAACCACTGCTATTTAACTCTGACAAGCTTGCTACAACCAATTCCTCTGCTCAAGGCAGCTAATAGGTCAATTAAGATCTCTTCCTGGATTGTTACATCTCTGTAGAAAACTGCCCAATCACCTTCTAACGTTCAGCACCAGGCCCTGAAAAAAAGACCACAAAGGGAATTTATTTTTAATAGGTTAGTCAGGTGCATGTCCCTATGAAAAGGCCTCACTGGAAAACAGCGTAATTAAGAAAAGCCTCAGAAAACAGTGTACTGAAGTTTCGCTTTAAAGTACACTTTGTACCTATGTACAATCTATGTTTGTACTTATTAAAGACCTCCAAAGATTTCTGGATTTTTTTTTTCCTTTAAGTACTATAAGTTGCATCATGAATAAAACACATAAGATGCCTGTGTTGACATCTAAGAGGTTATCTATGTGATTGTTATGCTTAAGGCTATATACACTTTAAATAGCAGAAAGGGCTTTTTATAGCTGGTCACAGTATGACAACCTGTGGGGATGGTTTCAGTGACAGAGCTATAGTTACCACAAGCTTAGGAATAAAGCAAACTTCAAAGGTACAAAGCGTACTGGTCATGAGATGAACACTTAATACAAATGTCTCCATTCACTTTTCTCGGACTACTCAGGAAAGACAAGAGTTGCCTATTTCAAATGTCTTCTGCATAGAAACAAAAAGAAAATGAGTGCTGCATTGCTGTCAATGCTCAATTCATAACAACAAAGAAAAACCATGGCTCAGATAACGTTAATTGGTGCATAATAAATCATTTATGTTAGGCTTTGGCATGTGTTTTATACTTCTGCTTAAATAAGAAAGTATACGATAATCGGGGAGTATTAAACATTCATAAGTCTGTTTTCTCAGTGGATATACACTCAGTAAGATCAATTTTCTGTCAAGGAGAATCATCTTCATTTTAAGAAATATTTATTGAGCGTTTAGAATTATATAGGACTTATTCCAGGTACCGAAGAGTATACAAAGAATTAATCTATTTGGAGGAAGTCAGTATAGCAGCCTACAAGTAACTATTGGATAAGGGCAGAGTAAAATCATCAGTAAAGAGAAGCCGTTTAGTGGTTAAGAGCACAAAGCCAGAGTCAAACAGATCCCAGACAGGCAGTTTCCTCTGAAATGGGATTAAATGAGATCATGCACCTAAAGGGCTTAGTCCAGGGCTTGGGTCATACTCGCACCCTCTCCTCCTTTTCCTCCTCCTCCTGCTTAGGCTATAGGAAGCCAGCAAGACTGATACACTTTCCTCCCACTTTTCTCTCCTCTCTACTGTAGGACACATTTAATGCCAAGGCTCATTATTCCAACTGTCTTGCTCAATAGATACCAGAAATCCAACAGAATGCTGAACTGGGGACTTTCCAGAAAATCTGCCCTAATTTGAGTTAATCCTCTCCCTAAAAGCCACAAGAAAACTCCACTTCTAAAGGCGAGAGTCTATTCTAGGAACATCAAGATGCAAAGATAAATACTGCTTTTACCACATGAAGCCCCCTTTCCTTTTCTCCTAACGTTTGGGCTGCAATGTGTCTTTTCAAAGATTCGTACAGATAGACCTTAGGGTACTTTTTAAAGACATACAATGGAAACTACTGCTTTTCGAAAACCTGGTACAATTAGATTTTGCATTCTTCGGTTCTGAAACAGTATGTAAGTGGGAAAATATTCAAAAGCATTCAGTGAGCCACTCACGTAGAAGAAAAATCACATCAAAATGGGTCTAAAATTAGATGGGGTTATGCAGGAAACCATGATGGGATAGAAATGAGAGAGAAAACAGAAAAATCACTGGCTGAGTGAATACACTGATGTGTGCCTGAGGAGCCCCATCAGCAGCCATGGAGACCTGGAAACCCTCAAACCAGGGGAAAACCACACATCGTAAGTTACGGTCAGCTGCCAGGCATTCATCACACCCTCCCTGCTCCCAAATGCCCCCTACTTCAACCACATGGACTTTTGCTACTTTTTCTGGTAAAACTGGCATCTTCCAGTCTCCATGTCTCTGTTCTTCATTCCCTCTCCTGCAAGGCCTTCTCCAGAGGGCTACTTGTTTAAGGCACATCCACTCTCTCAGATCAAATTCAAAATGTTACTTGATCAAATTCAAATGTCCTTGACTCCTATTTTTTGGCATGAAACCACTTTGGTTTTATGCCTCTGGAGCCATTTATTTTGCACAATTTTTTTATTGTCAGTGATTCCCTTGGTAATCTTATAAATGAATAAATAGATTGATGGATTAATTGAGATGGGGTCTGACTATTGGTCAGGCTGGAGTGCAGTATCTATTCACAGGTGAGATCCTACTACTGATCAGCATAGGAGTCTTAATCGGCTCCAGTTCTGACCCAGGCAGGTTCACACCTCCCTCAGGCAACCTGGTGGTCCCCCACTCCTAGGAGGTGACCATGTTGATACGAAACTTAATGCAGACACCCAACTGGCACAGTGTACTACAGCTCAGAGCTCCTGAGCTCAAGTGATCCTCCTGCCTCAGCCTCCTGAGTAGCCGGGACCACAGATGCACACCACTGCCTTTGGCTATAATCTCCTTTAAAAAGCCCATTACTAGTTTGTCCATTTCTATATCCAGCCCTGTGGCTAGCACAATGCAGAGCACATGGAAGATGCCCCTTAATTGTCTGCGAAATTAAATTGGTTTTATTGGAACACTGCTCTTAATGAATTTACTTGTAACAAATACTATGAATTCACTAAATAATAGATAATTTGCCTCATTAAGAAATCATGACTTATTACGTATGGAAAGTAAGGAGCTCCCTTTGCATTCAGATAGCTAGTTTGTTTTACTGAGTATGAAGGACAGCAATCCCCCACGGCCCATGCCAATGCTTCATTTTTCTGGTCTCACACTAAGAAGTCAGTAACTGTTTCCTTTAAGATTCCTTCCATGCAACTGTAATGGGAGAAGACTACCCTGCGTAAATAAACTTACAGTAAAATAACAAAAGGTTTGACTGAATAAAACAACAAAACACACAAAGATAGTCATGCAATGTTTACTACACACTTGGGCTAGCTGGTGCTCAATTTTGCAATGTCTTTTTATCAAAATGTACATACCTGTGAAAGCAAAAAAGGATGGATTTTAGTGTAAATTAAAGGATGTACAATTGCTTGGGATGGTTGGGCACTTTAAAACTTTCTCCAACAGGTAAAATTTCTAAGATCTCTAGGATGCTATTATGATACATTTGAGGTGCCTAAAAGCCTGCAAGGCAGCCAGGCGCAGTGGCTCACATCTGGAATCTCAACACTTTGGGAGGCTGAGGTGGGCAGATCACCTGAGGCTGGGAGTTTGAGACCAGTCTGACCAACATGGCAAAATCCCATCTCTACTAAAATACAGAATTTAGCCTGATGTGGTGGCACATGCCTGTAATCCCAACTACTAGGGTGGCTGAGGCATAAGAATTGCTTGAACCTGGGAGGCAGAGGTTGCAGTGAGCCAAGATTGCACCACTGCACTCCAGCCTGGGCAAACAAATTGAGACTGTCTCAATTCTTTAAAATTAAAAACAAAACAAAACAAAACAAAACAAAACAAAAAACAGAAAAAACCACACCTGCAAGGCACCTCACTAGTTGAGGGAAGAGAGAACAAATACATTTCCCCATCAGGTAAGAGTCAACAGACTTCGCCTGTTATCTCCTGTGTACCAGGCTCATGAGACACAAAGGTAAGACTTGGTCTCTGCCTTAAGGAGCTCAGGATCCAGTGAAGGCATCCAACAACCATAGGCAGTTATAACACAGATCTATAACAGAAATACCAGAAATCGTGAGACAACTGAGCAGGGGACAGATGATGACACCCAGCCTGGAGAGCCAAGAAGCATCAGGAAGGCTGAAAGAGTGGGACAGGCTGCTCAAAGGAAGCAGCACTAAAAGGTAAAGAGGTGAGAAAGAGCTCAACCCAGCCAGGGGTGAGGAGTCATGCCTGTAATCCCTGCACTTTGGGAGGCCAAGCAGGTGGATCACCTGAGGTCAGGAGTTCGAAACCAGCCTGGCCAACATAATGAAACCCTATTCTCTACTAAAAATACAAAAAATTACCCTGGTGTGGCAGCACACACCTGTAATTCCAGCCACGCAGGAGGCTGAAGCAGGAGAACTGCTTCAACCTGGGAGGCAGAGGCTGCAATGAGACAAGATCACACAACTGCACTCCAGCCTGGGCAACAAGACCAAAACTCCGTCTCAAAAAAAAAAAAAAAAAAGAGCTTAACCCCTTCTAGAATATGCAAGTGGCTTAATAGAGCAGGAGGTGAAAATTGTCAGGAGATGATGCCATGGTCTCTACAGCCAGGCTGTGGGGAAACAGACACCCTCTCGCATTGTTCTCTGTAAACCCTACTCCATGGGGCTTTGTGGAAACTGAGCCAAGGCCCATTTAGAACAGTTCCTGATGCAGAAAATATGTTCAGGAAATACTAACCACAAACAATCTTATTATCTTATTATCTTTATTACTACATTAGGACAAACACATCTGATTTACTTGATTTCCTAATGAAAAGCTAAAGTAAATCTATAAACATTTGACAAATAGTGACCACCTTCCATAAAAGATAACCATTGGAAAACCAGAACAAGAAAGACTGGGTAGTGTCCATGTTGTTGGAGGACAATAAAATCCAAGGTATGGACAGGGTGTGATGGCTCATGCTCATAATCCTAGCACTTTGGGAGGCCGAGGCAGGTAGATCACTGAGGTCACGAGTTCAAGACCAGCCTGGCTAATATGGTGAAACCCCATCTCTGCTAAAATACAAAACTTAGCCAGGCATGGTGATGGATGCCTGTAATCACAGCTACTAGGGAGGCTGAGGCAGGAGAATCGCTTGAACCCAGGAAGTGGAGGTTGCAGTGAGCCAAGGTCACACCAATGCACTCCAGCCTGGGCACAGTTAGACTCTGTCTCAAAATACATAAACAAAATAATAAATAAATAAGAATCCAATGTGTACATCTCTTGACTTACAATAGAGAGAGATCAACTGTTCTGGTACCTGCAGTGTCAAGATCCGAAAAGGATGATTCACAATGAATGACCTGCTGATATTTGGTTTTGTTGTTATCTGTTACCCACATACCCAAGGACAAGTTCATTCAGAGACAGTTTTCCTTGGAAACAGCCTTCCTATCTACTGCCCTTAAACCAACTCAGGAACATTCAAGGCTGCATCACCTTGTAAATAACCTTCAATGAAAACAACATCATCACAGATCACTGAGAACTTGTTGAAGCCTAACTTTTCCTCTTTCCCCACGTTTTTTTTTTTTTTTTTTTTTTTTTTTTTTTTTTTTTTTTTTTGAGATGGAGTCACTCTATTGTTCAGGCTGGAGTACAATGGCACAATCTCAGCTTACTGCAACCTCCACCTCCTGGGTTCAAGTGATTCTCCTGCCTCAGCCTCCTGAGTAGCTGGGATTACAGATGCACATGGCCACACCTGGCTAATTTTTGTATTTTTAGTAGAGACGGGGTTTCACCGTGTTGGCCAGGCTGGTCTCAAGCTCCTGACCTCGTGATCTGCCAGCTTCGCCTTCCCAAAGTGCTGGGATTACAGGTGTGAGCCACTGCGCCTCGCCCCCACCTTTCTATTTTTAATCACCTACCCCAAACAAAAAGAAGAGCGATACATAAAACCAAATAAAGATGATACTCTTAAGTTCCTTCAGCCAAAAGAAGTGAAAACAGGACTCCAAACTCATTCCCTACAGCTCCTTCACTTCAAGACTTTCTCTAAGCACCACTTTGGAACTGATCACTCACCACTCAATTGCTTCTGAATCCTTGGTTCGATACAGCACTGGAAGAGCCAAGAACCTGCATTATCCAGGTCAGATGACAAGAGTGGGTTTTAAGACTTTCCATAAAGACCTGTGTAGAAGAGATACTGAAAATAGGAACCACTTATCCCTTAAATCTGACTCCTGCCTGAGACTCCTGAAGCACCTTAAATCAAAGAGCTTGTCCTTCCTCATTAGTATCTCTGCTGCCAGCTGCCACAAGCAATATTTAAGGGCCCTTCTTCTACCCTCGGGTTTCTTCCAATCCATGGCCTCCCCCACCACGACCTCAGGCGAGGACTTTCCCAGACCAGGCCATGCCTGCTAAAATACTGTGGTGATGCCTATGAGAAAACAGTATTTTTCTCTTCTATTTTTTAAGACGGAGTCTCGCGGTGTCACCTGGGCTGGAATGCAGTGCGATCTCGGCTCACCGCAACCTCTACTTCCCAGGTTCGCACAATTCTCCTGCCTCAGTCTCCAGAGCAGCTGGGATTACAGGCACACACCACATCAGCTAGTTTTTTGTATTTATAGTTGAGACGGGGTTTCACTACATTGGCCAGACTGGTCTGAAACTCCTGACCTCGTGATCCACCCACCTTGGCCCCTCAAAGTGCTGGAATTACAGGCGCAAGCCACCGTGCCCAGCCAATAGTGGATATTCTTGTGGAGCAGCTAAGACACATGGAGGACTGATGCTCTCCAGGCCTTCCCCCTGTCACTCCCAAGTACTAAAAGGGGGTTCCAATCAGGTAAGGGCGGCCTGGCTTGGATCAGTGCCCGCTCTCACCCCTTCAGCCAGTGTGAAAGGTTCCCAAGGTTTCGCCAAACTTTTCAGCTGTGGAAGCTCTTCCCTCCAACTTCAAAAAAGAAGTGAAGGGCTGGGCGCGGTGGCTCACCCCTATAATCCCAGCACTTTGGGAGGCCGAGGAGGGTGGATCACGAGGTCAAGAGATCGAGACCGTCCTGGTCAACATGGTGAAACCCCGTCTCTACTAAACATACAAAAAATTAGCTGAGCATGGTGGCACGTGCCTGTCATCCCAGCTACTCGGGAGGCTGAAGGCAGGAGAATTGCTTGAACCCGGGAGGCGGAGGTTGCAGTGAGCCGAGATTGCGCCATTGCACTCCAGCCTGGGCAACAAGAGCGAAACTCCGTCTCCAAAAAAAAAAAAAAAGAGGGGGAAATACAGTTAGGGTCTTGGTAATCAAGTTTGGCGATGTTTGAGTGGAAAAGTTATTGTGAAAGAATGGTTTTTATGATACTTCCGACAGATATGAATATTCCCAATTCTTCATATAAATTATCTTCTCACAAATCTAATTGTCTTCAAAGATGTCCTGACCATCACTGCTAGAATTTTGGCCTTGAGAATATTAAATTTAAGGAGTGATGAAAACAGAGCTAAATAAAACACATTCAAACAATGGGCAGTTTATTAGGAGTTAAATAGAGGCTACAAGAAATAATCACTTATTCCAGTTCTCCAAAAGAATAATTGCAACAAGCTTGCTTAAGGTACTTGGAGCTTTTGTGCAAGTTTATGCCTACTATAAATATTTCTATAATCCTTTTCTGTTCCCAACATACTTGAGAGAAATCTAAAAACATCTCTGAATATTTTTGGTGCTGGCATAAATTGTTATTAATATTTGGGACACATTTACTGAGTTATTTGTCAATGTCCTTCAACTTACCCCCTGGATAATCTCTGAAGATTATCCAGAAGGTAAGTTTTGTATTTATTTCTACTAAATAAAACCACTAAGTTGTCTCTTTAGATGATGACAATCTCAAGACGTTAAAGCCCTCCGAAGTTTCAGGCCCACATGAGCAGGGTGGGATTCTTCTATAAATGAGATGAGGCCTTAATCTAGTCAATGCTACATCTTCTGAGAGGCTTATGTCATTACATGATGTGACATATTCCTAAGGAGGCAGGGAAAACAGTTTTCGGTGTATCAAATCCAGTTCAGAACAAATTAAGAAACTGTAATAATTGTTTTTAAGAAACCAGCAGCTGATTTCAAAACCATTTATAAGTTTATCATTTATGTTGAGTGTAGGTTGTCAAACAATTAAAGTGACACGTGTCTGGGGGCTATTAGTGATGAAAGTTGGTGCCACTCAAGAATTTACTGAGAAGCTGTTTATCAAGGGTTATCTTGGACTTAATACCACCTAAATTCACACTTAATTTACTTGGCTCTTCCCAAATTTTCTCTGGGAATGACAAATTGATAGAAAAGTAAAATTTTGCACAGCTTTATTTTCAAACAACTTTATTTTGGTTTTAACACGACCTCAGCTAAAATGAAGAAGCAATCCGCCGGGCAATGTGAGAACAACAAGGACTACATCAAAAGTCATTATTAAGGCAAATTTTAAGCTTATTTCATTATTCACCAGGATGAAACACTTCCTTCACAGAACTTTTTTTTTAAAGGTACTCTCACCCTAACATCCTGTTAAACTTCTTTCCAACTCCTCAAAGTGACGCAATGTGTGTAACTACAGAAATCAAGCAGAAGAACATGACTGTTAATGTGGAGACAATTTTCCTTGTGGGAGTGGGGCCATCTGAACCATAATCATTCAGTGAATCAGCAGTGAAGAGATTTTGAAATCATTTCAGCAGAGCAAATGTGCCAACATCACTCTGGGGGTAAGGAAATGAAATTTTAAAAGGACAAGAAAAAAGATACTGGGGCATGTTTTGCAGGCTGACCACTGAATGAATGAAAAACCATGCAGTTCCACACGTTATTAAATTTGCTGCTACACTGTATAGAGCAAGGCAGGGATGTTTCTTCTTCTCAGTATTATGTTAGCCTTAGGCTTGAATCTTTAAGGAAGGAAATGGGTAGAGTGTAATAGATTACCGTCTATTAATTCACACATGTATTCATTACCATGTGCAAAGTACCTTCTGGGTACTAGAAGGACAAAACATGAACAAATCTGATATCTGGCTTCAAAGAGCTTACACATTGTGCAGCCATTCAAAGCATCAATTAAATGATCAGTTAAGTTTATCTAGTATCCAAGAATGATGCTGATTATTCAATTACAATAGAAAAGTTCCTCTGCCATCCTGGGAATAACTATTTAAATTCAGTTCTCAAAGAAGGTAAGAATCTTGTCCAGAGAAAACCCGCAGTGCATCAAATCTCAACCCAATGCTAATAAACTTTTTGAGCTTAAAAAAAAAAAAATTGTGCTGTGTGTGCATGTATATCAATTAAAATAGACTAATATGACACAAACAAGTACTTCTTACTAAGAATTTCCTTTTCAAATTCTCAAGAGATCTAATTGTAAAATTATAAAATATTAATTTTAGAGCAAAAGACAATTCTATTACACTCATCACATAATTCTAATTAATATAATTACATTCCATAATTTGCTACTCTTTTCTCTGCTTCCAACTTCACCAGAAAGAACTGGCTTACCAAGCCACTAATCTCCAATCATTCTGTTGTCCATCTGCACTTCCAAGGTACCATTTAGAATCTGAATCAGGTTTCTCTTCCAAACTAGTATCATACAGTCTGTATTCCCCATGACACAGCATCCAATGGGTCTTGTAATAACATAACTTAAATAACATTGCTTACTTTACTAGTTGCTCATGATAATCATCATCTACTATACACACACCATGAACCATATGTAGATTACTTCTCACTTAAGAAAGATAGTGTTATTTCTAATTTATAAATGAGAAAACTCTGCCAGGAAAAGTTAAGTGATTTGTCCAAAAAACACAGCTAATTACTAGTAGGATCAGTGTTCAACCCTATTCTAATTCCAAAGCCCCTATAGCTATACCACCTTCCCTAACAGAATTAGGAGTATTTTCTATAATGATCAACATAACACATTCTAGATCTAAATATAAAATTGCATTATTGTAATACATTGGGATTTGTTTGTTTATGCCTCTGCTGCCTCTACTGTCAGGAGAGACCCAATTATTCTTAGTAACTTAAAGCTGGCTTTGCATCTACAGCCCATAGCATTAAACAGTGTAATAGTGAAATTCAGGCATGGTGGTGCAGGCCTGTAACCCCAGCACTTTGGGAGGACAAGGCAGGTAGATCACGAGGTCAAGAGGTTGAGACCATCCTGGCCAACATAGTGAAATCCAATCTCTACTAAAAATACAAAAATGAGCTGGGCGTAATGGCGGACACCTGTAGTCCCAGCTTGGGAGGCTGGGGAAGGAAAATCGCTTGAACCCAGGAGGCACAGGTTGCAGTGAGCCGAGATCGTGCCACTGCACTCCAGCCTGAGCAATACAGCGAGACTCCATCTCTAAAGAAAAAAAAAGTGTAATAGTAATAAAAGCAGAAAGCCAGATGCAAAAGCCAAGAGTGACTTAGACAACAGCTGCCTCTGGTGCCCTCCTCTCCTGCCCGGCTTCAGCACCCTCTCTCTCTCTCTCCTTCCACCAGTTCCTGTACCTCTGACTCAAACTGGCACTCAGGAACCATGAAGCACACTTGAGAGAACTGTTGAGCGGGGACCCTCATTTCCCAGAAACCTTGCCTCATCAAACTATCTTTGCAAAAGACAAGATTTCTGGACCCCAAAGAATTCATGATGGCCGGGCATGGTGACTCAGGCTTATAATCCCAGCACTTTGGGAGGCTGAGGCAAGTGGATCACTTGAGCCCAAGAGTTCACGTGCAACATGACAAAACTCTGCCTCTACCAAAAGTTAAAAAAAAAAAAAAAAAAAAAAAATCAGTAAATAACTGGGCATGATGGGGTGCCTGTAGTCCCAAGTACTCAGTAAGCTAAGGTGGGAGAATCACCTGAGCCCAGGAGGTCAAGGCTACAGTGAGCTGAAACTGCACCACTCCAGTAGCACTCAAGGCTGGGCAACTGGAGTAAGACCCTATTTAAAAAAAAAAAAAAAATCATCTTAAGGGTTATGTTTATCACCACAGCAACCATTTCTGGCTGATTTTCAAGTCTTACTCACTTTTAGATATCTATATGGTGTTTTCTTATGCACATAATGTTGGTGCCTTTTTAAAAAGTAAAAAAATACAGAAAATCAGAAAAATGTAAAGAAAAATGTCTTTTATCATCTCATCCTTTACACCATCACTGCTCAGGTATTTTAAAAACTGGATTTAAAAAAAAAAAATCACTGCTGGATATGGTGGCTCACACCTGTTATCCCAGCACTTTGGGAGGCCAAGGCGGGCAGATTACCTGAGGTCAGGAGTTCAAAACCAGCCTGGCCAACACGGTGCAACCCTGTCTCTACTAAAAGTACAAAAATTAGCTAGGTGTGGTGGCACATGCCTGCAATCCCAGCTACTCAGGTGGCTGAGGCAGGAGAATTGCTTGAACCCAAGGGGTGGAGGTTGCAGTGAGCCGAGATCACACCACTGCACTCCAGCCTGGGCGACAAGAGCAAAACTGTGTCTCAAAAAAAAAAAAAAAAAAAAAAAAAAAAAAAAAAAAAAAAAATCACTCATCATACTGTGAATATAATTTACTATATTTCCTATAAGTGGGAAGGTATATTTTCAAGAGCATTTTTCCATATTTATCCTAAGCAATGATTTGAAGAGATACTTATATTCTATTACTTGAATATACAGTACCAATCATCACTGAATCATTTCCCCCAAAGCTGGACATAAAGGACGTTTCCAATGTTTTCACTGTTATGAATGCACCAGCAATGGGTAGGTTTACTGTGCAAGAATTTTCCTCCATATTTAAGATTACTTTCTTAGGGCTGATTCTCAGAAGCAGATTTGCTGGGTCAGAGGATAAACTGACTCTCGAAAGTTGAAATAATGATGGCAGCATGATCATGGGGATGACAAAATTATTTCAGACATACAAAAAAACCTCACAATGACATCACACACACACATGCACCCACCACTAGACTGAAAAAAAAATTTTTTTTTTCATTGTACTTTAGGTTCTGGCATACATGTGCAGATCATGCAGGATTGTTGCATAGGTACTCACATGGCAATGTGGTCTGCTGCCTCCATCCCCACCACCAGCCCGCCGTCACCTCCATCTGGCATTTCTCCCCATGTTATCCCTCCCTGACCTCCCCATTCCCCTGCTGTCCTCCTCCCTTGGCCCCCTCAACAGACCCCAGTGTGTGATGCTCCCCTCCCTGTGTCCCTGTGTTGTCATTGTTCAACACCCACCTATGAGTTAGAACATGTGGTGTTTGATTTTCTGTTCTTATGTCAGTTTGCTGAGAATGATGGTTTCCAGATTCATCCATGTCCCTACAAAGGACAGAAACTTATCATTTTTTATGGCTGCATAGTATTCCATGGTGTATATGTGCCACATTTTCCTTGTCCATGGCCTGAAATTTAATGGTGGAAATTCAAAACCCAGAAGCAAATGCAGAAATACCTCAGGAGCTCCATCACCACTGCACAAGCAGGTGTAATACCTAACTCTGAAAAGTCTAGACATGTACAGGTTAAATCTCCAGGCAAGAAGTGGAAGGAGCCTCACCACCTCCCTTCCATTAGCACTTCCCTGAGTTTTCATCAGCACATACAGCAGGGTTTAAAAGGATCTGGGTTGGCTGCCAGCTTAAGACTGAATGAGAATGATCTCAGTTTTAATGAAGCCCTTTCTGCATATATAAACTGAAAAGAAAAAAAAAAAAAAAGTCTTCGATGAGAAAATCTGACCTCTAGGAATTTGGAGATTATTGTGGTTAGCAAATGCCATGAAATGTGCTTATTTCAAAATTCAGTTCTTTAGAAAATACCGCATACCAAAGATCACTTCCATGTTCACTGTTTCTGTCCCCTTGAGCAACTAGAGCTCATCGTGGGATGGAAAAAAGCAAGCATGTATAGGAAAGCAAACATCTTGTTGCTAGCATGCTGAAAACAAGCAGAAAATAATCACCAATAACAGTAAAAATTATATTCTCCCCTGACTGCACTAGAAGATACAAAGAAATATCACAAAAAGGCAAAAGCGTAAATGAAAATTAAATTTCTGTTTGCTCATCCTTTTGCAGAGGAAAAAAAAAGTACTTTATTTATTTATGTGCAAGGCAATATCATCTTTTAATAGCTACAGGACACATTACTATTAACCTGCTGCTTCTCGGCTGGAGAAATAGGATTAATGGCCTAAGAGGGAAGAGCTTAAACTGATTAGTCAAGTGGGCAGTCCGAGGGCAAATATGCCAGGAAAGGGGGCAGTCCTGTTTTCTGTGAGCCAATGTCCTGCCGAAGAAAAAACCCAGGTGAACCATGGTTGCTCTAGAACCTTAGACAGCAACTTACATGAGGAAGGTTTTAAATCTTCCATTTTCAAAATATACTCCAAATGGCAGAGACCAGACTTAGATTGACTCCCAACATAGCTAATATCCTACAAAGCAGTTTCAGAATGACCACCATTCATCCACTGACACCATCAACAGTACTGATGAAGCAACTACCATATTCAGCATTGTGTATGCAGAGGTGAAGACCCAGAGCAGAATATTTATATTTATACCAGACAGAATAATTAAATATTTACTTGATTAAATATAATCTATAATATTAAATTACGATTAAGTAAATAATATTTAATTATTCTGTCTGGTAAGAATCCTAAATGCACGTGACTCATAATGAAAATAATTCTTTCTTAAGCTTCAGTCCTGGCGTGCTAGGTTGGAATTATGTTAGCGATCACTGCACCACCTCCTTCATTTTGCAAAAGGAAACGCTGGACTCTAGAGACGCATACCAACTAACTCAAGGACGCAATTCAGGAAGAGGCAATGTTTGCGTGTGCAGTCGCAGCCACAAGCTCCCTCCGCAAAACAGATGACAAACTTATATGAAGCAATCTGATGCCTGAAACTTACAATTTCAAGATAAACTACAGGACGTGTTTGATGGTGATCCTTGCTAGCAAAGTAGTACAAAACCTGTCTCCGACATTCTAACGCAGGACAAAGGAAGCAATTCTAGAAGCTGAGAAAGCAGCATCAGTTAAAAAAAAAAAAAAAAAAGTTCCACTGACTGAGGCTGCTTTGAGAGCTGAAGCAAGATCCCAGCATCTGTTTCCAGCCCACCAGGGCACTAAAACTCAGAGCAAGCCACAAGAAATTCACACCATCTTAACTCCTTCATTTCCAAATTATTTTCCACGCTGTTTCTATTGGGGGAATTCCTCAGTGCTTTCAAAACAGAAGTCAGAAGGGAAAGCAAATTCCTTTTCTGAATCAAATGACCTGATTATCCCTCCTGTCTAAAGGATACCTATCATAAAATTCGGCAGAGAGCCCAGATAGAAGGCTACCAAAAGCAATCAGAAAAATGAAAGATTAGGATCAAAGTGAGCAATTGAAAATGGTTAAGCTTCACCAAAATGTGCAGAAAGATCTGTTTGTGCTGTACTTAATGGAAAGGATTTCAGATATTAAATCTAGGGCACACCCCTTTAACCAGGGGACTTTATTAGTTTAATGCAAATCATAGCCACTCAGCTGTTTAGTAGATCCCTGAAGAGCATGGCATAAAAAGAAACTATCTTCACTGCAACCAGGTACTTGGCTGACAATTAACAATAACTCTTGACAGACTAAAACGTCTAACAGGATATTAAAAACAGTACTGAAGAAATATACTGAAATACAAATAGCTGAATAAAATTATTTCATCTCAGAAAAATCAAGAGCATCCTTCATATACCATTCTTCACCACCTCCCTCCTCCCCAAACCCTAAAATAATACAACCCAAAAAACACCACAAACTCAAGATGCTCTTTTCTTTCCTGATATTCTTTCCCTTTCATCTGCTCTACAGCTATCCAGCAGAAGGTCAACTGCCTCTGTAGAATTATCACTTAGCCCCGCAGCAGAGAACTTCTGGGCTACTGCAGAGACCAAGCACTGCTCTTGATAGTTCATCTCATGGCCACAGACAGGCCTGCAGGCCTCAGGAAGATACTGATGAGTTCCCTCAAAAGAAAGGGTAGAAATAATTAGAAATAAAGGAAATAGGGTACTGTCCAGACCCTATGGCTTGCTCTGAGTTTTGTAGCCCTCCTCGACTATTTCCAGAACCTTGAAGCAGCTTCCAGTCTCTGAGATCTCACATCAGCCCTCTTAGCCACATTTATTCCCCAGCCCCCATTCCCATAAGCAGAATCCATTGGACACAGGTAGGGCCGACCAAATTCTTTCTCAGGAATTTAAACAGAGACTTAACGTCCATTTACAATTGAACTTGAAGGCAGGTATATTCAGGATCTCGGGGTGAACGAGCAGCCTTGGCTCCTGGTACTGCCACAGTCCTTGTTCCAGACTCCCTTGCAGCCTGGCAGCATTTCCTCTCCTTGTCCCCATAAACCACCCTGTGAATCCTTATATAAATTCTACTGTATGGCTTACCCTGGTTTGACTAGGCATTATGTGTAACCAATAAGATATGGTCATATGTTTAATCATTTAAAAGCTAACATTTAATGATTTATAACCCCAGGAGAATAGCTTATAGCGTACATTTACTTAGTGGCATGTACTAAAATACATTTGTTTCCAATGTCAAAATCTATTTTTTATGTCTCCCAATAGCCCTTTCTAAACACAGCCACGTGCGTAGGGAGAAGTTCAATAAGTATTAGCAGTCACTCTCCCTGGCCTAAGAGATGAGCTCTAAAAATCTAAAAACCTTGGGTGAAAGATTTTACTTTCAGATCTTCAAATTGAGGAAAGACACTCACAGACTAAAACACATACCACAGGAACCGACACAACACCAGGAACACTTGCTCCGGACTCAAAAATGGGAGCACCAAAACCAGGCTGGAGTTTAGGTAACAGACAGGCACTAGCCGCGGCCATCCCTGCCCTGTGAGTTGGCATGCACCCATAGCCTGAAGAGGGAAGGAAAATCAGAACAGTGCTGACAAGGTATGGTCTTCCCAGCCAGAAAATTTGGCTATACTCAATCAAGCACCCACCCATCCCACACTCACTGCATACCCCCCCCCCACCAAGTAGCAGGCTCAACACCACACAAAGGGGAATACTGGGTGATTACGACAGCCCCTGTCCGCTCAGTTTCTTCCATCAAACATTCACACTTTAGTAAGAGAGAGGAAACTGGTACACAGACAATTACAGCGTACTGCAGTCCATGATAAAATGAGAAGTGTGGCAGATAGCAGGGATGAAGAGAAAGAAAACTGAGTTCCACACATTGAAAGGAAGGGAGGGAACCAGAGTCAACTAAACATACCTCTGGATTAGGCACTTACATACTAATGCTCGCGGAATGCTAGGGACCATCAAAAAACTGGTCACAGGCTAGTCACAGTGTCTCATGTCTGTAATTCCAGCAGTTTGAGAGGCCGAGGTGAGCGGATTGCTTGAGCCCAGGAGTTCAAGACCAGCCTGAGCAACACAGCCAAACTCCATCTCTACCAAGGGAAAAAAAAAAAAAAATTAGCCAGGCATCATTGTGTGCACCTGTAGTCCCAGCAACTTGGGAGGCTGACGTGGGAGGATAGCTTGAGCCTGGGAGGTCAAGGCTGCAATGAGCCATGATGGTGCCACTGCACTGCAGCCTGGGTGACAGAGTGAGACCCTGCCTCAAAAAAATTTTTAAGAACTGGCCCTAAACACAAATGAACAGAATTCCAAAGACGGAAAGTAACAAAATTTCAGATTTTTATTTCATTCTTCTGTTTCCTTTAGGAAAGGAAAAGAGAAATGGTCTCGCCTGTAATCAACCCCTCCCTGTCTCCTACAGGTCCGCAAACACCCACTTGAAAGACCCCAGCTCCCTGCGTGGGTGAGCCCTGGTCTGCACTGACCAGTCAGATGGCTCATTTGGTCACACCTTTCCTGAGCCCTTCCTCTCAGAACTGCCTATTCACTCAGCATCCAAGCTCATTTCCCAACACATGAGACGCCTGTTTCCAAAGGAAAAAAGGGAAAAAAAAAAAAAAAAAAAAAGGCACTGTTACCACCAGTTTATCCCCTTATTTGTAACCAGGCTGAGCTGTAAGCAGACCCCTGCCAGGACCTGAAAGGCCATCGCTCTGAGGACGCTGGCCCAAGCTTTAGTTACGGTATCTTTTTTCACTGCCCATGAGCTGCTCAGCCGCCCCCTCTCTCCTTTCCCCACACATGCCGGCTCCTAGGCCATCCTCCATACATTCTCAGTTAAATGCTACACTAAAAGTTCTCAGGAAGTCCCTATTTTGGAGACCTGTAATTTTTAACCATATAGTTCTATTGCTGCTGACTAAAGCTGAGAGTAAATTTACAACTCCATTATCCACATGTGGATGACTCATTTGTTAGATTTTTTTTTTTTAACCTCTGTAACTAAATAACCTGATAGGGCCATGTGATAAGGGAATGATGGCCTAAAAACCTTAAGTTTCCAATTCCAGCAGCCATGGCTCAATTTTCATGTTTCACACACAGAAGACATTAACGAAGGCCCTAAAAATAAGAGACGCTGGAGGCAGCCAAAGAGACACCTAACACTCAATCAAAGCCACCCAACTGAGGAGAGCAATTTTGGGAGCCAGGCCAAATGCCGTTCTATTGGAGGAACGAATTTCGTGTTTGTGCACAGTCAGCAGCCCGGAGGAGGTGCGAGAATATAGGACCTGAATAACTAAAGGCCCCGGAAAACCCTTTCTCTCCTGCCGGAGTCCACCACATGGGCAAACCCTCCACACCCAAACTGTTCATAATGGATGACTTATTTCTTCCACACAACAGGCCTGAAGACAAATGAAAAGCCAGGAGAGAGGAAACAAGGGTGTGACAGCTTCTTTGCAAACCTCTGCTGCAGAACAGCTCCACACTCACCAAGACAGGTCTACGCAGCAGGGCCTGGTTTAGTTTGAGCTACTGGTTTTCCATCCGTTTCCTAAGACATCTGCAACCTTGCAAGTGCAGGGGGTAGGAGCGTAGGCAGGCACCATATTCAGCCTCAGGGGAGGGCAGCAGAAGCCCAGCAGGAATTTTAATTTCTCTTATAAAACAAAAATCTCGAGACAAAAACTTTATTGCCAAACTTTATACATGGAAGGCAAAAACAAATTATTTGCTTTATACCTGCTGCCACAGGTATGAAATATCTTATTAGATGATTGACCACTTGCCGTTAGACTGACTCTCAAATTATGTACACGAGAAGGGCGAACTGTTCACTTGATGGACGCAACACCCTCAGCTGCTCACGTTGTGTTCAGGGTCTGGTGCATTTTGAACACTTCATAAGAGAAATTACTGATGCTCTTAATAACAAATTTGCCTTCCAGAACAGAAGGGTTTTATGAAAAAATCCTCAACCAAACCCTGGATACATTCTCAGTTAAATGTTACACTAAGAGTGCTCAAGTCATCTTTATTCTGGAGACCTGTAATTTTTAACTGTATAGTTGTGCTGCGGCTGACTAAAGCTGAGAGTAATGTTACAACTCCATTATCCACATGTGGATGACTTATTTGTGAGATTAGCCTAACTTCCAGCTGCCCTCCCCCTCTGCTGTTCAACCTGCTTTTGGATAATGTTCCAACTGCTTGCTCTAAGAAGCTGAAAGTATGCAAACCCATCTCAACACAGAGACAAGATGAAATAGTGATGTTGACTACATTTTGAATGCATTTCTCCAGGACAAATATGCGTTTTGGATTTATGCATGGTCTGGAGCAATTGGCACAATTTCACTTCATTAGCATAAATTTTAATGTGATGTTTCCAACCTCTTAAGTAAGTTTGCCTCAAAGTATGCTCCACGAACCCTTAAGGGTCCTCATAACCAAACCACTTGAATGATAACACTAAGCCACTATTTGCCTTTTTCCTTGTGTTGACGTTTGCACTGATGGTGCAAGAGCAACAGTGGTGTGACAGCAGGAACCTTCGCATGAGTCAAGGTGACAGTGCCAGGCAGTACTAACTGGCACTATGTTCTTCCCACCATGAAATCCCAGGGTTTTTTTTTTTTTCTTGTTTGTTTTTTATGCCAGTCTCATTTAAGAATGTCTCGATGAAGCATTAACAATTATTGATTCTGGGTCAGGTGCAGTGGCTCACACCTGTAATCCCAGCACTTCGGAAAGCAGAGGCGGGTAGATCACGAAACCAGGTGTTGGAGACCAGCCTGGCCAACATGGTGAAACCCCATCTCTACTAAAAATACAGAAATTACCCGGGCATGCTGGCAGGTGCCTGTAGTCCCAGATACTTGGGAAGCTGGGGCAGGAGAATAACTCGAACCCAGGAGGTGGAAGTTGCAGTGACCCAAGACGGGGCCAGCCACTGCACTCCAGCCTGGGCACAGAGTGAGACTCTTTCTCAAAAAAAACCCAAAAATTATTGATTCTGTATCAATATTCTGACACACAAAGCATTTGGTTACACTCTAGGGATGAGGTCTGTCCTGAGCTAAGCAGCCAGTCTCTCCATGAAACATCACTTTTACTTGAAAGAACAATTTCAATATGGTTATTTAGAGGTGCATATTTGGCAGATACTTTTCTGAAATACAATGAAGTGAGTCTGTTGCTTCACTTAAGTAACTGACAGAATTTATTGCCAATGATAAATGTGAGCTTCCAAGTGAAAAATAAAACTTTTGAAAACGTGCATCTACCATCAGCTTGACGGCCTCCTAATACCTAAAAGCTGTTTGAGATTGACGGTGATACTAACAATTGTGCCTTTTTTTTTTTTTTTTTTGATGTTGTATAATGAAATGTGTCAACAATTAGGAGACCTGCAGAACTCAATGAAACAGTGTTTTCCAAACTAAAGAATGAGGTCACACCAGCACATAAAAGAGCCATTCAACACATAAGATCGACCAATATGAAACACAGACACGATTTCATTCTCTACCTTGCAACCAACCTTGGAGAAACTATCACTTGCCAACTACCACTATCAAAAATATCAAAGAAGTTCTCCAGTTACCTGAAAAAGCTATTAAAGTACTCTCTTCTTTTTTCAATTATGTCTCTATGTTAGACATATACTTCAGCCAAAACATATCACAACAGATTGAAGCAGAAGCAGCTGAGAGTCCAACTGTGTTTTATTTAAGTCAGACAGAAGAGGGATGTAAAACACCACTCTTCCTATTTTTTTTTTGTTTGGGAAAATACAGTCCTTTTTCCTAAAATTATGTAGTTTATGTAACTATATAAAAGGATTACTATTTTAAATCAAGTAATATATCTTTTAAATCTCATTTTAAATTTCTAATATGATCAATATCAGTAAATAAAATCTATATAAACAAAAGCTCTTTCAAGTCCCCAATTTTTTTTTTTTTTTTTTTTTTGAGAGGGTGTCTCGCTCTGTCGCCCAGGCTGGAGTGCATGGAGCGATCTCAGCTCACTGCAACCTCTGCCTCCCAGGTTCAAATGATTCTCCTGCCTCAGCCTCCTGAGTAGCTCGGATCACAGGCGACAGCCACCATGCCCAGCTAATTTTTTGTATTTTTAGTAGAGACAGGGTTTCATCATATTGGCCAGGCTGGTCTCGAACTCCTGACCTCAAGCGATCCACCCACCTCAGCCACTCAAAGTACTGGGATTACAGGCATGAGTCATTGTGCCAAAAGCCATCCTGAGACCTAAAAGTTTGAGAACCAGTGCCTTAATTTATATTTAAAAATTCAACATGTTCAACTCTATGTACTATTTCCAAATAAAAACAAATTTCTGGTATCATAGGACATAAGTACTATTTCTAATAAGCTTGGCTTTTAAAATATATATACTATGTTGTTATGCCCAGAGATCCTCTCTTAGGGTCTGGTAGTTTTCATACTAAAATCCACCCAACAACCAGGCACAGTGCCACACACCTATAATCCCAACCACTCAGGAGGCTGAACAAAAGGCTTGAGCCCGAGAGTTCAAGTCCAACCTGAGCAATAGAACAAGACTGTGTCTCTATTTTTTTTTAATTTAAAAAAGATAACTCAACCCAACAGCTTATCTTTTACTGGCATTCAGTCTTTCACTCAGAATGTAGTTACTAAGCACCTTCTAGCAGATGCTAAAAATATCAGCAACTCTGCCCTCGTGGACATTATGTTCCAGTGGTGGTCATTCATCATCCACTTATGTATTCATTCCATAAAATTAACTAACCATCTATTATATGCCAGGCACTGTGCTTGGTCTTCTCAGAATCAAACTGTTGATATGCTTAACTGCATTTTTTATTAGGGCTATGAATTTCCTTTTCAAGTATTTTCAAAATTTTTGCTCATTTCCAAATTTCCTTGAAGTTCAGAGGGATTTCTTCATCCTCAATCTGAAGTCTATTGCTTCTATATATTTTTCCTGCCTGCAACTTTATGATAAAAATAACTCAAGTTTTAAGGTAAGAGAAATACATCAATAATCAGAAGGACTGTGGTACACTCAGCCACCTCCCTGACACCGACTTTCTCATTTCTGTGATTAAAAAAAAAAAAAAAAAAGGAAACCAGTCCCCGACCCTGAGCTCTGGGAAAGCCAGCTTCCAGCGCTTTGGGAAAGGACTGCATCCTTCGGGAGGCTTGAGGGAAGTAAAAGCTGCCCCTATTGGCAGGATGACCCAGGACAGCCCGGATTTCCTTATAAAACTGATTAGGCAAGTGATGGCATATATAATCACTACTCTGAAAGTCATTAAAGCAAGATTCCAGAAGAAACTGAAAGATAATTATCCATTAGTTACACAGGCTGAACATAAACGACTGCTTCAGAAATTTGACTTCCTAACAAGGTTTTCTAATTCAATCACAATTTAAATACACACACACACACACACACACACACACACACACACACACAAAGTAGCTAGAAAACTGGTGTCGGAGGTAATGGTAGTAACACAGAAATAAATCTCAAATGTGTGAATTGATAACAATTCTGTAATCCTGTGTAGTTTGCTACTTCCAAAGCAAGACAGGGTATAAAAGTTCGTAAGAATATCTAGCAATGGCAGGGAGGGGAGGGGACATTTAGTTTACAAAAGAAATAGGAGACAAATGAGAAAAATAAAAGGGGTAATCCTTGATTCTGGACACATGCAGGCACATTACATAAAACAAGCTTGATCATACTGCAATATGTATATTCATTTTTTCAGTAAAAACCTGAACGTGCAATGTGAGATATAAAGTAAGTTATGAAGTATGGTGGTACATGTCTGTCACCTCAGCTACTTGGGAGACTGAGGCAGGAGAATCACTTGAACCCAAGAGGCAGAGCTTATAGGGAGCCGAGACTGCACAAGTGTACTCCAGCCTAGGCAACGGAGTACGACTTTGTCTCAAAATAAATAAAGTATAGTTATTACTTCTGCCAACCAACAGGGCTTGTCAATACCTGTGACAAATGGAAAACTCTGGAGTCAAACAGGCTTGATTCAGATCACAGTTTTGCCACTTACTAGCTACCATTTACTTACATTTCTAAGCCCCAGTTTCCTCATCTCTAAAACGGGGATGCCAATACTAACTTCATAAGGATGATTATGTAACCTAGCCAAAATGGAGATAAGCTAATAAGAGCTAATTTTTTTTAAAATTTTTTAATTTTTTTGGTAGAGATGAATTTCGCCATGTCGGCCAGCCTGGTCTCAAACTCCTGAGCTCAAGCTATCTGCCCACCTCAACCTCCCACGGTGCTGGGATTACAGGTGTGAGCCACCACACCTGACACAGCCAGCTGTTTCTATTAGAAAAGCTAAACAGTGTACTCAAAACACATAAAAATAAACCCAAGAAATAGCACATGCACAATCACTGCTAAAGGAATTAAGAGATTGGGTGATCATGTTGGTCTTAGGTGGTAAGAAAACATTTCCTGAAAAAACGGCTCTTAGGAGCACTTCAAACTCCCTTTTAAAATGCCGAACAGGACATTTTCATTCATCAATATTGTTCTTGCACTTTACGAGTCTGTGACAATTATTTATTGAATGGTTACTGTGACGAAACATACTTAGTCAGTGGTTCTTAATTTTTCTTGAGTCACGGCCCCCCTGGAAAGCCAAATGAAAAATATGGAAGGAACCTCTCCCCAGAAAATGCTGCTGACAATTTTTTCTTCTCTACATTAGGGAGGGATGGAGCCCAAGAAACTCACACATGAGCCCTCACTGAAAACGTACAATGGTAGGCATTATGGTGCTATCAATTTTAAAATAAAGCCCAAGGTCACCTGGTCCAGGCTCATAATTTGGATGATTCAGATACAAACAAGCACCAAGTTTCTCTTTCATCACGCCTTATCTCAGCAAATTGATCACCATCCAGAAGTCAGCCTGGATACTCCCTGTCCTTCAACCCCCTCCATATCTAATCTTCCACTAAGTCGGGTCCATTTTTCAATATGGCTTCTCATGTCCACCACCTCCTCTGTCCCAGTTACCATCACTTTCAGGGATGACTGTTCAGCAGTACCTAACTGGTATTGTCTCACTCACTCCAGTCCCCCTCCCATCTTGTCTCTACACAGCAGGCCAAATGATGTACCAAAACCACCTTCCCCTACCCCATACTGACTTATATTCCTTCAATAGCTTTCCATGACAACCAACCAAACAAGGGAAACTTTATGTTTCAAAGAAGTTAGGCCACATTCAGTGATGGATAACAAAGAGTGATATGGCTCCAGAATAGACAAGAGTGAAAAAAAGTGATACAGAAAAAGCTAAGCATGGCAGAGAAGAAATGGATTAAGTACCAAAAATCACGAACAGCCCCCTATGCATATTCCCAGTAACTTAGGAAATCAAGTAGTAGTAGTAACTTAGCACTTAAGTTACTTAAACGTATATGCATAAAATAACATATGACCTATGTTCAGCATGGTAAATGAAACAACCATCTCGCTCTTCCCTAATTTTGGAAATTAAAAGTACAAAAAAAATTATTCAGGTTCTCAACATCCAAAATTATCTACTTTTAACATCTTGGCATATTTGCGTCTTTCTTAAAAAAAGAAATAGAGAATTTATGCAGAGTAGAAAGAGAAATGTAAAAATAAATCAACTCAAATGCCAACACACAGAAATAATATCATTAACACTAAGCAAAAACCATTCTAGCCGTCTTTCTATGAACATGGAGGGAAGACAAGTAATTTTATGAAAATGGGAACATATTCCAGGTGCTATTTTCATTTCTGATATAACTTAAATTTTCTTGACTCTAGCAAAATAAAATTAATGAAACTTTAGATTAAGAGATGGTGAAAATATTAAAAAGCTGAAGCAATTTTTTTGAACAGTACTTCCATTTTAGGCAGAATCAGTTGAATCTACTTTCAAAGATGGGGACACCAGCAAGCTTATACCTTCTCTTAGTTTTCCTCTCTCTGCCTCCAGACTTTGGCTCAGTTACACTGTTTTTATAGTTTCTAGGTTTCTAACGTTCACTTTCTGTCCTGTCCCAGTAATTCCCTGGCTTGGCATTAGTTCTATCTACATTCAAAGAGGTTCAGATGCTCACCCTGGCTCCCAAAGTTATCTCCAGCTCTAAAGTGTTTATTATGATTCAGCTTTTTTTTTTTAATCTAAGACAGAGTCTCATAATCTCAGTGAGCCAAGATCGCACCCAGGCTGGAGTGCATGGCGTGACCTTGGTTCACTGCAACCTCTGTCTCCCACGTTCAAGCGGTTATCCTGCCTCAGCCTCCTTAGTGGCTGGGACTACAGGTGTGAGCCACCATGCCTGACTAATTTTTTGGTTTTTTGTTGTTGTTGTTATTAGTAGAGACAGGGTTTCACCGTGTTAGCCAGCATGGTCTTGATCTCCTGACCTCATGATCCACCCACCTCAGCCTCCGAAAGTGCTGGGATTACAGGCATAAGCCACCACCACGCCCAGCCATGATTCAGATTTTGGTTGCATAGAGTTCAACACTCCCTCAAAAGTAGGGACCACAACTGACTTAGTCACTGGTGCATTTTTGGTGTCTGTGGACAGCAGATGCTCCAGAAAGATTTGCAGAATGGCTGAATTTATAAATGCAGAACAGTGTCAAGATAGCTTATAACCTATCAAACCATATATATCTACAACCCATATAGGATAATATAAAATCTTGAATTCTTTGTGTAAGATCTGTAAGAAAATAATTCACTAGAAATCATTATCACGTGCCACTGCACTCCAGCCTGGACAACAAAGGGAGACTCTGTCAAAGAACAAAGGAACGAAGAAACGGAAGAATGAAAGAAAAAATCTTTATCACAATCTTATAAGCCTTTCTTGGTAAATTGCAAAGGTATAAGGATATATAAATGTTTAGGGTAACATGCAAAACACATGTTTATTCACATAAATGAAAGAGAAATGGTATTCTAATGATAACCAGGGTAAAAGTTCAATTTCAGATTCTAAGCTGCTATCGCACTGTGCTAGGATCCTATCTGCACGGTCAAGCACCTAGTTAATTATTTGTGATTGATTACCATTTATGAAACACCTCCTTAAGATAGTCCCTTTCTTTGAGTACTCCTTGCTCAAAACTGTAGGATTGTTTAGGAAGTGCTTTTTACCTTTCAGCAAACTTCTTTCAAGGTGAGATATTCAGATTTGACATGCACACACAATGCAAGGCACGGCTCCCTACTGTGCAAGAATTACATGCACCCAGATTTCAGAACAACATGTCTCACTTGATTTTGTATCTCCAGAAAGATATCTCACAGCAAACACAAAGATAGTACATTTTTTAAAATTACTTAATATCCCTCAGAATTTACACCTTAGAGATTAAGTGCAGGGGAAAAAAAATGTTGACATGCTCTGACGGAACAAAACTGAAGAGCTTAATATTCACTGACTGCTGCCCAGAAAGCAGTACCACATACAGTGAAGAAATCATGAGGCTTGCCATGTCCCAAAATTTGTATTTTAAAGAGTAGAAAGCCATCAGCTTTCTAGACACAGAGGTCTGTGACCGTCAAAAAATTATGATTCAGCAATGTATCCTGAAATACGTGGTTTTGTTAAGACCCAAGAAAGAAATTTTAAAAAGACCAAAAAAAAAAAAAAAAAAAAAAAACTTACGTACTCCCAAAAGGAAAGAAAAGAAGGGTGAAAAAGAAGAAGAAGATCCATGCAAGTAACTTCAGATCTATAATAATGAATCTGTTATGCTTGCAGGAATAAATAATATAAGGACTCAAATGGCCCCACACTTCTCTGATTCCCACAGGACTCTCCTTGGGCTGACTCCTGGCACTCGTCACTTTTAACAATAACTCACTGCCAAGTTCCTCCTTGGGCCCACAGAACTTCAACTGGCTACCTTACCTTCTGAACTGCCAAATGATTTTAGCAAAATTTATTGCTTCTGGCTAATGATATTTACAGTTGCTGTATTAAAAGTGAATATGAATGACTTCTAAATACAGCATGTCTCAGGTATTGAAACTCAGAGAAGCACTGCTTGCTTAGAACACAACAGCACCCTATTGTGACATTTTCCTTGGCTCTACATTAAGCATTTTAAATACACTAATATGTAAGCTCTAATTTTTCCTTTGAATGTGGTTTAGGCTCTCTCACCCTAAAACAAAAAATGTCAAGCAGCCATGATCACACTTATGCCAAACCAATTTTGGGGGGAAAAAAAGAAAACACTGTTTGCACAGTAGAAGCACTACTAAGTCCTTATGGACTGGTCTGCTCTGAGAACTTCGTGAACAAGCAAAACTTAAAACCAAAGTGGGGCCATATTCTGACAAATGAAAACAAGCAAGCCAAAAAACAAAACAAACAAACAAACAAACAAAACCACCCTGCCAGTTCTGATGCCAGGATTCTGCAGTCCCTTGTTGAGAGCTAATTTGTCCACCCAAAACCTCATTCCTTTGGTAACTGATTTCCATTATTGAGATTATCTTCAAGCAAATGACCATTGCTTTGGACTAATCGATGGCCTGAAACAAACATTTTATCGTGTGTAGCATGTTTGTAAAGCTTAAATGTCCTTTTTATCTGTTCCCCCAAAGAGTTTAATACAATACATAAATGAGATGAAGACACGTTTAACAGAGAACTAATCCATGCCATTTTAACTCCAAACTGGTCCTTACTGTTAAGCCAGGAAGAGCACCGCAAATGGTAAGGCTTACACATTTAGCTCATGTAATAGGAATTACACTGTAGACCTTTCCCTTTCACCTCCATTATATAATTTTATAAAAGCCATTTGAAAATCTGATGAAGCATGCATTCGTATTTAGTTGGCAGATTGCAGGGCAGGTTCTTAATATTAAGGGGTTTTTTGGGTTGCCATTTCCATAAAGACATTCTGGTTCTTTGTGGTGGCCTTCAGAGGCAAGCTGCCACTCTTTGTTAGGCAACTGGAAGAAATCAGATAGGGTTTGGGGTTAACGCAGAAAAAGGAAACAGCGTCTATTTAAAGTTCTTTGGGGGAGAATGCAGGGAGTCAAGAAAAAGCCACAGATTCTGCAGCGTACTATTTTTTAAACGTATGCCAAAACAGCTGTTACATTTCTTTCTTTGTAAGTTCCCCACAAGTAGTAATTTAAAAAAACAATATTAAGGGTCTAAGATGAACAGAATAAAAACCAAACTGGCTTTACCAGAGCAGTTTTTTCGATAACTCTAGGAAAACTGTAGGAGTCACATAAGAAAAACTTTCAGCATAAACTAAAATTAAACCTAAGTTGGCTTCAGAGTGGTTACAAAAAAATTAAACATTATTTGTGTTAAGGAGAGGGATCTTATTCCAAGTGGAAGCATAAGAAATGTGGGATTATTGGAAAGAATTCATCTCCCTGTTGAGCCACTGTTTTCAGAAGGCCTAATTTAAAAAGAAAGATTAAATATTTCGGCAAATAAAGAACAGAATCTCAATGCCAGCTCACTGAGGCCTGATATAGGAAGAATATGCTGGACTGGAAACTTTGTAACACTCTGGAAGGTTATAACTCCGGACATAACAGTGTTGCAAGTCAGCTTCCAAAACCAGCCATCCTCTATCTCTCAGTTGATACTGTAACAGTTACCCTTTCATTTAAGCACCCTGTCTCACATTCCTTCTGACAGCAGAAGAGCTCTGAGAATCAAAATGATCATCCATTCCTTAACCTATTCAGTTTCTCCCCTTAATTTAGACCCATGGACTCTTCAATAAATAAATGTCTAAGGAATGCCATCAAGAGAGACTCAGGCCTGTGTGGGCCCAAGTATGTTCTCGTCATTTTGTTCTATTACCTCAGGATCAGGAAACACACTTCCAAATGGAGTTACACCATAGCCTGTTGAATTTTGTTGTTCTCTACAAAAATCGTTTGCCATAAACAGTTTTGGTCAGAGTCTCTGAGACACCGCTGTACGAAACTCCTGCCAGGAAGAGCCAATTAAAATTGCAAAAACATCTTTGTTGGTTATACTACATTCCACAAAATGTGGTTTTTTTTTCACCCCCTTCTCCCACTGCAGGCTCCTCAAAGCCCAGATACAGCTGCAGAATCTTGGTTCATTTGTGTTTTAAATTTAAGTCTGTAAGACAGTTTTGAATAACAGCCTGGAAACTCCATATGTTTAAAATGAGTGGGGGGAATGTTATGTCCTTACCATACCAAATTTGCTTTACTGAAGAGTTGCGTAATGAAAATAATCCCGGAAGTCAGAAAAACTAATACAACAAAAAGGTACAGCCCTAACAGATGCTCCTGTGCCAGCCTTTCCTCATGCTCCTCTCTCAACAATAACAATTTAGTCAAGCAGCTTTAGGTGCTTATGCTAATATTCAGAGCATGATTCAGAGCCAAAGTGGGGTTTTGCACAGTAAGCCAAGAGAGGGCATTCTGAAAATTGGACTGAAGTCTTCAGTCTAGGGCCAGGCAGAAGTGAGTAGTGACAAGCTTGGTCAGTGACCAAAGAAAGCCAATGTTTTCTGGTTACTGCAGCTGAGACATGGCAGCCTCAAGCATGGTATAAAATAAATATTCCCTGAATAAAGAAAGATGAAATGTGAAGCCAGGTTATAAACAATACCCAAGAGATTTTCAAAATGTCTTAGGAAATCAATCAGTCAGGAAGAACTGCTAGAGGAATCCACAGGGTTAAAACTACCTTTCCCAGCACAATAAATCATTACTCAATTGAAAATTAAGGCAAAAAAAAAAAGACAATTTTCAGGTTTAAACACACAAACACACACACACACCTCCACACTGCTTACAAATTTTAGCAATAAGAGTTTTTTTTAAATTGGCTTTTTGACTTATAGAAAGACACAAAGTGATTAATCATTATGCTCTAAAGCTTCGGCATTTAAGATTACAAAAATTCCATGGAGTCAAGCTTGTTTAACATTCAAAGAAAATAAAAAAGCCAGCATCAAGTTTTCCAGTACTTCCCTTTAAAAAAAAAAAAAAAAAGACATTGAGGTATATCATTAAAAGTCAAAAAATTAAGTTTTGCTATTAGCTCAACCACATTTAAAACTTAGATCCAGGCTAGGTGCAGTGGCTCATGCCTGTAATCCCAGAATTTTAGGAGACCAAGACAGGTAGATTGCTTGAGACCAGGAGTTTGAGACAAGCCTGAGAAACATGGCAAAACCTCATCTCTTAAAAAAAAAAAAAAAAAGAAAAAAAAAATACAAAAATTAGCTGGCCATGGTGGCACCCACCAGTAGTTCCAGATACTGAAGAGGCTGAGGCACAAGGATCACATAAGCCTGTAAGGTCGAGGCTGCAGCGACCCATGATAATGCCACTGTACTCCAGCCTGCATGACAGAGTGAGCCTGTCTCAAAACAAAATGTTAGGTCTACCACAAGCAACACTCACCTCTTAGAAACTTGGTTTCCCCACTTGTAAAACGAAGGAAAATCTTTACTTGTTGAGATCTGAGACAAGGTGAGGTCACTGTCCTTAGGGGATCACCAACGATTTCTATTCTTTTGCCATCCCCTCACCTTGTATCCTCTCCTCACCCTCAGACATCCGAGTCTCCCTGTAAACTCCCTGCCTGACCCCTTCCTGTCTTCCTCCCAGGACTCTGATTTGACCCTGTGGAGAAAGTAAAAATGATCTACTCTATTAAACAGATTTCTAAAACAATAAAGAAGGCATGCCTGGCCAGGTGCGGTGGCTCATGCCCATGACTCCAGCACTTTGGGAGGCCAAGGTGGCCAGATCACCTGAGGCCAGGAGTTCAAGACTGGCCTGGTCAGCATAGTGAAACCCCATCTCTACTAAAAATACAAAAAATTAGCCAGACATGGTGGCAGGCACCTGTAATCCCAGCTACTCAAGAGACTGAGGCAGGAAAATCACTTGAGCCTGGGAGGTGGAGGGTGTAGTGAGCAGAGATCACACCATTGTACTCCAGCCTGGGCAACAAAAGCGAAACTCCATCTCAACAACAGCAACAACAACAAAAAGGCAGGTCTATCAGCAGCAGAGTCAATCCTAAAATGAAGGGCAATAAACGACAACATCTCTGATCACATTCAAGGGTTCAAATGGGATCTTGCACTTTCACAGAATCAGTACCCAGGCTAAGGATGGATCAGAGCTTGAAAAACATGGGAAATAGCAAAAAGCAGCTTTCAGAGCAGAGCTACAGGGCTCTAGCACATGGTCCCCAGCAGCAAGGTAAATAAACTGCATGATGGAGATCATGCCGGTCTAGACAAGGCCTGCCTGTATGTCTGGCTCCATCCTACACTACAGGCTCTGCTTCAGGACAACAGTGGAGCTGTCCCCTCCTTTCTACTCTCTTTCAGATGCAGAGTCCTTCCTATCTACTATGATGTTTAAAAAAAAAAATACAAGCATTGTGACTCACACCTATAATCCCAAAACTTTGGGAGGCCAAGGCGGCTGGATCACCTGAGGTCAGAAGTTCGAGACCAGCCTGACCAACATAGGGAAACCCTGTCTCTACTAAAACTACAAAATTAGCTGGGCATGGTGGTAGATGCCTGTACTTCCATCTACTCAGAAGGCTGAGGCAGAAGAATCACTTGAACCCAGAAGGCAGAGGATGCAGTGAGCCTCTGAGATCACACCACTGTACTCCACCTGGGCAACAAGAATGAAAGTCCATCTCAAACACACATACATACATACACACACACACACACACACACACACACACACACACACACTTATCTGCAGGGGTTCAGGAAGTGACAAATTAACCAGAGAAGGGTATAAAACATCACAACATCTATGAATGCCAAATGTTTAATAATTTACTATATAAAGAGTACTTTTAAATTACCCCCCCCCCAAAAAAAATAAGCCAAGAAGAGAGGGGAAGAAAGAGCAAAGGACAATGAATAGCTAAAACCTCTAAGAAGAAATACAAATGGCCAAGTTGAGTTTGCATCTTGGGGTTTTTCTTCTGGAAACATTCCTTCTTCCTTGAACTCCGTTTCACCCCCTGGAAGTGAATCCCTGAGATGCCTCCCATTCAACCAGATCTTGGCTTAAACATGACATCCTTACAGAAGCCCCGTCCATCTCTTGCAGGTTGGGTTAGGAACGATCAATATTCGTCAAGCATACTTCAACTGGCAGCACCTAGCAATTGTTCAATTGACTCTTCCACTAGACTGTAAACACAGTGACAGGAGTCTCATATACTCCAATCTTGTTTGATATTATGTCCCACACATCCAAAAAAGGGATATGGCATCTAGTACCCGATAAATTCATTCAACGAATATCAAGTACTCCCTGCATTTCAGGTACTATTAATGAAAGTGGGGGGAAAAAAAAGCCAGAAGTCATCCATAATAAAAATTGATGAAATTCAAACAATGATGAGATATAATTGTTTAGCTTAACAGGCAATTTATTTTTAAAGATAACATATGGTACCTGGGAAGATAAAACGGAAACTCACTCTCATACACTGCCGTTGGAAGAGTGCTTGGTTGAAATGAAATTTAGTAACTATTCTGAGGATAATGTGATAAGATGGATCAAGAGTCTTAAAAAGGTTGATATGGTGTCACCTAGTCATCTCACCCCTAGGAATTTATCCTAAGTAGTTATCTACAAAGGAAAAACCTGATAAACAAGGTATTCATCATAGTATTCCTCACATTAGTGAAAATTAGAACAATGACAGTGTCTAAAATAAATAAAATGGTAAAAGATTTTCTATAAAATGGAATATTAACACGTTTTCAAAAATATGTAATGATGTGGGAAACGATCACAATATATTCTCTTAAACTGTAATAACATGTACATGACATACAATTTAACATTTTAACCATTTTTAAGCACACAGTTCTAGAGCATTAGGTACTCACACCATTCTGCAACCATCATTATCATCCATCTGCAGAATGTTTTCTTCCCGAACTGGAACTACCACTAAAAACTAACTTCCCACTGGGTGTAGTGGCTCTCACCTGTTAGCCCAGCACTTTGAAAGGCCAAGGTGGGAGGAATACTTGAGGCCAAGAGTTTGAGAACAGCCTGGGCAACATAATGATACCTCATCTCCACTAAAAAAATTAAAATAAATAAATAAAATAGCCAGGCATGGTGGCACATGTCTTGCAGTCTCAGCTACTAGGGAGGCTGAGATGGGAGGACTGGTTGAGCCAGGAGATGGAGGCTGTAGTGAGCTATGATCACACCACTGCAGTCCAGCCTGGGTGACAGTGTGAGATCCTGCCTCAAAAAAATTAAAAACAAAAACTAACTTCCCATTTCCCCCTACACCCAGCCCATTACCATTCTACTTTCTCTCTCCGTGAATTTGAGAAGCAAAAGAAAAAATAAACTATAAAAATAAGTGCTTTAACAAGAAAGAGATAATGTATAGTTTATATTGTCTTGGAGAAAGTTTCCATTAAGAAAAGTCTATAGCAATGCATTTAGCAACTAAAAGGTTATGCTAGCAACACAGCTGTCAGAAGTTTCCTTCCCAGAAACAAAGATAACACAGATGGGGCAGATACCAGAACACTCCTAAGATATTCCCATTCTGCCCTGTACGTTCCAACCCTTCTCCAGGTAGCTCCGCTTCTCCTGTCCCCACCTCTTAGGATTAAGTTGTGTGGTTTGTTCTGCCCAATGACCATGAGTGGAAGTGTTTTTGAGCTGAAGCAATGAAAAGCCCATGAGCAATCCTCTAGTCTCTCTTCCCCAGCTCCTGAAAGATCTGGCCTTAGGTTCTAGATCAGGGGTCCCCAAACTTTTTACACAGGGGGCCAGTTCACTGTCCCTCAGACTGTTGGCGGGCTGGACTATGCAAAGTGTGACACCCTTCGCAGCCAGTGCTGCTGCCTCCACTATCCCAGACAGCGGTACACAGTGTCACAGGCCCAGCACCACCTCCAGTGCTGTATACAGGGATGGCGGTGATCAGCCTGTGACACTGTGTATACAGCGTCCTGGACATCTGCAGCAGCGGTGGGCCTCTTCTGTGGGAAGCCCACTGCTGCATGTTTCCCCTATTCTAAGACACCTCCTAAAAATAAGACAGCCCCGTCTTTTGGGGGTAAAATTAATATAAGACAGGGTCTTATAATAGGGGAAACACGGTGTGTAGTAAAGTGGGGGGAGACTTTGGGGCAAAGGGAGGTTATAGGGGCCATTATGTTGTACATTTGGGGGAGTATGGGGGCCATTGTACTGTGTAGTAATGGTTATAGTGCTTTGCCTTTCTTCCTACTTCTGCTGTTATTTCACACTGCTTCCGGTGATGTGGGGCTCCGCAGCCGCAGACCGGATGTGGGTCATATGACGTGCTTCCAGAGCCGTGACATGTGCGTCCCGCGTCACCAGAAGTAGTACTGTACGTGAGTGACACCGCACTTTGCAGCACCGCCACATACGGTACTCCAGGAGCACAGGATACTTTCACTGACCACCAATGAAAGAGGTACCCTTTCCTGAAGTGCGGCGGGGGCCAGATAAATGGCCTCAGGGGGCCATATGCGGCCCGCGGGCCGTAGTTTGGGGACCCCTGTTCTAGATACTAAGATCCTACAAGTCTGTGTGGAGGAGTGTCCCTGTACTGACTCTCAATGAATATGAACCAGCAAGGGAGAAGCAGACCTCTGAAGTGTTAAGCCACTGAGATTTGGAGATTAATGTGTTGCTACAGAACAGAACGTTGCTGATTGCAATTAACACAACAAAAGTATAAAGCAACTAAATACGTAAAGTAGCATTAACCAGATGGGAGAGCATAGTAACCACATCAGAGTCTTCAGAAGATAAAAGAGATGAGAGGTACAAAGGGTTCTGTTTACATGTAAGCACAGACGAGGAAAAAAAGATGCAGGGAGAGTCTGAGGGGACAGGAAGCATGAGATACAGTCTTTCAACGCAAACCACCAAGATGAGGCCGTCAGAAAACACAGCTAGTTAGACAGCCACAGCCCTAAGCTCCCTTCCCCGATGAATAACCTGAGTACAAGGGGCAGGGAAATAAGATTCCAAATTATTCTTTCTGACATCCCATCTGACATCCCATCTTGACACATCATCCCAAAAGCACTAAATAAAACTTATCTTCAGGGCTAGCAGCATCATCTTAGACAAACCCCCTTGTTAATTTATGGAGCTGCTCCAGAGATTAAAAGTATAGAGCAATTACTAACGCAGATCAAAGTCTTACTAAAAGAGGACAGAAGTAAATAATATATCCAAGACCAGAAACAGTGACCATACTAGCAGGCATGTGCCTTATTCATCCCTACTGGGATCCCTGCAGGCACAGAATCCATAAATCTCATAAATCAGCTTCACTCGCACTCGCAGATGAGTCCAAAATTGTTTTTCCTGTTGCTATTTTAAAGTCCATCTTAACTAATTTATAAAATTTTGTAATCCAGTTATTGTCAGTGTACACGATTTTCCAAATATCTCTTTCCTACAATCATCCTGAGACCCTCTTAATATTTGAAAATGGAGTTGAGTCTTTAATGGAATATTTTAGCTTAATAAAATCTCTCTCAAGCACCAACAAATGCTTGCCTACTGATCCGCTTTATCTCTTCTGATAGGATGAATAGATATTACAGCTGTACGATTCTAAAAATTAATAATAAATCCTTTTACAGATACAGATAAATGTCCTGCATAAGTAAATAAAGGAAAGGGGGCAAGAGCTGGGTTTGGTACCTCCCTGAGTCACACATCAATATTATCTCCAATCCCAGCACTTTGGGAGGCAGAGGTGGGTGGATCACCTGAGGTCAGGAGTTTGAGAGACCAGACTAGCCAACATGGCAAAACCCCATCTTTACTAAAAATACAAAAAGTTAGCTGGGTGGGAGGGAGTGTGCCTGTAACCCCAGCTACTTGGGAGACTGAGGCAGGAGAATCTCTTGAACCTTGGGAGCAGAGGTTGCAGTGAGCCAAGATTACACCACTACCCTCTAGCCTGGGCGACGAGAGTGAAACTCTTGTCTTAAAAAAAAAAAAAAAAAAAAAAAAATCTCCAGGAAAACAGCTTATCTTCCCAGTTGTTTCCATCTGTATTAGTACCCAACAGACCAGCAGAGGGAAGGGGCCGAGTGAGAGCAGCTCAGTGAGGACTAGGTATTGAATGCATGGAAATAAAAGAACAAATAAATCCAATTTTATCAGTTTCTTTCTAAAGACAGATAATATGATTCACACCATTTTCATCCCGGTTGGCTGCAAAAAGACCAACATTTCAATCAAAGACAATGTATGGGAAAACAGAACTATCCTGGTAAATGATGGGTGTGTTTGACTGAGCAAGCCCTGGTAACTCTCCAGGGAATTACTGCTCAGATAGCTGCAGTGGTATTTCCTTGACTCTACCCATTACGATGAAGCTCCAGCCTCCACAGGCCAGCAGAGCAGCTCCCGTCTTGCAACCTCGCCCTACCTATGGTTTAAAATTCTCTTTTCTCTTGGCTTTCCTAAAACCACAGCTCCTGGTTTTGTTCCTGCCTCTCTGGGCAACCCGTGCCCTCTCTTGTTCATTCTCATCTCCGTAGATGACTAAACTATACTGATTGCATCAGCTCTCTCATCTTTCAATGTCTGTGCCTTCCTGCACAGACTCAAATCCTTGCCATTCATTCAACTTAACTTGTAAGCAGATGACTCTCCAGCCCTGGCTAGTCTCTCAGCTCAAGCACCTAAACCCAGCTGCCTTCCCAGCACCGCAGTCCGTGCACTATACACCTGGAGACCTCTAAGGCACTTCTCATTCAACAGGTTTAAAACCACATGGTCTCCCCTGAAACCACATGGTCTTCCTCTAGAATGCTACATAATAGTGAATGGGGACCACAGTTCTCTGACCTTTGATACCCTCCCCTCTCTTCCACATCCAATTCACGTCCAGCTGATCTCTCCTCCTAAATAGGATCCTGGGTTTGCAGACCTTTCTCTTCCACCACGTCTGATTTCTGGAACCAAGACTCTCATCAGAATGAGGAAGGACCTCCCAACAGGACATTTGATATTGAGGAGAAAAACAAGAATAACATCTGCTCCTACGTAGATCTGATGTTAGTACATAGTAGAAAACCTCAAGAGATGATTGATATTTGGTCTCAGTTGCAGAGTGCTCATTTAAAATGCTAAAATATATACAAATTCAATTTTGCATAGAAAGGTGTATTTTGAATAGTTCCCATGTTATGTTCTCACATTAGAGCAATTTCTATATTAAACCGTGAAAATTGCCTTTATGAGTGGTATCCATTTGAGGGGCTCTAACTAACCCCTTCAATTTGGTACTTAAGTGAAGAGGGAAAGCGAAAGTTGGTAATTGTTTTTACGGGTGATACGGCAGAATGATTGGTTCTGATCTTACCGGCTAGTGATCATTTTTAAAAACCTTGTCCCCTCTTATCTGAAATCATGTTTCTGGAATTTTACCATTTTAAGTTATTTTTGTTTTACCCTCTTCTATAATATTCCTACTTCCCATAATAATGACTGATTTGTCTGCAATTCAGTTGTTTATCAGCCTATTGGCTACAAAGACTTTGTTAACGTGATCTGGTGGTTTTTGTGAAATGAATTATGTTCATTTTTATGGGATTTGGATAAATTTTAAATTGTCTAGAAAACTGACACTTCAATTTTCAATTGTGGAATTCACTTTTCAATTGTGGAAATTTCCTGCTGCCCCAACAGTATTTTCTTGTGTTAATTAATTTTGCAAAATGAAAATCATTGTCTGACACTCATCTAATTTATCTTGCTGTGATCTTATGGTCATAATAAGGAGAAAGAGGGTTTAATTTTTCTTGTATTTGGTTTGCTGAGTCATATCATAACGTAATTTTAATATTTGAAAATAATGAGTATTCTTGCCCACTTATAGGTAGTTCTTCACATAACAGTAGGCTTGATTCTCCTACACATGAAGACGTTAATCGGGCCACCTCCTCACTTAAAGCCGTCTCAAAGATTCCCATGGTTCTTGGGCTAAAGGACTGAATTTTTAACATGGACTAAGACCTGCAGGGTGGCTCTTGCCTACTTCTCCGGCCTCTTCTGACCCATAATACTCCTCATTCACAGTACTCCAGCAAATGAGATCAGCCTTCAGACCTTTTTTTGAGATGGAGTCTGGCTCTGTCACCCAGGCTGGAGTTCAGTGGTACCATCTCAGCTCACTGCCACCTCCACTTCCCAGGTTCAAGCGATTCCCCTGCCTCATCCTCCCAAGTAGCTGAGATTACAGGCATGCACCACCATGCCTGGCTAATTTTTGAATTTTTAGTAGAGACAGGCTTGTCTCGAATGCCTGACCTCAAATGATCCACCCACCTCAGCCTCCCAAAGTGCTAGGATTACAGGCATGAGCCGCTGCGCCTGGCCTCTGCCTTCAGTTTCTAGAACACACAGTGCTCCCCTTTTAGGGCCCTTGCATTTGCTGGTTGTTTTACCTAGAAGGCTTTTCCTTTCATTTTCAATTGGTTACATCCTTTTACCCTCTAGAGTTCATTCAAATATTATTTCCAGCTGGGTGTGGCAGCTCATGCCTGTAATCCCAACACTTTGGGAAGCCAAGGTAGGAGGATCATTGCCTGAGGCCAGGAGTTCAAAACCAGCCTGTATAACATAATGAGACCCCATCTCCTCTAAGAAAAAAAAATTTATCTTTTAATAGCCAGGCACAGGGGCATGTGCCTGTTAATACCTAGCTACTTGGGAGGCTGAGGCAGCAGGACTGAGCCCAGGATATTGAGATTGCAGTGAGCTGTGATCACCACTGCACTCTTACCTGGGCAACAGAGGGGATGATGTTATCTTCTCAGGTGAGATGTTCCTGATCCATCAGACTACGTTAGGTTCCAGTTATACAATGCCAAAATCCCGTGGCTCTTTCCTTCGTAACTCCGGATGCAGTCTTTGGATTATCGGATTAGTGGCTGGGTCCATCACTAAAGGGACTCCAGCAGACGTAGTTGCAGCTTTTCACCTGTATCTCCAGCATCACACACTGTGGCTGGCAAATATGGCAATGAATCGTTAGGGGGAAGATCTGTTGAATAGTCACCTAAAATTTTAGACCTCATTCTGTGAAATAATTTTCCTCCGAACTTGTCATATTAACACTCATATAAAAGCTATTTGATGATTACAAATTTTAAAAAGATGAGAAACAGAGATGAGAGCAAAAAGGATGGGTTGAAATAAAGAATGTAAGTCATGTGGAAGAAGGAGAAACAGGACATGAAATTTACAGAGGTGATGTCAGATGGCTGGAGGTTATGTGAGCACATGATACGAACATCCAGAAATTGTGTTTTTGAGACAATCTCACTGTGTCACCCAGGCTGGAGTACAGGGGCATGATCTCAGCTCACTGCAACCTCCACCCGGGTTCCAGTGATTCTCATGCCTCAGCCTCCCCAGTAGCTGGGATTACAGGCACACGCCATTACACTCCGCTATTTCTGTATTTTTAGTAGAGATGGAATTTCACCATGTTAGCCAGGTTGGTCTCAAACTCCTGGCCTCAGGTAATCCACCTGCTTTGGCCTCCCAAAGTGCTGGGATTATAGCCATAAGCCACTGCGCCTGGCCCTTCCAGGAATATTTTTATTTATGTAATTATTAAGAGACAGGGTCTCACTTGGTCACTCAGGCAGGAGTGCAGTGATATGACCATAGCTCACTATAGCCTTCAACTCCAGGGCTTAAGTAATTCCCCCAACTTTGGCCTCCTGAGTGGCTGAAACTGCAGGTGTACACCACCATGCCTAGTGATTTTTACATGAATCCATCAAAAGTAAAACAAAGACAAGGTTTGGTATCACTTTCAGCACATCTCCCCTGGATCAAACTTTATCAAGAATTTTCAAATACTGATGAATAAGCAGCCTATCTAAGTAAACTCCAAAATATGAACTGGATGGACACATCAGATACAGAAGTCACATACTGCCAACGCTAAGACAAGCTGAGTTTGTACCCAGACTACACCCTACTCTGGCTACATTCAACATAATTGATCTCAGCAGCTCAAAAGGATGAACAGACTGGGCATGTGACAGGCGCACGATTACTGAGTTGTCTGAGCTCCTAGCAGCTTTTATCCTTACGTAGGGATGTGGAAAAGAGGAACCCCCTCAAAAGTAAAGTGTCATAGTTGAATTAACCTTTGATTACATGTGAACCCATGTTCATGCACCTTTGAAACCTCCTCAATTTTATGTTTGCCAGACTCAGCCACACTTGTTTTCTATCATCATATACCACCAGGATATAAGACAGGAAATTAAACAGCATGCTCTTACAGACAGATTTTTACAATTTATTATGGGTGAGTGAGGGCAGAGGGCAGGGAAGACATTTGCTTTTAAAAATATACCAAACCCATAGAGGAATTACCTTCAAAAATCCATGTGCTGAGAAAAACAAAATGAACCAATATGAAGATCTACATTCAAACAGTAACCCAGTCACGCAGTTGTGTGACTTGGGCAACGCTTTACCTGAGTTGCATGCAGAAAATAATCTGTCTCATTTGGTGAAGATTAAATGAGAAAAAAACAACTTCATAAAGTGCCTAACAATGGGCCATACACAAATGGGGTTCCTGACAAATGTGAGGTCCTCCGATTACTCCTAGTAACTAGCATGGTACCTGCTAACTCATTATTAGCTGTGTGAATGGATTGTAGCCAGTCATAGATGGAGATCTTGGAGACTTCACATCAACCATAAAACCTAAAACTTCACACAAAAGGCCAGTTTTAAAAGGGGGAAAGGTGGAGAGGGATGAGACAGGAATGAAAATCATTTTAAAGGTCAAATCTGCAAAAATAGGATTTGTGTATGCAAAAGCATGCAGTCCTATAAACTCAAAAGTAATCCTAGGGCTCTCTAGCTAGCTCAAAGGATTGTGAATGAGCTTTCAATAAATCACAACCACCCACCCCTTGGGGCTTTTTCTCCCTTCTCTGCACCCAGTTCTCAAGGGGTTTTCAGGAACATTTGCCTCCCAACTTGCTGTTTCCAACATGACTTTCTCTCCTGTGGATTTATGAATGGGACGCTCTACTCTTAACTACCATCAAGCACTGCTGAGGTGAGGACTCCACTATTTTACCCTTCTTTATGGTTCCTTTAAAATCAAACACAAAAGTCTACTCCTAGTATTTTGTTATTTCCTGTCCAGATTTTTTTAAAGTGGGGTGGGGGGTACCAGAGTGAAGACTTGTGTCACAGAGCTCTGTAAAAGACCACAACATCAATACATGACTAAAATACCAAATCTGAACTGCAAGGAGCTCCCATAAATAGTAATAAACATCAGCATGGGCCCAACGAAAGTTAGAAAAATTTAACATTTTACATGCTGCTAATAAAGAAAAATAACATCAGGGATAAAGAGGATTGTCGGTTCCCTCCCACCCCATTCTAAACCAACTCAATTCTAGCCTAAGGCCAATACACAATGACCAATGGTTTGTTTTGCATGAAATGTTCAATATTTCAATGGATAACATTTTTAGGAAACATTTTTACTGGCATAGTTGCTTGTTTTTCTGAGACGCCGTGCATCTAGGGAAGAATTAAAAGAAGTGGGGGAAATATGTTACATAAACACTTACTAGAAGGGTGATTCAGAGCTTGCAAGGATTTTTCTTTATTCTCAGAGGAGATCTGTAGCAAGGAGGGCACTTGAAAAGGATAGAGACTAGGAATTACAAATTTTTGTCTCCTCTGCCAGTTCCAATCAACCAATATGTAATGGCCACAGAAGCCCTAAATTTGAGAACAATTTTGAAGCTGAATGAAGACCATAACTAATGAGCATTATCGGCCATAGTTTCTGGCAAGAATGTCATACATGTGCTATCCCTACCACAGTCCAATTCCATTTATACACACGAGGACAAACGCCTATACTGGAACCAAATCAAGATTAGTGAATTTCCAGTCTACTGCTCTTTTATCACATTGAAAAGTCTCTTGAATTTTTTTTATGTATTGACTTATACATGTTGACTTTTTTTCGAGATGGAGTCCCACTCTATTGCCCATGCTAGAGTGCAGTGGCACTATCCCAGCTCACTGCAACCTCCGCCTCCTGGGTTCAAGCAATTCTCTTGCCTCAGCCTCCCCAGTAGCTAGGATTACAGGCACACAAACCCACAAACCACCATGCCTAATTTTTTTTTTTTTTTTTTTTTTTGCGGGGGGATGTATTTTTAGAAGAGATGGGGTTTCATCATGTTGGCCAGGCTGGTCTTGAACTCCTGACCTCAGATGATCTGCCTGCCTCAGCTTCCTGTACTGCTGAGACTACACAGGCATGAGCCACTGCACCCAGCCTATATTTCTTTATAAAAACATCCTTTAATATTTTGTGCATCTAAGTCATATTTATCTAGGTATAAACTCCCTGATAAGAGAGAAGAGACTAATTTTTATGAAAACTCTCCTCCCTATCAATGTTTGTGTAAAGTTCTACACACAGCAGGTTCAAGGGTTGTTGACCATCTCCTGCTCCAAACAGGAGTATACCCAATTCACCTCTTACTCTCTTTTTCCCCAGATGTTCTAGTGCACAAAATAACTAAAACCCAATTTTGATCTTGTGTAGGAAATAGAAAGACCAGGAAAAAAAAAAAGACCCTATGTACAGTCATTTGGGTGAAGTTTAGGCAAGTAAATGGCTATAAAAATTTGATTAGCAATTTTTTTTCTTTTTTTTTTGAGACAGAGTCTTGCTCTGTTGCCTAGGCTGGAGTGAGGCAGTGGCAGATCTCAGGTCACTGCAATCTCCACCTTCCAGGTTCAGGCCATTCTGTCTCAGCCTTGCAAGTTGCCAGGATTACCGGCATGCGCCACAATGCCCGGGTTCAAGCCATTCTCTCTCAGCCTCCTAAGTAGCTAGGATTACAGGCATGCACCACCATGCCAGCTTATTTTTGTATTGTTAGTAGAGATGCGGTTTTACCATATTGGCCAGTCTGGTTTCAAACTCCTAGCCTCAAGTGATCTGCCCACCTCGGCCTCCCAAGCTGGGATTACAGGCGTAGGCCACCATGCCTGGCTGATTAGCAATTCTTTCTACCACCCCCGGAAGACATACCTATACACATTTCTTGCCCACAGAAGTAGTTGGTAACAACTCAGTCTGCATAGAGGTGCAATGAACATATTAAATACATTTAGAGATACCTTTGACAATCCAATTTTCCACAAGTAGCATGAAGTAGATGTCTCCGTGTTGCATTTTAGATACAGCAAAATTTAACATAAACCATTTAATTATATTAACTGCTCTCAATTTTGGTCACCTTAATAGAAAACATGCCACTAGTGTTCTCTCCACAATAATAAACATATAATTAACAAGCATCTGAAATTATAAAAGCAACTTAAAAGCTAAATAACTCAGACTGACCTGAGTATGATCATTTGAACACTGCACCAAGCTGCCAATTTGCAGAAAATACAAAGGAATGTGATAACGTGAGCTAGGAGCATGCGATAAGCAAAATTCTGACTGTGGAAAACTCTACAGGTCAAGAGAAGTCAGGTAGTCCCATGGATAAATTACAAGGAAAAGGAGGGGATAGAGGAGGAAGTGATCATTTGAGATTTAAGGACATTTCCAATTATTTTTAAATGTGCAAGATCAAACTGTAGTGTCTAAGGAGCATCAATTGGGTGATAAAACTAAAAAACACGAGGAAGCCATGAATCGTAGAGTCACAATAGTGATTACTTTGGTGGGAGGAATGAGGCACATGGAGGACAGGTCAATTTCCACTACCCTGGGCAGTGGTTACAGGAATGTTGGCCTATAATTAAAATATGCATTTGTGTTGTTTGGTTTTCTGTATCTGTTTTATTTTACAATGAAATTCAGGTTTAAAAAATATGATTCAATGTTACTCCCTAAGAATACTCCAAAGCTAGGCAGGTGTAATGGCTCATGCCTACAATCCTACCATTTTGAGAGGCTGAGACAAAAGGATTGCTTGAGGTCGGGAGTTGGAGACCAACCTGGACAACATAGCAAGACCCCATCTCTTAAAAAAAAAAAAAATTAGCCAGGCATGGTGAGAGCTGCCTGTACTCCTAGCTACTTGGGAGGCTAAGGTGGGAGGATTACTTGAGGCCAGGAGTTGGAGGCTGCAGTGAGCTAGGACTTACCACTGCACTCTAGCCTGGGTGAAAGAGTGAGATTCCATCTCTTTAACCATACTAAATAGTGCAGATTAGGGAATAATTTCATGATCACACAAAATTCTACATGACAGTATTAGTCTATAGTCTACTTCCTGTAGACAGGAAGATAGTTTTCCAGATCTCTGAGGCTCGAATTCCTATTTCATCTCTCCTAAGAAACCAGGCAGTGATGTAAGATCTTTGGCCTTTCATTCCCATTAACTATGCTTGTAAATGAGATTACTGCCAATGAGAAACAATGCACCCAGCAACCACCCTGAAAAGGCTGACCTCACCCAGAGTGACACTACTCCAAAGCAACTAAAAGTTTAAAAAGTTTGGACCAAAGAAACCTATTTCTTCTAAAGATTTCAGAAGAATACCAATGAGAAAGAACTCCAGTTAGCCGGGCACGGTGGCTGAAGCCTGTAATCCCAGCACTTTGGGAGGCCAACGCAGGTGGAACACAAGGTCAATAGATCGAGACCATCCTGGTCAACATGGTGAAACCCCGTCTCTACTGAAAATACAAAAAAATTAGCTGGGCATGGTGGCACGTGCCTGTAATCCAAGCTACTCAGGAGGCTGAGGCAGGAGAATTGCCTGAACCCAGGAGGCGGAGGTTGCGGTGAGCCGAGATCGCTCCAGCCTGGGTAATAAGAGTGAAACTGTCTCAAAAAAAAAAAAGAACTCCAGTTAGAGCCACGGATGGTTTGATCACTTCAGGATGAGATGTGGTTGGCATGAGTCTGAGTTCATGGAACAAATACAAGTCCCCTCAACCCTTCATTCTGGGAACTATCAAAAATTTTTTTTCAAGAAAAGTAAGCTAACACACCTGTAATCCCAGCACTTTGGGAGGCTGAGATGGGTGGATCACCTCAGGTCAGGAGTTAGAGACCAGCGTGGCCAATATGACAAAACCCTGTCTCTACTAAAAATACAAAAATTGGCCAAGCACAGTAGCACATGCCTGTAATCACAGCTACTTGGGAGGCTGAGGCAGGGGAATCACTTGAACCCAGGAGGCAGAGGTTATATGAGCAGAAATCATGCCATTACACTCCAGGCTGGACAACAGAGTAAGACTCCATCTTAAAAAAAGAGGAAAAAAAAAAAGCTCAATTATTTGAAAAGGGAGGCAGTAACATCAATATAGCAGGCACAAAAGAGCAATAAAGAGTGAAATGGAAACTGTCCTTGGCACTTAAGTTCTATCAAATCGGCAGTGGTCATTTCTGTCCATCCTAAGAATATCTTCAGAACAACTGTCTTCAGCTTCTCATTCAGAATATGGTTCAAAGACTCAAGGCAATAAAGAATGTCCAAGAGACCTCCCAGGGAAATTTACTAAGGAGAAAAAAAGGACCATTGTTTCATAATAATTTCGAAAGCAACTCAGAAATCTAGCATGTGAAGGAAAGTTTTCCAAGAAATATTTACAAGACTTTTATGTTGTGCTTGGATTAACCTAGAAAATAAACATTGCAAAAAGCATACATAAATATCCATGTTTAATAAGTTATCATCAGATTTGTTATTTTGTGTATTTTGTGTGTTTATTTTCTGTATCTTTATTTCCAAGATCAGAACCTCAAAACAACACTGAAACTATCAAAAATAAAGCTCTGACTTCTGTATTTGGCTTGTACCACCCAGAAATAATTTCAATTTTGAAGACAGAGTTACATAAATTACAGAATGCAAAACTACCAAATAATAAACTCTACAACTACATTTAGGCAAGTTTTAAATCTTGTTTAGGGAGATCCTAAAAATATGCACATGTATAGATAAGTGAGTAATTTATTTGTATATATTTTAGGTAATATATAAAAGGCAAAAGCAGCTCTAGTATTAAAACAGTGTAAGACTTTTGCAGACTAAGTAACACCAGAGCTGTATTGCCTGTTGCCAGAGAATCACAGAGTTAAAATTTGAGAGAAAAGATATATAATTTCATGAAGGGTCATCTTCCTTGCCCATGAATTCTCATCCAATACAAATCAAAAATCTGAAGCATTTTTAATATTCTTTAATACAAATTCTTTATTCTTTACTATTTTTAATACAAGTATCTTTAATATTCTTTAATACAAGTTCTATACTAGACTGTTCACCTATAAATTATAAAAGCTAAACATACAATCCTTATTTACTTGGTAAAACTCCTAGGCTTTAGATGTATATTTGTCTCTCAAAGACATTGCCGTTTTTCAAAGAAAAGAAAAGGAACCTAGTGTTGGCTTTGTTTGCAGATTCCTTCATGCCTTTTTTTTAAATAGAGTATTGGATGGGCACTTGTACTCACTGGGAGTGGCACTTGAGAGTAAAGACTACAGAGTACAAGTACAAAGGTTCATAGCACAGTGTCACCCTATAGGAGGTAGGTGGAGATTTAAGTGGCCACACTCTGGGGGTTTGGTTTACACCAAGTCACTTAACTCTTATAGCCAGTTCTACAGGCATAAATTAAAGAACCTGGATTAGACAGCCTCTACGGTCCTTTCTTACTCTAAAATTCTAAGAACATGGCTTTTCCTGACCCTATAACAATAGGATTCACCAAGGTCAACAAAGGTCAGTACTTAAATGTACATGAATTCAGAGCCAGGAGCAGTGGCTTAGACCTGTAATCCCAACATTTTGGGAGGCCAAGGCGGGTAGATCACTTGCAGTCAGGTGTTCAAGACCAGCCTGACCAACAAGGCAAAACCTTGTCTCTACTGAAAATACAAAAAAGTTAGTCAGGTGTGGTGGCAAGCACCTGTAATCCCAGCTACTTGGGAGGCTGAGGCCGGAAAGTCGCTTGAACCTAGTTGGCAAAGGTTGCGGTGAGCTGAGATCGCACCACTGCACTCCAGCCTGAGTGACAGAGCAAGACTCTGTCTCAAAAAAAAAAAAAAAAAAAAAAAAAAGTATATTAATTCAGGTTACTGCATGATTACCACATATGAATATATAATTTTAGTAATATTAAAACCCATGTTCTGTAAGAGATGCCCAGTTCCTTCTTAATGACCAAAAGTTTTGCCCATCTGACACAAAATACATTCTACATTTTAAAAAAAAATTTCATTCTAAGAAAGTCTCAGGCTATCAAGACAAAATACATAGAATATAAAATATAACTTGACAAAAAGGAACACATGGGAAATACAACAAAAGCCAAAGTTAATAATGTGCTTCATAATTTTGAGATAAAACTTGGACCTTTAATAATTCTTCACCAATGGACAAGTCAGCCAAAAAATCTGGTGCACAAATGATACTATCAAAATTAAAATCACAAATGCATTATATTTTCCTGAGTTTACTTTAAACAAAACATGTAACATCTAGAAAAGCATTAACAACATACTTCAGTTGTCATATTACTCACAAAATTAAACTATAAAATCCAGAGCCTCTAAATTATCCTTCCACAGTGTTTCATTAGATTCATGGTAGACCCCCACAACAGACCACCATGGCAAACCTTTTTTGAGGGTAAAAGGGACAGGACCTCACTCAATCAACCGGGCTAATGTACAGTGGCACAATCTTGGCTCACTCCAGCTTCTACCACTGGGCTCAGGCAATCCTCTCACTTCCAAAGTAGCTGAGACTACAGGTTAATAAAAATTAGCCTAGTTAATTTTCATATTTGTTTGTAGAGACAGGTTTTTTCCATGTTACCCAGGCTGGTCTAAAACTCCTGAATTCAAGCAATCTGCCCACCTAGGCTTCCCAAAGTCTTGGGATTACAGGCGTGACTCACTGCGCCCAGCCACCACGGCAAGTTTTGTTGGTTGGTTTGTTTGAGATGGAGTCTCGCTCTGTCAACCAGGCTGGAGTGCAGTGGTACAATCTCAGCTCACTGCAACCTCCACCTCCTGGGTTCAAGCGATTCTCCTGCCTCAGCCTCCGAAGTAACTGGAATTACAGGCACCCACCCACCACCTTGCCTGGCTAACGTATGTATTTTTAGTGGAGATGAGGTTTCACCATATTGGCCAGGCTGGTCTCAAACTTCTGACCTCAAATGATCTGCCCACCTCAGCCTCCCAAAGTGCTGAGATTACAGGCGTGACTCACTGCAGCCAATCCACCATGACAAGTCTTAAGCATACCAACTATTCCTGCTACAGCCCAATAACTCGGCTTTATAAAATATGATTTGAAAGTTAATTTGCATCACATGGACATCAACCCAGCTCAGCACCAGCATGTGCTATGGTGCCTGGCTGTGCAAAATAAGGGAAAAAAAAAAAAAAAAAAAAAAAGATAATGGTGCCTATCAGTCATTATCCCTAAACTTGAATTAGCACGTAAAAATTAAATAAAAAGCAATCCTGCATGTTTTTCAACTGTTAATGATCATTTCAACTTTAAAGTCATATATCTGTGATACAAACAAAATTAGGCCTCATTTTTAAATTAAAACAGAAGAATTCTAGAGAAGTTTTCCATATTAATGTACTATTCAGATTAAAGAAACTAATGTGAAACTAAAGCAACAAAAATCACTTTAGTATTAAACAAATTTGGCATACGATAAAATTAGGTTTACTAAGAAGAAAACTTCACAAGTTCTGTTAGGCAAATGATTCATAATATGATCAACTTATTTTGTAACCTAGCTATTACATTTTAAGTCATCCATGTACAACTCTTCACAACTGTAACAGCATTAAGAAAAACATCTTCACGTTTAGAAGACATGTTTGAAGCTATTTTCTACATTGTAAATAAACTTAAGAATCAAGTTTAAATGTTTTAAATTTTTTTAAAATGAATCATCTCCCATTTTCACAATTTAGGATAGTTCATTCACTGAGAATGTATAGTTTCATGCATTAATTCAACAAAATGAGGAAAATGATTTAAGCTAGTTTACAGCCATTTAACTTCAATACAAATCTGAATGGAAGCTAATGGAAGCCTTTACAAGTATGAGCCAAGCTTTCTAAACCAGTGAGAGTTTTCTTCTAATTACCACACACACTACCACAAATCATACTTCATTAGAATCCTAAGAGAAGGAAAAAATGAAGAGTTAAGAAAAAAGGATTGGCTACTTATCTGTACAGCTTCAGCAACTAAAAAACTACTACAATGGAAACTGAGACATTCACTAAATCTGCCTGATTTCTAATAACAGCTACCCAATTCGCCAGCCACACATGAGGGCAACCTACTTAGCTTCTCTCTGTTCCAGCATCCTTTGCACCCATGGGGTGGTGGTATATGGTGAGTTCACATTAGCATGGTAGCGGTATCATGTAAACTTGTATTTCTCAAATCTGAAACCCTGATGAAAACTTATCTTACACCCCAAACTAGGGTACCAGAACACTGCAGCACCCCTTTCCTTTCCTTACCAAGGTTTCTGACCACAGTGAAAACACATCAGCCCAAAGTTAGCCCATGGAGAAAGAAGGTATAAACTACTGATCATGAACTAGAAATTCTGACTGAATAAATCAGTAGACAGTTTCTAGAGTGTTGCTGATTTTTAATATGTGAATGTTTTAATTCTTCATTTTTCTCTTAATAATACATGTATCTAGTATAACCGAGTATCTCATCTCCAGTCATAATTTCCATGCAGTAAGATCCCTGGACTCCCAACATGATGCTGTCTATAATCAATACTGCCAACTTCCTTATAGTAGCGAGATCAATAGAAAGAAGGATCAAAGTAGCACAAGCTTTAGACCAGAGGTGTCCAATCTTTTGGCTTTCCTGGGACACAGGGGAAGAATTGTCTTGGGCCACATATAAAATACACTAACGATAGCTGCTAAGCTGGCAAAAAAAAAAAAAGCCTCATAGAATTTTCAGAAAGTTTACAAGTTTGTGTTGTGCCACATTCAAAGCCATCCTGGGCTGCATGTGACCTACCAGTTGGACAAGCTTGTTTTAAACTCAAGAGGTGATTTTCCAAGCTTCAATACAATGTATCTTCTACATACAGATATGGTAATCTCTGTATTTGTTAACTTTGTTCAGAAAATGAGGGGACATAAAAACAGAAAGATACAAGAGGAAACAATGTATTTAATAAAGGATCAGTATGTGGCAAAGCACAGAGTAGCTCCGGACATATTTCTCCAATCTTCTCTTCCATTTGGGGGGCAGTGGGGGCCACATCTCAAATAGAATGGCCTCTCCTGGTCTAATGCCCCCTGAACATGAGTCCCTCTCATCCCTCTCTTACACATGCCATTCCCTTACAACAGCTTACTCCATTTTCCTAGTCAAAGGAAACTCTAGCCACCTACAAAGCCCAAAACAAGAGTCATCTCCTAATGAGCTCAAAAAGTATCTCCTTCCTTCCCACATGCTTCAGAAACTGTTATTTCATTCAGACCATGATATAATATAATGTACGTGATAGATGTGATGTTCCAATGCATTGTTTTCATATATGTCTTCTGCCCCATGCCCTGCCAAATCTGGCATGACACAGACCGAACAGAGGTCCATGCATCAGACCATAACCTCCTGCTACAGGCAGGAAGCATACTAAGCGCTACCGAATCGAATAAAATGCTTCTGACTGGGCGTGCTGGCCCATGCCTGTAAGCCCAGCACTTTGGGAAGCTGAGGCAAGTGGATGACCTGAGGTCAGGAGTTTGAGACCAGCCTGGCCAACATGGCAAAACGCTGTTTCTACTAAGAAAACAAAAATTAGCCAGGCATCGTGGCACATGCCTGTAATTCTCACTATTCAGGAGGCTGAGGCAAGAGAATTGCTTGAACTTGGGAGATGGAGGCTGCAGTGAATCTAGATGGTGCCACTGCACTCCAGCCTGGGCAACAGAGTGAGACCGCATCTCAAAAAAAAAAAAAAAAAAAAAAAAGAAAGAAAGAAAAAAAAAAGCTTCATTCTTTAATACCTCGACATTCGACTAATGGTTTCATTTAAGTTTGACAGAACTTCAAGAAAAGGAGAATCATGAGAGGCAGCAAAACACGTGGTTTCACGGCATGGCATCTGGACTCACACTGCCTGGCTCTGAATCCCAGCACCACCGTTTTCCAACCATGTGACTGTGGACAAGTCACTGAACCTCCCGGTGCCTCAGTGCTTGTTTCCTCATCTGTAACATGAGAATCACAATCTGCCTCTCTTCAGAATTGTTGTGAGGATCAAATGAGTTAAAAGTGCTTAGAACAGTGTGTACAGTGAGTGCTATATGGGTGCTGGTGTAGTGTTTCAAGTATGAAAGCCTCTATGTCATAAACTTCCTGCACTACCACACACAAGCTGGTACGTACATCACTACAGAGTAAAATTCTATCCTAGACATTAACTCATAACTATCAGTTTTCCTGATGGTAAAACCATGAGTTAATCTCTACGATAGAATTTTACTCTCAATTCAGTTGTTAACTGGCCCCTCACTGACCCATCCCTCAAACTTGAGGAATTTTGTCCAAGTCAGGGCTAAACTTATGTATAAGCACAACTTCATGTCTCATATTTACACCCTTATGGTTTATTTCCTACCTACCTACTGGAGTCACCCTGGACAGGAGAGACGGATCGACTATTTCTCAAAATACCAAGAATAGAAATGTACAGATGTTGGAAGAAGAAACAGCAAGTGAAGGCATTAAAGATGAATTGCTCTTATGCTAACCTTACTTTATGGACTTGCTCTTAAATAATTCTAATCTTGTGCTGGCAATTAATCAAATCATTCCCTTCCATTCTTGATAGAAATCTATTTCCAGAAATCATTTTCCAGTCTGTATAATTTAATAAAGAGTTGTTTTTTTTTTTTTTTAAATGCAGTTACAGCAATTTCTACTAGACACAGCCAACACTGAAATGGCCATGTCTTAAGTCTAGCATGAGATTTCACAGCTTGGGTGGAAAACAAGACCTGAAATAAAGGGTCTGCCACGGAAATTCTGACAGACTGATGAGGACAGTGAAACATTAATTTTATGTCACCAAGAAATGTTTCATAATGGCATCATTCTTTCCTCTCCTAATATAAAACCAGGCTTCACTCATACCAAAAGTTTCCACTTGGCTTTGAAGAATGTTTTCTGCAGAACCATTAGAATCTGAACCCATGACACACCCCATCAGCCTGGTTAAGTTCTTCAGCTCTATTTCTAAGATGGGGATAACATCCTGTTATCATGGCTTTTAGAATGAAAACATGTAAAAGGTGAACGCTAGATGTCTGACATAATGTAGCACTGAATACGTATTTCTTTCCTTTCAATTAAATAAAATGTTGAAAGTGATTATAATCACTGTTATAACCTGTGATGATAAACAGAATCACAACTGTTTCACTCCAGAGCTGCCACTGCCGTTCCTGTACATTTATTTGCATATTAAAGCACAGAAACCTTTCAGGTCCAAAAATTTTTTAAATAACAGAAACAATGAAGTTGAGCTACTACTCCCTCTGGAGCATGACAATTGAGCTTCAGTTATTAGCAGACTCCAAGTAAAATAGAACATTTAGATAAGTGTACCAAACAAGTACTAAAAGCTGGTTTTACTTTCTCACCCTGTACCCAAGGTATTTTCCCCCTCCTGCTATGGCCCATAATACACTCTTATTTTATTTGTGCAATAAGATTTATTCTTGATGCTTGAATACTCTTCTAAAGATAGAAAGATACATTTAGTGGTTTATTTCCACAGTATTAATGTATTAGGTTTAGCCATTACATATGTTAACTTATACGTAAAGGTAGAATTTTCCGCTCCCTCTTTTGAATAAGTATGCTTAACATCAAGTACTTTTTAAAAAATGATCCTAAGATCTTAGTTGGCATAACTTTGGATTACAAACTTGCTTTAAAAATATATATATAAAGACAGTGGCCAGGCAGAAGTCACTGTGATCTTTCCGGTTATGGACGTATCACATCTCTTAGCATTTATATAATCACACACCCACTAATATTTACATAGTATCTATTGAGTGCCAGGCACCATGTTAAACACTGAAGACAGACAAAAAAATACGACTCAGTCCTCACACTCAAAACTGGCAAAGGGAGCTGAAGTAGAGAGTGATACAGTGTGAAGGTCCCATGATAGGAGGGGTGGGGCAGGGAGTTCATACTTGTAATCCCAGCACTTTGGGAGGCCAAGGCAGGCAGATAACTTGAGGTCAGGAGTTCGAGACTAACCTAACAACATGGCAACACCTCATCTCTACTAAAAATACAAATATTAGCTGGGTGTTGTGGTATGTGCCTGTAATCCCAGCTACTTAGGAGGCTGAGGCATAAGAATTGCTTGAGCCCAGGAGGCAGAGGTTGCAGTGAGTCGAGACTGCACCACTGCACTCCAGCCTGGGTGACAAAGTGAGCATCTGCCTCCAAAAAAAATAAAGTTCCAATGATAGGAAGAACATGCAGAAATGCAGAACAACAGGACGATCAGGAAAGACGATAGCTCAACCTTGGACTAAGGCTTAACAGGTGAAATGGGTATCATCTGGACAAAGGGGGTCGAGGAAAGAATTGAAGCAAGCAAGCACTTTCTGGGAAATTGCAACTTACTCATAATGACCCAGGGATGGGAAGAAGGGAAGCACTGTAGGTAAGCAAAAAGACTTTAAGAGTCTTTCAATGTCCTGCTAAGGAATTGGACTTACCCTGATAGGGCAGCTGCGAAACTAATGTTATTTGGAAACTGAATGCTCTGATTCTGCATGAAGAAAACTGAGCAAGTGAGGGGCTAATGTGTCTGAAAACTTAAATTTGAATTATCATTGAGGAGAGTGAAATACTCAGGGGGCAGGAAATCACTAAAAAAAATTAAAGAAAAGGAAACTCTGGTTGGGCGTGGTAGCTCACATCTGTAATCCCAGCACTTTGGGAGGCTAACGCAGGAAAATCACCTGAGGTCAGGAGTTTGAGACCAGCCTAGCTAATATGGTGAAACCTGGTCTCTACTAAAAATATGAAAATTAGCTGGGTACAGTACCATGCACCTGCAATCATAGCTATTCGGGAGGCTGAGGAAGAGGTTGCGGTGAGCCAAGGTTATGCCACTGCACCCCATTCTGGATGACAAGAGCAAGATTCCATCTCAAAAAAATAGAGTAATATAAAGAAAAGGAAACTCAAACATCAGACTTATCTGCAAAAGCAAACATTTATTTGGCTTTTACTGCCTATAAGGATAAATAGCCACTTCATATGCTACAGCCCCAGCTTCTGGTGGCAGGAGTACGATTGATGTGTGAATAAGTTAATGAAACACTTTCACTTACCGTATAAAGCAAAAGAGTAGCAATTCAGAAAGTCATTATCAGAAATCATTTCATAACAAGTATTTAGCACCAACTGAGGTCACTCAACACTAGTTTTATTTAAGCAGTCCACTTCTAAGTATTGATGCATTTTTTATGGAGGAAAAACACTGTTGGACAGAAAAGTTGGGTTTTTGTTTGGTTGGTTGGTTTGTTGGTTGGGTTTGTTTTTTGAGACAGGGTCTCACTCTGTCACCCAGGCTCGAGTACAGTGGCGCAATTCCACCTCATTGCAGCCCTGACCTCCCAGGCTCAAGTGATCCTCCCACCTCAGCTTCCCATGTAGCTGAGACCACAAGCACTGAACCCTGAACCACCATGCCCAGCTACTTTTTTTTTTTTTTTTTTGGTAGCAATGAGGTTTTGCCATGTTGCCCAAGCCAGTCTTAAACTCCTGGGCTCAAGCAATTTGTCTGCCTCAACCTTCCAAAGTGCTGGGATGACAGGCAGGAGCCCCCACACGCAACCACAGAAAGGCAGTTCTCACTGTCCACCTCCACCACTTTGCTCTGTATTTTAGACATTACTGACCATTTCATCTTTGAGACTGAGATAATGCACTGGAATGCAAAACCTCTAGGTTTCAAATTATACTCAGTCTTCCATGGATTCTATCTCCTTGGAACTAAATCTCCAAGAGTTCATCTATAATTAATGTAACTTACAATTTAGGGATGAGTAACCAAGCAAAAATGAGGTACCAAGGGCCAAACCCCTCTTGAAGACAGAATCATGGAAAACCCTGGCATTAACTCTGAAGACCAGTGGGCAGCCAGAAGCCAAACAGAGCAAACAGTGGTCAGTGCAGTACGCAGGGAGGACAGACACCCTGCTCAAGTTGGCCAACCTCAGGATTCCACCCAACCTGACATCGGTCTCCTATCTCCCTGCACTTGGTGTCCTTAAAACTTGGCTCTCAGAACATCCTGGCAGATGAGGACAACTGTGCATCCCTTTTCTGAAAGGCCGGTGACTCAATTGCTACTGCCCTGTCTGTTTAAAGGCCACCTTCCTTAAGTCAATCTTGTTTTCTGGAATCCCTCAGCTAAAAAAGCCAAGAGGAGACTGACGATTCTTTTTTTTTTTTCTTCCCTCAAACACCAACTTTCATTCTTACAGAAGGAACAGAAACCACCACCCTGCTCAGATGAGCCAACAGAAATATCTTCCCTGAAAGAGGACTTCAAAACAAAATATCAAAGGAGAAGAGAAGTTGATTTCTTAACGCTTAACACTGCAAAATACAGAGCTTCAGGTGGAGTCACAGGTGAAGTACAATAGGTGATGTGTGTTCTTAGCAGGGAAATGACTCAAGATTCAAAACTACTTCTTATTGGCATCATTCAAAGCACAAAAATGTGAATTCTTTCCTGGCAAACCCCTCAAAAATCCAGTGGTGATCATTCAGGGACAACAGGCTCCTCTTGGTCGTGATTATTGGCAGAGCTTAATTCTCATGCTGTCTCTTGAGGGTTTCTCCAACAAAGAGCCTGGGTTTATAGTACATTTTAATTTGTGATATTAAAAGACAAAGAAGAGCAAACAAACAAACAAACAAAAAAAAAAAATCAGGGAAAACCAGTGGAGTTTAGGCAGATGTAACAAACCATGTAACTGTATGGCATTTGAAATAAGCAGGTCACATTTTGAGAGGCTGTTTCTACCACTGTAATTAGAGAAGTTGCTCTGCCTAAGGAGGGGGAAAAAATCGAGTTGGCTTTTTCTCTTTTCTAATACTGAAAGCAGTAAGTAACACTGTTTCAGCTCCACCGCCCCAGACAGAGCAAGAGCAGATTTGAACAGTACAGTGACTCGCTCTGTTCTATGATGACTGACTCTGGAAGCAGCCAGTGTAAGACAGATGCTACCAACTGGAAACAGACCTTCCAAACATGAAACTCAACTTCATTAATGTCCAGAGCACACGAATCTACTTCCCTTTCTTCTTCTTTCTCTGAGGAAGAAAAAAAAAAAAAAAAAAAAAAGTGGGCAAAGACTAGATCTCTGCTAGTCATATGGAGAAGAAATGAGTGCTAGGAGTACATCAAGCAAAAAATATTCAGCCCAAAGTTGGAAGCCAAGTCCAAGTCAGGTAAAAAGAGCTACAGAGGAACATGTTTGTCTTTATCTCTAAGGACCTTAAGAAAAATATTTCCCACTTGGAAATCTACTACACACTCATCTTTCTCCTCACCAACAGGACGGCCCTTGGTTTCATTGTTTCAGGCAGCAAATTCTGACAATGGCAGCCTGTGTTACTTGCTCTGGTAATATCCGTTTTCAGGGTTGTACACCTATATGGCAACATAAAGAAGAATGGCATAGAGTCCCTGAAGGGAAAGTGGGAATACGCCAATAAATCTCTCTCCAGAAAAAAGTCCTTCCCTTCCCCAAGATACAACATAAATGAAAGTAGAAATAAGAAATATCCTTAGTGCTTCACATATTTGTAAAATGCCCTTCTCTAAATGGCATAAACTACAAAGCCAGTTTTAAGGACTAAAACTCACTTATTTCTTTAGTCTTCAAGTACCTATTCATTATTTACTAAGTAAAATGATGACAAATATTTTGGATCTAAAGCTGTATTATTTACTACATGAATATGTGAGTCATTGGGAGCACACACACCCCTCGAGTTTAAAAAAAGGAAAGAAAAATTATGCTTGCCGCAGATGTTTCACCTACTAACCGAAGCCACATACTACATACTAGCAGACAGAAAGCACTGCCTCATCTGGTAAAAATCCTCTGATGTATGAGGAATACAAAAAGCAGTTTCAAACTCCAGCTGTCATTTCCAGAGGGTGTGTTGTCAAAGGTATAGATGAGAATGAGTTATTCTCCTGCAGAAGAATGATGCTCTATCAAACAAAACCAAGGAAAAAAAACAAAGTTAGAGAGCATTAAAAGAAAACTTAAACACTCTACCATGGTCAGATGTTAGCAGAAAGATTAATTTTGAGGTAAAAGCCAAAACAGAAAATGCTGGGTAACCACATTTGTGGGATGAAAAGCATCATCCTGAAGTAACATATCCTTCCTAATTGACTTACAACAAACAATAAAACACAATGGACTAGCCTATGCCTACTAGAAGTCAAATACAAACGAGACACTAAACAAAATATAACAAGCAGACATCATGTTACGAATAAACGTATACTATTTGAAAAGGTTTCTGTGAATTATAATTTGTAAATACACTGGGGTAATTCATTATCTAAAGAGAATTTGAGGTTAAACTCTTCACCAAAGAACTACACAGAAAGCACACACTCACTTCTCTAATTTGTTTAGTTTGTAATCCAGAGTTTCAAATATTAGATAAAGTGAGGCAATTCACAGAACACAGATGGCTAAAATACATTAAAAAAAAAAAAATGTTCAAGCCCACCCATAATGCAGGAGATGGAAATTTAAAAGAGGGGCCCCTTTTCACCTACGAGATTGGTTGGTTTAAAAAAAAAAAAAAGGAAAAGATGTATATTATCCAGTATCTTCACTGGTAAAAAATGAAGGGGAAGTCTCATTCACATTCACACACACACACACACACACACACACACACACACACCTCTTTTGAAGAGCAGTTTAGCAGCACCCATTAAGACTCAAGATGCACACATATACATTTCTATCTATTGTAGAAACACCTACGCTAGTGTCCAAAAATGCTCTTGACAAAGAAGGGTATTTGTGCTAGTAAGAACTGAGTAACAATTAAAATACCCCTCAAGAGAGGAATGGGTGAATAAATTGGATGCATCCACACATGCGGCCAATCAACAGAATAAGGCAGAACAGATGCTTTGACATGGAAGGACATCCACAGTCCACTGCGGAGTGGGAAAAGAGCAAGCTGCAGAGTGGTAGAAAATTTTGATCTCCTTTTAAAAACTAAGTATGCGTGAGTGAGTGAATGAATGATTGTCTTAAACAGAATTATCCAGAGGTGGGAAGAGACAAGGGAATGCAATTTCACTTCTTATTTTATACAGTTTAAAATTTTTATGGGTTTCACTTTTATAATTTGGGTAAAAGGGAGTTATGCTGCCATGAGACTTTAATCTGCTAATCCACTAAAAGTTTAGAGGTGCTCTCTGAGGGGAACCATGCCGAACCCCTGGTAGCCTAGTAATATGGCCACTCTAAGATTTCCACAACAAAATCGGCTCAGATGAGCAGGTCTAATAGGAACCAACCTTATTCTAATCAACTTTATTTTTTATTTATGCAGAAAATGATAAAAGTTTTAGAACAGGATAACCACTTTCTCCCGGACAAGTAGTACTGAGAAGATTCAGTACAAAAATTTTCTTACAGATTTACATAAGTCCCCACCCAAACCAAAAATACCACCAAACATCACAGATGTCAATCACATTGGCCCAGAATCTTACATCTTTAAACTCCCTAAAGTCATGTTCAAGCCTAGACTCAAATCTCACCTACAAAGTTGAGGCCCAGAACTTTGAGAACTAGAAAGAGCTATATTTTCCTTTCATCTTTTGTAGAGACTGGTATAACACATCTTTCGCTTTATTCTCTTTTTAAAAGGAATATCCCTTGATTTTCAAATGTAATTCCGAAAATGATATACTCAGTAGGGGTTTTAAGCACATCTTGGAGAAAGGAAGGTAGGCTATTAAATGAATAATTATGCCATAAAATAGTCTCAACTAAAAATATGTCTAGAAAATGTATATAAAAAACAAGTACACAAATCTGAAGAAGCCTTTAAAAGGTAACCAACTTACTAGCACAATCTCAAAGCTGTAAGGAAGTACACAGTGCCTTTCTCTCTAATATACTTAGTATTAAACAGTGTTAGGATCATATTTTCCAGGCTAGAATGTACTTTCTGCTTGCCCTAATAACAAATCTATGCCCAGATGGGAAATGGAACCAGAACTAAACAAACACAATATAGACAATAAGCAGAGAGCCAGAAAAGTTAGCTAATGAGCCTGTGATGCCTTCACAAACTATAAAGTGGGTTTCTTTAAAAAGGAAAAGTCAAACAAATAGAATGGAGAGTACGAAAAGTTAGATATTTGACATGTATGAAATGCAATTACAGGTCAGAGGGGGAAGTAAATGGATTTCCTCCTGTATGCGATATTTGGTATCATATGGGTGATCGGATATGTAAGCTGAAGGAAAAGCATGCCACATGGTCATACCATGGAAATCAGTCATCCTCAAATCATCGACACGACTTTAAAACATGCAAACTTTGTTCTGGATAACAACTGGTAATCTAAACAAAACAAGCCGTTACTAGAATGAAATATGGCCTAAAATTAGTTGCAGTGAGTCCAACCCAATACATAAGTAAAAGCAATGAAGAATAAAAACAAAGAGGAAGAACAAGGAAGAAAAGCCACTTGAATACAAAGTGATTCCATTTTTTTCTCAACACCCACACAAAGACAGCAGCTTCTGACAAGAATGTTCTCGGCAAAAAATAAAATTACAGGAAGGCTTTTTTTCCCCCCTATGAGAAAAAGCAGCTCTATACGCAGATTAGTAGGCCCAAATTATTTTTTTAAGGTCTAAATTTATAGCCCTCATATTTCAAAAATATTATCTAAATAACATTTTCTTTTAATTGGAAAGAAAAGATGACTGGAAATACTGTTCTTGTTTGGAATGCTTATTTCATGTTGTGCTTGAAAATAAAATCGTAAGTGGCAGCTTACCTTGGCACTGGAAGCCTTGTTTCCCAAACCCCCTGAAAAACAAAAACAAGAACAAAATATCTTAACATATTTTGTGTTGGATAGCATGTTTTAAACAAGTTATGTGACCAAGTATTCCACTACTAAAGGTCTGTATGTGAAACCTAATGATTTAATAGGAAAAAATGCCTAAATATCTAGTCAGATTACTGTGTAAATTCAAGCTTAGGAGGGAAACTATCTCACCTATAAAGAATCACTGAACAATTTCAACGTATCAAGCTTCCTTCCAATTTTTTATACTATATTATCGATACTAAAACTTCAAGACAAGAACATGACTGAATATTCAGAGTTTTGGTTACAATACAATGTTCAAGTAACAAAAGAGTTTATGGTTAAGATTTTAAAAGGAAGTTGCTTAATTTTGTTCCTGAAGATCAAATGAAAATTGCTTTTTTCTCTCTGAAGACAACCAAGTGGCTTACTTATTATGCATTTGTTTAAAATACTACACATTCAGAAATTGCCAAACGGCATCACTTTTAACATTTAATTTGGGCTTAAGGACCCAGATCATAGAAAATATCACCCTACTGTTTGCATTTGAGATTACCATGATCTAATTTCTACTGAAAACCAAAAGCATTCAAAGCACATGCAGAAACTGTTTTGTTCTTGTAAATGACTTTAGAGAATTCACTCTGTAAGCAGAGAACCCTGACATGGACATGCAATTGCCAACTAGTGTTCCACTAGAATGAACTGCATCAAAATTTCCTCCGAAGGTTGAAAGTCATAACCTCTTGCTTCGAATAGAATTTTAAGTGTACAAAGTACTTCACATACTTTTAAAATTAACTTAGTCATCCCCCCACCAAAAACCATAGCTAACTCTAAACATTTAACTTTAAACTATCAGTGATTCAATATTGAAATGAACTTGAAAGTCAAGGACCTCATAGAGGCAATAATGAAAGCAAACTGAAAAAGACAATCCCCGAGGATGTTTTCCTGGGACTTCCAATTGGTTTACAAAGAAATGAAGAGTGCTGCAGGGATACTCAGGGAGGTCTTTCTTTTCCACTTCACAATACTGCTGGTGACCTGAGCACCTATTCAGCTCACCAGGGGCTGATCCTTCAAGGGAAACTAATAGTGGAAAGATATTAGCTAGCCTAGATATGCTGCAAGTCCCGTGTCTAACTCTCCTACTTCCTGCAAAAGTCACCAGCAGTCTGTTCCCTTTTAATGGACTCTCACAGCTGACCACCTCCTCTTAATCAAATGCAAGATTCTCTTTGCCCTGATGCTCCGAAATTTTTATTTTAAATAGCCTTATCTATGATCACCTACTCCTTTGAGAACAATCGCTTCATATGCTGACTAGACAGCGGAAATCACTCATAGAGGTGGCTATGCTTTTCATAAAAGTGGACTTTGGAGCAGATGTCTAAAAAGAAAAGGAAAAATTAAACACCTTATTAGCATCACGATCATGGGACTTGCCCTTTGGGATGTTCTTCCCCAGACGTGATGGATTCAGACAGAGTCATTCACACTATGTTCACCCTAGTGGCCCAAGATACCTGTGCCACACAGCTGGCTGGTGGCAAGATTCACTCCGTGGCTGTCACCCTGTGCAGCTTCCCCCAGCCTAGAAGGGGACGGAGCTAAGAAGCCCTTGCCATAGCTCTGTCTTGTCGGGAACTTTTCCTACATCACAAAAGAAGAGGTAGAAGATAAGGACGTCGGGCAACCTAAGAGAAAAACCAAACTACTGCTACATCTTATCTAGAGGACCTAAAGCTTCTTTAGCTCCAGCTTTCTAAACTTTCGTGGGGAGATGGGGATCTGGGAAGAACGGTCACAGACCTTTTGAAAAATCAGATAAAAGCTGAAATTCTTTCACCAGGAAAGAAAAAGATTCGCAAACACAATTTCACCCAGTTTTACAGGGTTCGGAGACCCCTGAAGCCCTTCTATCTATGGATTCTCCATAAGCCCTCAGCATGGCCCCCTCGAGTTAAGAATGCCTGCATTCATTGGAAGTTACTTGATCTCTGACACCTCTGGCCCTCACATTATTTTTCTTAAGAGCTCTGTCCTCGTCTACAGGGCGTGTTGACAGGGTCTATTTTATTTTTTTGAGACGGAGTCTCGCTCTGTCTCACCCAAGCTGGAGTGCAGTGGCCCGATCTCAGCTCACTGCAGCCTCCGCTTCCCGGGTTCAAACGATTCTCCTGCCTTAGCCTCCCGAGTAGCTGAGATTACAGGCGTGTGCCACCAAGCCCGGCTAATTTTGTATTTTTAGTAAAGATGGGGTTTCACCATGCTAGCCAACCTGGTCTAGAACTACTGACCTCAGATGATCCGCCCACTTCTGCCTCCCAACGTGATGGGATTACAGGTGTGAGCCACCGCGCCTGGCCACAGGGTGTTTTTTTTGTTTTTGTTTTTGTTTTTGTTTTTGTTTTTGTTTTTTGAGACGGAGTTTCGCTCTTGTTACCCAGGCTGGAGTGTATTTTAAATGAGTCCCTCTGTCCTTCTGCCATTTGCCTGCTCGAACTCCCCCTCCCCCACTGCAAGCTTTCAACAGTTTGTTCTCTCTCTGCTCACTTAGAAAAGTCAAAGTCTCTCCGTGCCCAGTAGATGCAGCCTACAGTAGGCAGGGGCCCAAGATTCCAGCGCAGTCCAGTCCTGTTGGAAGCACAAACACACCCGCCCCCCCTCCACCCCCGAACGCGCCCAGCCTGGCTCGCCAGCAACTTGGACCGCACGCGGCGCGATCGTTGCCGCTCCCCCGTTACTCCCGGGCGCGTTTCTCCGGGAACCTCTGCCTCCTGTCCTCCTCCCCTGTCTCCTGGGCTCCCACCCCTGCAAGCGGCCGCTCTGCTGGGTGCGTGCGGGTGGGCGCGCACGGGAAGCTGGTGAGGGACGCGGCCCGGGGAGCGATCCCCGCCGCCAGCGCACGGGACCAGCCTCCGTCCCGAGCCAGGGGGTGTGTGGCGGGGCGGCGACGTCCCAGGAGTCCTGCCCGCGGGTGTCAGGGCCGGGCGCGCGTGTCACTCCGGACGAGAGTTCGGACTCCCGCCGGCTCCAAGTTCTCGGAGTGAGCCAGCCCCGGAGCAGACGCGCCCGAGCGCGCGGGGCCGGGACCCGGAGGCGGGGAGCAGCGGGCAGGGGCGCCCGGCCGGGCACCTACCAGATGAAGTCGGTGCAGTGGCTGCAGAAGGTGGGCTGCTTGAAGAAGCGCGCGATGAATTTGTGGTCCTTCACCTCGTGCACGTTCTTCTGCCTCAGCGCCCCTTTGCGGGCGAAGCGGTTGGCCACGTCCTGAGACGCCGTGGAGTCGTTGGCCGGGAAAACGTCAGCCATGGTCCCCCCCAACCACCTCTTGCCTCCGCCGGGGAGCAGCGGCCGGGGAGGGCAGGGTGGGCGGGGGCGGCGGGGGAGGGGCGCGGGCCCGGGGCGACCCTGGGCGGGGGGCGCGGGCCGGGGGCCGAGGTCGCGGCGGCGAGGGGGCGCGGCGGGGACCGGGGAGAGTCGGGCCGGGGCGGCGCGGAGCGGGAGCCGGAGCCGGAGCCGGAGCCGCTGGCTCGCCCGCTGGCCCCACGCTCACTGACAGCCCGGCGCCCGGCGCTCGCGCTTCCTACTCGCGGCGGCAGAGGCGGCCCGGAGCGGCGCCGCCCACCGCGCATGCCCCGAGCGCGAGGCCGCGCGGGCGAGAGTGGCGGGGGCGCGCGGGGCTGGCGGGGGCGCGCGAGGGGGGTGGCGCCGCGCCGGCCGGGTTGAGTCGGGAGGAGGCGGCGAGCGCGAGGGCCGAGGAAGCGGCGGCGGCCCGGGGAGGGCCGGCCCGCGTGGGGATGCGGGGGAGGAGGCCGGGAGTGGCGGGTCCGCGCTCCGCCGCCGCCTTTCTCTTTCCTCCTCGTCCTCCCCTTCCTGCGCCCGGCTCTCCTCCCTCTCGCCCCCCTCCGCCTCTGCTCGCCTCCTCTTCTTCCGCTCCTGCCGCCCGGCCTCCTCCTCTGCCCGCCTTCCTCCTCCCACTCCCGCGCTCTCTCTGTCTTGGCGCCGGGCTCGGAGTTCTGCGCCGCCCGTGCCCCGCGGAGAGGAGCCGGCGTCCCGGAGTGGGCTCCACGCGCAGCACCTGCCCCGGGCCTCCCGCCCCGCGCTCACCCCTTTCCCCGTGAGCACACGCCGCAGGGAGCCCCTTCCGTATCCTCAGGACCCCCGGTGTCTCCAGGGCACGACGCCCGTAGCTCGAGCAGCCTGTACCAGCTTGAGGTCTCCCCTGGCCAAAATGTCACTCTCATCGTGTGTGCCCTAAAAGACCCAGCCTCTAGACCTTTCTGCAGGAGAAAAAAAGCGATTTTAAATAATTAAGCACTGACCCTTTCCCCTACCTTCTCTTCTTGACCTATACGGTATTTCACCTGCGTGTGGTAGAGACTTTTAATTTGTACGTCGGACATCTGTCACCACGTGGGATGGTTAAGGGACTGGTCCTAGGCATTTATCCCGTTATTCATTGGCCACCAGAGCAACGATGTTGATTATCAGGCTTTCTTGATTTTACAAGTCCACGACCTTCATTTAGAAATCATTTTGCATCCCAAGCTAATTACTGCGCTGCTGTCAGGTGCAGAGTGCAGCCAGTACATTTGTAAATTACCAAGTAAAACTGCCTGTGAAAGGGTAGCGGGCATGGCTATGTGGGGATGCACCAGCTAATCACTCTCTGAATATTTATCAGGTCTGCCTGGAGGCCGTTAAAATACTTGAGGAAAATAATCATCTCTCAGCATTTCTCATCCATTTCATTTTATTTGCCAGATTCACGAAGTTCACAAAACGACTTTACGAGCTGAAGACACCAAGAAAGAGAACACGTTTGATCTTTCAATAAATTTTTGTTGAAAGAAAAAATGAAACTTTTCTAAGATACTTTCTTAGAGCATACCACGTAGGCCAAATAGAGCTAACATTTTTTTTCTTTGAGATTGCCTAATTGTGATGCTTGATGAGAGGAATGCCTTCTATATTTTAACAAATGGAGGCGCTCCTGACTGGCCCTCAGTGGTGCATGCTCTTGGTTGACCCATTTATAATCTTTTGAGCCAGTCTTACTGATGCTTCAGGAGCCTGCACCTGCCCGGTATTCTACCTGGTCAGAAATTTCACCACTCACAGTCGCCCCTCGAGTCCAACGAGGCAAAAAGGGAAGAAACAATGAGGAAATGAGCAGGGCATGTCGTGGAAATAGTCCCAATTCTCCATGAAACGCTAGAAGCATCTCAAGCCATGGATGTTTATTTCTCAAAAGCACAAATCAGATGGAACATAGTATAATGAAATAATTTCTTTTCTCATAGTCGTCTTTTATCTAAGACAGAGGTCCTGGCACATTTTACGAAGACAAGCTTCTTTCTATATCCCTGAGGCTTTGATGTGAGAATGGAGAGAGCCAGAGGATAGAACTGCTGATAGTGGAATCCCTGAGCAAAGTCACAGGGAAGACAAGAACAAAATGAGCCCTGGCAGCAGCCTGGGAATTTCCCGTATATTCCACGGAGTGTCTGTCTTACCTGTCAGTAGATCAGATAGGACAATGTGTCTCTTTTCTTTTAGGCTGTGGCTTTGCATACTTGCCTCAGTCGTTATTATTGCTCCTGTTGGGTACAAGGAGGAATAGAGCTGGAAGTCAGCGGATTCATAGTTGGGCTGGGCATGAAAGCATCAATAGCCTACATCTTAGCTCAGTTGGGGAGAGGGGGCTGCACCTGGAGTGGGGAATTAGCAATTACCAAGCAGTGTAACACTGCCCCTAGCAAGGAGTAATGGAAATGTAGGCCCCTCTTTACTCCCGCAGCACACCTGAAGTCCTCATGGTATAAATAAAATGGAGGGGATTAAGGAAGGGAGAACCCCTGGGTTGGGGGTACTCAATCAGTCACGAGGGCATGAGTAATTCTTTTTGAGCCTGCTGTTTCATGGGAAGATGCAGAAAAAGAACAGGGATTGTCTGACTGAAGGCAGAGTTTTTCAAAATCTCCCTCTGTCCCTGGCTTTGAGGAGCCTTTGAGGAGCAAGCTCAACACTGTTTGGAGAGGTGTCACCTAGACCAGGGGGACCTAGAGGCTGGAGGCTGGACTCAAAGAGCACCAAACAGATGACTCAGAATCAGAATGGTTTAAAGCCAGTCGTCTTTCAGATGCAACTTGCTACTTACTTACAACTTGCAACTTACAAATGGCAACTTACTTACAACTTGCTGCTTACAAATGGCAACTTACAACTTGCAACTTACTTTCAGATGCAATTTACAACTTAACAACTTTCTCTTTGCAGCTAACTGGTCCGACCAGGACATTTTCAAATTGGGCAACAGGAATTGCATAAGTATAGAAAAAGCATCATTCTGAGATTTATAGTAGCCAAGATGACCTAAGGCTATATTTTATTCTATGCACTAAATTCAAGGTTTAGGAGAGGCAAGGCAACTTTTGAAATGCATAGTTAATCCCGCAGCAGTCAGATTCATTGTAACTGGCAGATCTCTAGGTGAAAATGAGGATCTTGCTGAGAGGCAGAACACTAGAGTCAGGGGCCATTTTCAGTTAAGTTTAAGGAGCAGGGTAATACTTTATAGAAGTGGATGAGTCAGATGCCCTAATCAGAGTTAGTTCCAAGGCTTCCAGGTATGGTCTTGCAGGTCGCTCATAGCACAGGAGCACCAGTCAAGAGACTAAGTAGGGGCTAAAACTCAACTCACGTACTCCTTGCTGAGTATACCTTTGGGTCCTTGTCTTCCCAGAAAAAGCACCATTTAAAAATTCACACAAAGGTACCACATTGGTTAGTGGAGGTTGTTGTGATTTCAGTCGGTTGTGTCTCTACTGAAAGAACTTCTGTGTGCACCCTTTCTGGAGTTTGAGGCTTAGGGACCTTCCTTCTAAGCAAGCCTTCTTCTAGGATCTCTTTCTGTCTCCTGTATCTCACAGCATCACTAGTCCCTTAATGACTTAAGTTGAAAACCTAGCATCATACTTATTCTTCCCTTTGTCTTACTCCCATATCCAATCAACGAGAAAGTTTAAATGCTGCTTCCTTCAGGACAGATCTCAGATCTGTTCACCCCCAGTCCTAATCTAAGCGCTATCATCTCTTTCCTGGGCCACTGCAGGACCACTTAATTGGTCTTCCTGCTTTCATTCTTGCCCTTCTCAATGTGGACTCCACAGTAGCCATCTTTTTAAAATACGCCTGTTTAAGCCCTCTTTATGTCTTGAATAAATGGAAAAATATACCCTGTTCTCATACAGGAAGAGACATCAAAATGTCAGTTTTCCTTAAACCATAAATGTAACTTAGCCCAGTGAAAATATAATTTTTGGTCAGGCGCGGTGGCTCATGCCTGTAATCCCAGCACTTTGGGAGGCCAACGTGCTTGGATCATCTGAGGTTAGGAGTTCAAAACCAGCCTGGCCAACATGGTGAAAACTCATCTCTACTAAAAATACAAAAAAAATTAGCTGGACATGGTGGTTCTTGCCTGTAATTCCACCTACTCGGGAGACTGAGTCAGGAGAATTGCTTGAATCTGGGAGGTGGAGGTTGCAGTGAGCTAGGATCACTCCATTGTACTCCAGCCTGGACAACAAAATAAAATAGAATTTTTTTTTTTTTTAGAAGTGGACAATCTAATTCAAAAGTCCAAATGAAAAAAAAAAAGTAGAAATAAATATTCCAGATATTAATCAAGAACAAAAAGAATAATGAGCCCAGGGAAAAATAGTGGCAAATGTTATGAACAGATAGTTCTCAGAAAAGGAAATACAAATAGTTCCTACAATAAGATTCTCAACCTGTCTCATAAGAGAAATGTAAATTAAGACCATATTGAACCCCCACTGTGACCTAAGAGTTGAGCACAGATGAAAAGTGTAAGGAACACACTGTTTCATTAAGGGTGTACAGAATCAAATGGTTTTATACATCATTAGCAGGATTGTAAATTGTCACACACAGACATGATACAAAGTAATTTGGCAATAACTGACAGATTTAAAAATGTATCAGACCTTTTGATGCATGTACTTTTAAAAGGCTGATACATTTTATAAATGTATCAAACCTAGCAATTCCACTTCTATAAATGCATCTTACATATATAAATGCACATGTACATGAAGGCATATGTATAAAGGCAGCACTGACTCCAGTAGCAAACAATTATTAAATGTCTATCCACAGGAGATTAGTTAGATCAATTATACATTCATTTACTAGAATTATTTGCAGCTGTTTTAAAAATGAGATTAATTATATGTACTGATATAGAAATATCTTCCAGATGTATGAGTGAAAATGCAAAATGCAGAAATGTGCATAGAATGCTAGCATCTATGGTTTTTTTTAAAAAAAGATTATATATAAATATACATTTAAAATATCTGGGCTGGATGCAGTGGCTCATGCCTATAGTCCCAGCATTTTGGGAGGCCTAGGCAGGAGGATCATTTGAGCCCAGAAGTTTGAGACTAGGCTGGACAATATAGTGAGACCCCATGTCTACAAAAAATATATTAAAAATTAGCCAGGCATGGTGGTACGTCCCTGTAGTCTCAGCTACTCAGGAGGCTGAGGCAGGAAAATTCCTTGACCCCAGGAGATTGAGGCTGCAGAAGCCAAGATTGTGCCTCTGCACTCCAGCCTGAGTGACAGAATGAGACCTCATCTCAAAATAAATAGTAAATGAATTACTTTTTAACCAAAGCCATAATGCTTAAATTCTTTGAAAATTTCAGATCTAAAGGACCCACCCAAATAAGTCTCATATCTTTTGATTCATGACTAATTTAATTGACTTGGGTGGGGGTATTAAGTGTGCTCATAATGCTTTCCCAAACCTTGAGAGGAAGAAATATCTGGCCATGCACATTTCCTAAATTTTTAAACAGGAGTCAGTGGCCTCTGTCCTCAATAGAAATTAAAATATTGAAGTTAAAAAAAATTATAAATGAATTTTTTCAAACATATATGAAAGCAGTTTAAAACAATAAATCTCATTGTATCCTTGTCACCCAGCTCCAACAATGATCAACTCTTAAAGAATCCTATTTCATCTATCTTCTTCCTTGTCTCTTTATCTCTAGATAATAAAACCTTGAAACAAAACCACCATGAGGAAACTTCTGGAGATGATGCTATATGTTGGTTTCACAATTACCCACATATAAAACCCATCAAATTGTACACTTTAAGTATGTAAGTATGTGCAGTTGGTTGCAAATCAATTATACCACAATACAACCTTGAATTTGTTGAAGGTCATCAACAGCTAAGTACAGCAAAATGACTAAACAAAGTAGAAAAAGACTAGTAGAGGAACAGTTGGGTCTCCACCATGGCCTTCAGCGGACTTTGCTTGGAGGGCTAAGATAAGCCCACTCTGTCCAATAGATGTGAGGCTCAAGTTGAGTGCCATTCCAAAAACTGAAACATGCCTCAGCTCTGTAGCAGATACTCTGCTAGTCCCAGGAATACAAAATAAAGAAGATATGCTTCCTGTCATTGAGGAGCTCAGCCTTCTGAATAGCTGGGATTACAAGCGTGCGCTACCATGCCCAGCTAATTTTTTGTATTTTTAGTAAAGACAGGATTTTACCATGTTGGCCAGGTTGGTCACAAACTCCTGACCTCAAGCAATCTGTACACCTTGGAGTCCCAAAGTGTTGAGATTACAGGCATAAGCCACAGCACCCAGCCTTACTTAAGTTTTAAGTATTTTTTATACAAGGAGTTTTTAAATAGAGACAGGATTTCACTATGTTGCCCAGTCTGGTCTCCCAACTCCTGAGCTCAAGTGATTCTCCTGCCTCAGCCTCCCAAAGTGCTAAGATTACAGGCATGAGCCACTGTACCTAGCCAAGTGTTAGGTCTCAATGAGGAAATCTTTGTCAGGCAATTGATAGTTTGTTATTGTTTTCCTTAAACATCCATAAAGTGATTTGTAAACAGAAAAGTCAGATTTGTAAGATGCACTTAAAGACTTAAGTATGTTTTTAAATCTGTAACTGTAGTAGGTTAAATATGAAATTTAAATATAGATCCTTCTGAATGTTTTTCTGAGCAAAAGAAAAGGATGACAAAGATAACCCCCAAGGACATAAGAACTCACATTGATGGTTTTGTAAATAATTTTGTCATTTATGCACATTTAACAAGGATCTAGGTACCACTAGGAAGCTGACGTTTCATAAATGTGGTGCTATGTACACATCAATTCCTAAGGGTGCTTGAATTACTTTTCTAAAAGTATCAAACACATATTCAGAGTGAACTTGGACTAAAGATTGTCAAATCCAGAGTCATTACCTCTGGCACTGAATACTTCTCTTATAGTTTGGGTGTCAGTGATAAAAATACGGTTTTTGAGCTCCAAAAAATGTGTGGAGAAATGAAAGTCAAACACTGAAAAAGAAATTTTGGCTTCCCAAATTGCTCCATAGCCTTGGAAAAAATTGTAGTGGCAAAGGAGTAAATTAAGTGGATGCAGAAAGCAAGCTTTTCGATCAAAGCTGTTCTCAAATAGAAACAATTATATTCAGTGAAGTTTCTTGAAAGAAAGTCAACAGTGGCATTCCCTGGCTATTTGGACCTGTGAAATATACTTTTTAAATGTATAAACAGGCTAGTGTGGTGGCTTACACCTGTAACCCCAGCATTTTGGAAGGCCAAGGAGGGCAGATCACTTGAGGTCAGGAGTTTGACAGCAGCCTGGCCAACCTGGTGATACCCCATCTCTATTGAAGGAAACAAAAATTAGCTGGGCATCATGGTGGGTACCTGTAATCCCAGCTACTTCAGAAGGCTGAAACAGGAGAATCACTTGAACCTGGGAGGCGGAGGTTGCAGTGAGCTGAGATTATGCTCACTGTCATCCAGCCTGGGTGACAGAGTGAGACTCTATCTCAAAAAATTAATTAAATAACGTATAAACATTGTCTCTAATAAATACCTTTACTTGACACTAGGTTATTTAGTTCTCATAGCTAACTAAACTGACTAAATTCTTTGTAAAGCATAATAAGACAAAAACCTTAATACAAAACACTTAACATTTATTGAACATTTAACGATGTCCCAGAAATTATTGTAGGCAGGTTTTAACTCATTCAATCCTTACATCGTATATATAAATGTTAATATTATCTCCATTTAACCTATAAGGAAACTGAAGAAGAACAAGGCTGCATGACATAGCCAAGAGCACACACCAGGTAACTAATAGAGCAGAGATTTGAACCCTTGCAGCCTAACCCACTGCCCATTCCTAAGTCCATTCACTCAATGGTTTTCTGTACATGGCTAGTAACTGGATATTTTCATGCAGAGGTCTTATAGCTTGATAAGACTAATTATCCCAAGTTGGTCCTCTCAAGGGTGGAGTAGGATGTTTCCCCCCAGTTTAGGAGATCTTCTGGTGAAGAAGTAAAGCCGCGGCTGACACAATATAAATATTGAAAGAGTTGAGAGCAGCCAAGTCTTCCATCTAGTGGTGCAAGAATGACTTCTGGTGATTGAACAGGAAGCTTCCTTATGTGGCTCAGAGGAGGAACAAACAAGCAAAACAAATATTTCACCGTGTCTATCAGAGTCCCCACCTGTTTGCTGGGCTTTTCTTTCTCTGATGGAGTGTATAATTGACCTGTAGCACTTGGACTAGGCAAAGATGATGTAAATGAACACAAACTCCCATACTCGATGATTTCTTATGCCATAACTATCTGCATTTTAACCTGGGAGCCTGTAAGCAGCAAGGAATCCCTAGTGAATACTAATTTCTTCCGTGCGAGTTGAGAATGGGTGACAATTATGTGCCTTTGCGATTGGGAATTACCTGTGTTTGGTCATATTCTGTGCTATCCATCATGTGCAGAGGAGAATTCTTTTCTTATTTGCAATACTTTCTGCCTTTTTTGTTTTTGTTTTTAAGACTCCAGTCACCAGGCTGGAGTGCAGTGGCACAATCTCTGCTCAATGCAACCTCTGCCTCCCAGGTTCAAGCAATTCTCCTGCCTCAGCCTCCTTAATAGCTGGGACTACAGGTGCGCACCACCACACCCACCTAATTTTTGTATTTTTAGTAGAGACAGGGTTTCACCGCATTGGCCATGATGGTCTTGATCTCTTGATTGCCCACCTTGGCCTCCGAAAGTGCTGGGATTCCAGGCGTGAACCACCACTGTGCCCAGATTTCTTTTTTCTTTCTTTTTTCCTTTTTTGAGACAGGGTCTCATTCTGTCTCCCAGGTTGGAGTGAATGCAGTGGTGTGCGATCTTGGCTTGTTGCAACCTCTGCCTCCCAGGCTAAAGCAATCCTCCCACCTCAACCCTCCTAAGTAACTAGTGCTACAGATGCACACTACCATGCTTGGCTAATTTTTGTATTTTTTGTAGAAACGGCTGCCGTGTTGCCCAGACTCATCTCAAACTCCTGGCCTCAAGAGATCCACCCACCTCAGCCTCCCAAAGTGCTGGGATTACAAGCGTGAGCCACTGCACCTGGCCACAGTACTTTTATTTATGTATAGAATGTGGTACAATGATATTACAGACACCGTCAAAGGCTAGGCAGCAGCAAATGACAAGTTTGCTCTATGGTTGTTATACATAGTTTTTTCCTGCAGTTTCTTAAACACAGACTAGCAAACTCACTAAAATGGATAAAGCTGACTTAAACTCAGCAGTTTGGATCTAAAGTACTAGAAGTTGAGCATTCCAAGTCCAAAAATCCAAAATGATCCAAAACCTAAATCTTTTTGAGCTCTGACATGATAGTCAAAGGAAATGCTTGTTGGAGCATTCTGAACTTCAGATTTTCAGATAAGTGATGCTCAAGCAGTAAGTCTAATACAAATATTCCCAAGCCTCAAAAATCTGAAATCCAAAACACTTCTGGCCCTAAGCATTTTGAATAAAGGATACTCAACCTGATAAATAAGACTGTAGAATGACTCGGGCCAGTTACACCTGGTTTTATCCCCTAGATGTGAATAAAGCATTCCAAATGAACTCTGCTCTTGCCCTGCGAAAAGGAGTTAGAACATCAAGACGAAAATACCTTTGTCAGCAGTTTCTGTTGGGCTTTGTATGGAAATGAAGATAACCAGGCAGACACCGGGTATAACCATGGGATGGCCACATCTGCGCAGTGTACTCCTTCCCAGGTCGGTGGCAGTAGAACCTCCTATTTGCTATTAAGCAGCTTCTGTCTTTCTGGGTTCTTTCTCTTTGTTTCCACAACACTGCACATTTATCTCCAACACGTGCTGGAAATTGTCTTTTTATGTTGTTTCACAAACTACAAGACTTATAAAATGCTTTCTTTATACCCCTCCCACTTTGTGGCACAACAGCTGGCATATCCCCAGGTCCATTCGCTCCATATCCAATAAACATTGCTTGAGCGCCTCCTAAATACCAGACACTGGGTGCAAAGCAGTTACTAAAATAAAGTCCCTCCTGTTAGGGAGCATACATTCTAGTGTGCTGTGCTGAAATGAACCAGAATCCCAAAGATAATCTGGTACCAGACATCCTTTTTCTGACCAAACCATCCAGATCACATCAACTCCCTCAGCTGATATATTTGCATTTAAAATTTACAGGGGCAGCGGCTCATGCCTGTAATCCCAGCACTTTGGGAAGCTGAGGCAGGCAGATTACCCGAGGTCAGGAGTTTGAGACTATCCCCACCAACATGGTGAAACCCCATCTCTACTAAAAATATAAAATTAGCCGGGCTTGGGGGTGCATGCCTGTAGTCCCAACTACTTGGGAGGCTGAGGCAGGAGAATCACTTGAATCTGGAAGGTGGAGGTTGCAGTGAGCCAAGATCACACCATTGCACTCCAGCCTGGGTAGCAAGAGCAAAACTCAATCTAAAAAAATAAAAAATTTTTGAGAATGGAGGCATCTATGGATTATCTTTCTAGTTCTTCAGTGAAATCTCCTGCACCAGCAGGGAAGTAGGGGAATACTTTTGAGGACACATGGTCTTTCTTGTCCCCTCATCATTCCAGATTTAATGACAAAGGATTTGGAAGTAAATTCCCCTTTTGGTGCCTGTGAAATAGGAGACTGTCCGAAGGGGTGTTAATTTTTCTCTTCTCCCTCCGTTAGCCTGTTAGGACTTCTGTAACAGAATACTATAGACTGGGTAGGTTGTAAACAATAAGCATTTATTTCTCACAATTCTGGAGGCTGGGAAGTCCAAGATCAAGGCACTGGCAGATTTGGCATCTGGCATGGGCTACTTTCTGGCTTAGAGATGACACCTTCCTGCTGTGCCCTCACAGGGATGAGACTCTTTTCTAGGGGCATTAATCCCATTCACAGGGGCTTTGCCCCCATGACCTAATCACCTCCCAAAGGCCTCCCCAGCTGATGTCTGCAGGCTGGGGTTAGAATTGTAGCCTATGAATTTTGGGGGAAACAAACATTGCCTGTGGCACCTCTGCTCCCTTGCTTCCCTGTCCTGCCTGATACTCAGATTGCCTGGGGTTTTTGTTTGTAAACCAGTTTTTTGTTGTTTGGTTTGGTTCGTTTGGTTTGGTTTTGAGATGGAGTTTCCCTCTTGTTGCCCAGGCTAGAGTGCAATAGTGAGATCTCAGCTCACTGCAATCTCTGCCTTGCAGGTTTAAGTGATTCTCCTTCCTCAGCCTCCTGAGTCGCTGAGATTACAGGCATGCACCATCATGCCCAGCTAATTTTATATTTTTGGTAGAGATGGGGTTTCACCATATTGGTCAGGCTGGTCTCAAACTCGTGACCTCAGGCAATCTACCTGCCTTGGCCTCCTAAAGTGCTGGGATTACAGCCGTGAGCCACCGTGCCCAGCCTGTTTTTGTTGTTTTTCTGAGACAGAGTCTCCTTCTGTCACCCAGGGTGGAGTGCAGTCATGGGATCATAGCTCACTGTAACCTCTGCTTCCTGGGTTCAAGTGATTCTTCTATCTCAGCCTCCTGAGTAGCTGAGATTACAGGCACCTGCCACCACTAATTTTTGTATTTTCACAAAATACAAGAGTATTGGCTAGTTTTTGTATTTTTAGCAGAGACTGAGTTTTGCCATGTTGACCAGGGTGATCTGGAACTCCTGACCTCAAGCGATCCACTAGCCTCGGCTTCCCAAAGTGTTGGGATTGCAGGCATGAGCCACGGTGCCAGGCCTCAGAGTGCCTGGTTTTTAAACGCTGTTATCTAATCTTTCTCTCTTTGTGCCCAAGAATCCAGACTCTGAACCAGTCATGCCTCTCATGAAAAAACAAGAACATCTTTGTTGTCCCCTTGCCCTGTCACCATCCTTTCTCTGAACCCTCAGTGGCTTTCTCTACTCTGCTGCTTCCAGTCTCCAAGTCACTGGCGCCCCAAATGCACCCAGCTGCCTTGGGGAAGGCATGCTTGTGCCATATCCTCTCAAAAATGGTGGGCAGAGTCCATAGCTTCTGCCTTGTGATCTTACACGTATTGCAGACTCCTTGGAATCAAAGGTGAAAGCCAAGGTTCCTGTCTTTAAAGAGCTCAGAGTCGACTTGTTTTTGCTTTTGGAGATAGGGTCTTGCTCTGTCACCTAGGGTGGAGTGCAGTGGCACAATCATAGCTCACTGCATCCTCCAACCCCGGTCTCAAGCCATCCTTCTACCTCAACCTCCTGCATAAATAGGACTGTAGGCACCCACCACTGTGCCCAGGTGATTTTTTTTTTTTTGACAGAGTCTGCTCTCCTGCCTCAGTCTCCCCAGTAGCCAGGATTACAGGCACATGCCACCATACCCAGCTAATTTTTGTATTTTTAGTAGAGATGGCATTTCACCATGTTGGCCAGGCTGGTCTCGAACTCCTGACCTCAAGTGATCTACCCTCCCTGGCATACCAAAGTGCTGGGATTATAGGCATGAGCCACAACACCCAGCCATGGGTGATTAAAAGATTTTTTTGTAGAGATAGGATCTTGCTATGTTGTCCAAGCTGGTCTCAAACTCCTAGCCTCAAGCAATCCTCCTGCCTTGGCTTCCCAAAGTGCATGAGCCACCATGCCTGGCCTGGATCTATTTGTCTTTGTCCAATGATCAATGATTTTGGGAGATACTGTAACTTCATTTCATTTCTAAGGGATCATCCATTACAATGACCTTCCACACTTCAGTCTTACGTTCCTCTGACTTCCTGACTTCTTCCACCGAATAATCATCTTTCAACAAATACTAAGTTAAACATGAAGAGCTCTCATCCAAAGAAATTCTCTAGGGGAAAAAAATGATTTAGTAAAAACCATTCACAACTCTTAATTTATCCTTTTATGCAATTGAATTTTTGAATCTAGAGTGTCTTAATACACCTATAGCTATCACCATTTCTACCTGCTCCAATATCTAGAAAATGTCAAATTATTAGACTGAATTATCAATCACCAACAATTTTCATAACGTAAAATGGCTTAACCATCACCAGTTTGTCTCAAGTTGCTTCATAGGAGAAACAGATACATAGAGAAATAGATACATGTGTGTGTGTGTTTGTGTTGAGATAGAGTCTCGCTCTATAGCCCAGGCTGGAGTGCAGTGGCACCATCTAGGCTCATATAATCTCTGCCTCTCAGATCACGGGTCAAGCAATTCTCCTGCCTCAGCCTCCCAAGTAGCTGGGATTATAGGCACACACCACCACGACCAGCTGATTTTTCTATTCTTTGTAGAGACAGGGTTTTACCATGTTGGCCAGGCCGGTCTTGAACTCCTGACCTCATGATTCACCCACCTCAGCCTCCCAAAGTGCTGTGATTATAGGAATGAGCCCCCACGCCCAGCCTGACACATGTATATTTTTAAGGAAGGATGTGAAGGATAGGGAAAAACCATCTCCTAATTCTGTAGTTGTATTTCCTGTAGGAATATACAAAATGGATTTCTATTTACTGGAATAGATTATTGGTGGATTTCAGATGTGGCCATCTGAGATGCTGGAGTCTTTATTCATCTGTGCAGAATCAGGCAGGGGGCTCCGAATTAATGAATCCCAGAACCAGAAACATCTCCACATTACAACTAAGTGTGCCGGAGCTAGAAAGTCTCAAACAAAATAAAGTGGAGAGCTAAAGTCATTGTAATTTTGCCTGAAACATCCGGCAAATTATAGCCAAAAATGTTTTCCCTAGAATTTTAGGAACACTGCCTCGCAGTTCTCCTTCACTTTCGTGGTGCATAAGACAGAGAGAACCAAACGAACAACTGCAGATGGGGCAAAGCCTGGCTCCCTCCTCTCCCCATTTCTCCTTTGGTGATCTTAATGACAAAAATGCTTTGCTCATCAGCTTGAAAGAAATGACATTGACATATTTCCAGTGAATCTACACAGAGGGGGTGTGTTTCCTCAAAAACATCCTGTTTCTGTGTTCCCTTTTTGTGAGTGGCAGGGTGGAGGGTGTGCTCTTTTTTTCATTTGAACTAGTTTTAAAATTTTAAAAGAAGACTCAGGCACATGTTAAAAGTAAAATAAAATACAAACACAAATATTAGAGAAATATTTCTCTCTCTAGTGTTCCCACCTTTCTGATCTCACAGAGATAACTTCTTCTTTTTTTCTTTTTGAGATGGAGTTTTGCTGTTGTCCCTCAGGCTGGAGTGCAATGGCACGATCTTGGCTCACTACAACCTTCGCCTCCTGGGTTCAAGTGATTCTCTTGCTTCGGCCTCCTGGGTAGCAGGAATTACCGGTGCCCACCACCAAGCCCAGCTAATTTTTGTATTTTTAGTAGAAACAGTTTCACCATGTTGGCCAGGCTGGTCTTGAACTCCTGAACTTAGGTTATCCACCTGCCTAGGTCTCCCAAAGTGCTGGGATTACAGGTGTGAACCACCACGCCCGGCCCCCATAGAGATACCTTCTGTATAATACTTGCCTTTGAAAGAAAAATACTCGTATTGCATGGTATCTTGATCCAGGTTTTTAAAAAGTGAAAGAAAAAATGCTTCAGATAACCTCTTACTGCTCATCACTGATCTATTTTTAAAATGATGGACAAATTGGCTCCTCCAGACATTTGGCATTAACTGGTTAACTGGTACCCATAGCTTAGGGCATCTTTGTCTAACCACATCAAAGAATGTCTTTAAATGTTTACTCAGCCTTGGAAGTGACTAATACATGTCTGTGGATCAAATAGACCGTATTTGGATCACTAAAGTGAAAAAGAATAACTAAGCATGGAACCATCACTTTTGACCTCCTCTGCCACATAAAATATGCGTTGAGGTAGATTTCCACCAAAAAAAAAAAAAAAGAAAAAAGAAAAAAGAAAAGAAAAAAGAAAGGGCCTCAAGGAATAATCAGAAATTTAAACTGGCCTAAAGAGAGAGAAAGGAGGTGGTGGGGGCAGGGGGAGGCTGACTGGTTATTGGAAAGTCTCTGAGTGGATTCATTCAGATGTTTTTATTACTGCTGATTATCCAAGTGAGAACCAAAACCTTCTTTTACTTTTTAAAAGATTATTTATTTTTGAGACAAGGTCTCATTCTGTCACCCAGGCTGGGATGCAGTGGTTTGATCACAGCTCACTGTAGCCTCAACCACTGAGGGCTCAAATGATCCTCCCATCTCAGCCTCCCAAGTACTTAGGACTACAGGTGTGCACCACCACAGCTACTTGACTTTTCTCTTTTCTTTTATTTTCTTTCTTTCCTTCTTTCTTTTTTTTAAAGATGAGGTCTCACTATGTTGCCCAGGCTGGTCTCGAACTCCTAGGCTCAGGTGATCTTCCTGCCTCTGCCTCCCAAAGGGCTGAGAGGAGTGAGCCACCACACCCGGCCCTCTTTTATTTTTTATGAAGAAGATTGGAACAATAACAGTAGAAAGTGTCCACGTATATTAGAAACTCTGTCAATGTCAAGTTGTTATGAAAGTTGCTATTCTTTTGTCCAGGCATCCCCAAACTACGGCCCACAGGCCGCATGTGGCCCCCTGAGACCATTTATCCGGTCCCCCGCCACACTTCAGGAAGGGGCACCTCTTTCATTGGTGGTCAGTGAGAGGAGCACAGTATGTGGCGGCCCTCCAACGGTCTGAGGGACAGTGAACTGGCCCCCTGTGTAAAAAGTTTGGTGACGCCTGAGCTAGAGTCTCGTGTGCCTCCTTAGGCTCTCAAAAAACCTAAACAGACCGCAAAATACTTGTATTCTTCAAGCTTTTTCTTGGAAGGATTTCTACTAGCAGATCAGTGGCACCTGATGGGAAGATCTGGAATTCATAAACAAACAGAAGTTCCATGTGTGTTAAGTGAATTCATACTCAAGAATGCAACTGAGGGCCAGATGTGGTGGCTCACAGCTGTAATCCCAACACTTTGGGAGGCTGAGGCAGGCAGATCACTAGAGGCCAGGAGTTTGAGACCAGCCTGGCCAACATGGTGAAACCCTGTCTCTACTAAAAATACAAAAATTAGCCAGGTGTGGTGGTGCATGCCTGTAATCCAAGCTATTTGGGAGACTGAGGCAGGAGAATTTATTGAACCCAGAAGGTGAGAGGTTCAAGTGAGCTGAGATTGCTCCACTTCATTCTAGCCTGGGCAACAGAGAAAGACTGTCAAAAGAAAGAAAGAGAGAAAGAGAGAAAGAGACAGAGAGAGACAGAGAGAGAGAGAGAAAGGGAGAAAGGAAAGGAAGGAAGGAAGGAAGGAAGAGAGGGGAACAGAGGGAGGGAGGGAGGAAAGGAGGGAAGATGAGAGAAAAAGGAAGAAAGAAAAGAAAGAAAGAGGAACATAATTGACATTTCTGTAGCTCCTTGCTAGCACTTCATGGACCCTCGGAAAATAAAGGAGAGAATAGTATTTTAGAGTTAATCAGATCTAGATGTAGTTCCCGGCGCCAATCCATTTGACTGTGTGACTTTGATAATTTAACCTCCCTGGGCCTCCATTTTCTCTTCTGTACAATGGAGATAATAATGCACATCTCCACAAAAGTTGCTGGGAGAATTAAGTGAGTTGGAGTCCATGAGGCTCTAAGCCCAGTACCTGGCACATAGTAGATGCTCAATAAATCTAAGTTCTCTACCTAAGACATGTATATTGGGGACAGAAGAGAGAAAGGATCACAAGCGAAGGAAAAAAAGAAGACAAGGAAGGAGAAAGCCCGGGCCAGCAGGAGTAAGAATCAGTCAAACATATTTTCTCACGTGACTCTCCTTGAGTTTGCCCTCACTCCTCTTTCTTGAGCGTGTACTTTTCTCTTTGCCATAAATCTCTATAATTTCACTATTTTCTGACCCATCCTTGAATGCTTTCTAGCGATGGTGTCAAGAGCCTGAACACCAGTTGGGGTCAAGTTCCCATCAGTGTTTGGGGACGACCACTGGTGTCATCTTTATGACCATCCAGCCTGGAGTGTCATCACCGCATTCTAGAACCACTGGCAGTTTGTGAGTCCCGCTCCAATCTTAGTCACACTCTTCTCACTGTCTGGAGTACTTTCTTCCTTGTTTCTTGCTGTTAACTGCAGCCTGACTCCCCTCAGCTGTAGCCCCTCTGCTCCCTCCAGCTGGAAAACCCAGTTCATCCTGATGGGATGATAGGGAGATGGGAAGGTTTCAACCTACACTGAGTAGCCCTGAGGCACCACAGTCCTCCGTGACTGGAGGCTCATGAGGGTGGCAGATAAAATCTCATACTGTGCAGTGGCTGGGTGGCTTCCAAGGAGCACTATGACCTTTTCCTGAGAAGGGGCTTCTGTTTTCCCAAGGGACCAGCTGTGCCAAGACACTGATCCTGGTTGGGAACTCTGTCCTTGTTTCTGTCTTTAAACTCTGCTGTTTGGCTGGACGCAGTGGCTCACACCTGTAATCCCAGCACTTTGGGAGGCCAAGATGGGCTGATCACTTGAGGTCGAGGTTGAGACCAGCCTGGCCAACATGGTGAAACCCCATCTCTACTAAAAACACAACAATTAGCCAGGTATGGTGGCACATGCCTGTAGTCTCAGCTATTCGGGAGGCAGAGGCAAGAGAATCACTTGAACCCAGGAGACGGAGGTTGCAGTGAGCAGAGATCACTTTGCTGCACTCCAGCCTGGGCAACAGAGTGAGACTCTGTCTCAAAAAAACAAAACCAAAATTTTGCTTTTGCAATTTTCTCTTCCCATGCTGCTTCTTTTTACTTCACACAAAAGTTTAGTGAACGAACTCTCTGGGCACAGCAAGATAGGCCTCCTAGATACTGCCTTTTGGAATACCAAATCCAGGCCTATAAGTCTTTTTTTTTTTTTTTTTTTTGAGACGGAGTTTTGCTCTTGTTACCCAGGCTGGAGTGCAATGGCGCGATCTCGGCTCACCGCAACCTCCGCCTCCTGGGTTCAGGCAATTCTCCTGCCTCAGCCTCCTGAGTAGCTGGGATTACAGGCATGCGCCACCATGCCCAGCTAATTTTTTGTATTTTTAGTAGAGACAGGGTTTCACCATGTTGACCAGGATGGTCTCGATCTCTTGACCTCGTGATCCACGCACCTCGGCCTCCCAAAGTGCTGGGATTACAGGCTTGAGCCACCGCGCCCGGCCCAGGCCTAGGCCTATAATTCTTAAGGGGTCTCATCAAGGTCCCTTTTGATTAGCCCTGCTGAAACATCTCTACTTCCAAGTTTTATTTGGCGATAAATGTTCCGATGGGTATCAGCAGGCTTGCGACTTTCAAATGAGGACTTCAGCTTGTCCTCCTTGTCTTTGAAAGCCTTCCCATTTTCAAAGCCCCAGGGGCCGTGGATACCTGGGCAAACGCTAGGGCTCCAGGGAGGCCAGGATGCCGAGCCAGTCAGCCAAGGGAAGAGGAATGCTTGTCCTCTGGCATGGCCTTGGAGGTGGCTGAGCATAAGGGCTGAGCTCTTGCACCTGGCACTTCCTCAGCTGAGGATGCTGAACAATACGCTGAGGCCACATCTGTGCCTAATGATGACCCTAATTGGAATGATCAACAGAGCTAGAGTAACCTCAAAAAAAGAAATCATATGGTGGCTTGTTTAGTGGAGGGAATTTTTTAAAAAGGTACCAGGCTCGCCATGGTGGCTCACGCCTACAATCCCAGCACTTTGGAAGGCCGAGGTAGGTGGATCGCTTCATCTCAGGAGTTTAAGAGCAGCCTGGGCAACATGGTGAAACCCCACATCTATGGAAAAATACCAAAATTAGCCAGGTGTGCTGGCATGTGCCTATAGTCCCAGCTACTTAGGAGGCCGAGGTGGGAGGATGGCTCGAGCCTAGGAGGCAGAGGCTGCTGTTAGCCCAGATTGTGCCACTGTACTTCAGTCTGGGCAACACAGCTGGACCCCATCTCAAAAAAAAAAAAAAAAAAAAAAGAAAAAAGAAGAAAGGAAAGAAAAAATGTACCACTAAGCCTGTGAACAATAATAAAATAAAGATAATAACTCAAGGAAAAGATAGCAACCCAGATTTGTATCGGTGGGCCTTGTGGAGGCCCTAAGAAAGTATACTAACATTGACCCCAATGCTGATGCAGAACAAATTTTACTAGGGACACACTTTACTAACCAGTCAGTACCTGACATCAAGATAAAATTACAGAAATTGGCTTTGGGACCCCAAATGCCTACTCATCAAATGCTTGATGTGGCTTTTGGGGTATTTAATAATAGGGTTGGGCTGAAGAGGCTGAAAGGACCCAGAGTGGCAAACAACAGGACAGACAGCATGCCCCCATGATAGCAGTCACTATAAGCAGTGCCCTGCCACCTTAGGGTCACCCAGGGGTTGCTTTGCCCATGGACCAAACAGGTCTAACGTAAACCTGCAGCCAATGGTTGCTGCTTCAAGTGCGGGAAGCCATGACACTGGAGCCAAGACTGTATCACCCAGGGGGCCCCACCTAGACCCTGTGATCACTGCAAGCAGGAGGGACATTGGAAAAGGGATTGCCTTCAGCTCCAAAGGGAAGGGAGGACACCGGATGCCATCATGGCTCTAACTGAGGACTAAAGGAGCCCAGGGGTCCTGGTGGCTCTCACAAAAGGCGTGGTCATCACAACTGAGGAGCCTCAGTGATTCTTCACATGGATGATTAGAATATTAATTTTTTTTTTGAGATGAAGTCTCACTCTGTTGCCCAGGCTGGAGTGCAGTGGTGAGATCTTGGCTCACTGCAACCTCCACCTCTCAGGTTCAAGTGATTCTCCTGCCTCAGCCTCCCAAGTAGCCAGGATTACAGGCAAGCATCACCACGCTGGGCTAATTTTTGTATTTTTAGTAGAGAGGGGGTTTTGCCATGTTGGTCAGGCTGGTCTCAGCCCACGTTGGCCTCCCAAAATGCTGGGATTACAGGCATGAGCCTCTGTACCCAGCCAAGAATATTAATTTCTTTTTCTTTTCTTTTTGAGACAAATTCTCACTCTGTCACCCAGGCTGGAGACCAGTGGCATGATCAGAGCTCACTGTAGCCTTGACCTTCTGGGCACAAGTGATCCTCCTACCTCAGCCTCATGAGTAATGGGGACTACTGGCAGCTCTGATCATGCCTAGCTAGTTTTTTTGTATTTTTTATGGAGACACAGTTCCACCATGCTCCCCAGGCTGGTCCTGAACTCACGAGCTTAAGCAATTCACTGGCCTCAGCTTCCTGAAGTGCTGGGATTACAGGTAGGACCACTGTGCCTGGCAAATATCAATTTCTAAATGGACACAGTGGCCATTTACTCTGTCCTAAACAGCCACTCTGGTCCTGTATCCTCCAAAAGCTGCACTGTCATGGGAGTCAGTGGTACCCCCAAATCAAAACATTTTACCCCTAAGCTGAAGGCTAAGAAACTATATGGTAACTCATGAGTTTCTGGTTATGCTGGAATGTCCTAGTCTTCTACTGGGACAGGACTTGCCTAGCCAGTCTTGGAGCCACTTTGCATTTATCAAGGCCTCCTTCTTGGAAATGCTTGTTTTTTTCTAAACCAGTCTCAGAAAAACAGGAGATCCCCAATAAAAATAAGGTCTCAAGTAGACCCATATGTATGGGACCAAGAAACCCCTTGCAAAGCAACACATGCTCAGCCAACGATCTGTTTGTCTCTTTAAAAGACAAACACAATTTCCCACACAAGTACCAGTGCGCCCTCAAACCGGAAGCCAGACGAGGACTCCAACCTGTAATTGAGAAGTTTTTACAACACGGCCTCCTGGTTCCATGGCAGTCTCCTTGTAATACTCCTTCCCTCCCTGTCCAAAAACCAAATGGAGAATATCATCTAGTTCAAGACTTAGACGCTATTGAGGTTGTAATTCCCTTACATCCTATAGTGCCAAATCCTTATTTATTTATTTATTTGAGACGGAATATTGTTCTGGAATGCAATGGCGCGATCTCAGCTCACTGCACCCTCTACCTCCCAGGTTCAAGCGATTCTCCTGCCTCCCGAATAGCTGGGATTACAGGCACGTTCCACCACACCCAGCTAATGTCGTATTTTTACTAGAGATGGGGTTTCTCCATGTTGATTAGGCTGGTCAAAGTTTGTGTCTTTTAGGTTGCAACAGTCCATGTCAGAATGATGATCATGCTAGGATTTCAACCAATCCCTGCCTCAGATTCAGACTCTCCTGATGATTCAGACCTTGAGACCCTTAGACCAGGCAGCCAGAGATTTACATGCCCTTGCTAGGCAGAACCATTGCCCCTAATCTGCAGGAAACAGATACAGAAGACTGACCTCCTCCCTTATCAACTCTCAAGAATAAGAGATGGAAATCTCTGAGGTGGGGGTGGGAGGAATGAGACGGGAATAATACAAGTTGGTAACAAGAGAATAAAAAATTCCGGGCAGCTATTTCACAATACTAAAAGCCTTGGGCTGATAAGACCCTGAAAAACAGAGTGTGGACCAAACTGGCTAAGACCAACTATACTCAACAGGGTGCTAAATCTGACCTAGATGTCACCTAGGACCTCACCGTCCTCTCATTGACATACTTGATCACACACCCACCGGCACCATGACAGTTCTGGGAACACCCAAATTTGGTGTAAGATAATTTGGCAATGACTGCTCCTGCTCATCATGGAATGCTTATGCCTGAGTTTATTGATAGTTGGGTAGCTCGTGTGAATGAGTCAGGTAAAAGCCCTGGTAGATTAGCTGAGCCAATAAATAGGATGAGTGAAATTAACATAAGAGGTCAGATTCATCCTTTGATGTTACACATTATTATCTGTTTTAATGTAAGCTGAATTAGTCACTATTGTATAGAAACCAGCCAGTTATTGGTCAGGCAACTACAGATGGGATAGATATTTGGGGATAAGATAATTAAAATAACTATGGGCAGTCCTATTAGTGTAGGGGTAATGAAAGAGTCAAATAGATTTTCATTCATTTTAATTCTCATGGGGTTTTGTGTTTCCATAATTAGAACATTTTTTAGCTTTGGGCTTGCACCACAGTTCTGAGGAATTTCCATCGTTTTTCAGGAATCTTCATTAATATTCCACCCCATGGTTCAATAAACCCATAAAGGTAGAGACCCCAAACCCCATTCACCTACACTTCCCTAAGTGTGTAATTCTCCCTTTTCAATAAACCTCTGTACTTTCACTGAAAAAAAAAAACTTTTTTTTTTTTTTTTTTTTTTTTTTTGAGGCAAGGTCTCAGCCTGTCACCCAGGCTGGAGTGTAGTCATGCTATCACTACTCACTGCATTTCAACCTCCAGGGCTCAAGGCGTCTTCTCACCTCAGCCTCCCAAGTAGCTGGACTATAGCCACAGGTCACCATGCCCGGCTAATCTTCTTTGTTTTTTTTAGAGACAGGATCTTGCTATGTTGCCCAGACTGGTCTTGAACTCCTGGCCTCAAGCAATCCTACCATCTCAGCTTCCCAAAGTGCTGGGATTACAGGCCTGAGCCACCATAGCTGGCTATGATAAAACTCCTTTGCATCATGGAGAAAATCCTCAGTGCTCCACGCTCAGCTGCTGTATCTCCCAGGACTTCACTTCTCCCTCCCGTGGCTCAGCTTTCAGTCATTGCATTCCTCATTACCACCTTCCCTGGGAAGGAGAGAGAGAAGCCCGAGCTCCGGTCAGTCAATTTTGCTGTTAGTAAGTCTTGCCAAGATTGAGTTGGGAGAAGAAAAGAAGCAAAATAAAGATAAGGAATTATGTGTACATTTTTATAATATAGCTCTCTATTTCTGTCTTTATTTCTTTCTCTTTACTGAAACATCTCTGTGGAGAAGTCTGGGTTCCACGTCTTCACTTCCTCACCCTCAGTCATTGCTTAAGCCCATTCCCAATCCAGTGTTCTACTGGGCTCGTCTTTGCCAAGGTCATTAGTAATCTCTTGGTTGCCAAATCATAGGGCCTTTTCTTATCTCTGTGGTATTGGAAAGGCTAACCTTAAAACTTATTCTTCACATAGCCAGCGACGCCCCTATCTTCTGAGAATACTTGTAGTCTACCCAACTCCATTTGCCCCTTTGGCTTTGCAATGCTTTTCTAGGGATATGTGCCCATCTAAAATATGACACTCCTAAACTCCTTTGCAGCTAGAAGTGACCAGTGAGATGTGAGCAGGATTATGCATGGAGAGGAGCAGCCCAGAAAGCCATCAACCACTTCTTCTGGCAGCTTGGACAGGACTCTGACTGTTGCCTCCTTTTTCCATCCAGCCCAAGGCTTTGGAGGCCTGAGATGATTACACCTCAATGAAATTTCCTTTTTCTGAACACAGTTGTGGTCTAAGCAGCCCCTTCTAGAACAAGTGTTCTGGGAGGCTGCAGCTATGCTTTTGGGGGTCCCTGAGAAAGGGAACAGGAAATTTATTTGGGAGAAGAGCATTTCTGTGTGAAGCATTGAGAATGACCCTTGATTGTCCTTTCTGGTGCAAAGAGTGACATATCCAGAGACAATAGAGCTGCAGGGGATAGGGATGGGAGACCCACGTAGGTTCTGCACCAGCACAAGCCAGACTGGAAGGAGGACCTCTTAGCTTGAGCAGCATGGAAATGCCCGGGTTCCTGCTTGGGTTCAGAGAGTTGGAGGAGGGATAGGAGCGAGAAGTGCTCTGCAGAGGCCTCCGGAAGTCAGCCTGACACCTCAGCCAAGGATGAGAAGCAGACCCCATCAGGAGGACGGGTGGGACAGGGGTGGGGTGGGGCCTCATGGGAATGACTGTGCAGCCAGTAGAGGAGCCAAGTAGGAAAAGATCAGCAAGGTGTATAAAGGCCACTGGGGAAGACTCCTAGTTAGTGTAGGGGACCTTGGGCGTGGTGAGTCACTGTGGCATCACACAATCCTTGCTGGTTTTGTTTTCTCAGTGACACATCTTCCTGATACATGGTGGTCATTCTACTGGCTAGTCTGGAAGTGGTGCCAGCTTACTGAGTCATCTCCTGGAAAGACTGTCTTAGGTGTGTAATACCTTGAAAAGATAATCTGCAGTGTAGTGGGGAGGTCCATGGGGCTCAGACGAACTCCTGAGACTTTGGGTAAATCCTATCCTCTTCTGAACCTGTTTTCTCAGCTATGGTAGTGGGATTCCACTTATGTGAACAAAGCCTATTGGTTTTGTTGTAAGGACTAACTGCGGTTATGTATTTATTTTTTATTTTTGTTACTTTTATTTTTGGAGATGGAGTCTTGCTCTGTCACCCAGACTGGAGTATAGTGGTACGATCTTGGCTCACTACAACCTCTACTTCCCAGGTTCAAGCAATTCTCCTGCCTCAGCTCCTGAGTAGCCGGGACTACAGGCACACACTGCCATAACTGGCTACTTTTATTATTATATTATTTTAGTAGAGACAGGGTTTCACTGTGTTGCCAAGGCTGGTCTTGAATTCCCGAGCTCAGGCAACCTGCCTTGGCTTCCCAAAGTGCTAGGATTACAAGTGTGACCACCACGCCTGGCCTATTTTTATTTATTTTTGAGACAGGGTCTCACTTTGTCACCCAGGCTGGGGTGCAGTGGTGCAATCTTGGCTCACTGCAACCTCTACCCCCTGGCTCAAGCAAGCCGCCCACCCCAGCCTCCCCTGTAGCTGGGATTACAGGCATGCACCACTACGTCAGGCTAATTTATATATTTTTGGTAGAGATGGGGGTCTCACTATGCTGGAGTTCATGAACTCCTAGGCTTAAGCAATCCAGCCTTGGCCTCCCAAAGTGTTGAGATTACAAGCGTGAGCCACCATGCCGGGTGAGGCCAGGAATTTGAGAGCAGCCTGGGCAATAGAGTGATACCCTGCCTCTACAAAAAAAAAACTTTAAAAATGATGAGCTGGGCATGGTTGCCTATGCCTGTAATACTAACTACTCAGGAGGCTGAGATGGGAGGATTGTTAGAGCCCAGGAAGTCGACACTGCAGTCAGGTGATGGAGCAAGACTGTTTCTAAATTTTTTTTTTTAAATAATAATGATTACAAAAACATTCAGGCTCTTTCTGAGATTTATACATGGCTTTAATGAGTTTCTTTGCTCCTTGTTTGTGAATGGCTGTCTCTAACACAGGGTTTAGACATTTGGACATTTTTTTCCCCCACAGATACCATTTCTTTTTCTTTTTTAGACACAGGCTCTTGCTGTGTCACCTCAGCTGGAGTGTGTAGCTATCATAGCTCACTGAAGCCTCCAATTTCCAGGCACAAAGGATCCTGCCACCTCAGCCTCTTGAGTAGCTGGGACTACAGTTGTGTACCAGCAGGCCCAGCTACGTTTTTTTAGAGCTTGGTTCTTGGTACCTTGTCCAGGCTGGTCTTGAACTCCTGGGCTCAGGCAATCCTCCTGCCTTGGCCTCCCAAAGTGCTGGGATTGTTGGCATGAGCCACTGAGCCCAGCTTTTCGCTGTAGTTGTTGTTTTGTTTCATTTTTGTTTTGCTTTGAGAGACAGGTTCTTTTTCTGTCTCCCAGGCTAGAGGGCAGTGACATAATCATAGCTCACTGTAGCCTTGAATTCCTGGGCTCAAGCGATCCTCCTATCTTAACCTCTAGAACAGCTAGGAGTTTAGGTGTGTGCCACCATACCTGCCTTGGCCTCCCAAAATGCTGGGATTACAGCCGTGATCCGCCATGCCTGACCAGCACAGATAATTATTAATGATTGTTTCACACTCCAGATGTCAGCCTGCTTTGCCAAAAAGTAGCAATATCTATTATGTTCTTTGTAAAGATACTAGTAACAAAGCTAACACTGTCAAACTTTCACAAATGTCATTTTCATTTGTTTTCACCAAAGCCCTATTTTGTGAGTCAGAACATTGAGGTTTACTGCCATCATGGCTGATTTTCAAATTGTTATTATATCCTACTGGAAAGGTGTTTTGGTTTTTTTCACCCGTCCTCATTCATCTCAAGGGCCTTTAATGGGATGAGTGACTCACTGTAAAGTCTGTAAGTTGGGTGGCTTCGTCACTGACATCCCCCAGAAACAGCCACAAGAAGTAAATGGGGGTGGATTTTTAGTGTTTGCCATGGACACATTCTTAATTTTAGCCAAAAACAACAACAACAAAAAAAGCGAAAGCAACTTGTTACCCAAGAAATGCTGCCCCGTCTTGGACTCTCCTCTTCAACGGGGATGACTCCTGCCCTGTACAACTATGTTGTAGGCAATGTGTCAAGGATGAAACAATTTGGAAGCATGTTCCATCAATAAGATTGCTGAAAAGCAAATGAAAATGACATTCAGGGAAAAGCAGAACCGACCACCTGCCAGAAATGGAAAGTTCACAGGACGGAAAAACAGCATCTGGCTTCTTTTGCAGTAGAATGTGGAGCCAAAAAGATACTTTCACTTAAAGGCAATTAAGAAATTACCAGTTTGCTGTGAGGAGCACTGTCCGGAAGGTGGGGAGAGGGGAAAGGGGACAGACACTGGAACAGAGGAATCTGGCTGCTGAGCTGGGCTCCTCTACTTCCTGGGGTTGTCAAACTCTCTGGGCTGTTGAGGGAATGCAACAGAATAATGCATACAGGGCCCCTGTTAGCATGGTATGCCCCAAATGCTAGTCCTCTTCCTCTGGCCGTTGGGATCACCTTGTGACTTTTGTTTTTGTTGTTGTTGTTATTTGGGTTTTCTTAGTTTACATCAGACACTTTGTGCAGTGGGCCCTGTTTCTCTTTATGGAGGGTGAAGAGGCCACATGCTTCTTCCCTCTGACACCTGAAGAGCAGGAATATGAACAGGCCTGAACTACCATGGACTTTCATATCTTTTTTTTTTTTTTTTTTTGGAGACAGAATATCACCCAGGCTGGAGTGCAGTGGTGCAATCTTGGCTCACTGCAGCCTCCACCTCCTGAGTGCAAACAATTCTCCTCAGCCTCCTGAGTAGCTGGGATTACAGGTGCCTACTACCATGCCTGGCTATTTTTATTTTTATTTTTATTTTTATTTTTATTTTTATTAGAGACGAGGTTTCACTATGTTGGACAGGCTGGTCTCAAACTCCTGACCGCAAGTGATCTTCCTGCCTTGGCCTCCCAAAATGCTGGGTTTACAGGCATAAGCCACCATGCCCAGCTGGACTTTCATATCTTAATTTGGATTGCCTGAAAGCAGAGCAAGAGGCAAGGGCATGGGTGTCTGGGGTTTATTTCCTAGGGAGCAAGGCTGTAGGAGTGAGGAAAGTAAGATGTAAAAGGAGACAGCAGCAATAAAGGCTGTGTTGCTGAGCTGTTCACTGCGGGCACCGGAGCTCCACCCTGTTGGGGACTATCTGATGAACGATACAGAATGAATCTCACAGCTGTCTCTTAACAACAGAAGGCTAGAGCAGTTTCATTCCTGGTCATGTACCCAAGACAAATGAAAACATACATGCACACAAAAACTCGTATATGAATATTTGTATCAGTGCTAGTCATAATAGCCAAAAGATGGAAACAACCCAAATGTCCATCAACTGATGAAGAGAGAAATAAAATGTGGTATATCCATACAGTGGAATGTTACTCAGCCACAAAAAGGAATAATATATATATATATTTTTTGAGACAGTCTCACTCTGTCATGCAGGCTGGAGTGCAGTATGCAGTCTTGGCTCACTGCAATATTGATCTCTAGGTTCCAGGGTTCAAGTGTTTCTCCTGCCTCAGCCTCCTGAGCAGCTGGGATTACAGGCACGCACCACCATGCCTGGCTAATTTTTATATTTTTGGTAGAGATGGGCTTTCATCCTGTTGGCCAGGCTGGTTGCGAACTCCTGACCTCAATTGATCCACCTGCCTCAGCCTCCCAGAGTGCTGGGATTACAGGCATGAACCACTGTGCCCAGCCTGGAATGAAGTTCTGATGTATGCTAGAACATGGGTAAATCTTGACAAGATGATGCTAAGCGAAAGAAGCCAGACACCCGAGACCAGGTAGTCTATGATTCCATTTGTTTTAAATGTTAAGAACAGGGAAATTTATAGAGAAAAGAAGTAGATTAGTGGTTGCCTAGGGATGAGAGGATTAGGAGCGTAGGAGGGTGATCGCTTAAAGGGTTTGTTTTGGGTATGATAAAAATGTTCTAAAATTAATTGACTGCGGTGATGATTGTACTTATTTCTGAATATACTAAAAAAATGAACTTTACATTTCAAATAAGTGAATTATATGATATGTAAATATCTCAATAAAGCTTTTTGTTGTTGTTTTTTGATTTTTTGTTTTTTTAAAGGAGGGTGACTGGGGCACTGAGTGAGGTTAGATCCTGGAGTGTGTTAAACGCCATCCCCCCAATAACTTCCGGGCTGCAGACTGAAAACTGAGTGAGTTCCTTGGGGTTCAGCCAGAGAAACAGTGGGTGCTTTAGGTGGGAGACTCAGCATGCCTGCACCTAGCTGTGGCCACAATGAGAGATAGTCTGAGAAAGTGTGGTCAAGGGCACCATTGCATCTTAAGGGATTGTCACAAAATGTAGCAATGAGAGGAAGATTACTTGCAATATGATCCAACAGTCCCATTTCTGAGTATATACACCCCAAAAGTTGAAAGCAGGGACTTGAACAGATAATTGCACACTCGTGTTTATAGCAGCATTATTCCTAATATCCAAAAGGCAGAAGAAACCCAAGTTCATAGACTGATGAATGGTTAGACAAATATGGTATTGATACACAATTGAACACTATTCTGTCTTTAAAAAGAAGGAAATTCTGACCTACAACATGGATGAACCTTAAAGACATTAGGCTAAGTGAAATAAGCCAGTGATCAAAGGACAAATATCATGTGGTTCCACTTATGTGAAGTACTTACATAAGTACTCACACCAGTACTTACTAGTTATACTAAGTACTCACACCAGTACTTAGTACTTATACTAAGTACTTATACCAATACTTAGAATAGTCAAATTCAGACAGAAAGTAGAATGATGGTTACCAGCAGCCAGGAGAAGGGGGAAACCAGGAGTTAGTATTTAAAGGATACAGAGTTTCAGTTTGGGACAATAAAAAACAAAATCTAGAGATGGAGGGTGATGATATTTGCATAACAATGTGAATGTGTAATGCTACTAAACTGTCACTTTAAAATGCTTAAATTTTTTTGAAGTCAATGGCTTACTGTACAAATAAACTAACTCTATTAAAAAAGGGGGAGTGTCATGCTGTCTATGCAGCCGCTTACTGGGCTTCCTGCTCCCACTCCTCCCTTGGCTCTGCCTTTTCCAAGCTCGATTTTCCAGCCTTCCCAAAGAATCCACGAGCTCCCTGATTTCCTTCCAATGCACTCCTTTTCTGCTCACATTTGCCAGTTACTCCCTGTTTCTTGCAGCCCAGAACCCTGACTCATCCACATCTAGAATAGAATTGGCAAAGCCGAAGTTTCAGGTTATTTTACAGTAGAGCCATTTATTAACAAACCCTAGGGCCAGACTTAATATTATAGATGGGACGGTTTTTTAGGCAAGATTCAGCTTTTCTTAAAGGGATCAGGTCCAGCTGATGGTTCAGGAAAGGTCTGTGCTGTGAAATGCCTTCTTAGTGGGGTGGGGTCCGCTTGCTCTCTCTCTCTCTGCCATCTTCACAAACACAGGCTCTCTGGCTGCAAGACTACCATAGCCATCATTGATTGGCAGCTCTGTCTTTTACCCAAATACGCTGATGGTAATGAAAAGGAAAGGAGCCATCTCAGCCCCCAACTCTCACATCTAAACCAACCCCAGGGGTTCACAGCAGGATTGGGGAGATTTATTAAAAGGAGAAAGAATTAAAAAAAAAAAAAAAAAGAGTTGCCAACCGAAGTTATTCTCTCCATTCTCTACTTGCTCCCATCCCTGAAAAGAAAAGGCCAGTATGGCTTGTCTAAAGACTCATTGCAGGGGCAGGTGGGGCAGTTCGGTGGAAATAACCAAATGGGAGTAGCTAGAAGGAGTGTGGAAAGCAGAAACTAAGCAGAGGGGAATTGACTTCCCCCAGGCATGCATGAGCTTACCCCCCTGTGCGAGGTCCCTTCAGTCAATGGAGAGAACCTCTATCAGGTTGTTGTTATGACCCCCAGAGCAGCAAAGCCTGACATACAGAGACCATGTCTTGGCAGGAACCAGAGCTTATCCGTAGCATCCTGAAACCCAAGGAGCAACTTGAGAGATGCTGAGGATCATGGATGAAAGCCTTAGCTCAGCCTCTGCCCCATTCTTCCCCCATCCACGTACTAACCAGACCCGAGCCTGCCTAGCTTCCAAGATCAGACAGATGGAATACGTTCAAGGTGACATGGCCACAGACAGCTGTGCCACTTTTCTAAGGCCACAGGAGTCCAAGGGCTTTATGACCAAGTGGAGGAGGAGTGAGTTACAGACTCAGGAATCTTTGAAGACTGAACTTTCTACTAGTCTTTGGGTAGGAGCCAAGAGCAACTGAAATTTGATTTTGAGAAAAAAAAGTAATAGCACCTTTGGTGCACCAGAATTTACACTCAGCACACAACTTTTCCATTTTCAACTTCCAGGCTTCACTGTAGTCCCCAATTCTAACTCAAGTCCAATTCTCTTCACTGCAGAAGCAACCTCTCTGTAAGCAAATGCTGTAGAGTGGAGCTATGTTACACGTTTTTTGTTGTTGCTGTTCTTGTTTTCTGGTTCTTGTTTTGAGATGGAGTCTTGCTCTGTCACCCAAGCTGGAGTGCAGTGGCACTATCCTGGCTCACTGCAACCTCCACCTCCCAGGTTCAAGCGATTCTCCTGCCTCAGCCTCCTGAGTAATTTGGATCACAGGTGTGTACCATGACACCTGGCTAATTTTTATATTTTTAGTAGAGACAGGGTTTCACCATGTTGACCAGGCTGGTCTTGAACTCCTGACTTCAAGTGATCCTCCCACCTCGGCTTCCCAAAGTGCTGGGATTATAGACGTGAGTCACTGTGCCTGGCCATTTCTCCCCCCAACTTTTATTTTAGCTTCAGCGGGTACATGTGCAGGTCTTTTACATGGGTAGATTGTGGGTTGCTGGTGTTTGGTTGTATAAATGATTTCATCTCCCAGGTAGTGAGCACAGCACTTGGTAGTAGTTTTTTGACCCCATAACATGTTTTTGATCAAATGAAGTTTGATCTAAACTTGACACAGGTCTAAAGCTGTGCCGCTGTCTCCTTGTCATCCCTGGTTGCTTTGTCTTTGATTGTTATGATTGTTAATTTTATACATCAACATGACTGGCCAAGGAGCGCCCAGATTCAACCCTATTCTGGATGTGTCTGTGAGGCTGTTTCCAGAGGAGATAAGCATTTGAACCTGTGGACTCAGTAAATTGTTCTCCCCAATGTAGGTGGGCATCGTCTAATCCACCAAAGGCCCGAATAGAAAAAACGGCAGAAGATGGAGGAAGCTCCTCCTTTTCCCCTGTCTCACTGCAGAAGCTGGAGCATCTACTCTTCTCTCCTCTTCCCTGCCCTGAGTGACTTTTCCATCACCAGCTCCCCTGGTGCCAGGCCTTCACACTCAGGCTGAATTATGCCATGGGCTTTCCTGGGCCTCAGCTTGCAGTTAGCAGATCATGAACTTCTCCATAATTGCATGAACCAACTCCTTATATTAGGTTGGTCCAAAAGTAATTGCAGGCTGGGAACAGAGGCTCACACCTGAATCCCAGCACTTTGGGAGGCTGAGGCAGTGAGATCCATTGAGGTCAGGAGTTCGATACCAGCCAGGCCAACATGGTAAAACCCTATCTCTACTAAAAATTAAAAAAAAAAAAAATTGTCCAGGTGTGGTAGCACCTGTCTGTAATCCCTGTAATCCCAGCTACTCCGGAGGCTGAGGCAGGAGAATCACTTGAACCCAGAAGATGGAGGTTGCAGTGAGCTGGGATTGCATCATTGCACTCCAGCCTGGGTGATAGAGCAAGACTCCATCTCAAAAAAAAAAAAAAAAAAAAAAAAAAAAAAAAAAAAAAAAAAGTAATTGCAGTTTTTGCCATTGAAAGTAATGATAATTACTTTTGTATTAACCTAATAAATCCTATATATAAGCAGAACCCTACTGTTAGGTTCTGCAGAGAACCCTGACTAATACAAACCTTCCACTAACTTTTGCTCCCAAGTTAGGGCAGCTTTTTTTTTTTTTTTTTTTGAGATGGAGTCTCACTCTTTCACCAGGCTGGAGTGCAGTAGTGCAACGTTGGCTCACCGAAATCTTCACCTCCCAGGTTCAAGTGATTCTTCTGTCTCAGCCTCCCAAGTAGCTGAGACTACAGGTGTGCACCACCATGCCCAGCTAAGTTTTGTGTTTTTAGTAGGGACGGGGCTTCACCATGTTGGCCAGGATGGTCTTGGTCTCTTGACCTCATGATCCACCTGCCTCAACCTCCCAAACTGCTGGGATTACAGGTGTGAGCCACCGGCTGGGCTGCCCTCTCTTCCTAAGAAGGCTTTGTGGGGGCCCTCTGGGATGTTACTAATGCCTGACTAAGTTGGAGGCGCCAGGGATGGGATCAGGTGTCTTTACTTTAATAGCTGCCTCAGGCAGTTCTGAAGCGCAGCTGGGTCTGGGAAGCATTGTCTTGAGCAGAGCTTCTCAGACTTCCCACTTCCTAGCCGCAGAGGAGAATCAGCTGGGAGTCCCTGGAGGGGTTCTGGGTCCACAGCTCCACTGCCCACTAAATGTTGAAATGTTTTCGAAGCCTGGTGTTTTATTCAAACTTATTTTTATTCTGATGTTTGTTTGTTTGTTTGTTTGTTTGTTTGTTTGAGACGGAGTCTCGCTCGGTTGTCCAGGCTGGAATGCAGAGGCAGGATCTCGGCTCACTGCAACCTCCACTTCCTGGGTTCAAGCAATTCTCTGCCTCAGCCTCCCAAGTAGCTGGGATTACAGGTGCCTACCACCATGCCCCCCTAATTTTTTGTATTTTTAGTAGAAATGGGTTTTTTTCATCTTGGCCAGGCTGGTCTTGACCTCCTGACCTCATGATCCACCCACCTCGGGCTCCCAAAGTGCTGGGATTACAGACATAAGCCACCTTGCCCGACCTCTGATGTCTTAAAGCATGAATTCTGCCCTCTCTGACTGATGGCTCATTTTTATTTTATGGCAGTGTTAATAACACCATCTATTATAAATCTAGATTTCCCATCAGTCATCATGTATAACATTTCTACTCTGAAAGTGTCCATGAAAAAACAAGGATGGTACTTTAAATTGATCTGACTCTCACAACAACAGGCATAGTAGTTATAATGAAACAGTACCCATTTTACAGATAAGAAAACTGCAGCTCAGAGAAACAATGCTAGTAAATGACAGCTGCATTAAATTTTTTTTTTTATTGTGTGGGGTAAACTACACATAACATAAAATTTATCCATGTTTAAATGTCATATTCAGTGGTCTTAAATACATTTACAATGTTGTACATCTGTATTAGTTCATTCTCACGCTACTAATAAAGACATACCCTTAGACTGAGTAATTTATAAAGGAAAGAGGTTTAGTGAACTCACAGTTCCATATGGCTGGAAAAGCCTCACAATCATGGAGGAAGGTGAAGGAGGAGAAAAGGCACATCTTACATGGTGGCAGGCAAGAGAGAAGAATGAGAGTGAGCTGGGGGAAGCCCCTTGTGAAACCGTCAAATCTCGTGAGGACTCACTCACTATCATCAGAACAGCATGAGGGTAACCAGCTGAAAATGGTTAAATTACCTCCCCCGGATTCCTTCTGTGACACGTGGGGATTATGGGAACCACAATTTACGATGAGATTTAGGTGAGGACACAGCCAAACCAAATCAACATTCATCATCACTATCTAATTCTAGAAATTTTTCATCATCTTGAACATAACATAAACTCTGTATCAATTAAACACTCACTCCCCATTCTCCCATCCCTCTAGTAGTCACCACTCTTCCCTTTCTGTCTTTATGACTTTGAGTACTCAAGGTACCTCAAGTAAGAGGACTCAAACACAATTTTTTTCCTCTGGTGTCTGTCTTTATTTAGCATGCCTTCAGAGTTCATCCGAATTAAAACTGGGCTCAGTGGCTCACGGCTGTAGTCCCAGCACTTTGGGAGGCTGAGAAAGGTGGATCAGGAGGTCAAGAGATCGAGACTATCCTGGCCAACATGGTTAAACCCCATCTCTACTAAAAACACAAAAATTAGCTGAGTGTGGTTGCACGTGCCTGTAGTCCTAGCTACTTGGGAGGCTGAGGCAGGAGAATCGCTTGAACTGGGGAGGTGGAGATTGTAGTGAGCTGAGATCGTGCCACTGCATTCCAGCCTGGAGACAGAGCAAGACTCCATCTCAAAAACCAAAAACATAAATTCCCGGGCACCTCTGCAGAGTCTAATTTATTGACATTGGAGAGGACCCAGGGATATATTTCAGAAGAGCCCTTGGAGACCTGGAGACATACCCCAGGGTGAGTAGCCAGTGGACCAAAGGCTAGCTAACCCCCACCCCAACACCAGATCTATTCCATTCTAGGGCTGGTAATCATTCTCGGCCAAGGAGTTTAAGTTTCAACTCATTTGTTAAAGGGACAAGGTCTGCACTAAAATGGACTCTAATGACTGTCCAAAGTCTCTGAGAAACAGAGGTCAGTGGTAGGTGGTTGTGCCTTGCTAATGACTCAATAACTGAAGAGAAACATTAGAATGGTGAGCACTCAAGTCCATTTGCATCATGAAACACTGCCAGGCTTGGGAAGTAGTAATAAAAGTCGTTTCAGTGTCTGTGGAAGTAATGGGCCCCTGTTCAGCACCCTTCTGGATCCTATCCCTCATGCATGTCAACATCATGCTCTAGGTGAACACCTGCCCCTTCTCCCAGCACTCCCTGGTCCCTACCTGTCCCCAGCACTTAGTTGCCAGGGTGTGAAGGTGGATTGAGAGCAGAAGAAGAGGAGAGACGCAACACCAGGAAGCAGGCATAGGGAACTAGATCAGATTAATGACACAGGACTCACCTGGGGATCTTGTTAAAATGTAGATTTTGGCCAGGTGTGATGGCTCATGCCTGTAATCTCAGCACTTTGGGAGGCTGAGGCGGGTGCATCGCTTGAGGTCAGGAGTTCAAGACCAGCCTGGCCAAAATGGTGAAACTTCGTCTCTACTAAAGATACCAAAATTAGCCGGGCATCATGGCACATGCCAGCTACTCTGGAGGCTGAGGCAGGAGAATCGCTTGAACCCAGGAGGCGGAGGTTACAGTGAGCCAGGATAGTGCCACTGCACTCCAGCCTGGGCAACACAGCCAGACTGTCTCAAAAAATAAAATAAAACAAAATGCAGATTTTGCTCCATGTCAGGTATGGTGGTAGGACTGGAGATTGCATTTCTAACCAGCTCCCAGGTGATGGATGATACTTGCTTCTGCTGCCGATGTCCCTGTTCCAGAGACCACTCTTTGAATAGCAAGTGTGAGGGGGTTCAGAGGGCAGATTCTGGAGTCAGCATACCTGAGTCTGAATCCTAGCTCTACCCCATAACAACTGCACGACCTTGGGTGAAATACTTAACCTCTGAGAGCCTCGGTTTCTGCCTCTGAGAAAGGGGAAAATAATAGGACTTAGCAAATTGTGAGAATCTCATAGGATAAGGTATAGAAAGCACTTAGCATGATGCCTGGCACATAGTAGAAACTGTTCACTAAGATTAAGAAACAGATTGGGACTGGTGCGGTGGCTCACACCTGTAATCCCAGCACTATGGGGGGCTGAGGGGGTTGGATCATCTGAAGTCAGGAGTTTGAGACCAGCCTGGCCAACATGGTGAAACCCCATCTCTACTAAAAGTACAAAAATTTGCTAGGTGTGGTGGTGCATGCCTGTAATCCCAGCTACTCTGGAGGCTGAGACAAGAGAATCGCTTGAGCCTGGGAGGTGGAGGTTGCAGTGCGCCAAGATTGTGCTACTGCACTTCAGCCTGAGCAACAGTGAGAGACTGCATCTCAAAAAAAAAAAAAAGAAAGAAAGAAAAGAAAAAGAAAGAAAAGAAAGCAGATTGGGTCTGGTGCGGTGGCTCAAACTTGTAATCTCAGCACTGTGGGAAGCCAAGGAGTCAGAATCACTTGAGGCCAGGAGTTCAAGTACAGCCTGGATAACATGTGAACACCCCATCTTTTTAAAAAAAAAAAATAGCATGGTGCGTACCTGTAGTTCCAACTACTCCAGAGGTTGAGGTGGGAGGATTGGCTTGAGCCCAGGAGTTCAAAGTTGCAGTGAGCTATGATTGTGCCATTTTACTCCAGCCTAGATGACACAGTGAGATGCTCTCTTTAAAATAAAAAATAGAGCAGATTGAAGAAAAGGGGTTTCTAGTAGAAACAGAGATGGGAAGAAAGGCAGAAAGTAACTGCTGCATCAGGAACTGAGCTGGCCTCTGGGCATGGCTGTCTCTTCCACTGCTTTTCGGCTCAACCACCCCCTGTGTTACCCTACGTGGAAAATCCTTCTGCTTTGTAATCTGTACTTTTTACAGGGCTTGTTCAGTTGGTGCTGGTATAAAGGCTGAAACCCACATTGCTGGTGGAAACCACCTATGGAGTTCCCTTGAATTTGGTGCCGCTGCACCTGCTCAGCAACCATGCCTTGATGTGCTTTAGATCAGTCTCCCTAAATTACTATCCTGTCGCTTCAGTCCAAGTAGAGAGAAGCCAGTAATGAGTCCAGCCTGATGAACAATTCAGGGAGGAACATTCTTTTCTTCCCCTGGTGAGACTTCATTGACTACCCAGGCAAGATGCAGCAGGAGCTCTGAATTACCATGATCTCGTTAGCAGCTATGGCTTGCTACTGGCAGAGCACGTACATCTTGTGCTGAAGGATGCTGGTAGGGCAGAATCCTCATGAAAGGCAACTGGCCTGACTTTTTTTTTTTCCCAGCCAATTCAAGAGAATTGTCTGTACAGTTCTTAGTCTTATTTCTCCCTGACATTCAAGACTCTGATAGTAGGCTAGCTCCTCTTTATTTGTAACTATCAAAGCCTGGTATAATTCAGTGAGAAAAAACAAATTCTGGTTAGAAAATGTTGCAAACCAACAAACAAAAAATCTTCTCTAATATGTGACCGATCCCCACAGCAGCCACAATGGCTTAGAAGGTATTTGAAGTCTCTTCTAGAGCAGTCTCACGGGGTCTTTTTTTATTATATCAGAAGGATGAAGGATGGGTCAGCTCTTCCAGGGTTCTTATCTTTCATTTCAGGAGTTTTCACTCAAACCTGAGCTTCAGACCTTTTCCATGAAGTTGGATCCAGGTCAGGACCTCGGTCTCTGTTTCCCACCTTTGCGTTTAGGAGAGAAGCTCTAGGGCTGCATGAACCAAGAGATCCTTTTAACAATAAAAATGGGAGGCCAGGCTCAGTGGCTCATGCCTGTAATCCCAGTACTTTGGGAGGCTGAGGTGGGCAGACCACCTGAGGTCAGGAGTTTGAGACCAGCCTGGCCAACATGGCCAAACCCCATCTCTACTATAAATGCAAAACGTAGCTGGGCATGGTGGCACATGGCTGTAGTTCCAGCTACTCTGGAGGCTAAGGCAGGAGAATCTCTTGAATCTGGGAGGTGGAGGTTGCAGTGAGCTAAGATTACTGCCACTGCACTCCAGCCTTGGGTGACAAAGCAAAATTCCATCTCAGAAAACAAAAAAATCCACAATGAAGATGGGACAAAAAAAAAGTACCTCAGTCTGTTCCTTCTGTTATAACACAAATACCTTGGATAGGTTCATTATAAACAACAGGAGTTCATTTCTCACAGTTCTGGAGGCTGGGAGGCTCAGGATCAAGGCACCTGCAGATTTGGTGTCTGGCAAGGGCTGGTCTCTGATTCCAAGATGGAGCCTTGTCATGGAATCCTCACGTGGCAGAAGGGATGAACACTGACTAGATCCTCTAACAGCAGAAAGGCAAACAGTGTCCGAACTTTCTTCCTCAAACCCTTTTATAAGGGCATTCATTTCTTCATAAAGGTCCTGCCTGTTAATACTGTTGAATTGAGGATTAGGTTTTGACATGCCTATTTTGTTGTTGCTGTTGAGACAGAGCCTTGCTCTGTACAGGCTTGAGTTCAGTGTCTCCATCTTTGCTTACTGCAACCTCTGCTTCCCAGTTCAAGCGATTCTCCTGCCTCAGCCTCCTGAGAAGCTGGAACTACAGGCGCCTGGCACCATGCCCGGCTAATTTTTCATATTTTTAGTAGAGATGAGGTTTTACCATGTTGACCAGGCTGGTCTCAAACTCCTGACCTCAGGTGATCCACCTGTCCTGGCCTCCCAAAGTGCTGGGATTACAGGTGTTAGCAACCATGCCCAGCCTATGTTGTTTTTGTTTATTTATTTGTTTGTTTTTTGAGACAGAGCTTTGCTCTGTCACCTAGGCTGGATGGAGTGCAGTGGCAAGGTCTTGGCTCACTGCAACCTCTACCTTCTGGGTTCAAGTGATTCTCCTACCTCAGCCTCCTGAGTAGCTGGGGAATACTGGCGCCTGCCACCACACCTGACTAATTTTTTGTATTTTTAGTGGAGTTGGGGTTTCACCATGTTGGCCAGTCTGGTCTTAATACCTGACCTTAGGTGATCTGCCCACCTTAGTCTCCCAAAGTGCTAGGATTACAAGCATAGGCCACTTTGCTGGGCCTTGGCACGCATTTTGGAGGCACACAAACATTCAGCCATAGCAGGAAGGTTCAGCAGTCCAAGTCCAAATTGGTTTCAGGCAATAGCAGCCCCGATGAATGTAATATTCTAGATGAATCAGTTGTACAGGTAACCTATAGCTTGTGTCTCAAGAGTCAAAACATTTCTCATTTACCCATTTCTCATGCAGATCTTTTTGAAATGCACTTCATACTTTGAATTTTATACGGAAAATTCAATCTATTTTCAATGGATGTTATAATCATCATTATGATATTTATTATTATAGTTACAAGCTCAAGCACTGTTGAAGTGTAGACCCATACACAAAACAGCCTCAGACCTCCAACTTTCATAACTTATCTTTATTGCTTTTAATTGCTAAGTGATGCAGTCTTAAATTTTTTTAAGTTACACTTTTTTTTCTTGTTTTGTTTTGAGACAGAGTCTTACTCTTTCACCCAGGCTGGAGTGCAGTGGCATGATCTTGGCTCACTGCAGCCTCCGCCTCCTGGGTTCCAGCTATTCTCCTGCCTCAGCCTCCTGAGTAGCTGGGATTACAGGTACCCACCACCATGCCCAGCTAATTTTTGTGTTTTTAGTAAAGATGGGGTTTCACCATGTAGGCCAGGCTGGTCTTGAATGTCTGACCCTATGATCCGCCCGCCTCAGCCTCCCAAAGTGCTGGGATTACAGGCGTGAGCCACCACGCCCGGCTCTTCACAAATCTTAATGTTGCCTTCTTTGGGGCAGAATCTCTTCCTGTTCTGCTTAAGGACTTTTAGTGTTCTAAGGAACTACCCAGCCGCTAGATGATTTTGCCCCTAAAATTATGTGCATTTTATCTTAGAACCTTTAAAACAAGACATCTGTCATTTGTTCAAGAAGGGCAATAATAAACTCTGTAGTAAGTAGCAAATTTTGATCCTGAGCAGGTAGCTTAGGACACCAATTTCATTCACTTCCCACCTGTTTTTCTTTTAGGGAATTTAAAAAAATATCACATCCTGAAGACTGAAAAGGGTTTACAGAAAAGCATATACAAGTTCATGAGTACTTTTTCTACTGGGTATATGTGGGCTGTGTGCTGTGGTTTGAGAGCAGCTATCCAGACTCATAGAAGTGTTCTCATAAGTTGCAAAGCAGGTACAACTCTAATTGAATTTGTTCTGCTCAGATGACATACTCTCCAGGAAAAAAAAGTGTTTTCCTGCTTTGAAATTGGTTTGCTGGTGTTCCGCCAAATGGAAGCCTTAGAGTAAAGACATCAACTTTAATTATTCATTTCTATTTGCTTAAAGAAATATTCTTATGTGACATACATATGTTCACACATTTCCTTGTTGTAACAGCGTAAACTAAATAAGTCACTTTCACATGTAAATGAAACTCCGTGAGTTATTATTGCTAACTTGTGTTCTCTAGATTATTCAGCTGGAGAAAAGGTAGTGATTAGGTAATGGAGAAGAATTACGGAATGACAGATGAGGATCTTTTTAGTGTTTTTTTTTTTTTTTCAAGTAGACAGGAAAAAAGGCACAGGCTACCATCTGCTATTGCTGATGATATTACTGAGGCATTGACACATCTCTATCTATAGAGATTTATTAATGTGCAACTGGTTCTACCACTTAGTTCAGTCTACAGAACCAAAATGAGGCTTCAATTCGGCTCAGTTCACTGTTACCCAAGGCATACATGTTAGGGTCTGTTCTGCCATCTGGTGTTCATTGAAGAAAACATCGCGGAGGCATTGTGAGATAAATAGACAGTGCTTCCCATGTTGGTGCTGGGTGTTACAACCTCAATGAAAAGCAATTCCAGAATCTCTGCCAAATTCCAATAGGAGATAATTTGAGAGTATATGTTAAGAGGAAAAATACACACACCCTTGGACTACCAATTTTGCTTTTATGAATTCTTCTTTTGGACATATTTGTACATGTGCACAAAGACATGTATATAAAAATATTCCTAGCAGCCACTGTTTGTGATAGCAGAAGACCAGAAACAAGCTAAACATCCATGAGTAAGGTACTGATTAAATAAATCGTGATATATTCCTGCAATGGATATACAGTGTAGTTGTTTGAAAAATAAGCCAAATCTATATTTGCAGATATGAGATGATCACCAAGATGCAAATTATCAAGACTTCAGAGGGAGAGGGACTTTCTTTTCACCTCTGCAGTGGAAGGCACCTCTGAGCCCCAAGTGATGAGAGAGGGCTTATACTCCCTCTCTGGACTGTTATATTCTTATATTCCAGGAATGAGCTCTGCTGTAGTATCACCTCCTCAGAGAGGCCTGCCCTGATTGCCCCATAAAAATCGCACCTTCTTCCATCGCTTGCCATTCCTTTTACCCTGCTTTTTTTCCCCTTTTCTTTCTTTTTTAAAAAAAAATTAAAATTTTTATTTATTTATTTATTTTTATTCAGATGGAGTCTCACTCTGTTGCCCAAGCTGGAGTGCAGTGGCGCAATCTCGGCTCACTCTAACCTCTGCCGCTCAGCTTCAAGTTTTTCTCATGCCTCAGCCTCTTGAGTAGCTGGGACTACAGGTGCCCACCACCATACATGGCTAATTTTTTTGTATTTTTAGTAGAGACAAGATTTCACCGTGTTGATCAAGGTGATCTCCAACTGCTGACCTCAGGTGATCTGCCCACCTTGGCCTTCCAAAGTGCTGGGATTACAGGTGTGAGCCACCATGCCTAGTATTTTTTTTTTTTAAGATGGAGTCTCACTCCGTTGCCCAGGCTGGAGTGCAGTGTCACAGTCTCGGCTGACCGCCACCTCCGCCTCCTGGGTTCAAGCAATCCTCTCACCTCAGGTTCCTGAGTAGCTGGGACTTCAGACACACACCACCACACCCGGCTAATTTTTGTATTTTTTGTAGAGACAGCATTTTGCTATGTTTCCCAGGCTGATCTTGAATTCCTGAGCTCAAGTGATCCATCAGCCTTGACCTAAAGTGCCAGGGTGCCAGGCGTGAGCCACCGTGCCTGGCCTACCCTGCTTATTTTTCTACATAGCACTTACCTTAACCCTTCATCTATTTGTTTGTTCTTTATTTATTTATTTATTTTGTCTTTCTTCTCCCACTGTGATGTCAGCAACTTCAGGGTAGAGATTTTACCCGCTGTGTTTACAACTGTGTTGGCACGTGCTTGACCTTGAAGCACAGTCCTGGAGTAAATGCATACGTGGATGAAGGGTGGGGAAGAGAGAGAGCTGCTGACACAGGTCAGCAGAGCCAGGTCATGCACGGCCTGTAGACCAGGATGGGGAGTTTGCATTTTGTTCTAATTTTTTCTTTTTTTTGAAATGGAGTTTCATTCTTGTCGCCCAGGCTGGAATGCAATGGCATGATCTCAGCTTACAGCAACCTCCACCTCCTGGGTTCAAGCGATTCTCCTGTCTCAGTCTCGCAAGTAGCTGGGATTACAGGCATGCGCTACCATGCCCAGCTCATTCTGTGTTTTTGGTAGAGATGTGTTTCCCAAGGTTGGTCAGGCTGGTCTCGGACTCCTGACTTCAAGTGATCTGCCTGCCTTGGCCTCCCAAAGTGTTGGGATTACAGGTGCGAGCCACCGCACCCGGCCATTTTGTTCCAATTTTAATGGGGAGCCATGGAGCATCTAAGCAGAAGAGTGACCCAATCTGATCATTCAGTTGAACTTCCAGGTCCTAGAACTTGATGTTATGATTGACAGGATGCACCTCACTTCTTGAAGAAACCTATTTCACTGCTGAAAGTCTTTAATTATTAAACCTTAGGCCAGGCGCCATGGCTCACACCTATAATCTTAGCACTTTGGGAGGCTGAGACAGGTGGATCACTTGAGCTCAGAAGTTCAAGACCAGCCTGGGCAACATGGTGAAATCTGTCTTTACAAAAAAATTTAAAAATTAGCTAGGTGTGGTGGCAAGCACCTCTAATCCCAACTACTTGGGGGGTTGGGGGGTAGGGGCTGAGGAAGGAAGACTGTTTGAACCCCAGAAGTCAAGGCTGAAGTGAACTGAGATTGTGCCACTGTACTCCAGGCTGGGGTACAAAGTAAGACTGTCTCAGAAAAAAAAAAAAAAAAAAAAAAAAAAAAAAAAAAAAAAAGAAGAAGAAACCAAAAAACCATTTTTTTTTCACACATTGAATCTTTCTTTCTTCTCTATAACTGGTACCCCGTACCCAAAGTCTGTGCTCAGAAACCACTGAAAAACAAGTTTAAAACTCCTTTCACATAATGGTTTTCAAATGATTTGGAGACTTTCTTAGTGTTCTCCAGGGTAAGCCTCCATGATTCTTTGACTTATTATCCTGTTACATGACTTTCAGAGTTTTCCTTGTCTTTCAGAGAGGTCTGGCTTTTCAGTATGCTCCTGAAGAGCTGCCAAACTTTGGTCTGATCAACACGGTACAAAGCAGTGATTGTGTTCAAGACTGGAGTTTTCTGTGCCTGCGAACACAGCCTAATTCAATTACACTTCAGCTGTGTCACTAGCAGGTCAGGCTAAACTCACGGTTCATGGAAACATCTGGAACTTCTTCAAGCTGGTGCTGCTTCCTCTTCCACTTCACCTGCATGCTGAGATTTACAGTGATCTTGTGAAATGTATCCTGTGGTTTCTGGCTCAAGTGGTAAGCTTTTTGAGGTCAACTCTGCATTCTTTGTTCAACATCTGAAAATTTGTAGTTTTATTCTTATTCTTTATCCAATTTGTTGAAAATATTTAACAGAATAGAACTGAGGAAATAATTCAATAGTCTTTTTTTTTTTTTTTTTTTTTTTTTTTTGACACAGAGTCTCACTCTGTTGCCCAGGCTGGTGTGCAGTGGTGTGATCTCTGCTCACTGTAACCTCTGCCTCCCAGGTTCAAGAGGGTCTCATGCCTCAGCCTCCCGAGTAGCTGGGATTACAGGCATGTACCACTACACCCAGCTAAATTTTTTGTATATTTGGAAGAGATGTGGCTTCATAATGTTGGCCTGGCTGTTCTTGAACTCCTGATCTCAGGTGATCCACCTGCCTCAGCCTCCCAAAGTGCTGAGATTACAGGTGTGAGCCACCGTACCCAGCCTATTGTCTTGTTCTTGAAATTTTTTCTTTTTCATTTTTTTTCCAAGACAGAATCTTGCTCTGTCACACAGGCTGGAGTGCAGTAGCACAATCTCGGCTCACTGCAACCTCCACCTCCTGGGTTCAAGGAATTCTCCTTCCTCAGCCTCCCGAGTAGCTGGGATTACAGGCACCCACCACCATGCCCTGCTAATTTTCGTATTTTTAGTAGATCGGGTTTCACCATGATGGCCAGGCTGATCTCGAACTCCTGACCTCAGGTGATCCACCCACCGTGGCCTCCCAAAGTATTGGGACGACGGGCATGAGCAACTGTGCCTGGCCTGAATTTTTGTCTTAACTGTTAACTCTTAAAATGATGAACTTGCGGGTAGAAGAGTATATTTGTGTGTATGTCGCATGAGGGTATTTAGCTGTGGGATATTGGCAGAGAGATAAAAGTGAAGATTTTCCAACAGAACAAGTCGATGAAGGGGACATGTCATGTTGAAGAAAATTAATGAGAGAACACATAGAAACAAACGGGAAAGCACAGAAATTCTTGACAGGTTAAATAATAAGTTGAATTTCTCTTGATCTAGGAGACACGGGCAGTCATCTATCAAGCTCCTTGATGTATTTGTGCTTGTTCACATATCTGGATATTGTGAACCCAGAAAATCTGAGACAGGTGTCAGTTAATTTAGAAAGTTTATTTTGCCAAGGTTGAGGACGCAGCTGTGACACAGCCACAGGAAGTCCTGATGACATGTGCCTAAGGTGGTCAGGGCACAGCTTGGTTTTATACATTTTACGGAGACAGGAGACACCAAACACTCTCTTTAAGAAATACATTGGTTTGGTCTAGAAAGGTAGGACAACGTGAAGAAAAGGCAGGAAGACCCAAAGCAGGGAGGTTACATTCTTTTGAGTTTTTGATCAGCCTTTCCAAAGAAGGCAATCAGACATGCATCTCTCACAGTGAGCAGAGGGGTGACTTCGAATAGAACGGAAGGCAGTTCCCAGCTTGAATTTTCCTTAATAATTTTGGGAGCACAGGATAGCTTCCTTTCATAATATCATAAGACTGCTTCTTAAGATTCATGATCCCCTTGAAAGGGCAGTATGAATCAACATCAGTGGGTGTTCATACTTACTTTGAACTTAAATATTTAGGCCAGGTGGGGTGACTCAAGCCTGTAATCCCAGCACTTTGGGAGGCTGAGGCTGAGGCTGGTGGATTGCTTGAGGCCAGGAGTTCAAAACCAGCATGGGAAGCATGGCGAAATTCAATTTCTACCAAAAACAAACAAAGAAAAATAATGACAACAACAAAACAACCACACTCAATGCAGGGTGTGGCATGCACCAGTAGTCCCAGCTACTTGGGACACTGATCAGGGAGGATCACTTGAGCTTGGGAGTGTTAAATACATGAGTTCTAAGTCTCTCTTCAAAGATTCAGTATGTCAGTATGTTCAGTTTCCCTGTTCTTTGTTCTCCATTGTAAAGTTTAAATTCCTCATCTCCTTGCCCCTGGTTTCAGTAAACAACCTTCTCACCGGCTCTAATCAGTAGTTCACATCTGTTCCCCTCGTCACCTATTTCGTCCTAGTCACTCCTGGTCACCTGCTCTGACTTGAGTCACCTTTAGTTACCTGTTCCATAACCATCTTTCCTGTCAAAACTGCTCACCTGGCCACTCTGGCTCATACCTCTGCTCTGTTGAAAATAGCAATCAGAATTAGCTTAGACTGTGCTGTCTAACCCTAGCCAACAGGGGAACACACAGCAGTAGGGGCTACCTGTGTCAGGGATAAGAACTCCTTCCCCTCCCTTGTTCAGCTGTGCGTTCACCATTGCTCCATCCATGAGATGCACCTTTCTGTAGAAGTAAATCGCCTTGCTGAGAAAATTTACGTTCAAGTGCTTTTTCTTTTGTAGCACCAAAAGTTTATTTCTAACAGGGGGTTGAGGATGCAGTGAGTGGAGATTATGCCACTGTACTCCAGCCTGGGTGACAGAGTGAGACCCTGTTTCAAAAATAAATAAATAAATAAACTTAAAGATTTAAGATTAAAACACATAGCAATAGTTGATGTTTGTGGGAGACATTTGTGCCTCTGCTTTCTTAAAAAATAATGAATTATTCTTCAAGTCTTCATTTACGTTTCACATAATCTAGACCTATGGCAGCTAATAAACCCCTGTGGAGTTTGGGTGTTTCATGTTATGGCTATTGAGCAGAACTGTTCATATACAGTTTGTACAAACAGCTGTCAAATCATCTGGAAGTACCATATCCCAATCCACAGTTCAGTATCTTACTCCCAAGGACACCAGTAGACAAGTCACCAAATGCTTTGCTAAAAGAAGGACACACGTGATAGCTAGAGTGTTTCCCTTTTTCTGCTAACCTAATAATGATGTCAAAAAACAGAATTGGATTTAATTGGTTGAAACCTTCAAATATTTGAAGAGAGTTCATGTTGTTTTTCAGTCATCATTCCACATTCATCTGCATACCCATAAACCATTTGTTTAACCGCTGGGCTGTGGATTTATGTCAAACTTACTGAGGCTTGGTTGTCAGAACCTATGTTTTCCTCGTGTGTCTTCAGGCATCTCTCCTGTTCATCATTTTTAAAAATCAGTTTTTTTCCTCCCATCATGAAATAGTAAAACACATTATGTAAAATTTGAAAATAGAGAAACAAAAAAAAATCTCCTTTTAACTCAAATACTCAATATTTTGGCACACTAACGTCCAGCATTTTTTTCTAGATATGCTCTTGTTTAAAAAAATTATTTTTATTTTAAGTTCCAGGGTACATGGGCAGAATGTGCAGGTTTGTGTACATGTGTGTATATTCTTAACAGTATCACAATGTTGTACATATATTTTTTAAAAAATTGAGATTGATTTTAGCTCTGTTGCACAGGCTAGAGTACAGTGGCGTGATCTCAGCTCATTGCAACCTCTGCCTGTGGGTTCAAGTGATCCTCCTGCTTCAGCCTCCTGGGTAGCTGGGACTACAGGCACGTGTCACCACGTCTGGCTAATTTTTATGGTTTTGGTACAGATACGGTTTCACCATGCTGCCCGGGCTGGTCTCAAAATCTTGAGCTTAAGTGATCTGTCTGCTTCAACCTCTCAGAGGGCCAGGATTAAAGACGTGAGCCACCTCACCCCACTGTACATGTATTTTACATGTACAATTGTACATGTACAGCCAATTGTACATGTATTTTAAAATAAAATTTTCATGTTATTAGATTGTCCTCCTTACCATCCTATTAGCTTTTTCCTTAGGATAGAGTCCTAGATGTGGAATTACTTAAGCAAAAGCTAAAACATATTTAAGGACCTTCAAACATACTGGCTAGTTGCCTTCCTGAAAGGTTAGCTCAATTTTTGATCCCACTTGCAAGGATGAAGATTCTAAACATAACATAAGGTTAAAAGCTAACAAAGAGAGAGACTGATTATTTAATTGTGAGTTTTCTTCTGGCTTATTGGTATAGTTTGAATATTTGTGCCCCCAAATCTCATGTTGAAATGTAACTCCCAATGTTGAAGGTGTGACCTGGTGAGAGGTGAATGGATTATGGGCAGATTTCTCAGGAATGCTATAGCACCATTTCCTTGGTGCAAGGGAGTGAGTCCTCATGAGATCTGGTTGTTTAAAAGTGTGTGGCACCTCCTCCCAGCTCCTTCTCTTGCTCCCTGCTCCGTCTTCACTTTCTACCATGAATAAAAGTTCCTTGAGGCCTCTCCAGAAGCCCAGCTAATTTTTGTATTTTTGGTAGAGGCAAGGTTTCACCATGTTGGCCAGGATGGTCTCGATCTCTCTTTTTTTTTTGTTTTTTGTTTTTTGTTTTTTGAGATGGAGTTTCACTCTTGTTACCCAGGCTGGAGTGCAATGGCATGATCTCGGCTCACTGCAAGCTCCGCCTCCTGGGTTCAAGCAATTCTCCTGCCTCAGCCTCCCAAGCAGCTGGGACTACAGGCACGCACCACCATGCCCAGCTAATTTTTGTATTTTTAGTAGAGACAGGGTTTCACCATGTTGACCAGGATGGTCTTGATCTCTTGACCTCATGATCCACCTGCCTCAGCCTTCCAAGTGCTGGAATTATAGGCATGAGCCACTGAGCCTGGCCGGTCTCAATCTCTTGATCTCACGATCTGCCCACCTCAGCCTCCCAAAGTGTTAGGATTACAGGCATGAGCCACTGAACCTGGCTGGGGGTTTTTATTTATTATCTCCATTTTAGATATGAAAACTTGACTAGAGAATGTTACTTGCCCAAGATGACACAGCTACTAAGAGGCAGAGTCAGGACTCCAACTCAAGTATACAGTGATTAAGACCTCTGTCCTTAGCCATGACACCACACTCTCACCACAGTGATGATCTTGCCCCCATTCTCTGATGGAGTCATTCCATGAAGAGCCAGAGACTATGCTCCTTTTCCTATTTGGGTGCACATCATCTTCCACAGACTCAGTACCGCAATTATATCTAAGGACCTTTCTCCAAATCCAATCTAACACTGAACGTAGGGGTTGGTGAATCTGCCTAGCAAAATTCCTGCCAGTTTCTAAGTAACGTCCTTGGCCCTTAGCTGGGATTCCATTCTTCTGGCATTTCAAGCCATGATTTGGGGGGAAAGGGGAAGGAAATTCTTCTCCTGTAATCCATGCTTCATCATGGTGGCCAATTTCATATTGTTCATCTTATAGAAATGTCTCCCACTCACTAACACCACAGAAGATGCCATTGGTTTAGAGAGTGGAATGAATGGAAGATGAGTTTATATGGCAACGTACTATGGTTTTTCTTCTTCCAGTCTCTCTCTCCCTGTACTACTCCCTGATCCCAATGTGTCGCCTACACTGCTATCAATATTCTTTCTAACATACAAACCTGATCCTTTTCCTCCCCTTCACCGCCTTCAAGATGAGTTCTAATTCCTAAACGTAGCTTACAAGAGTCTTTGTCAGCTGGGCTCAGTGGCTCACGCTTGTATTCCCAGCACTTTGGGAGGCCAAGGCAGGCAGATCACTTGAGGCCAGGAGTTCGAGACCAGCCTGGCCAACATGGCAAAACCCTGTCTCTATTAAAAAAACAAACATTAGGCCCAGTAGTATAGCTCTGTAGCTAAGGCTCTGTCCTTTCACAGTGATGGCCTGTGTTCAATTCCTGGATTAAAGAATGAGTACTTTCTGGTTAATATCTGTGTGCCTTTTGTGGCTGGACATGATGGCTCGTGCCTGTAATCCCAGAACTTTGAGATCAGCCAAGGCAGGCGGATCACTTGAGGTCAGGAGTTCAAGGCCAGCCTGGCCAACATGGTGAAACTCTGTCTCTACAAAAAATACAAAAGTTAGCCAGGCATGGTGGTGTGCCTGTGGTCCCAGCTACTCAGGAGGCTGAGGCAGGAGAATCGCTTCAACCTGGGAGGAGGAGGTTGCGGTCAGCCAAAATCCCACCACTGCATTACATACAGCCTGGGCCACAGAGCAAGACAAATTAGCCAGGTATGGTGGCAAACACCTGTAATCCCAGCTACTCAGGCTAAGGCAGGAGAATAGCTTGAACCCGGAAGGCAGAGATTGCAGTGGGCTGAGATCACACCACTGCACTCCAACCTGGGCAACAGAGAGAGACACTGTCTCAAAAAAAAAAAAAAAAAGCCTCTGTCATCCAGTTCCCACCCCCTCTCCAGCTTTGCTTCCTGCTAGTCCTTATCTGAAATATTCTGCACCGGCAACACTCAACAATTTGCAACTGTTGGGAGCATGATGCTGTTTCATGCCTCTGTGCTTTGGCAACGACCTGGAACATCCTCATCATTATTACTGCATCCTTCTGTGCAGGGATATACACGCACCTGACACTTTCTTCTGTGATTGTATTTGCAGCATTGTACCTCAGTCTTAGAAAACTGTGAACTCCTTACAGGCAATAGTCAATTCTTGTTTATTTCTGAAATTCCACTCTCAACCACAAAGTACAGCTTAGTAAGGGCTTTGTAAGAGTTTGTAAAGAAAAAAAAAAAAAAGAAAGAAAGAAAAAGAAAAGAAAGAAAGATTGGGCATGGTGGCTCATGGCTGTAATGCCAGCACTTTGGGAGGTTGAGGCGGGCAGAGCACTTGAGGCCAGGAGTTAATGACCAGTGTGGGCAGCATAGGGAGACCCCCACCTCTACAAACAGTAAAGGAATAAAAAATAAGGCTGGATGTGGTGGCTCACGCTTGTAAACCCAGCACTTTGGGAGGCAGAGATGGAAGGATTACTTGAGGCCAGGAGTTTGACACCAGCCTAGAAGATATGGCGAAACCCTGTCTTTACCAAAAATACAAAAAATTAGCCAGACGTCGTGGTGCAGTGACCTGTGATCACGCCACTGCACTCCAGTCTGGGCGACAAAGTGAGACCCTGCCTTAAAAAAAACCCCAAAACCCAAATACATAAGTAAATAAATGCATTAATGGCATTTGGGAGAAACTTCAAAAGAGACTCAGAGCTGTGTAATATTCAAAATACAGAAAATAGTCTCACTTTGGCAAGAGAGAAAACTGTATGTGGCGGAACCCTGTTAGTTGAACTTGTCTTAGGTAAGCATGGACAAGCTAGATCAGTGGGTCTTTATCCCTACTTCAATCATACTTACCTGAACAATTATTTTAAAAAGCACTGTACCCAGAAATTATGAGTATTGGTATTTTTAACCAACAATCGGGAGAATCCACTATGCAGCTGAGGATAAGAATAACTACTCTAGATAAAAATAGAAATTGCAACATATGGATATGAGTTTTTTCACGGTAAAAGCTATCTGTATTCGGAGAATCTCAATGTCCACATAGAAATGCGCTAGTGTGGACTTAGGTCCAATACACATTTCTAGACACATTTAATCATGCCCGTTAAGCCCTGTGACATGCTTATACCCCTTATAAATGCATATATAGATCCTGATATATTTTATCATAAAGGGAAGGCACTTGGATCTTTTCTCTGAAATGTTGATAGAGATTGACTAGAATTCCAACCCAGAAAGAGACAACATTGAAAGTAGTTTTTGGTTTTTTTAAAAAATAAACTGTTGCTAAATGTTTAATGTTGTGGTCAAAGTCTCTGCTTGGGAAGTAAATAAGAACATTTTTGAACATGTGATGCAATGTAGTTTCAGGAATACAGAAACCTTGGACTGTGAATCCAGGTCTCTATTGTTTAGTTTACAAATTAGGATAAGAAACGCTATAAAGTCATTAACAATTTCAAAAGACGAGGTCCTATGTTACTTGTGAAAAAAATGTTGTTATTTTATATATTCTTAAATTCTCAGATATGCCTGATCATGATTGTTAAAATATATTAACAGCGTGTTAAGTGTAACATTAAATCCAAGAGTGGCCAACCTTTGCTGGTGAGTATAAACCCCCAAAATACAAGACAGCCACTTGATTTGCCAAAATTCCATAGATTTTTTTTCTTAATGGTTTTCCATTTGCGCTGCCAAATAAAATTTCAATGGTAAGTTTAAGTGTGTCCTTAAAACTGTCACTTAACATTGGTTGGCATCCAGCCCCTCAATTATTATTATAGGTTAGTTTTGGGAATATGAATTAAAGTACGTGGAGGGAAGATAGATCAGTCAATGGATCAACCAGCTGGTGCTAAAGTTACATGGACTAATTTTTACCTCTGGAAGGTGAAAATAATTGAAAGATAGAATTGCATTTTATCTCCCTAAGAGACTTCTTCATTAGGGCCATGTGTGTTTCTGGGAGAGTTTTAGGAATATCTTGTTGTTCTCAGACATGTTCAAGTTCGGCGGGAGGCAGTGGCTCACGCGTGGAATCTCAGCACTTTGGGAGGCTGAGGGCAGATCACTTGAGTCCAGGAGTTTGAGACCAGCCTGGCCAACATAGTGAAACTCTGCCTCTACTCAAAATACAAAAATTATCTGGGCATGATGGTGAGCTAACAATAATCGTAATGCTAAAATTATGATTAATAAATTAATCGGCCAGGTGCGGTGGCTCAAGCCTGTAATCCCAGCACTTTGGGAGGCCGAGGCGGGTGGATCACGAGGTCAAGAGATTGAGACCATCCTGGTCAACACGGTGAAACCCCGTCTCTACTAAAAATACAAAAAGTTAGCTGGGCATGGTAGTGCATGCCTGTAATCCCAGCTACTCAGGAGGTTAAGACAGGAGAATTGCCTGAACCCAGGAGGCGGAGGTTGCGGTGAGCCGAGATCGCGCCATTGCACTCCAGCCTGGGTAACAAGAGCGAAACTCCGTCTCAAAAAAAAAAAAATTAATTAATCATAAGTATAGTAATCATAATTTATTAATTATGCAGATTACATTCATTAGTTTTGTATTTAATTGTACAAACAAGGGACATTTTTGCTAGGCAAAGAGTAAACATCAAAGTGTAATCACAAACACATGTGACGGCCCGCAAACGCTGTCAAACTCAGTTTGATTTAGTGTTTTCTCCATTTTCCTGTCACCATTATTTTGCATAATTTTTCAAAGTTCAGTAGCTGGGAAATAGGAGCTGAGTGTCCATGAAGGCAGGGTGGGTAGGGCCAAGCTTGCATTCCTTTTTGGGGGGGTGATGCAAATAAAACTTGAGGCCTCATATCCAGTTTAAAAATCACACCTCATTAAAAGGACTCTCAAGAAAACCATGAAAAAGGTACATCTTTCTTTCTTTTTCTCTGTCTCTCTCTCTCTTTCTTCCTTCCTTTTTCCTTCCTTCTTTCCTCCCTCTTTCTTTTCTTTCTGCCTTCTTTTTCTTTCTTTCTTTTTCTTCTTTATTAGTTTTTAAATGATTTCAAATCTCAAACATACAGAAAAGTTGCAAGAATAGAACACAAACTTCCTTGTTCTCTTTACCCAGAGACCCTAGACCCTCCCATTCAAGGGTCACCAAATGCCCCCTCGGACCCATACTGTGCACTCACTTCTCAGGTCCCCCTGGGTTCCCTAGGTCTTTCTTTGCCTTTTGTGGCATTTGCCCTTTTGAAGCCGACAGGGCAGCCATTTCGAACGGCGTCCTTTGATTTGTGTGCACAGTGCTTTCTCATGCCACAATCCAGATTGCTCTGCTTTTGGCAGGAATACCACAAGAGTGATGCCGTGTGCTTCCCCGTGCATCCTCTGTTGGGGGGCATACATGCCAATTTGTCCCATTATTGGTGACATTAATTTTTTTTTTTTTTTTTGAGACAGAGTTTCGCTCTTGTTACCCAGGCTGGAGTGCAATGGCGCGATCTCGGCTCACCGCAAACTCCGCCTCCTGGGTTCAAGCAATTCTCCTGCCTCAGCCTCCTGAGCAGCTGGGATTACAGGCACGCGCCACCACGCCCAGCTAATTTTTTGTATCTTTAGTAGAGACGGGGTTTCACCTTGTTGACCAGGATGGTCTCGATCTCTTGACCTGGTGATCCACCCGCCTCAGTCTCCCAAAGTGCTGGGATTACAGGCTTGAGCCACCGCGCCCGGCCGGTGACATTAATTTTGATTACTTACTTAAGATGATGTCTACCAGGTTCTTCCCCTCTAGGTTTCTCTTTCCTTTTTAGTAAAGAATTATTTTATGTGGAGACACTTTAAGGCTGTATGAACATTTCTCATCCTACTTGTCTCCCCTGGTTTTGGCATCAATTGATATTTCTTTGCCAGAATTACGTATTTCTATGATTATTTCCAAATTATGATTTTCTAAGTCCAGTATTTCTACTATATTAATTCTGTGGCATTATACTCTAAGGAAGAGCTTTCTTCTCTCTCCACATATTTGTTAATCTGTTTATTACTCTCACCATGGACTTGCTGATTCCTATGTTATTCAGTGGATTATAATCCGTTGCTATTGTTACACATTTGGACATGCAAATTGTAACAGATTTGACCAGAGAAAGCCCCTTTCTGTTTTTTTTTTTCTTTTCTTTTCTTTTTTGAGACAGAGTCTCACTGCGTTACCCAGGCTGGAGTACAGTGTCACGATCTTGGCTCACTGCAACATCTGCCTCCCTGGTTCAAGTGATTCTTCTGCCTCAGCCTCCCAAGTAGCTGGCGCCACCATGCCCGAATAATTTTTGTATTTTTGGTAGAGACGGGATGTCAGCATGTTGGCCAGGCTGATCTGTAACTCCTGACCTCATGCTCCACTTGCCTCAGCCTCCTAAAGTGCTGGGTTTACAGGCATGAGCCACCATGCCAGGCCAAGAGAGGTCCTTTCAAATGGCTCCGCTGTCCTTTGGACATGTCCCTATCATTCTCTGAGCATTACCTAAGTTGTTCAAAATGGTGTTCCAGGCTTATCTTGTACTTTTTTCTGACTCAGTTCAAGAATCAGCCAATTTTCCAAGGCGCTTTGGTGTGTTTCCATGATGAATTTTGTTCATTTATTTAGACCAGGCGTCCCCAAACTTTTTACACAGGGGGCCAGTTCACTGTCCCTCAGACCGTTGGAGGGCCGCCACATATTGTGCTCCTCTCACTGACCACCAATGAAAGAGGTGCCCCTTCCTGAAGTGCGGCGGGGGGCCAGATAAATGGCCTCAAGGGGCCGCATGCGGCCCGCGTGCCGTAGTTTGGGGACGCCTGATTTAGACAGAGTTTCGCTCCGTTGCCCAGGTTGGAGTGCAGGGTTGGGATCACGTCGGCTCACTACAACCTCCGCCTCCCAGGTTCAAGCAATTCCCCTGCCTCAGCCTCCTGAGTAGCTGGAATTACAGGCATCTGCCATCATGCCTGGCTAGATTTTGTAGTTTTTGTAGAGACAGGGTTTAGTTGAGGTTTTTCTAGAGACAGCCTAGCCATGTTGGCTAGGCTGGTCTTGAACTCCTGACCTCAAGCTATTTGTCCACCCAGGCCTTCCAAAGTGCTGGAATTACAGGCATTTGCCACCATGCCCGGCCGAGAATTGCATTTAGCAACCAGGATTTGGGCACTGTGTGTGCCGTTGCTGCTGGATATACTGCTGCTCCCAGGTTATCCTAGTGGACAGAACTAAGAATTATATGTCTATTCAGGCGTATATTCACACATATGTGCATACCAGTCTATCTATGTTTATTTCTGTATCTGTATATAGATGCACAATTTGTACTGTCTCCATTTTCGATCCAACACCTCAAAGTTCATGCTAGCTTTCCTTCTTTCCACATCGTTACTTCTCTTAGTGAGAAACCTGACCCCCATTATCCTCAACATATTTGCTTGTTTGCTCAATTCCCCATAGGTAGCTAAGCTTGTGACACCACTGTGCTGTCATCCCTACACCGAGAACCATGACTGCCACCTTCAGGTTTTCCTCGTGATCTTCAGACTGAATTAGGATGAAAAGAAGGAGGTAGGGAGGGAGAGAGAGAAGGAAGGAAGGAAGGAAGGAAGGAAGGAAGGAAGGAAGGAAAGAAGGAAGGAAGGAAGAAAAGGAAGGAAGGAAAGAAGGAAGGAAGGAAGGAAGGAGGGAAGGAAGGAGGGAAGGAAGGAAGGAAGGAAGAAAGAAGGGAGGGAAAAAAGGAGGAAAGGAGTGTCTAGTTTTCCAATTGAGGTATAATTAAGGAAATGCACAGATCTTAAATATTTGGCTTGATGACTTTTGAAAATTGCATGTACCCAAGTAACAACCACCTAAAACAGAATATAAACTATTTCTACCTCCCCACCCCAAGTTTCGTCATGCAAAGGAGCCCATCCCGCCATGAAACCATTTAAAACCCCTCTCCTTGTTTTCTCCTCTCAATATCAAGCACTCAGTTTGTAGCTGTTGCCAAAAATGTTCTCTTCTCAATTTTAACCTGTTTTCAAATTTTCTTTAACCGATGCCCAACCTGTTTGTTTCTCTCTCCTTTTCCCCATCGACTTCAGATCTTACTATATAGAACAACTTGGCGCCTCCCGACTTCATTAGTTTTCTTTCTTCTTCACTCATCGAGGAAATTCTCCACAATAAAGCAGAACCTAGGAGTTACCCAGAGAACAAGAATCTCCTTCCCCATAGAAGGACAAAAGGGGAAGGACCACTGTTATTTCACTTTAGCAGCAGCACACACGTCTCTTCTTATCATGGAACACAATGTTCATTATAAGTGTAGTTTAAGCATCATCTGCCTGACAGATGGAGGTTTCTCAAGCTGATGTGTCTCAAGGCACTTTAGATATGTGGATATAAACCAAGGTCCCCCAAATGAAAGGAAGGAGGCAGCCATTAATAGTTGTGCCTGGCAGGGACTTAAAGTCAGGCGGAGGAGCGGGAATGCTTTATAATAGAGAAAAGGGAAGGCTTCGGGTGTGCTCCAGTGGATTGCTGGTATGGGGAAGATGGAGGGAAACTAACTAGAAGCGGGGTGTCCAGGTGATTGGTTAGATACATATGTTTGGATTTCTCTGGTTGGCCTTAAGTTGGGCCAATTGCTGGCTTTCTAGACTGGTTGCTACGGATGTGTGGATCAGGGTCTGTTTTCGCATATGGCCTGGACATTGTCCATTTAGATATCAATTTTTTTTTACAGCAAATCATGTAGAAGAGAACCAGCGAATCAAGGACTCCCCCACGACCCGAACCCCCTCAAACCACATCAGCATTTCTTCATTTTCTCATCCTGCTCAACGTTTTTTCTTCTTCAAGTCCCAAGTTGTTAATTTCATATCAACTTTCAAATTCTTGAAGCAGATCTAGAAATCTGTCTGGACAGATCCAAGACATATTAAGAGTGGATGAGCAGGACTTTGTATTGATTTGACATGAGAGCAGATAGAAGATTTAAGGACAGCCCTAAGATCCTAACTGGGGCTACAGGAGCTTGTGAAAGAGGATGTTGAGCTCAGTTTTTAGGGAATTAAAGTTGTAAGTGGCTCCTTGAAGACACTGTTTATAATCAAACATCTGAAAACTGGAACATCATTTTAGAGAGGTGGAGACGAGAAAAGAGAGTGTTTGTCCCAAGTTTATACGCCAAGGCTGTGGGTGAAACAAGAGCTTCGATCTTTTGGCGTTCCATCTACAACATACACAAAACAAAAGATGGAGAATGAGAAGTCCAGGCAACCCAGGAAACACCAAGTTTCTGTCAAAAGCAGTAACCAACTGTTTTGTGCCATTAACAAAAACGTTATGGAGACAGAAACCATCTCCCAAAGATTTCATAACAGAGCCACACAGTGGAGAGTAAATGATTAAAGAATGTGGGTCTCAGAGTTCCATTCAAATAATGATACTTTATCTTCCTTTTATTTACAAAGATAAAAGTACACCAGAAAATGATTAATGTTTAAACACTTTTATATTTGCCTGTTTTCTCAGCAGAAGAAAACCACTTTGGGAGTGCCAGTGAGTCATCCACAATGATTTCTCCAGTGCTCATCTTGTTCTCGAGTTTTCTCTGCCATGTTGCTATTGCAGGACGGAGTAAGTACTTTTTGCTGTTGAAAAAATAAGTATGTCCAACCCCCTAGTATATGTCAGGGATCAGTAATGATAACTAGGCTGAGTTTCATGGCTCACGCCTGTAATCTCAGCACTTTGGTAGGCCAAGATGGGGGAATCACCTGAGATCAGGTGTTCAAGACCAGCCTGGCCAACATGGTGAAACCCCATCTCTACTAAAAATCCAAAAATTAACCAGGCATCATGATGGGCACCTGTAATCCCAGCTACTCAGGAGGCTGAGGCAGGAGAATTGTTTGAACCCAGCAGGTGGAGGTTGCAGCGAGCCAAGATCCTCACTCCAGCCTGAGCAACAAGAGCAAAACTCCATCTCAAATAAATAAACAATAATGATAACTAAATGCTCTTTGGAGTGGATGCTGGAGAAACTGGATTGATACTGATTCTTTAATATTGTTACATGTAAAGCTCCTCTGTAAGATATGTAACCAATTTAAGCCTCAACATACTTACCTGTAAAATGGGGATAATTACAGTACCTCCTTCAAATGGTTGTTGAGGAGATTAGATGAGATATTGTATATGAGGTATTTGGCATGGAACTTGGTATACTTATAATTGGTAACAGTACACACATTTTTCATTTGTGGGCTTAGCTGAACTTTAAAATGCAAATAGGTTGGTTACCCATCTGCTTTGTGCTCTCTTTCAGCTTGTCCCAAGCCAGATGATTTACCATTTTCCACAGTGGTCCCATTAAAAACAACCTATGAGCCAGGAGAGGAGATTGTGTATTCCTGCAAGCCGGGCTACCTGTCCCGGGGAGGGATGAGACGCTTTACCTGCCCTCTCACAGGAAGGTGGCCCATTAATACTCTGAAATGTACACGTAAGTCAGCACCTTCTCTCACATTCTCTCCCCTCATTTGGATTCTGGATATTTTGGGGCAGTAAGTTACTTTGCATGCTCAGAGTGCAGAGGGCCAGTAGACACTGCAGAAAGGCAGGTTGGAGAAAAATGAGATGGTCTTGGGGGGTTCTCTATGTCCAAAGAGAGTGAGGGTAATAGCTGCTATTGATAGAAGAGGGGAAGATCCTTGCCTGGAACTAGGGCAGGTTTAAAAACGAGACCTGGCATGACAAAAGGAGAAAGAAACACTACAGAAGTTAAAAGAATGGTGGAGAGACTTTGAAATGTCAAAAACAAAACTGGAAGAATCAGCATATCTTTGGACTTTGTCTGAAAATGAAAGCAGACTTAATAGTTACTGAAATGAATACAAATTTCATCTACATTATGTATATGATATAAATTATGATAAAATACAAGAAAGTATATTAAATAATATAATGTAAATTATATCAATCTCACTATAGCTTTATTGTAAATGGTTGCTTTTATTTATTTCTTAGAACACAGTTCTGTGATATCATGCTAGCAGTATTCTTTGCAGTCAATCATGCAATCAACCAGATTGAATTCACAGTAAATTCAATTATTCATAAACGTGAAGCAGTAAAAATAGGCATATGGACCTGTCTGGGCTCTGGTTATTTTGGTTATATAAACATGACCTTTGTCAAAATCATGCATGTTCATGCAAGTTGATTTTACTATGCTTTTTATTTAAAGAGTCTAAACATAATTTTTAATAAAAAGCCACTTTAACATCATTAGGGAAAATTTTTCTTTAAATCAGGGCCATGTGCGGTGGCTCTTGCCTATAATCCCAGCATTTTGGGAGGCTGAGGTGGGTAGATCACCTAAGGTCAGGACTTCAAGACTGGCCTGGCCAACATGGTCAAACCCCGTCTCTACTAAAAATACAAAAATTAGCTGGGCATAGTGGCTTGCACCTGTAGTCTCAGCTGCTCAGGAGGCTGAGGCAGGGGAATCACTTGAACCCAGGAGGTGAAAGTTGTAGTGAGCCGAGATTGCACCACTGCACTTCAGCCTGGGTGACAGAATGAGACTCCCTCTCAAGAAAAAAAAAAAAAAAATCAGCTATAACTTTTGAACACTAACAATTTAATTTTTTTATTTTTCGTGCATATACATTTGTATTATTGCAGAGAGTAGGTATAATTTTGCATTTTTCTATTTTCATCAGCATAAAAATTGTATCTCCACAAACTTCACAATTCGTATTTTATTGGCTACATAACAGTTCAACTGTTGATTTGCCATGAGTAATTAAAACTGTACCCTGATAGTGAACACTTAGACTGTCTCATTTTTTTTTTTTTTTTTTGGAGATGGAGTCTCACTCTGTTGCCCAGGCTGGAGTGCAGTGGTGTGACCTTGGCTCACTGCAACCTCTGCCTCCTGGGTTCAAACTATTCTCCTGCCTCAGCCTCCTGAGTAGCTGGGATTACAGGTATGCACTATCATGCCTGGCTAATTTTTGTGTTTTTAGTAGAGAAGGGGTTTCACCATCTTGGCCAGAGTGGTCTCAAACTCCTAACCCTCAAGTGATCCGCCCACCTCGGCCTCCAAAGTGCTGGGATTACAGGTGTGAGCCACTGCGCCCAGCCTGTTCAAATTTCGTTATTAGGAGAAACAGTGTAATGAATGCTTTGGTACATATGTTACTTGTCTCATTTTGAATTCCTTTCTCAGAATAGTTACCAGTAAAGTTACTGAACCAAAGGATGAAAATGAATTTATACGTTTTATTTAATGAAAAATTATATAAATAGAAATTTACATGTTTATCTTTTTTTTTTTTTTTAAAGTAACTTTCTTTTATCTTTATATCACAGCCAGAGTATGTCCTTTTGCTGGAATCTTAGAAAATGGAGCAGTACGATATACAACTTTTGAATATCCCAACACAATCAGTTTTTCTTGTAATACTGGGTAAGAACTTTCCTGGGACTGAGCAGTTAACAGACAGAGCATATTTCTGTATCCTTAAGCTAAACATCAGGACTGGTCCATATTTTGTTTTCAACCTTTAGATTGGACTTGCCAGATGCAAATCAATTTTAGTCCTGCTTTTACTATACACTACAGTAGTATTGAGGGTGGGATAAAGATTGGAGAATATAACAACTAATGAAATACGAACCCAACACTTTATCTAATTTTTCTGCTTCTGATTAATTACCTATCAGAGGAGGTACATTGAAATGATTTGGAGGGCCAAATCTTGGCATAGGGTTAAAATACTTCAGGAATAAGACTTGGGCTTTAGGTATTAAGCTAATTTGATTGATGAACCTGGTAGTCTCTAGAAGAGAATTCTAAGGTGAAGGTTGGGAATGTGATGATGGGGAACGTGGTGCAGGGCCACATCCCCAGGAAGCAATCACTCCTGGTGGGCCCAGGCCCACAGGGAGCAAAGGCACCCCTGTGACATTACTGAGAGCACATTGGCTATCCATTAGGGTAAGTTTCTACTGGGATTGGAGGTTAAGAAATACTACATGTGAGAGAGAAATATACACCTTTCATCTGAAACACAAATTTACCAATGGGTCTGAAAACAAATGACCTTAAAAAATTGGCTTCAAAGACAAAAATGTTACATTTTCTTCTTTTTCTTTCTTGCCTTTTGCTCTGTCACCCAGGCTGGAATGCAGTGGCGCAATCTTGGCTCATTGCAACTCCTGCCTCAGCCTCCCAAGTAGCTGGGATTACAGGCTCCTGCCACCACACCCGGCTAATTTTTGTATTTTTAGTAGAGAAAGGGTTTCTCCATCTTGGCCAGGCTAGTCTTGAACTCTGACCTTGTGATCCATCCACCTTGGCTTCCCAAAGTGCTGGGATTACAGGTGTGAGCCAACACATCCTGCTCACTCGCTCTTTTCTTTCTTCCTTTTTCTTTCTTTCTCTTTCTTTCTTTCTTTCTTTCTTTCTTTTTCTTTCTTTCTTTCTTCCTTCCTTCCTTCCTTCCTTTCTTTCTTTTTCTTTCTTTCTTTCTCTACCTTTTTCTCTCTTTCTCTTCCTTCTTTTTCTTTCTTTCTCTTTCTTCTTTCTTTCTCTCTCCTTCCTTCCTTCTTTGTTTGTTTGTTTGTTTGTTTGATCTTGCTCTGTCACTCAAGCTCTAGAGTGCAGTGGCACGATCATGGCTCACTGCAGCCTCGACCTCCTGGGTTGTTGAATCCTTTTGAATCCTTCCTCCCACCTCTACCTCACAAGTAGCTGGGACTATAGGCCCGCACCACCATGCCCTGGTGATTTTTTTTGTAGAAGATGGGGCTTTGCCACATTGCCCAGGCTCAAACTTTTGGGCTTAAGTGATTCAGCCTCCCAAAGTGCTGGGATTACAGGCATGACCCAAAGTACCCAGTCAGAATGTTATGTTTTCATTGGAAATAGACTACATTGTTTTTATACATCGGTGTCAGTAGGCTCTAAGGAAATGAGTAGTGGAGATTACTCAGTGTGATTCACTTCCGTCATCCTGAAAAAGAGATGGTTCTTTGCTTGATGTAAGAAGCAGTAATCTTGGCCAACTCTTTAAAGATAAGGGACTTAGGGGTTTGGCTTCTCCACTTAGCAGCTGTGGAACCCTGCAGTGATTCACCTGCATCTTTGGCTGGGAGACTCCATGAGCCATGGATGAGTGCTGAGATCCTCAGGAAGACAGCATTGTAAGATGGAAAGGAAGTCAATAGCATGAATATAAAGCAATGCTCAATGGGGAAGAGATTTGAGATGTTAGTGATGGAGTATTTTACTCCTTGATAGGTTGAATCTTCCTTTTGCAGGTTTTATCTGAATGGCACTAGTTCTGCTAAGTGCACTGAGGAAGGAAAATGGAGTCCAGAGCTTCCTGTCTGTGCTCGTAAGTCTGGGGGAGGTAATTAGCTGGTTTGCCCGGAACTTTCCTGGTTTTAGCACTGGATGTCTCACATCTGGAAACTCTTCAGTCCCTGCTCAGTGAGATGAATGGTCACTCTTGTGGGGGATGTTCATCCTGATCTCTTGGCCTAGAAGATGAAACAACCACTTTGGAATGACAGGAGGGAGGCATTTGACTTACAGACATATTCTGTATTCTCCACCTGGTGGTCATGACTCTTTCTAAGATAGTCATTGGCCAATGCTCTCATGGTGCTTTGGAAGGGGCTTTGATATGTGTGGCTGTGGTCTATTAGGGACTGTCACCACTTAACTAGGGGAACTTCTGCAAACAGTGAGATCAAATAAACATCTTCCTCCCACTCTGGAACTTCATTCATTTATTCATTCAGTTATTCAATAAACATGAAGGCCAGGTGTGGTGGCTCATGCCTGTAATCTCAGCACTTTGGGACCCCAAGGCAAGTGGATCACGAGGTCAGGAGTTCGAGACCAGCCTGGCCAATATGGTGAAGCCTGTCTCTACTAAAAAAAAAAAAATGAAAAATTAGCCAGTCATGGTGGTGCATGCCTGTAATCCCAGCTACTCGGGAGGCTGAGGCAGGAGAATTGCTTGAACCCAGGAGGCAGAGGTTGTGGTGAGCCGAGATTGCACCATTGCACTCCAGTCTGGGGAGCAAGAGCTAAACACTGCCTCAAACAAAAACAAAAACAAAAACAAAAACAAAACAAAACAAAAAACAAACAACAACAGAAAAAAACCATGAATTGAGGATGTGCTGTATGCTGGATTCTGTTGTTAGCATTGAGGCTGCAAGGCCAAAGGAGACAGCTCTACCTTCAGAGAGTTAGCCTAGTGACGGGGAGGAAAGTCACCCTCACAGTAAGCTAAGAGCCCATCAAAGGGGCTTGCATCCTAGGAGCTGATTGGCCTTTCTCCAAAAAACACTGATGTTTTTTCAGATGATTCTCAGCCACGCTGTCGGAGTCATCTCTGGGCATTCTTTATGTAGGGAAGGACATTCTAATGTTCCCCAACTTGTAATTTACACATCTTTTTTTTTAAATTTATTTTTTTGAGATGGAGTCTTGCTCTGTTGCCAGGCTGGAATGCAGTGGCGCAATCTTGGCTCACTGCAACTTCCACCTCCTGGGTTCAAGCGATTCATCTGCCTTAGCCTCCCAAGTAGCTGGGACCACAGGCACGTGCCACTACGCCCAGATAATTTTGTATTTTTAGTAGAGACGGGGTTTCACCATGTTGGCCAGGATGGTCTCGATCTCTTGACCTTGTGATCTGCTCGCCTTGGCCTCCCAAAGTGCTGGGATTTACAGGCCTGAGCCACCACGCCCAGCCAGTTTATACATCTTTGACCAAGAGGTCAAGGCGTTATAATACTAGTTATAGTTCTTCAACATTTCAATGAGGTCTGTCCTTAGTAAAAGCAAGTGAAAAGTAAAGCAATTTCAAATAAATATTAGTTTAAGAAAAACCGAACAAGCAAAAATAAAAGCTTTTAAGGGATATGAAGTAAAAATTTTCACTCAGCAGTAGGAATCACTGTGGTTCCTATAGTTTTCATTTAAAACAGATTTATACTAATTATGTAAATTTGCTTCTTTATTTAGAGACAGGGTCTTGCTCTGTTGCCCAGGCTGGAGTGCAGTGGCATGATCACAGCTCACTACAATCTCCTCCTCCCAGGTTCAAGCGATCCCTCCTGTCTCAGCTTCTTGGGCAGCTGAGACTACAGATGTGCACCCACATCTGGCTAACTTTAAAAAAATTTTTGTAGAAACAGGGTCTTGCTCTGTGACCCAGACTGGTCTCGAACTCTTGGTTTCAAGCAGTCTTCCTGCCTCTGCCTCTAAGAGCTCTGGGATTACAGGTGTGAGCCACGGTGCCTAGCCATAAATTCACTTTTCAAAAGGGTTATAAATAGAAAGACTACTTTAGCTTCAATCTAATTTAGATGAGCATTTCTCATACTTGAATGGACATATGAGTCTCCTGGGCATCTTGTTAAAACGTAGATTCTGACTCAGGCGCCTGTGGTGGGGTCTGACCTTCTGCATCCCGGCAAGCTCCCAGGCAATACACATGCTGCTAGCCCTTGGACCACACTTTGATCAGCAGGGATCAAGAGAGTTCAAGGTAAATCACATTTTGGTCAGCACCATCTTCTATTACACTAGTGTAACTTTCCCTGAAGTTGTTGAAGCTCCATATTACTCAGGTCAGGGTGACAAGCCACTGCTCTCTCTCTGGGTTCCTGAAGCTACTTGGGTAAGCTCCTTCCATACCAAGAGTCCAAAAGCAGGAACGTAGTCTAGAGAAACAGACTGAACAGGTAATGGAACTCATTTCCAAACAACTATGTACCAAGTCGCTGTCACCAGCCATTATTTTAGGATGATCCGTCAGCACTGAGGGATCAATTCTGCCTTCTAGAAGTATCTTCCAAAGTAGCGTTCGAATCAAAGATTTTTGAAAACCTAACCATTGTGTTGTTGCAAAAGGTAAATTATTCGTGCTAAGACTTAAATTTACTTAATTTTTTGGTGTTTTGACTGGTGCGGATTTCTGATTTGAGGGTCATATTTTCTTTTCTTTTTTCTTTCTTTTCTTTCTTTCTTCTTTCCTTCCTTCCTCCCTCCCTCCCTCCCTTCCTTCCTTTCTTTATTCCTTCCTTCCTTCTTTCTTTCTTCCTTTCTTCCTTCCTTTCTTTCCTTTCTTCCTTTTTTTTTTTTTTTTTTCCCCTGAGACAGAGACTCACTCTATTGCCCAGGCTGGAGTGCAGTGGCACAATTTTAGCGCACTGCAACCTCCTCCTCCCAGGTTGAAGCGATTCTCCTGCCTCAGCCTCTCGAGTAGCTGGGACCACAGGCACACACCTCCATGCCTGGCTCATTTTTGTATTTTTGGTAGAGATGGGGTATCTCCATGTTGTCCACGCTGGTCTGAAACTCCTGACCTCAAGTGATCTGCCCGCCTCAGCCTCCCCAAGTGCTGGGATTATAGGCGTGGGCCACTGTCCCCTGCGGGTCATATTTCCCTAACAGGCATCCACAAGCGACAATTTTTACCCCAGTAGTTTGATCAGTTTGGATTTTCTCAGGTTTATCCTTAGGGTTTTTTTTTTTTTAATTTCTGTAAAGAGTATATTTAATAGTCTTAACTATTTTCATAGAAATGATAGTTCTTTCTTTTTCCAGCCGTCACCTGCCCTCCACCATCCATACCAACATTTGCAACACTTCGTGTTTATAAGCCATCAGCTGGAAACAACTCCCTCTATCAGGACACAGCAGTTTTTGAGTGTTTGCCACAACATGCGATGTTTGGAAATGACACAATTACCTGCACAATGCATGGAAATTGGACTAAATTACCAGAATGCAGGGGTACGTGCAATAAGACAAAATACATATGATAGGGCAGGATCTCATTTTTGAAAGGTATTGAAAATTTCAACTATCATGGAGTGTTTCCATTGAACTCCTTCAACAGTTGTTTACTGAGCATCTACTATGTGCCAGGCAGTGTGCTGGGCACTGGAGATTCCAGATGAGTGAGATCTGGCTTCTGACCCAAGGGAATTACAAATAAGGCAATGAACTATCTGGAGTTGCCTGGGACAGCTTCCCGTAGGTGGTGATCCTTGAAATGGGCCTTGGAGGAGGAGTAGAGAATGAAGAGAAGGCATACCACATGGGGGTACGGCATGTGCAGACAGGGAGGCATGAAGGGCAGGATGGAAAGCTGAATATTTCAGTGAGGCTGGTGAAGTTCTCTTCTGGGTGAAGTTCCTGGGTTAAATTGGAGAGTCCTAGGAGATGAAGGTAAAGCCTGGGTTGCAGTGTGATTGTCATACGTTTTTAAAATCTTTACCCAAGTTTAAGAATCACAGAAATATTTGATTTTTAAGGAATTATGAAAATGATTTATCCTATAACTTGATCCGTCATTACTATCTTTAAGTTTGTCAGCCTCATAACAGACAAATTATAAAGTTTGCCTTGTGCACCAAGAGTTTTGTTTTTGTTTTTGTTTTTGTTTTTGATAGAGTCTTGCTCTGTCACCCAGGCTGGAGTACAGTGGGCAATTTTGGCTCACTGCAACCTCTGCCTCCCGGGTTCAAGTGATTCTCATGCCTCAGCCTCCTGAATAGCTGGGATGACAGGTACCCATCACCATGCCTGGCTAATTTTTGTATTTTTAGTAGAGACAAGGTTTCACCATAATATCAGGCTGGTCTTGAACTCCTGACCTCAAGTGATCCATCCACCTTGGCCTCCCAAAATGCTGGGATTACAGGTATGAGCCACTACTCCTGGCCAAGAGTTATTATAATGAATATTAATGTCTCCAGTAGTAGATATTACAGATATCCAGTGAATGATTCGAAACAGAGTGATTTTCGGCATGGGGGAGCTACCGATAACATAGTAACTTGCACCTTCCTGGGCATTCAGCTATGGGCCAGGCACTGGTCTCCTGCTTTGTGTCATCTGACTTAATTCTGCAAAGTCCTAAGCAGTAGGTTCCCTTTGTTTTTTCAATGTTTCACCTCGATATATCAATCAACTGTCAATATGTTGTGACATTTTTCTCTCTGTTTCTCCATAAACAGATCCTTTTTCCCCCCTTTATTTTGAGAAGGAGTTTTGCTCTTGTTGCCCAGGCTGGTGTGCAATGGCACCATCTTGGCTCATTGCAACCTCCACCTCCTGGGTTCAACTGATTCTTCTGTCTCAGCCTCCCGAGTAGCTGGGATTAAAGGTACCTGCCACCATTCCCAGCTAATCTTTGTATTTTTAGTAGAGATGGAATTTCACCATGTTGGCCAGGCTGGTCTCAAACTCCTGAACTCAAATGATATGCCTTCCTCAGCCTCCCAAAGTGCTGGGATTACAGGCGTGAGCCTAGTCTCCTATAATTAATAATAAGCCCCTGCCTCTTTTGTTGTCTTTCATTGACAATTTTGAAGAGTACAGGCTAGTTGTCTTGTAGAATGTTCCATAATCTGAATGTGATTAGATATTTACTCTTGATTAGATTTATGGTAAATATTATTGTTAAGAATACATTGTCACATCAGAAGGCACACAATGTCAGCAGTTTCATCACTGGTCATGCTTAGTTTGATCCTTAGGTGAGGTATGCTAGATCACCTTTTGGTAAAGGCACTGCTTTTTCCTTGGAATTAGGAAGCAACCTGTGGGTGATACTTCAAAACCATGGAATATCCACTGTCAGGCAGTCATTGCAGAATCCGATAATGATCTTTGAATCTATCAGTTATGGCATTGGTGGCTGAAAATGGTGACTTTCTAATTCTATTGTTCCTTCTACATTTATTCACTGGCTTTCCTCTATAGAGGCAAGCTCTCCCTCCATCCACCATTTTTTAGTATTACTACAGACACATGGATTTTTTTTTGAGAGGGAGTGTCACTCTGTTTCCCAGGCTGGAGTGTAATGGCATAATCTCAGCTCACTGCAACCTTCAGCTCCTGGGTTCGAGTGATATTCCTGCCTCAGCCTCCCGGGCTGGGATTATAGTCACATGGCACCACACCCAGCTAATTTTTATTAGTAGAGATGGGGTTTCACCATGATGGTCAGCCAGGTCTTGACCTCCTGAGCTCAAGTAATCCATCCGCGTCAATCTCCCAGAGTGCTGGGATTACAGGGGTGAGCCACTGCATCTGGCCACATGAATTCTTCTTTTATTTAATGTGTGGCAGAACCAAAATTGAGCCAAGCAATCTGACTCTGGAGTTTATACTCTAAATCACCCTCCTTAAACTGCCACTGAGAATATTGTGCTCCTGGCTCCAGCCTTTCTTTCTTGCACTGCAGTTCATAAGGACGTGGGTTTGGGGCTCTACTGTTGAGGATCTGAAGGAGTCCAGGAAGCAGCACCATTTTTCTCTGACATATTTCATGCTGGCTTCTTTCATAGCCTGAATTGAATAACAGTAAGATTTACTATTTTAAAGCCAAATAATGGTGTGCTAAGTGTGTATGGGGTGAGGGGGTTCAGTCTTTGCATTTTAATTTTACGGTTTGTTGATTGAAAGAAATAGACTTTGCTTTTCTTCTTTCAAACCCACCATCATAGACTGTGCAATAAATAATACCTTATGATTATATGTGAAAACCCAGAGAACTTCGTGAAGTCTCATTAATTTACTTTCAAAGTACGGTTGTTGTTTTTTTTAATATCCAAGGTACCACGAATACAAGAGAAGTGGAGACAGAATTAAGCACAAGGTACCTATAAATTGCATTCCAGTTACAGGAACATGTAGTGACTCAGTGGTGTGATAGAGACAAGAATGTAACTATTTCATGACAATTGGATAGCAGCACTACTATTTATTACTAATATGTCTTACTGAATAAATGTTTTAGAAGTAAAATGCCCATTCCCATCAAGGCCAGACAATGGATTTGTGAACTATCCTGCAAAACTAGCACTTTATTACAAGGATAAAGCCACATTTGGCTGCCACGACGGATATTCCCTGGATGGCCCGGAAGAAGTAGAATGTACCCAACTGGGAAACTGGTCTGCCATGCCAAGTTGTAAAGGTATGGAAATATAGGCGAATTCCTAGAAGATCTCTTAATGTATATAATGAATCAGCTTTACTTGCTATTTTCTTGTTCCAACACTTTTCCACTTGCTGCTCATTCTTGGTAGGAAACTCCTGGCATATGACTTCAGGACTCATACGTGCATGGGAAAGCCTCATGCTTAGGAAGCATGCTTGACTTTAAACAGTATGAAATAAACAGAACCTTTGGAAGCACTGATGATATGGTGGGAAATCTGTGGGCTTTTAAAATTTGCTTCTAAGTCTTTGCCTCTGAGCACCGTTATTTATTTATTTATTATTTTTTTGATATGGAGTCTTGCTCTGTCACCCGGGCTGGAGAGCACTGGCATGATCTTGGCTCACTGTAACCTCTGCCTCCCTGGTTCAAGCATTTCTCATGCCTCAACCTCCCGAGTAGCTGGATTACAGGGACCCACCGCCATGCCCAGCTAATATATTTTTAATGGAGATGGGATTTGGCCATGTTGGCCAGGCTGGTTTAGAACTCCTGCCCTCAGGTGATCACCTGCCTTGGCCTCTATAGAGAAGGTCTTGCCTTCTGTCCACCATTTTTTAGTATTATTGTAAACACATGGAATTTTTTTTTTTTTTTTTTTTTTTTTTGGGATGGAGTCTCACTCTGTTGCCCAGGCTGGAGTGTAATGGTGCAATCTCAGCTGACTACACCCTTCACGTCCCGGGTTTGAGTGATTACAGCATGAGCCATCACGCCCAGCATGGTGGTCTGTCTAGCCAAGGCTCTTCTCATTGCAAAAACCAACCCACATCCGAGTGAGTTCAAGGAAACTGGAGATATTATAAGGAGGCAACAGGCAGTTGATCATGTGGGCATTGAAGATGATGAAATATAACTGGTACTCCTGAGGACTGGAACTGAAAGGCAGGAACTAGTCCTACTTTGTCCATATCTCAAGGGCCTCTCCCATCTCTGTCTCTCTGCTTATTCATCTTGAACATGGCTTGATATACACCAGCCCTCTCAGCTAAAGGAGTCATCACCAACTTGCAGCTGTTCCCTGAGAAGCTGGTTCCTTTTGAGTTAGGTGTTTACCCTTGATCCCGTCAGTGTCATGCTTAAGCAAAGCAACAGCCTAGCATTAGAACTCTGCTCAGGTCGCTATGGGCTGGACAGTTTAAGCAGAAAGAGGAACTCTGGGGCAGCAGGCAAGACGACAAATAGCATCTCAGGTTACAGTTCCCTAGAAGCAGAGCCTGAGACAGGGATTCGAATACAGCTGATTTAGTGGGTGTCTCCGGAGAAGAAAGAGAGAGGTAGCTTTGAGAGGGTAAGGCACCAGTTCTCAAACTTCACTGTGCATCAGCAACATCTGGAAGGCTTGTTTTAACACAGGATTTTTGAGCTCCACTTTCGGAATTTCAGATTTGGTAGATCTGGGATGGGACCTGACAATTTGCATTTATGCCCAGTTCCCAGGTGACGCTAATGCTGCTGAGCCTGGGAGAATTGTGGTCTCTGCTAGAATGAGGTTCAGTTCGATCCCACTGGGAGCTCTGGAGTGTGAATTCCACCCTTGAGTTAATCCCACTGACGGCCAAGGGGACCTGCTTTTTCTATTCCCTCATCAGCCATTGGCTTTGAGTGGCTCCCTTTCCTGACTCTGGGGGTGGTTTACATAACCTCCTGGGAGACGTGGCTTCCCTATGGCTGAAGGCAAATTTTCAGAGTATTTATGAGCTGTTATCGGCCGACACTAACAGTGACTGGCAGATAGATTCACCAGCTTAATGAATGCGATCTGAGAGGGCAGTGTAGGCTGACATGAAATGTCAACATCTGTTAGAAGTTTTTTTTTTTTTCACTGAAACAGAGGCTCTGATGCTTCTGTCTGACCTTCTTCTGTGGCTACTGAAGGGAAAAAGAAGACCATTTTGGAAGCTATGAATAATAGTTCTGTTGACAGAGAACTTCAATTAGCAATCAAAACAGTATCACTCACTATGTACATTCTTGGAATTTTCTTGTCTTGACCAATTTATGTAGGAGTACTCATCTACTGTTTCAAATGCTATTATTTTAGAAAGATTTCCTGAACTCTTAAGTCCTGATTACAAATATTCTCTTTCAGCATCTTGTAAAGTACCTGTGAAAAAAGCCACTGTGGTGTACCAAGGGGAGAGAGTAAAGATTCAGGAAAAATTTAAGAATGGAATGCTGCATGGTGATAAAGTTTCTTTCTTCTGCAAAAATAAGGAAAAGAAGTGTAGCTATACAGAGGATGCTCAGTGTATAGACGGCACTATTGAAGTCCCCACATGCTTCAAGGGTAAGTCTACACTGGAATGTTTAGCTAGGACGCCCACTTACTGCTCATCATAATCAGAGCCATTGCTATATAACGATTGTTAAAAAACAGATGAGACCAGATGTGATGACTCATGTCTGTAATCTCAGCACTTTGGGAGGCCAAGGTGGGCAGATCACCTGAGGTTAGGAGTTCAAGAACAGCCTGGCCAACACGGTGAAATCCGTCTCTACTACAAATACAAAAATTAGTTGGGTATGGTAGCTGTAATTCCAGCTACTCAGGAGGCTGTAATCCCAGCTACTTGGGAGACTGAGGCAGGAGAATCACTTGCACCCAGCAGGCAGCAGTTGCAGTGAACCAAGACCGTGCCGTTGCATTCCAGCCTGGGTGACAGAGCGAAACTCCATCTCAAAACAAAAACAAAAACAAACAAACAAAAAATCACCAGATGAATTTGGCCACTGGATTTTTAAAAAGAAGGGTGAGAGGGAGAAACAGTGATAAGAAGCAGTGAGCTGCAGATGGTGTGCCCACTTGCATTTTCCCTTCCATTTTTTTTTTTTTTTTTTTTTTTGAGACAGGGTCTCACTCAGTCACCCAGGCTGGAGTGCAGTGGTTCCATCACATCTCACTGCAGCCTTGACTTTCCGGGCTCTAGTGATCCTTTCACCTCGGCCTTCGAGTAGTGGGGATTACAGGCAGGCGCCACCATGCTCAGCTATTTTTTGTTTTCTTATTAGAGAAGAGATTACACCATGTTGCCAGGGCTGGTTGTGAACCCTTGGGCTCAAGCAGCCCCCCTGCCTCAGTCTCCCAAAGTGCTGGGATTATAGGCATGAGCTATGTGCCCAGCCTCTTTTCCAATTCTTTTCTGTAAAACTCAGGGTTCTGGTTTTATTCAATGAATGTGGAGGTGAATTATGCCATCTTGTATAATTTCAAGTTGAGCTTGAATAGTAATGAACCAAATATTGAAAAATAAAAATATCTACCTTATCTTGCTCCCGCATTATAAAGAACTCACCCCAAGTTACAAAACAACTCATGACAATGATAATTGGTCTAAAGATCTAACATTTCCCCCTTTCTCCAGCAATTCCCAGAGTTTGGAAAGTATCCATTAGATCAACGTTTTTTAAGGAAGATGGTACCAGGTCTGTGTGAGATAGAGAAGTGTGTAATGACCAGCATTCAGAGCTGCTAGCCTTTCAAGGTTTCGGATTTAGGGTTTACGTGTCTTTGATGCCAGGAAGTAAGAACCAGCCAGAGGCTGAAACTGTCATTGGCTCTAGGTTTAGAAATCTTTCAGAAACATTGACAATCTTGTTTTAGCAGCTGGGAGAGGACAGTAGGGAGCAGACAAAGGTAAGAAGAGAGGAGTCTGAGAGGCACCCAGCTAGTGGGAGAGAAGGGAATGATAACTGATTAAAAATACCCACTTCATGGGGTTGTTTTGATTATTAGAAATTAGCATGACATGGAGTAACATAATTTTAATTACAAATAGTTAGAAATGCACTGAATAAATTGCAGTTGTTCAAAAAGCAGCAGAGCCCTGGTGAGATGTTAAATACAAAGTAAGACAAAATACAATAAGCTTAAATACAAATCAGTAGAAAAAATACTAGAAAAGAATAATTTTTAAAAGTCATAGCTTTGTTGATGTATTTCTTCAGGATCTTCTCCCTTATGATCTTTAGACAGATGCAGTACCATAAAGGACTGATACATTTTTTTTCCCTTTAACATTGACTATTGTAGAGCAGTCTTCACTGTATATAGAACCTTTAATTTTATCTCTGGAAGTGAGGGCCTTGGCCAGGCATGGTGGCTCATGCCTGTAATCCCAGTACTTTGGGAGGCCAAGGCGGGCAGAATCACTTGAGGTCAGGAGTTCGAGACCAGTCTGGCCAACATGCTGAAACCCTGTCTCTACTAAAAATACAAAGATTAGCTGGGCACGGTGGCATGTGCCTGTAATACCAGCTACTCAGGGGGTTGAGACAGGAGAATCGCTTAAACCTGGGAGGCAGAGGGTGTAGTGAGCCAAGACCGCGCCACTGCATTCCAGCCTGGGCGACAAAGCAAGACTCCATCTAAAAAAAGAAGAAGGAAATTGAGGGTCTTATCATTTCCCTGATGTTTTCTCCCATCACTTAAACCTCACACTAAATGGTTTCATTCACATAATTACATGCACTGTATATACTTGTAAAACGTATTTGATTTGGTTTAGCTATTTAACACATTTAAGAAATGATTGTTTCTCTTAGAATGTTTATGTTTTTCTCCCCCAACAGAACACAGTTCTCTGGCTTTTTGGAAAACTGATGCATCAGATGTAAAGCCATGCTAAAGTGATTTTCAGATTCAACATAAAATGTCACACTTGTATCTTGCTCATCCAAGGAACCTAATGGAAATTAAAAAATAAAGCTACTGAATTTATTGCTTCAGCCATTGCAGTGTTACTGTTCATGGTAGCTTACTTTTAGTTATGTCATCTGGTTAAGAAATGCAAATATTTGAAACGTTATCATTTTCTGGCTCTGAAATTGACAGTATAAACAGTTGTCTGGGTATCCCACTTTTCCTGTGCATAATCCTATTCTCGTTTGGGCAAGGTGGCTCACGCCTGTAATCTCAGCACTTTGGGAGGCCGAAGCGGGCAGATCATTTGAGGTCAGGAGTTCGAGACTAGCCTGGCCAACATGGTGAAACCCTGTCTCTACTAAAAATATAAAAATTAACCAGGTATGGTGATATAGGCCTGTAATCCCAGCTACTTGGGAGACTGAGGCAGGAGAATCACTTGAACCTGGGAGGCAGAGGTTGCAGTGAGCTGAGATTATGCCATTGCATTCCAGCCTGGGTGACAAAGTGAGACTCCATCTTAAATAAATAAATAAATAAATAAATAAATAAATAAATCTTACTCTCAAGCACTTTCATGTAAAACACCTGCAATACAATATTTTTCATAGAATGGACCACAGACCTCTCTCCCCCTGTTACTATTACCTATTTGTTTACTTCAAAGAACAAGTGTTGTGAGCCAGATTGTCAAGAATGGCCCAGAATTCTGCATTTATGACAAAGTTTCCAGACAGTTCTTGTGTATCCTCAAGTTTGGGAAGCACTGCCATACAGAAGTAAACATGGCTTCCAGGTCAATAGGACTGGATTTGCATCCTTGATGCTGGGTTTACATAGCACCAAAACTTTTTTCTGTATCCACCACAATTCCACGACGCATCATTGATGTCATTCCTTTGCATATATTCAACTCCCTTGCCCTTCTCTCCTTCGGTAGTGTTTGCTGCCTGAACTCAACCCTGGCGCTATCTGCCTTCCTTATGCCTGCATTTGAGGAGCTGAATCTGGCTGGAAAAAATAGAGAAACTCACACTCAGGCCAACAGGTCCCATTTTAAATTCGTAAATACAAACTTTACACTGGCCTCCAGCTCTGCCTGAGAATTCTATCGTATTTCTCTAGTTTGTTCACTCTCTTACTCTCTAAAGTGACTATTTCTCTTCTTAAACCTCTTGAAGCCACCTTCCTTCTCCTCACCCTTAGCTGATAAGTTGGCTCCTTATTTCACTGACAAAATGGAAAAGATCGTGTTTGTATCTTTCCACTCCCAAATCCATCAGTCTACCAGTATTGGCAAACATGGAATCTGCCTTCTGTCTGGTTACAATGGATGAACATCCAGGGACAAACCCTCTTTTTATGTGCAAGGTCTCATCTTCTCTCTCCTACTTAAGGATTTTTCGCCTCCATTTAGTGCTCATCCATGCTTATTTTTCCCTTTTTATTGGAATACTTCAATCAGCACACAGATACACAGGAATATCACCCATTAAAAAAAAAAGCCCTGTTACTTTACATCTTTTTTCCAGCTACCACCCAAACTCTTTAGTCCTTGTTTTTACAAAAGTCCTGGAGTTATTTCCCTTTGCCATCTGCACTGTGTACTACCCATCACTTCTCCTACAATGTGTGTTCCCCATAGAATTCCTCCATCCATGTGTCTTTCTTAGAATTTAACCTAATTCCATGTGATAGGGATTGGATCTTTTCTCCAAGATGCTTCTCTTTCTTTTACAGAGACCAGAGTGACTCCCCTCCCATCTAGGCTGTCATTCAAAAGCTCCAGATTCCCTTTACTTAACCTTAAAAACCAATTTGTTATGAAGGTGCTTTTCTGCGTGGATTGTTGTTCTATCTGGTGTCTCTGAGGGGATGATCGCTGGAGGTCTCTATTTGGTCACCTTCCTCCACCTCCGTCTTTGAGCGCTTCTTTACTTTTGGTTAAAACACAGGACTCCAAGCGTGTCATAATTTTTAAAACTCCACTTTCCCCAGTGAGCTGAAGATGATGGTGTTTAGAAATCAAGGTCTGCGTTGTGTCTGGGTGTGCTCGTTGATACTGAGGCATCACTGCTTCTAGGTGCTCTTCAACAGACAGAGCTAGGAAATACATACACATATTTATATACACATACACTACTCCTATACATAATAATTAGGTCTGCATTTTGGTAGCATCAGATATCCAGCATGCCCCCCCCATCCCCACTTTTTTTTGAGATGGAGTTTTGCTCTTGTTGCCCAGGCTGGAGTGCAATGACATGATCTTGGCTCACAGCAACCTCTGCCTCCCAGGTTCAAGCAATTCTCCTGACTCAGCCTCCCAAGTAGCTGGGATTACAGGCATGCACCACGATGCCCGGCTAATTTTGTATTTTTAGTAGAGACGGGGTTTCACCAGGTTGGTCAGGTTAGTCTTGAACTCCTGACCTCAGGTGATCTGCCCACCTCAGCCTCCCAAAGTGCTGGGATTACAGGCATGAGCCACCGTGCCCAGCTTCAGCATGCCTAACTTTGACACCTCAGCACTTCTCTTTTACACACATAGCACCTTTCCAACACTCCTCCCTTCCTGAGCCTGTTCAACCAAGAAGCTCTTGGATATGGCAAGTTTGTTGAAGGTCGTGTTTTGTGTCATTTTATTCACCGAAAGGCATTTTAGGCTGTTGGATAGGTTTGGATCCCTGAAAAGTAATCAGAGTAGACTTTAGGGCTTAACAATAGTCCTGATTTCTCTAATTTAATGACATTTTCCCAGAAATAAAAAGCTGCTATTTTTGTAATTGGAAGAGGCAATTTGGATTTGAGGAATCCATCAGTAGAATGTGCCCAATTGCAAGCCCCCCTATTCAGTGACTGTGTGGTCCATTTTGTACCATAAGCAGATTCCCTTTTTCAAGCATTTTTCCTCTTACATGCTTTGATCGCCAGGTTGCCTATCATCACAGTTCTGCTGTACCCTTCCTAGCCATAGTGTGCAGTGATCTCCCCTGCTGGAGACAGTACAGGAAGGACTAGCCGTCACAGGTAGCCCAGCAAAGAAAGAACTACAACCACAAGGAGCTGGTTATCATTCTCTGTTTTTGCACAGTTGAATTGAATCTTCCCAAAGTAATATTACTCACCTAGCAATCATAGACCAAATGAACTCTATAAACTATATAACTATAACTCTATAAATGCATATAACTATGTAACTATAAACTCTATATATGCATTTGGCTAAGGAGGTCTTCTTCCAAGACAATAGGTCTCTGAAGGTGCTTCCCAATGACCATCTTTTTCTTCTTGGTTTATGGCAGGGTGGCGTTCTAAATACAAAGGAATCCATTTGTTTGTTTGTTTGTTTGTTTTTTAAGATGGAGTCTCTCTCTGTTGCCCAGGCTGGAGTGCAATGGTGCCATCTTGGCTCACTGCAACCTCTGCCTCCTAGGTTCAAGTGATTCTTCTGCCTCAGCCTCCTGAGTAGCTGGGATTACAGATGGGCGGCACCACGCCTAGCTGATATTTGTATTTTTAGTAGAGACAGGGTTTCACCATGCTGGCCACGATGGTCTCAATCTCTTGGCCTTGTGATCTGCCTGCCTCTGCCTCCCAAAGTGCTGAGATTACAGGCGTGAGCCACTGCGCCCAGCCAAGAACCAGTGTTTTAACTTACCTCTTATGCTATATTTCTGCAAGAAGTTTATAATATAATTCTCTTGCTTGTAATATGTTGATCAGTCTTTCAATGTATAGGATCTCATTCTTGTGCCCCAAACTCAATAATAAGTACTATTCCTCAGTGACATTTCCCATCTACTAGCCTGAGGATCATTCCCTGCTTAATTGCTCAATAAAAGATTAAAAAGATAAAGGAAGGAAAGAAAAGGAAAGAAAACAGCTTGAGCTGTGTGCATGTGTGTGCCAGTGTGCCTGCGTGTGTGAGAGAGTGTGTATGTGATTGGTGTGCAAGTGTGTGAGCATATTTGTCCCTTCTGTGTGAGTGTGTGAGTATATATGTGGTATGTGTGGTATGCATGTGGATTTGTGTATGTAGTTTGAATGTGTGTGCTTTGTGTATGTGGCCATGCAAATGCATGTGAGTGTGTGTGTGTGTGTGTGTGCGCGCGCACGTGCGCGCATGCACATGTACATAATTATTAGTTCTTTGTGTACTATTGCTGCCTCCTAGTGGTATCTATTCCTTTCCTAAGTGTTGGCAAAACAGTTGGGAAAGAAAATAAGACTTGGTATTAAAATCTTCTGTGTCAGGCACTGGGTAAATTTTTCTATATATCTCTTCTCTGTTAACTCAATCTCTGCAATCATCCCATAAGGAAAATAAATAAACTGAAGCTTAGGAAGATTATGTAACTTGGTTTACCCAGGTCACAAAGCTAATAAGTGACGGAACCAGATACCCAAACTTTAGAATGATGTCCTTCGTGTCATTTTTATACTGCTAGTTAAGCTACGACTTTTCCCAGTGGCTTCCTGGAAATATTTGCACTTTAAAGTTGGAATTTTACAGCCTACTGCTGAAACAGGTTGGTAGAATTGTTGTATATGCAAGGCTAGGAAGTACCCTAGGTGGTTAGTTTTATGGATACTGGCTAGGGCGTTATGGCGATATGTACATTACTGAAGGGAAGGGAGAAAGAGTAGCCAGTTTCTCTCTGTTAATGTCCTATATCATGAAAAGAGGCTAAGATAGGATAAACAGCAGAAGGAGGAATGAAATGAACATTGCTTAGTTCTAGCATAAGGAAGAAATCCAAAGTCATTGTGCTAAAGGCAGTGACTCTTTTTTTAGTAGAAGAAAATATGCCTCATAATTCTTAGTTTCTGCAATCTTTATACTGTATGCATTGTATGTATGTATGCATTTATTTATTTGAGATGGAGTTTTGCCTTTGCTGACCAGGCTGGAGTACAATGGTGTGATCTTGGCACACTGCAACCTCCACCTCCTGGGTTCAAGTGATTCTCCTGCCTCAGCTTCCTGAGTAGCTGGGATTACAGGCATGTGCCACCATGCCCAGCTAATTTTGTATTTTGAGTAGAGACAGGGTTTCTCCATGTTGGTCAGGCTGGTCTTGAACTCCCAATCTCAGATGATCTGCCGGCCTTGGCCTCCCAAAATGCTGGGATTACAGGCATGAAGCACTGTGCCCAGCCCTTATTCATTTTATTTTATTTTATTTTATTTTATTTTATTTTATTTTGAGATGGAGTTTTCACTCTTGTTACCCAGGCTGGAGTGCAATGGCGTGATCTCGGCTCACCGCAACCTCCGCCTCCTGGGTTCAGGCAATTCTCCTGCCTCAGCCTCCTGAGTAGCTGGGATTACAGGCATGTGCCACCATGCCCAGCTAATTTTTTTTTTTGTACTTTTAGTAGAGACGGGGTTTCACCATGTTGACCAGGATGGTCTCGATCTCTCGACCTCGTGATCCACCCGCCTTGGCCTCCCAAAGTGCTGGGATTACAAGTTTGAGCCACCGCGCCCGGCCTCATTTTATTTAAAAAATATTCCTCGGGGCCGGGAGCGGTGGCTCACGCCTGTAATCCCAGCACTTTGGGAGGCCGAGGCGGGTGGATCACGAGGTCAAGAGATCGAGACCATCCTGGTCAACATGGTGAAACCCCGTCTCTACTAAAAATACAAAAAATTAGCTGGGCATGGTGGTGCGTGCCTGTAATCCCAGCTACTCAGGAGGCTGAGGCAGGAGAATTGCCTGAACCCAGGAGGCAGAGGTTGCGGTGAGCCGAGATTGCACCATTGCACTCCAGCCTGGGTAACAAGAGCAAAACTCCGTCTAAAAAAAATAAAAATTAAAAAAAAAAACAAAAAAACAAAAAGCAAAGAAAAAAATATTCCTCAAGGATCTAGAAATAGATATACCATTTGACCCAGCAATTCCATTACTGGGCATATACCCAAAGGATTATAAATCGATCTATTATAAAGACACATGCACACGTATGTTCATTGCAGCACTGTTTACAATAGCAAAGACTTGCAACCAACCCAAATGCCCATCAAAGATAGACTGTATAAAGAAAATGTGGCACATATACACCATGGAATACTATGCAGCCATAAAAAAGGATGAGTTGTCCTTTGCAGGAACATGGATGAATCTGGAAACCATGATTTTCAGCAAACTGACACAAGAACAGAAAACCAAACACCGCATGTTCTCACTCATAAGTGGGTGTTGAATAAAGAGAACATGTGGACACAGAGAGGGGAACATCACACACTGGAATCTGTTGAGGGGTGGGGGCCTAGGGGAGGGATAACAAGGGGTGGGGAGATTGGGAAGGGATAACATTAGGAGAAATACCTAATGTAGGTGATGGGGGGATGGAGGCAGCAAATCACCATGTATGCGTGTATCTATGTAACAATCCTGTAAGATCTGGACATGTACCTCAGAACTTAAAGTAAAATAAAAAAAAGAAAAATAGAGACAGGGTCTTGCTATCTTGCCCAGGCTGGTCTGAAACACCTGGGTTCAAGTAATCTGCTTGCCTCAGCCTCCCACAGTGTTGGGATTACAGGCGGAAGCCACTGTACCCAGCCTATAATGCATCCATTTGTGATATAACCTATACTTTTGTGGTCTGTAAATAGACAATTCTGCATTACTTACTGTTCAATTTAAGGAATTTACCAGGTACAGGATTGTTCTCATATTTGTCTCTAATGTGTTTCTATGTTCATTATAATTCTTGGTATTCACAAATTGTTTTCCATCTAGATAGCTAAAAGTTATTTACGTATTTCACTCTAATGATACAGAGTATCTTAATGCGAATGGTGAATCATGGAAATTTGATTATTTTGAATGTTAGCTTATGCATATTGCTTGTTTTGAAACAACAAATTAACAATATGAAAGACATTTATAGCTGTCTAATATATCTATATAACTATATATGAAATTCCACATAATAGAGAAAAGGCAAAAGAGACATTTTGCGGAAGAATAAAAGACTAATAGAGATATTTAAATATTTCAACTTGTCTAATAGTGAAAAATGCAAAGTAAAAAGAGATGCTTTTTTTTGTAACGTACAATTAGCACAGATTTTAAAAACCATTAATGTGAGACAGCCATTCTCACAGACTATTGAGTGAAATTGAAAATTTGCAGAATACTTCCATTAAGTCATTTGGCAGTATTGATCAAAAGCCTTAATGCTTTTATAATTCCCATAGGAATCTCTTATGGAGATAGCTAAAACTTCAACCAAGATGTATGTATTCAAAGGCATTTATTGCAACATTATTTATAAGGGCAGAAAAATTGGTAACCACAGGAAAGCAATTAAGAAAATTGTTATATCCACATGATAACATAATAAGTAGACATTAAAAATGATGATATAGATATAAAAATTTGAGTAAGTATATACAAATGTTAATAGTGGTTATTACTTAATGGCAGGATTACACGCAATTTTTTTCTTCTTTAAACTTTTTGGTATTTTTCAATTTTCTTGTAAGGGAAATGAAACTTTGAAACCATGAAAACTTTTTGTTTTTATTTCTAAATTTTATTTATTTATTTTTTTGAGACAGAATTTCGCTCTTATTGCCCCAGATAAGTGCAATCACTTCACCCTCTGCCTACTGGGTTCAAGCGATTCTTCTGCCTCAGTCTCCCTAGCAGCTGGGATTACAGGTGAGCACCACCACACCTGGCTAATTTTGTATTATTATTATTTTTTTTGGAGAACAAAACTTTTATTATTACATTAAAGTATTTCCACCTTCAACCTGACCCACAGTTTTTTTTGTTGTTGTTGTTTATTGTTGTTTTTTTTTCCTCTCTGTCTCTTATTCTTCCCCTCTCTCCAGTTTAGGGTTTATGTATGTTATTTTATCTCTAGTAATTACATTGCACTTCTTTCTTTTCGTTCTTTCTTTTTTTTCCCCTAAATTAGAGACAGGGTTTCTCGATGTTGGTTAGGCTGGTCTCGAACCCCCGACCTCAGGTGATCCACCCACCTTGGCCTCCCAAAGTGCTGGGATTTCAGGCATCAAAAAGCTATTTTAATACATGTTTTACTTTTTCTCTTCTTTCTTTACATCACTCTCTCCCTTAGCTTTCTCCTTGTCATCTTTTCTATCTTTTTGCTCTCCTTTCTCCTGCCCTTCTTTCTTCTCTGCGTCCCGATTGGCAATCTTGTTGTTGATGACCCACAGAATGGATCAGCAAGGCCAAGTATACTACCACCAGCTGGTTGCTGGTCTTCAGGGAGAAGACCTTAACAAAATCCTGCAGGTTAATGTCTGGCAGCAGGTTGAAGACGTCCTGCAGCTGGTAGATGATCCGGTGATTGATGGGCAGCTTGCCTGTGGATACTTTTTCCAGGCAGCTCCTGATATCCAGAAGCTTGGAGTTCAGTCCCTTGGTGCCCACTGCCATGTCTTTGATGTTTCATAACAAGTGCTCAACTTCCTCAGCTTCCTCTGCTCCAATTTCACTTGTGACGTGCTTGAATGTTTTCGAGGTTCGAGCTCCATCATCATGGACTTCTTCCACTGAAATGGAAGAAGTCTTACACTTACACTCCTTCTTACACTTCTGTGGGCAGCCCTAGGTTCTTTGGCTTCATGTCAGTAATGACCAATACCGAGTTAGGACAGATCTTTTCATGACTTCATTGATGGTGACGTCATTCTTGTGTAGTTTAGGACCTGTGTAGTATCAGCCAACTACTCTTTCTCTGGCATTGACTTTCTTAAACATTCCATACATATTTTCCAAATCACGGTCTAAAACCTACACAGAATTGTCTTTGTCATCTTCATTGAAAGGAACTGCAAAACTGTTCAATACATCAAGTAATTTCTTGTGCCATGACCCCAAAAGCACACCAACAACGCACTTCTGGTTTCCAAACTTGACCATTCGATTGAAATGATCCACCACACGGAGCAGCACCTGGGAGTGACCACCACCTTCTGCACCGCCCGCTCTGGCATCGTGACACACCCTGCCCAGGCCTGGCTCCCTGCCACTTGCAAACACCCACAGCAGTAGTGATTCCCCAGAGGCTCCTTCAGGCCCAGCTCCTCTTCTTCCCTCAGATTTACATTTGACTTTGCAAAACAAAAAACCCAGATAACAGTGGCTTAAACAAACAAAGGTAACATCTAGGTCTCCTATTACAGTTACTTTAATTTTACAGAGCAAGAATTTAAAATATGCAGATCATCAGATTTAATTCTTGCAACAAGATGCAGGTTAGTTCAAATTACATATGAATAATTATTATCTTTCTAATTATTAAAAGCTCACATTTTCCTGTGTGTGTTTTTTTTTCTAGAGAATAATTGAGTTCACATTGTTCAATGTCATCTTAGACGAGTTCTTAAGTTTATATTTTGAAAATAAGCAGATCCCTTTCAGCATGGGAAGTATGGCAGTTATCTTCCCACACAGGAAAGAAAAACAATTTTTTTTAGGGTCCTGTTTATACTACGATTATCAACATTGTTGCCATTTAATTTTTTAAAATTGAGGTAAGATGTCATTTGTTTTTGAAACAAATCTACTTTCATTTAAGTCATTCGTAGCTGTTAGGAAACAATGTTTTCAATGGAAATAATGTTTCAATGTCACTATCTTTTTATCAAAGATAAAACAAGGTTCCATATATATGTTCCTACGCTAACTTTATAATCACAGCACAGTGTTTTCTTTCTATCCCATAACATTATTTATGTACCTTTTAAGCCAGGTGACATAATCGGAATAGAAATATGGTTATCTGGTGTTGGTCTTATTACCTCCTACTATATCATGCATTTTTGGAGAGTGAAGACATTTTTTTCTCACAAGTCTAGATTCTTTGTTGTAGTTGGAACCATTTGGAGTCCGAGCAGTTCCATTCTCTGAGAAAAGAACCCAGCCCTTCTCCCCGAAGTGCAAAGATGAGCTAACAGCGTCATGTTTATACAGTGGGATGCCCAATCTCTTGCCCACATCTCATTGGAGTAATTGTGCTTACCTGATTCAAATTAGATCAATCAGCTTCACTCTCCTTAGCAAGAGAATTGAATTCAGAAAAGTCAGTCTTCCAGGTTTCTCCACTGGAAGCTTTATAAATAGGGTGGCTATATACTACCTCATATGCAGAGAAAAGCATGAAAGTTAATGTGCATTTATGGATTGTCTCTATGTGCTACCCTGGAAGGTGCGGTCTGTGCAATCATGAACCTAACAAACAGGATTCTTTTGGAAACTATAGACATTTTTAAAAGATTACACCTGCTCTGGGCACGGTGGTTTACACCTGTAATCCCAGCACTTTGGGAGGCCGAGGCAGGTAGATCACTTGAGGTCAGGAGTTTGAGATCAGCCCAATTAACACGGTGAAACCCCACCTCTAACTAATACAGAAAAAAGTGGCTGGGCGTGGTGGCACCCAGCTGTAATCCCAGTTACTAGGGAGGACGAGGCAGGAGAATCACTGAACCTGGGAGGCAGAGGTTGCAGTGAGCTGAGATCGCACCACTGCACTCTAGCCTAGGCGACAGAGCAAGACTCTGTCTCAAAATAATAATAATAATAATAATAATAACAGTAAAAAATAAAAAGATTACACCAATTAATATTTGATGCCAATTTTGATAAATGCAATAAAGAAAAGAGAACCAGGGGATTTGAAAGGGAATAAGGGCTGGTTTGAAAATTAGTGAAGGCCTCTCTGAGGTACTAACATTTAAGCTAAGGTAAAGAGCAAAGTGTCACAGCATCTCTAGTAGAAGAAACATTTCCTTAAAATGCCTGCATATACTGGGTGTTCAATAAATGTACATTGAGTTGGAAGATTATTATCTTTATGAAGTAACTAGAAATAGAAGGAAAATTCACTGGTTACCATAGGTGTTTGGGCGTAAAACACTAATGAGACGCTGCATTTTTCAGGCCCCATAAGCCTGGGGCTACACTGCAACTGCTGCAAGAGAGTATTTATCTAGCTTCATCCTTGAGGTCCCTGAATGGACTCTGAGTTCAGCAATTTCTTCCCAAATATTTGTAGAGGTCCCCAGGATGAGTCACATGGGTGCTCTGTATCTGAGAGAACTACCTTACAGTAGGGCTCTGTCTCTGACTGAGCTACTTGGGAGGCTGAGGTGGAAGGATTGCTTGAGCTCAGGAGTTGGAGGCTGTAGTGAGCTATGATCACACCACTGCACTCCAGCCTAGGTGATACAGCCAGACTCTGCCTCTAAAAAAAGAAAAAGAAAATTCTCAAAGGAAGTTATTTACACTGTAAGTTTAGGAATTACTTATACGAAGAGAAGGATGCTACACGAAAGCAGTTCATGGCCAGTACTGTAGCATCACTTTCCCCTTCAACATTTGCCATTGAACCAGATATCTTTAGGATGACTTAGTTTATTTATTTATTTATTTTTTTAGACGGAGTCTCGCTCTGTTACCCAGGTTGGAGTGCGGTGGTGCGATCTTGGCTCACTGCAACCTCCACTTCCTGGGTTCAAGCGATTCTCCTGCCTCAGCCTCCTGAGTAGCTGGGACCACAGGCATCTGCCCACCATGCTGGCTAATTTTTATATTTTTAGTAGAGATGGGGTTTCACTATATTGGCCTGGCTGGTCTCAAACTGCTGACCTCATGATCCACGCGCCTCAGCCTCCCAAAGTGCTGGGATTACAGGCGCTAGTCAATGTACTCCACCAGGATGACTTACTTTCTAGGAGGTTCCTTGGTTCTCAGGTAAGGAGGTTCCAAGTGAACCTTGCCCACAAGTTCTTTAAACACGACATCTAGGCTGGAGTTCTAAGGTGAACACAGCTCAGACTCAAGCTGGTATCCCATTTATGTTATATATGAATAACGTACATAATAGAACTCTATATGCATATCTTAACATTTTTCTCTGCATAAAAATATGTATGTGTATGTATACACATATAAACAAAAATAAATATAAATGAAAAAAGTGACAGTCAGCTTGTTCTTAAAGGTGGGAAGGAAGGCAGGGTACGGTGGCTCACACCTGTAATCCCAGCACTTTGGGAGGCCCAGGCAGGCAGTTCACAAGGTCAGGAGTTCGAGACCAGCCTGGCCAACATGGTGAAACCCCCATCTCGACTAAAAATAAAAAATTAGCTGGGCGTGGTGGCGGATGCTTGTAATCCCAACCACTTGGGAGGCTGAGGCAGGAGAATTGCTTGAACCTGGGAGGCAGAGGTTGCAGTGAGCTGAGATCACATCACTGCCCTCCAGTCTGGGTGACAGAGCAAGACTTGAAAAAAAAAAAAATGGGAAGGGAGATTTCCTGATCTTATTTTCACCTAAGTAGAGGAAATATTTAAAGGCATTTGTCATTGCAGTCATTTTTTTTTTTTCTGCTGTAATTTCCTCTGAGATGAGCTTGAGCTTGTTACATTTTTTCCTTTGATTTATCTTCTGTTTATTTATCCTCTAGTTTTCTTTTCGTATTCATTTAGACACCATTTGTCAAATTCATTTCATATTCTTTTAGCAATGCAGTTTATTTAATTTTAAAATTGCATATATTTATCATTCACAATATCATGAAATGACTAAATCAAGCTAATTTAACATATGCATTGCTTCACATACTCATCAATTTTGTGATGAGAACACTTAAGATGCAGTCTTTAAGCAATTTTCAAGAACAATACATTGTCATTAACTATGGTCACCACGTTGTACAATAGATCTCTGGAACTTATTCCTCCCATCTAACTTAAATTTTGTATCCTTTGACCAATATCCTCCTCCTCCTGAGGTTGGAGTGGTGTAGTTTGTCTATTCTGAATGTCTTCACTGACTGGTTCAATTCCTGCAATTGCATGCTTGGTTTTGCATCCTTGATTCTCAGTGCAAATGATCTGGATTACAGATCATTCCTTTGCTGTAAACATGTTCAAATATGCTTTTGAAAACCAAACAGTCTTAAAAGCAGTCTATACCCTTTATTTTCCTTAGCATGATTTGTCTTTGAAACAAGAAAGAGCTGTTGGTGTTTACTTCCAGTGGGATGGGTTTTAAAAAGAAACTTGAAAATAATTTGATTTGGGATGTGATTTTTCAGAGAGTGAGGGAATTTTCACTTGAGACTCATTCAACTCTGATGTCTGTCCACATAACGGAGTCCCGGCTTCTGTGAACATACTCAAGCCGCCCCATTTTCTGCGCCCTTATTCTTTCGCCACGGTCCCTAACGTGATCACAAGCGACTCTCTGCGCGGGATGACAGGGGGCAGCTGCATTCGGGTCATCCCGGAAGCTTCCGCCGGGACCAGCCAAGGGGCGCGCAAGCTCGGGGGCGACCCTGGCTGCTGAGCGTCGCCATGGCAACTGCGTCGCGCGCACGCCGCCGCTGGAGGGCGGAGAAATGCCCCCGCGGAAGTCTCCGCCCCCAGCCTGAGGCACTGGTGGTCGCCGCCGCCGGGGAGGTCGCCATGGCAACGGCGCCGCAGGCCAGAGGGGTGGGGCAGGGGGCGGGGAAATGCGAGCGCGGAAGTCCCCGCCCCCGGGCTGCTGGGCGGCGGCGACCCAGCGGCCCGCAAGGATTTGAAACCGTTTGGTAGGGGCGGCGGCGGCGGCGGCGGCGGCGGCGGCCGAGCGGAAAGCTTGCCCGTGGTGGCGCCAGGTTCTCGTTTTTTACGAATTTCCTTCCCCCGCCCCTCCCACCAGGTTCTCGAGTGGAATTTTGCGCCGGTGGCGGCCGCCGCGCCCGTCCGGGCCCGTTCGAGGAGGGGCGTCGCCCGCAGGCCCAGGGCCCGTTCTCCGGGCCGGAGGGGCGCGCGCTCCAGGGGTCCCGGCGCTGCCCGCTGTGGTGGTGTCCCCGGCAGGCAGAGCGCGATTCCGGCCGGGAAGGCTTGGGAAAGTTCTCAGTAAAGTTTGATCAGCCGGCTCGATCGGCCTGACGTGGTCCAGGAATCTGACCCAAGGGTTTGCGGCGGTGGGAGGACATCGGTGTCCTGGACAAGGTAGGCGCGCGGCCTGGGCCGGGGCCTCGGCGGGCCGGGGAAGGGCTGCCGGGAGCAGCGCCGCAGGAGTTTTCAATTCCCTCCCGGAAAAGCGTCTCACAGCCGTCAGCTGGATTCGCCGGGTCGGAGCCAGGGCGCTGGATGGTTTGCAGAAAGTCGTAGACGGTCGGCTTTGGGAGGCCCTGGCCCGGCACGGCCGCGTGTAGGATGCTACCCCGAGTGCCTGAGCTCATTATTTTTTAAGTGTTCAGGAGAACGGCAGAAGTAACTGTGAACAGCTTTTTCTGGTCATCGCACGGCTATTTTTATTTGTCTAATATTTTAACATGAGTCAAAATAAGATAGAAAAGGCACATTAAATTCCATGAGCCTCTCCACAGCGATCAGGCTGCAGAGCAGTGGAATGCATGGTATTAATAATTTGTGCAGTTTCTGGCCCAGCTGTCACTGTCCCTAAGAACCTAGGTCGGTGACTTCATCTCACTGAAGCCTCAGCTTCCTCCTCTGTGAAATGACCATGGAAATGGTATGGAAATGGTAGGGCCAGGCCAGGGACTACACTGAGATTTGTTGCTAACGCGCAGCCCGAGCTACTGGCAGAGTCACGGAAGGCTCCTGTGAAAACACCCACAGGTGTAAGCCAGAGAAAACGTGCACCTGGAAAGCTTTTTCACTTGTCGACATCGTCTCAGTTTTCTTTAATGACACACAATATATTTAAAATATGATTTGATTGGACAAAATGGATTTTACACAACTTCCAAGACGTTTGTTTTGTTTGGCAAGAAATGTGATACGAATGAAGTGTATTCTTTGCTTGGCAGTTGTGACTTCTTTTTTTCCCAGACGTTTTGATACTTGTGCCTTGGTTATGTTTGCTGAGTCTAGGGCAGGTAAGCACCTGAGAAGGTCTTAGCCGATTTTGTAGCTGTCCACAAAGAAACAGGTTTAAAAAAAGACCGTGTGGGTGAGTTTAATATGAGACATGATCCAAATGTAGCTATAAGCAAAAATCACCCAATTTACTTCTTTTTTACCTTTGAAATTAATTAATTAATTAATTATTTTCAGACAGCGCTTTGGTCTGTTGCCCAGGCTAGAGTGCAGTGGTGCGATCTTAGCTCACTACAACTTCGGTCCTGGGTTACCTTTGAAATAATTTATGTGACTAATAGGCACACTATAAGTACTTTAAGCCTAAGCAAAAGATGTTGTTTTACTTATTTTTCAATTGTATCATTTAAATTTTCAATTCTGATAAATGGTATGAAACTTTTGATAAGCTGGAAGTAAGTAGATATAATTTGTGAATATGATGTAATTTTTTTTTTTTTTTTTTTTTTTTTTTTGTGAGACGGAGTTTCACTCTTGCCCAGGCTGGAGTGCAGTGGCACCATCTCGGCTCACTGTAAACTCTGCCTTCCGAGTTGAAGTGATTCTCCTGCCATAGCCTCAGAGTAGCTGGAAATACAGGCATGTGCCACTTTGCCCAGCTAATTTTTTTGGTATTTTTAGTAGAGATGGGATTTCGCCGTGTTGGCCAGGCCGGTCTTGAACTCCTGACCTCAAGTGATCCACCTGCCTCAGCTTCCCAAAGTGCTGCAATTACAGGCTTGAGCCACCGCACCCGTCCTTCAAAATACTTCTTAATTAGTTGGAGATATTGCTCACTTATATGCAAATGGCCAAGTGGTCAGATATAAACCTATACCTGAGAGGTGGAGGTTTCAGAATTTTAATCTGAACTTTGGGCTTGATTTCATGATTTTGAGTTAGTCACTTAATGGTTGAGTTTTAGTTTCCTCTAACGTTAAACACTAACATTTCCTGCCCATGTCAAAGGATTTACTGAAAATTAGTGATTATGAGGAATCTTTTTTGTTGAGCTTTAGCTATAGATGTTCTCAGGCAAATGTTTGAGTACATGGGCAGTACATACTCTTTGATCACTGGAGTGCATGTAGCCAAGAGCTGTGCTTTAAGACTCTGGGTTTATGAATTTCCATTGGTTTGTTCATCCATTTGACTTGTTGCTTTTTAACGTTATGATCTCACATCCAACACTGATATCATAGCCTTCTGTTACCTACTACATAACTGATGGAATATATAGTACAGATGTAAAACAAAACAACCAACCAAACAACCCCCCCCCCACCCAGCCAACCAGCCAAGCAGAAAACTCATTTAAATAAAATTTATTTTAAACAAGTCTTGAATTTGGAAATATTTTTCTTCTATTGTAATACAGAAGATAGGGTAAGCAGTTTTGGTAAATGGAATTCGTGGCATACAGTATTCCTATTCTGGAAGACTTATTTGGTACTTAGAACAGAAGTATTAAACAAACAAACCATTTGTCAAGTAAAAGTGTCAATCTGTTTATTCAGCAACACATTCTTCTGCTCCTAATGAGTACCAGGTAATATGCTAGGTTCCTACTGAGATGTGTAAATCTTGGTCCCTGCCTTCCAGGAGCATCTCACAGATAATGGAAGATGTGTGAATAATAATACACAGGTGCTGGGCACGGTGGCTCTCACACCTGTAATCCCAACACTTTGGGAGGCTGAGGTGGGTGGATCACCTGAGGTTGGGAGTTCGAGACCAGCCTGACCAACATGGAATAACCCCATCTCTGCTAAAAATACAAAATTAGCCAGGTGTGGTAGTGGGCGCCTGTAATCCCAGTTACTTGGAAGGCTGAGGGAGGCTGAGGCAGGAGAATCGCTGAACCTGGGAGGCAGAGGTGCGGTGAGCCGAGATCATACTATTACACTCCAGCCTAGACAAAAAGAGCAAAACTCCATCTCAGAAAAAACAAAACAAAACAAAACAAAAACCCCAGCATGATAAGTGCTGTTACACAGATGTGAACAGTTTACACTGAGAACAGAACAATAACCAGTCTAGGATAAGTGGGGCCAGCTTCACTCAGGTGACATTTAAGCCACATTTACCTGACTCTAGGTAGAGGGAATAGCCTATGAAAAGGGTGTGGGATCGGATAAGGGCTTGGAGGGTGTGTGTGTGTGTGTGTGTGTGTGTGTGTGTGTGTGTGTGTGTTTGTGATGTGAGAGAAAGGCCTACATGCAAAAGTACTTGTATGCCTAGCTTTGGGTTTGGATTGTATTGTTTTAGGCAGTCATGAGAGACTTTTAAACATGAAGTGATAGGCTTAGCTTTGACATTAGGAAACTCATTCTGGAATAGGTGAGGAAAATGGACTTAAGTAGAGAAAACTGAGTAGGGAGACAGATGATTATGCAGCTGCAGTAGTTCAAGTAAGTGGTGGGCAGGACTTTATCTGAGATCGTGGCAGTGAGAAAAGAGCAGCAGGCAGATTTTGAGGTATTTCTCAGCATTTATTGGGGTTTAGAGAATGCGACCATTGAAACTTCTTAGCTTGGGAGATGAAGTAGATGATGATGTCATCAAGCAGTGTACAACATAGAATAGATTGATGGAGAGAAACATGAAGGATTTTCTCTTGGACATATAAATCTAGGTAACATTGAAATATGGGACATTATTGGACATTATTGAAAAGGTTCAGGAGGCTATTGTAAATGAGTCTGGAGTTGCAAAGAGAGGCTAGAATTTGAAATAAAATTTAAGGGTTAATGGCATGAAACGAATACTTGAAGTAATGGTACTGAATGCAGTCATTAAGGGAGAGTGAAAAGTCAGATCAGAAGGAGACTAAGGAGAGAACACTGGAGGGTCCTGTTTTAATATTGACTGGAGAAGTCAGAGCCGCTGAGAGACCAGGAAGGAATGATCTGAGGCAGCAGGGGACCCAGGAGTGAGTGGAACTACTGAAATCAAAGAGTTTCTAGGAGTAGGGAGTCGTCAGAAGTGGAAGATGCTGTCGAGATATCAAATAGGAAGCAAACTGCAAATATTCCTTTGGATTTGGCAATTAGTGGATCACTGGTGAACTTTGAAAGATTTTTGCTACCATGATGGAGATGGAAGAGGGGTGAGATCTGAATGGAAGTTGATGAATGGGAGAAAGTAAGTGGATTTGGTGGATGGAATGCTAGAATGAGGGGAGATTTTTAAACAGGAAGTGATAGGCTTAGCTTTGTCATTAGGAAACTCATTCTGGAACAGCGGAGGAAAATGGACAGACGCAAGTAGAGAAAGTTGTCAGTATGGAGACAGATGATGAGGCTTTTGTAGTAGTTCAGGTAAATGATGGGCAGGCCTTTATCTGAGATTGTGGCAGTGAGAATAGAGAGCAGGCAGATTTTGTGATGTTTCTCAGCTGCCATCAGAGGGGAAGGAGTCAGTGGAGATGAAAAATTTTACATAGCGAATAGGCAATTGATAGAGGATAGGTAGAAGAGAGTTACTGCGTCTAATACAGGAACAGAGGTGGTCAGAGTGTCTTCTCTGAGACGTAAGTTGAGAGGTGGGGGGAATAACATCTTGGGGTGGTCCCACCTGACTATTATTATTTTTCCCATGAAGCAAGATGTATGATTTTTAAATTGAGAATTAGGGGAGGCTAGAGTTATTTAAGGGGCTGAAAGATATCTGGGAAAAGTTTTAAAGCTGCTTTGTGGAGTAGGAAATAGCAAAAGACTCCTGAAGTTTCAGGTAATATTGGAAGCCATCTGACTGTAAGGCAGTGCCATTTTTCTCCAGCAAACCCAGTAGAGCATGAAGGAGGGCATCAAGGGAGTGCAGCCTTGCCAAGGAGAAAGGAAAGATCTAGTGGGATAAGAAGAGAGCATTTAAGAGGACAAGAGGCTGGTATCAGAAGGGTTTCTTTGCAAGTGACAGAGATGAGAAAGGGGAGTACGTGGTCATCAGATGGTTGGAGCCTCATGAGGGATTTTGGGGCCGAGGTAGGAAGACCAGTAGTTGGGAAGTGGCAGGATGGATGTTGATAAGTGTTTTCCTTCCATTGCATGGTTGGGTGGAGAAAGTGAAACACTACAGAGAATGCATGAGAGAAGGGGTAGTGGAGGGAGGGAGAGAGAGAGAATGAGAGCGAGAGCGAGATTATGAGAGATCTTGGCTCACCTCTAATGACTGAGGAAAATAAAGTCAGCTAAAGTGAAAGCTAGAGTTTACTTACAGAGACTGGGTAGAGAGAGCTTTCTATGAAGAGGTTGTTGATAATGAAATGGTGGAAACCGTTTGATAATATGGTAACTATTAGAAGCTGGTTTAGCAGGGACAGGGCAGTTTGTGGAGCAAGATAGCTTAGGAGGCAGAACAAAGCTTTTCACCAAACATAGAATTTGTAAAAGGAATAAATGACAAATTGACACTATTCATAACATAACGGTAGTGCACATCCCTATCAAGACATTTTACAATTTAAAGGAACATGTAGAGTGTGGATGTATTTTTAATTTAACAAATTTTGTCAAAACCTACACTGCTGATTTTTGAGATATACCCTCGTTGTATTCAGTATTTTTCTTGCTAGTTAGAAAGAAGTATGATGACCAAAAATTTACAGTTTTTAAAGAGGATTAAAAAATTTAAATTTATATACAGCAAGTGCACTTTTTTGACCTATAGCTCTATGAGTTTTTACACGTGTAGGTAAGTTCTTGTAACTTCCTCTATAGACAGTGTACAGAACAATTCCAGCACCCCAGATCGTCGTCCCTTTGTGTTCAGACTCTGCCCCCACTGCTAACTCCGTGAGCTACTGATCCGTTCTTTATGCCTATATTGTTTGCCTTTTCAAGAATGTCACACAAATGGAATTAAACAGTATACAGCTTTCTGAGAAGGGCTTCTTTCAGTTAGCATATGGATTTGAAGTTTCCCTGTTGTATGTGTATCACTAGTTCATTCCTTTCTGTTGCCAAGTACAATGTTTTTGTATGGATATGCCACAGTTTATCTAGTCCCCAGTTGAGGGACATTTGGGCTGTTTTCAGTTGTTCGGTGGTTATTTTTTTAAAAATCACATTTGGATTTTTGTGTATATATAGATTTTTCTTTTCATTTAGGTAAATATCTGGGAGTGGGATTTCTGGGTCATAGGCTGAGTGTATGTTTACCTTTGTAAGAAACTGCTGAACTACTTTCCAGAGTGCCTGTAGTATTTTATACTTTTACCCGCAATGCATGAGAGTTCCTGTTGTACATCCTCACCAGCACTTGATATTGTTTGCATTTTTATGTGTAGTGTTCTTGATGTAGTGGTATCTCAGTATAGTTTTTATTTGCATTTCAGTAATGACTGATGATGTTGAGCATCTTGTCATGTGCTTACTTGCCATCTATATTTTTTCTTTGGTAAAGGGACTGATTTTTTTGCTGATTATTGGAAGTTTGTTTTCTGATGGTTGAGTTTTGAGAGTTTCTTACGTATTCTTGATACAAGTCTTGTATGAGATATATGATTTGCAAATATTTTGTTCTGGTCTGTGACTTATTTTCTCAATTCCTTAACAGAGTCCTTTGCAGAACAAAAGTGTTTTGTGTGTGTGTGTGTGTGTGTGTGTGTGTGTGTGTGTGTGTGAAGTTCAATATATCAGTTTTATTTTTTATTTTTGAGATAGGGCCTTGCTGTGTGACTGAAGCTAGAGTTTAGTGGTGTGATCATGCCCCACTGCAGCCTTGATCTCTCACACTTTTCAGCAATTCTTTCACCTCAGCATCCCAAGTAGCTGGGACTGCAGGTACCTGCCACTACACCTGGCTAATCTTTAATTTTTTTTTTTTTTTTTTGTAGAGATGGGTTTCACCATGTTGTCCAGGCTGGTCTTGAAGTCCTGGCCTCAAGCAATCCCCCTGTCTCGGCCTCCCAAAGTCCTGGGATTACAGGCATGAGCCATTGTGCCTGGCCAGTTTTTCCTTTTGTGGATAGTGATTTTAAGGTTGTATATAAGAAATCTTTGCTCTACTCAAGTTTGCAAAGATTTCCTCCTATGCTTTCTTCTAAGAGTTTTATAGTTTTACATTTTTACACTTAGGTCTGTGATTCATATTAATTTTTATGTATAGGATGAAGTTTAGGTTGAGATTCAATTTTGTTTATTTTTTTGGATATGGATATCCAGTTGTTATGGCATCATTTGTTGTAGTAACTGTCATTTCTTCATGGATCACACCTTTGTTGAAAATCAGTTGTTCATGTTGTTCTAGTCTTTTTCTGGACTCCCTAATCTTTTCCATTGATCTGTCTATCCTTTCACCAATACAGTTGTCTTGACTACCGTGGCTTTGGATTACATCTTAAAATCTGGTAATATGAGTCCTCCAACTTTGTACTTTTTCAAAATTGTTTGGGCTTTTCAGTTCCTTTACCTTACCATGTAAATTTTAGACTTAAGCTTATCTCTACAAATAATACTCCTGGGTTTTGACTGGAATTGCATTAAATCTGCAGGTCAATTTGGGGAGAACTGATACTTAACTCTTAGGAGGTTTTTTTTTGGTCTCTCTCATCAGAGTTTTGTAGTTTTCGGCATATAGACCCTCAATATTTTAATTTAAAATATTTTACAGATTGGATTATGGAAGTGGGAAGTGAAGAAGAAAAATGGGAGAAGCTGGATGCAGAATTTGATCACTTTGTGGTTGATATGAAGCCCTTTGTTCTAAAATTACCCCATAGGACAGGTAAGATTATGTTTGAAAATTAGATTCTTAAGATTAATTTTTTCTTTATATTATTTACTATCAACATGGAAGAAAAACTGAATTTCTCTAGTAACAATTTTTGCCATCGACATAGGATTATTTGCATTGAGTTGTTCAAGGTTAGATAGAAATTCAGTGATAACGTCCTGCTAAACTGTAGAAAGATATTGTGATGCCTCCTCTCATGTCATGATCTTATAGCACATGGATCTCTAAAGTTAGCTACAGTCTTTTTTCCTCGCATCCTTTTCTCTATGGAATTTTTTCTTACAAAATTTTTCTTCTTTCTATGGAAAGGGCCAGAGACCGGAAGAGCCTACTGTCTTCCTGTTGTGCAGCCCTTTTATCTATCAAAGCAGAAAATAATCTGCTGGTCTTTTATGCTTATTGGTTGGCCCAACAAAATCCAGTGGGAATAAAGTTTTGCTGCTATCTTGCCTCCTGGCCTGTTATTTTTAATTATGGAATGAAAGACTTTTTCTCATCTTAGAGAATTTTCATGTAACTTAAAACACTAGAGAGAAATTGGAGAGAATTTTGGGGGCCGGGAAGATTCTCTAAGCCATAGTAGGCGTAAAGTTGACTGTAAAGGTAAATGTGACTTGGTAGCTTTTGAGTGGTCGGTTTGGAGTTGGATCAAGAAATGATGGCTCTTACTTTTTCCAAGTTGCCTATTTCCCCAAGGTATCTGAGTGGACTCTATTTTCAGTAAGGAACTGACTAGTGTTTGATATAGCAATTCCCTCTTATTCTTGAAGAATACATTTCAAGACTCCCAGAGGCTGCCAGAAACACCTGAAAGTACTAAGACCTATATGCCCTCCGTCTTTTCCTATACGTACACACTGGTGATAAAATTTAGTTTATCAGTATGTGCAGTAGGAGACTAACAACAATAGCTAATGATAAAATAGAACAATTGTAACAATATACTGTAATAAAAATTGTGTGAAAATAGTTTCCCTCTTTCTCTCAAAATATCTTATTTTATTGTACTCACCTCTGCATTCGCGTGTGAGTAACTGAAACAGAGGAAAGAAAAACATGGATAAGTGGAGTCTATTGTATTTATTTCAGGGAGTTGCATTAGGAGAAGGGAGTATGATATATAAATTACACATTCTGTGGTCACCCGTTGTTCTAGGGCCTTCAACCTTTCCTAGTCCTGGGTAAGTTGCCGTGGTGTTCCCTTGAAGACCACTTCCTCTGCCTTCTTCTCTTGACCTTGTCAGGCTTTAACCTCTTCTTTCTTCCTCTGCTATTTTTCAAATGAATATTTCATGTCCTATGACTCATTCATGATTATTTGAATGATACTTAATGATTTTTTTTATATTGCATCTTCTTCTGATACTACCTTTTTTCTTTTTGTCTTAGATTTGCTGATTAGGAAACATTTGTATTAAACTTTCTCATTGCAAATGCATTTCAAATCAAACCATCCTCATATTTTATCTTCTTTAAAAAAAGATTTTAGGTACATAGAGTTCATGAATTGTAATCTTTGATTCCATGATGTGTCGTCAGTATTGGTACATCTGTGGCTTTCTTATATTTAATTAGTTTATAATAAGCAATCTGAAACTCACATCTTAATCAAGAACTAGAAATTCATAATAAATTACATCTTATTGCTAAATTCTGCTTTTGATAATGGGTTTTCCCATTATTTTACGTAGGGGAATAAATCCTTTCATTAATCAAATTGTACTAAATTCTGGACATTAGAATATTGCATAGATTTAAATTTGCTATGGGATATGGAAAGTGTGTAGTTGAAAAACTATTTACTTAAGTGTATCAGTTTCACTTTTGCATTTTCTTCTTGTACAGTATTCCCAGTATTACATGAAGTTTGTTTTGTGATTATATAATTTTCACAGCAAAAAATACAAACATTTTTAAGACATAGGTTTCCAACCTAAAATGGTATTTGCAAAGTAGTAAATCCAGCCTTAGTGATTTTTGTAGGTAAAACAATAAATGAATATGACCTTTGTAAACTAAAAGATTAGAGCAGATTTATGATTTGCATTAGATATGTAATCCTCAAATTGAGTTAGACTGATTTAATACCAGAGTAGTTTCCATGAGACCTAAAACAATCCTGTGTCATGGCAAGATAATACAGACCGTTATATGTGGATTAAACTGTGCTATAATTTTTAGATTTTGGAAAGAATAATTATTTTACAAAATGACATGTAAATAGCACTCAATTATTTTTAAAGATGTTAAAACCCTAAGTTAATCAGCTACAAATTCCTGGATATTATTGGATTTAATGAATAAAACATTCAAGATTTAATGTTAAAGTTGAAAATGCTTAGATAAATCAGAGATTGCATTTTATCTTTACATAATTAAAATGATAGATTTTTCAATATATCTAAAATTATTTTAGAGGTGCAAAATTATAGCAAAATATTATCACAGAAATTTATAAAAAGTCTCCCAGCAAAGAAAAGCCTGGGACCTGATGACTTCATTGATGAATTTTATTAAACATTTAAAGAGTAACTAATACCAATCCGACTCAAACTATTCAAAAAAATATAGGAGGGAGGAATATTTTCAGAGTCATTCTAGAAGGCCAGTATTACCCTGATACCCAAACTAGATAAAGATACATCAAAAAAAGAAAACTGTAGGCCACTATCCCTGATGAACATTAATGCAAAAATACTCAGCAAAATAGAATTCAGCAATACATAAGAAAGATCATTCATTATGACCAACTAGAATTTATTCTAGGGATGCAAGGATGGTTCAATATATGCAAATCAATCCATGTGGTAAATCATAACAGAATGATGGACAAAAACTATATGATCATTTCAATTGATGCTGAAAAAGCATTTGATAAAATTTAATATCCCTTCATGATAAAAACCCTAAAAAACCTAGGTATTGAAGTAACATTCCTCAAAATAATAAAATTCATATATGACAGGCTCATAGCTAGTATTATACTAGATGGGGAAAAACTGAAAGCCTTTCCTTTAAGATCTAGAATACAACAAGCTTGTCCACTTTCACCACTGTTATTCAACTTAGTGTTAGAAGTTCTAGCTAGAGCAATCAGATAAGAGAAGGAGATAAAGGGCATCCAAATTAGAAAGGAAGAAGTCAAATTACGCTTGTTTGAAGATGCTATGATCTTATATTGGAAATACTAAAGACTCCACCAAAAAACTATTGAAACAGATAAACAAATCAGTAAAGATGCAGGGCACAAAATCAACATACAAAAATCAGTAGCATTTCTATATGCCAACAGCAAACAATCTGAAAAAGAAATCAAGAAAGTAATCTCATTTCCAATTGCAACAAATAAAATAAAATACCTAGGAATTAACCAAAGAAGTGAAAGATCTCCACAATGAAAACTGTAAAACATTATGTAAAACTATAAAACATAGGCCTCAAACTAGGAAACTACTAAAAGAAGCTGTATATGAAACTTGTTTACATGAAACCACAAAAGACCTACTTTGGGAGGCTGAGGCAGGTGGATCACGAGGTCAAGAGATTAAGACCATCCTGGCCAACATGGTGAAACCTAGTCTCTACTAAAAATACAAAAATTAGTTGGGTGTGGTGGTGTGCATCTGTAGTCCTAGCTACTCCGGAGGCTGAGTATATTGAAAGAAATTGAAGAGGACACACAAAAAAATAGATACTCTGTGTTCATGGACTGGATGAATCAATATTGTTAAAATGTCCATACTCCCTAAACCAATCTGCAGATTCAGTGCAATCCCTATCAAAATACCAAATAAAGAAAAAAACCTTAAAATTTATATGAAACCACAGAAGACCCAGAATAGCCAAAGCTATCCTTAGCAAAAAGAATAAAACTGGTGGAATCACATTACCTGACTTCAAATTATACTGAAGAGCAATTATAACCAAACTGTCATTGTACTGGCATAAAAACAATCACATAGAATTATGGAACAGAGTGAAAAACCGGAAACAAATGTATACACTTAGAGCAAAATCATTTTTGACAAAGGTGCGAAGGACTTACACTGGGGAAAGGACAGTCTCTTCGATAAGTGGTGCCCCTTACTTCAGTTTGTCAGTTTCACTTTTGTATTTCCTTCTTGTGCAAATATTCCTAATATTTCATGAAGTTTGTTCTGTGATTACATAATTTTCACAGCAAAAAATACATTTTTAAAGGCATTCTTCTGTATACAGATATTGAAAACTTAATATCCGTATACAGAAGAATGAAACTAGACTCCTATCTCCCACCATATACAAAAATCAAATAAAAATGGATTAAAGACTGAAATCTAAGGCCTCAATCTAGGAAACTACTAAAGGAAAGCATTGGGGAAAATCTTCAGGATATTGGTCTGGGCAGAGATTTCTTGAGTAATACCCTGGTGGCACCGGCAACCAAGTGACAGTGGACAAATGGGATCTCATCAAGTTAAAAAGCTTCTGCAGCGGAAACAATCAACAAAGTGAAGAGGCAATCCAGAGAATGGGAGAAAATTATTCAGACTGTTCATCTGACAAGGGAATAACCAGAATATATAAGGAGCTCAAACAACTCTATACAAAAAAATCAAATAACCTGCTTTAAAAATGGGCAAAAGATCTAAATAGACATTTCTCAAAAGAAGACATGGAAATGGTAAACAGGCATATGTCAAGATGTTCAGCATCAGTGATCATCAGAGCAATAGAAATAAAAACTACAGCGAGCTATTATTTCACCCCAGTTAAAATGGCTTTTATCCAAAGACAGGCAAAAGCAAATGCTAGCAACGATGTGGAGAAAAGGGCACCCTCCTATACTTTTGGTGGGAATGTAAATTAGTACAGTGACTATGGAGAAGAGTTTGGAGCTTCCTCAGAAAAACTAGAAAGTGGAACTACAAGAGGATTCAGCAACCCCACTGCTAGTTACATACCCCAGAGAAAGGAAATCAGTATGTTGAAGAGATCTCTGGACTCCCGTGTTTGTTGCAGCACTGTTGACAGTAGCCAAGATTTGGAAGAAACCTAGATGTCCCTCAATAGACAAATGGATAAGGAAAATGTGATACAGGCTGGGCATGGTGGCTGCCGCCTGTAATCACAGCACTTTGAGAGGCTGAGGCAGGCAAATCATGAGGTCAGGAGATCAAGAGATCATGTGAAACTTCGTCTCTACTAAAAATACAAAAATTAGCTGGGCATGGTGTGCACCTGTAGTCTCAGCTCCTCAGGAGGCTGAGGCAGGATAATTGCTTGAAGCCGGGAGGTAGAGGTTGCAGTAAGCTGAGATTGCGCCACTGCACTCCAGCCTGGCAACAGAGCAAGACTCTGTCTTAAAGAAAAAGAAAATGGGATACACATACAGACTGGAGTACTATTCAGCCATAAAAAAGAGTGAGACACTGTCATTTGCAACCACATGGCTGAAACTGGGGGACATTATGTTAAGTGAAATAAGCCAGACACAGAGACACGATCTTTACATATTTTCACTCATTTGTGGGAGCTAAAAATTAAAACAATTGAACTCATGGAGATAGAGAGTAGAAGAGTGGTTTACAGAGGCTGGAAGGATGGGTGGGGAGGGAAGGATGGGTAGTTAATGGTACAAAAACACAGAGTGAATAAGACCTAGTATTTGACAGCACAGCAGAGTGACTATAGTCAATAATAATTTAACAGCATATTTAAAAATAACTAAAAAAGTGTAATTGGATTGTTTGTAACACAAAGGATAAATGCTTGAGGTGATGGATAGATACCCCATTTACTGTGACATGATTATTACACATTTCATGCCTGTGTCAAAGTATCTCATGTACTGCATAAACATATATATCTACAGTGTACTGGCAATAATTAAAAATTTTAAAAAGTTATTTAATGGTAATCTAGGGACTTAATTTTTGTGAAAATATTTCATTGCATTTGTCTTCCTTGTTTACCAATTACTTAAGGTAAATTCTGGACCAGGAGTTAGCAGACAATGGCCCATCGGCCAATTCCTGCCCACAGTCTTTTTTGTCAGGTTTTATGGGAACGTAGTCATGCCATTTGTTTGCCTACAGACTGAGTGCTTTCATGCTATAGTGGCAGAGTAGTTGAGCCGGAGATCATATGGCCTGTGAAGCCTGAAGTGTTTATTCTCCGGCCTTTAACAGAAAAAGTTTGTTGGCCATTCTTCTAGACTAAAGCAGATTCTATTATAGGTTTTTGTAATTTAATGTTTCCTTTTATAAAAAAAAAAAAAAACAAGTTTCTAACAGTTCTCATGTATTTATAGAGCGGCAGAGGTGTGCTCTTTGGATTAGAAAGCTGTGTGAGCCTTCAGGAACAGGTGCAGGAATAATGGGGAGGAAGAATCGGAACCTGTATGCAAAATTGTTACTGCACATGCTTAAACGAGGTGTGCTTGAAGGCCCTTTTACACACCGACCTGAACCTGGGACACTAAAAAGTCTACCTTCATACATGGTAGGTATCCGTGAACAAAAGATACACATTAGTTTAATTTTTTTTCAAAAAAGCATCAAGTTATCATTCCTTTGGGGAATGGTAATACTATTAGGTCGTATGTGTTAGATAATACATTAAAACTGTTTTTTTCTTCCTGATTCATTTTTTTCCACCTTTAATAAAATACATGTTTTGCTTATAAGGTGAATATCCTTACTGATTTATTTATCCCTCAGTATTTAACAATATTTCTAAAAAACTGAAAATGAAATTTTTTATACTGACCTTTATTCTTTGTTAATCTTCACTGGATTATAATAATAATTTTTAGGTAATTCAGTAGATTCTAATTTTCATATACATTATTTAAATATTCAATGGAGGTTGGATTGCATGACTTGTAAAAGTTCCTTTTTCCTCTAATAAAATGACAATAATAAGTTGGAGTTTAATAGTCATTTTCTGTACTTAAATTAATTTCATTGTCAAAATCAGCTTTGTTACAAAGGCAGTTATTATTATGCTTGGTGGATAAATTCTCACTGTCCTGGACCTAACCATAAAATATAGCTTGGTTTGTGTGGTATTTGAATACCTGTACTTGAGAGTTGCTGTTAGGATATAGATGTATTTTTTTTTTTTAATGAACTGCAGAATTCTTGTGTAACATGTTTTAAAACTTTTTGAATTTTATCCGTTTACTTAAAGCCAAATTTAGTCAAGTGACATGCTGAACATTAGAGAATAATTCCTGTTTTCTGTGGAACAATGCAAAAGTTTCATGACTATATCATTTAAAAGGGAATTTCTGCACATGTCCAATGCATGTGGAGGGCCTGGCCTAATCCCTCCCTAAAGAACAGTGCCTTGAGGGTTTTTCATGTAGGCTTGGAAGAATGGTTGCAGAGTGTGCAGTCAATGCAGAGTTTTCTTTGGAGATGTGTAAAGGTAGAACTTTTTTTTTTTTTTTGAGACAGAGTTTTGCTCTTGTTGCCCAGGCTGGAGTAAAATGGCGTGATCTCGGCTCACTGCAACCTTTGCCTCCCAAGTTCAAGCGACTCTCCTGCCTCAGCCTCCCAAATAGCTGGGATTACAGGCGCCTACCACCACACCCAGGTAATTTTTTGTATTTTTAGTAGAGATGGGTTTCTCCATGTTGGTCAGGCTGGTCTGAAACTCCTGACCTCGGGTAATCTGCCTGCCTCGGCCTCCCAAAGTGCTGGGATTACAGGTGTGAGCCATTGCGTCCAGTCTAAAGTGAGAACATTTTATGAAGCACATCTAGATGTGATGATATGAGTACATTGTATCATGTTTTTCCATTCAAACTTAATTTCATAGACTCAAAGGGAAGGGCTTTATTTAGCAAATAATAATAATGAGAAAGTTTAGAGAACTGTCTTGGGTTTCCCAGCTAGTTAATAGTGTGGCCAGATTAAATCCCAGGTTTTTACTCTGCTGTTTCCACCTTACGAAGGGATTCCTAATTTTAATTTTTGGGTGGCATTGTTTGTGGTTTCTCTTCCCATTCATTTCTTTGTGTGTGTGTGTAAAGTAGTTAATGATTACAGAAAGAGACAGGAGGTGCAGTGGCTTACGCCTGTAATTCCAGTAGTTTGGCAGGTGGAGGCAGGCAGATCATGAGGTTGGGAGATTGAGACCATCCTGGCTAACACTGTGAAAGCCCGTCTCTACTAAAAATACAAAAAATTAGCCAGTCATGGTGGCACCCACCTGTAGTCTCAGCTACTCAGGAGGCTGAGGCAGGAGAATCGCTTGAACTCGGGAGGTGGAGGTTGCAGTCAGCTGAGATTGTGCCACTGCACTCCAGTCTGGGTGACAGAGTGAGACTCCATCTAAACGGAAAAAATAAAAAGGGAGAAAGAGATAGGATAGCACATGAGTTTTAAAAAACTCTTTGTATTTAACATTTCATATGTAACTAATATTCTTTTTGTAATACAAATCATTATTATCACATTTATCTGTTATGTGCTTTTGTTTATCATATTTCTTAGACGGTAGAGTGCAACTAAAATGCAAATATGTTATCCACTTAATGTATTGTTATATCTCATAATTCAATGTATACTGAATTTTTAAAATATTTGAATGTAATTGAATTTGAATATTTGAAAAGCTGTTATCAAACTTTAAACTTGATGGAAATTTTAATGGTTTTATTATAGTACATTTTGAAAGAATAATTTTTCTAATTTTTAAAAATCAGTCCATCTATTTTGATGAACCAAATCCATCACGAGCAAAAGGTTCAAGCCCAGAAGGATTACCAACCTGGGTCCTGGGTGAGCTGGAGACAAGTGAACACAAATTAAACGAATCATGGAAACTTTCTTCTGGAGAAGGCAACACTTTGGTACAGTCACCAACTGATGTCTACAGGTATGTTAAGAGAATGGGATTTTGAATGTGTTTCATCATTTAGTCTGTCTTTGGAACCGATTTATACATTCTGTTTTTTAATGGTAAGTAGTTAGTTTACTTTTCCATTAATTGCATATTCAAGATTTTTAAATATTTTTAGACATTTTATAGATACCTGTTAACTTCATATACATTTTTGATTGCTTGACAAGTGGTGCCTCAGCATCTTTAAATAACACAACTACGTATTTTCCTTTATGACAAGCATACATTAAGAGCATTATCAATTACTTGAACAAAATATAGCATCTTGCAAATCCATCTTGAACAATATTTGTTTTCACTTAATAAAATAATGTAAACATAAACCCCATTAGACTGTGCTTTATTTACTAGAGTATTAAACTTAAATAGGGTTTTTTAGTGCAAAGAAAAATAAATTTCTGAATTTTTGAAATATACAAAAGGCCATTATTGTGGTAGCATAATTTTTAGCTTTTGGGAAGGGATAGATTTAAATTTGGACTTTTATTAAATTTCTACTTTGCCATTTGGCCTTATTCCTTGAAATGATGAACTATAGACAGTGACATTTGCCGTGTAACATACTTTATACTTCATTCCTCACCATCCTCTTGGTAATTTTAATTTTAGAAGTTTGTTTCTGTTAATAGTGTAATTTTTCTTGTCCACTATAATTTTTTTGTTTATTCCTTAAACAGATATAGAAATGATATTAGTGATTTGAAATGTCTCCATAGTTGAAGTCTATATGCTTCTTAGGCCTGAGATATTATGGTAGGAAACTATAAACAAGTGAGAGATCCAGTCCATATGAAATTATTGCAGTAGAAGGGAGAAAGAAAATGGGGAGGCAAAAAGGAAGAGGTGAAATAATTAAGGGCATGTTCAGAAAAGTGAAAAGAAATGAACAGATGAGTCTGTAAAAATAAATACTTATTTTTACATTCATAGAATTACAATTAAAAGAGGTGTAATTGTAGAATTTTTGTAGCCTTTGTAGCAATCTCTTTATGTAGAGGCATAAAGAGATTGTGGTCTGTATGCAAAGAAAAATGTGATTTTTATTTTTTATTTTATTTTTTTTTGAGTTGGAGTTTTGCTACTGTTGCCCAGGCTGGAATGCAATGGTGTGATCTTGGCTCACTGCAACCTCTGCCTCCTGTGTTCAAGCGATTCTCCTGCCTCAGCCTGCCAAGTAGCTGGGTTACAGGCAGCCGCCACTATGCCTGGCTAATTTTTTGTATTTTTACTAGAGACAGGGTTTCACTGTGTTGGCCAGGCTGGTCTCAAACTCCTGACCTCAGGTGGTCCACCTGCCTTGGCCTCCCGAAGTGCTGGGATTACAGGCACGAGCCACTGCCCCTGGCTGAAAAACATGATTCTTAGGTTAGCTGCAAAATACATCAGTTATTTGCCAAAATATCTCCTAAGAGTCCAGCTAAATTCTGGGTTCCTTCCTAGATATAATGAATGTGGAGTTTATAGCATAAAGGTGAACTAGTTTCCTGTATCTTAGAGCTTAGAGCATAGTTTGAAAATGTGTGATCTTCCTGGACTGAATGAATCATGTGGGTGGATTTGTTTTGTTGAACTTAAACAGTGTCTTTAACAATTTTTGAATGAGTTGTCCAAATTAACATTTGGGGAATTTCATATAAAAGCCCAACTTTCTGGCTTCTCTTTGAAACTAGACGCCTAGAAATCTTTCCAGGAGACAGCCATAGGTTGGAGCTAAGTAGTGCTTGGTTACCCACTTAGTGTATATGCCTTCACTATTTCCTTCTAATTCCTGACACCAAATTTGATGTCAATTGCATCTGTTACTGAGCTTGAGATTTTCTTTTCCCCATTAAGTAGGGTTAAGAGGAAAATGAAGTATTTGTTTTTCTATTTTTATGTACTATTAAGTGAAAGAAGAAAGGTAGAGAAGAGGGATCATGTGATTTAAGAAGAGGAGAGGATTGGGCACAGTGTGTGTGTCTGTGGTACTAGGTATTCAAGAGGCTGAAGCCGGAGGATTGCATGGGTCCTGGAGTGTTAGGCCAGCCTGAGCAATATAATGAGACCTCATCTGTGAACAAAAAACAGAGGGAGAGAGACGCTATGTCTTTGTAGAAGTGAAGGATATCCTTATATCTGGCAGTATAATCACTCATTTGTTAAGTCCTCCAGACATTTGATTTATAACCATTGCTTTAGATAAATGTGGGAGAGAGATGAGCACATGGATCGTTTCAGTGCAGTGGTCATGTGTAGTCATGGAAGCATTTGCAAGGATTCAGGTGTGTAAGAGAAGGGTTCAGGGTAGGAAATAGACTTGAAATTTCCAGGGAGTCCAGGTAAATAGATTTGTTTCTTCTTTGGAACATAGGATAAAGTTTGAGAAAATACAATGAGAATATTCTTCAATTATTACTCATTGACATTTTGAGAAATGAAAACATAATAAAATCCCCACAATTCTAAAAAATAATTTAATTCTCTTTACGGTCACCTATTATTAAATGGCGTTTTAATGCAAAAGGATTACTAGAGTATGAGGCATTTGTTGTCAGTTATATAATAAGTGATGGGAAAATGAGGCACTCTTGTGGCCCTGGTGAGTCCTACCCATCCTTCAGAGATGGAAACGTGAAAAAAGCCTTATCTGATATCCCAAGTCAGTTTAGGCAACCCCATTATTTACTCCTTTAGAATTCTGTGTTCCTTTGTTGCATTCATCCCATGCGTGGAGGCTTACTGTCTGTCCTGGGTGCTAGATTGTAAATTTCATGAGGTAGGAACTTGTGTTTTTGCTGTGTGCTATATTTCCAGCTCATAGTACTGGGCAGGAACGTGTTAGGAATTCTGTAAGTATCTACATTCAAGAGCGCATGCATGCATGCATGAATGAATAGATTGTGTTAGACACTGCCACATATTTAATTTAATCTGTACAAAATCCCTTTGACACAGGTATATTGTGGCAGAGGAAATGGCCTAAGAGGATTTCTTTTTTCTTTTTAACATTTCAGAAAACGTTGAGGGAAGCCTAAATTTTAGAAAACATGGAGGGAAGCTTGGATGTAGGTTATAGCAATTCCCTTCACCTGCTGTGAGGAATATGACAGTGAAGGAGCTGGAAAGGACATGCTTAAAATGTCCTTCTGTCAAATGTCAGAGTCACTAAGGTCAACGAGGGCTGCCAAAACAAAACATCTTAGGGTATCTTATGTTTCTTTTAATTTAATCGTTTTAACTTGATTATTTTTTAACATTTTAGACCACATGTATATTAGTTAACAGATATTTGTAGTTTTACATCCATGAAGGCGTTTAAAAATAAAACTAACATTTACTTTAGCTAAAGCCAAGAAAATTGATGTTAAGGTGAACTATATAGTGTGTGCCATCAGATCAGATGGGGTGAATTGGCTATTGATGGTTCTGTCTTCATAGTTCTTTTCGAAATTTCCTCCTTTACTCTGAGTGATCATAGTGTGCTAATGAAAAAGTTAGTATCTGCTAATCTTGACCTAATATATCTAATCAGTTCTGCAAGAAATTGTTTTAAAAAGTTTAAGAGGCTTATAATATTTGACACATGTATGTTTTTATAGTGAATAATTTATTGTTACTTAGAACTGAAGTTTAATGCTGCCTCATAAATTTTACAGCCACTTCAACTTGTCCTTTGAAAAACCTCTTTAATCTTAAAAGATTTTTCCCCCTTAGTGTTTCTTTTTTGATCACTTTATAAAATCCTGCTTTACTTAGACCTTTTTGTATGTGAAGTATTTCTAATGGCATTTTAGATTATGCTGTTTGTGTCCTAGCCTTTTTATATTATTAAAGATACAGAGTCCTTTTGAAGCCTTTTTGTTAGGACTTCCTATTCAGTAGAGATGGCACCTTTCCTTTCCTTTTATTCTTCCTGTAGGATATGGTATGTAGCCTTGTTCCAAACTTGTTAGAAGTATTGTGAGGTCGTATTCCATCTGGCTTATTCTCACACTTTATTTTTTCCACCAAGTATATGTTGTACGCTAGTGTACTTAGCATTTCGCCCCAGACAGCTTCAACACTCAGCTAGTAGTCCTGTCCGGGTTCTCTTCTTTGCTTTCCTTTTTCATATTTTTTGGTTTAAAATTATTACCCATATTTTCTATAAGAAAAACTAGCATTCCACATTGCATTGCTATTTTTATATCTGTTATTGCATTTTTATGTCAAATACCTGCCTCTTTTCTTTTCTTTTCTTTCTTTCTTTTTTTGAAATAGAGTCTTACTCTGTCACCCAGGCTGGAGTGCAGTGGCACAATCTTGGCTCACTGCAACTTCTGCCTCCCAGGTTCAAGCTATTCTCCTGCCTCAGCCTCCCGAGTAGCTGGTATTACAGGCATGCACCACCACGCCTCACTAATTTTTGTGTTTCGTGGAGACAGGGTTTCACCATGTTGAATAGGCTAGTCTTGAACTCCTGACCTTACGTGATCTGCCCACCTTGGCCTCCCAAAGTGCTGGGATTACAGGCATGAGCCAACATGCCTGACCTATCTGCCTGTTTTCTTGACAATGAAATATTTTAGTTATATTTGAACTTGGAGCCTGACTTTAGAAAATGTTACTAAGGAGACCATAGACTTAGATCTCATGCATGTATAGTTTGGTTAATTTCATTTAGTTCTACAATCATGAGCTATATCAATGTATATTATTTTCTGATCAGCCTTCAGATGCTTACCGTGGAGGTCTGATAAAGACCTTAATTGTCTTGATGGTGGTCTTCATGATCCTTCTTCTGGTGTTCATACTCTTATATAATCCCTTCCCCTTGAGTGTGGGCAGGACCTGTGACTTTCTTCTAACCAACAGATTATGGCAATGGTAATGGGATATTACTCCCAGGATTACATTATGTTATATAAAACTTCATCTTGCTAGTAGACTTACTGTCATTCCCTTTGCTGGCTTTGGAAGAAGCAGCTGCCATGAATCATACAGGGATCAGATAGCCATAAGGAACTGAATGCTGCTGACATCCATGCAAGTCGGGAAGTGAATCCTTCCCTAGATGAGCCTCTAGATGAGAACCCAGCTCTGGTCCAGTCACGATTGCAGCCTTTTGTGGCCCTAAGTAGAGGACTCAGTTCAGCTGTGCCTGGACTTCTGTCCCACAGAAACATGAGAAAATTTATGTGCGTTGTTTGAAGCTGTTAAGTTTGTAATAATTTGTTATATAACAATAGATGACTAATAGTCTTTATCCTCATTTTAGAAAATTATACAAACTATATGTAACACATGCTTATAAAAACCTCAGTGTAGAATAGAAATAAGTAGAGTACAGAAATAAGTAGAGTAAAAAAGTAAAAATCTTCTGTATCCTCCTTATCCCACTTTCCTGAGTGGTAATCACCATGAACAATTTTGTGCATATCATTTTATAATAGACATCCACACCTATATAATTAAGAAATTAGAAATTGGCCTATACTGTACATACCGTTCTGAGACTTGCTCTTTTTTTTACTCAACTATGTCTTAAACCTGTGTTATGTGGACTTTTAAATTACAGATAATCTATAATGTGAATATACTATAATTTAGCCTGTCTCTTCTGCTTTAATTTTTTTAAAATTTTTTTTTGTTGTTATATAGAATGCCTGAGTTAACATCCTAGTAATATATCATCATGCACCTTATTTTAAAATGCACTCAGGATTTGTTTTAATCAGATATTATATGGTGACAGACACAGAGACAAGTAGCCTTTGAAAGAAGAGTTTACTTCTCACAGTTTCCAAGAGGAGAGAGGCATGCTACACCATGTAGCCTGCGTGGAGAAGCACAAGCGTTGGTCAGGAGGCAGAAGGAGCAAGGGGAAGCCTGGGAGAGAGCATTTCTATATATGATGGGATGTTCCCTGTTGGACAGAAAGTGAAACACTCATGTTGGGGTTTGTAGTTGGAGAATTTACAGTATAATTTTTAAGTGACCACAGAAAGACAGGGATGGTAGGGATGTGAACAACTTTGGCTGTTAGTTTGGTCCATGATTTCAAGATGCCAAATCATCATTTGGAATATCAAGAGTGATTATTATATGCCTGCATGTGTTTTTGGTAATTATGGATTCCTGGATGGGAAATTGCTTTGTCGGTGGGGTTATTAGTTGGTTCAACATCTTGTGCAATGGTTAAAAAATATATATATGTATACACATACACACACACACACACACACACATACATGGCTTATTATGGCAAGATCTAAGAGGATAAAGCTAAAAAGTATATAAAAGTATAGTAAGCTTCCATTTGTGTTTGTGTATATGTGTTTTAGAGGCTTATATGGATACGTGTGTGTTCACATGCATGGAATAGTTCTGGGTACCATACTTGGAACTTAAAGGTGGTTAGCTTTAGGGATTGGGACTAGAGTGTACATTTAAAAACATTCTTTTTTTAGCCTTTTGGCTCTCTGAGCAGCACCACGGCGGTTGGCAAGAACAAGCGCCTTACGAAAGGCGGCAAAAAGGGAGCCAAGAAGAAAGTGGTTGATCCATTTTCTAAGAAAGATTGGTATGATGTGAAAGCACCCGCTATGTTCAACATAAGAAATATTGGAAAGACGCTAGTCACCAGGACCCAAGGAACCAAAATTGCATCCGATGGCCTCAAGGGCCGAGTATTTGAAGTTAGTCTTGCTGATTTGCAGAATGATGAAGTTGCATTTAGGAAATTCAAGCTCATTACTGAAGATGTTCAGGGCAAAAACTGCCTGACTAACTTCCATGGCATGGATCTTACCCGTGACAAAATGTGTTCCATGGTCAAAAAATGGCAGACAATGATTGAAGCTCATGTTGATGTCAAGACTACCGATGGTTACTTGCTTCGTCTGTTCTGTGTTGGTTTTACTAAAAAACGCAACAATCAGATACGGAAGACCTCTTATGCTCAGCACCAACAGGTCCGCCAAATCCGGAAGAAGATGATGGAAATCATGACCCGAGAGGTGCAGACAAATGACTTGAAAGAAGTGGTCAATAAATTGATTCCAGACAGCATTGGAAAAGACATAGAAAAGGCTTGCCAATCTATTTATCCTCTCCATGATGTCTTCGTTAGAAAAGTAAAAATGCTGAAGAATCCCAAGTTTGAATTGGGAAAACTCATGGAGCTTCATGGTGAAGGCAGTAGTTCTGGAAAAGCCGCTGGAGATGAGACAGGTGCTAAAGTTGAACGAGCTGATGGATATGAACCACCAGTCCAAGAATCTGTTTAAAGTTCAGACTTACAGTAGTGGCAAATAAAAAGTTATTTGTGAAAAAAAAAAATTCTTTTTTTTAAAAAAAATGTATCTATGGTATATTTTAATAATTACACTCTTACATTTTGATAGATACTGTCCAGTTGCTTTCCGAAATAGTTTCTTAAAATGTTTGTGCATATACATTGCAAATTAATAAATTTGTATAACTATATATACATTTAAACCTAAAGATAAAAGAATTCTAGTAAATAAATATTTGTGGATTCCACTTGTATTTCTAATTTGTGAAAGCAGAGGCCAAGTGAGACAAGTTATACCATTTACGGATCTCCTACTACATGTTAGGTGCTGTTCTAGAAATCTTTTCCAAGTTATCTGATTGAATCCTCTCTACAGTCCGGTAAGGTTGACATCATTGCCCTTTTGTATTTATAGATGAGTTAACAGCTTCAGGAAAGCCCAGCTACTTTTCCAGTGATGGATCCAATATTGGAATGCAGGGCCTTATGATTTCATACCCATGTTCTTTCCAGTGTACCATGTAGGCATAAGTACTTTATGCAGCAAATATGGAAATTTCAGTTTTATCTATTTTTTCCCAATTGTGCTGCATCAGCAGTCCTGGGCAGCTCTGCCTTTGTTCTTGGTTGTTTCTAGGTTGAGCTAAAAGGAAGCAGTTTGCCTTTGTTCATATTCCAGTTCTGACACTTGACAGCTATCTGTCCTCAGGCAAGTTACTTAATTTCTCTAAACCCCAGTTTCATCATTTGTAAATGGAGATAGTGGGGATACTAACCCTGAAGTTAGTACTAACCCCGAAGTTAGTACTACACTGTCTCCATTTACAAATGCGTTTTAAGGACGAAGTGAAATAAGGTGTGTAGAGCCCTTGGCAGAGGGCCTGTTAAGTGTTAGCTGCTGTTACCGCCGTTGTCACTGGTATGGTGATCATTATTGTAATAGTTCATCAGACCTTGCTTGTTAGATTGTTTGACCATTCTTTTGCTTCTCTAATTACTAATCCTCCCAAAGGGTTTTATCTTAAAGTTCATCGGTCATTAATTATTTTCAGTTACTAAAAGTCATTTTGTATTCCCTAAGAAAAATAAATTATGACTATGCAGAAAGGTTATGATTCTAAGTATGAATCCTGCACAATATCAAAATAAAGAATGTAGGCTTTATAGGACTCTTTATTTAAACAACGCAATTAGCCTCTTTTTCAAGGATAGAAGGAGGAACACAGAGTGGCTGGCCTCATTGTTTACATTTTTCTCACACCATGTATTTGAAGCTGCCTAAGTAACTATTTTTTTTTTTTTTTGAGGCAGAGTTTTGCTCTGTCACCCAGGCTGGAGTGCAGTGGCACAATCTTGGCTCACTGCAACCTCTGCCTCCTGGGTTCAAACGATTCTTCTGCCTCAGCCTCCTGAGTAGCTGGGATTATAGGCATGTGCCACTATGCCTGACTAATTTTTTTTTTTTTTTTGTATTTTTAGTAGATACGAGTTTTCATCATGTTGGCCAGGCTTGTCTTAAACTCCTGACCTCAGGTGATCCACCTGCCTTGGCCTTCCAAAATGCTGGGATTACAGGTGTGAACCACCATGCTTGGCTGGTAACTAATATTTCAATTTTAGTTCATATCATCTGTATACTTTTCATGCTTTATCCCAAAGACAAAACACAAAGGTAATAGGTTGTATGCTTGCCTTACAATTCTGTGAAAAATGTTTTGAAGCTTCTCGTTAATGGCTTGTAATTATTTTATGTCTTGTCAATGAAGTATGTGTGGTCTGGTAGCTTATCACCAAAGTGCCGTTAGGTTCTGGGATAGGGAAAGATGTAAAAAAATGATTTAATAGCACTTATTTTTACTTAAAACTTTGAGTAAAAGTTAGGAAAGGGTAAAGAGGAGTAATGTTGAAGAAGCCCTGACCTTTAAACACTGCTTTACAGTGGAAGAAACACATTGCTTCTGCTTATTTGAGAGGAATTTGTTGATGAAAAAGAAGTTGTTTAATTAGATTTCTTTAGGTGCCATTTTATTAGGAGCCTACACCATGGTGGATGCAAAGAATTATTATTAATTACCTACTATGTTTACTATGTCAGAGTTAGGCTAATTTTATATAAATGATACTTATTTTTTAACTCATGTTGGGTCATCTAACTAATACATGTGTTCATACCTATAAGAAAGAATTGGAGAATAATTATCCTGTTTTAAATGATTATAGAGGATTATCGTTTTTACATCTTTGCTTTAATGAGATTTTTCCATGGGTTATTTGATGCTAGATTTTAGTTTTGAATGAAGATTTTTTTTTTTTTTTTTGAGACAGAGTTTCGCTCTGTTGCCCAGGCTGAAGTGCAATGGTATGATCTTGCAACCTCCACCTCCTGGGTTCAAATGATTCTCCTGCCTCAGCCTCCTGAATAGCTGGGATTACAGGAGTGTGCCACCAAACCTGGCTAATTTTTGTATTTTTAGTAGAGACAGAGTTTCCCCATGTTGGTCAGGCTGGTCTTGAACTCCTGAACTCATGATCTGCCTGCCTCAGCCTCCTAAAGTGCTGGGATTCCAGGCGTGAGCCACTGCACCCAGCCTGGAATGAAGATTATAATTATGGTCCTGCCCTTATGGAAAATGTGATCTGCTTTACAATGATCCTCTTTATAATGTGGTTTTCCAGAAATGCGTTTCATTGTGGCAAAAAGCTGGGATTCTGTATGTCTTTTATAAATGTGTCCCAATATAGCTAACATTTCATTTGTGTGTGCAGTTTAATAACATGGCCAGCAGATGGTGATCAAGTATAATGAAAACCCACTTGTGGTTGATGATGTTAATCTATGTGAGAAAACATTTTTCACTTTAAAAATACCGATTTAGTTTTTTAGTCTGTGCATACAAAAGAAATCTTTTTACTCTGTTAAACTCCATTTTTTATATGTAAATGTCACTAGCATTTTAAATTGCTCCTCCTGAAATTGTTGGATGTATTTATCAGGGAGCTAATCAATGCCTTTCCTTCTCAGTATAACCTTCTCAAATATTACCTGCAAAAAGTGCATTCATTTTATTTGTGAATAGCCCCAATGTTTGGGCAAATATGTGTTCGACAGCAGGGCTGTTCAATAGAACTTTCTGATGGTAATGTTCTATAGGCGGCACTGTTCAACTCGGTAGCCACCAGTAAACATGACTGTTGAGTGCTTGAAATGTGGCTGGTGTGATTGAAAAACTGAATTTCTAATTTTCATTAACTTAAAGAGCCACATGTGATTAGGGGCTACTGTATTGTGCAGAACAGCTCCAGATCTGAATCTTCTGCTTGGCCATTGCAAAACCTGACTGACCAGATGGAGAGCTGGTGGCCTGTTCTCTGTCTTGATGGGGATGTGGGGTGGGGATGGGGACTAGGGCTTGGGTCTTGGTGCGTAGAAACTGGCTCTGCCACTTGGTGGGAGAACTTTCTTCTGTGCTTACTTGCATTTCATGGGTAGCTCCGTTTTTTGATGATGATCACCCATGATCAACATCTAGGTGCTCTTCTGTTGGTCAATTTCAGGTGTCAGAGGAGCTCCTCCTGAAAAAAATAAACTGTTAATCTTTTTTATCAATTTGTTTAGGTAGAATACAGTATTGAACAAATCTGACTAATTTGAAGTATATACATAGGGGTGTGTGTGTGTGTGTATATATATATATATATATATATATATATATATATATATATATTTTATTTTTAATAGAGATGGGGTCTCACTGTGTTGGCCAGGGTGGTCTCCAACTCCTGACATCAAATGATCCTCCCACCTTGGCCTCCCAAAGTGCTGGGATTACAAGCACAAGCCACCATGTCCGGCTAAATCTGACCAACTTGACAATCTTTTATACAATGGACACTTGCTAATAGGCACTTAACCTTTTATGCTAGAAATAGGGCTGCTATATAAATGAGAAGTGAAAACTGCTTCTTAGGGTGCTCAATAGAATATAACATTTCACACATATAAAACCACTTAGCTACTCATTAATTTTCAATTAATGTACTAATTAAATATCACTCTTAGGTGTTTACTAAGATGAGGTCAAGTGGCAACTATTTGTAACTGGGATGGAGCAGCTTTGAAAATAATGGTCCTTAGGCCATTATTTCTCTTAGGCTTTTTTCTCCCCCAGTAAGTGAACTTTGTGACAATTTAGTCACATTTCTCTTTTCCTTTCTTATGAGTGAGGCTTTGTAATAACATCTTTTAGTTTCACAAACAAGTTTCTCTTTGTCAGGTAGTATTGAACAGCTTTGGTTGTCTTTTTTAATAAACAAAAATAGGTAACAGTAAGCTTATAAGTATATTTTAAAATTTAATTTTAACAAAAATTAAATATTGAAAATTCTAAGCCAGAGATATATTAATAAACATTGACTTAAATGTACGTTTTTTAAAAAATTGTTCTTTATTTTTAAGTTTTAAAATCATGTGTGCTATTTGAAGGTAAGTAGTTGGAAATACGAAGTCTTAAAGTGCTTGTGGATCTATGCTCACCTTTTTCTAGTTCTGTTCAGCATCTCATTTTTTTTCCCATTTAGTTTTCTTTTTCTAATAAAGTTTTCTTTGAAAAATTAAAATAAATGCGTTGTGCATCACTGGAAGTTATTTTCATTTTTTAATTTTCAGTGTTATTTCATACTTTACTACATTATTAATTGTTGGTATTTATTTGTATGTTTCCTAAGTATATTTAGTAATATACCCAAAGAAGACTGTTCTGCAGATGGTATATAACAATATTACTTGCTGCCAGATGAATGAAAAGACATGAGATCAGAAGTTCTCATTTTGGTTTTCTGATCATTTATAATTCAGTAGTTGTATTACTATTAAAATATTTCACAGCTGTGAAACATAGCATGCATGCAATAACTGTGTACAGTGCACAGGTACAGTTTAAAGAACCATTAGAAAATAAACATTTCTATACTTTCAACCTATTGTATTTATTAAATATCAAATAGTATATGTAATAGATATACTGTTTGTTAAATAGTACGTTACAGTTCTCCAGAAGACCGCTGGGCACCCTTCTCTGACTGCCTCTTCTTCTTTTTGCTTGAGAAGAAATCATTATCCTATATTTTGTGTTAATCAGTTATTTACCTCTCTCTTTATTTTGAATTTCATTTAAGTCAAATCATACTATATAAATTATTTTGAGACTTGCTTCTTTCACTCGCCATATTTTTCAGATTTATCCATGTTAAATGTAGCTATAGTTCATTTTTTGTCTTTTGGTAAACTGGTAAAATCAAAATATAACACACATACAATGAGAAACATCAAGGTGTAAAGCTCAATGAAGTTTTACAAAATGTATATATCCATGAAATCACCTTCCAGGTCAAGATAGAGAATAGGATCACCTTCCCAGAGACTCTTTCTTGCTCTCTCCCTGTCATTTATCACCTCTTGAGGAAGGAACTATGATTTTGTATTATGTCCCCATAGACTAGTTTTCACTGTTTTTGATTCATAAAGCATGTTCCTTTTTGTTTCTGTCTTCTTTTGCTCAATATTATGTTGTGAGATTGATCCATGTTGTTGCATTTAGCAATGGATTTTTAAAATTATTGTATTAATATATCACAATGTATATATCCATTGTACTATGGTTGGACTTTTGGTTTTTGGCATTACAAATGATACTGTGAATACTGTTTTACATGTCACTTAGTACACAAGTGTACACTTTTTTTGAGTGTTGATTTAGAAGTGTAATCATAGTAGACACATCTGATAAAATATTTCAAAGTGACTGTACCAATTTACATTTCCACTAGCAAGATTGAAAGTTCCCATCGCTCTCCATCCTTGCTGAAACTTGGTTTGTCATGTCATCCGTTTCTTATAGTTTTAGCAATTCTGGTCTGGCTAGCAGTCTGTCTATTTTGTTATTATTTTTTAAAAAACCAGCTCCTGGCCCCATTCATTTTTTGAAGGTTTTTTTTTTGTGTCTCTGTCTCCTTCAGTTCTGCTCTGATCTTAGTTATTTCTTGTCTTTGGCTAGCTTTTGAGTTTGTTTGCTCTTGTTTCTCTAGTTCTTTTAATTGTGATGTTAGGGTATCGATTTTAGATCTTTTCTGCTTTCTCCTGTGGGCATTTAGTACTATAAATTTTCCTCTAAACACTGCTTTACATGTGTCCCAGAGATTCTGGTACATTGTGTCTTTGTTCTCATTGGTTTCAAATAACTTCTGCCCTAATTTTGTTATTTACCCAGTAGTCATTCAGGAGCAAGTTGTTCAGTCTCCACGTAGTTGTGCGGTTTTAAGTGAGTTTCTTAATCCTGAGTTCTAATTTGATTGCAGTGTGGTCTGAGAGACTACCTGTTATGATTTCCATTCTTTTGCATTTGCTGAGAAGTGTTTTACTTCCAATTATGTGGTCAATTTTAGAATAAATGGTATGTGGTGCTGAGAAGAATATATGTCTGTTAATTTGGGGCGGAGAGTTATGTAGATGTCTATTAGGTCCTCTTGGTCCAGAGCTGAGTTCAAGACCTGAGTATCCTTGTTAATCTTCTGTCTTGATCTGTCTAACAATGACAGTGGGGTGTTAAAGTCTCCCACTGTTATTGTGTGGGAGTCTAAGTCTCTTTTTATGTCTCTAAGAACTTGCTTTATGAATCCGGGTTCCCCTGTTTTGAGTACATATATATTTAGGGATTTAGGGTGGTTAGCTCTTCTTGTTGCATTGATCCCTTTACCATTATGTAATGCCCTTGTCTCTTTTGATTTTTGTTGGTTTAAAGTCTGTTTTATCAGAGACTAGGATTGCAACCCCTGATTTTTTTTTTTCTTTCCATTTTCTTGGTAAATATTCCTTCATCCCTGTATCTTGAACCTATGTGTGTCTTTGCATGTAAGATAGGTCTCTTGAATACCACACACCGATGGGTTTTGACTCTATCCAATTTGCCAGTCTATGTCTTCTAATTGGGGCATTTAGCCCATTTACATTTAAGGTTAATATTGTTATGTGTGACTTTGATCCTGTCATTATGATGCTAGCTGGTTCTTTTGCTTGTTACTTGGTGAAATTTCTTCATAGTATCAATGGTCTTTACAATTTGATATGTTTTTGCAGTGGCAGGTACCCGCTTTTCCTTTCCGTATTTAGTGTTTCCTTCAGGATCTCTTGTAAGGCAGGCCTGGTGGTGACAAAATCTCTCAGCATTTGCTTGTCTGTAAAGGATTTTATTTCCCCTTTGCTTATGCAGCTTAATTTGGCTGGATATGAAATTCTGGGTTGAAAATTCTTTTCTTTAAAAATGTTGAATACTGGGCCCCATTCTTTTCTGGCTTGTAGGGTTTCTGCAGAGAAGTCTGCTGTTAGTCTGATGGGCTTCCCTTTGTGGGTAACCTGACCTTTCTCTCTGGCTGCCCTTAATATTTTTCACTTTATTTGAACATGGGTGAATCTGGCGATTAAGTTTCTTAGGGTTACTTTTCTCGAGGAGTATCTTTGTGGTGGTCTCTGTATTCCCTGAATTTGAATGTTGGCCTGTCTTGCTAGGTTGGGGAAGTTCTCCTGGATAATATCCTGAAGAGTATTTTCCAACTTGATTCCATTCTCCCCATCACTTTCAGGTATACCAATCAAACGTAGGTTTGGTCTTTTCACATAGTCCCATATTTCTTGGAGACTTTGTTCATTCCTTTTCATTCTTTTTTCTCTAATCTTGTCTTCACACTTTATTTTGTTAAGTTGATCTTCAATCTCTGATATCCTTTCTTCTGCTTAATCGATTTGGCTATTGAAATTTGTGTATGTTTCATGATTTTCTTGTGCTGTGTTTTTTTGCACCATCAGGTCATTTATTTTCTTCTCTAAACTGCTTATTCTAGTTAGCATTCCTGTAACCTTTTATCAAAGTTATTAGCTTCCTTGCATTGGGTTAGAACATGCTCCTTTAGCTCAGAGCAATTTGTTATTACCCATGTACTGAAGCCTACTTTTGTCAATTTGTCAAACTCATTCTCCATCCAGTTTTGTTCCCTTGCTGGTGAGGAGTTGTGATCCTTTGGAGGAGAAGAGGCGTTCTAGTTTTTGGAATTTTCAGCCTTTTTGTGCTGGTTTACCTCATCTTCGTCGATATGTCTGTCTTTGGTCTTTAATGTTGGTGACCTTTGGATGGGGTTTTTGGTGTGGCTATCCTTTCTGTTGATGTTGATGCTATTCCTTTTTGTTTGTTAGTTTTCCTTCTAACAGTCAGGCCCCTCTTGTGCAGGTCTGCTGGAGTTTGCTGGAGGTCCACTCCAGACCCTGCTTGCTTGGGTATCACCAGCGGAGGTTGCCAAATGGCAAAGATTGTTGCCTCTTCCTTCCTCTGGAAGCTTCGTTCCAGAGGGGCATCTTCCAGATGCCTGCCAGAGCTTTCCTGTATGAGGCGTTTGTTGACACTTGCTGGGAGGAGTCTCGTAGTCAGGAGGCATGGGGATCAGGGATCCACCTGAGGAGGCAGTCTGTCCCTTAGCAGAGCTTGAGTGCTGTGCCAGGAGATCCATTGCTCTCTTCAGAGCTGGCAGGCAGGAATGTTTAAGTCCGTTGAAGCTGCACCCACAGCTGTCTCTTCACCCAGTGCTCTGTCCCAGGGAGAAAGACTGCTGCCTTTCTTTCAGAGATGCTCTGCCCAGAGAGGAGGAATTTATAGTGGGCTCCGCCCAGTTTGAACTTCCCCACTGTGAGGGGAACACCGCCTACTCAAGCCTCAGTAATGGCGGAAACCTCTCCCCCGACCTAGTTTGAGCATCCCAGGTCAACTTTAGACTGCTGTGCTGGCAGCAAGAATTTCAAGCCAGTGGATCTTAGCTTGCTTAGCTCCATGGGGTTGGGATCTGCTTAGCTAGACCACTTGGCTCCCTGGCTTCAGCCCTCTTTCCAGGGGAGTGAATGGTTCTGTCTCACTGGTGTTCAGGTGCCACTGAGGTGTGGAAAAAAAAAAAAAAAAAAAAAAAAAAAACAACAAAAAAACTTCTGCAGGTATCTTGGTGTCTGCCCAAACAGCCTCACAGTTTTGTGCTGGAAACCCAGGGCCCTGGTGGTATAAGCACCTGAGGGAATCTCCTTGTCTGAAAGACTCTGGGGAAAATGTAGTATTTGTGCTGGAATGCACCATCCCTCTCAGTACAGTACCTCACAGCTTCCCTTGGCTTGGGGAGGGAGTTCCCTGACCACTTGTGCTTCCCATGTGAGGTGACACCACACCCTGCTTTGGCTTGCCCTCCCTGGGCTGCACCCACTGTATAACCAGTCCCAGTGAGATGAGCCTGGGTACCTCAGTTGGAAATGGCAGAAATCACCTGCCTTCTGCGTTGATCTCACTGGGAGCTGCAGACTGGAGCTGTTACTATTTGGCCCTGACTGAGTTCTGGAGTCTTGGACATCCAACATCAAGGTGCTGGCATCTGATGAGGGCCGCCTTCTTGCATCATCCTATGGCAGAAAGTGAGAGGAGAGGTGGAGGAGAGAGAGAGAGAGAGAGATAGACATAGAGAAAGAGAGAGAGAGATGGAGGGAGAAAGAGAAGTGGGCTTAACTAGCTCTTGTATAATGAATCCACTTTGGCAATAATTATTTATGAGGGCAGAGCCCTCATGACCTAACCACCTCTTAAAGGTCACACCTCTTAATATTGTTATAATGGCAATTAAATTTACACATGAGTTTTGGATCAGACAAACCATAGCAACTGGTATCTTCTGTTGAATGTTATTTTAATATAGTTTTGTCAGTTTACTCTGTTGTTGTCTTTTTTTGTTTCCTGTTTGAGATTTCTTATCTTGCCTCTTACAGGATCAGAGAGTACTCATCTATGTTATTTTCTAGAAATTTTCTTACTTTACTTTTCTCATTTAGGTATATGGTACATCTGAAATTGGTTTTTATGTATGAAGTGAGGCAGGGGTCATGGCTGATTCCCTCTGTCCATCACAATGGATATGTATTTGATCTAGCATTATTTTTATTTTATTTATTTTTTCTAGACAGAGTCTTGCTCTGTCACCCAGGCTGGAGTGCAGTGGCTTGATCTCAGCTCACTAAAACCTCCACCTTTTGGGCTTAAGTGATTCTCCTGCCTCAGCTTCCAAGTAGCTAGGATTACAGGTGCCCACCACCACGTCCAGCTAATTGTATTTTTATTAGAGATGGGTTTCACCATGTTCGAGACCCCAGCCTGGTCTCAAACTCCTGACCTCAAGTGATCTGCCCATCTCTGCTTCTCAAAGTGCTAGGATTAAAGGTGTGAGCCACTGCACCCAGCCAAGCATTATTTTTAAATGTCATTCTTTTCACACTGCTGTAATTGGCACCAGTTTTATAAACCAGGAGATCTTGTGTGTGTGGGTTTTTCTGGTCTAAAGTTTCTTTCATTGGCCTGTTTATGCGCTAATACTACACTGGCTTAATACTGTAGCTTTAAAATAATTCTTCATATTTTATAGTGTAGTGTAGACCCTCTAGCTTTCTTTTTTTTCCCTCAAGATTGCCTTGAGTATTCTTGGTGCTTTGCATTTCCATATAAATTTCAGGATTAGCTCACCAGTTTTTACTTGTATATAAATATGATATGTGCATGTGTATGTGCATGTGGGGATATAATGAATGCATTGAATCTATAGATCAATCAGCATTAATTGATGTTCTTATAGTATCAAGTAGTACCTAGAGCCCCAGGCATGCAATGATTTTTTTTTTTCCTTTTCTAGAAATTTCATGGGCAATATGTAGTCCTGTGTATCTAGTTCTTATAATTAAAATATTGTTTTCGAAGTTCATATTGTTTCTTGTATTAGTAGTTCATTCTTTCTTGTTCCTGAGTGGTATTTCATTGATGAGTATACCACATTTTGTTTATCCGTTCACCAGTTAATGGATATTTGGATTGTTTTCAGTATTTGGCTATTATGAATGTTGCTGCTTTGGACACTCATTGCAAATTTTTATTCAGACATATGTTTTTCATTTCTTTTGGACAGTTATCTAAGAGTGGGTTGTATGGTAAATTTATTTTTAACTTAAAAAATTATCAAACTCTTTTCCAAACTGGCTATTCCATTTTATATCCCCATTGCCAATATTCCAGTCTCTTTACATGAGTATTCTAGTCTCTTCACATCCTCATCACCTCTTGGTATTGTCAGTGGCTTTGATTTTGTCCATTTTAGTTGAGATGCAGTGGTATCTCATTGTGGTTTTCCTTTGCATTCCTTGAATGACTAATGACACTGACAATCTAGTCATGTGCTTATTCGCCATTTGCATATCTTCTTTGGAAGTTCTAATAGTTATCTGCTCCTAACACACCCAACATACAGTGGGCCAGGCAGAGGATAACTTCCACAGACATTTCTAAAAAAGAGGATAACGGGAGGCACAAAAGAGTCACTAGTTCATAACAACTTGGAAATCCAATCAGGTAAGTAGTAGAAGTTTCTTAGTTAAGTCATTCTTAAGTTTTCTAGAGGACCTCTTGTTTGATTGAGAGGATCTGTGAGGCATACTCTTAATCTTTTCAAAGGGATCTGTGTATGAATGCATACTACTCTGATGTGTACCATCTTTTATCTTTTTGATCTTAACAAAATATTTTACATCTATACCCTTGGCTTTATCTCTATACAGTGCCCAAAGTTTTCTTGGATGCCATTTCTTAATGTAGGATATTTTTGCTGTCTAGAGAGGCTGAAAAATTTTAAAACCATGAAGTTTTAATTTCATTTACTTTAACTTTCCTTGACTCATTTTTACTCTACTCTTGCACTTAAAAGCAATAGTACTTAAAGCAATAGCAAATACTTTGTAAATCTTCTTAGCTATATTACTCACCTAGTTCATTAAGCATGTTTTCCAATTTTCATGTTACTGAAGATGATGGTATAGCTTTCTATCACTATATAAAAAGGATTCCCCTTCTTCCCATTTTCAATAACAGGTTTCTTACTTCCTCTTGAGCCCCAGTGGCAGCATCCTCAAATTTCAGATTTCTACTAATAACCTCTTCAAATCAACTTTGTCTTTAGCACACTCCACACAAAGATGTTTCCATATTCTTAGGCTGTACTTCATTTTCATGTATCAAAATCCATATTATCTATAATTCAGATATCTGCAGTTACCTATTGTTGCATCACAAAATACTGCAAATCTTATAAGCCTATAGCAACATTTTTCTTTTCTCATGGCATGGCTTAGCTGGGTTTTCTGGCTTAGGTTCTTCTATAAGGTTGCAAACGAAGTATTGACTAAGGTTGTGGTCTTAACTGAAGTCTTGACTGGGGGAGAATCCACTTCTGTTCTCACTCATATGGTTAATGGGATTCAATTCCTTGTGGGTGTATTTCTCTGAGGGCTCAGTGTTTGCTGGCTGTCATCCAAAAGCCTCCCTTAGTTTTTTTCCTACGTGGGCCTCTCTATAGGATAGCCTACAACATGGCAGCTGGCTGCCATCAAAGTGAACAAGCAAGAGATCAAGAGAGAGGTAAGTGTGATAGAAGTGAGAATCTTTTTGTAAGCTAATCTTGGAAATGATTTTGTCAGACTCTGTTTATTAGAAGCAAGTTACTAGGTCCAGACTATACTGAAGGGAAAGGGCATAACACATGGGCATGCATATCAGGAGTTGGGGAAAATTGGGAGCCATCTTAGATGTTGCCTAGCACATACTTAGAACAAATACTAATAAGCATATAATGAAAAGATGTACAGCTAGAAAGACATGTAACTAGAAGGATTAAAATGGAATACTATAAAATATTCAGTGAACATAAAAGAAGGCAGGGAAGGAAAAAGAGAGGAGCAAAGAAGAGATGTAACAAAACCAATAGGAAAATGACAGACTAAATGGAACCATAAATAATTACATTAAATATAAATGAACTCAACATTGGATGCCCAAGACAGTGATTTTTAGATTGGATAAAAAAGCAAGAGCCAACTTTGTATTATTTATAAGAGGCAGACTTTAAATACAAAGATAAATAGGTTGAAAGTGAAAGGATGCAAAGAGATGTGTCATGGAAACAATAAGCATAAAAAAGCTGTAATGGCTATATTGAATATTAGCTAAAATAGACTTCAAAACAAGGAAAAATTGTAAGACAAATAGTCATTTTGTAATGGTGAAGAGTCCACTAATAAGCATGCTATAATGATTATAAATGTGTATTTAGCAAATGAAAGAGCTTCAAAAATACATGAAGCAAGAACTAACAGTGCCAAAGGGAAAAACACAAATGCATAAACATTATTGCATTTATTATTCCCTTTCTTGGGAATGATGGAGCAACTTGGCCAAGAAATCTAAAAAGATGTAGAAGATTAGAGGAATACTCTGAACTACTACAGTTTAATTGACATTTGTAAATCATCTCATCCAATAACTGTACAATGTGTATACCGCAGTGTGGGGAAATTCAGTGCCCCAGATAGAACAAATGGCAGAAGGTTAATAAATAGAGGATTTGAACAACTCAGTAGACCCGCTGAACCTAACAGACATATGAAGAACACTACAGCGGCTGGGTGTGGTGGCTCATGCCTGTAATCACAGCACTTTGGGAGGCTGAAGCAGATGGATCGCTTGAGGTCAGGAGTTTGGGACCAGCTTGGCCAACATGGTGAAACCCTTTCTCTACTAGGGGTATTGTATTGAATTTTGTATTGTAAAAATACAAACCAAAATTAGCTGGCATGGTGGCATGTGTCTGTAGTCCCATCTACTTGGGAGGCTGAGTCACAAGAATTGCTTGAGCCTGGGAAGTAGAGGATGTAGTGAACCAAGATTGTGCTACTGCTACTGCACTCCAGCCTAGGCGACACAGTGAGACTCCATCTTAAAGAAAAAAGGCCAGGATCCTAGCATTTTGGGAGGCTGAGGTGGGCGGATTGCCTGAGGTGAGGAGTTTAAGAGCAGCCTGACCAACATGGTGAAACCCCATGTCTACTAAAAATAGAAAAAATTAGCCAGGTACAGTGGTGCATGCCTGTAATCCCAGCTACTCGGGAGGCTGAGGCAGGAGGATCACTTGTACCCAGGAGGTGGAGGATGAGGTGACCCAAGATCACACCACTGCACTCCAGCCTGGGTGACAGAAGGAGACTTCATCTCAAAAAAAAAAAAAAAAAAAGAGAAAAAGAAAACTCCAGCCAGTAACAACAAACCATGGCATATTCTCCAGGATACACCATATGTTAGGCCACAAAACCAACATTTAAGAAGATTGATAGTATACAGTGTGCTTTTTTTCTGATTGCAATGGAGAAAAACTAGAAACCAATAGCAGAATGACAAGTGGAAAATCCACGAATATGTGGAAATTAACATACTCAACTACTGGGTTAAATAAGAAATTAGAAGGAAAACTAGAAAATATCTTCAGAGACATAAACATGAAAATAGAACATACCAAAACATATGGGATGCAGTGAAAGCAGTGCTAAGTGGCAACTTTATAGCTGTAGGAGCTTATGTTAGAAAAGAAGAAAGATCTCAAATCAACAACCTAAGTTTACACCGTAAGGAACTAGAAAAAGAACAAACTAAACCTAAAGCTAACAGAAGGAAGAAAATAATAAAATATGAAACAGAAAAACAGTAGAGAAAGTGAAATTAAGAGTTGGCTTTTTGAAAAGATCAGCAAAATTAACAAACCTTTAACTACATGGGATAAGAAAAAAAGAATACTCAATAACTAAAATCCGAAAGGACATCATAATCAATTTAACACAAAGAAAAAGGGTTGTAAGTACTATGAGCAACTATGTGCCAACCAATCTGATAACCTAAATTTACACCTTGTAAATAGAGGATTTGAACAACTCGAATCAGATGAAATGGACAGATTTCTCATAACACATGACCTACCAAGACTAAGTCATGAAGAATAGAAAATCTGAACAGACCTTTAACTAGTAAGCAGATTGAATCAATAATCAGAAACCTCTCCATAAAGAAAAACTCAGGACCAGGTTGCTTTACTGGTGAATTCTACCAAACATTTAAAGAATAATTAACGCCAATGCTTCTTCAAACTTTTCAAATACATTGAAGGGGAAGCACTTCTAACTTCATCACATCAGGGCATCATTAAGTGATACTAAAGCTAGACAAAGATGCTACAAGCAAAGAAAACTGTAGACCAATATCCTGACAAAAATTTGCTGCAAAGATCTCAGGAAAATACTTGCAAACTGAATTCAACAGCACATTAAAGGTTTACATGTCATGACCAAATGGGATTTATTCCTAGCATGTAAGAATGTTTCCACATATGAAAATCAGTAAATGTAATATACCACATTAACATTGACAGAATGAAGGGAAAAAACTCGCACACAATCATCTTAATTGATGCAGGGAAAGCTTTTGACAAAATTTAACTCCCTTTTTTGATAAGAAGAAACTTAAATTGGGAAGAGAAGGAAGCTATCTCAGCAAAATAAATGCCATATATGTAAAGCCTTTAGCCATATTATACTAACAGTGAAAGACTGAAAGCTTTTCCTCTAAGATCAGGAACAAAGCAAGGATGTGGTCTTTTGTCATGTGTATTCAACATAACACTGGAGGTCCCAGCCAGAGCAATTTGCAAGAAAAAGGAAAAAAGTCATCCAAAATGGAAAGGAAGAAGAAAAATTATCTGTGTTCACAGATGTAATCTTATATGTAGAAAACCCAAGGGATTTCTTGGGTTTTCTACATATAAGAACCAGTTAGAACTAAAAAACCAGTTAGAACTAATAAATGGATTTAGCTTAGTTGCAAGATACAAAATCAGTGCAAAAAATCGATTACATATTTAAATGCTAACAATGAACAATCTGAAAAGCAAATTAGGAGCATCATCTCATTTACAATAGCATTAAAAAGGATAAATTAGGAATAAGCTTAATTAAGGAGGTGAAGGACTTGTACACTGAGAACTACAAAATCTTGATGAAAGACTCTAAAAAGACACCAATAAATGTAAAGACAGCCTGCATTCATGAATTGGAAGAGTTAATATTATTAGGCTGTTAATACTACCCAAGATGATCTACAGTTGCAGTACAATCCCTATCAAAATTCCAACAGTGTATTTTTTTTTTTTTTTTTCAGAAATAGAAAAATGCATCTGATATGGTTTGGCAATGTCCCCACCCAAATCTCATATTGAATTGTGGCCCCCATAATTCCCACGTGTTGTGGGAGGGCCTCAGTGGGAGATAATTAAATCATAGGGGCTGTTTCCTCCATACTGTTCTTGTGGTAGTGAATAAGTCTCATGAGAACTGATGGTTTTATAAGGGAAAACTCATTCTCTTGATTCTCATTTTCTTTTGCCACTGCCACATAAGAAGTGCCTTTTGCCATCTGCCATGATTGTGAGGCCTCCCCAGCCACGTGGAACTGTGAGTCTATTAAACCTATTTTTCTCCCCAGTCTTGAGTATGTCTTTATCAGCAGTGTGAAAATGGTATAATATAGAATCCTAAAGTTCATATGGAATTTCTTGGGACATTGAGTAGCTAAAACAAATTAAGAAAAAAAAAAAAAAAAAAAAAAAAACAAAGTTGGAGGTCTTACACTTTCTGATTTGGAAACTTGCTGCAAAACCGCTATTGTGAAAACAGTGTGTTACTGGCTTAAAGAAAAATATATAGGCCAATGGAATACAATAGACAGCCCAGATATAAACCCTGATATATGTGGTCACATAATTTTTGATAAGGGTGCTATGACCATTCAGTGGGAAAATGACAGTCATTTTCACAAATGGTGTTGCAAAAGATGGATATCCAAATGCAATAGAATTAAGTTGGACTCCGACCTTATGTCATATATAAATTAACTAAAAATGGATCAAAGACCTAAACATAAGAGCTATAATAGGGAAACATAGGGAAGACATAGGGAAAAGCTTCATGGCGTTGGTCTTGGCAATGATTTCTTTTTTGGATAGGAGACCCAAAATACAGGCAAGTAAAGAAAAAAATAGCCGGGCGCGGTGGCTCAAGCCTGTAATCCCAGCACTTTGGGAGGCCGAGGCGGGTGGATCACGAGGTCGAGAGATCGAGACCGTCCTGGTCAACATGGTGAAACCCCGTCTCTACTAAAAATACAAAAAATTAGCTGGGCATGGCGGCACGTGCCTGTAATCCCAGCTACTCAGGAGGCTGAGGCAGGAGAATTGCCTGAACCCAGGAGGCGGAGGTTGCGGTGAGCCGAGATCGCGCCATTGCACTCCAGCCTGGGTAACAAGAGCGAAACTCCATCTCAAAAAAAAAAAAAAAAAAAAAAAAAAATAGATACATTGAACTACATCAAAATTAAAAACTTATGTACATCAAAGGATATAATCAACTGAGTGAAAAAGCTGTCCATGGAATGGAAGAATATATTTGCAAACCATATATTTGAAAAGGGGTTAATATCCAGAATATATAAAGAACTCATCTCAACAACAACCAAAAACTAGATTAAAATATGGGCAGAGGACTTGAATTGACATATCTCCAAGGATAACATAAAAATGGCCAATAAACACATGAAAAGTTGCTCAACAATCACTAACCATTAGGGAATTAAAAATCAAAGCTATGATGAGATATTACCTTATATTGGTCAGGATGATTACTATGAAAAAAAAAGTGTTGGCAAGAATGTGGAGAAATTGGAACCCTGTGCATTGTTGGTAAGAATGTCATATGGTACAGCTGCTATGGGAAATGACATGGTAGTTTCTCAAAAAATTAAAAATAGAGTTATATTATCCAACATTCCCACTCCTGGGAATTCTTTTTACATCCAAAAGAATTGAAAGGATCTTGAAGAGATACTTGTATATTCATGTTCATAGCAGCATTATTTGCAATAGTCAAGAGGTAGGAGCAAAATAAATGTCTGTCTGCAGATGAATAGATAAACAAAATGTGGTACATTTAGAATGAATAATATTCAGCCCTAAAAAGGAAGAAAATTCTGTTACATGGGACAACGTGGATAAGTCTTGAAGACATTATATGCTAAGTGAATAAATCAGTCACAAAAAGACAAATACTGTTTAAAAGTTGTCAAATTAATAGAAACAGAAAGTAGAATGGTGGTTATGGGGGCAGTGGGAAGCAGGGAATAGGGAGTTATTGTTTAATGACTGTAGAATTTCATTTTCTCAGGTTAAAATCTAGAGACAGATGGAGGAGGTCATTGCACAACAGTGTGAAAATATTGCTGAACTGTATGCTTAAATATGATTAAGATTGTACATTTTGTGTTAGATGTATTTTACCACAATAAAACAAGAAAGAGAAGATATAATAATATTGTGAAAGAAAGAAGGAACTTGACACAGATCTTACAGATGTTAAGATAACAAAATATTATAAACCACTTCATACCAGTGACATTGTTGATGAAATAGACACATTGCTTGAAAGACACAAAAACTACTGACTCAAGAAATGGGAAATCTCAATAGCCCTATATATACCAAAGAAACTGAATTTGTAATTAACCATCTCACACATCTCCAAGCTCAGATGGTATCACTAGTGAAATCTTTAAGGCTCTTATGGAAGAAATTTTATTAGTCTTCCCTGAGTTTTTTCCTACATGAAATAGAGAAAGAGGGAATGCTTCCCAAGTCAGTTTGTTAGGTCAGTATTACTCTGCTTCCAAAACAAGACAAAGACCTTACAAGAACAGAAACCTACCTAGCAACATTCCCTTATTGACATAGATTTAAAATTCTTAATCACCAAATTAGATCTATTAATATATGAAAATGATATTTTATTTTGAATAAGTGAGGTTTAATCCCTGAATTTGAGATTAACATTTGAAAATTTATGTATTTCATAATGAATAGTTTAAGAAGTATAATGTGATCATCTCACTGTACACAGAAAAAGCATATGACAAGACTCAACACTCACCCATGATAAAAACTCTCAGCAAATTAGGAATAGAAGGGAACTCCCTCAGCCTGATTTTGTTATCCATGAGAAATCAAAGCAATTATAGAAAAGAAAAGAAAGGAGACTTCACCTTCCTGATTTTTAGGCTTAAAATCAAGTTGCAATAATGTCAGTTGTATTGGTGAAAGGCTAGATAGATTTGTAGAATAGAATAGAAATTCTAGAAGTGAGCCCCCATATATATGGTCATTTGATTTTCCAGAAAGATGATAGCGGAATTGAGGGAAGGAAGGCCTTTTTTTAAAAATCAAATTATGCTGTAATAACTGAATATCCACATGGGAAAAACTGAATTGCTTATAGGCCTAAATCAAAATGCCAAAAGTATGTTTCTAGAAGAAAACAGAAAATCTCCGTGACCTTGGAGTAGGCAAAATTTCTAAAATAAGATACAAAAAACACAAAACAATGAAGGAAGAATCTACAAATTGAACTATCAAAACTTTTTTTTTTGAAGGCACTCTTTGGAAAATTACCTGGCAAGGTACAGAATGGGAGAAAAATTTTCATCACATATATCTGACAAAGGACTTGTGCCAAGAATATGTAAAGGATTCTTACAACTTAAGGGAGAACACAATCCAATTAATGTGCAAAAGAGTTTACAGACACTTCACAAGAGCAAATATGTAAATGGCTAATATACATATAGGAAAAGATGGCCAACATCATTCTTTATCAGGGAAATGCAAATTATAAAGCACAATGTGATACCACTGCATACCCATTAGAATGGCTAAAATTATAAGTCCTGAGAAGACCAAGTATGGTGGTGGTCTTTCAGTTTCTGAAAGTCTCATATACTGTTGATGGGAGTGTAATATTGTACAACCACTCTGAAAAACAGTTTGGCGATTTCTTATAAATTTTAAGATAACTTACCATATGGTCCAGTAGTTCTATTTCTAGACACTTGGTCAAGAGAAATGGAAACATATGTCCCTATAAATACTTGAATGTTCATAGAACTTTATTCATAATAGCTCAAATGTGTAAACAATCTAAATGTCCATCAACACATCATTATAGTTTATGGATATATGGAATACTACAAAACAATAGATAAGAAACTTTTTTTTTTGAGATGGAGTCTTTCTCTGTTGCCCACACTGGAGTGCAGTGGTACGATCTCAGCTCACTGCATCCTCTGTCTCCTGGGTTCAAGTGATTCTCCTGCCTCAGCCTCCTGAGTAGCTGAGACTACAGATGTCCAGCACCACTCCCGGCTGAATTTTGTATTTTAGGAGAGATGGGGTTTCACCATGTTGGCCAGGCTGGTCTCAAACTCTTGACCTCAGGTGATCCTCCTGCCTCAGGCTCCCAAAATGCTGGAATTACAGGCATGAGCCATCATCAGCCAATAATGAACTTTTGATATGTGCAACAACATAGATACATCTCAAAAATGTTATTGGTCAGACCAAGCCAGACATTAACATGTACATACTGTTTAATTTCATACATATAGACTCTAGAAAAATACTGGTCATCTGGAATTGGAGGAAGAGGTAAGTTGACTCTTACATCTCAGGCTCAAAGAATTTTTGGATGTGATGGAAATAATATGTATAGTTAGTGTATACTTTTGTCAAAACTCATAAAGTTCTGCATTTTACAAGGATATCGTTTTACTGTACACAAGTTATACCTCAATAAACAATACAAATCAGGTCCAGGTGTGGCTGTCTTCCAGGGTGTGGCTTCTTTCAGCCTGAACCTGTGAGCTAAAGAAAAACATTATCCTTCCCCACACACTCACCTACACAGCCAACAATGGTGAGAAAGGGATCAGAGAGCATTCCCATTCAAAGAGCATAGAAAATGGGAGGCAGATTGCAATGATAATTTATAGCATTTCTAAAATCTAGCCAGGCATTCGTTGCCCGTTTCATGAGAGGGCTTTGTGCTGCCTCCTGGGAGTGGTTCTTCGTGGCTCTTTGCTCTGTCCTTCAGGATCTTGGCTTTTCCCTCTGAGCTGTCTTTCTGGTACTGTACAAAATAATCTGCTTTAAACTGAATAGTTTTCTCAGCCTGGTTTCTGTTTGTATGAATTTGGGAAACCAAAATTGAACTCTTTAAAGTGAAGCTATTATAATTCCTTTAAAAACTGCAAAGAAAACTTTGCGGCTTTCTGTGTATCAAATTATAATCCATTCCATTAGACAAACACAATATTCACAAATTTCTCTGAGACAGGCTTTCTCTGTTTTGGTTCAAGAATCAGGATGCTGTCGTACAACACCCTTATGATCTGTCAGAGGGCTTCTAAGAGGTACAACATGCAAATGTTTAGAAGCCTTCTTGTTTTGCCTTTTTCAGGCATTGCCGCAGATCTTTTGAGGTCTTAATCAAGTGTTTAAAGATGTGTCCTTGAAATTTCAATCCTGAGTCCATATTTTACTGGCAAAACGTTGGATTTGATCTTTGCCCTCAGATTGTTTCTTCCTTCAGAGCCTTTTGCTAGTGGAAGAAGCTGAGAATTAAAAATAATTTGCTTTTTCCATCTTGTATTTCCTACGCTGGATATACGAGTATATCTTCTGGACCCTGCTTGAAATCTGAGCCTCACCTTCTCTATTTCATTTCTCTTGATTTCTACCATTTCATGCGTAGCTAAAATAATCCATTTGGCATTTTCAGTATTTTACCTGGAATTCTCTTTAACCAAATTTTATTTAAATGCATTAAGTATATTTTCTATTTTCTACATTACCTCAGGTGACACAGTGTTGCCAATTTTGCATCTCTACCTCTACGTAATATGGATTGCCTTTTTCTCTAGATTCAAATGACATTTCCTCCTGTCCTTCCAGCTTTCAGAGTCCTAACTTTCCTTTCAACTTCTGCCAACTGCCTATTCTTAAAGCTGATGCTATATATTTTAGGTCTTTGTTATTTGGCCCAACCGGTTCACTTCTAGGAATGAGTTTAGGTTTTATTTATTTATTACTGTGTAACAAACCATCTTAGTAACTAAAAAGACACTGGTTTTATTATTATTATGAGTCTATTGGTTGACTGGACTCAACTGGGCAGTTCTTTTCATTTTGGTTTGGGCTGTGCTCATTCAGGACTTGACTGGGGTGTCACATTGAAGGCAGTTCACTCAAACATTGAGCACCTTTTTGGTGGGGATGGCTGGCAGACTAAGCTTAGCTATGAAGTCTGGAATTCTCTTTTTTTGTCCATGTAATTTCAGAGTCTTCCTTCTCCTCTCCATATGGCCTTTCCACATGGCCTCTGTATATGGTTTCTTCTCTACAGACAACAGGGTAGCTAGCCTTTTTTTTTAATTTTGGAGACAGAGTCTCATTCTGTAGCCCAGGCTGGAGGGCAGTGGCGCCATCTCTGCTCACTGAAATCTTTGCCTCCTAGGTTCAAGCGATTCTCCTTTCCCTGCCTCCAGAGTAGCTGGGATTATAGGTGCACACCACCACACCCAGCTACTTTTTAAAATTTTTAGTAGAGAAGGGGTTTCACCATGTTGGCCAGACTGGTCTTGAACTCCTGAGCTCAAGTGATCCCCCTGCCTTGGCCTCCCAAAGTGATGGGTTTACATGCATGAGCCACCGCTCCTGGCCCAGACTTCTTATATGGTTGCCGAGGGCTTCCAAATATCTCAAAGAAAGCTTCCAGGCCATTTTAAGGCATGGAGCTGCAACTGGAAGAGTGTCAGTCTGCTGCTTTTTATTGAGAAAGTGAGTGATAGGTCTAGTGTAGAAGGCGACTATACAAGGCCATGGAGACTGCGAGGTTCACTGGGGCCTATCTTTGGAGATTATCTAATGGCCCTAATAGGTAACAGGGATATTACAAATTAGTTATCAAGCCACCATAAACTTGGGTTGGGCCATGGTTTTGAGGTCATGTCTGTGTCCTTTGCCTTTACTAGGTGTGATAGCCATAGCTCTCAGAAGTGATCACCAGCACCTATGATCAGCTTCCTTTCAAGAGCAGGTAACTCTCCATTCCAGCCTCTGGTTTCTGGGTGAGTTAGACTGTATTCTTCTACCTTAGGTGGAGAACTTTGATTCTGTCTTACTTCTCAGTAGTCATACTTCCTGCTGCCTCTAGTTGTTCTGGAACCAGACCCTGGCAGACCCTCAGTTTACATCCTTTTCATTGCATTGAATTTTTGTCCTTGCTAAAAATGGTGTCCTAAGTTCGTTCTTTTTTTTTTTTTTTTTTTTTTTTAGATGGAGTTTTGCTCTTGTTACCCAGGCAGGAGTGCAGTGGTGTGATCTTGGCTTACTAAAGCCTCCACCTCCTGGGTTCAAGTGATTCTCCTGCCTCAGCCTTGCAAGTAGCTGGGATTACAGGTGTGCGCCACCACACCTGGCTAATTTTTTTTTTTTTTGTATTTTTAGTAGAGTCGTGGTTTCACTGTGTTGGCCAGGCTGGTCTTGAACTCCTGACCTCAAGTGATCTGCCTGCCTCAGCTTCCCAAAGTGCTGGGATTACAGGCATGAGCCACTGGGCCTGGCCCTAAGTTAATTCTTTAAGGCTCTTCTTGATACAATCTTGATGGGCATTGTCAGTACAATTTCTTTATTGCTTCTCCAGTTTCTATTTGTTTTCTCTTGGAATTCGTATTATCTCTGTGTTGGAGATTTTGAATCTGTATTCTTTATCACTTACACGTTCATTTGTTATAGCCATCTTTTAATTTTTTCCTTTGTTTTCTCAGATAATTTTTTGAACTGGTTTTCTAATTCAGCAATTTGATTTTCTGTAATATTTAATCTGTTTTCTGTTTCCATTGTGATTTTCATATTTAGTAATCATATTTTTCATTTGTAAGCACATTTTTATGATCACAGACTGTTCATCCCCTTTTCACATATGAAATGTCTACTTGAATCACATTGAGAAGACAAATTAAATAAATGTTTTAGAAGTTTCCCTTAAATTTTTTTTTATTTTATTTGTTGTGGTAAAAATACACAACATGAGATCTACTTAAGATTTTAAGTGTATAGCACAGTATTGCAACTGTAATAACAGTGTTGTACAGCAGGTCTCTAGAACATTTTCATCTTTTCTTTTTAACTAAAATTTTATATGCATTGAACAGCAACTCCCCATTTTCCCCTTCCGTAAGTCCCTGACAGCTACCATTCTATTCTCCTCTTCTGTGAGTTTGACTACTATATAATATTTATCCTGTTGGGATTGGCTATTTAACCAGCAAAGGTCCTCCAGGTTCATCTATCTTGTCACATATGATAACATTTCCTTTTATTAATGTTGAATAATATTCTATTGTAAGTATATACCGTATTTTGTTTATCCATTCATTTGTAGATGAACATACAGGTTGTTTCCACATCTTGACTATTGTGGATCACGCTGCAGTGAACAAAGGAGTACAGATAGCTTTTTGAGACTTTGATTTCATTTTCTTTAGCTTTATATCCAGAAGAGGGATTTGCTAGATCATCAGATAGTTCTATTTTTGTTTTTTTGAGGAACTACTATACTGTTTTCCATAATGGCTATATCAGTTTATGCTCCTACCAACAGTGGACAAAGAGTCCTTTTCTCCAAATCCTGGGCAACACTTGATATCTTTTGTCTTTTTGATAACAGTCATTTTAGCAGGTGTGAGGTGATATCTTATGTGGTTTTGATTTGCATTTTGCTGATATTCATGATGGTGAGCATTTTATATAATTGCATATCCACTTTGGAGAAATGTGTATTCATGTCCTTTGCCTATTTTTAAATTGGGTTATTTTTGGGCAATTGAATTGAGTTCTTTATATAGATTGGATATTAACCTATTATCAGATATGTGGCTTGCAGATATTTTATCTGATTCTGTAGCTTTTCTCTTCATTCTGTTGATTGATTGCTATGCAGGAGATTTTTAGGCTGATATAATCCCATTTGTCTATTTTTGCTTTAGTGGCCTGTGTTTTGGGGTCATATCTAAAATTATTGCCTAGACCAATGTCAAAAAGCTTTCCCCCATGTTTTCTTTTAGTCGTTTACAGTTTCAGATATTAGGTTTAAGTTTTTAATCCATTTCTCATTGATTTTTGTGTATAGTGCAAGATAAGGGCCAAATTTTCTTTTTCTACATGTGGACTTCCTGTTATCCTAACACCATTTATTGAAGTGATTATCCATCATTGTGTGTTCTTGCCACCTTTGGCAAAGATCAGTTGACTGTAAATTCATGGGTTTATTTCTGGGCTCTTTATTTTGTTCCATTGGTCCATATGTCTGTCTTTATGCCAGTATCATACTGTTTCAATTACTATAGATTTTTAATATATTTTGAAATCAGGAAGTATCATTTCTCCAGCTTTGATTCTTCTTGTTCAATATTGTTTTGGCTAGTTGGGGTCTTTTGTGATTCCATATGAATTTCAGGATTTTTTTTTCTATTGCTGTGAAAAAAACCATTGGAGTTTTGACGGGAATTGCATTGAATTTGTAGATCGCTTTGGGTAGTATGGACATTTTAACATAATTAATTCTTCCAATCCATGAGCACAGGATATCTTTTCATTTATCTTTGTCTTCAGTGTCTTTCACTGATGTTTTATAGTTTTCAGTGTATAGATCTTTTACACCTTTGGTTAAATTTATTCCTAAGTATTTTATTTGATTTTTGTTGCTATTGTAAATAGGATTGCTCTCTTGATATATTTTTTTTTTTTGGATGATTAATTGTTACTGTATAGAAGTGCTACTGATTTTTGTATGTTGGTTTTATATCCTGAAATGTTAGTGAATTCATTTATTAGTTTAGTTTTTTAATGCAGTCTTTAGGGTTTTCTGCATATAAGATCATGTCATTTGCAAATAGAAACTATATTCCTTTTTACTTTCTGATTTGTATGCCTTTTATTTCTTTTTCTTGCCTAACTACTTGGCTAGAACTTGGGTACTGTGTTGAATAGGTGGTGAGAGTGAACCTCTTGCCTTGTTGTTGATCTTAGAGGAAAAGCTTTTTAGCTTTTCACTGTTTGAGTATCGTGACAATGGGCTTTGTCATATATGCATTTTATTATTTTGATGTACCTTCCTTCTATACTTAATTTATTGAGTTTTTATCATGAAAGAGTGTCGAATTTCATCATGCTCTTTCTGCATTGATCCAAATGATCATGTAATCTCTATTCTTCATTCTGTTAATGTGGGGGATCACATTTATTGTTGCACATATATTTTACCATCCTGGCTTCTTAGGGATATGGGGTATAGTTCTTTTAATGTACCATGGAATTCAGTTTGCTCGTATTTTGTTGAGGATTTTTGCATCTATGTTCTTCAGGTACATTGGTAATTTTCCTTTATTACAGTGTCCTTGTCTGGTTTTGGTATCAGAATAATGTTTGCTTTGTAAAGTGAATTTGGGAGTGTTCCCTATTCTTCAGTGTTTTGAATGAGTTTGAGGAGGATTGGCATTACTTCTTTTTTTTTGAGATGGAGTCTTGCTCTGTTGCCCAGGCTGGAGTGCAGTGGCATGATCTCAGCTTACTGCAACCTCTGCCTCCTGGGTTTAAACAGTTTTCTGCCTCAGCCTCCTGAGTAGCTGGGATTACAGGTGCATGCCACCACACCCAGCTAGTTTTTGTATTTTTAGTAGGGATGGGGTTCTGCCATCTTGGCCAGCCTCTTCTTGAACTCCTGACTTTGTGATCCACCTGCCTTAGCCTCCCAAAGTGCTGGGATTACAGGTGTGGGCCACCGCACCTGGCCAAGGAGGATTGGCATTACTTCCTTTTTTTTTTTTTTAAATTGTATTCGGGCTCTGGTGTTCATGTGCATATCCTGCATCCTGCAGGATTTTTGCATAGGTACATACATGCCATGGTGGTTTGCTGTCTCCATCCCCGCCCCTGCACCCGGCCCTGTCACCTACATCAGGCATTTCTTCTGATGTTATCCCTCCCCATCCTCCCTGCCCGCCTGCTGCTGTCCCCCTCCAATCCCCTCACCTCCACCACCACACCTAACCCTGTGAGTGTTGTTCCCTTCAAAAACATGTGGTGTTTGTTTTTTTGTTCTTGTGTCAGTTTGCTGAGATTGATGGTTTCTAGTTTCGTCCATGTTTCTACAAAGGACACGAACTCATAGTTTTTTATGGCTAAATAGTATTCCATGGTGTATATGTGCCACATTTTTTTTTGTCCAGTCTATTATTGATGGGCATTTGGGTTGGTTCCAGGTCTTTGCTATCATAAACAGTGCCACAATGAACATAGGTACGCCCACCAACAGTGTAAAGATGTTCCTTTTTTTCCACATCCTCTCCAGCATCTGTTGTCTCCAGATTTTTTAATGATTGCCATTCTAACTGGCATCAGATGGTATCTTCATATGGTTTTGGTTTGCATTTCTCTAATGACCAGTGATGATGAGCATTTTTTCATATGTTTGTTGGCCTCGTATTTGTCTTCTTTTGAAAAGTGACTGTTCATATCCTTTGCCCACTTTTGAATGGGTTTGTTTGTTTTTTTTCCTTGTAAATCTGCTTTAGTTCTTTGTAGATTCTGGATATTAGCCCTTTGTCAGATGGGTAGATTATGAATTTTTTTCCCCATTCTGTTGGTTGCTGGTTTACTCTAATGATTGTTTCTTTTGCTCTTCAGAAACTCTTAAGTTTAATTAGGTCTCATTTGTCTATTTTGGCTTTTGTTGCCTTTGCTTTTGGTGTTTTAGTCATGAAGTCCTTGCCTGTGCGTATGTCCTGAATGGTTTTGCTTAGATTTTCTTCTAGGGTTTTTATGGTGTTAGTTCTTATGTTTAAATCATTAATCCATCTGGAGTTAATTTTTGTATACAGTATAAGGAAGGGGTCCAGTTTTAGCTTCCTGCATATGGCTAGCCAGTTTTCCCAACACCATTTATTAAACAGGAAATCCTTTCCCCATTGCTTGTTTTTGTCCAGTTTGTTAAAGATCAGATGGTTGTAGATGTGCGATGTCACTTCTGAGGCCTCTGTTCTGTTCCATTGGTCTATATCTCTGTTTTGGTACCAGTATTATGTTGTTTTGATTACTGTAGCCTTGTAGTACAGTTTGAAGTCAGGCAGTGTGATGCCTCCAGCTTTGTTCTTTTTGCTTAGGATTGTTTTGGCTATGCGGGCTCTCTTTTGGTTCCATATGAAGTTTAAAGTGGTTTTTTTCCAGTTCTATGAAGAAGATCAATGGTAGCTTGCTGGGGATAGCATTGAGTCTATAAATCATTTTGGGCAGTATGGCCGTTTTCATGATATTGATTCTTCCTAACCATGAGCATGGAATGTTTTTCAAACATTGTGTCCTCTCTTATTTCCTTGATCAGTGGTTTGCAGTTCTCCTTGAAGAGATCTTTTACCTCCTTTGTTAGTTGTATTTCTAGGTATTTTATTCTCTTTGTAGCAACTGTAAATGGGAGTTCACTCATAATTTGGCTCTCTGTCTGTTATTGGTATATAGGAATGCTTGTGATTTCTGCACATTGATTTTGTATCCTGAGACTTTGCCAAAGTAGCATATCAGCTTAAGGAGGTTTTGGGCTGAGATGATGGGGTCTTCTAAATATACGATCAGGTCATCTGCAAATAGGGACAATTTGACTTCTTCTTTTCCTAATTGAATGCCCTTTCTATTTTTTGCCTAATTGCTCTGGCTAGAACTTCCAATACTATATTGAATAGTAGTGGTGAGAGACAGCATCCTTGTCTAGTGCCAGTTTTTAAAGGGAATGCTTCTAATTTTTGCCAATTCAGTATGATATTGGCTGTGGGTTTGTCATACGTAGCTTTTATTGTTTTGAGATATGTTCCATTGATACCTAGTTTATTGAGAAGTTTTAGCATAAAGGGCTGTTGAATTTTGTTAAAGGCCTTCTCTGCATCTATTGAGATAATCATGTGGATTTTGTCTTTGGTTCTGTTTATATGGTGAATTACATTTATAGATTTTCATATGTTGAGCCAGCCTTGCATCCCTGGGATGAAGCCTACTTGATTGTGGTGGATAAGCTTTTCGATGTGCTGTTAGAGTCTGTTTGTCAGCATTTTATTGAAGGTTTTTGCATCAATGTTAATCATGGATATTGGCCTGTAGTTTTCTTTTTTAGTTGTGTCTCTGCCAGATTTTGGTATCAGGATGATGTTGGTCTCATAGAAAGAGTTAGGGAGGATTCCCTCTTTTTGTATTGTTTGAATAGTTTCAACAGGAATGGTACCAGCTCCTTTTTGTATGTCTGGTAGAATTCAGCTGTGAACCCGTCTGGAACTGGACTTTTTTTGGTCGCTAGGCTATTAATTGCCGCTTTGACTTCAGACCTTGTTATTGATCTATTCAGGTTTTCAGCTTCTTCTTGGCTTAGTCTTGGGAATGTGCAAGTGTCCAGGAATTTATCCATTTCTTCCAGATTTACTGGTTTATGTGCATAGACTTGTTTGTAGTAATCTTTGATGGTAGTTTGTATTTTTGAGGAATTGGTGGTGATCTCCCTTTTATTTTTTTTTATTGCATCTATTTGATTCTTCTCTCTTTTCTTTCTTATTAGTCTAGCTAGTGGTCTGTCTATTTTGTGGATCTTTTCAAAAAACCAACTCCTGGATTTATTGATTTTTTGAAGTTTTTTGTGTGTCTCTATCTCTTTCAGTTCTGCTCTGATCTTAGTTATTTCTTGTCTTCTGCTTGCTTTTGAGGTTTTTTTGATCTTGCTCCTCTAGCTCTTTCAATTTTGATGATAGGGTATCAATTTTAGATCTTTCCTTGTTTCTCATGTGGGCACTTACTGCTATAAATTTCCCTCTAGACACTGCTTTAAATGTGTCCCATAAGATCTGGTACATGTGTCTTCATTCTCGTTGGTTTCAAAGAATATTTTTATTTCTGCCTTCATTTCATTGTTTATCCATTCATCATTCAGGAGCAAGTTGTTCAGTTTCCATGTGATTGTGTGGTTTTGAGTGCTTTTCTTAATCCTGAGTTCTAATTTGATTGCGCTGTGGTCTGAGAGACTGTTTGTTATGATTTCCATTCTTTTGCATTTGCTGAGGAGTGATTTACTTCCAAGTATGTGGTCAATTTTGGAGTAAGTTCAGTGTGGTGCTGAGAAGAATATGTAGTCTGTGAATTTGGGGTGGTGTCCTGTAAATGTCTATTAGGTCTGCTTGGTCCAAATCTGTGTTCAAGTCCTGGATATCCTTGTTGACTTTCTGTCTCGTTGATCTGTCCAGTATTTTCAGTGGAGTGTTAAAGTCTCCCACTATTATTGTGCAGGAGTCTAAGTCTCTTTGTAGGTCTTTAAGAACTTGCTTTATGTATTTGGGTGCTCATGTATTGGGTGCATAAATATTTAGGATAGTTAGCTCTTCTTGTTGCATTGATCCTTTGACCATTATATAATGCCCTTCTTTGTCTCTTTTGATCTTTGTTGGTTTAAAGTCTGTTTTATCAGAGACTAGGATTGCTACCCCTGCTTTTTTTTTTTTTTTTTCCTCTCCTTTGCTTGGTAAATCTTCTTCCATCTCTTTATTTTGAGTCTATCTGTCTTTGCATGTGAGATGGGTCTCCTGAATATAGCACACCAGTGGGTCTTGACTTTTTATGCAGTTTGCCAGTCTGTGTCTTTTGATTGGGGCATTTAAGCCATTTATATTCAATGTTAATATCATTTTGTTTGAATTTGATCCTGCCATTTTGTTACTGGCTGGTTGTTTTGCCCATTAATTGATGTGGCTCCTTCACTATGTTGTTATTCTTTACCACTTGGTACATTTTTGTAGTGGCTGGTACTGGTTGTTCCTTTCCCTGTTTAGTACTTCCTTCAGTAGCTCCTGTAAGGCAGGTCTTGTAGTGACGAAATCTCTCAGCAATTTCTTGTCCTTAAAGGCGTTTATTTCTCCTTCATTTATGAAGCTTAGTTTGGCTGGATATGAAATTCTGGGTTGAACATTCTTTTCTTTAAGGATGTTGAATATTGGCCCCCACTCCCTTCTATCTTGCAGGGTTTCTGCCAAGAGAGCCACTGTGAGTCTGATGATCTTTTCTTTGTGGGTTACTCGACCTTTCTTTCTGGCTGCCTTTAGGATTTTTTCCTTCATTTCAAACCTGGTGAATCTGACAACTATGTGCCTTGGGGTTGTTTTGAGGAAGATCTTTGTGGTGGTGTTCACTGTATTTCCTGGATTTGAATGTTGGCCTGCCTTGTTAGGTTGGGAACGTTCTCTTAGACGGTTTTTTGAAGAGTGTTTTCCAACTTGGATTCATTCTCCCTGTCACATTCAGGTACGCTGATCAAGCGTAGATTAGGTTTTTACACATAATCCCATAGTTCTTGGAGGCTTTGTTCATTTTTTTTTCACCCTTTTTCCTCTAATCTTGCCTTCTCATTTTATTTCATTGATCTGATCGATCTCTGATATCCTTTCTTCTGCTTGATTGATTCAGCTGTGAAACTTGTGTATGCCCCGAGAAGTTCTCATGCTGTGTTTTTCAACTCCATCAAGTTGTTTATTTTCTTCTCTAAGCTGGTTATTCTAGTTAGCATTTCGTCCAACCTTTTTTCAAGGTTCTTAGTTTCTTTGCATTGGGTTAGAACATGGTCTTTTAACTCAGAGAAGTTTATTACCCACCTTCTGAAGCCTGCTTCTTTCAATTCGTCAGATTCTTTTTCCGTATTTTTTTTTTCTTGATGGTGAGGCGTTGTGATCCCTGGGAGGCAAAGAGGTGCTCTGTTCTTTGACGATTTCATCCTTTTTGCGCTGTTTTTTTAGCCCATCTTCGTGAATTTATCTCCCTTTAATCTTTGAAGTTGGTGATTTCAGGAGTCTTTGAGTGACGTTTTTTTTCTGTTGAGGTTGGAGCTGTATCTTTTTTGGTCTGTAGAGGGCGCTGCTGGGCTCTCTCTTGGGTTCAGTCCGGTTGTTGGGTGGGTGGTCCTTCCCTGGAGTTTGTTTGAGATTGGCCCCGCCTTCCCAATGGCGTCTCTCCTTCCCCAGCTGGATTTCCTGGTTAGGGTCAAGCTGGTGTATTTGCTGCCAAGCTCTCTCGCGAGGGCTTCAGTCTCAATTCTGTGGAGGTGGGGCCTACCAGGCCTTATGATCTGTTTTCCTGCTTTCAACTCTGCTTCCCTCTGTGGGACCGTCCTTCCCGCTAGTGTTAGTCCAAATCCCGCCCAGGTCCCTGCGACAACTTGCTGTGTCCGGCAGTAGCCAGTAGCCGTTGCTCAGATTTGCATCGACTGCCCCAGCACCCCACCTGTCGGTCCACAGGGCTCTCCTGGACTGTGGGTTGCAGGAGTGATGAGGTAAGCACAGGATCCAAAACGGAGCACCGAGGAGTTAAGTCATCTGACCCTCCGAGCCGGCTGCACGTTTCAGGTGGGGAACGTGCTCCCCCCACAACTTGATTTGCACCCCTGGGTGGCTTTCGCCCTGTGGTTCCTTCCCTGGGTCTAATTTCAGTGCCCTATCAATTCCACGGAAATGAACCCGGCACCTCCTTTGGAGTGATGAAGTCCTCTAGCTCTCTGCGTCTCATTCGCTGGGAGCAGCATTCTGGTGCTGGCTTCACTTGGCGCCCCCCAGCAGTACTTCTTAAATGTCTGGTAGAATTCACCAGCGAAGTGATCTGGTTCTGGGCTTACTTGGCTGAGAAATTTTTAATTACTGATTCGGTTTCCTTACTAATTATTTGTTCATATTCTTCATGATTCGATCTTGGTAGGTTTTGCATTTCAAGTAATTTGTTCATCTCATCTGGGTTTTCCAATACATTGGCATACTGTTGCTCATAGTACTGTCTTACAGTTCTTTTTATACTTTTTTTCCCTCTTGATATAGGTTCTCACTTTGTCACCCAGGCTGGAGCACAGTGGCATAATCATTGCCCACTGTAGCCTTGACCTCTGGGGTTGAAGCAGTCCTACCTCATCCTCCCAAGTAGCTGGAACCTTAGGCATGTGCCACCACATCCAGCTAATTTTTTTATTTTTATTTTTTGTAGAAATGGGGCTTCCTGTATTGCTGAGGCTGGTCATGTACTCTTGGGCTCCGGCAGTACAGGCATGAGCCGCTGCACCAGCCATTCTTTTATTTCTGTTAAATTTAGTGTAATGTCTTAGTTTTCATTTCTGATTTCAGTTGTTTAGTCTTCTCTCCTTTTTTCTTATTCTACGTAGCCAGAGGTTTTTCAATTTTGTTGATCATTTCAACAAACCAACTCTTAGTTTGATTTTCTCTGTTTTTCTATTTTCTGTTTTATCCCTGCTCTAATTCTTACCATTAATACTTATTTCCCTCTGCTAGCTTTGAGTTTAGTTTATTTTTTTAGTTCCTTACGGTGTACATTTAGGTTGTCTATTTGAGATTTTTTTTATTTTTTAATGTAAGCTTTTATAGTTGTAAGTTTTCCTCTTAGCACTGCTGTCACTGAATGTTACACATTTTGGTATGTTGTGTTTTTGTTTTCATTTGTCTCAAGATATTTTCTGATTTCTCTTATTTGGCCTTCTTATTTGACTTATTGGTTGATGAGAATGTGTTGTTTAATTTTCACACATTTGTGGACTTAATATTGTCATTTTGTTAATTGCTTTCTGACTGTTATATAGTTCCTTTGTTCATTTCTTCCTTTCTTATATTTCTTTGTGATTTGATGATTTTTTTTGTTGTTGTGGTGGTGGTGGTGGTGGTGGTTTGCTTTGATTCATTTTCTTTATGTTTTGTATATCTACTATATTTAAAAAGTTTGTGTTACCATAAGGCTTACATAAATCATCCTATAGTGTAACAGTCTATTTTAAGCTGATAACTTTGCATTCAAAAATTCAATACTTTTATTCACACACTTTGTTATTAATGTCCCAATTTTTAATTTTTAATATTCTGTATTCATTAACACATTATTGTGTGGTTATGAAACCATCCAAGTTGTCCCATGAAATGGATGTTTACGGTTTCTTTTGAATAAACATAGAAATTAACCCTCCCAGTCTTAAAACTTAAATTTACATTTGTCTTATCTGAATTCCTTTCTCTGGAAACCAACCATCACGTATCCCAGACAGTATCAAGAAACTGAAACTTAGCAGATTACTGCATCTGAACAATGTTATGCCAGACCCCTCACCTGCCCTGATTGCCTAACCAACTGCCTGCTTCCTGTTGAACAACTTCTCTTCCTTACCACTCCCTAATTCCTGTTTCCCCACACCTAGTTACATTTCTTCCCTGCTGTATAAACTAATTTTAGTGGGGCAAGGAGATGGATTTGATACTGATCTCTCATGACCTTGGCTGCAGTGCCCAAATAAAGCCTTCTTCCCTAGCAGTACTCATTGTGTCAGTGATTGGCTTTCTGTGCAGTGAGAAATGGGACCTAGACTGAACCGCTGATGTTTTGATAACAGTTATAGCTACTTTTAAGACTTTTGTCTCTTAAGTTTTCTTCATTCTTTTAAAAATATTTTTACTCTGTGGAATGGGTAATTTCAAATGTCCTATCTTTGAGTTTACTGATTCTTTCCTGTACTTGATCAAGGCTGCTGCTGAGCCCCTCTAGTTGTTTTTAGTTCGGTTATTGTATTCTTCAGCCCTCAAATTTTTCTTTTTAAAAATATTTTGTTTGTTAAAATACTCATTTTATTTATGCATAATTTATCTTAAGTTTATTGAATGTTTTGATTGTAGTTATTTTGAATTCTTATCAGCTAATCCATTTACCTTCATTTCTTTAGGGTTGGTTTCTGGAGATTTATTTTGTTCCGTTCTTTGGGCCTTTTTTCATGTTCCTTGACCCTTTGTATTAATGTCTGCATATCTGAAAGACATCCACTTCTCCCAGTCTTTGTGGACTGGCCTTGTACAGGGGCGACCTTCAAGAATCAGCCTGAGTAGAGATTCTGGGGTCCTCATAAACTTTTTGTGTGGATGTATCTTCTCTGGACTTTTGTGTATAAATTTCTAAATAGGATAATTTGCAGGTTTCTGTTTTTAGGAGATCATAGTCTCTTGTTCCTTTTTATTCTGTGTCTTGTACTGTGGGCCTTCTGGAGCTAGTAGCATGCTGCCTCAATTCTTTTTTTGTTATTATTTGTTTTTTAATATTCAGCTGCCCCTAGGCACTTTAGTTTATGCTAGATCCCACCAGTGCTTCAAGACAGGTGAGACAGAAACAGGTTCCTCGGGCAGTCCCCCAAAAGTCTGAATGTTGGATATAAGCTTTAGTCTTCTCTTTCCCACGCCAGGGAGAAGCTGTGGACCACGAGCCTTTCTACTTGTGTCATGCTGAGCCAGGGGTAGGAACTCTGGTCATGACTGCTTACCAGTCCAAACCACCACCCTTTGTTTTGTTCTCAGTGGCCCCCAGGCATTTAGAGAATACCAGTGCTGTGAGTGCTTTCAGAATCCTGTCCCTTAGGCAGCCCCTTTCAAAAGCCAGCATGTTGGGCAGCTATTTCAACTTTTTCCTTCCCTAGGGAGATGCTGGGATTGGGGGTTTCCACCTGCTAGTTCTGAGCTGGTGGGAGGAGCTATGGTCAGTTACCGCATACTAGTCCAAACTAGAGGCTTTGTTCTCAGCATTTCCTAACCTGGGACCCTTTCCTGTCAGAGCTAAGATTCAGGCAAGACAGCAACAAGTCCCTTAAGTAACCTTGCTTATGGCAAGAGGATTCCACAGATTTTCCTACTGGCTTCAATATGGCTGGTTTCATCCTTGCCTGGGGTACAGGAGTCTCTCATCTGGTCTCTGGATGTCTCACAAAGGAAATTTTGGTCCATGTATTGTTGAATTTATGTGTCCATTGAGAGAAGGAGAGTCTTGCTGACATCACCTCCTAAAGTAATTTTCTTTTACAGGAGGACATTTGATTGGTCTTCCTTTAGGCTTTATATCTTTATATATATAATATTCCTTATTTCTTCATCTGTATAGGGATAAGTTTATATTTTTCTAGTATTAGGAATCAACATTGATACTTTAAGAGTGTTTGTGGATTCCTATTGAAATATTTTCTCATTAGGAAAAAGTGAAAGGAAAAATTTATATTTCCCTGGTTTTACTGCTTGAGAGTAGTAAAGAGCATATCAGGGAATGTTACCGATATATTGAATTTTTTCTTTCTGTGTTGGTTTTGGCATCCTGAAATTAATTGAGGCACAGTACCCCTTTTCTGCTTGGCACAAGTACCATATTATGAGCTCACTGTGATCATGTCCCCTGTACCAATTGTAGGTTGTCCTTATAAACACCAGGTCTTGCTATTCTGTGTGGCATGTGGCACTTTTTATTCATAAAGAGGCTATTAAGGTTGAACTTTTCTCCCACGTTCTGTTTCACTGCTCATCCAGAACACCAATGCCATCACTGAATTTGAGCCTTTGTACTTATTTAGAGTTTAATTGTGTTTCCAGCTGGAGACAGTCTCATGGCAAAAAAATGAAACTTCTGTAACCAAAGTCCTGTGTATCTTGTGCCAGCCAGATTTAGCAATGATACTGACCTTCTCCTTCAGTTGGCTCAAAAGCCTTCACAAGAAGCTGGCTTCTGCAATGCCTCTTACTTGGCCTTCATGGAGCATGTGTTAGGGGTAACATAATATGTTTAGTTAATAATAATGGACATGTTGAATTGGAAGTAGGGCTATTCAATTTGTATTTGTAATGGGTTTGGAGGCCAAGAGAGCAATTTGGACTACAGATGTAGATTTCGTAAGCAAAACTTATTATTATTATTTTAAAAACTAATACATTGGATCATTCAGGGAAAGCATGTAAAATGAAAATAAATTAGTTTAGAGACAGAACTCTGGGATTACAGCATGTATGAGATGGGCAAAGAAAGCTAGTGAAGTTTACTCTGAAGGAGATCTCTGAATGTTAGGATGAGAACTGTGGAAATATGGTGTTTGTTTATTTGTTTTTTGAGACGGAGTCTCGCTCTGTCACCAGGCTGGAGTGCAGTGGTATACTCTGCTCACTGCAACCTTTGCCTCCTGGGTTCAAGTGATTCTCCTGCCTCAGCCTCCTGAGTAGCTGGGACTACAGGTGTGCACCACCACGCCTGGCTAATTTTTGTATTTTAAGTGTAGATGGGGTTTCACCATGTTGGCCAGTATGGTCTTGATCTCTTGACCTTGTGATCTGCCCGCCTCAGCCTCCCAAAGTGCTGGGATTACAGGTGTGAGCTACTGTGTCTGGTCAGGAGAATGGTTTTATGGAGCCATTGAATGCAGCATCTTTAAAATGCTGTCTCTAATGATGTTTTAGTGCATTAATTAATCAACTAAATTAAGGACAGATTATGACTTACTTGCTTGAATGTCTAGGAGATTGTTGATGACTTACAGCAACTTTTGGGATGAATGCAAGTCATATTGTGGCTGATTGAAAAACATATGACAGATTAGAGCATGGACTCAGTAACATTTTTGAAAATTTATTGTGAAGGTAAAGAGGTTGGTACAGAAGGACAGCCAGAAGTGAATTAAGAGGATGTGTTGTTTTATGTATGCAATCCTGTGAAATAAATAGATAAATAATTCAGTTTCCTTTTAAAATTAGTATTTTTTATGAGAAGACTTTTAATATTTAAGCATTTTTCAATTTTTAAGTATAGCTCTTTTTATGATTATTTAATATATTCTTAAATAACAGTCTACTGCTTAGTATGATGTATCAGGTTATCTTTCCTCATAGAGTTTTAAATGCTTATATCAGCTGACGCACAATGACTGGTAAAATTATACTCAAAATATTAACTTTGCCCATTTTTCTCATTTGCCTTTAACTATTTGGATGTTTGTGATACTGAATAGGGGTATGAAAAGAAAACAGCTGTCTTTAAAACAGGCTTTTCTGCCATTGTACATTACTTATTCTAAAGAATGTTATTCTATCAGTTTTAATCACAAAATAGATTAGTTTTAATATTGTATTTTGAATTAATATTCTGTCTTTTGGAAGTACTTAGTGCAGGTCTCAGTTTGTGAAAGAAATTCTGATGTGGTTTGTGGTTGAATGTTAGTGACTTTAATTCATTGTATAATGGTTATTTTCCGTTTCATATATCTTGAAGCATTTGTTCAGAGAATAGGTGTTCATAATTGTGGACCTTTCATTCAAAGTGGTTTGAATAAAATCATAGAGACTCCAGGCTAAAGGAACCTATTTAAGAATGGTATTTTATATGATATTTATATTGGAGAAAAGTATTTTTGATGGAATTCATTTAAACTCGTTTCTTGCTTGTCTGGCATTTCATATTTTACCTAAATTAACATGGTGTGTTTTTGAATAGAAGACTTTGATATATCTGTGGTTTATGACATACTTTCAAATTAATTGAAACTTTAAGCTACACGAAGGTTTGTTATTTTGTATATTTTAAGGCTTCATATTGTTGTGGACCATGAATCCAACAAAGTTTGCTAAACTTAAAACAGTGATCGTTCCATAGAATATATGCTTCATTTTTTCTCTTTTTACACTTAGAAAAAGGGGAAAGGAGGAGAAAAGATTTAAATACCTGTGATTTATTATAGTCTGACTTAAAAATAGCATTTGTATAAGCAAGTCTGTGGCATTTACATAACCTCTTATAATTTAATCTAAATGAAATAAAATGTGATAAATAAAAATGGTTATTTGTATTTCTTTTCTTTCTTTCTTTTTTTTTTATTTGAAAGATTATTGTTGATACAAACTATCATCTCCTTTCCAAAGGAAAAAAAAAATGGTAATCCTAGATTCTAATGCTCTGTGTTCTCTGAATTCTCCAAATTGTGATTGTGATTATTTTGGTCTCTTAGCAGGGAACAATACTTTGGGAAGCTCCAAATGAGATCACATTCTACAAGTCCAAATCACAGAGAAGATGGACAAAATATTATCCCAAAGATTTGTGTAAGATCAGATTTTAATTTTGTTTGGTTTTTGCTTGTTGTTTTAAAATAGCTGCACAAAGTTTTAATTTCATATTGTTGAAGTTCCAATGATTGCTTCAAAATGGAATAAAGTCTGATGATTCTGGTGAACATCCTGATGTCAAGGAAATTAGGGTGTTTGGTATATAGGATAGTATCCCTTCTACTTCCTCAATGATTCTGAGGTGTTACATTCATCAGTCTGTTATTTCTCCTGTGTATCAAAGAATAACATTTTCTCTTTATTCAGAATATGTATAGAAATGATTATATACCCGGTAATCATAAAGTTAAGGAGAAATTGGAATTAACTTGTAGTAAAGTAGGCAACACTGCTTTTCTAATGAAGGTGAACTGTGTATATCTTGAAATAAGAATGTCTGTCTTGAATCTGTTTGTTGATGAACATCAATTTGGTTTGGACAAGGTGCTAATGAGCACTCCAGTTAGCATTTTTTTTTTTTTTTTTTTTTTTTTTTTTTTTTGAGATAGAGTCTTACTCTGTCGCCCAGGCTGGAGTGCAATGGCGCAATCTTAACTCACTGCAACCTCTGCCTCCTGGGTTCAAGCCTTTCTTCTGCCTCAGCCTCTCGAGTAGCTGGGACTACAGGCATGCGCCACCATGCCCGACTAATTTTTGTATCTTTAGTAGAGACAGGGTTTCACCATGTTGGCCACGTTGGTCTCTAACTCCTGACCTCAAGTGATCCTCCCTCCTCAGCTTCCCAAAGTGTTGGGATTACAGGTGTGAGCCACTGTGCCCAGCCCCAGTTAGCTTTGAAAAGAGAAACACTGTGCCTGCTTATTCCAGTCTTTATTGCCTAACTCTGGCTGTCTTGGGTTACATGACTTTTAGTTACAAGAGAGAGCATGTGAAACCCATGAGCGTTTTAGCACATAGCACTATAAACGTAATTCATTGCATTTTATCCAATGATAATTTGGAATTAAAAACATATAAAGGGCAGCACATTTTAAATAATGATAAACTACAATCATTATATTTACTTAGAATAAGCAAGGCAGGTAGACTTTCTTATATAAGAAATTCTTATTCATCAAAGAAACATACAAAAAGCTGAGAACCGCTAGTAGAAGTGATAATGAATTTTTATATAGTATTATAAATAATAGTGCAGTATTTTATTGAATAGAAATGTAGAGACTCAGTAAGATATGAAGAACATTTTAGTGCATTAAAAAATATCTTCATATTATTTTAAATGACCATACATAAATAGGTATAGTTGTTAGCAAGTAAGCTTTCTAAAAGCATGAGAATGCTATATCAACAAATCTAATTTCAAAATATACTTTCTGGGCTGTAAAATAGTCATCTTTTCCACAGACTTACCTTACTAAATGTTTAGGGTTTCCTGGTCATTGTCGGTTTCTGGGCACAGATCTTTGGTTGTCTCTAGTTTATTATAGTTTCAATCTGGTTTGATCAATGTGTAATACAAAAATTGTACAGGAGGGAAAAAATCATGGAATTTTCCTGTCTTAAAAAATAAAGAATCACCATAATTGTGTTTTCATGATGTGAGTCTAAAGATTATTTATCTTTATATTCAGTATATTAGTGAGAATTAATTTAAGAACAAAGAGTTGCTTGGACATCAGCACAAAACTTCCCTGTTAACGAATTTTAATGAGAAGAATTCATCTTTTCATGTTGCTCCTGCCTCCCACAACACACTTTAAAGCTACAGTGGTATACCACAATTAAAACTTGGTGTAAAAGAACTTAAAGAGAAGAGTCTGGATTAATTTTTCAAATATTCTTTGGTTTTTTGAAATCTAGTTACTGTGTGAATATATTATTAAGGCAGCTCATAGCCCTAAGCAGCTGTACTAAATAGTTGTTAACAGAGAACCCCAGCTCAGTTACAACCTAATCCTCTCCTCTGAGGGCAGTACAGCATTGCCAGCCAAGCACACGAAACTCTCAGTGCATCGAATAACATATATTTTGTTCTTTTTTTCTCCCTCCCTTCCTGCCTCTTTCCCCTCTTTTCCTCCCTTTTCTTCCTCCTTTTTTCTTCCTTCCTCCCTTCTTTTCTGTCTTTCCTCTTGATTTCGCCTTTTATCTCTTCTATCTTATCCTCTTTTGTCTCTTCCTTCTTTCATCTTTTATTTCTTCCGTCTTTCCTTCCTCTCCTCTTCTTTTTCCCCTTTTGTATTTCAGGAAGATCATTTGAAAAAATCTCCTGTTTCTTTGGATGATAGTGACATTGAGGCTCGCCTTAATAGTTGGAATCTTGGGGTAAAAAAAAAAAGTATTTGCTTTATGTATATATTGATGTGTCAGAATCATATTGTACATGCATAGTAGTGGAACTATTTTGATTTTATTCAGTGAATGTTGGATGTTAGACATTTGTTACTGTGTGTCCCTGAGAAGGGTTTTAAGTATAGGAAATAAATAACATTCCAAACAAAAAATAGTCCCTGTCCTGAACAAGCTAACTTTCTTATGTGTGAAATAAGAGATATACACATAAAATAGTTAAATAGTAATAAAGAATAATTTAAGATAGTATATGATAAAATACCAAGACGAGATATGTGTGTCCCCTGAGGTGGAGTGAGGGGGAAGGGGGAACTTGAAGAAACACAGCCATTTGGGTTAAAAACACTCAAGGGGACCCCATGGATGTGCGTAGTTGTTATGGACAGCAGTTTATAGAGGTTGAGGGTCATGAAAGCCTTTGGAGTGCTAGAGAGGTGGGAATTGGCGGCAGAAATTGGTGCAAAGAAAGATTTGGGGGAGTAAGTGAGCTGTCGTGATTGGGTGTTTGGAATTTATGTATGGAATCTGTGGGCACTGTTATCAGGCTGCATTGCATTGGAGCTTTGAATGCTAAATTAAGTTTTTAGCTTTTAAATTTTAGGCAATATTGAGTCCTGGAGGGTTTTTTTCCCTCATTTCACTTTACATATATGCTAACTGTTTAAATGCTTTGAGGAAACAACAAAAAGTGCTTAAAATGATTTTAGAATACTTTTATTATAAAAATAATTTGTAATTTGAAGAATATAAAATCAGAGGAATAAAAATCAATGGAGAGCTGTGCTAGCAGTTATATAACATATCTTTTCCTCCCTTTTTTCCTGTGTGTTTTTATAAGATTCAGCAAAATTTAAACAAAATTGGGACTATATTATAAATGCTATCTTAATGTGCAATTTAACATTTTATATGAGTTTGTAAGAATTCTACATAAATGATTATGAATGGTAGCATTTATTTTTCTTTTGGATGGATATTCTGTAAACTTTTAAAGTGTTCTGCTATTTTTGGACATCTGAGTTGTTCCCAGTTTGTTTAACACAAGTCATGTTGCAGGAAAATTCCTTTTAAGAATCTTTTTATATGTATTTGGTTGCGTTCTTAGCTTACATTACATTACGTCTTTGGCACATTGCCTTCCAGAAGGTTCGTACCAGTTTCAACCAGCAGTATCAGTTGTCCATTTTCTTCAAACAGCAGCATATCAGCTGTCCATTTTCCACTTATTTACTGACATTAGGGATTGTTATTTCAAAAAACTTAAAACCTTCCTACTAAAAATGGTCTTTAATGAAAGTGGTGCTTGAGGGAAATTAACTTGGTGGCATTATGAAAGTTTATTAGATATGAACGGAAATGGAGACAGGGGCCTCACTATCTTTTAGGTCTTCTTTTTTAAATTTAACTTTAATTTTTTTTTTTTTTTTTAATTTTGAGACAGACAGTCTTGCCGTATCATCCAGGCTAGAGTGCAGTGATGCTATTATGGCTCACTGCATCTTCCGCCTCCTGGTTTCAAGCCGCCCTCCTATCTCAGCCTCCCGAGAAGCTGGGATTATAGGTGTGTGCCACTATGCCCAGCTAGTTGTTGTATGTTTAGTAGAGATGGAAGTTTCATAATGTTGGTCAGGCTCCCAACCCTGAGGTGATCTGCCCGCCTTGTCCTCCCAAAGTGCTGGGATTACAAGCGCGAGCCACTGTGCCTGGCCATTTTAGGTCTTTATAGTGGACTCCATGTTAGTGTCATTGCTGGAAGGAAGGAAAGGTAAAAAGGAAAAGCCTTTGATAGAGAATAAAATATGCTAAGTAACTGATTGAAAGGCTGAACTGAAAGGCACCTAAAGACTTGGTTTTGAGAACTGGAAATGTTGGCCTTGTGTCAGTTAATTGACTGTTAGATGGGGGCAGACCCATTTTAAAGGTTTTAATGTAGATAGTGGAGTTTGAAGAGTGGTAAGATCAAATGGGAGGAGTTCAAGGCCTAGAGCTTCTTGAGAGTCAAGAGCTGGAGGTGTAAGTTGGAGTCACACTGTTTGAGGAGGTAGCTGCGCCCAGAGACTAGAATCGTTCTGGTCTTCGGAGAGCACGGAGAGTTGGGAGGTCTGGGTGGAGAGCAGGATGAAGGAGGATGTCTGGCTTATGGCATGGGCACAGTTAGAAGGTTGGAAAATGGATAGGAAATTAAAGTAATGTGGATCTCCTATTAATTTTGGGAGTTTGCTAGAGAAAGGGAGAAGTAGATAAGAGAGGATAAAAGAAACAGGTGTTTATGTTTTAAGGTACAGGGGAAGTTGCTATTGGAAGGAAGTGCTGTTCTCAGTGTGGGAGAAGAGCACAGGAAGTCCTTCAGAAAGACAAATTCCTTTTCCAGAGAGCAACATCAAAGTGGAAAAGAAAATTCTGGTGCTGTCCTTTTAAACTCACTTTTCCCTTAGCTGCTTGAAGCATGATATACATTACTTAGCACATAGAGTACTTTTCACAGTTGTTTAACTGTTCTGAGAAGTAAATCTTTCATTGGTATGATAAAGTTAAAATAAAACATGTAAGATATAATGAAGTAATACCTTAAAAGTAGATCTGTCTGGGGTTTTGTTTCACTTTTTTTTTTTTTGAAACAGAGTCTTGCTCTGTCATCTAGTCTGGAGTGCAGTGGCGCGATCTTGGCTCACTGTAACCTCCACCTCCCAGGTTCAAGCGATTCTCCTGCCTCAGCCTCTTGAGTAGCTGGGACTACGGCTGTGTGCTACCACACCTCACTGATTTTTGTATTTTTAGTAGAGACGGGGTTTCGCCATGTTGGTCAGGCTGGTCTCGAACTCCTGATCTCGTGATCCATTTGCCTCTGCCTCCCAAAGTGCTGAGATTACAGGTGTGAGCCACTGCCCCTGACCTTGTTTCACTTTTTTATTGTTCAAAGAATACACCAACAGTGTAAAATATGAAAGTCTTGCATTTTTAATATATTTATACCATATAGGCATTAATCAGACTGAGCTATATCTGTTTATTACAGTAGAATAATTTAAGTATTCTATTTATTAGAAAGCTTAGATTTTGCTTGGATTTTAGTTTTGTATGAGAATGCATAACTGGCTTTTTTTCTTTCTTCCTCTGAGTGATCCATTAGTAGCTAGAGTTGATTTTTGTTCCCTGGACTACGGATACATTTTTTATACTGCTAGTGTCAACACCTTCATTCTGATGCATTAGATGTTGTAGAATTTGAATTTTCTAGTTTTTGTTAAAAAATCAAATTTTTCCCAAATATATTCTTTATTTTCCCAGGAGTATGTTAATATTTACTATTGGAATACATAGTTCAAGTAGAGATTTATTTACAAAAACTAGCAATGATATTTTTCTCTTGTATTTCTTCTTAATTAACTTTTTCAACATTTAGTTTTTGTGATGCTTTCTTGCTTTCTCAATATATTTTATACCTATATTGTGTCTGACTCTAAGTCACAACCTGAACGGTAGGGCTGTGGATGTTCACTATTTGTAAGTTCATTTGAGTAATTGCATGGACGAAGGCTTTGGAACATTCTTCCTTTAGTGACTCATGCATCGTTGTGAAACACTCTATGTGTATCCATTTTAAAAAAACCTTTAAAAATTATTTCTTATTTGGTTTATCAAGTTTTAGATTCTATTATTTATTTTGTGATTATATTGGAAGTTTTTGACATTGAATAGGAATTATTTGTAGCTTCCTTTTTAAAGTGCTACAGTTTTAAGGTAGTAGGAAAAATCATAAGTATGTTCATTCTGGTTTCTAGAACGTGCTTAGGAGTTTTCTTTGATAAGTGAGATATATAATATTAACATTCAGTGAAATCACAATCATGAAACAAGTTGGGCGTCCTGTTTCCCTTTGAGTTTAAATCCCTTTACCTAGGGATTTTTAGTGCTACAATTCAAAAGCTTCATTCAATGGAAGGTTTCAGCTGTGTCAGCAAGCTAATTTTTCCTATTCATTTCTAGGTATATGGTCATTACTGTTTGATGGTTTAAAAGAAAAATGACCATACATAGAAAGACCAACTTTTATCCTAAGAAAATTATGTTATTGTTACTCTTGCATGGTAATTGAATTGATAACAATTTCTTTGTGATTCTAATTATACAGATTTTTGTAGTCTCTGTTATTTTTTTCCTTTTTCCTCTTTTCTCCTCTCTTTCTCTTCTTTTCATCTTCTTCATGGGTCTTTATTGTAATTTTACTTAAGGTAGAGAGAAGGGAAATGTGTTCATTAATGGGGTACTTTGTGGTGTGATTAGTTGGGATAATTCTCATTAAGTAAGCATGTAATTTCAGCTGTCTTATATAGCTTTATTTTAGGCAATTTCATGTTTTTTTCATGTGGGTTAGAAACCTGCCCATTTTCTTTTCTTTTTTAGAGACAGGGTCTTGCTCTGTCACATAGGCTAAAGTTCAGTGGCATGATCATAGCTCACTGCAGCCTTCAACTCATGGGTTCAAGGGATCCTCCTGCCTCAGCTTCTTGAGTAGCTAGCTGGTGATGCACACCACCATGCCTGACTCCTGTCCATTTCATACTATACAATGATCTTGGAGGGAAACTGAGCTGAACATTCTGATATTTTAGACTTCTCATTTGGCTGTAGTTTTTCACAAGTGAGTGAATATGTCAGATAAAGTTACATAATGAAAAAGAGTTATGAGAGTTGTTTACATAAAAAATTAATACTTTGATAAGACAAATTCTCTTTGTCTTTCTCTAGAGTATACAAATATCTGGAAGTGGCCCAGCATAGTGGCTCATGCCTGTAATCCCAGCACTTTGGGGGGCCGAGGTGGGTGGATCACGAGGTCAGGTGTACCAGCCTGGCTAACATAGTGAAACCCTGTCTCTACTAAAAATACAAAAAATTAGCTGTGCGTGGTGGTGGGCACCTGTAATTCCAGCTAATTGGGAGTCTGAAGCAGTAGAATTGCTTGAAACCAGGAGGCTGAGGTTGCAGGGAGCTGAGATTGCACCACTGCACTCCAGCCTGGGTGACGGTGAAACTCTGTCTCAAAAAAAAAAATCTGGAAGTATCTACTCAAAATATTAACTGATAATTCTACATGGTAAAATATGAGCACTTGTTTTCTGAATATCTTAAATGTTTTAAAAATATTAAGTATTTATTACTCATAAAGAACAAACAAAGCCATAGTAGTATTTATAGTATTTTCCTCAAAGCTTGCATTTGGGGAGTGAAACTATATTCAGAGTGTTTTTTTTTTTTTGAGAAGTTGACATTTATTTCTTTTAAAAGTGAATGTAAACTTCTGGTCATGAGTAAACCTATTACAGTCAACTTCTCCCACAACCAAGAATTCTGGACAAAATACAAAAAGCAAACCACCTGGGGACTCTGAAAAGTAAATAATAACAGGCTGATTGAGAGGGAAGTTGGAATATGAAGAATCATTGACATAGTGGCAGGAAGTTTCCTGGTTTTCTGTTTGTGTTTTTTTCTTCCTTAACTCCCAGCTTTGACTCTAGGGTTGGCCACATTGAGGGATTGTGTAGCAGGTGTGGATGGCAAAATCTCACAGAGCCAGCCTATCTCTTTGATCAGAGAAGTGGAAGAAAGACGGGAAGATTGTAAGGGGATTTTTTGTTTGTTTGTTTTCTTTTCTGGCCCTGCCTCTGCACCAGCCCCAGTGGAAAGACTATGCTCTAGTGGTATAAGCGCGGCTGTTTGTGCCCATCTGTTTGGATAGATCAACAGATAAAAGAAACCTCTGTTTGTTCAAAGAATATAGGAGGAACATTTTCTATACTTTTGTTTTCCATGTCTTTTTGCTTGCTATTATACTTTGCTCTGAGAATTGGCCCAGTCACATGGAACTGTACAGTAGTACAGTGAGGTTCCTTCAGAGTTTGAGGGAACCTTATCATATTGGCCAGTGGGACTGAGAAAGAAGCTTTCAGAGCCAGAGAGTAGGCAGGGAAATCCAGAAATGGAAAGAGTGGGAGAAGGGGATTGTTAGTTTTGTGGATGAACCAATACAAGTTCCGGCCTTTCTCCAAGGTGGACATGGTAGAACATACCCTCCAAATCATAGTCTCATAGAAGTCTTAGGTAACTGAACTATGGTGTAAACTATTGCCGAGGTCCCAGACCACCCCTAAGTGGTACATGTGAGGGGCAGACTCAAATGACATGGTAAAGACTTGGAACTTGGTACCAACACCAGAGCCACTGTCCATAGAAGGAGAGATGGAACTTGTAGGCTGATCTCAATGCAGTTGATTGTCCACTGAGATAAACAAACATGCATCACCATTTTTCAGAACCTCACAATATCATTGTACTGATTATGGTAATAATTTTTCTGATCATAGAGAATTAAACTAGAGAGTGGTAACAATTTTTTTGGGAAATTCGCAAATATGTAGAAATTAACACACTTCTAAATACTCCAGGGGTAAAAGAAAAAAATCTTAAGGGAAATTAGAAAATATTTTAAATTGAATTAAAAGGACAACACAACATACCAAAATGTGTGGGATGTAGCTAAAGTAGGTTTCATTGGGAAATTTATAGCATGAAATACTTACTTTAGAAAAGGAGAGGGGGTTTCTATTCCTGGAATGGTAGCATGAGGAGCTCCACAGATGTGCTCCCTAGCAAAACAAGCATAATTGGTAACTGGTAATTAAAAGTCTCTGGAAATTGTCCTGAAGGCATAGAACAAATGAAGACATTTATTCAAGAAAATCAACTACAGCTTAGTAAGAACAGCAAGAGTTTTTGGCACTGGAACCATGACTTGCTTTCACTTTTCCCATGTTCCTCCTCCAGCTCAGCTTCCCAGAAATTCCATTCCCAGTGGTCGGGGCAAAGATGAAGTTTCTCTCCTCTCAGCTCCCAATCAAGGGATACAGTGTCCTATTGGGAGGGGCATACTGCCAGCATTTCTTATCCCCTTGAAGTCTGAGTGGAGGTGAGTGCAGTTTAGCGGTTGCGGGGAAGGGCTCTCTTCCTTCACTCAGCCAAGGCTGATAGGGCAGAAGCTCTACCCCAGACACAGTACTGTGGCCTTGATTGTCCTTACCCCGACTTGTTCATAGGATAGAGATTTCATTCCAAGAGACGCAAGTCAGGAACAAGAAAGCTATTGCCTCTGGACAGTGCCCAGTGAAGTAGCTCAGAGAATTTTGCACAGCTGGAGAGGCAGTCTGAGGACCAGTGAGATCAGAAGCTCTCCTCAAAGAAATGGACTAATGGAAATAGTGTGGGGAAGTTCAAGCCTAAGGATGCTCTAGAAAACAATGGAGATTTTAGTGGTAAACAGATAGGAGGGGTCTGGTAGTTCCTACTAATCAACAGCAGTAAACTAAACCACAGGCTAGTAGTTCACCATCGAGAACCAGGGACAGAGACAGCTAAGAAGAGTCCTCCTGGGGTCAGAACAATCCTCAGAGACTACCTTAGTATCTACCCCTGCCTGAATTTAATTGGATCAGGCTATGGAGCAATTTATGTCCCAGGGTATTGTTGAAAATAATAGAACAAAGAGCCAGCAATTAGTAGACATAATAGGTGGGTGCGATGTCAAATTAGATATACCGCTTAACAAAAAGATAAGGGGAAAAAACAGTTAGAGGAGCCTTGCCAAATCCACTGGCATCCAGGGTGACTGTGTGCATGCCCAAGGCTGTATAAACTGAGGGTTGACTCCAGTGTCTTCACACTGTGGGGGAAATATACTTTATAAAATAGTCTAGCCAAGCCAGAAATCAAATAAACAACCGAAAACAGCTACAGTTAACTCATGGACAGGGGAGAGGGGAATCAGTGTCCAAAGTCACCACAATCTATTACTGAAAATGTCTAGTTTTCAAGAAAAAAGTTTACAAGACATGCAAAGAAACAGGAAAGTGTGGCCCATATACAGAGAAAAATTATTGAATAGAAACAGCCTGTGAGAGGGCCGAGGGACCAGATTTAACAGACAGACCAAAATCGCCATTATAAATATGTTCAAAGAACTAAGGAAACAATATTTAAAGAAGTAAAGAAAGTTGTGATGACCGTGTCTCATCAAATATAGACAATCATAAAGAGATTTAAATTATAAAAAGAGCCAGAGCTGGGCACAATGGCATGCACGTATAGTTCCAGCTCCTCAGGAGGTGGAAGAGGAAGGATTGCTGAATGAGTCTAGGAGTTTGAGGCTATAGTGTGCTATAATCATATTTGCAATAGCCACTGTACTCTGGCCTGGATGACATAGTGAGACCCCCATCTCCAAAAACAAAAAGCAAAAAGCAAAAAAAAAAAAAAAAAAAAAAGCAGGTAAGATTATAGTGTTATACAGTGTAATAACTGAAGGGGGAAAAACAATAGATTTGAACTGGCAGAAGAATTAGTGAACTTGAAGATTGCTAGAGATTATGCAGGCCAAATAACATACAGAAAAAATATTACAGAAAAATGAACATTGCCTCAGGAAGTGTGGAGTACCATTAAGTGCACCAACATATGTGTAATGGGGGTACCAGAACAAGAGGAGACACAGGTGCAGAAAATATATTTGAAGTTCTGTTGGCTCAAAAATTTCTAATTTGATGAGAAACATGAGTCTACACATATGAAAAGCTCAAAGCACTTCAAGTTTAGATTAGATACAAAGAGTCGCACCTAGACACAGTACTAAAATTGCTAAAAAACAAAGAAAGAAAATCTTGAAAGGACCAAGAGAGAAAAGAAGAAAGTCCTAAATCATGAATCTAAGCCCCCATTTAAAGAAACTGGCAAAAGAACAAGTTAAACCCAAAGTAAGCAGGTGAAGGAAATAGTAAAGATTAAAGTAGAAATCAATGTGCCTGGCATGGTGGCTCATGCCTGTAATCCCAGCACTTCGGGAGGCTGAGGTGGGCAGATCACAAGGTCAGGAGTTCAAGACCAGCCTGGGCAATATGCTGAAACCCAGTCTCTACTAAAAATGCAAAAATTAGCCAGCCGTGGTGGCATGTGCCTGTAGTCCCAGCTATTCAGGAGACTGGGGCAGGAGAATTGCTGAACCCAGGTTGTAGTAAGCCGAGATTGTGCTACTGCACTCCAGCCTGGACAACAGAGCAAGACTCTGTCTCAAAGAAAAAAAAATCAATGAAATTGAACACACACACAAAAAACAATAATCAGTGAAACCAAAAGTTAGATTTTTAAGTGATAAATGAAATCAATGAGCTTTAGCCAGACTGACAAAGAATGAAAAGAAGAATGGGTTTGTTAATATCAAGAATGAAAGAGGAGATACCATTACAGACACTATAGATATTCAAAGTATAATAAGAGATTACTGCAAGCAACTCTATGGGCATAAAATTGACAATGTAGATGAAAGGGACAAAGTCCTTGAGCAATATAAACTACCAAAATTCACATTGGTAAGAAAACATAATAGAAATGATAGGATTGCAAATGATAGGATTTCATTCTTTTTTATGGCTAAATAATATTCACCTGTGTATATATACCACATTTTCCTTATCCATTTATTCTTTGATGGGCAACTCGATTGATTCCATGTCTTGGCTACTGTGAATAGTGCTGCAATAAACGTGGGAGTTTACAATAAATGCAATAATCTGTCCCATGTTTATTACAGCAGTATTAGATAGCTCTTCCATATACTGATTCCTTTCTTTTGGATGTAGACCCAGCATTGGGATTGATGGATCTTATGGTAGTTCTAGTTTTAGTTTTTTAAGAAAAACTGCCATACTGTTCTCTAGTGGCTGTGGTAATTTACATTCTCACCACCGGTGTCTAAGGGCTCCCCTTTCTCCACATCCTCATCAGCGTTCTTTATTGCCTATCATTTTGATACAAGTCATTTTAACTGATGTGAGATGGTATCTCATTGTGGTTTTGACTTGCATTTCTTGGATCATTAGTGATTTGAGTATTTTTTTCATATACCTGTGAGCCATTTGTGTGTTGTCTTCTGAGAAATGTCTGTTGAGATCTTCTACCCATTTAAAAATGTAGGTTTTTTTCTCCCTATTAAGTTGTGTGAACTCTTTAGATATTTTGGTCATTCATCCAATGTCACATGCTTAGTTTGCAAATATCTCCCATTTTGTGGTTTGTCTCTTCATTTTGCTGATTGTTTCCTCTGCTGTGCAGAAGCTTTTTAGCTTGATGTGACCCCATCTGTCCATTTTTGCTTTGGCTGCTTATGCTTTTGAGGTCTTTCTCAGATAATCTTTGCCGAGACCAATGTCCTGGAGTGTTTCTCCAACAGAACTGTTTCCTTGTATTTTGCTGGTTAAACCACTGTATTCTTTTGTCAAAGCTCACAGAGCCATAGAATGAATCTAAATTTGAAAAATTTAAAAAGTTAACATATTCTGCTGTTTCCCATGAGGAGTCAACCATGAACAGCATTTTATTTTTTTGACTTGTGTTTTATTTATTGTTTTAAGGAAAAATAAAGAAATTATTTACACTTCTGACATGCAAGGATATATTCCACTTATAACTATAGCTAACGATGAGTAAAAGAGCTGAAGCCTATCAGAGCAATTAATAATTTCTGTTTTGGTATGTAGTATGTCTCCTTTTAAAAACCATGATTCACCTAGAGTTACCTATTTGAAAGAACTAGAAAAAAATTTTTAGATTGGAGAAATTACTATGCTTCACGTATTATTTTTAAAATGGTATGGAATTTCTAAAAGTGAATAAAAGGTATGATTCCAGAACAGAGATCAACTAAAAGAATGGAATATGGATTTATAGCCTTTTCCACATAGTCATGGGACAGTTATAAAACAGATTTAATTGAGGTATAAAGAAATTCTAATTAAATAAGTTCATTTAAATAAAACTAGACAGTAACATCAAAAGGATAGTTCCTTTTCCATGTTTTCACCTGAAAGTTTAAAATGAAGTATAAACACACTCCTGAATAGCTTTGTGTAAAAGCAGTAATGAAAACCAAGTGCAGACTAAAATAAATAATGATAAAATTTGACAGAACATTCTGTGATGTGCTCAAAGTGATAATGAGGATCAAAGTTTCATTATTTAATTTAGTGAATTAAAAAAACAAACCAAGTCAAAATAAAAACATACAAGAAAGTATCAAAATTTCCCCCAAAGCATTAGAACTAATCAATGAAACAGAAGCTGGAACTTTGCAAAGAACAATAAAGTGGAAAACTTTTTGTTGTCGTCAATGTGATCTAGAAACAAGAGAGGACAAAAAACAATGTTGAGTGTTGAAAAAAGATCATAATAGTAGATAGAGAGTTCTGACAATTATAGGTAAATATCGTATCTGCTGGTATATAAAATGAATCAGTGTGTAAGGAACGTTACAAATTTCAAGGAAAAGTTGGTAAATATTTTTTCACTGCTCACCCTTCCTTTGTCTTGTAGCTGGGTCAAATCTTTTCTAACTTTATGCTGGGTCAAAATTTTCTTCCTCTGTTCTTCCTGTAGGAAATGTGGGAAGCCTGGCTATTGTACTCAGTGTGGCCCTCATTTTGGGGCTGATTGAGACCCACTTTAACCTTCATTTCAGGGCTTATTGGGGACAGCTGTCACATTGGCATAGGAGACACGCAGAGAAGTCCAGCTGAGATTGTTACTGAAATACCAGGGGTTCAGTCTAGGTCCTGCTGCTTGCTGCACAGAAAGCCAATCACTGAAACAACGATTATTGCCAAGGAAGAAGGCTTTGATTGGGTGCTGCAGTCAAGGAGATGGGAGATCAATCTTAGATTAATCTCCCTGAGTGACTAAAATTAGAGGTTTACATGGCAGGGAAGAACTGTAACAATGTGTAAGAAAACAGAACTAAGAATAAAGAAGCAATCATGGAGAATGAGGGGTCCAGCATCTCATTGTCTGGATGTGGTGATCTGGTGAGTTTCAGTTCTTTGATATTTTTTTGAGATGCCTGAGTGTCTTTCCTGAGGTGAGAATTTAGATAAAACGAATGCGAGTTTCAGAGTTTAAGACCACAAGAGTCCATTTCTGTGTTTACTCAAAAGAACTGTCTATGAGACTATTGGGTTGATTTCAAGAATGTGCTGTCCCAGTAGATGAGCTTCCCTTGCTGACTGACAGAACTGTGAACTAAATAAAATGGTTGTAGTTTCAAGGCATGAAGTTTGGGGTGATTTTAATGTAGCAAAAAGCTAACTGATATAATAGGTATTGCCAATTTTCCAAAGTGACTCTGCCAATCTACCTTCTTGGTAGCAGTGTGTGCTAGAGTCCATTACTCTGCCAGTTCTTCAATACCTTGTATTTTCAGGTTTTTTTGTTTTGTTTGAGACAGTCTTACTCTGTCACCCAGGCTGCCTCTGTTTTTCAGGGTGCAGTGTGTATATGATATTGTTACTCATTTTGTTTTATTTTACTAATAGCTAATATTGTGAGGTTTATTTATTTATTTATTTATTTGTTTGTTTGAGACAGAGTCTCACTGTGTCACCCAGGCCCGAGGACAGTGGCATGATCTTGGTTCACTGCAACCTCTGCCTCCCAGGTTTAAGTGATTCTCCTGTTTTAGCCTCTCCTGTAGCTGGGACTACAGGCATCCACCACCATGCCTAGCCAATTTTTGTATTTTTAGTAGAGACAGGGTTTTGCCATGTTGGCCAAGTTGGTCTTGAACTCCTGACCTTAGGTGATCCATCTGCCTCAGCCTCCCAAAGTGTTGGGATTACAGGTGTGAGCCACCATGACTGGCCAGGTAATTTAAAAAAAAATTAAAACGTAGCCATTCTTGAGAGTAGTTAGCGACATTGTATTGTGTGGTTTTACTATGTATTTTCCTGATGACTAATAAAGTTAGGTGCATTTTAATATGTTTATTGCCAATTGGATAGCCTCTCAGAGTAAAGTGTTTACTGAAAGCTTTTGTCAGTTTTTCTGTTATCTGCCTTTTTCCTATTCCTACATAAGGCCTTTTTCTCTATTCTGCATGAGAGTCCTTTTGGAATGTAGTATTGTAAATTTTCTGTGGAAAAATGGTTTTGAAGTTCTAAAGTACTGACTTAAAAACAATTTTGGAGCGTATTCAATTCAGTGTTAAGTGAATTTATTTCGTTCTATGGAGAGAGTTTTGGCACTTCTGACTGATGCTGTGATTTAAAAACATTTATTTTAGTTGTGTTGCTGGTAATATATTGCTTGACAATGTCCTCTCTAAGATAGTATATCAGATAAAGTGCCTTTTAATTTTTCTGAAAATGTAAAACTTCTGTATTTGATAACCATTAGTTTATAAGAGATTCTTTGCTTATGTCAGTTTGACCAAATGCCAAGTAATTTTAAAAAACAAGTGGACAGAAAACCCTAACAACCAAACAAACAAGTCTGCTAAAAAAAATAAATGAAATAAAATGTCAAAAGCCAGTTTTCATTATAAAGTATTCAGATGTCTGTTTTCATGTCTAGCCTAAGTTATTACATATTTTATCATGATTCTGTTTGCCTCTTAAACAAGAAATGTGCAGACATGTTATTTATTCATGCCATTGGAACTTAATTATTTTCAGCTTTGCTTTCTATGTAATATTTTCTTAGACTTCAGTGTTTTATTTAAGTCTTTTTTATTTTCCATTTTGGACATTTATTGTGGTATTCTTTTTTTGAGGTAGTATGAGAGAACAAGAACTTTTCTAAAACAGCATAAAAAGAGTAAATGTTAAGACTGTTTACAGATTGCTTCCAGTTCTATGTTACTTGTGGATTACAAAGTGGGAACATTGAACTTCAAAGTACATCTGGCTGCTGTTAAAAAATCGAAAATAGATTGCTTATTTCCCCCAAATAGACTCAAGAACATGCTTTACCGTGAATAATTCCCATTGCATATTAAAAGTGGTTACAAGACAATCTCAATACATTATAAATGAATAACAACAGAATTCATTGTTGTTTACAGTGTTTATTGTTGCTTTAAAAATTAGAATAGACATTTTCTATTTTCTTGTCAACTTGAGAAAGGAAATTTATGATGCCAGAATGAGCCTTTAACTTCTTTGTTTAATGGCTTTTAAAGATGAAGAAGATGAAATAGGAGTTACTTCTGCAGAGTTGAAATGCTGCATTGTAATTAGCTGAACCAATATTTTGTACCCTGCTTATAAATGTAGAGCTGAAAAAAATAAATCACAGATGGTTTTCTTGGCTTTGGTTTTAAATTTTAAACTTAATTAGAGCTTAAGCATCATTGAAAATTCCTGTTTCCTCTTCCTTTACTTTTTATTTTTGTTGTTTACTCTTTTTTTAAAATTGTACTTTAGGTTCTGGGGTACATGTGCAGATCATGCAGGATTGTTGCATAGGTACACACATGGCAATGCGGTTTGCTGCCTCCATGCCCCTGTCACCTATATCTGGCATTTCTCCCCATGTTATCCCTCCCCGACCTCCCCACCTCCCCACTGTCCCTCCCTTGGGCCCCCCACCAGACCCCAGTGTGTGATGCTCCCCTCCCTGTGTCCATGTGTTCTCCTTGTTTAACACCCATCTATGAGTGAGAACACGTGGTGTTTGATTTTCTATTCTTGTGTCAGTTTGCTGAGAATGATGGTTTCCAGGTTTACCCATGTCCCTACAAAGGACACATACTCATTATTTTTTATGGCTACATAGTATTCCATGGTGTATATGTGCCAAATTTCCCTTGTCCAGTCTATCATTGATGGGCATTTGTGTTGGTTCCAGGTCTTTGCTATTGTAAACAGTGCAGCTATGAACATATGTGTGCATGTGTCTTTATAATATGAATTAGGGTTTTGTACATTTGCAGAATTGCATGTATCTTTGAAGAACATACCTTCTATGCTGCTTTATTCAAAACTGCAACATTCTAAAAATAAAAAATTATTACTTTATTATTTATTTTACTTTATATATATTATTACTATATAGATATGTGTGTATGTGTGTGTATATATATATTTATATATGTATATATACATATATGCATAATTTGACTTTTCGTTTTTAATTTGGATGTCCTTTATTTCTTTCCCTTGTCTGATTGCTCTAGCTAGGACTTTCAGTACTATGTTGAATAACAGTGATGAAAGTGGGCATCTTGTTATGTTCCAAATCTTACAGGAAAGACTTTTAGTTTTTCCTTATTCAGTGTAGATATGAGCTATGGGTCTGTTGTATATGACTTTTGTTGTGCTGGAGTAAGTTTCTTTTTTCTCAGAATTTTCAGGGTTTTTGTCATGAAGGGATGCTGAATTTTATCAAATGCTTTTCAGCATCAATTGAAACGATCATGTGGTTTTTGTCCTTCATTGTGTTGTTATGACTGATCACATGGATTGATTTGCATATGTTGAACCATCCTTGCATCCCTGGGATAGATCCTACTTGGTCATGATGGTCTATCCTTATGGATAATCCATGTATGAATAAGAAGAATGTTTACTATGCATTCATTGGATGAAATGTTCTGTAAATATTTATTAGGTTCATTTGGCCTATAGCATAGATTAACTTGATTTTTTTTTGTTGTTGTTGTTGTTGTATATTTTCTGTCTGGAAGATCTGTCCAGTGCTGCAATTGGCTATTGAAGTCTCCAGCTTTTAATGTATTTGTCTCTCTCTCTCTCTCTAGCTCTAATAATATTTGCTTTATATATCTGGGTACTCCAGTGTTGGGTGCATATATATTTATAATTGTTATATCCTCTTGCTGAATTGACCTTTATATCATTATATAACGATCTTCTTCATCTCTAAACATTTTTCCCTCAAAATCTATTTCGTTTTATGTAAGTATAGCTACTTCTGCTCTTCTTTGGTTTCCATTTGTGTAGAATATCTTTTTCCATCCTTTTTATTTTCAGTCTGTGGTGTCTTTATAGGTGAAGTGTGTTTCTTTTAGGCAGCAGATCATTGGGTGTTGTTTTCTTTTTCTTTTCTTTTTTTCTTTTTTTGAGATGGGGTCTGGCTCTGTCACCCAGGCTGGTGTGTGGCGTGATCTTGGCTATTGTAACCTCTGACTCCTGGGTTCAAGCCATCCTCCCACCTCAGCATCCCAAGTAGCTGGGATTACAGGTGCATGCCACTATGCCCAGCTAATTTTCATATTTTTTTGTAAAGACAGTGTTTTGCAATATTAACCAAGCTGGCCTTGAACTCCTGAGCTCAAGCAGTCCACCCACTGCAGCCTCCCAAAGTGCTGGGATTACAGGCGCGAGCCATTGCATCTGGCCTAGGTGGTGTTTTCATTTAGCTACTCTGTGTCTTTTGCTTGGAGAGTTTAGTTCATTAAAATTCAATGTTATTATTGATAACTAAGGACTTCCTCCTGTCATTTTGTTAGTTGTTTTCTGGTTGTTTTGTGGTCTTCTCTTCCTTTTTCCTTCCTTCCTGTCTTCCTTTTAGTGAAAGTAATTTATTCGGGTGGTATGTTTTAATTTCTTGGTTTTTATTTTCTGTGCATCTGTTGTAGGTGTTTTGGTTTGAGGTTACCATGAAGTGTGCATGTAATTTGATGCATTATATTAAACATCTGATGACCTAACACTGATTGGATAAACAAGCAAAGAGAAAACTAATAAAACTCTACACTTTAACTTCATCCCCCGACTTTTTAACTTTTTGTTGTTTCTATCTTTTTGGATTATGTCTTGAAAAATTGTTATAGTTATTATTTTTGAGTGGTTCATCTTTTAGTCTTTTTTTTTTAATTTCAGATACAAGTAGTTTACATAACACAATTACAGTGTCGTAATAGCGTGTGTTTTTCGGTATACTTATTATTAACCAATGAGTTTTATACCTTTAGATGATTTAGTATTGCTCATCATGTCCTTTCCTTTCATATCAAAGAAATTCCTTTAGCATTTCTTGTAGGATAGGTCTGGTGTTGATCAAATCCCTCAAGGTTATTTTTGCTGGATGTACTTTTCTAGGAAGAAATCATTTTTTCCTCAGCACTTTAAGTATGCCATGCCACTGTCTTTTGGCCTGTAACATTTCCACTGAGAAGTCTGCTGCCAAAAATGCCTACCTGGAGCCAAGGCCTGGAATTGGTGACCCCAGAAGCCTGCTTGGTGCTCTTCCCTACTATGGCCAAGTTGGTATCCAAAGTTGAAAGACAGTGTTCCCTTTTGTCTTCCCTCTCCCTTCCTCAAGCTGAGGAGGTTTCTCCCCCTAGGCACCGCATCTGGAAATGTGCTGGATCATACTTGAAGCCAGTATGACACTAAGTCTTACCCCAGGTCTATGGCAAGTACTGCCTGGCTGTCACTACTGAGTATTCAGAGACCAAGGCCTCTTTAGTCAACAGATGATGAATTCTGCCAGGAATGAGTCCTTTCTTTCAAGGTAGTGGGTTCCCCTCTCACCCAATGTGTGTTTAGAAATGTTTTTTGGGAGCTAGTCCCTGGACTGGGGGCCTTGGGACTCTGCCTGGTGCCATATTCTACTGTGGCTGAGCTGGTATCCAAGTTACAAGACAAAATTCTTTTTACTCTTCCCTCTCCTCTCCTCAGGCAGAGGGGAGTCTCTGCCAGAGCAGCAAACTGTGCTGCCTCTGGTTTGGGTAGGGGAGACACAGCACTCTTGGCCACCGGGCTGGTGTATCACTATGTCACGTTTACTCCCAAGTCCATTGGCTTTGAGCACAGCACAGCATCAGGGATTGCCTAGAACTTGCAGTCCTTGTGACCTAGACTGGCTTTCAAGTTTATTTAGGATGCCAGTGTACTTTAGTCCACGGTGGTGGTGGAGCTTGCTGGAACTCAGGTTCTGACTGCTGAGATGAATGATTTGCCTCTGACTAGGGTTGGTCTGAATGTTCCCTCTGTGGGTGCAGGCTGAGTTCTGCCTTGTGTTCCTTTCTGCTGTAACAGGACAGCACTGAATTTCAATGCAAAATCCCACAATCACTGTGCTCTCCCTTCCCCAAATACACAGATTCTCTCTTCATGCCATGTGGCCACTGCTGGGATATAGGGGAAGGGTGATGTAGGCGATTTAAGACTGTCTTTTCTACCTTCTTTGGCATCTCATTTCTTAATATGTGATCACTCACCTAGTTTTTCCTTCTTATGAAGGTGCTTTTTTGTGTGACTAGTGGTTCAATTTGGTGTTCATGCTGTGGGGAAGATGGCTAAAGGCTCCTATTTGAACATTTTGCTCTGCCTCTTTGATTGCAGTTGACTTTTATAGGTTGGTTTGGCATCCGGCAATTTGGCCAAACTCTTATTAGCTTTATTATTTATTTGTTTATTTATTAATTCCTAGAGTTCTATGTAGGTAGGTATCTGAAAATGATGAAGTGTTCTACTTTTACTTTTTTTGTACCCTCTTCTTTATTTCTTCCCATCTTCCTTCTCCTTCTTGTCTTCTCTTAAAAAAATGCTTTTTAGGATTCCACTACAGTGTTGAATAGGAGCATGGTCTAGTGGGTGGTACTCCTTGTATTGTTCCCAGTCTTAAAGGGAATGCTTTCAGTTTGTGTGTGTGTGTGTGTGTGTGTGTGTGTGTGTGTGTGTGTGTGTGTGTTTTGAGACAGAGTTTCGCTCTTGTTGCCCAAGCTGGACTACAGTGGCGCTATCTCAGCTTACTAGAACCTCCACCTCCCGGGTTCGAGCGATTCTCCTGCCTCAGTCTCCTGGCTGGGATTACAGGCGCGTACCACCATAACCAACTAATTTTTTGTGTTGTTATTAGAAATGGGATTTCACCATGTTAGCCAGGCTGGTCTCAAACTCCTGATCTCTAACTATCTGCCTGCTTTGACCTCCCAAAGTGCTGGGATTACAGACGTGGGCCACTGCACCTGGCCAGTTTTTCATGTTAATAATGCTTAATTATAGTTTTTTTTTTGTAGATTCTATTTATCAAATTAAGAATGTCTCTTTCTATTATTATTTTGTCAGGATTTTTTAAAAAATCATGAATGGTTGCAGAATTTTTGAATCTTATCTTTTGAGAGGATTATATAGTTTTCTCCTTTAATCTATTAATATTATAAACCCCACAATATATTATTATTTTCATTATATTATGCTTTTGTTCATTTTACTTTAAGTAGTTATATCTTGATTAAGTGGATTTAAAATATAAGATTAAAAGTCTTACATATTTAGGTAACCATTTACCATTTATGGCATATTTGGGTAGAATTTCCATCTGGTGTTATTTTCAGGTGTTTACGGTTCTTTTTCTCACAGTTTGTCATAAGCTTCTCTCAAAGTACCTGGCACATGATAGACGTTTAGTAAATAATTGTTGAAAGAATATGATACAAGCCCAGGTGTGACACAAGAAATAATGTCTTTGAAGGATCTCTGATGTTGTCTTCCTATGTCCTCTCAGATTTTTTTGTCAAAACTACCATGATTTTGTCTATGTAAGGTGGAAAAGTAACTGTTGAGATGGTGAAACTTTTCTCAGCTTGATATTTTCTAATCTACACAAAATAATTTTCACGTTTCTCTTAAAAAAGAACAAATCATCTCTTCTTTCTAAAATATGTTTATAGCTTCTATCTAATAGCTTGTATTATTTTAAATTACATGGTGATTTCATTTAGCTAGTCCCAAATAACCACTAACATTTTTGCAATGTCTTTTCACAGAAACTCAGCATGATCCTGTTTCTTTTTTTCTCAGGGTTAACATTATTTAAAAAGCATTTCTTTCCCTGAGTGTATTTAAACTATGCAGTAATCAGAACTGCCATTTAACTGGACTAATCAATAGTATTTAGCCTCCTGAAATAAAGATATAAGATAATTATCAATTTGGTTTGTGCTATCTTATTAAAAAAATTTTTTTTTTACAATTTTTATGATGAAAATATTCAAGTGGATAAAGAATAGTACAACAATAACTTACTGCTGCTTCCTTTTAAATTTTGTGATTTTGCCTTCTTGGAACTATTTGAAAGTAAGTTGTAAATATTATAATACCTACTCAGGAAACACCAGTCACTTGGCTGAAGTTTCCTTGATTATCTTTTTTTTCCCTCTTGATTATCTTTTTACTAAAATATTCATCCTCTAGTGGAGTCTAGAATATTTAATTCTTTAATTTCTGAATTCTTGCATGTTTCAAATGCTGTCTTATGGTCTTGATTCTTGAAGGAATTGTATATAAAATATTTGATTTGTATTTTCTTTACCTCAGTTCCTTAAATATAATGTTTTGTATGATGTATGTTACAGTTGAGAAATGTGATATACACTTTTCATTTTTAATAAATATATAATAAATAAAGTTATAAACATCTTATTCTTTTTGAGGGTCCAGAGAATTTTAAAAAAATTCACAAAGTTCAATATTTGGATTTTTATTATATTATACTCTGAAAGATATTCATTTATCACATTGGATTTTGTTCAATATATTCTACATTCATCTCTCAGTATCAAGAGCTGATTGGTTGCAGAACATCCCCCTGCCTTCCCATGGATACCAAAATCAGCAAGTGCTGATGTCCCTTACATAAAGTAGTGTAGTATTTGCACATAACCTATGAATCATTAAGTAATCTCTGTGTAATTTATAGTACCTAATTACAATATAAATGGTATGGAAATAGTTGTTATACTATATTGTTTTCTAATTTTTATTATTTTGAATATTGTCAATCTGGTTGGTTGAATATATGGATGTAGAACCCATGAATATGGAGGGCCAGCTGTTTATGTTTCAGGGTTGATGGTCTTAGCCTAGTTTTCCAAGGTAAAGAGTAAGAATATTTAAAATGATGATTAAAGTATTATTTTATTTTAGAATATTTTCTTAAGAATTTAAAATATTTAGTTGCATTTATTTTATTTTCTTCAGGGAATCAAATTATACATTTATTGTATTCTTGTTTCTCATTTTCTTTATTTATTTCTCTTAGATCCTTTTTAAATGTTTTTATTTCAGTTTTATTTCCAGGTTTTTGGCTTCAGGGCCTATCTTCTTTATCTCTTGCTGTCACTATAGTTATCTTTTCTCTCTTGTACAACTCTTTTTTTTTTTTTTTTTTTTTTTTGAGATGAAATCTTGCACTTTTGCCCAGGCTGGAGTGCAATGGCGTGATCCCTCTGCCTCCCAGGTTCACGCGATTCTCCTGCCTCGGCCTCCCGAGTAGCTGGGATTACAGGTGCACACCACCACACCCAGCTAATTTTTTTTTGTGTGTGTGTTTTTAGTAGAGACAAGGTTTTTCTGTGTTGGCCAGACTAGTCTCGAACTCCTGACCTCATGATCTGCCTGCCTCAGCCTCCCAAAGTTCTGGGATTACAAGCATGAGCCACTGTGCCTGGCTGTACAACTCTTAATTTAGTTTTCATTTCTTGGATGATTTTTGTGTTACTCTTCCATGGTTTTTTTTCCCTGAATCTGGTCACCTCCTATTTAACATCTTTCTATTTTTGTCTTTGTTTTGATTTGTAGTATTTTTATGCCTGAAGTTATTTAAAAGTTATATTTGAATATGTGTTGTCCTAGTGGTGGTGGAACAAAAATATAATGAAGCATTGACCTGTAGGAGAGTGTCCTACTTTAAGTGGGTTGCACAAAAACCCTTATGTATGAGAGTGGGGAGACATGGGAATCAAAAAGAGGGCTGTACTGCTGTTTTCTTGTTCTGCTGGCAGGTTTTGATTTTTATTTTCTATTTTATGTAGTAAGTTTTTGTGGATATTGGATTATTTTTTCTGTTCATGATCATCTATTATACTTTTCTGAACAAGCAATAGCCAGTGATCATGTGGGAAGTGGTAGTGGGTGGCTTACTTTGTTTCTTAATTCTGGACAGACCTCTTCTTCTGCTACACTGAAGTTTAATTTCTTTAACAAATGGTGCTTTTTTGACTGTCAGCCCAGCTTGTCTTCTTTTTTTTTTTTGAGATCTGGTTTTGCTCTTGTCACCCAGACTGGAGTACGGTGGCATGATCTCAGCTCACTGAAACCTCCACCTCCTGAGTTCAAGCAGTTCTCCTGCCTCTGCCTTCTGAATAGCTGGATTACAGTCACCCACCACCATGCTCAGCTAATTTTTGTATTTTTAATAGAGACACGGTTTCACCATGTTGGTCAGACTGGTTTCGAACTGCCGACCTCAGGTTAATTGCCTGCCTCTGCCTCCCAAAGTGCTGGGATTACAGGCATGAGCCACTGTGCTTGGCCATGGCTTGTCTTCTTTCGATTCTTTGATTCTCTTGTTTCTGTAGGGCCCTTATTTCAGCTGCTTTTTTCTTTCCCTTTATCATGGACAACCTTCCTTCAAAGGTACTTCTATCTCAGAAGTGATTCCTTCCTAGAACTGCCTTTCTAGTTCTTCCTAGTTTCCAAGCCCCTCCTTTTGTGCCCATGTCTGGCACTCTGAGCCATTAAGTTTTTTTGTGTGGCCCACTTAAGGTAGGCCACTCCTTTTGACAGGCCAGTATTTGATGATATTTAGTTTCCCCACTACCAGGACCCAAGGTACTTCCTTTTCCCCCAATTTATAACTTTGCTTTGGCTCAGGATCTAATTCTGCTGATTTGGTATCTTTATTTGGCCACCTACATGTTAATCCAGGGATTTGTATTCACTTTCTCCTTGTTATGATGTAGTCATGGATCATGGGCATTTTTAATTGGTCTCTTTATCAGTCTGTATGCATCTTGGGAGGATAGGGAGAAACATTTAAATTCATACATCTGCCATTATCTGGCGTCCAGGTGAAAGAAAATTGTTTTGTGTATTTCTTCTAATCTAGATGCTAAAATAATTACACTTTATATCCTGTCTGTTGCTATACTCTTTTTAAGTTTTACTTGATTAGATTCTAATGTGAATGTTATGACTTCTGCATTTTTTGATTAGTTGATTCTTTATTCACATTTACCTTTATTGTCAAAATGAGTGTGGATTGTTCATGTTCAAGAATTGTTGACCACAACAAATCCTTTGGGGAGCTTTTTGAAGACACAGTGGGATTTTGGAGAAGTGGAACCCAATAATTTATATTTGAAAAGTTTATCACTTGATCCTAATAGTACACTCCAGGATGTGAAAAGAAGAATCTTAAAGAAATGCAGTTGAAACAAAGTTTAATGAGCAAAGAATGATTCGTTGATCAGGCAGCCTCCGAATCATAATAGATTCAGAGAGACTGCAGTACTGCCACATGATTGAAGATTTGTGGACAGAAAAACGATAGTGATATATGTAATATGGAAGCAAGGTACAGAAACAGCAGGATTGGTTACATTTGCCTTATTTGAATCTGGTTTGAACAGTTGACTGCCTTTGATTCACCAAAACGCAGTGAGTGGCACAAGAGTAAGCTGCAGGTCTGTTTACACATCCAGTTAGGTGACAGTTTGCCATGTATGGAGAAACCTTTAGGCCAAATTTAAAATATGTGTGGAGGCAGCTTTAGGTTAACCTTAATTTAATAAGGGTAAGAACCACCACCCTAGGTTGAAGTGATGGTTAGTGTTCTTGCAGAGATTATCCATGTAGTAATTTGCAGGTTTATGATATGAAGAAATTAGACTTTCATGGTAATGATTTTTAATTAACACTTTATTTGTAAGCAAAACAGATGAGATAACTATCAGTATATCTACTTTATCGTATAATATATTCATGTAATAAATATTTTATTGAAGGGCTGCTATACATAAGATATTGTGCTAGACACCAGAGATATAAAACTGAGATGACGTCATCCTTGTACTCCCTCTGTTCAGAGACATGTGGAGATACACTGATAAACACTCCAAGTATTACGTAAGGGCTATGAGATAATGGACATAGGATACGTTAGGAGCTGATAAGAAGGTGGAATCAGGTATAGGTTACTCCTGTTGTTACTCTTGTTTCTTCCTTCTTTCCGGAGGAATATTCACTGGGCACTCTGTTGGGTGCTAGGGATAGAGTGGAGAACAGGGCAGTCATGGTCTCTGCTTTCAAAGTCCACACTGTTTTGAAACAGATAGATGCCAGATTGTAAAAAGGAACCAGCATTCAAAGTACTACTGGAAAAGTAGGAACTAAGTTTCTTGGGGGAGATGATTTCTAAATTCTGAGTCTTGAGTAAGTTAACCATGTGAAGAAGTTGGGGGAATGATTTTATAGGTTGCAAAAACTCAGACATGGGAGAGAGTATAGTATTTTTAAGTTAAAACAAATTAGTGTCCTTGGAATGTGGGATATGGTGGGAATTTTGTGTTCTCTTTGCTATTAGACAGGTATGTTTAAGGATTCATATATCAAATATATCTGGGAATGCAGTGATTAAATTGAGACTCTAAGAACCAGTAGGTGTGTGCTTATAGGGTTTGGAGGGCTGGGGAGAGAAATTCAGAGGTGGAAAGGCGTGAGAACATGTACCGTGTCCTGGTAACATAAGTTATTCTGGATTCTGGGGGCAAAAAATGTGAGGTGAAGAGTAATGGAAGATGAGAGTGGGTAGTTGGACAGTGAGAGGATCATAAAGGTTCATTTTACATGCAAAGGAGTTTATGTTTTATATTTTATTTATAGGGAACCACTAAAAATGTATCACAAAATACCTATTCCAAAAATATAAAGAAATACATAAAATGTTTTCATATGGCAGCTTAATTCTGTATTTTATCAAATAATAATTAAAACTCCCAAATTAATAAATCCTTATTTTGTTTTATTTTTAAATTTTCAGATAGAAAATCCTCGATACCTGAGACAGAAGCCTATCCCAGTTTCTCTGGTATGTGAGAAACCTGTTGGACTTTTTCTAGGGGCAGGTATTTTAAAATAAAATAATCACTAAGTTATTTACAGAAAATAATGCAGGTCTACATTAGGAAACATAATGGTTTTTGAATCTTATCACTTGGAAGTTATTACTATTATTATTTTGCAAAGTTAGTATAATTTTGGTATGGGCTTCAGGCAATTTAGACATTTTCTTTGGGTTAAGGATAAACCAGATCTGAAAACGTATTAAATAACTCCTCATTTATTCTGCAGATGACTCCAAAACTCAGCCTGAGAAAATCCAGCAGTTTCCATGATGATCATTTTCTCTCTCGATTACGTGAGAAAGAGGTAGGGTTGAGATATTGCTGATAAACCCAATTCATATTGCAGTTTTAATATTTTATATAATCTAGATTTTCAGGTTTTAGTTAAAATAATGGTATATTCTAAGAAGAGGTTATACTTGAAACAAATATAAAATGTGACGCTTGGTAGGCAGAGTTTGTCTGTTTTTTTTTTTTTTTTTTTTTAAAGTAGAGATGGGGTCTTACTGTTTTTCCCAGGCTGGTCTTGAGCTGTTGGCCTTAAGTGATCCTCCTGCCTTCATCTCTCAAAGCATTAGGATTACAAGCAAGAGCCACCACACCTGGACAAAATTATGTGTATTTATTGTATACAATATGATGTTTTGAAATATGTATACGTTGTCAAATGGTTAAACTGAGCTTGATATATGAATTACCTCATAGACTTATTTGTTTTGTAATGAGAATACTTAAAATGTACTCTCATGGTGATTTTTGAAATACAATCTGTTGTTTAGTTAACTAAAGACACCATGCTGTACAATAGATTTCTAGAACTTGTTTCTCCCATCTACCCTAAATTTTGTATCCTTGACCAGTATTTCCCAGCTCCATTCCTTGTCCCCTGATCTCATAACTCCCTTTTCTCTACTTTGTGAGTTCACCTTTTTTAGAATCCACGTGTAAGTGAGATTATGTGGTGTTTGCCTTTCTGAGCCTGGCTTATTTCACTTAACATAATGTTCTCTAGGTTCATCCATGTTGTACTAAATGACAAGATTTCCTTCTTTTTAAAACTGAATAACATTTCATTGTATGTGTGTGTGTGTGTGTGTGTGTGTGTGTGTGTGTGACATTTTCTTCATTTATTTGTTGATGGACACTTTATATTGATTGTATAACTTGGCTATTGTAAATAATACTGCAATGAACATGGGGGTTCAGATAGCTCTTCAATATACTGATTTCATTTCCTTTGGACTTATACCTAATAGTGAGATTGCTGGATCATATAGTAGTTTTTAAAAAAAATTTTCAAGGAACCTTCGTACAGTTTTTCTATAATGGCTGCACTAATTTACATTACTGACGGCACTGCACAAGAGTTCTTTTTTTTCCACATCTCTTTCAATACTGATCTTTTTTTCTTTTTGTTAGTAGCCCTTCTAATGGGTGTGATGTGATATCTCGATATTTTTTTAATCAGCATTTTCTCTGATGATTAGGGATGTCGGGCAATTTTTCATGTATCTGGTGGCTATTTGCATGTCTTCTTTTGAGAAATGTCTATTCAGTTCATTTGTCCATTTTAAAATCAGGTTATTAGTTTTCTTACCATTGAATTGTTTAAGTTCCTTATGTAATTTTGGATATTAACCCCTTTTTTGATATATGCCTTGCAAATATTTTTTCTCATTGTGTAGGCTGTCTTTTTACTCTGTTGATTGTTTCCTTTGCTATGCAGACGCTTTTTAGTTTGATATAATCTCACTTGTCTCTTTTTGCTTTCATTGACTGTGCTTTTGGGTTCATATCCAAAACATCATTGCCCAGAGCAATGTCATGGACCTTTTCCCCTTTGTTCTCTTATAGTAGTTTGAAAGTGTCAGGTCTTATATTTAAGTCTCTGTTTTGAATTGATTTTTGTATATGGTATGAGAGAAGGGTCAAATTTCATTCTTCTGCATATTGAATATCCAGTTTTCCCAGCACCATTTTTTGAAGAAACTGTCTTTCCTCATTGTGTGTTCTTGGCATCCTTGTCAAAAATTCCACTTAATCATGGTGAATGCTCTTCTGAGTGTGCTGTTGACAACAGCCAAGTATAGTGGTTTATGCCTGTAATCAAGGAGTTTGGGAGGCTGAGGAGGGCCTTGAGGTCAGGAGTTTGAGACCAGCCTGGCTAACATGGCAAAACCGTGTCTCTACTAAAAATACAAAAATTAGCCGGGTGTGGTAGGTAGCACATGCCTGTAATCCCAGGTACTCAGGAGGCTGAGACAAGAGAATCACTTGAACCTGGAGACAAATCTTGGCTTGCAGTGAGCCAAGATTGTGCTACTGAACTCCAGCCTGGGTAACAAAGTGAGACTCCATAAAAAAAAAAAAATCAGTTGACCCTAAATGCCTGGGTTTATTTCTGGGTTCTCTATTCTGTTTCATTTGGTCTGTGTGTCTGGTTTATGCCAGTTACCATGCTCTTCTGATTACAATAGCTTTATAGTGTATTTTGAAGTCAGGTAGTGTGATTCCTTCACTTTTGTTCATTTTGCCCAAAATTGCCTTGGGTATTCAGGGTCTTTTATGGTTTCAAAAAAATTTTAGGGTTGTCTTTATTTATGTGAAAAATGCCCTTGGAATTTTTATAGGAATTGCATTGAATATATAGATTGCTTTGGATAGTATGAACATTTTAATCATTATTAGTTCTTCCAGTTCATGAACATGAGATATCTTTCCATTTATTTGGATCTTCTTTCCTTTCTTTTATCAGTGTTTTACAGTTTTCATTATACTGGTCTTTCATCTCCTTGATAAAATTTATTTCTAAGTTGTTTTTTTTTTTTGGTATCTAGTAAGAGAGGAATTGTTTTCTTGATTTCTTTTTTGTATAGTTCATTGTCATTGTATAGAATGGTTACTGATTTTTGTATGTTGATTTTGTATTCTGCAGTTACTGCAGCTTTACTCAATCCATTTATTAGTTCCAGCATTTTGGTGGAGTCTTTTTTTTTTTTTTTAAACATATAAGATCATTTCACCTGTAAATGGAGACCATTCACTCATTCCTTTCCAATTTGGATACAATTTGTTTATTTATTTAGGAGACAGTCTTGATCTGTTGCCCAGGCTGGAGTGCAGTGGTGTGATCTTAGCTCAATGCAACTTCTGCCTCCCAGGTTCAAGCAATTTTCATGCCTCAACCTCCCCAGTAGCTGTCATTACAGGTGTTTACCACCATGCCCACCATATGTGTGTGTATATATATGAATATATATCATTTTATGTGTGTGTAATACATATATATTTTTATTTTATTTTATTTTATTTTATTTTATTTTATTTTTTTGGTAGAGACAAGATTTTACCGTGTTATCCAGGCTTGTCTTGAACTCCTGGCCTCAAGTAAATCACCTTCCTCAGCCCCGTAAAGGGCTAGGATTACAGGCATGAGCCACTGTGCCTTGCCACTCTTTTATTTATTTCCCTTTTTTAATACTCTGGCTAGGACCACCAGTACCATGTTGAATAGAAGTAGTGAGACTGGACATCTTTGTCTCATTTCTCATCTTAGAGGAAAAGCTTTCAGTTTTTCATGGTTGAATATATTGTTATCAGTGGGTTTTTCCTGTATGGCCTTTACTGTATTGAGGTTCATTTCTTCTATACTTAGTTTGTTTGTTAAGTTTTTGTTATGAAAATATGTTGAAGTTTGTTAAATGCTTTTTCCGCAACTATTGAGATGATTATATGGTTTTTGTCCTTCATTCTGTTAATGTAGTATGCAACATTTATAGATGTGCATATGTTGAAATATCTTTGTATTCTTAGATAAATTCCACTTGATTATGGTGAATGCTCTTCTGAGTGTGCTGTTGAATTCAGTTTGCTAATATTTTGTTGAGGACTTTTGTATCTGTCTTCATCCTTAATATTAATAATATTAACATCCAGAGGTTGCAATTAGATCGCACCACTGCACTCCAGTTTGGGTGACAGGGCAAGACTCTCATCTCAAAATAAATAAATATTTCAGTTACTTTACTCATTATTGATTTGTTCAGATTTTGAAATTTCTTCATGATTCAGTCTTTGTATGTCCTGTGTGTCTTTTTCTTTAATATTGACCTATAATTTTCCTTTCTTGTTTTGTTCTTGTGTAGTTTTGGTGTCAAAGTTGACCTCATAATATGAATTTGGAAGTGTCTGTCTTCTTCAGATTTTTGGAAGGTTTGAGGAGGATTATTAGGTCTTTAAATGTTTGGTAGTATTCAATAGTGAAGCCATCAGGTCCTGGGCATATGGTTTTTCTTTTCGTGTGTGTGTGTGTGTGTGTGTGTGTGTGTGTGTGTGTGTGTTTTAATTAATGCTTCAAGGACAGGCTCGGTGGCTCACACCTGTAATCCCGGCACTTTGGGAGGCTGAGGCAGGCAGATAACCCCAGGTCAGGAGTTCAAGACCAGCCTTGTCAACATGGTGAAATCCCATCTCTACAAAAAATACAAAAATTAGTTGAGTGTGGTGGTGTACACCTGTAATCCCAGCTACTTGGGAGGCTGAAGCAGGAGAATCACTTGAACCAGGGAGGCAGAGGTTGCAATAATACCACACCACTGTACTCCAGCCTGGGTGACAGAGCGAGACTCCCATCTCAAAAAAATAAAAACAGTAAATAAATAAATTAATGCTTCAGTCACTGTACTCATTATTGATTTGTTCAGCTTTTTTAATTCTTCATGATTCAGTCATCGTATGTTCTATGTGTCCAGAAATTTATTTCCTTCTAGGCTAATCTATTGACATATAATTACTCGTAGTACTTTCATGATCTTTTATATGTCTGTGGCATCAGTTCTAACATCTTCTCTTTCATTTCTTATTTTACTTATTTGTCTTTTATTTTTTTCTTAGTCTAGCTAAAGTTTTGTCAATTTTATCTTTTAAAATAAGTAACTCTTAGTTTTAGTTTCAGTGACTTTTTCTATTGGTTTTCTAGTCTCTATTTCACTTATTTCTGCTCTGATTTTTATGATTTCCTTCTTGTCATGAACTTTGGACTTAGATTGTTCTTTTTAAAGTTATTTAGGTGTAACATTAAGTTGTTTATTTGAGATCTTCTTTTTGATGTAGGCATTTATTGCTATTCACTTCCTTCTTAGAACTGCTTTTGCTGTATCCCATAAGTTTTTGTATGTTGTGTTTTTATTTTCATTGTCTCTAGATATTTTTAAATTTCTCTTTTAATTTCCTCTTTGACATATTAGCTGTTCAAGAGCATATTGTTTAATTTTCATGTATTTGTCAATTTTCTGAAATTCCTCCTGTTACTGATTTTTAGTTTAAGCATGTGGTCAGAAAAAATCTTTGATATGATTTCAGTCTTCTTAAACTTGTGAAGACTTGTTTTTTGAATTAACATATGATCCATGCTGAAGAATATTTCACATTTTGTTGATAAGAATGTGTATTCTGTGGCCATTGAATGGTATGTTTTGTATATCTCTTTTAGGTTTATTTGCTCTAAAGTATAGTTCGAATCTGATGTTTCCTTATTAATTTTCTTTCTTGGTAACCTGTTCATTGCTGAAATTGTGGTCTTGAAGTCCCCTACTATTAATGTATGACACTCCATCTCTTTTATATATATGAGTATTTGCTTTATAGATTTAGGTGCTGTTATGTTGTGTGCATATATATTTATAATTGGTGTATCTTCTTGATGAGTTGAGCACTTTATCACTGCATAATAACCCATATCTCATTTTATAATTTGGATTTTAAGTCAGTTTTATCTGATGTTAGTATTTCTACCCTTGCTCTCTTTTTATTTCCATTTGCATGAGATATCTTTTTCTCTTCCTTCTCTTTCAGTCTATGTAAGTTCTAAAACGTGAAATGAATTTCTTACAGGAAGCATATAGTTGAATTTTGTTTTTTTAAATCCGTTCAGTTACTCTATCTTTTGATTGGAGAATTTAATCCATTTGTATTCAACATAATTATTTATAAAAACTTGCTACTTCTGTTTTGTAATTTGTTCTGGTTGTTTTGTAGGTCATTTGTTCCTGTCTTTCCCTTTTGTTATCTTTGTGATTTGATGAACTTCTGTAGTGGTATGCTTTGAATCCTTTCTTTTTATGTTTTGTGCAACGATTGTTAGGTTTTTGCTTTCTGATTATTACGAGGCTTAAGTAAAGCATCTTATTTCTATGACAGGTATTTTAAACTGATAATAACAAATTTATCACATATAAAAGCTCTACAGTTTGTTCTCTGTTATTTTCCTTTTTTATGTCACAATTTACATCTTTTTATATTGTATAGTAAGAAATTGTTGTAGCTGTTATAGTTAAATAATATAATATCTTCATACTAAAGATATAAGTAATTTCCACAACATTACATTGTTAAATTATTCTGAATTTGACTGTGTACTTACTTTATTGGTGAGTTTTATCCTTGTATATATATTTTTTTGTTATTCATTTATGTTGTCTTTGAGCATCAAGATTTTACTAGAGTAGTTTTTGTAAGACAAGTCTAGTGGTCATGAACTCCCTAAGGCTTTTAATAAAATTTTTAATTTTTTTGTCTTGGTAAAATTTTATCTGTTCTTTATTTCTGAAGGACGTTTTGCCACTCATAATATTTTTGGTTGGCAGTTATTGTCTTTCATTACTTGGAATATGTCATCTTACTCTTTCCTGGCCTATAAGATTTTCTCCGTGAAATCTACTCCTAGTCTTATTGGAAGTCCCTTATATATAATTAGCTTTTCTCTTGCTATTTTCATAATCTTCCATTTGTTCTTTATATTTGACAGTTTGATTATAACATGTCTTGGTATAGTCTTGCTTGAATTAAATCTGACTGGAGACTTTTGACCTTCTTGTATCAAGATATATTGATCTTTCCCTCAATTTGGAAAGTTTTTAGCTATTATTTCTTTAAATAAACTTTCTATACCTTTGTCTCTCTTCTTCTTCTTCAGCTCCTATGACTTGAATATTTGTTCTTTTGATGCTGTCACATATGTCTCATAAACTTTCTTTATTCCTTTCCAGTCATTTTCCTTTTTGTGTGTGTGTGTGAGATGGAGTTTTGCTCTTGTTGCCCAGGCTGGAATGCAGTTGTATGATCTCAGCTCACTGCAACTTCTGCCTCTCAGGTTCAAGTGATTCTCCTGCCTCAGCCCCTTGAGTAGCTGGGATTACAGGCATGTGCCATCACCCCTGGCTAATTTTGTATTTTTAGTAAAGACAGGGTTTCTCCATGTGGTCAGGCTGGTCTCAAACTCCCGGCCTTAGGTAATCAGCCTGCCTCTGCCTCCCCAAGTGCTGACATTACAGGTATGAGCCACTGCATCTGGTCGTCTTTTTCCTTTTTCTTCTCTGACTATATATTTTCTAATATTCTGTATGTTTCTTTGAGTTTACTGAAATTTTTGTTTTGCCTGATCATCAGTTGTTAATACTTTCTATTATATTTTTTCTTTTCATTCATTATATTTCTCAGCTCCCGAATTTGTTTGATTTGTAAAAAAATTTATCTGTTAAATTTGTACATGTATTGTTTTTCTGATTTCATTAAATTATAGCTCTGTATTTTTGTGAAGCTCACTGAGTTTCCTTAAAACAATTAGTTTGAATTATTTGCCAGGCAGTTTATGTATTTTCATTTGTTTGGGGTCAGCTATTGGGAGATGATTATTTTCTTTTGCCTGGGTTATGTCTTTTTTGTTTTCATATGTTGCTTGTTGCTTTATGTTGGTGTCTGCACATTTGAAGAAGCAGAAAATTATTAGAGTCTTTGTAGACTGGCTTTGTCTGAGAAAATGAGTCACCGTTCAGCCTATCCAGAGATTCTGGGCAGGCTGTTTGGTCTACTGGTGGGCTCTCTCCTGTAGTCCTCAGGCAGGGTCAGAAAGTGGGTGGGCCTGGTATCTTGGTCCTCATGTTTGAGCTTGGAGCCTGTATCCACTGGGTAGATGTGTTGCTTTGGTCCATGGGAGTAAGCTTGGAGTTTGTCTGAATGGTAAGCCTGAAATCTGTATCCATCAGGGCTAGCCTGAAGCCTAGGTCCACAAGAGCTGACCTGGTTCTAGAGTGGGCTTTAAGCCTGAATATGCAGGGGTCAGACAGGTGCTGGGATGGGCCTGGTTCTTTGGTCCACTGGGACAGGCCTGGGGCCTGAGTGTGCAGGGTTGGGCCTAGGCTGTGAATCTGTAGGGATGGTTTTGGAATCTTAGTTTCTGAGGGCTGGCTTGGCACCAGACTTTATTGGGATGAGCCTGGCTTCTGGGTCTGCTAGTCTGGCCTGGACCCTGAGTCTCCTGGAGTATGGGACCATGGGGGTTAATACGGAGATTGGGGCCCCAGCAGCCAACCTAGGATCTGGGCCAGAGGTGTTGACTGGGAGGTTGGGTGGGTCTGAAGCCTGGGGTTGTGTTGGCTGCTCTGGCTCTGAATCTGGGCCAGAGGTGCTGACTGGGAGGTGAGGTGGATCTGAACCCTGGGATTGTGTTGGCTGACCTGGCTCAGAGTACATTTTTGTGCATGTTTATTTTGTTCAAATTGATTTTTTTTGTGGAGGGACAAGTGTTTGAAAGTCCCCAGGTTATGCCTGGGGCCAGATGGGCTGGCCTGACATTGGGTATGTCTGGAGCCTATATTCACATCAGCATGGAGGCTGAGTCTGTGGGTGCTGGCCTGATGACTAGTGATTTTGGGGGCTCTCCTGGTTCCTGGTTAGGCCTGAAACCTGAAGTTGTTGGGGCTAGCCTTGTGCTGTGAATAATCTGGAGCCCAAGTCCACTGGGCCTGCCTGGCAATGTGGTGAGTCCAGAGACCAAATCTGCTGGGCTGGCTTTGGAATCTGGGGCTCTGGAATCTTGCCTTGTGTCAAACTGGGCCTAGAGGCTCAGCCTTTGGGTACTGGCCTGGAGTCCTGGGCCTTGGGAGCTGACCTGGAGCCTGAGGCTGCAGAGGCTGCCAGGAACCTTAGTCTGTAAGGGCTGGTCTGGCTCTGGGGCAGACTTAAAGCTTAGGCTGCTGGAGTCAGTCCAGCACTAGGGTTAGTTTGGATGCTTGGCTACTGGGATCAGCATGGTGGTTGAGTGGACCCAGGGACTAAATCTTCTGGGCTGGTCTGGAGCCTGGGGCTGTGAGATTTTCCTTTTACTAGGGTGAATTTGTAGGGTCAGTCCTGGGATACTGGCTGGGAGTCTAGGGCCAAGGAGTCCTGCCTGGTTTTAGGTTTTACTGGGACTGACCTGGTATTGGGGTCTGAGGTAAAGTCTAGTGCTCACTTTTCTTCCCTCCTCCCAAGTGGAGTGTCTGTCCACGCTTTGCTGTCTGCAGCTGGAGGGGTGATGTGAGTATTAGAAAACTGGCTTTTCTATATTCTGCATTCTATCTTTTCCTGTTTTGTGCTGTAATATTTTACCTTGTTTACTTAGCTCTTGTGAAGGTATTTTTGTGCATGTTTATTTTGTTCAGATTGATTTTTTTGTGGAGGGACAAGTGTTTGAAAGTCTTAGTCTGCCATCTTGCTGACATCAGACTCAGGGTTTTCTTTCTTGTGTAATCCTGGTGTTAAAAAAAAAACTGTTGAAATAAAAACAAATAACATTTTGTTATTGAAATAAAAACAAATATTATTCCCTGTTTGGGAGTAATATTTCTTATACTTAGGCATACCTTATATTTTGTTATTGAAATAAAATAACACTTTGTTATTGAAATAAAGACATACATTACTCCCTGTTTGGGAGTAATATTTCTTATACTTAGGCGTACCTTCTTTTGAGCTCTTGTTTTGAATTTCTTTTTCTAAAAATTGTCATTTATTAATTATGAAAATCATTTTGAATCATTCTCAACTGTTTTTCCTTTTAATTTTATTTTGTATTAATTCTTACTATTGAGGCTGCTTGCCATAAAAATAATTAAATGAATGGAAAGGAAGTGGTTGCTTAAAAATTTTGTTTTGGTCTTTCATGAAATAATATCTGTGATTTTTATGATGACAACCTGGGGCAGAAGTCAACATACCAGTGCCACCCACATATGTTTTTAAGAAAAAACATTTGAAGCTGTCATGCATTGCATCAGAAATTCATTTTTCAATGTGTTTGGCTTTATTTTTTTCCACACCCTTATGTTTTTGTTTTTCTTTTGGCCATACTATAAAAATATTTGAGGCATCATTGAGAAGTTTGCATGTAAACATAAACATTTCATATATTAAAGTACATTAACTGTACATTTTTCTAAAATAATCATTTCTGCAAATATAGTCATTTCTGACTTATTTTGATGAAGATTTTGATCATATTTTTCTCCATTGTAAAATATTTGTGTCTTCTGTTTTGCACCTATGTAAAATAGTATTGCTTTATTATTTTTTCTGTTTTTCAGAGAGATGTTTCTGAGTTGGATTTTCCCCTTAATTTAAGTGTATAACTATACTATGAAATGCATAGTTGTCCTTTAGAAAGATAATCTTATGTCTACTTGCTTAAATTCCTTTTATTAAGCATTTAATTGTGGGCATGAGGATAAATGCTGTTCTGTTTAGAAGTTTGTCAGAACCTTACACGTCCCTGTAAAACAACCCTTGTGCATGTTCCCATCTAAAAATGCTTTTATTGTTGCAATGTAATATTTTTAAAGCAATAAATAGCATTCTTTTAAGTGAATCAACTTTATTTAAAAAATGGAGTATAAACTATTAAATACTTAATCATCACTTTCTCAACTTACCTTTATTCTTCAAAGATAATCATTGCTGAAAATTTAGTGTATTCTCTTTAAAATTCTCTAGGATTATTTCATTTTTAAGTAAAATTAGGTCATATACTGTATATAGATCATTTCATTGCTTTCTGACTGACATATATATTCTGATGATTTTTTTCCATATCAGAAATATCACCCCATTGTTATTCATAATTACATAAATTTTATTTTACTGATGTGTCACATTTTATTAATATAGTTTGCTATCGATGCATATAGATTTAGAGTATTTTTCTATAACACATGGTGTTTCAAGAATACACCTATGCATATCTTTCTGTATTATATGGCTTTTCTTGCAGGGTAAATTATGTGAAATGGAATGGCTCAGTCACAGGGTTGCACATTTACATTTTAGACCCATGTTGACAACTTATCATTAAAATAAGGTTATGTCTGCATAGGGCTGCAAGCATGGCAGTGCATGGAGTATTGGCTAATGGATATAGAGTTTCTTTTCAGGGTGATTAAAATGTTTTAAAATTAGATTGCGTTAATGGTTGTGTAACTTTCTGATATATTAAAAACCTTTCATTTGTATTGTTTAATTGTGTGAATTTTAGGATATATGAATTATATTTCAATAAAACCGTTAAAAAGGGTTATGTCTATGTTAACATTAATAGTATAGAGCCGGGCGCAGTGGCTCACGCCTGTAATCCCAGCACTTTGGGAGGCCGAGGCGGGTGGATCACGAGGTCAAGAGATCGAGACCATCTTGGTCAACACGGTGAAACCTCGTCTCTACTACAAATACAAAAAATTAGCTGGGCATGGTGGCACGTGCCTGTAATCCCAGCTACTCAGGAGGCTGAGGCAGGAGAATTGCCTGAACCCAGGAGGTGGAGGTTGCGGTGAGCCGAGATCGCGCCATTGCACTCCAGCCTGGGTAACGATTGAAACTCCGTCTCAAAAAAAAAAAAAATAGTATAGAGACTGTCTCTTTTTCCATTTTGTTATCAACACTGGAGCAATTTGCATGTTAAAGTATAACTTCTTTTTCATATGTCTTGCAAATCTTTTCTCTGTAAATGTGTTGATCTGTGCTACTTTTTAATATACAGAAGGTTTCTTCTATTTTTAGTTTTTTAAAATTAATTTTGAATTTTTGTGGGTACATAGTAGATGTATATGGGTTACATGAGATATTTTGATACAGACCTGCAATCCATAATAATCACATCAGGGTAAATGGGGTATCCATCACCAAAGGATAAGCATTTATCCTTTGTGTTATAAACAGTATATACTCATTTGGTTATCTTAGAATGTGCAATTAAATTATTTTTTGACTATGGTCACCTATTTGTTCCAGCAAATTATAGGTCTTCTTCATTCTTTCTATTTTTTATACCCATTAACTATTCCCACTCCCTCATCTACTTTCCCACTACTCTTCCTAGCCCCTAACAACCATCATTCTACTCTCTATCTCCATGAGTTCAATTGTTTTTAATTTTTAGCTTCCACAAGTAAGTGAGAACCTATGAAGTTTGTCTTTCTGTGCCTGGCTTATTTCACTGAACAGAGTGACCTCCAGTCCCATCCATGTTGTTGCAAATGACAGGGTGTCCTTTTTAATGGCTGAGTAGTACTCCATTGTGTATGTGTACCACATTTTTCCTTATCCATTCATCTGCTGATGGATACTTAGCTTGCTTCTAAATCATCACTATTGTTAATCGTGCTGCAATAAATACGGGAGTGCAAGTATCTCTTCAATATACTGACTTTCATTATTTGGGGTATATACCTAGCAGTTGGACTGCTGAATTGGTAGTTCTATTTTTTTTTTTTTTTAAGACCCTCCAAACCCTTTTCCATAGTGGTTGTATTAATTGACATTCCCACCAATCCAGTGTACGAGGGTTCTCCTTTCTCCACATCCTTGCGGGCATTTGTTATTACCTATCTTTTGAAGACAATGCATTTTAACTGCACTGAGATTGATATCTCATTGTAGTTTTGATTTGCATGAAAAATTTTCTTTTAAAAAGTTGCATCTGTCTTTTCTCAAGGCTTCTGGGTTTTGTATTATGCTTAGAAAAGCCTTTCTGATTTAAGATAAAAAAAATTACCTCTTTTTTGTCTATTTAAAATTTTTATTTTTCTTTTTAAATATTGATCTCTTTCAGAGGTTTTGCTATAAATGCTGATGGTAATCTATGTTAGTCAGTTCTTAATGGTATAAAATAAAAATTTAGGAGTTTGAAATACTTAAAGAATCCAGTAAGTCTGGAGATAATTAAGTGATAACAATTTTTTACAGATTATAGAGTTCATCTGTGTCATTGTATTAGTCTGTTCTCATGCTACTAATAAAGACATATGCAAGACCAAGTAATTTATAAAGAAAAAGAAGTTTAATGGACTCACAGTTCCATATGGCTGGGAGGCCTCTCAATCATGGCGGAGGGTGAAGGAGAAGCAAAGGCACGTCTTACATGGTGGCAGGCGAGACAGCATGTGCAGGGGAACTGCCCTTTATAAAACCATCAGATCTTGTGAGACTTATTCATTACCATGAAAATAGCGTGAGGAAAACACACCCCCATGATTCAGTTACCTCCTATCAGGTCCCTCCTGCGACACATGGAGATGATGGTAGCTACAGTTCAAGATGATATTTGAGTGAGGACATAGCCAAACCATATCAGTCATGAAGCATTTATTAAAGTGTTTAATTTTGTTGAAGTCTCAGAGTGTCTTAAAATATTTAACTAGCTTTTAGAAATGGAGCTATTTCATAAAATACAACTTCCATTTTAAATTCATAATTGTGCAGAAGATTCATTAGATGTTAAGTGAGTAAAATATGTAAAATTACTAATGTAATTAATAATGCAATTGTGTAACATAATTTACTAATTAATATTATTAATTTAATATTACTTTAATGTCTAATTTTATTTGAGTTGAAGAATTATAGTGATTTGTTTTGGTGGCTACAGATACACATGTAACTTTTTTTTTTTTTTTTTTTTTGAGATAGAATCTTGCTCTGTTGCCCAGGCTGGAGTGCAATAGCGCAATCTTGGCTCACTGCAACCACAGTCAACTGGCTTCAAGCGATTCTCGTGCCTCAGCCTCCCAAATAGCTGGGATTACAGGTGCATGCCACCTCATCAGCTAATTTTTGTATTTTTAGTAGAGACAGGGTTTCGCCATGTTGGCCAGGCAGGTCTTGAACTCCTGACCTCAGTTGATCCACCGCCTAGGCCTCCCAAACTGCTGGGATTAACAGGCATGAGCCACTGTGCTCGACCCACATATAAAATATTTTGGGTGTTCTTATAAATTGTCAATTTATTTTGGGCATATTTCTCATAAGTTATGGGAAAACATATGTTCGGTGAACCAGTGATCCTTTATTTTAACTTTAGCCTATCAGTCACAAACATTCTTGGACTTGCTTGCCTTTGTAATTGCTAACACATTTTCTCTGATACCCACATCACAGAATTGTGTGACAGTGAGCATTATCAAGCAGTGGGTCGTTCTTTCTTTCTTTTTTTAGTAATCTGAAAAAAGGCTTTTTGGCATTAATACATTTGGAAAACTGTTTTCACTGAAAATGAAAGAAGAGGCAACACAACAAGAAGAGATCAATTTTCAGAGCAACTGTCAATTTTCAGAGAACAGATGGTAGAAATTGCTCCCTTTGTAAAAGGTGAAAGATTTATAAAATCTGAAGAGAAACCAGAGTATAAAATTGCTCTTTTTGTGGAATAAAATAGAAAATTTCCTTTGAGCTTCATTTTCATCCATATTGAATGTTTCCATTTATTACCTAAAAAGAGATGTTGCTGCTTTTTTACATGTAATGCCAATTAGGCCTTTTTTTTTTTTTTGTGCCTGCTAGTCAAAATATAATTTAAATAAACCTAGGATAAAGAAAGCTACAATTATTGACATAATAAATGAGAGAACAGGTATAGATTTCTTATGAAGCATAGCATTCAGGTATGCACAAAGTCACATAATTTAATAAATAATTGTACAACGAAATGCCATTGTAAATGCCACCCAGGCAAGAATTAGATCACTGCCAATATCCCGAGAAGCCTGCTGTCTGACCTTTTGTAATCATACTCTCTTCCATCTTTCCTAGAAGTAACCACTGTTCTGATTTTTCTGATGATGATTTTCACCTATTTGTTTTTTTAATATTGATTTTGGCATTAATACCTGCATCTCTGAAAATTGAAATACATTTATTTTACCAAATTTTGAACTTTATATAAATAGAACTAAACTTTTTATATTCTTTTTTTTTTTTTTTTTTTTTGACGTAGCGTTTCGCTCTTGTTGCCCAGGCTGGATGGAGTACAGTAGTGTGATCTCAGCTTACTGCAACCTCTGCCTCCTAGGTTCAAACAATTCTCCTGGCTTAGCCTTCTGAGTAGCTGGGATTACAGGCATACACCATAATGCCCAGCTAATTTTTTGTATTTTTAGTAGAGATGGGGTTTCTCCATGTTGGTCAGGCTGGTCTCCAACTCCCAGCCTTAGGTGATCTGCCCATCTCGACCTCCCAAAGTGCTGGGATTACAGGCGTGAGCCACCTGAAAGCCCGGCTACTTTTTATATTCTTTTATGTTTTGCTGCTTTTGCTCAATAGTATGTTAGAGGCATTCATCCATGTTGTGCCATATAGCTGTAGTAGGTTTGTTTGCACTATTTTCTATTTAATTAACATCACATTTCTTGCCATTTTTTGATAAATCTATTCTAATTTTTTGCCTTTAAAAATGATAATTCTATGAATAATCTTATATGTGTATCCTGATATACATATGCAAGAGTTTCTCTAAGGTTGTGTTTCTCAAAATGTGGTCTTTGAACCCTGGGTTTCCTGAAACTCACGCATGATGGCAAAATTATTTTTGTAATAATATTTAAATGTGTTTTATGTTTTTTTTTTCTGCATTGGCATTTACTCTGATGGTACAAAAGCAATGCTAGGTGAAAATATGTCTTAATTTAAATCAAGACACTGGCAATATTGGGTCTTCGTCCTCAAAAAAAAAAAAACAAAACAAAAACCAAAAAACAAAACACAACAATTTCTGGGTGTACTGAAACTTAACCTGAAAATACACAAATGAGTTCAAAACAACAAAATTTTTACCAAAACATTTAGGAATTGGGAACCTTGCCAATTTCCAAACCTTTTAAAATCCAGAAGCTATAAAAGAAATGATAGAAATATTTGACTCAAGTGAAATTGAAGAACTTTTTATGGCAAAAACATCACAAATAAGGGTGTGATAGCTATTTTTATGTGTTAGCTTGATGGGCTAAGGAATGTTTCGATATCTGGTAAAATATTATTTCTCAGTATGTTTGTGAAGATGTTTCTAGAAGGGATTAGCATTTGAATTGGTGAACTGAGTAAAGCCAATGGCCTTTCACAATATGGGTGGGCATTATTCATCATTCATCCCTTGAAGGCATGAACAGGACAGAAAGGCAAAGGGTGAATCCATACTCTGCTTGAGCTGGGACATCCATCTTCTCCTGCCCTTGGAGGTTCGTGCCCCTGCTTCTCAGGCCTTCAGGGTCTGACTGTTTAGATCACTGCCTTTCTTGGTTCTTCAGCTTACAGACAGAAGACCTCAGCACCTCTTGGCCTCCATAACCATGTGGACCAAGTACTATAATAATTCTCCTGCTACATATATTTCTATATATCCTATTCATATGTTTCTCTGGGGAACCCTGACTAACATACAAATGTCAATAGAAAAATAATATATTTCAGGAAATATTTGGGACAGACTGTGTTAATGTATGTAGCACACCAAGAAGTCTTTCTAGTTGACAGAGACGTGGATCAAAATTCCGAAAGAGCATTCCTTGGAAGAACAGATTTATCTGGGTCCAAAACAGAGGCAAAGAGAATAAGACACAGTAGTGTTCAGGGAAATTCCCTTAGAGTATTAATCAGATATTTACTCTTCTGGTGAAAACGTGAATTGTTATAACCTTTAATAGAGGTCAAAATCCACTGAGATTTATCCACCTGTTGACTCAGTGTGTCTTCTGTGACTATCCCATAGAAATCAATGCTATAGTGCATTTATTTCTGCTGCAAACTATGTGTCATAGTTTGTAGTAGAAAAACACTGAAAACTAGATGAATGTGCATTAGGGGAATGGTTGAGCAAATATTTTATCCCCATGAAGGAATAGTAGGTAGCAGTTAAAAAGAATGATAGAAACTATAGAGGATGATTTTGGAAGGATTTCCATTAGGGATTCTTCAGGGAGAAAGGCAAAATTCAGGAAAGATTTGTGTGTGTGTGTGTGTGAAACAGTCATAATAAAAAATTATGTGTTCTTAAGGATATAGAAGCTTGAAGAAGATAATTTATTGAGTTCTCATATCGGTACAGGATGTGTAGGGAGTGTTCTCTGCTCTATGATTGATATATATATATATATGATATATATATATATCTCCATATGATATATATATATCAGAATGTGGGTGGAAAAACTACCTGTTGGGTACTATGCTTACGACCTGAGTGGCGGAATCCATAACCTGAATCTTAGCATCATACCATATACCCATGTAACAAACCTGCATGTATTCTCCCTGGATCGAATATAAAGTTAAATTTTTTTCTGAGATTTTTTATGCTAAATGTTTTTAAATAAGCCAACTATATGCTCTCTACAAATGATCTGTATTAAGTGGAGTGGCACAAATAGGTTGAAAATTAAAAGATACAAAAAGATATACCATGCAACTTTAAGAAGAGGATACTATAAAAGATAAAGACAGCTGTTTAATAACAATAGAAGATATCCTAAATATGTGTGTACCTAATAGCAAAGTTTCTATTTTTATACAGCATAAATATATAATTTATATCCAGCATATGGAAAGAACTGTTACAACTCAATAAGATGATGATGTGTTTTAAAGCGTTCAGTAAAAGACTTGAATAAAAAGATAAATAAGCACATTAAAAGACACTCAATATTATTAGTCCCGAGGAAAGACAAATTAAAACAACCATAAACTCAAGCTACAAAAAGATACGAGGGAAGCTTAAGTGCATACCGCTAAGTAAAAGAAGCCAGCCTGAAAAAGGCAACAATGTGACATTCTAGAAAAGGCAAAATTATAGACAGTGAAAAGATCAGTGGTTACGAGAAGTTTAGGGGGTGGAAAGGAGGGATGAAGAGGTGGAGCACAGACGATTTTTTACGGCAGTGAAAGCATTCTGTATTATACTATAATGGTGGACATTGTGCACTTACCAAAACCCATAAAACTGTGAACGCAAAGGGTGAACCTTGATGTAAACTATGAATTTTTGTTAATATATCAATATTGGTTGTGAGATTGTGCCACTGCACTCCAGCCTGGGCAACAGAGTGAGACTCTGTCTCAAAAAATAAAAATAAAAATCTTCTTGAGTGTAAAGAGTTTCTACTTATAGTATAAACAGTTAAATATTAGGAGAATTATCAAGGTCACAGGGTCACATTACTCAACTGAATATTTACAAACTTTGAACTAAGGAGTTTGCTGGAAGGACTATTTCCAGTGTTCCAGCCACTGAGCCATTCAACATTCACTCCCACAGAAGAGCAGATTTCTTACATTCAAAATTTACATGTGTAAGTTTTGTGACCTAGGCTGATGAAGAAGCTCTGCCATCCTCATTATGTGGCTTTAGTCTCCAGGTTTGTGATAACAGTTGCTCAGCAGTACCATTCTTCAGAAATAAAGAGAGCATTGAGAGAAAGCCTCTTTATTTTTAAAGATGTCAAATAAAAGTTGCTTGCATCATTTCTGTTCCAGCATTCCCCTTGACCATACCTACTCTCATGGTCACATGCAGCTATATATGATGCAGTCATGTGCAGTCCAATTTGGTGGTGGTGGTGGTGGAGCCCCAAAGAAAGAAGAGAAGAATAGGTATCTGGGGACTATAGCAGTTTGTCTCACAAAAAGTCATACTTGTGTATGTGTGTATGTTCATGCATATTTGTATATCATTCTGTAAGCATGGCAGAAGACAGGGAAACATGCTAGGTTGTTAATATGGAATATCCAATACAGATGTGGATGTAGGAAGAAATGGGGAGAAGAGGGAGAGAGTCAAATAAAGGAAATGAACACAAAGAAGTACACACAAGCTAACCAAAAACTCAGTATGCAGTATTATATTTATGCTTTATATTATCTGTGTTTTCATATGTGTAAACATATTCTAAAAATTAAAAAAGAAAACAGCATGGACTATGTGTTACTTGTTTAAATATCACTTCTCTATAAACTTTTTTTAATTTTTAATTTTTTGGGTACATAGTAGGTATATATATTTATGGAGTACATGAAATGTTTTGATACAGGCATCCAATATAAAATAATCACATCATGGAAAATGGGATATCCATCCCCTTAATCATTCATCCTTTGTGTTACAAACAATCCAGTTACACTCTTCCCGTCATTTAAAAATGTACAGTTAAGTTATTATTGACTGTAGTCACCATGTTGTGCCATCAAATAGTAGGTCATATTAATTCTTTCTATTTTTTTTTTTGAACACCATTAACCATCTTCATCTTATCCCCAGCCTCCAACTATTCTTCTGAAGCCTCTGGTACCCATCCTTATACTCTCTGAATATCACTTCTCACTGGGATAAATTATGAGAAAATTAAAACTATGGTTTAGGAAAATTCCATACATCTCTAACCCCAAGGGATAAAATAACAAGAGAGAATGACTTACTTCTTCAATACTGTGTTTACGTATGAGCATAATGCATAACAATTGCTTCATGAAATATTACAGACTAATATTTTGAGAGTAGAATACACTAGACACATGAATCAGGAGGAATCTTAATTACTAACTTGATAATTTCCTCTGACTAGTAACAGAATTATAGAAAGATGATTGTAACAATTAAATGCCTGAGTGAAGATTATTTTATGAATCACTCGTTTTACGATATAATGAGTGATATTGAAATATAAAAAAGTGTGACTAAGTAAATACATCATTCAGTGGTTACTGATAATGCTTGGAAATAGCAGGACAGTACAAAAGGTTGACCTCAGTGATGTTTTAGACCTTTCATGCCTTTCAATTTAATTGCTACATTGGCAGAGTAAATCAATTATTTTGAAAAATTTTAGTAATATTACAGTGGCTACATTTTACACTTCACTGAATGCTCGTAAAGTTTGTAGAGTTATTTTCGACATCAAAATAAATTTGATTTTTTCTGGTACATTTTGTTCCTTTTAACATGATTGAGGCAGTTGGTCAACATTAGAGGGACTTCCGTGGTATTTTAAAATGTGTAGATGAAGCCTATCTAAATAACATTACTGTATTTTTTCCTTAAAGAGTCATTAATGATTATTCTATTTTATTTTGGTATGCTGCTAATTTTAGGATACAATGTTAAACAAAACTTACACATGTAAATTTTGAATAAGAAATCTGCTCTTCTGTGGGAGTGAATGTTGAATGCTCACTGGCTAGAACACTGGAAATAGTCCTTCCAGCAAACTCCTTAGTTCAAAGTTTGTAAATATTCAGTTGAGTAATGTGATCCTGTGACCTTGATAATTCTCCTAATATTTAACTGTTTATACTATAAGTAGAAACTCTTTACACTCAAGGAGATTTTTACTTTTATTTTTTGAGACAGAGTCTCACTCTGTTGCCCAGGCTGGAGTGCAGTGGCACAATCTCACAACCAATATTGATATATTAATATTAACAAAAATTCATAGTTTACATCAAGGTTCACCCTTTGCGTTCACAGTTTTGTGGGTTTTGGTAAGTGCACAATGTCCACCATTATAGTATAATACAGAATGCTTTCACTGCCGTAAAAAATCGTCTGTGCTCCACCTCTTCATCCCTCCTTTCCACCCCCTAAACTTCTCGTAACCACTGATCTTTTTACTGTCTATAATTTTGCCTTTTCTAGAATGTCACATTGTTGCCTTTTTCAGACTGGCTTCTTTTACTTAGCGGTATGCACTTAAGCTTCCCTCGTATCTTTTTGTAGCTTGAGTTTATGGTTGTTTTAATTTGTCTTTCCTCAGGACTAATGATATTGAGCGTCTTTTAATGTGCTTATTTATTTATCTTTTTATTCAAGTCTTTTTCTAAACGCTTTAAAACACATCATCTTATTGAGTTGTAACAGTTCTTTCCATATGCTGGATATAAATTATATATTTATGCTGTATAAAAATAGAAACTTTGCTATTAGGTACACACATATTTAGGATATCTTCTATTGTTATTAAAATAGCCGTCTTTATCTTTTATAGTATCCTCTTCTTAAAGTTGCATGGTATATCTTTTTGTATCTTTTAATTTTCAACCTATTTGTGCCATTCCACTTAATATAGATCATCTGTAGAGAGCATATAGTTGGCTTATTTAAAAACATTTAGCATAAAAAATCTCAGAAAAAAATTTAACTTTATATTCGATCCAGGGAGAATACATGCAGGTTTGTTACATGGGTATATGGTGTGATGCTAACATTTAGCTTATGGATTCCATTACTCAGGTAGTGAGCATAGTACCCAACAGATAGTTTTTCCACCCACATTCATATATATGTTTATATACATATATATATATATATATATACATATATATATACACACATACGTATATATATATGTACGTATACGTATGTGTGTATATATATGTGTATATATGTATATATATACGTATGTGTATATATATATGTATATATATACGTATGTGTATATATATATGTATATATATACGTATGTGTATATATATATGTATATATATACGTATGTGTATATATATACGTATGTGTATATATATATATATATATGTATGTATGTATGTTAAGGTGAAGGAAATAATCTTAAGACCTGTGAGACGAAAGCACCAGGTAACCTGTAAAGGAAAACTTACCAGATTAATAGCACATTTCTCAGCAGAAACCCTACAAGGTAGAAGGGATTGGGGCCCTATATTCAGCCTCCTAAAACAAAACAATGATCAGCCAAGAATTTTGTATCTAGTGAAACTAAGCATTATAAATGAAAGAAAGATACAGTCTTTGTCAGACAAACAAAAGCTGAGAGAATTCGCCACTACCAAGCCACCACTACGAGAACTGCTAAAAGGAGCTCTAAATTTTGAAACAAATCTTGCAAACACATCAAAACAGAATCTTTTTAAAGCATAAATCACACAGGACCTGTAAGTCAAAAATACAAGTTAAAAAACAAAAACAAAAAAACCAAAGTATGCAGGCAACAAGAGCATGATGAATGCAATGGTACCTCACATTTCAATTCTAACATTGAATATAAATGGCCTAAATGTTCTGTATCTTTTAAGATACAGAACCACGGAATAGAACTGAATAAAGAACCCAGAAATAAACTCAAAAACTTACAGCCTACTGATCTTCCACAAAGCAAACAAAAACATGAAGTGGGGAAAGGACCCCCTTTTCAGCAAGTGCTGCTGGGATAGTTGGCTAGCCACATGTAGGAGAATGACTGAGTCATCATCTCTCACCTTACGCAAAAATCAACCAAGATGGATTAAGGACTTCATCTAAGACCTGAAACTATAAAAATTCTAGAAGATGACTTTGGAAAACCCCTTGTAGACATTGGCTTAGGCAGGATTTCATGACCAAGAACCCAAAAGCAAATGCAATGAAAACAAAGATAAATAGTTGGGACTTAATTAAACTAAAGAGCTTTTGCATGTTATAAGGAACAGTCAGCAGAGTAAACAGACAACCCACAGAGTGGGAGAAATCTTCACAATCTATGTATCTAACAAAGGACTAATATCCAGTATAACCTGATGACAAGGTGCCTAGGTGTTGATCTTTTTGTAATTAATTTCCCAGGTGTTCTTTGTGCTGCTTATATTTGGATGTCTAGGTCTCCAGCAAGGCCAGGGAAGTTGTTCTTAATTATTCCCCCAAATATGTTTTCCAAATGTTTTTTGAAGTCACGGTTCCTTGGATGTCAAACTAATTAGAAATGTTTTTCAATTTCAGTCTATATAGATGAAACACGTATGTACATATCTTTATTTATATCTGCATCTATATCTAAATCTGTACCCTTATGTTGTCTTTATATACTATAGTAGTAAGATTGTTTCTATATTCTAATCCTGATGTTTTATCAGGCATCATGCCCTAGTTGTACATAATACATCTAGGATTTCTATGCTAGAGTACAGGGTGGAAATATAGAGCTGTTCTGTGGCATCAAGGTAAAAGTTTCCAGAGAGGAGATACTCCTAACTTTTTAAAAGGATGGCAGTGGAGAAACTTTCTTTGTAATATTACCTTATAGTAACTTGGTGCTACTATCTTAACCAAGTTACTAAGTGTACATTGGAGATATTGGGACAAACTAGCCTCCTTCTAATATGATACAATGAAAAAGGACACAGTATCACTTTAGTGTCATTCTTGCCAAAATCTTATGCATCTAGTCATAAGGAGACATCAGACAAATCCAAATGGAGAGACATTTAATAACTGTGTGTACTCTTCAAAAATGTCAAGGTCACTAAACAACAAAGAAAGGAGAAATAAATAGTTGATGTGACCGCTAAAAGAAGTGTGTAATTCTGGATTGGATCCTGGATTGTGAAAAATAATTGCTATAAATGACATTACTGTGATAATTTGTAAAAGTTGAGTATAAACTGTGCGTTAGATAATATCATCATGTTAATAGTACATTTCTTCAGTTTGATAACTGTGCTGTGGTTATTAAAGACAGTGTTCTTGTTCTAGGGAAATATATATTGAAGTTTGCAGGGCTAAAGAGGCATGACACTTCTAATTTACAAATGATTGAGGAAGTAATATACATGTATATATATATATATGTAGAGGTAGATAAAGACATAAAATGACAAAGCATAGGGCAAAGTATAAACAATTGGTGAATCTGGGTAAAGTGTATATGGGAGTTCCTTGTGCTATTATTGCAACTTTTCTGTAAGTTTAATATTATGCCAAGGCAAAAACTTATAACAAGAAGAATGGAATTTAGATAAATATCTTTTGTTGTAACAACAGAGATCCATCAAGCTACCTAAAATAAAAAGAGACACAAAAATCCTTTTGAGTTCAACTAATGCTAGTGTCATTGAGACCATTGGAGCCTGAGTTTGCTTCCTTCATATTTCAGATGCTGTGTGGTTGCTAATCTTTGCTTTATTTGTGTGTTTGCTCTGCTTTTTTCTATATACTGAGTTCATCTGCTTTCTCTTGGTTGCTACACTTCAAAACTTGGGTTTGCTCCCCAAAATAGCTAACTCGGTGTGTTAGTTTAGATTCTTGAGAGAGAATCTGAATGATTGTTTGCTAGCTAATGGGTTGCTTAAGCATGTGTCAGGTATTTATTCCTAACTTGGTCAATAATTATTGGAGGTGGGGCCAGTTAGAGGTGTTGAGTTAGGATTATGATAGCACACTCACATGGTATTTTGGGCTTATCCTCAGAAGCTGAGAGTGTGACATGTTCTCTAGAAGGTGTTATGGAAAGATCTGGCAATGAGTCATGTCTCCTAGACCTGGCCAGCTTTGTCATACTGTTTTTTGGGTTTACTTCCCTTTTAGTAGACCCCAAAAATGCTTCTGTGAAGGATCTTTGCATGGAATCAGATCATCCAGCCTCCTTTCTGCAAAAATGAAAAAGTTAATTCGAGTATTTTTAAATGAGCACATAGATGTGATCAAAGAAAAAAAAGGTTGGGAGAGACTTACTGAAATGAAAAATAATAAAGAGTAAAATACTGTGTGGATTTAAATGTAAAAGGAAATATCACTTTAAAATGCCTATTTCTTTTGTGCAGGAGAGAGTGGGAGAGAGTAGTGAATCTGTATTTAGTATTGTCAGTTTTGCTTACCAGGTGAAATTTATTTTAAAGACCTTTAACTAGTTTGCAAGTAATTGGAGAACTGTAATAAACATATTGGTATATGTAATGTGATTGCTAGAATCTGTGACTACAAGGTCAAAGTGGAAACTGATAACTGTCTTTTTATAGGAAATTATTTTAATTTTAATGGTGCATTTTTTGCTAAAGGGAAAAGTAAATTAATAACACTTTTGAAATATTTTTCTTGAAGTTGGACATGAAAACAAAAATGATGGAAGCTAAATTTCATGAAGAAAAGCTTAGACTACAACAGAAACATGATACTGATGTTCAGAAGGTAGGATAGATATCTCTCGTTCTTTTAGTTATATTGAATATTAAAAATATTATAGGTCTTATGGTGATCCATCCAGTTTCTCATCCATCCATCCATCCATCCACCCACTTAGTTATGTACTTTATGACATTCTGTTATAAATGGAATATGCTAAAGTAATATCTCAACAAAAGCTGATTTTTTTAACTTTATTAGTCAAAATAAGGTTTTATTTAAAACCTTATGTTTACATTACCTTTTAGTTCTTTAACTATTACATTTAGGCTGACCTTTTTATAGTCTTTTATCTGTATTCTGTCATTAACTTTCATCAAAGTTGAAATAAGACATCAATGGTAAATACTAGAATTTGTTTTATTCTAATATTCTTTCAGTTTTCTGGTAATTAAATTTCCTTTTTAATTTAAAAAAGAACTCTTGGACTAACTTCTGTATAGACTGCATGCATTTTAATGCTGGCACTGACAATAAAGGCTTATTTTTAAGTAGCTCATTGGGATTGATGCTTTCTAATCTTTCAGGCTGTATTTTCAAATAAAATTTTTTTTTTCTTAGCTGGCACAGCAAAAATCATTAATTATGGTTATCCTACATGGAATTTGGATTGTTACTGTATTTTAGTAGTGATTAAAACATTTAGTGATAATAATGTATGTATATGTTTCTTTGAAATACATGAAGATTGATCCAAATGGAAAATTTACATTTATTGTTTCAAAGCTAAGCCTATGATTCTGCTTCTTAAAACTGAGTACTAGAGGCAGAGGCAGGTAGTTGCTGTAGTTAAGCATCATGTATCCAAGCTTTCTTAAAAGCTTAATATATATATTAATATTTCATCAAATACATATTTGGCTCATCCTTCAAAGCAATGAGGAAGAAACCACTGATTGGATATTAGAAAGAGAAAACAACCGGAATTCTCTTTTTTCAATTTCCTCTCACTCATTCAGGTATTGCAGGCAAATATATATTTTTTTGCTCTTACTAGAGTTTTTGTTTTAATTTGTTTAGATAATAGTTCTCTATCGTAAGTATGTTAGAGAGTCAGTAATAAGTAATGTAATTTCAATATAACATGTCCAGTTGAAATAGAATCTCTTGATGTATGAGATAGGAAAAATTATGGTGATGAAATTTGAAATAGGCTTCTTGGTATGTCTGTTACAAAGATTTAGTCTAAGTAACATATTTCATAAAAATTATTTCCAGAAATTTCTTTTTAAAATCCTGAAATTTATTTGCAGAAGACAGTGCAACTAGTTTTAAGTACCAGGTAAAATATAAATAAAATCCTTGACTTTATGCTAGATTTGAAAAGTATATTCATTCATTTATTGCTTGTCTGGCATTTTCGAAGCATCAGGAATTGGTGAGGTATAAAATGTAGAGTGTTTTGCCTGTTAACATACATTCTTTTTCTTTTTTGCTTCTTTATGGATATTAGGTCAAACTTGCTCCATTTCTTATGTGACTAAAACAAGGAAAGGTAAAATAAAGGCTAGTAATGAAAACACTAAGAAAAAGTTGGCTAGACACTGGCAAGTAACTTTCTTTCTTTATCCAGGGATGGGATCTTGCTATGTTGCCCAAACTGGAGGAGGACAGTAGCTATTCACAGGCATGATCATGGCTCATTTCAGCCTCAAATTATTGGGCTCTGGTGGTCCTTAAGCCTCCAGAGTAGCTGACCACAGGCGTGTGCTACTATGCCTGGTTCTTTTTTTTTTTTTCCCCCTTTCTTTCTTTTTTGGGTTAAGCTGATTTTTGGGTGTATGGGAAATAACCCAAACCATAAGAAAAGTAGATATTCCTTTTTCCCCTTGATTTGTGTTTTCTCTTACTTGCTCTCTTTCTTACATTTTGGTTATTTCTGTAGTCTTTGTGAGAATAGATGTATTTTGAAGTATAAATCACAATTTAATTTTATTAAATGATTATATTTGGCTGGATGTGGTGCCTCACACCTGTAATCCCAGCACTCTGGGAGGCCAAGGTGGGTAGATCATGAGGTCAAGAGATGGAGACCATCCTGGCCAACATGGTGAAACCTCGTCTCTACTAAAAATACAAATATTAGTTGGGCGTGGTGACGTGTGCCTGTAGTCCCAGCTACTTGGGAGGCTGAGGCAGAAGAATCACTTGAACCCAGGAGGTGGAGGTTGCAGTGAGCCGAGATCGCACCACTGCACTCCAACCTGGCGACAGAGCAAGACTTGGTCTCCAAAAAAAAAAAAAAAAAAAAAAAATACAAAGATTATATTTAAAACTTCTGATATAACATAAATTAACAATAGAGTTTAATGTAATTTTTGACATATTTTGAGCTGATTTTTCTGATTCACAATATCAGAGCTAGATATGAAGGAGGCCAATTACATGTCATTTCCTTGTGTATCTGGGAATTGTTGTTACTCTGCACTCTGAGGATAGAAGGGCACTTGTTGGGGGATCCAGGGACATGCTCAGCTGAAGAATGTTCTATCCCAGTGCAATGTGATGAATTATGCTATCCCAACATGGCAAGGTTCTGATGGCTTCTTTCTGCCACTCTATGACAGTTTAATTTCTGAATTATATTTTTGGGAATCACCTAAATTATTATTTATATACTCTCCTTAAAATATTGTTATATGAAAATCTCAAACAGATAGCATATTTCTTTTACATAATCATTTTTATATAATAATTTTCTTAGTGCACTATGTATAATTTTTACAGTTTTGGGGGAAACAAATTATGAGATTAGCTGAGATAGACTTACAGAAATATTGTGCTCATTGAAAAGTTGTATGATTGGTTCTTTACGGTTTCTATTAATATATACCTGCTAATCCACCATTCACTTATCCGCTGGAATTTGCTAGCAGATGAGCAACAGTAGATACCATAAGTATAAGAAAAATATGTGAAGAGAAACATTAGACACATAAAATTTCACCCATTTTTATGCTAATCTGAAAAAAAAGAATCCCTCATTCCTTTTCAGGACAAAGCACTTCTACCTAATTTATAAAACACTGGCATTTGAGAATCAATTTAAAAAGTCACTTAAATCACTACAATTCCAATTTGTGGCAATATTCACTAGTCAAAAGGAGGAAAATCTCACGATTCCAGACAACTTGGAAGCTTCCAAGTGTGGCAGATCATATAGATTCTATCTCCTAGCTGCTGCAAGAGCAAAATGTGAACTTCTGACTAGGCTAGAATTATTAACATGGATATGGGGCAAAAACACACACATCTAACTGAAACAGCAGCAAGTACAACCTTGGATAAGAGATACTACTTTATGTGTATATATACGTAAAGTTCACAGTGTAGTTATATATGTTGCAATCAATCACTTTTTCAATTTATGTATTGAAATTAAATATGTCAGGATTTTTTAAGTGTCCTATACATAAAGTAATACAATATGCTAAAATATTTTAAATTTATTTGCAGATTTTAGAAAGAAAGAATAATGAAATAGAAGAACTGAAAACTTTATACAGGAGTAAACAACATGAAACTGAAGAAACTGTTAGAAAGCTTGAAAAGAAAGGTGATGTTGTGTTGTTACATATATCCTTAATAATGTTTCCATTTTATTACTATTGATGTGGAGAATAAAATTTGATTTCTGACCTTTTATAGTATGAGATGGGAATGTTTATGTGGGCTGTCATCAATGGATAAATTTATGTAGGCTTCCATATGAATGGGCAAAAACTGTGTGTGTGTGTGTGTGTGTGTGTGTGTGTGTGTGTGTGTGTAGTGACAGTGATAGAGTAGTAGTGGTGGTTGGTTGGTTTAGTTACAGAGTTGGAGAAGTATGTTGCTTTCACTACCTCTTCTTAACTCTATCCTCATTGGGATAGAGCTGCCATAGAGAATTGAGGGCAGTCATGGAATTAGGACTTACTGGCTTTCTTTATGAAGTCAAAGGAAATTATTCTTTCTCTAGTAAAATTTATTCCATTAGGTGTCTACTTTTATGTCTAATAATATATGCTGGTGTTGTTATTGACAGAAAAAAATTTAAAAGTTTTTCCTATTTATACTTTTATTAAGAAGGCAAAGAAAGCATATAATCAAGTATTCAGTTGGCTCTGGACAGATGGAAAGTCTGGCATGAGGAGGTAACTGCTTGAGCTAACTCTCACCCTGGTTGACTATGATTATGGGTCAAAACATCTACATCAATAGATGGTCATCAGAGAGAGTGTTGAAAATATTGTTTCAAGAAAGGAACTTTTGTAAAATTTTGTGAAGTTTTAAAGTCTTGGTTAGTTGGAGAGAAGAGCTGCAGTACTGGTACGGGAATGCTGAAATTGGTAAATTGTATGAAGAAGGGTGTTTCTCAACTACTTAGCTAGAGTGGATATCCCATGCATTAAGAGATAGATTTTAAAGTATTAAGACAGTTGACTTGGGGCTAGATTCAGCATGACCTTGAATTTTAGGTTTAGAAGCTTGAACTTTGTCCTGTAGATGCTGGATGTAAAGAGCCAGGGAAGGGTTTTGAGATGGGAGTTTTAGGACCTCATGTTTTGGGAGGAGTAGCCTGGTAATGGAGGATGTGTTGAACAGACTAGTCTGTTAGGCAGAGGCAGAATGGATTGAGGGAGAGAGCATTCTACTTATTAGAAAACATAGGCTCTAATCCCAGCTCTTTTATCAGTGGCCGATATATGACAGCAAGTCATCTCTGGGCCTTGGTTTCCTCATTATAAAATGGTGAGGTTGGAAAAAATAATAAGTAAAGTCCCTGCCAACTCAAAGATGTTACGCTTCTGTGCTGCTGTAATTTTGCATGTTAAGGTGAGAAGGATCCAGAATATCTGAATGATGGCACTGGGAATAGTTAGAATGGAACCAAAGAAGAAATTTTGAAGAATGAATTATGATTTAGTGAATGAGAAGATCTAGACAATGAATAAGAGAAAAGGAGAAGGGAAGGTTTTCATTTAGGAGTTTTTGTATAGGACTTACTGCCTCTCCCCTAAATCACCAAACCTGAGTGTATCTGAGTGAATGATAATGCCCTTAACAACTTAGGATAGCAATTACATAGAGAAGTTAACCAATGAAATAAATAGTTTTTGATTCATTTCCACCCTTAAATGTTGGTAAACATAATTGTAAATTAGTTTAGGTTCTTTCTCCAAATACTATCAGTGGCTAGAAAAATATTTTAAATTTATTTCCAGGTTTTCTTCTTTGCCCTAATTCAAAACAGGCAATTCAAACATGCCTAAGGTTTAAAAATGACTAAGTTTTAAAAATAATGTTTCTAAAGCCATTTTCAATTGCAACCAGGTCTTAGTTTAATTTTGGAAGTTTAAAGTAAAACATATTGTAGATGGTGAAGACTCACATTAGGTTAACTTGGATTCATCTCCTCTCCTTATTTGTGGTGCAGTTGATGTATAAGAATGAAAACAATTTTTAGGGAAATGTTTACAAAAATTTTTGCCATCTCTAAGTAAATGAATAAAAACACTTTTAGTAAACTATGATAATATTATATTCAATTAAAAATGGAGCTGAATTCATTTTACTATCCAGAAGACATGAATATGTTAAACAAAGTTTTACTTAAATCAGTGACTGTTTAAATAATTTTAAATAATAAAACAGTGAAGATAGAAACATAAATGATTTATAAGACAAATATTTTATATAATTTAAAACCGATTTCATGTTAGTAACATAAACCTCGAAAACGATTTAAAAGTATCTAGCAGCAATAATGTATTGAAATTAGGGGTTCTTTATTTATTCATTCAGCATGCGTCTTTTTGAGCACTTGCCTATGTGGCACTGTTATGCCCTGTGGATAACAAGCTGAAATCTCTTTCTCCTCTGTGAACATAGTCTCATTAAAGAGGAAACAGACAAGTAAATCATTATAATGTTAATAAGTGATTTAACTGAGAAATACTTGAGGTTTCACGGGAATAAAGAGGAATTTCTGTCCTTCAAGGAGAGGAATTTGGTTGGTAACTTCTTTATGAAAAATCATAAAGAAGATATGATTTTTCAGTTGAGATTCTAAGGATAAGTAGTTTTCTTTTTCTTTTTGAAAAATTTATTTATTATACTTTAAGTACTGGGGTACGTGTGCAGATCATGCAGGTTTATTACATGGGTATACATGTGCCAGTGGTGGTTTGCTGCATCAATCGACCTGTCATCTACATTAGCTATTTCTCCTAATGTTGTCCTTCTCCAATCCCCTTGCTATTCCTCCCCTAGCCTCTCTGCTATTCCTCCACTAGTCTTCCATTCCCTAGGCCCTGGTGTGTGATGTTCCCCTCCCTGTGTCCGTGTGTGTTCTCATTGTTCAACACCCACTTATGAGTGAGAACATGCAGTGTTTGGTTTTCTGTTCTGGTGTCAGTTTGCTGAGAATGATGGTTTCCGATTTCATCCATGTCCCTGCAAAGGACATATAATTCATCCTTTTTTATGGCTGCATAGTATTCCATGGTGTATATGGAGTTTTTCAATAAGGGAGGGAAAAGTATTCTAGGTAGATGAATGATCATATTTAGGCAGTGATATAAGAAAGAATATGAACTAAGGAGTCTGCAGATAGGTTGGTGTGTTTACAATACTGGTTTAAAACATGCAAGTGGGAAGAGTTATGATCAGGATCTTGAGGAACTGTTGTCCATGTCAGGGGCTTTGACTTTTATTATCTTTTGGATGAGGAGAGCTGTAGAATGTTTGTAAGCCTGGGAGTAACTACCAGATTTGCACCAGTGAAAGCCCTCTTTATTTATTTAAATTTTTAAAATTTCAATAGCTTTGAGGGTACAAGTCATTTTTGGTTACATGGATTAATTGTACTGTGGTGAAGTCTGAGACTTCAGTGTGCCCATCACCCGAGTGGTGTACATTGTATCCAATATGTAGTTTTATCCCACACCCCCTTTTCCACCCCCTGCTTCTGAATCCTGAATCTCCAAAGTCCATTATACCATTCTGTATGCCTTTGCATACCCATAGCTCATCTCCCACTTGTAAGTGAAAACATACGGTATTTGTTTTGCACTCTTGAGTTACTTCACTTGGAATAATGGTGGAAGGTTTCCTCAAAGCAACAGAGGACTCCTTGGAGGGGAATGATGCTTGAGGCCAATACACTGTTAAAATTGTCTAGGGACCCAGTAATGATGAATTTAACTAAGGCTGTCTGTGGTGGTAGAAATCGAGAAAAAGAGCAAGGAATAAAAGATATTTTAGAAGACAGCATTGAGAAGATTTGGTGAAAAATTGAATTATCTATTAACTGAATTTTAAATCATTTAACTCTATGTATCTAGAATTGGTTTAACTATGTTTTCATCATTTTTGACAGTTCAGACACTGATACGTGACTGTCAAGTTATCAGAGAGACTAAAGAAGACCAGATTACAGAGCTAAAAAAGATATGTGAACAAAGTACAGAATCTCTAAATAATGACTGGGAAAAAAAGGTAAGCTGCATAAAACAGTAATGGAAAATATAAAAGTTTGTGCTTCGAAGTAACATATTAATTATAAAAATAATAGATGTCACAAAATATACAGAAAAGTATAAAATAACTAAAATTCTAGGCTTTTTAGAAATAGCTAAAACAGACAAGTAAATCATTCACTTTTGGTGAATGATTTCACGTTTTGGTATATTTTCTTCTGGAGTCTTATGGTCTATAAACTAGTTTTTATTTAGAAAACATTATTTTGACTAGTTCTTGAATTAATGTTCTGGATTTCTTATGGCCAACAGATTTTAAGAAAAATTAGTTAAATAACACTAAAACAATTTTTGGAAATTAATCCATTTTAACTTTGTATTTGGACCACTGGAGCATTTGTTTCCTGAAATTTTAGATAATATAATGTGAACTAGAATTTATTGTATAAACTTATTTTATTTTTAATTGAAATGTAATAATTTTACATATTTTTAGGGTACAGTGTTATATTTCAATGCATAGATACATTACATACTGATAAAGTCAGAGTAATTAGCATTTCTATCACCTCAAACATTTATCAGTTCTTTTTGGTGAGGACATTCAAATTCCTGTTTTCTAACTTTTTGAACTATGTAATACATTATTATTAACTATAATCACTCTACAGTGCACTAGAAAACCGTAATTTATTTCTCCTATATTACTGTATTAGTCCATTTCAAACTGTTATAAAGAACTGCCAGAGACTGGGTAATTTCTAAAGGAAAGAGGTTTAATTGACTCACAGTTCGGCATGGCTGGGGAGGCCTCAAGAAACTTAGTTACGGTTGAAGGTGAAGGGGAAGCAAGCCACTTTCTTCACAAGGCCGCAGGAAGAAGAATGAGCACAGGAGGAACTATCACTTATAAAACCATCAGATCTCATGAGAGCTCACTCAGAATCATGAGAACAGCATGGGGGAACCCACCCCAGGATTCAGTTACTTCCACCTGGTCTCTCTTTGACACATAGGGATTATGGGGATTACAATTCAAACCCTATCAATAACTGTAACATTGTACCTGCTCTTTAACTTCTATCTGCCTTCCTCCCTCTCCTCCCCTGCCCCTTCCAATCTCTATCTGTTTCCTACTTCTATGAGCTCAATTTTAAAAATTCCATGAGTGTGACTGTGTATTTGTGTTTTTGTTCCCAGTTCATTCCACTTAACACAGTATCCTTCTAAGATCATCTTTGTGGTTGCAAATGGCAGGATTTCATTCTTTGTTATGGCTGAATAGTATTCTTGTGTGTGTGTCACATTTTCTTCATTCATCCCTTGGTGGACACTTATGTTGATTCCATATCTTGACTATTGTGAATAGTGCTGCAGTAAACATGGGAATACAAATATCTCTGACATATTGATTTTATTTTATTCGGATTTGTATCTAGTAGGGGGATTGCTGGATCATATGGTAGTTCTATTTTTAATTTTTTGAGAACCACACTGTTTTCCACAATGGCTGTACTAATTTGTATTCCCCTCTAACAGTATATAAGCGTTCTCTTTTCTCTTCATCCTCGCCAACACTTGCTGTCTTTTGACTTTTTAATAATAATAATTCTAACTACAGTGAGATGATATCTCATTGTAAGTTTGATTTGCCTTTCCCTAATGATTAGTGAGGTTTAGCATTTTTTTGTATACCTTTTGGCCATTTCTATGTCTTCTTTTGAGAAATGTCTATTTAGATCCTTGACCTGAATAAGTCATTAGGTTATTTTTTAATCATTAGAATATTTGATTTTTGCTATTGAGTTGTTTGAGTTTCTTACATATTTTGGATATAAACCCCATATCAAATGTATAGTTGCAAATATATTTTCCCATTCTATACGTTGCCTTTTTGCTCTGTTGATATGTTTTTTTTCTGTGCAGAAGCTTTTTAGTTTGATGTAATCCCATTTGTCTTTGACTTCCTGGGCTCAGGTGATCCTCCTGCCTTAGTCTCCTGAGTAGCTTGCACTGCAGGTATGCATTACCATATCTGGCTAATTTAAAACATTTTTTTTTTAGAGATGGGATCTCACTGTGTTGCCCAGGCTCATCTTGAACTCCTGACCTCAGGTGATCCTCCCGCCTCGGCCTGCCAATAGTGCCGAGACTACAGGCATCAGGCACCATGCCTGGCTCATTCTTCCTGCTTAGGATTGTTTTAGCTATTCAGGCTCTTTTTTGGTTCCATATGAATCTTAGAATTATTTTTTCTAGTTCTGTAAAAAATGACATTGGTAATTTGATAGGATACTGTTGAATCTATAGATTGCTTTGGGCAGTAGAGCCATTTTAATGATATTAATTCTTTCAATCCATGAGCATGGAATGTTTTTCCATTTGTGTGTGTATGTGTGTCATCTCTGATTTCTTTCAACAGTGTTTTGTAGTTCTCCTCGTAAAGATATTTCACTTCCTTGAAGGTTAGATGTCTCCTTAGGCATTTTATTTTTTGTGTGTGGCTATTTTAAATTGGATTGCATTCTGGATTTGGTTCTCAGCTTGAATGTTATTGGTGTATAGAAATTTGTATGTTAATTTTGTGTTCTGAAACTTTACTGAAGTCGTTTATCAGGTTTAGGAGCCTTTTGTCAGAGTATTTAGGATTTTCTGCCTATAAAATCATATTGTCAGCAAAGAGAGATAATTTGACTTCTTTTCTATTTGAATGCTTTTTATTTCTTTCTCTTTCATAATTGCTCTGGCTAGGACTTCAAGTACTACATTGAACAATGCAGACAGTGAGACGATATTCCTAATTAGTAGTAATATTATAACATTTCTGTTTTCTTATTTCAGACTAATGCTAATGTTGGTTACTTGTATTATCTGTCTGGTTTACTTACCATTTCTACCTGAGGCAGATAGTTCCTTTTAGTATTTGTTCATCCATTAACATTTTCAATTCAGGAAACTAAAAAAAAATTAAATGTTTCTTGATCCTGCTTTTTATATGATATCTTTACCTTGAATGTTTATTTATTTATTTTTTTAAATATCTTTTGGTGTTCAAGTCACCATATATATAAATAGAGAAATATATGAAACATTTTTTTCCCTAAATTACGAAATAGTCGATTTCATAGTAAGAGAGTTAACTCTTGATTTCCTGATGTAGCTTCACAATGCTGTAGCAGAAATGGAACAGGAAAAGTTTGATCTTCAAAAGCAACACACTGAAAACATTCAAGAATTGCTTGAGGATACAAATGTGCGCCTGAATAAAATGGAGAGTGAATACATGGCACAAACACAGTCCACAGTGAGTCTTTAAACCTTTTCTTGACATTTTAGAACCTGTCTTCTTAATGTCCATGTCCTCATGCTTCCCTGATGTGCACAGTATGGAAAGAAGTGTGTTATAGAATAAAAAAAAAAAGATTTCACCTTCCTACTCCATACGGATTTATGTGTGGCAGTGGATAGACCCTTAAAGTTAGTGAGGAATTTGACTCTAGAGTGTTTGATGCTGCTTTTTATTTATTATTTTTTCACCCTCAGAAGACTTGATAAGTCTTTCTTCTTGTTTTTTTTTTTTTTTTTTTTTTTTCCATTGACTTTCAGTTTAGAGATAATCTCTTCTTTTTTCTTTTTTTTCCTTTGAGACAGGGTTTTGCTCTGTTGCCCAGGCTGAAGTGCAGTGACTTGATCTTGGCTCGCTGCAACCTCTGCCTCCCAGGCTCAAACAATTCTTGTGCCTCAGCCTCCCAAGTAGCTGGTACTACAGGTACATGCCACCACATCTGGTTAATTTTTATATTTTTAGTAGAGACAGGGTTTCGCCATGTTGGCCAGGCTGGGCTTGAACTCCTGGGCTCAAGCGATGTGTCCACTTTGGCCTTGCAAAGTGCTGGGATTAGAGTCATGAGCATCCATGCCCGGCCATTTATTTTCTACCTTTTTTGTTTGTTTGTTTCATTCTTTTTAATGGAATACTTGATTGTTTTTCTGAAAATAATGCACTTGTGAAGGAAATCAAATAGGGAGATTGGAGTAGTGTAACCACTCTGACAAATTTTCTTAATAGATCATATGTTGACTCAGGAACCAGACATAGACATCACATGGTAAGCCCAAAACGTTCCTTACTGAAATAATTCTGAAGGAGGTCACCACAATCAGGCTATACAGCAGAGAGACCCATGACACTGGTCAGGGTAAGATAGAGGATACCCCAAAGAGACTCTTCATTGAATACATGGCTGTGGAGTCCAGGTCTGAGGAAGTGACTTTCTTCAGCTCTTTAGGATCCTGCCTTATATCCTAAGATCCATAAGCCTGGAACAGTTCTGCTGGAAGGCTACTCTGCACGTGGATCAGAGCTCCTCACGTCCACGGCTAGTGTATCTCATCAGTCTTTTGACTGATACAAATGGTCCTCTACTTAATGAAGGTTTGACTTCTAATTTTTTGACTTTATGATGGTGTAAAAGTAAGATGCATTCAGTAGAATATCAGATGCTCCACAATTTACTCTGGGGTTATGTCCCAAAATGGTTGCATGGGTACTGAAAATGTGGTTTCTACTGAATACATACTGCTTTTGCACTGTCATAAAGTCAAAAAATTATGTAAGTCAAGCCATTATAAGTTGGGGACCATCTGTACAGTCATTCTGTTCTTCATGTTCAATACAGCATTCAGTAAGTTACATAAAGCACCCTATTCTTCATTATAAAATAGGCTTTGTGCTGGATGATTTTGCCCACCTGTATGCTAATGTAGGTGTTCTGAGCACATTTAAGGTAGACCAGGCTAAACTATGATGTTTGGTAGGTTAGGTGTATTTAATGCCTTTTTAACTTAATAATATTTGAAACTTAATGATAGATTTATTGGGATATAATCTCATTATAAGTCAAAGAGCATCTGTATGTAATAGGGCCTCATAGAATGGTCAAGTGTTACATCCCAGGCATGAACTCTGTCCTCATTACAGTTAACAACCTCCCCAGGCCAGCCTGGCTTGGTCCAAGTACTTTCTTGAATTTAAAGCTGTGGAATTCAAACAAGAGTCAGTTACCCAGGCATATCACACCTATATCTTAGAGTGTGTTATCTTACATTCTTAGACTAGTACTCTGGCCTACCTCACATTGAAAAACAAATGAGAAGTGGTATGCACAGTTGTTTGGAACCGGGCTTTAGGGTCAGACACTTGTGGATTCAAATCCCAACTCCTTAATAGCTTGGGTGTTGTGTAAGCTCTTTAGATGTTAATTGTTCTCACTTGTGGAATAGAATAACAGTAGTACAATATAATGTAAGTTGTTGGAAGTGTTATATTAATATAAATTAAGTTACACAATAAGTACTCAGATCATTGTAAATATTATGTTAAAAATGGTAACATATAAGAATGACAATCTAGAGACATACAAACAGAAAAAGAAGGACTCAGTTTAAGAAGTTCCCAGCAATTTGGGAGGCTGAGATGGTCAGATTGATTGAACTCAGGAGTTCAAGACCATCTACGTTAACATGGTGAGACCACGTCTCTTCAAAAAAACCCAGATTAGCTGGGATGTGTCTGTAGTCCCAGTTACTTGAGAGGCTGAGGCAGGAGGGATCACTTGAGCCCAGGAGGTCAAGGCTGCAGTGAGGTGTGATTGTGCCACTCCATACCAGCCTGGGCAATGGAGTAACAGAAGAAAAAATTCACACATTTGTTGGATGAAGAGTTGAATACATTCCCTTCCATGGAAATGATAGGAATAGGGTAAAGAAAAAGGCATAAGCCCGGATGGACAAAGAGAATGGGAGAGCAATACAATTTTTGGAGTTGGAAAGGCAATGGATTTGTTGAAATTCATCTAGCAGGCTCAGGAAAGCATAACCCTAAATCAACAGTGAAGAAATCTGGGAAGCAAGCCAAATTACACCATGGGACCTCCAGAGACTCCAGGCCTCCCTGGAAAAGGGATTATAAGTGGTTCTTCAACACTAAATTGCTGGAAGGTCTATTTAAGAAGCAGCTAGATGTTTAATTGGAGTGCTGGGTACAAGGGGGTTTATTATACTCTTCCTTCTAATTTTGTAGATATTTGAAGTATCTTATAATACAACTTTGTAAAAATAATAAAATAGCAACAACAAAAAAGAGACCAAATCTTTGTATCTTCTCCACTATTTTGTGAAGCATGGGATTGTCTATAACTCAGCAGAAGACATTAGGTTATCTTCTGGAGAGAATACAACAGTCTCTGGATTGGGAGGCTTTGAGGCACAGTTGAGGCTTTTACCATGGTAACTGGCCAAGTGTGGTAGACAGATCCCTGGGAGTCCTTGAGGCTCTAGAATCCTTTGAGTGTCCAAATTGTAAACCACCACCATCCTCTCCCCATTCCCCTACCCCAAAGAAAAAACAACAAAAAATTAAGTCACTAATCGGGGAAGAAGTACTAAGATACCTTTAGGTTTCTTTCTCTCAATATCCATTGCCAGAAGACACTGGAACCACATCTATGAATAAAAAATAAACATTAGAAAAACACATGACCCCACTTGGTTTTCAAGTATGGAGGAGATAAGCGGTTCTGAACATCATCTCTTTGATTTTTATGTATGTAAATATAACCATAGTGTCTCTAGTTATGGACTTTTTGGCAGCATTTTGAGCCCTTTAAATTTGAGTTCTTTTCTTTAGTTTTGAACAGTATATTTACAGTCACTATTTCTTTGAAAAGATCTATCCCTTCTACCTCTTATGTCTTATGCTATGTTTTTTATCTCTTTGTATTTTCTTCGTATTCTTTATTTCTATGATAGTTTCTCGTTCCGATCTGACTCTCATCAGTTAATTCTTTGGTATAGTTACTCCTGCTTAAGGATCTATTATTTTTTAATTTTAGTTATTATTTTTTATAGCTAGTATTTTGGCTTTTTATTTTATTGATTGATTGGTTGATTGAGATGGAGTTTCACTCTGTTGCTCAGGCTGTAGTGCAGTGGTATGATCTCAGCTCACTGCAACCTCTACTTCCTGGGTTCAAGCAGTTCTCTGTCTCAGTCGTCTGAGTAGATGGGATTACACGTGCATGCCACCATGCCCAGATGATTTTTGTATTTTTAGTAGAGATGGGGTTTCACCATGTTGGCCAGGCTGGTCTCAAACTCCTGACCTCAGGTGATCTGCCCGCCTCAGGTCTGCCCACCTCAGCCTCCCAAAGTGCTGGGATTACAGATGTGAGCCACTGTGCCTGGCCTCATTTGACTCTTTATTGATTAAGCTTATTTAAAATTCTTATTTCATCTGTTCTCATAATTTATCTCCAGAATATTATATGTCATAGTGTGCCTTGTATTATGAATAATATACATGATTATATATGTGAATACTGCTGACTTTCTTTCCTAGTGTTTTTTTGCAGGTATCTAGGTATTTTGGACTGTGAGCCCATGTCTTTTGGGTTTAAAAGTTACTCTTAGGCATATTGGGGAAAACCTGGGAAACCAGGTCCTTGTATTCATCAATTAGAGTCTGCTCAAGTAGCAAGGATGGGGTGAGCCTCAGGGAGAGATCTCCACAATGCACAGGACCACTGTTGAACTCACCTTCACAACTTTAATTGTAATACATCAGCTGATATGATTTGGAGGGAGAGATGGTCTTTTGATGAAGGAAGTTCTTATTTTAACTTAGTCAAATGTATAAGTCTTCTATAATTAGTACTTTTTTTGACTGGGCGTGCTGGCTTATGCATGTGACCCCAATATTTTGGGAGGCCGAGCGAGGTAGGTGAATCACCTGAGCTCAGGAATTTAAGATCAGCCTGGCCAACATGGAGAAACCCCATCTATACTGAAAATACAAAAATTAGCGAAGCATGGTGATGCATGCCTATAATCCCAGCTAGTCAAGGGGCTGAGGCAGGAGAATGGCTTGAATGTGGGAGGCAGCGGTTGCCATGAACTGAGATCATGCCAGTGCACTCCAGCCTGGGCGATAGAGCAAGACTCTATCTCAAAAAAAAAAAAAAAATAGTGCTTTTTATGTCTTGTTAAGCAAATCTGTCTCTATTGTAAGTGCAGGAAGGTTCACCTATATATTCTACAAAAAGCTTGTAAGTTTTGCCTTTAACCTTGAGGCCTGAATCCTTCTGGAGTTAGTTTCTGTGACTAATACAAGATAGGGGTTTAATTTTGCTTTTTTCTATGTGGATAACTTTCTTTCCAGCTTTACTTTAGAGTAATTCCTCCTTCCTTTATTGATCTGTCATGCCCACTATTATATATTGAACTTCTTCCATATATGTGAACTCTGGGTAATTTCTCTGGCTCTGCAGTGGTTATACTGTCATCACTATTAGAGCTTCGTAATTACTCTTGATGTCTGATAAGGAAATCTTTCTTCCTTTCTCATCAGAAGAGTCTTGGTCACTTTGGGCCTATTCCTTTTACAAATAAAATCAGCTCTCTCAATCTGTGGGTTCCCCATTTGTGATTCAACCAAATACAGATAAAAATATTCAAAAACATTTTAAAAAACAATAAAATGATACAACAGAAATAATACAAATAAAAATACTGCGTAACAGCTTTCTTTCATTGTGTTCATTTTTTTTGCAGGTATCTAGGTTTAGTGGAACTACAGCTATTTATATAGCATTTATATTATATCAGGCATATTGTAGGTAATCTGGTTATGATTTAAAATACACAGCAGGATATGTGTAGGGCATATGCAAATACTATGCCGTTTGACATAAGGGACTTGAGCATCTCTGGATTTTGGTATTGTAGGGGGTCCTGCAATTAGTTTCCCTCAGATACCAAGGGACAATCGTACATTTAGAATCAACATACCAAGTTGATAAAGAAAACAGAACTCTGAGGTTTTTAGGGCATCTTTTGTAATATTTATTCCTGAGTCTCAAACTTTTGTTTATAAAGTTTTATATTTCTATTGTATAAAAGATTCAGGAATAAATGTGTGTTAGAAATTTCAGCCCTTTATGTGTATGTAGCAAATATTTTATAATTTATTGTACATTGACTAGAACTTACAGAAAAATGTTAAATAGTGGTCACAAAAGTGGTTTCAAAATTAAAGTTTTTGTTATTACAAAAGATATACAGGCTCACTATTGAAACTTTAGAAAAGAGATGATGAAAAAGAAAAAATTAATATCTACATATTAAAATTACTTTCTTATTGAACGTATATGTGAGTGTCTTCTACACTTCTACACTATACTTCTACACTTCTTCTACATTTTCAAACCAAGGCTGTTTTTAATTAAAACAGGCTAGGTGCTGTGGCTTATGCCTGTAATCCAGCACTTTGGGAAGCTGAAGTGGGCAGATCACATGAGGTCAGGAGTTCGAGAGCAGCCTGGCCAACATGATAAAATCCTCTCTACTCAAAATGCAAAAATTAGCTGGTCATGGTAGTGTGTGCCTGTAAATCCAGCTACTCAGGAGGCTGAGGCAAGAGAATCGCTTGAACCCAGGAGGCAGAGATTGCAGTGACCTGAGATCATGCACTCCAGCCTGAGCAACAGAGCGAGACTGCATCTCAAAAAAATAAAAATAAAAAAATAAAAACAAACCGAAAGTTGGCCAATTTGTTAGATGTGTTGATTTCCTAGGGCTGCTGTGGCACATGACCACAAACATAGTGGCTTAGAGCAACAGAAGTTTATTGTCTCACAGTTTGAAGGCCTGAAGTATGAAAGCAAGGCGCCAGTGGGAACCTTTTTTGAAGGTTCTGGAAGAAGAAAATTCTTCTAGTCTCTGGAAGGCTCTTTCTTGAAGGTTCTGGAAGAAGAAAATTCTTCTAGTCTCTGGAGCTTCTGGTGACTGCGGGTGGTCCTCGGCATTTTCTGGCTTAGAGCTGCAGCGTGGCAGTCCTGCTTTGTCAACATTTTCATCTTCCTTGTGTATTTCTGTGTCTCAGTGTCTTCTCATGCTCATGACCTTCTCATAATGACAGAAGTTGTTGGGTTTAGGGCCCACCCTAATCCAGTATGATCTGATTTTAACTGGCTTACATCTGCAAAGACACTATTTCCAACCAAATAAGGCCATAGTCATAGGTAGGACGGATTGGGCTTCAACATATCTTTTTGGAGGACACAATTAAACTTAAAACAATAGGTAAAAAAAAAATGAGATTTCCTTTTTGTTTTAATTGTGTTATCACTTATAAATTAAAATATTGAAAATTAAATCACTGGATTTAAAAAGGAGAAAAACTTAATATGCACATGCAAGGTTCTTGTAGATGATCACGTTTTCAATTTTGTTTAGGTTGCTCAGAGTCAAATTTGGGACCTATTTTTAGTAATTAAACACACTAGTCTGATGTATGCTTTCTTTGGGGGCTATATTTAAAAAAACTTAACCTCTGGCTTAGAAGGCAGCTGGATTCTCATATCTGTCTTTGCATTTATTATGTTGTGTTATCACGTGCCACCTAGCCTCTGGAAACCTCCGTTGTATACTTGTGAGAAAATGATAGTGAAATGGGCAGTTTATGTCTTAGTATAATTACAGAAATAGTTTTGACCTTGTGGATCTACTAAAAGAGTCTTGTGGAAGCTCAGGAGTTTGTTGACCATACTTTGAGAACTGCTGCTCTAAGCCAATGGCTTTCATTTAATTTTTGACCATAACTGCCAGTAAGAAAGAAATTTTATAAATTATGCCCAGAACATACACAAGTACATATTATGAACACACATCTGTCTCCATATTTATAACTCAAACAAATGTTTCATTTTTACTTTTGGCCATTTACTCTAATATATTCTGTTCTTTTTATTTTGTTTAATTTCATTTAAAAATTGCTGGGTTGTGATTTACAACTTGATTTCACATGGGTTGAGACCCACAATTTGAAAATCACTGCTTTAGGGAGTATGTAAGAGTATAATTTCTGTATTCATAGTAAGCTTTTCAAAGTGGTAATACCAGTTTATGTTACTGCTCAAAAAGAGTATGAATTGTCTTCACATCCTTGCAAAGACTTGGACTTAACAAATTTTAAAGTATTTTAGCCAGGCATGGTGGCTCACACCTGTAATCCTAGCACTTTGGGAGGCCAAGGCAGGTGGATCACTTGAGCCCAGGAGTTTGACACCACCCTGAGCAACACAGCAAGACATCATCTCCACAAAAAATACAAAAATTAACCGGGCATGGTAGCACACACTTGTAGTCCCAGCTGCTTGTGGGGCCGAGGTAGGAGGATTACTTGAGCCCAGGAAGCCAAAGCTGCAAAGAGCCATGATCATACCACTGCACTCCAGCCTGGGTGACAGAGTGTAACCTGGTTTCAAAAAAATTTTTTTTGTTTCTAATTTGAAAAATGTATTATTTTAATTTTCATTTCTCTTTTGGCTCTTATGTTTCTTGGCCTTTTAAAATTGCCGATTAATCCCCTTTGTCTATTTTTAAATTCTGTTATTCTTTTCCTTGATTTATGGGAACATTTAATATATTTAGGATACAAATAAATCGTCAGATCCTTTTTCCTCATTCTTTTTTTACTGAATAGGCATAACATGAAATTTACCATTTTAATACTTTTAAGTATATGGTTCAATGGCATTATGTACATTTACATTGTGGTACAACAATCGCTACTATTTTTTCATCTTTCCTAATACTCTGTACCCGGTAAACAGTAACTCTCCATTTGCCCTCTTCATTCAGCTCCTCACAACCACCTTTCTACTTTTAGTCTCTTACAAATTTGACCATTCTAGGAATCTCATATAAGTGGAATAATGCCGTATTTATCCTTTAGTGACTGACGTATTTCACTTCGCATAATGTCATTATGGTCCATTAATGTTGTGGCGTGTGTCAAAGTTTCTTTTTAAAGGCTGAATAATATTCCCCTCTATGCGTACGTGTGTGTCCATGCATTGGTGGATGGACACTCGAGTTGCTTCTACCTTTTAGCTACTGTGAATAATGCTGGCATGAACATGGGTGTACAGATAGCTCTTTGATATTTAAAGCCATGGACAAAAACCAAATTTAAATCTAAAATACATTTTCATTATTTCAACGTTTAAATTCCCAAAAGTTAATATATTTAATAAATAAATAATATTAAAATGGAAATTTGTAAAGTATATTTCTTTGAGGTTTATTGCATGGGTATATTTTATTTATTAAATAATATTGAGAGAAGTATCATTCATAATGGAATTTTTAATTTTTATAAGTTTGGGATAAAAAGAAAAGTCATGCTTTAGAGCCGAGAGGTACCTGTCACAGAAGCTTCATTCTTTTTAATGAAAGTTGAATTTTAAAAATTAGCATTCAAACTTTGTCATAGGTAATACTAGTAAATATAGAGAAAAATGGACAGAGTCTGTCAGCAGGATTGAATTTAAGAATTGTCGAAACTAGACAGGTCTTGCTGAGCAGCTCCTGATTTAATAATTAAACAAGGTAGAGTTCAAGGCCTGGCTTAAGATGAAAGACGAGACTGTCACTGAGAATCAGTTTCTCTGTTTTGTTGTGCTTTCAGGCTTCTTTCTTTTTTGTTGAGTCTTGTTGTCTTACTGCCATTTATTGTAAGCAGACACTTATATAGATTATGAAACTTACGTATTTTGGTGTTGGCAGGAATTTTCTTATGAGAAACTCATAGTGAAAGTATGCAAACAATAGATTTTTAAAACAAATATTAAAACAAAAATATAAAAATTATAGCTTCATTGCTAGATGCTTGGGAAGATGAAGGCTGTAAAATGATAGGGCTCTATTGACATTAGGGTTTAGACATACTGAAAGTCTGTGGGTTATTGAGATTCTAGGCTTTCTTATTGGCGTTCTTAACATTTTTTGTACCATGGACCCTGCTGGGAATCTGGTGAAGTCTCTATAGTCCTTCTTAGAATAATGTTTTAAAAATCAAATAAAAGGTTACAAAGAAAAATTATATTGTTTCAGTTGTTAAAATATTAGTAAATCAAAACTGTGATAAAGTAATACATATGCTTGTACATTAATGCAGTAAATATCAAGATCTAGCAGTAGGCATGGTAGTAATTTCTGAATACCAATGAGGGCAAACAATATTCAGTGACTGCTCAATAATGTAATGAACTATAAAAATATCCGTGATTTCTGTTTGTTCCAGATATTGTTAATGCTACCTTTGTCTGATACTGCATTCACAATTGAAGGGAAATGTTAAATTTCAGTTAGGGTGGTGAAAATGAAAATGAACTTTAAAGAAAAAATTCTAATTCAGCCACAGTCTGAATTCCGTTCATGATGCTCTGTGGTAGGTTAAGGTAGGTTAAGATCCTTTACCTTAAGGAGTGTCAAAAGTCTTAGACATAGTAGTGACATATGATAATTCGTAGAACTATTCATGGACTCACTTAGATAGCTAGAATTTGACTTCATAGTTTCTATCACCATTTTTTCTCCCGATCTCACAATGATTATAATGGAGAAATCCCAAAATAGCACCAATTCATTGTGTTGAATAAAATGACCATTTAAAAATAGACACATTTTCTGAGCAGTTTTAGATTTATAGAAAATTTAAGAAGATAGTACAAAGAATTCACATATAACCTGAACTCAGTTTCTCCTATTTTTAACATTTTATGTTATCTTGGTACACATTTCACAATAAATGAATCAATATTGATACACTGTTAGCTAAAGTCTTTAGTTTATTCAGATTTCCTTAGTTTCTGTTTCTTCAGAAACCTAATGTTCTGTTTCTTTTCCAGGATCTCATCTAGGATACCACATGAAGTTTAGTTGTTATGCCTCCTTACTCTTCTTTTGGTTGTGATAATTTCTTAGTCTGCCTTGTTTTTATCACTGTGATTGAGGAGTATTGATTGGGTCAGACATATTGTAAAATACTCATCTAGTAGTATCTGTCTGATGGTTTCCTCATGATTGGACTGGGCTTATGGGTTTAGGCAGGAAGATCCTCAGAGATAAAATGCTCTTCTCATCACATTATATCTATCACAAATACATATTATTATTATTGTAGCAGTTTATTTTTTTGAGACAGTCTTGCTCTGTTGCCCACGTTGGAGGGCAGTTGCGTGATCTCAGCTCATTGTGACCTCTGCCTCCTGTGTTCAGGTGATTCTCCTGCTTCAGCCTCCCCAGTAGCTAGGATTACAGGTGTGTGCCACCACGTGCTGCTAATTTTTGTAGTTTTTAGTAGAGACAGGATTTTGTCATATTGGCCAGGCTGATCTTGAATTCCTGACCTCAGGTGATCTGCCTTTCTAGGCCTCCCAAAGTGCTGGGATTATAGGCGTGAGCTACCATGCCTGGCTAGCTTAAAATTTTTTTTCCCCATAAATTAGCATTTAAATTCTGCTTTATTTGCTACTTAGGTCAAACATAATGTTTTTTCTTGTTCGACAAAAATTTTAATTTTCTACAATACTTATCTTGGTAGTGGATATATTTTTTGTTTCGCAATGTATATTCATTATATAATAATTCTAAAATCATTTTCTCCTTGTTCTTTTGAATTTGGGGGACTAGCAATATAGATATTAGTTTTAATGAAAATTACAATTACTTTATTTATTTTTTTACCAAGCCATTCACTGTGAAAAGTAGCTCTTTCAATCAGTTGAATTGGTCAATTGAATATTCATATGGAAAAAATTCATCCTGAACCTTTACATCATTTAATAAACCAATTTTAGGAACATCTTAGAATTGAATGTCTAAGTAAAATAATAAAACTTATAGAAGAAATCTTAGAATGTCTTCATGGCTTGGACTAGTCAAAGATTTCTTTCTTTTTTTTTTTTTTTTTGAGCTGGAATCTCTCTCTGTCACCCAGGCTGGAGTGCAGTGGTGGGATCTCAGCTCACTGCAACCTCTGTCTCCAGCGTTCAAGCAATTCTCCTGCCTCAGCCTCCTGAGTAGCTGGGACTACAGGTACGCACCACGATGCCCAGCTAATTTTTGTATTTTTAAAGGAGATGGCATATCACCATATTAGCCAGGATGGTTTCAATCTCCTCACCTCATGATCCGCTCACCTCGGCCTCCCAAAGTGCTGGGATTACAGGTGTGAGCCATTGTGCCCTGCCCAAAGATTTCTTAAAAGGGAAATTAAATGTTAACTTTGAAGAAAAATGCTAATAAATTAGAATATATTAAAATTAATACCTTTTGTTCACCAAAGGTATCATTAAGAAAGGGAAAAGGGGCTGGGCATGGTGACTTAGCCTGTAATCCTAGCATTTTGGAAGGCCAAGGCGGGTGAATCACTTGAGACTAGAAGTTTGAGACCAGCCTGGCCAACATGGCAAAACCCTGTTTCTACTAAAAATACAAGAATTAGCCGAATGTGGTTGGTGCATGCTCCCAGCTACTTGGGAGGCTGAGGCGTGAGAATCTCTTGAACTGGTAGGTGGAGGCTGCAGTGAGCTGAGATAGCTCCACTGCACTCTAGCCTGGGCAACAGAGCCAGATTCTGTCCCTCACCCTCTACCCCCGCACCCCAGAAAAAGAAGTAAAAATGAAAGGGAAAAGTCAATTCAGAATAGAAGAAGATATTTGCAATTCCTTTATTCAATAAGGGTCTTGCATTTTAAATACAGAAAGCCTTTCTAAAACTCAACAAGAAAAACAATTCAATAAAAAAGAGCAATATACTTGAATAGGCAGCACATAAAAGAATATATGCAGATGATTAATAAACACTTAAAAAGGTACTCAGATCATTAATAGTCAGGGAAATATAGTTCAATCAGTTCAGTATCGCTATATACTTACAAAAAGGGCTAAATTTAACAAAAACCAACAAAATCACAATACCAAGTTTTGACAAACATGCAGAATAGTCTGAAGTCACATATACTGTTGTAAGGAGTTCAAATTGTTATATCTGGTTTGAAAAGTTCTTTGATGATAACTACTGAGGCTTGACATAGGCACATCTTATGACTCCATGATTTCACTGCAACATGTATAACCAAAAGAAATCTGTGCACGTATGCATCATAAAACATGTATGAGAGTCTTCATAGCCACGTTGTTTTGTTTATTTATTTATTTATTTTTAGAAGGAGTCTCTCTCCGTCACCCATGCTGGAGTGCAAAGGCGTGGTCTCAGCTCACTGCAACCTCCACCTCCTGGGTTCAAGCAATTCTCCTGCCTCAGCCTCCCGAGCAGCTGGGATTACAGGGATGCGCCACCATGCCTGGCTAATTTTGTATTTTTAATAGAGACGGAGTTTCACTATGTTGGCCAGGCTGGTCTCAAACTACTGACCTCATGATCTGTTCACCTTGGCCTCCCAAATTGCTGGGATTACAGGCCACTTTATTTTTAATAGTCAAAAACTAAAGACAGCTCATCAATAGAATGGATAAATTATTTTAGCATACTATATACAGTATTGAAAAAGATTAAACTACCCTTACATTCTACAACGTGGATGAATTCCATAGGCATATAATAGGCATGAAGAAACCTGACCCAAAAGAGTTACATACTCTGTGAATCCATTTATACAAAGTTTGAAAAAAGGCAAAATTTGTGCTGATAGAGGTCAAAATAGTGGTTACCTGGATAGAGGGTAACTAAGAAAGCTTTAGAGAGGCTGGCAATGTTCACATCTTCTAGTGGTTCATGAGTTTTCAATTTGTAAAAGAGTTATCAGAATTTATTTTTAAGATTTATGATTTATAACCTCATAAATCATAAACTTATAGACTTATGCACCTTTTGTCATAAATCATAACTTACGTATCTTTAAGACTTATGCAGTCTTGCTCTGTTGCCCAGGCTGGAGTGCAGTGGCACACAAACTTCTTATGAAAATATATCCTTTTTGTTGTTGTTGTTGAGACAGAGTCTTGCTCTGGGGTGCAGTGGCGTGATCTCGGCTCACTGCGACCTCCGCCTCCTGTGTTCAAGCAATTCTCCTGCCTCAGCCTCCTGAGTAGCTGAGGCTACAGGCATGTACCACCATGTCTGGCTAATTTTTTGTATTTTAGAAGAGACAGGGTTTCACCATGTTGGCCATGATGATCTCAACCTCCTGACCTCGTGATCCGCCCACCTTGGCCTCTCAAAGTGCTGGCATTACAGGCATGAGCCACCATGTCCAGCCAAAATATGTCCTATTTTAATAAGAAGCTTGTGAAATAAGATAAAATTAGTTGTGCTTTTTGCCATAGGAGTTTGCCATAGGAGAACTGTGGATACCAAGTAGTTGCCTAATACTACCCCTTTTTAATTTTTAACTCCTACAAGGTTGCAAATTGTTTGTATGTAAAACTCTAGCATTTATGTGTCCAGACTGATTTCTTCTATCAATAGATCTTGTACAATGAAAAGCCTATGGGATATTTTACGTTTTCTAAGACTTACAGAAAATCATATCTATGATAATTAATACCAAAATAATACCCTTTTCCAGATTTCCTTTTAATTCTCGATTGGCATCATCACCATTCTGTTGGCACATTAAATTTTGAACCTGGGAGATTTATGTTTTTCCTACTTTTCATCTCCCTTATTTTTAGTTTTTTTTGAGAGAGAGTTTTGCTTTTGTTGCCCAGGCTGGAGTACAATGGCGTGACCTTGGCTCACTGCAACCTCCGCCGCCCGGGTTCAAGTGATTCTCCTGCCTCAGCCTACTGAGCAGCTGGGATTACAGGCATGCACCACCATGCTTGGCTAATTTTGTATTTTTAGTAGAGGTGGGGTTTCTCTATGTTGGTCAGGCTGGTCTAGAACTCCCAACCTAAGGTGATTCGGCTGCCTCGGCCTCCCAAAGTGCTGGGATTACAGGTGTGATCCCGGCCCTCATCTCCCTTATTTAGTATTTTGCAGAATCATCCATTTTACTTCTCTGAAAATTTTCTTGGATCTGCTCTCTTCCCTTCTGTTTCCACAGCTACCAGTTGAGTCCAGGCCATTGTTGCCTCATCCCTGCTCTCCAAGTAACCTGCCAGTGACTCTCCTGTCTCCTCTTACTCCATAGCCAACAAGTACATTTTTTCTCATTTTCCCATGATTAAAACCTTGAATTCCTAGTATCATGCCTATTATAATTAATGCTTATACGTTACATCGATTTATGAAGTCCAACCTAGTATTCCAAGTGCTACTTTTGAGTTCCCAATGCAAGGAAATATCCAGTTCATGCAAGGTAATCTGTTCATCATTTTATATGCAGTAACTTCTTTCTTCCCTGATTCTCTTGTCATATACCACTGAATTCTGCTTCTGTATTCTGTTACAGCCTGTGAAACACAATTCTTCATCAGCATTCTTTTTCTTGAATAATTTTTTACTCCATTTTTAAGAACTCCCCTGTTTTTCATTCTTTTAGCTCTTTATATTCTGTTTAAAAAATTATTTTGGCAAAATGTCGTTTTTAGGATACTTTATATATGCTTATAGGTGTTCACTTGACATTATAGATTCAAAATTTATGTACTTCAGGTGTAGAATTGTGTGCAAAACATTAGTGTTTAGAAAATGCTTTAAAACTCAATAATAAAATGAGTAAGTGACATCACATAGTTTGCTTCTTCAATCAGAAAGTTGGCATCAGTATATACAAAAGTATTTGACAAATACGGATCTTAATGCTGAGGCCACTTTTCATTTCATATAATATTTATCTGCGTGTGAGAAAGCATGCCAGCTTCTAACCACAGTTATGTCTTGGCAGGTGTTTGGTGTTTGAAGAAATTGTATCAGCATCTTCTTTTTTCTTTTTAACCTGCTTAAACTTTATCCAGTTTCTTTTGCCTTGTCCTTTCAGCATGATTTACTGCTATTTTGTTTTTCTGCTTCAGAATCTTTTTCTCAGCTTCTTTTTTTTTTTTTTTTTTTTTTTTGAGACAGAGTTTTGCTCTTGTTGCCCAGTCTGGAGTGCATGGTGTGATCTCGGCTCACTGCAACTTCTGCCTCCCGGGTTCAAGCAATTCTCCTGCCTTAGCCTCCTGAGTAGCTAGGATTACAGGTGCCCACTACCACACTCAGCTAATTTTTGTGTTTTTAGTGGAGACATGGTTTCACCATGTTAGCCAGGATAGTCTCAAACTCCTGCCTGACCTCAATCCACCTGCCTTGGCCTCTCAAAATCCTGGGATTATAGGTATGAGCCACTGCGTCTGGCCCCTTTTCTTGACTTCCAATTTTTGTCTTCCCTCTAGTGACTGTTGTGTCTGGTACAACCCCAGGACTTCCTAATTTTATGTCAGCCTTCACTGATAGTACCAACTAGATTGGTTTTGTCCATCTGGTAGGCCTTAGATATATAATAATCAATCGTATCTATGTATATACTTAAAATCTATATTATACATAGCATTCTTTATTTTCTGAAGCATTCTCAGGAGAAATAGTCTTTTTTGTCAAACCGGTGAAGTTTGGTCTCAGGTATGTTACAAAATTTATTTTAAAAAGTAGTACCAGCTTGATAGAATATGATGAGTAGTGTGCTGAAGGGATTTCTATTACTGATGAAGTCATTGGGAATGTACTTTTCATCCTTTTATGATACTAGAGTAAGAATCGTTGTTGTAAAAAGACAAACATAATCTCATAGTATGAGAAAAAGCATCCTATGGAAGTCATGATAAAATTCAGGATGGGCAGTTAATTTGTTGAAACAGGGAAAAGACTATGCATAAATATTAGAGAGGAAGATGATTGAATCATTACTCAGTATTATGGTTAGAATTATTCAATATAGTTTGAAATGCAAAAGCCAGGAGGTAATCACGTAATACCCCAGTGACATTAACATGACCAGAGCGGGAGAGCGAGACGAGAGAGAGAAGAGAGAGAGAGTGGGGAGAGAGGTGGTAGCAGGAAGAAAGAGAGATGGAGGGTGGATGAAGATTGAAATTTTATTTTTAGAGCATTCTGGTTGTATATTATAAAATTCATTTCTTAAAAATTATTATATTTTAAACCTGATAACTTTTGACTTTATTGATCTAAGCTAACTAAAGTGTATGTTTAAGAAATCATTGAATAATGAGTCACCTTTATTTCAACACATATTTAGGAGACATTTTATGGTAACAGATTGTTATTTCTGCTGCTCTTTTCTCATAGCAAATAGATTATAATATCCCATTTTTCTTGGAATGAGCATTTTATTAAAGGGGCTTAGAAATGAACAGAATTTTACTAGCCTGCCCTTTATTATAATAAATTGTTCAAGGTAGAAAACACTACAGTCTTCAAATTACAGAATTAAAAAAAAAATCTTGTCTTGGGACTGGTAATAATAGCAGTAATACTGTGGGAGTTAAGAAGGAGACCCCAAGTATTGCAGTACTGCATTTTAGCTTTCTTTGTGTACCTTATGTTTTGAAATGATATGTGTACCTGAGGTATTTTTGTAAATTCGTTTTATATTAATCCTGTGAGCAGAATATCAAAGTCTTGGAGAAGATGTAATGCAGTGGAATGGGTTTTGATTCAGGGAGATCTTGGATCAGATTCTTTTCTACTGCTTTCCAGTTTACCAGTAGTGCAAGTGTGGCTGTGTTAATCAATTTTGCTAAGTGTTAGTTTTTTCACATTTAAAATGATGTTAATGATACCTACCTCATAGTTTTTTGGGGAAGAGTAAATGGCCTAAAGCTGGTAAAACACTTAGCACGGTTCCTGAACTAATAATAAGGGTTCAGTGGTGGCTGTTGTCATTATATTCTTCATTATTAAAATATGTCAGTGGTCTGGGCAAGAATTTTACATGTATGCACATTTAATGTGGTGGTAAGTTTTAGCCATTGTTTTCTCTTTTTATTGTGGTAAAAACACATAGCATGGGATCTACTCTCTTAACACATTTTTCAGGTACACTGCAATATTAGTAACTATAGGTACGATGTCGTATGTCATATCTCTAGAACTTTTTTATCTTTCATGACTAAAACTCTGTACCCATTGAGTAGCGCCTCCCCATTTTCCATTCCGTCTAGCCCCTGGCAACCACCATCCTACTTTGTTTATATGGGTTTGACTGTTTCAGAGATACTGCATAACTGGAATCATGCAGTATTTGCCCCTCTGTGACTATCTTATTTCATGCAGCATAATGTCCTCAAGGTTAATCCAAGTTTTAACATATGAGAGGTTTCCCCTTTTTAGTGGCTAAATAATATTCCATTGCATGTATATACCACATTTTCCTTCTTTTTTTTTCTTTTTATACTTTAAGTTCTGGGATACATGTACAGAACATGCAGGTTTGTTGCGTAGGTGTACACATGCCATGGTGGTTTGCTGCACCCATCAACCCGTTACGTACATTAGGTATTTTTCCTAATGCTGTCCCTCTCTTAGCCTCCTAACCCCTGACAGGCCCCGGTGTGTGATGTTCCCCTCCCTGTGCCCATGTGTTCTCATTTGTTCAACTCTCATTCATGAGTGAGACCATGTGGTGTTTGGCTTTCTGTTCCTGTGTTAGTTTGCTGAGAATGATGGTTTCCAGTTTCATTCATATCCCTGCAAAGGACATGAGCTCATCCTTTTTTTAATGGCTGCATAGTATTCCATGGTGTATATGGGCCACGTTTTCTATATCCAGTCTATTGATAGGCATTTGGGTTGGTTCCAAGTCTTTGCTACTATGAACAGTACTATAATAAATGTACGTGTATGTATGGCTTTATAGTGGAATGATTTATAATCCTTTGGGTATATACCCAGTAATGGGATTGCTGGGTCAAATGGTATTTCTGGTTCTAGATGCTTGAGGAATTGCCACACTGTCTTCCACAATGGTTGAACTAATTTACACTCCCACCAACAGTGTAAAAGCATTCCAATTTCTCTACATCCTCTCCAGTTTTGTTGTTTCCTGACTTTTTAATGATAGCCATTCTAATTGGTGTGAGATGGTATCTCATTGCGTATATCACATTTTCTTTAGCTATTCATCCATCCATGGACATTTACGTTGTTCAGGTTCCCCAGTGGGGATGTGTATTCAGAGGCTAACTTTCCCCTGTGGCACTTCGGGAACTCACAGTGTTTTGGCTGTCTTGTGGTGTTTGTAGTGACAAGCTGTTTTATTCAAAGTGTCTGTGGATTCTTTCAGTTTTCCTAGTAAGTTTCGGTGGTGGTCCTTGGAGCAAAAGTTCCCAGTGTGAGTCTCCAGATGCTGCTCTGTCGGTCTAAGAGGGAGCTGCACATTGGTCCTTTCTCCTGCCCACCATTCTCCCTGGTTAATGCTCCATTGTTTATACCTCTTGGCTATAGCGAACATTTTGCATGGGAGTAAAAATACCTCTTTGAGATCCTGACTTCAGTTCTTTTGAATAAATAAGAAGAAGTGTGATTGCTAGATCATTTGATAGTTCTATTTTTAAAGTTTTGAGGAGCCTCCGTACTGTTTTCCATAATGGTTATACCATTTTTCATTCTCACCAGCAGTGCGCAAGGGTACCAGTTTTTCCACATCTTCACCAACAGTTGTTTTCTGTTGGAACCTGAGGTTTTGCCAACAGGCGGAGACAAATAAAGATAGGCAAATAGCACGGTCACAGAGGCACTTACTTGTCAGTACTTACAATACATGCATATCCTCAGAAAGGCTGGCCAGCAGTGCAAACCACAGCATTTGGTAGGACAATGAACAGGAAGCATTTCCTCTCATAGTCTGCTCCTTTTGAACAGGTACAGTCTGCAAGTTACCTATTTTAGTCACAAATCTCTCCCTTTCAGATCTGATAATTTTTGTCATCATTTCAATAATTCCTTAGTTAAAATTTCAAGTTCAGGCTAGGCATGGTGGCTCACGCTTTTAGTCTTCGCACTTTGGGAGGCCTAGGTGGCAGATCACTTCAGGTCAAAAGTTCAAGAACAGCCTGGCCAATATTTCAAAACCCCATCTCTACTAAAAAAAAATTGCAAAAACTTAGCTGGGCATAGTGGCACATGCCTGTAGTCCCAGCTGCTTGGGAGACTGAAGCATTAGGACTTGGGAGGTGGAGGTTGCAGTGAGTCGAGATCACGCCACTGCACTGCAGCCTGGGCAACAGTAAGAGTCTATCTCAATGAAAACAAAAACAAAAAAAATTTCAAGTTTACTTAATTACTGTTACTTTGTTCAGTGATGTACAGATAACTGAGGTCACAATAGTGCTTCAGTGTCCATCATTATCTTCTCTGATTCCTGGATTATTTCCCTTTTATCTCTTTTTTTCTTTCTCTCATAAAAATAGTTTTATGCTTTTGTCTGAGCATTTTTTCTCTCATCTCCACTGTATTATTCATATTGTAGAAAGAGGGCTGTCTGTTTTTTCTGGCTGAAAGAAACCCTTTTTCTTTAGGCAAAGTCTATGGATTTATTTATTTGTGTAATTCAACCCCTTTTGTCTTGGTTTATTTCTTTAGCAATTTGGTATTTTCTGAAATTTTATAATGTTCATATTTATTTTGCATTTATATACAGAAAAAAATAGATTTTCAGAAATTCTTTTAATGTAGAGGGGAATATCTTTACGTCTATGTTGGATTTCTTGTATTTTATCTCTTTTTTAATAGAACATGCAAAAAATTTTTTGATATATTCTATATTGGACAGATATTTGTTATTTCTTCATTATAACCCAGTTATAACCTTATAAAATGCTAATAGTGTCTATAGTATGGCCAGAAATCATTCCATTTTTGAATATGGAATGGACATTTTGACATTTTAGCAGTTATCCTGTTTTTGTTTTTTAAGAATGCAGTAGTGCCTTGGTATGTGCAGGGGATTGGTTTCAGGCCCCCTGTGTATACTAAAATTGGCACATACTCAAGTCTTGCAGTAGGCCTTGTGGAGTCTGGATACAGGAAAACTGGACCCTCCATGTAAGTGGGTTTCACATCCTTTGAATATTGTAATTTTGATCATTATTTAGTTAAAAAAAAATCTGTGTTTAAGTGGACCCACACAGTTCACACCCATATTGTTCAAGGTCAGCTGTTTTCATAATTGACAGATGTTTATTGAATACCTACTACAAGCTAAGCAATATTCTAGAAAGAAACAGGAGATCTAGTGTAAATAAAGCAATGTCTTGGCTGTCTTGATCTTATACTTTATTGTGGAAAACAAACAACAAAGAAAAAGCAAAAGAAAGGCTAAGAGCCCAGAAAAATATAGACAATAGGGATCTGGTTATTTAGGTAGAGTGGCTCTATGGAAAGATTCCTTCACAAGGTAACATTTAGGTGGAGAACTAAAAGAAGTGAGGAAGTGAGCTATGCAGGCACCTGGAGGAAGATGCTTTAGGCAGAAAGAACAGTAAATGAAAAGGCTTTGAGGCTAGCTTGATGACTTTGAGAAACAGCATGGAGGCCATTGTGACTGGAGTATAGTAAATGAGAGAGGAGAGTGGTAGGAGATGAAATCAAAGGTGGTGATAGTCACTTCTTATTCTGAGTGATAAGAGAAGCCACTGAAGGATTTTGCAAGAGAGTGACTTGTCTGATTAATACTTTAAAAGGATCATTTCCTTGGAGTTTAATAACTTTACCTGTGTCTTAGCATTCTTCAGTCTGTGACTTTTACAGTATACCCTTTCTATTTATATATTATTTTCATATATAGTTTTCTCCTAGTATGTCATTTAGTGTATTTTCCTGTACTATTGTTTCTGTTCTTTAGGTATACCAGCTAGGTAAATGCTGGATCTCTATTTTGTTTTTTTCTATTTTGGTTGTTTGCCCTTATAATTTTTATTTGCTTATGATATCATTTATTTCCCTTAATTAGTCTCATCCATAGATTGCTTTGTGCAAAAATGGTTTGTGTGACTTTTTCATTCAGCATAGTCTTTCTTGCTTCTTTTTCATGCCAGATTATGTTGAAAGAAGCTACAGTCATAACATATGCATCTGTTATTATTGAGTCAATGATGTTATTTGCATGTGACTTAGTTCGTATAACTGTTCTGATGAGATTTTCTAGGATTTCCAGCCATGAGACTTCTTCTTCTGGACTATTCCTTTAATTATATTTGATCTTCACTTGTTTTGTGGGATGTCTCATATATTTCAAGTTAGGAGAACACATGCCTCATATGTTTTACAATTTCAATATATAGGCATCTACATGTCTATTTCTATTTTCTGTTTTTTTTCCCTCTGATTTTATTTCTCAGTATGCCTGTATTTTGTGATTCATGCCAAACATTGTGCATGAAAAATAATAAAGGCTCTGGATGATGTTACCTTCTTCTAGAGAGGCTTTGCTCTCACTTCTGAGAGGCAGCTGATGTAGAGACAGATTCTACCTGATCCATTCAGGGACTGAATTGGCTCAAGGCTGGGTTGTAGTCTTTGTCATCTTTGGCCTACTTTTGACTAACTTTTCCTCCTAGTGGTAGTCCTCACTATAGGTCTCAACCAAAAGCCTGTGATATTATTAATGCCAGGGGCTCTCCTCCTTGGATTCTATTTTACTCCTAAGTACAGTGATACTGCAGAAAACTCCCGTGTGCTTTTCTGGTATTTTTTCACTTGGTTTCTTGGCTTCCTGCCCTATAAATGTTAAGAATTTGACAAATTTGGCCAAGTGTGGTGGCTCACACCTGTAATGCCAGCACTTTGGGAAGCCAAACTGGGCAGATCACTTGAGGTCAGGAGTTTAAGACCAGCCCGGCAAACATAATGAAACCCTGCCTCTACTAAAAATACAAAAATTAGCCAGGTTTGGTGGTGTGCACCTGTAATTCCAACTACTTAGGTGGCTGAGGCAGGAGAATCGCTTGAACTTAGGAGATGGAGGTTTCAGTGAGCTGAGATCCAGCCTAGGCAGCAGAGTGTGACTCCATCTCCAAAAAGAAAAAGAAAAGATTCGACAAATTCTCTTGAGGAGAAAACTGCTGGTATGGTGCCCACTTCTCTGTGTGTTGCTTTTCTGAGGGATGGTTCCTTAAGTCCCGGCTGCCTAGGCCACCATCCACCCTTGTTTCCTTGCCCCACCCTCATCCTCCAACATTGGAAAATACCTGTAGAGTAAAAGCAACTTACAGGATGATACCTCATCTTTATGAGGATTCCGAACTGCCTTAGAAGTTCTCAAGTGCCTTCCTACAAATTAAATCTTTCACTGGTCCTGGTGGTGCATGCCTGTAATCCTAGCACTTTGGGAGGCTAAGGAGGGTGAATGGTGTGAGGTCAGGGGTTTGAGACCACCTGGCCAACATAGTGAGACATATTGCTACCAAAAAAAGATACACAAATTATCCAAAGCCGGGCACGGTGGCTCAAGCTGTAATCACAGCACTTTGGGAGGCCGAGGCGGGTGGATCACGAGGTTGAGAGATCGAGACCATCCTGGTCAACATGGTGAAACCCCGTCTCTACTAAAAATACAAAAAAAAATTAGCTGGGCATGGTGGCTCGTGCCTGTAATCCCAGCTACTCAGGAGGCTGAGGCAGGAGAATTGCCTGAACCCAGGAGGCGGAGGTTGCGGTGAGCCGAGATCGTGCCATTGCACTCCAGCCTGGGTAACAAGAGCGAAACTCCGTCTCAAAAAAAAAAAAAATTATCCAGTTGTGGTGGCATGTACCTGTAGTCTCAGCTGCTCAGGTAGCAGAGGTGGGAGGATCACCTGAGCCTAGGAGGTTGAGGCTGTAATGAGCCAGGATTACTCTGCTGTATTCTAGTCTGGGTAACAGAGTGAGACTGTGTCTCAAAAAAAAAAAATCTGTCTGGGTTTTTTAGTTGTTATCATTGGGAGTGTGATCTGCTGCAAGGTACTCCTTTATAGCCAATAGTAGAATATCCTCTTTCAGGGTTTATTAGGATGGAATTTGCATTTCTATTTCTAGTTCATCTTGTCCGTTTCTGGATTTCCAAGAAAAGAAGGAATAAAAATCATCTTTATTCCACCATCTAAAACTGGAAGGCAAAGTATGTGTTCTTTGTTTCTTCCAGCCAATGAATATGCAGGACACAAAGGGTGTTTAGATTATATATTAGAACACTGAAACTGTTTTCTGAAAGGAGCTCCTAAAGCAGAAGAATAATGAAGAGGCAAACTGATTAAGATGCATGAAGAAGAAATCGAAACATCTGATGTTTTTCAGTCAAGAATTACATGCATTTAAAGAAGTTAATCTGTAAATCATGCTAGTTAGATAAGTCATTTTTATAGATTGGAAGCTGTTACACTAAAATTTAACTTGTATACATATTTGGTATTGTAATGAAGAAAGGATGTCAGGATTGAAACATTATTTAATGCTTAAACTGAATTTTTTAAATGGTTATCTTAGAACAAGTATAACACAATAATTAACTGCAATATCTTATTAACCTACCCTTATAACTCACACTTATTAGAAGTTTAATTTTAGAACTGAAAATTGTCCCTTCAGCTAATGCTTCCTTACCCTAATTTTAGATAAAGTATCTAAAAGATGATAAATATCTTCATCCACATTTTAAATTGCAGTTCTACAAAGGGAAAAAATTCTAAGTAAGTATTAAATAATAGAGAAATGATTTAGTTGAGTGATAATCTGAATACTGTGGAACACTGGAGAAGTGCATTTTATGAAATGGTAAAGATGTTAAAGGAATAAAATTTTGCACACTAATGCTACAACTAATTAAATGTTCCTGTACACTTTAAGTGTTTCACTTATGTGAGAACCCTGTGTTACAATTTGGGTAGTTATGGATTTCCTTTGAAAATATTATTACATTACTTTCATAATTATAGTCCATTTTCAAAACTTCAAATGAAAAGCAAAGAACACTGGTAAGTAGTCAGCGAATGGATATATGTATAAAGAAGCATAGAGGCTGAAACCTTCCTGAGGATAGGGACTTTGTCTTATTTACTGGAATATTATCAGCCCCCATAAATATTCATGAAATGAACAAAAGGCTAAAAGTATATAGCTATGATATTCTTATTTTTGTGGTAGTAAGCTTTATTTCTTTAAAGACTTTGTTAATATCCAAGTTGATTTAATTTTTACTACCATGGTTTATGATACTTTTGTTTTATTTATTCTTATAGACTATACATTTTCCTCAAGCTTCTTACTGATACAAAAGTGTTACAACTGAGTTAGAGGCTTTCTTAACCATGAGCTGTTCTTTCAGAACCACATGATCAAAGAACTGGAGGCCCGTGTCCAGCAGCTGACTGGAGAAGCAGAGAACAGTAATTTACAGAGGCAGAAATTAATTCAAGAAAAAGTGGAACTTGAAAGATGTTACCAGATAACGTGTAGTGAATTACAAGAAGTAAAGGCAAGGTATTGTCTGAAATCAGATCTCTATCAGATATAGCTATAAAGCACTGATATTAACTGTACAAGTTATCTGCCAAAATTAATTATACCGTATGCATTTAGCCTTGGGAAGTTTTAAATTAAATACTGCTGTGAGTTTATTTATTTATTTAGAAATAGGGTCTCTGTCTGTTACCCAGACTGGACTGCAGTGGCGTGATCGTGGCTCACTATATCTCAAACTCCTGGGCTCATGCGATTCTCCCTTCTCTTCTTCCCAAGTAGCCAGGACCTCAGGCATGCACCACAATACCTGGCTAATTTTTCTATTTTTATTTTTTTGTAGGGACAGGGTCTCAACTCTATGGCCCAGATTGGTCTCAAACTCTTTTTCTGAAGTGATCCTCTTGCCTTGGCCCCTCTAAAGTGCTAGAATTTCAGGCATGAGCCACTGTACCCAAACTGTTTTTAACATAAGCAGAATGTTTAGAAGCAGTTGACAAAAATATGGATACTTATTTAATATATTGAATGGAGATGTATTTGGATTTTGTTGATTAAAAGAATTCATTTTAGAGATTGGTTCTAAATACATTGAAAGTTTATTTTATCCTCTTGCTTTTAGGCGCAACACACTGCATAAAGAGAAAGAGCATCTTGTAAATGATCATGAGCAAAACTTGAAACTGTTGCAAACCAAGTATGATGCTGACATAAACCTTCTAAAACAAGAACATGCTCTTTCAGCTTCTAAGGTATCATTTATGTTGGTAAATAATCCACATTGAGTATTTATTCACTCAGCCGACAGCCACAGATAGCCAAGTAGAAATTATTTGGCATTTCAAATTAGTCTCTATTTTACTTTGTTCTTAAATTAACAGGAACCTCAAGAATTTTTATTGGTATTTAAAATGTTTAAAACTATAATGTCTACTATGTAGCACAATACAAATGTGTAATAAACTGAATTCTGCTATAAGATAATCATTTTAAGTGACAAAATTTTAAAAGGAGGAAACATAAATTCCAGTGCTTAGTTAAATGAATATTACATTTTATAGAGTATATGCATTATTATTATTTTGAAATCTTGCTTCTGCTTTGATTTTATAATTAAAATCTTGACATTTTCTGTAAACCTAATATTTTTATGTGTGTTATATTTCCATAACAATACTATGTCGCATTTAATTTCTATTTTTACTTTAAAAGATTATATTTTTATGTCAGTGTTACATTTTCATAATATTAAATACTATGCAGCATAATTTATATTTTTACTTTAAAAGGTTAATTTTTCCACTATCTTTTAAAAACATTTTTCATTCAGATTTCTAGATAATTTTAATTCTGATTGAAATTTCAGGGGTAAAAACGGGATATTTTTTCATTCAGAAGGTTTAATATGGTACAAAAATCAATATCCTGCTTTTTATTCTTAAAATCCTTCTAGGCATCTAGTATGATTGAAGAATTAGAACAGAATGTCTGTCAATTAAAACATCAGTTACAGGAAACAGAACTTCAAAGAAAACAACAACTAAGGGTGAGTCTCGTATTTCTACAGAGAAGAACAGTAGTCAAACACAGTTTTCTTGATTTAGATGTATAATTGAGAGTCAATTAAAAAAATAAAACTCAGAAATGCAGGCAGTCTTTTCTGATTCTTTTATCGCATTGCATAAATTTACATTTTATTTAAACAGACATAGATGCTAATGAGATGTAGAGAATAAAGTATAATAATTTGAATTTGAATGATCTCTTTTGAGATTAGTTTCAAAAATAAATTGTATTTAATACATTATTGTTTTAGAACAATTTCCTTCTTTTAAATTATCTGCCAGTCTTCATTTCTCTCTTTTTCTTTCCATCTCTCTTTCTCTGCCTCTCTCTTTTTCCATCTCTTTTTTGCACCTTTTAGATATTTTCTCTCATGATCAAAAAAATACCAAGGACTGGTATATGATATAACTTCAAATTTATCATTCACGTATTGATTTACTTGCTCATTTTTAAAGTAATCTCTTAATTCTAAGGGTCTGAAAAGTTTTCTTATACTGTAAAGCAAGTACTTTTGAGAATAGTAATGTCTTCAGATGACTAAGATTTTATGCCTTGTAATATAAAGCTACTCATATTTCTACCTTTAGGGCTTACTTAATAATATGCAAAACTCTGAAGGAAAGTTTGACATTAAGTAGATGGATTAATTTCATTAGATTGCTAATTTTATTGACTGTAGTATAATTTAAAACATAAACATTTATCATTCACAGGATCAAGAAAACAAGTTTCAAACGGAGAAAAGTCATTTAAAACACACCTATGAAAAAAAGGTAATATGTTTTATGGGAAGCTATAAAATACTTAGAATAGCAAATGAGGCATTAATGGGGGCTGATTTTTAGAAAACCGTACATTCGCACCTTTAAAGAATAATTTATTTCTTTTTCTTTTTCTTTCTTTCTTTTTTTTTTTTTAGACAGAGTCTTTCTGTCATCCAGGCTGGAGTGCAGTGGCGTGATCTTGGCTCACTGCAGCTTCTCCTTCCTGGGTTCAAGGGATTCTCATGCCTCAGCCTCTCAAGTAGCTGGGACTACAGGTGTGCACCACCATGCCTGGCTAATTATTGCATTTTTAGTGGAGAGGGGGTTTCACCATGGTGGCCAGGTCTCGAACTCCTGGCCTCAAGTGATCCGCCCATCTCAGCCTCCCAAAGTGCTGGGATTACAGGCATGAGCCACCGTGCCTGGCTAAGAATAATTTGTTTCTAAGTTAATTTCAGCTAACACGTAATTAAATTTTGCTTATTTATTTCTCCTGTTTACATAATAAACAACTGCTTCAGTTCAAGTATTAGTTATATCAACATTAAAACACTGCTTGCATGTTATATTTAATGAAGAGTACAGTTGGCCCTTCATATCCATGGATTTCACATTCGTGGATTCAATCAACCATGGATCAAAAATATGCAGAAAAGAAAAATTACATAAAGATCCAAAAACCATAACTTGGATTTGCTGTGTGCAAAGTACTATGTTGCATCCATGTGAATGAAGTTATGTGTAAGCATTGGATTACGTATTATTTAAGTGATTATGAGATGAAGTAAAATATATACGAGGATGTGTGCAGGTTATATGCAAATACTACACCATTTTATGAAGGGACTTGAGCATCCATGGAGTTTGGTATCCTTAGTGGGCCCTGGCACCAATTCCCCATGGATGCCAGGGGAACAACTGTATTATTATTTTAACCTCTTATAATAACATGTTGAAATTATAGAAATTATATTTTCTTTCTAATAGTTTAAAAATATACCATCAGTGGGATGTATTTGGTATTCTGTTGTATCATATGTACAAGGAAAACTTTAAACATTTAACAAAAGAATGTAAAACAATTAAAGGACTGACTACTACTTGAAAAAGATTAGCAATTGTTCCTTGTTTATAATACTATTTCAACTGACATATATTGGTATCCCTCTTGTAATAACTAGGGGATTATTGACATAGTTAATACATTAGGCAGTAAAGTGCAGAGTTTTATAAATTTATTTAAAAAAAATTTGTGTAAATTGAAGTGGTACAAATGCAGTTGTTTTTTTTTTTTTTTTTTTTTTACATGGATATATTGGATAATCATGAAGTCTGGGGTTTTAGTGTAACCATTACCCAAATAATGTACATTGTATCCATTAAGTAATTTATCATCCCATGCCGCCTCCTGATCTTCCACCTTCCAAGTCTTTAGTGACTGTCATTCCAAACTCTATGTTCATGGGTACCCATTGTATGGCTTCCACTTATAAATGAGAACATGTGGCATTTGACTTTCCCTTTCTGAGTTGTTTCATTTAAGATAATGTACATACAAATGGGGTGTGTGTGTGTGTGTGTGTGTGTGTGCGCGTGCGTGTTCTATAAATATCTATATATGTATATGCATGTGTGTGTGTGTATGCGTATGCCACATTTTCTTTATTCAGTCATCCATTTATGGACAGTTAAGTTGATTCCATATCTTTGCTACTGTGAATAATGCTGAGAAAACTATGAGTAATGAACTTTTCCTTTTGGTAGATAGCCAGTAGTATAATTGCTGGATCAGATGATAGTTTTATTTTTAGTTCTTTGAGAAGTCTCCATACTGCTTTCTCTAGAGGTTATACTAATTTACATTCCCACCAGCAGTGTGTTAGTGTTTCCTTTCTCTGAATCCTCACCAACATCTGTTATTTTTTTACTTGTTAGTAATAGCCATTCTGACTACAATAAGACAGTATCTCATTGTGGTTTTAATATGCACTTCTCTAATGTTTAGTGATAAGCATTTTTTTTCATAGGCCTGTTGGCCTTTTGTATGTCTTTTTTTGAAAAATGTCTACTCATGTCCTTTGCCAATTTTTAATGGGATTATTTATTATTATTATTATTACTATTATTTTGTTGCCGTTGTTGTTGTTGAGTTGTTTGGGTTCCTTGTAAATTCTGGATATCAGTCCCCAGGTCAGGTGCATAGTTTACAAATTTGTTCTCCAATTCTGCAGGTTGTCATTCTACTCTACTGATTTTTTTGCTTTGCTTCCCAGAAGCTTTTTAGTTTAAAGTTCCATTAGTCTGTTTTTGTTGCTTGTGCTTTTGAGGTCTTAGTCATGAATTCTTTGTTTAGACCAATGTCCACAGACTTTTCCTTAGGTTTTCTTCTAGTATTTGTATAGTTTCAAGTCCTACATTTAATTCTTTGATCTATCTTGAGTTGATTTTTATATATGGTGAGGGAGATTCAGTTTCATTCTTCTGCATATGGCAATTCAGTTTTCTGAGCACCATTTGTTAAAAAGGATGTCCTTTCCCCAGTATTATTGACTTTGTCAAAGATCATTTGGCTCTAGTTATGTGGTGTTTTTTCTGGGTTCTATATTCTGTTCCACTGATCTATTTTTATTCTAGTTCCATGCTGTTTTGATTACTATAACCTTGTAGTATAATTTGAGGTGAGATAATGTTATGTTCCCAGTGTTGTTCTTTTTGCTTTGACTATTCTGGCTCTTTTTTTAATGCCATATCAATTTGAGGATTGTTTTTTCTAAATGTGTGAAAAATGATATTGATATTTTTGTAGCGATTGCATTGAATCTCAGATTGCTTTGTGCAATATGGTCATTTTAACAATATCACTTCTTCAAACCTGTGAACATGAGATGTTTTTCCATTTGTTTGTGTCATCTACAACTTATTTAATCAGTGTTTCATAGCTTTCCTTCCTTTAACTTCTTTGGTTAAATATATTCTCAGGTATTTTATTTTTTATGTAACTATTGTAAATGGGATTGCTTCTTGATTTGGTTCTCATCTTTTTTTAATGTGTAGAAATGCTACTGATTTTCAATTGATTTTGTATCCTAACATTTACTGAATTCAGTTATCAAATCTAAGAGGTTTTTTGAGGGAGAGAAATCTTTAGAGATTTTTAGGTATAAGATCATATTATCAATAACTGAGATAATCTGACTTCCTCCTTTTCTATTTGGATGGCTTTTATTTCCTTAAATACTCAGGTAAGGACTTCTAGTTCCATGTTGAATAAGCATGGTAAAATGTGCATTATTATCTTGTTCCAGTTCTTAGTTGAATTGCTTTCAGCTTTTCCCTGTTTAGCATGGTGTTCGCCATATGTGTCCTTTATTATTTTGAGGTGTACTCCTTGTATGCCTAGTTTGTTAAGGGTTTTTATCATCAGGGTATGGTCAATTTTATCAAAGCTTTTTCTGCATTTATTGAGAAGGTCATATGGTTTTCAACATTAATTCAGTGTATGTGATGAATCACATTTATTGACTTGCATATGTTGAATCATCCTTGCCTCCCTGAAATAAAACCCACTTGATCATGGTGTATTGTCTTTTTGATGTGCTGTTGGACTTGATTTCTTGGTATTTCATTGAGGATTTTTGCATATATGTTCATCAGGGATATTGGTCTGTACTTTTTGTTGTTGTTCATGCCTCAATTTTGCAGTAGAGCATTCACTCATTTGCATTCAAGGTTAATATTGATACATGAGGTTTTCTTCTTGTTATAATATTGCTATCTAGTTGTTTCATAAATTTTTTGTTTCTTTTTTCTCTGTCTTTGTGGGTTGGTAGAGTTTTGTCATGTTGCCATTTAATTTCTTTCTCTTCCTCCTTTGTGTAATTGCTTTGTAAACCTGTGAGTTTTATACTTAAATGTGTTTTTATACTGACATTTCATTTACATGTTTAGGACTCCTTTGAGCATTTATTATAGAACCAGCTTAATAGTGACAAATTCTCTTAGTATTTGCTTATCTGGGAAATATTTTATTTTTCTTTTGCTTCTGAAGCTTATGTCAGGATATAAAATGTGTGGTTGATAGTTTCTTTTTAAGCAATCTGAAGATAGGATCCCAATCTCTTCTGTTTTGTAGGGTTTCTGCTGAGAAGTCTGATGTCAGTCTGATGGATTTTTCTTTATAGGTGACTAGACACTTTTGTCTTGATATTCTAGGATTTTTTCCTTCCTATTGACTTTAGATTACATGTGATGACTGTTTCTCATGGTGCATGCATCTTGCAATATCTTTTTCTAGTGTTTGTTTCACTTCCTGTATGTGAATGTTTAAATCTCTTGCTAGACTACAGAAGTTTTGTCAATTATTTCCTTAAGTAGGTTTGCTAAACTTTTGCTTTTTCTTCTCTTTCAGGAATGCCAGTCATTAGTAACATCAGTTGCTTTATGTAGTCCCATACTTCTCCAAGGCTTTGTTCATTCTTTTTTAATTTATTTTTTCTTTATTTTTGTTTAACTGGACTAATTCAAAAGTCCTGCCTTCAAGTTCTGAGAATTTTCATTTCCGCTTAGTCTAGTGAATTGTTGAAGCTTTCAACTGTATTTTATAATTTATTCATTTTTGCATTTCCAGAAATTGTTTTTTCTAAGATGTCTATCTCATTGGCAAGTTTTAAAAATTTATATCCTGAACTGGTTTTCTGATATCTTTGTATTGGTTTTCAGAATACTCCTTTATCTCATTGAATCTCTTTAAAATAAATATATTATGAATTCTTTATCTGATATTTCAAAAATTTTATTTTGATTCAGATTAATTGCTAGAAAATTACTGTGTTCTTTTGTGGGTGCTGCAACACCCTGCTTTTTTATACTTCTTGTATTATTATGATGATTTCTTCACATCTGGAGAAATAGTAACTTCTTATTTTTGAATTTTATTGAAATGTAACTTTTTTCCCTTGAGGACATAACTATGAAGTATGTTTACTTCTGGGCATGTTAAGTGGTAAGACTTTGTATGATTTCCTTGGTTATAAATAGACTTGGTGTGGTGGCTTTCTCAAATGCCGTTTCTAGTAGTGGTGTACCTGGAAGGTAAGCAGGCTCACAGCATCCTGAGAAGCCACAGTGGCATTGATGATTGTGCTAGCCAAGGGCATGGGAATGTTAGGTTATTCCCAAGCGCTATGCATTTGTGTCAGCTGATTTACTATGGGGTTTGTAGGTTAACCTCCAGACCAGTAGGTGGCACTTGTAGGTAAAAGCCAGTTGCTCTTGCAGGAATAAAGTTTATGCTTGATTTTTGTTAACCATGAGATGTACTTCATTGCCCAGACAATGGCTGAACCATGGAACATTCAATGGGCTGTGTCCTGTGCTCAGTCTGAATGGAGGACAAATCTGGGCAGAGCTGGACTGGGCAAGTCAGCATTCACATCGCCCAACATTGGGCACGAGCACCAGCTCTGACAGGGGTCTAGAGGCAGTCAGCAGGTGGCTGGAGATAAGGCTGGGCAAGAAACAGAGCAACTACTGCTGCACCAAGTTCTCTGCATGGGAAATGATGGGTGTCCCAGGTGCCTACTCTGGGTGGTCAAGGGACCTACCTCTTCCTCTTCAGACCTGAGGGGCTCACACACCATTCCAAGCAAGGGAGCCAGTTGGAACACTCAGAAATGTCACATGCATTTTTTTTACTTTGTTTTCAAAGCTGCCCGTGGTCACAAAACTCGCTACCCAGGAAAACCATTCCTCTTCAGCATTTCTCCTCCTATTTTGGTCTATGAAGGAGGGGCATCCTAATTCTAGCACCCACAGCTGGAGTGTACACCACACTTACCTCTCAGATCTGGTTGTGGGGGCTCTTCCCCTGCTCCAGATCCAGTACTCCAAATCCTGGCCCAAGACTAATACTGGTGCTGCCACCACTTCTAGGTTTCTGGGACCCTCCCAACTTGATACGAGTTAGAATCAAGAATGGCATTGCCCTATTGGGTCCCAGGTCTGGAACAATGCCTGGGGTATTTCCTGGTATTATCCTTTTCACACTCTTCTGTCCTCTCTCCTAGTTAGATCTAGGACTTAGGAGGGACAGGGTGTTCCCCCATGGCCTAGCTTGCACAGTTCCCTAGTAGAGAGGTAGATTGCAGAGGGACATTCTCTTCGCATCTCCTATATTGGAGCTTCACTCAGTTCTCAGCCAGACCTAGCCACAGTCTCCCTGCTCGCTTCCGCTCCCCAGTATCTGACAGTTTCTTTCACTTTCTATTGATTTTTCATTTCCTTCCTGGAAGAAATTCTTCCAAGTAGATGAGGCATGTTGGAAAGGCCTCTGATTCACTATCTTGGGAAAAACAAAGAGAGTTCTATAGATTTCTGACTACAAAAATGAGTTTCTAAAGTGTTTTTTTGCTGTAAGATGTAGAAAGTAAAAGAGTAGTTAAATGGCAAAGATTTTGTTGCTGCTTTTGTCACTATATGCTGCTTTAACATCAAATCAATCTACTTGTAAAATACAAAATAATAGAAAATGAAAAAAGTTTATCTTTCAACTAATTAGAATATATACAAATTAAAATTAAATATGGTTTATATCACAAAATCTTAAAACCCCTTTGTAATACCACATCTTATTTATTCATATAGTCACTCAGCAGATATCCATTAAATGGTTATATTGAGGAAGGTATTATATTAGGTGTTGGGGCGGGCTTGAGGATGAATTAGACATAAATTCTGCCCTCCATGAGCTTAATGTATAGGAGGAAATCTGTTTCTGTCATTTGGAAAAGTGTTTCTAGTAACATGTATTGACTTGCACGTGTGCTCTTTAAAATGATAGTAAATTTCCTTATTGTTAAAGTTTCAATGCAGCTAAATACAAGATATTATTTTGTATTCATTTCATATGAATATTTCATATGAAATGGACATACATTTTCATAAGCCTTGCTTCCGGTATAAGGCATCTGTATCCTCTAGGTGTACTTGTTAGTCCATTGTTCATTCTTCGGGCAGATCACTGGCTGTCCATCCATTAGAGAAGAACTTCCTGGCTTTCTGCTCTGTTGCAGTCTGGTAAGCCCTATTCCTAATATCCTGGTATGTATGTGCCTGTGAGATGGATGGGCTGTGGTGAGGAGAAAGGGATGCACTGACCAGTTGTAAAATAAGTTATTCCTATCCCAAACTTCATCACATCCTACTGAAGACTGCTGCACATAGAGATAGACCTAGAAAGGAAATCGTTCTTCTACAGTTATCTTTTCTTGAGTATTTAGCCTCTAAGTAAACTAAGGTTTCCACTATCAGTCTCCTTCCATGGTGAATGTGCACTAGAAAGGGAATATTAGAGCTCAGTTCATCTGTATCCAGTAGCCTGCTGACCATTCCTATTCTATTTCACTTCAAGGAGCAGACTTAAATCCTTTTTATTAGGTATTGTAACTACAGTGATTCCCTTTCCATGCGGTATCAATTGGCCTAGTTTTTAATAATGTTACAAGTTAAAGTGTATTAATTGTTTTCACTGTAAATAAAATGTTTAAAATAATAACAATCTTTAAAAGAAAAATAGCCATTGCTCATGTTGCATATGTTCCTAACATTATTTACATTGGAAGAAAATGTTGCTCAGCATGCCCCTTTTTATTTTACAATTAATTTCATCATCTCCCACTTTTACATTGACATCTGTTCTTTCTTTATTAAACCTGCTGTGATCTCAAGCCTTGAAGTTTTGATGTCTTATATCCCTCTCAGGGAGTATCCTTTTTGATAGCTCAAAGAACTGACATAAATCTTCCTTAGCCCTGGACTGCGTAACGGTAGAGCTAAATGGGATGTATGGGGCTTATTTTCATTAGAAAGTGTTACAGGTGTGCACATTCAATAACTTTTCGTATAAAACTTAGCTCTAAATATCTGTTCAGGAGAAGGAAATGCCATCTGAATGACATGATTTTCTCATTCCTATGAGATAGCGGCAGGATGGGGGGAGCATAGGATTCTAACTTGTCTTTGAGGTTAAAAAAAAACATCATCAGATGCTGTCCCTAATTTAAGCAACACATATTATGTAATGGTCTTAATTGATCTCTAGTGGCTATTGCCTGCTCTTAAGATCTTTGAACATCAAACAAATAATAAGTAGTAAACTGAAATGTCATTGTTTGATGAAGTGTCCTAATCTGAAATCAGGAAATGGTTAGACTAAATGATTTTACTAGCAAGGAAACACCTGCCTCCTACAAATAACCTATTGCTTGTTTTCCAAACAGTCACCAGAGAGTAAAAGATGGTGCTGTTTACCTAGAGAAATTCATCAGACATATGTTAAGCATCTATATTCTAAAATGTACTGAATTGAAGTATCTGCTTAAAATCATTCTTATGGAACTGTTTAACAAATGACATACAAAGCCTAATGGAGTTTACAGTCCTTAAAAGATAGTAATTCCAATGCGTAGCAATCACGTGCACTTCTTCTAATCGTGTTTAAAATAGTCACAGCTTTATATTTAACATATTGGATAATATTTTCAACTACTACTGACATGATTTTTAAAAGTATTGTGTGTCTTTAATGGTGTTCTAAAACATGAAATTGTGCATTGAAAAGATTTATAGAAGTTATGCAACCTGATCCCCCATATTTTTCATATTGGGAGCAGAGGTCATAGCAGTTAACTAAAGCAGATCTACAAGAAAAAAACAAACAATCCCATTCAAAAATGGGCAAAGGATATGAACAGATACTTTACAAAAGAAGACATACAGGAGGCCAACAAACATATGAAAAAATGCTCATCATCACTGGTCATCAGAGAAATGCAAATCAAAACCACATTGAGATACCATCTCACACCAGTTAGAATGGCGACCATTAAAAAATCGGGAAACAACAGATGCTGGAGAGGATGTGGAGAAATAGGAACACTTTTACACTGTTGGTGGGAATGTAAATTAATTCAACCATTGTGGAAGACAGTGTGGCGATTCCTCAAGGACCTAAAAATAGAAATCCCATTTGACCCAGCAATCCCATTACTGGGTATATATCCAAAGGATTATAAATCATTCTACTACAAGGACACGTGCACACGAATGTTCATTGCAGCACTGTTTACAATAGCAAAGACCTGGAACCAACCCAAATGCCCAACGATGATAGACTGGATAGGGAAAATGTGGTACATATACACCATGGAATATTATGCAGCCATCAAAAACGATGAGTTCACGTCCTTTATAGGGACATGGATGAACCTGGAAACCATCATTCTCAGCAAACTGACACAAGAGCAGAAAATCAAACACCGTATATTCTCACTCATAGGCGGGTGTTGAACAATGAGAACACATGGACACAGGGAGGGGAGCACTACACACTGGGGTCTGTTGGGGGGAAATGGGGGAGGGGTGGGGGGTGGGGAGGTGGGAAGAGATAGCATGGGGAGAAATGACAGATACAGGTGAGGGGACGGAAGGCAGCAAAGCACACTGCCATGTGTGTACCTATGCAACAATCTTGCATGTTCATCACATGTACCCCAAAACCTAAAATGCAATAAAAAAAAAAAGAAAAAAAAAAAAAAAAGAGACATTATGGAGTTATTCAGCTAGTCAGTGTTTGGGTCAGTATTTCCACTGTGCACTTTACTATGGTGTCTGCTACAGTATATCTAGTTTTGATATATAGCACAATCTCTTTCTTCTTATACAGTATTCCTTTCATGCTTACCTAAATTATTGGGATACAAGGGAGCAGAAAATATATTTAGCGAATGTTCAGTAAATGTGGTTATGGCTACTTAAATCAATTATTTATAACAAATTCTCATGTTTGAGAATATATTATGTATCCTTGACTACCTGGTTTGTGTTTTCATTACCATCACTTTAAAATTCTTTTTGGTATTAACAATTTATAATGGGGAAAGGATTACAAGCAAATCATTTGTTGCTTACCACCATTTGTACATTAAAAAGGAAAGGTTGGCAATAGCATTATCTCTTTTTAGGTTGTTTGTTCTTTAATTTTCTTTTGTGTACAAAAAACGTGTTTTGTTTTTTCTTAACCCACCAAAGTAGTGAACCTTCTCTTTTGCCAAGCTCTGTATGCAATGATTTCTCACTTTTCTGGTGTTTATTTATGTCATCCATAACTATCTAGAATACAGGTAAAAACTAAAAACACAATCCAAAAGGCATAAAATAGAAAACCAGTATACAATTGATATTTCTGAAGGAAGGCTCAGAGTAAATTAACACAAAAATAATGAAAGATATGAGAAAACTTTTCAGAAAGTCTGGGTATGTAATTTTAAAGATTTCACTCTTTATCAGCTAAAAATCAATGCATGACAGAAAAACGTTGAATTACAGTACAAAGAGAATGATTTTTATAAATGTCCGGACCAGGGGGAGGGGAGAACAAAGTTTAGATGACTTTAGTCTTCTTATTTGCAAATCCCACTATCATAAGACAATAGTGAAACTATCATATGCTGTGCTTTAGGCCAAAATGTTGTGACCTAAGAATCTTATAGCTACAATTTCCTTCATGTGTAAAGGCAACACAATGGGATTATTGGATATACAAAGCCTCAGAGGATATATCACTTGGATATTCTTCTTCAAAAATAAAATTACTGGATGATGGACTTTAATTAACCTAAGGATAAGCAAAAGATCAAATCAAACAAAAAATATTCAAGAATGAAAAGTACTGGTGCATGCCAAAATTAACTAAAATAGATTTGAATTTAAATATTTATTGTGTACACAATATGAACAATGCAAATATAAGAAGAGAATCTTGAGAAGGAAAGTATGTAAATTTAAAAAGTGTAAAACCACTGTCTGCCTCAGCATCTCAAGATTATCTAAAAGAAAACCAAAATGACTAGGAGAGGGGGAAGTAAATGTGTGCCAGGCTATTCTTTTAAAAGGAGATAGATATTAATTTTTTACTTGCTGAATGTTAGAGAAATGTAGGTAAAAATAATTGTGAAATATTTATGGCATCATTGGTGAAATTAAAATCTGTTTCCAATGACAGTGTCCTTAACAGAATACTAGCAAACCAAATTCAACAGCATATTAAATGATCAGGCACCATGACCAAGGGTTTATTGTTGGGATAAAAGGATTGCTCAAGATAGGCAAATCAATAAATGTGGAAAATGATATTTGACTAGATGCAGATAGAAAGAACATCTGCCCCCAGGGGACTAGGACATTGGGAAGATTGGCACATTCCAAGTAGATCTTCAGAGGAAAGGTATTGAGAATGGACAGAGGGAGGACAGAGACACTGGGCTGAAAGGGGAGGAAGCTGGGAATCCTGCCCGGGGCTACCATGCACTGGGTCTTCTTCCTGGCTCCTAATGACTCCTGGGGAATGGGTGAGTTGAGCAGGCAAGGAATGAGCTGCTCTTGCCTTAGACCTCTGGAATCCTGGCAGCAGAAGTCCCCAAAATCTTGCATTTGAGCTGGCAGAGAGAGCTGCTTAGAGAGGCAGTTAGGGCAGAACTCCAGCCTGTACAGAGCCGAGTTTTGATGTGGGAATGTCTGCAGGGGAGCATAGCTGGGGATGCCTATTCACTAAGGCTGGCCATGTTCCTCTAGGAACTCTAGCCTTAAAAGAATTGTTGAGCCTGAACAGAGCAGATGAACCAGTCTGACCTCAACTCTCCCGTCTACTGGGGCCATAGCCTGGCTTTGCCTGCTTACAGTGCAGTCTCAGATGCCCAACCAGGATACCTCCCCAGGGACCTCCTTATTGCTCCTGCACTGGCAGACTGTGCCAGATTGTCAGAGAGCTCCAGCAGAGTGGCCCCCACCAACATGTGTCCACCCACTCAAACTCTTCCTCTACTGCAGTCTCCCTGATGCTGCTTTACCAGCAGGCACTTACCCATGGCCATCCCCTATTGCAATATCAGCACATGTGCATGGGTGAACTTTGCCTTTCCATACTGGTGCAGTGGTATTTGTGCACCCCACTGTGCCATTGCTGCTAGTGTGAGCACACCCATCCCACACCTGCTGCTGTGTTGCACTGGTACCATTTCTGGTGTGAATGCACTCAGGGAGGCCAGTAGCCCTGCCTCCCACCACCATTGCCACCAGTGTGAACGTGCACAAGGAGTTTGCCAGCCTTACCCCAGCTAGCAACCCACTGCTATGCCAACACTGCCGCCAATGTGAATGTACACACAGATGCCAGTGACCTTTCCCATCCATAGTGCCACTGCTTGCCACTTTGAATGCATGCATGGAGGCTGGCGGTTTCTGGTCCGCCAGCGTCCCACCTCAGACAACAAGGGTGAACCCTGCTGCACTACCGTTGCTGCTGGCACATGCAAACAAACATGAATCACATTGCCACTGCCTGATGAAGCGCTTTGGCTGGCACCACTTATTGGAGTGTTGTGGCCATCAGACCAGGAACACTTTGGTCCTTTTAACACAGCAGGTTCCCAACTTTGAGGAACCAGAGAACAAAGCCAGAAACCCTATACCAGCCCCTCAGAGTTAGAGTGTACAGTGTGGGACTGTTGAGCTGAGCCTTGGTCCTCTCCAGATCTACATGAAATGAAGCCAGTCAATGGACTCCACTTTATGTCACAGTCAAACCCCCAAGGACATCAGTGGATATAAAAGTAAAAAACAAAACAAGGAAATCCCCCACCATCCAAAGGACAGCAACTTCAAAGGTTGAAGGAACATGAGCCCACACAGATGAGAAGGAACTAGCGCAAGAACTTGGCAACTCAAGCCCGAGTGTCTTCTTACCTCTAGACACCCACACTAGTTCCCCAGCAATGGTTCTTAACCAGGCTGAAATGACAGAAATAGAATTTAGAATATGAATAGGAACAAAGATGTCTGAGATTCAGGAGAAGGTTGAAACTTAATCCAAGGATTCTAAGGAATACAATAAAATGATATAGGTATGAAATATGAAAATGCCATTTTAACAAAGAACCAAACATATCTGATAGAGCTGGACAACTCACTGCAAAAATTTCAGAATACAATCACAAGTGTTAACAGTAGAATCAATCAAGCTGAGTAAAAAATCTCAGAACTTGAAGAATAGCTATCCGAGATAACTCAGTCAGACAATAATAAAGAAAATAAAGTAAAATGAAAACAAACTCAGAGAAATATGGATTGGTGTCCCTGAAAGGGAAAGAAAGCAGGTAGCTTGGAAAATATACTTCAAGTTATCATTCACAAAAATTTCCCCAACCTTGTTAAGGAGACCAACATTCAAATTCAGGAAATGCAGAGAACCTTTGCAAAGAACTACACAAGAAGACCATCCCCAAGACACATAGTTATCAGATTCTCCAAGGTCAAAATAAAATAAGAAATATTAAAGACAGCTAGAGAGAAGGGGCACATCACCTACAAAGAGAAACCCATCAGGGTAACAGGAGACCTTTCAGAAGAAACCCTGCAAATCAGAAGACATTGGGAGCCTATATTCAGCATTCCGAATTTTCAGCCAAGAGTTTTATGTCCAGCCAAACTAAGCTTTATAAGCAAAGGAGAAATAAGATCCTTTCAGAAAAACAAATAATAAGGGATTTGATTACCACCAGACCTGCTTTATAAGAGGTCCTGAAGAGAGTCCTAATTATGGAAAGGATAGACCATTACCAGCCACTACAAGGAGAAATAAGATCCTTTTCAGACAAGCAAATGCTAAGGGATTTCATTACCACCAGATCTGCCTTACATGAGGTCCTGAAGAGAATCCTAAATATGGAAAGGATAGTCTGTTAGCAGCCACTACAAAAGCACACTTAAGTACATAGGCCAATGACACAATAAAGCAACCACACAAGTCTGCATAATAACCAGCTAGCAACATGATGACAGGATCAAATCAGCACATATCAATACTAACCTTGAATGTAAATTGGAAAAATGCCGTAATTAAGAGGCATAGAATGTCAAGTTGGATAAAGAGGCAAAAACCAATGGTATGCTGTCTTTGATAGACATCTCATAGGCAGTGACACCCATAGGCTCAAAGTAAAGGGATGGAGAAAAATCTACCAAGCAAATGGAAAACAGAAAATAGCAGGGGTTGCTTTTCTAATTTCAGACAAAACAGATTTTAAGCCAACAAATATCAAAAAAGACAAAGGCATTACAAAATGATAAAGGGCTCAATTCAACAAGAAAACCTAACTATCATAAATATACATGCACCCAACACAGGAGCACCCAGACTTATAAAGCAAGTTCTTAGAGAGCTATGAAAAGATTTAGACAACCACAGAATAATAATGATGGGAGAATTCAATACCCCACTGACAGTATTAGTCAAATGTCAGGTCATCAAGGGAGAAAACTAACTAAAATATTCAGAACCTAAATTTGATACTTGACTGAATACATGTTGAGACAGCTAAATAACACTCCACCCAAAACAACAGAATGTATGTTCTTCTCATTTGCACATGGCACATACTCTAAAACCAACCACACAACTGGACATAAAACAATCCTCAGCAAATAAAAAAAGTGAATTATACCAGCTATATTCTTGGACTACAGTGCAGTAAAAATAGAAATCAATACTAAGAAAATTACTCAAAACCATGTAATTACATGGAAATTAAACAACCTGCTCCTGAATGAATTTTGGATAAATAATGAAATTTAGGCAGAAATAAATAAATTCTTTCATGAGTTTAAAGATACAATGTACCAGAACCTCTGGGATACAGCTAAGGCAGTGCTAAGAGGGAAGTTCATAGTGCTCCCCACTTACATCAGAAAGTTAGAAAGATCTCAGATTAACAACCTAACAATACAACTAGAGCAGCCAGAGAAACAAGAGCAAACCAACCACAAAGCTAGCAGAAGACAAGAAATAACCAAAATCAGAATTGAACTGAAGGAAATTGAGATACGAGAAACCATACAAGAGACTAACAAATCCAGGAGTCGATTTTTTCAAAAAATTAGCAAGATAGGTAGACTGATAGCTAGACTGATAAAGAAAAAGGAGAGAATATCAAAATAAACACAATCAGCAAGATAGATAGACTGATGGCTAGACTAATAAAGAAAAAAGAGACTATCCAAATAAACACAATCAGAAGTGACAAAGAGGACAAATGACAAAGAAGACATTGCCGCTAGTTCCACAGAAACACAAACAACCCTCACAGACTGCTATGAATACCTCTGTGCACACAAGCTAGAAGATCTAGAAGAAATGGATAAATTCCTGGACACATACAACTTCCCAATACTGAACCAGGACATAATTGAATCCCTGACAGACAAATAATAAGTTCCATAATTCAGTCAGTAATAAAAAGCCTACCAACCTAAAAAACCCCAGAACCAGAGGGATTTACGGCCTAATTCTATCAGATGTATAAAGAAGAGCTGCTACTATTCCAACAAATTGAGGAAGGAGTCCTCCTTAACTCATCCTATGAGGCCAACATCATACTGATACCAAAACCTTGGAGAGACACGACAAAAAAAATGTAAACTGTAGGCCAATATCCTTGATAAACATTGATACAAAAGTCTTCAACAAAATACTAGGAAACCAAATTCAGCAGCACATCAAAAAGCTAAATCACTACGATCAAGTATACTTTATCCCTGGGATGCGAGGTTGATTCAACATATGCAAATCAATAAATGTGATTCATCATATAAACAGAACTAAAGACAAAACCCACAGGATTATTTCAATAGATGCAGAAAAGGCTTTTGATAAAATCCAACATCTCTTCATGTTAAAAACTCCTCAACAAACTAGGCATTAAAGGAACATACTTCAAAATAATAAGAGCCATCTATGAGAAGCCCACAGCCAATGTAATACTGAGTGGCAAAAGCTGGAGGCATACCCTTAAAAACCTCAGCAAAGCATGCCTTCTCTCAACACTCCTATTTAACATAATACTGGAAAACCAGGCCAGAGCAATCAGGCAGGAGAAAGAAATGAAATGTATCCAAATGCGAAGAGAGGAAGTCAAATATCCATGTTTGCAGATGATATGATTCTATGCCTAGAACCCTATAGTTTTTGCCCCAAATTCCTTGATCTGATAAACAACTTCATCTGATAAAAAAAAAACTTTGTATTTTTTCAGGATATGAATTCAATGTACAGAAATAACTATCATTCTTATATACTAGCAACATCCAAGCTGATAACCAAATCAAGAATGCAGTTCCATTCACAATAGTCACAAAAAGAATAAAATCTGAGGAATACACCTAACCAGAGAGGTGCAAGATTTCTACCACAGGATAAAAAACACTGCTCAATGAAATTAGAGATGACACAAATAAATCAAAAAACATTTCACGCTCATCAATAGGAAGAATCAATATTGTTAAAATGGCCATACTGTGCTAAACAATTTACAAATTCAATGCTATTTCTGTCAAACCACCAATGACATTCTTCACAGAATTAGAAAAAACTTTTAAAATTCATATGGAACCAAAAAAGAGATTAAATAGCCAAGACAATCCTAAGCAAAAATAACAAGCTGGAGGCATCACATTATTTGACTTCAAACTATATTATAAGCCTACTGTAACCAAAACAGCATGGTACTGGTACAAAAACAGACACATAGATTAATGGAACAGAGTAGAGAACCCAGAAATAAGGCTGTACACCTTCAACCATGTGATCTTCAACAAAGTCAACAAAAACAAGCAGTGGGGACCCTATTCAATGTTTCAAACAGAAGATTGAAACTGGATGCCTTCCCTACACCATAAGCACAGATAAAGTCAATATGGATTAAAGACTTAAGTGTAAAACTGAAAATGATAGAAATCCTGAAACTTTACCTGGAAAATACCATTCTGGATATAGAAAGTAGCAAAGATTTCACGACGAAGATGCTAAAAGCAATTGGAACAAAAGAAAAATTGACAAATGGGACTTAATTATACTAAAGAGCTTCTACATAGCAGAAGAAACTACCAAGAGAGGAACAAAACAATCTACAGAATGGGGAGAAAATATTTGCAAACTGTGCATCTGACAAAGATCTAATATCCAGAATCTACAGGTAACTTAAACAAATTCATAAGTTAAAAAGGAAACCCCTTTGCAAGGTGGGCAAAAGACATGAACAAACATTTCTGAAAAGAAGACATACGCGTGGCCAATAAGCATATGAAAATATGTTCAACATCACTAATCATTAGAGAAATGCAAATCAAAACCATAACGAGATACCATCTCACACCAGTCAGAATGGCTATTATTAAAAAGTCAAAAAGATGCCTGCAAGATTGTGGTGTAAAAAGAATGCTCATACTGCTAATGGGAGTGTAAATTAGTCCAGCCATTGTGGAAAGCAGTTTGTAGATTTCTCAAAGAACTTAAAACAGAATTACCATTTGACCCAGCAATCCCATTACTGTGTACATACCAAAAAGAATGTAAATCATTCTACCATAAGAACACATGCATGCTATGTTCATTGCAGCATTATTCATGATAGCAAAGACATGGAGCCAAGCTAAATGCCTCAGTTCACCAGATAAATAAAATGTGGCATATGTATGTATACCATGGAATGCTATGCAACCATAAAACAAATGAGATCATGTCCTTTGCAGCAAAATGGGTGGAGGTGGAGGCCATTATTCTCAGTGAACTAATACAGGAACAGAAAAGCAAATACTGCACGTTCTTATTTGGTGGGAGCTAAACACCAGGTACATACAAACACAAAGAAGGGAATGGCAGAGAGTGAGAGGGTGAGGATCGAAAAACTACCTATTGAGTACTGTGTTAACTACCTGGGTGATGAAATAATATGTATATCAAACCCAAATGATACTCAGTTTACCTGTATTACAACAAACCTGCACATCTACTACTGAACTTAAAATTTAAAAAAAAAAGTCATACACCATATCACCAGAATGAATGAATGAAGCAAAGAAATCATACGATCTTCTCAATAGATGCAGAAAACACATTTGGCAAAGTTCAACATCTTTCATGCTAAAAATTTTTAACAAATTAGATATAAAGGGAATGTATCTTTACATAATAAAGGCCATTTATGACATACCCATAGCTAACATCATACTCAATGGAAAAAAGCCAACAGTTCTTCCTGTAAGATCAGGGAGAAGACAAGGATGCCTGCTATCACCACTCCTGGTTCCCACAGTACTGAAAGTCCTACTCATGGAAGTTAGACTATAATACAACAATAAATTCACAGGAAACAAAGGCAAAAACAGACAAGTGGGATTGCATCAAACCAAAAAAGTTGCTGCATAGAAGACTGAACAATCAGAGTGAAGAGGCAAACTACAGAATGGTAGAAAATATTTGCAAACCGTTTATTGGATAAGGAACTAATATCCTACATATATAAGGAACTGAAACAACTTTATAGCAAAAACACAAATGACCTGATGTTTAAAAAATGGGCCAAAGACCTGAATAGACACTTTTCCAAAGAAGATACAGAAATAACAGGTATATGAAAAATTCTTGACATCACTAGTCATCAGGGAAAGGGAAATCAAAACTGCAGTGAAATATCACCTGACACTTGTTAGATTGCTTTTGCTAAAACACGTGCGTACGCACACAAACACACACCCCGCAATGGGATAATACGTGTTGGCTAGGATGTGGAGGAAAGACAGCTTCTGTACTCTGTTGGTGGGAATGTAATTATGGCAAACAGTATGGAAGTACCTCAAAAAATTAAAAATAGTACTACCATATAATTCAGCATTTCCACTTCTGGGTTTATATGCAAAGGAAATGAAATCAGTAGGTTTAAGAGATATCTACACTCCTTTGTTCATTGCAGCACTATTCACAAGAGCTGAAATATGGAATCAAGCTAAGTATTCATCTATGGATGAATAGAATTGACCTAAGTGTTCATATATGGATGGAAGAAACTGTTATATATATACACACAGTGGAATACTATGCAGCCTTAAAAAAGATAATCATGTTATTTTCAATAACATGGAAGATCCTGGAGGACAAGTACTGCATTATCTCACTTATATGTGGACTCTGAAAAAACGATCAAACTCCTGGAATCAGATAATAGTACGGTGGTTACCATGGGCTCGGTGGGGAGGGATGGCAGGAAATGGGTAGATGCTGGTTAAAAGGTACAAAATTTTGGTTTAGGCTGAACATAGTGGCTCATGACTATAATCCCAGCACTTCTGGGTGCTAAGGGAGGCTCACTTGAGGGCAGGCATTTTAGACCAGACTGGGCAACATAATGAGACCCTGTTTCTAAAAAAAAAATATTATTTATGTGTGGTGGTGCATGCCTGTAGTCCTAGCTGCCTGGGAGGCTGATGTGGGATGATCCCTGGAGCTCAGGAGTTTGAGGTTACAGTGAGCTATCATTGTACCACTGTACTCCAGCCTGGGTCGAAATGAGACCCTGCCTCCAAAAAAAAAAAAAAAAAGGTTTAGTTTAGACAGGAGGAATAAGTATCTGGAGATAAAACATGGAACATGGTGATTGTTATTAATAATAATCTGTAGTATACCTGAAAATTGCTAAGAGAACAGACTTTAAATGTTCTCTTCACAAACATAAGTATATGTGTGATATGATGAATATGTGAATTAGCTTGATTTAATATTTCTACAATGTATACATATATCAAAACTTCGTGCATATCATAGGTATATACAATTTGTCATTTGTCCATGAAAATAAATTTTAAAAACACCATGTTGTACACCTCAAAGATGTATTATTTTATTTGCCAATTATATGGCAATAAAGCTGGAAAAGTCTTTTTCTGTCTCTATGTATCAATCTATCAGAACATGGAGGAGTTGGGGACAATAACAAAAATTCCATGTATAAAAAGTAACATAAAAAATCAGGAAATGGGGAAAAAATGGCATAAATAATAGCATTTTAGTGGTAGCAATAAATCTAAGAACATCCTCTATTAAGAAAATGTATGATTTGGACCAAATTCAGCTTGCCAGAGAACTTGACTAACAAAGAACAATTAAAGCAAAGTGAGAGGTAAATATGTGTAAGTAAACACCAGTGGAAGATAACCTTTGAGCTATTAGTTTCTCCCGTTAACTTTGTTCCGAATTGCCCTTCTCCCAAACTTTCACTTGAATACATTTACTTTTCTCTGTGTGTTTTTCCTAAGTTGGTGGGTGATTTTTCACTTAAGATTTAATTTCAAGAAAGGATTTTACTGATAGAAAAACATGTTTCCAGGATCTTTGCATTAGGTCCATATCTGAATTTCATTTTGAGGTGTTAGTCTTTGACTCGCTACGTTAGAAAGACTAGATTTGCATGGAAATGATGCTTTTGTTGCCTTAGTAATGTTTGGACTCCAGAATGTTCTTTGTGCCAAACACTGTAATACATATTAGGGATCCAAAATAATAATTTAAAATTCAAACGTGGTAAAAACTTGTACAACAGGCTTCTCTTTCCCCCATGTAAAATAAAATAATTGTCGTGGCAAAAATTTGCAAGGGAAGTCGCTCTTTCTCTTTCTCATAAGAAATACTTTGAGACACTTTAAATTTACCATTTAAAATATGGGGTAGAGTGGTAGAGTAGCTACTGGTTCCTAATTCTCTTGCTTTTTCTTCTCTGCCTCTTACTTTTCAGAGTATGGTCATAGCATCCCATAGAAGCTTTTCGATATTATCTTGGAAAATTTCCTGTCTACCCTCACTTTGTTTTAGTTTATAAGCAAACATTGATTTTATTAATTCACTTATTTACTAAAACACTGAGAGAAGAAATCGAAAAAAGAAATATAAAAAGAAGAGGTTAAAGATAGAGATTGAGTTAAATAGGTCTTCATTTAAACTGATTTAAATAGCTAACTACAGGCATTTTGGCTAGCACTGATTCAGTGTTTGATATGGTTTATCATAGTGTATTTATGTTTTGTTGTTGTTCTTGTCATTTCTCTCTTAAACCTGGTGGCCACTCATTTCACTTTCAGCCTTACTTGCTTACAGGCAGGTCTGTAGCAGGTATTTCCATCCCACTAAGTAACATGAGTTTTCTTACCTCCCAGCCAGGCTTTGCATCCTCAATTGCCATGTATGTGGAAGCATGGCTGCCATTTCATTTCTTCCTTTTTGTCCAGCTGTACCAAAATTTCCCTTTTATATTTTAAGATCTGTATAATGTCCACGTTGGTTATGTTTATCTGCATTTGCATATGAAGAGCTTTTTGCGAAGACAAATTTTCATTTAGCACTTGTCATTGATGCTGCCATCTCATTTCCTCAAATGATGTCACATTTGAAAGAGGTATAGAAACATTGTTTATCGTATTCTCTTGAATCTTGTGAGATTTCTTTTCTTTGATTAAAAAGTAATTTAAAAAATCAGAGAGTTTCTGTTTTTAATTTTCTTTTATCTTATGGATTTATTTTAAAAGAATTCATCTTCAGGTAGATTCAGGCAATTCACTTTGAACAGAAAATTGGTATTTGAGTATAGTATTGAAATCATTCTATGGTAGACCAAGTTTCTATCTTGAAATATCTAAATTTAATTTTGTATTAAAAATGGATTTGTGATCACTGTTTCACTGTTTCACTGTTTGTATGTCTCTTTTAAGTAAACTTTACTTGTCTTCCAATCAATTTTCCCTGTTCTTGTCATGGCAGGTTCATGACTTGCAGAGTGAACTTGATAAAGGAAAAGAAGATACTGAAAAGAAAATTCATAAATTTGAGGAAGCTTTGAAGTGAGTAAAACTGTAATGCATTTCATTTAAAACTACCCTTTATTAAACTGTGAGCCAAATTAAGTAACTGGGACCTAAGCACTATGTTTTTATAAGAGCCTTGCTATGGATTAGTTTACATCAGTTTTTCATCACAAATCTCTATCTTCAGAATTTTATTACTAGCCAGTAATTTTTTTTTTTAAAAGAAAAATCAGTTCAGCTGTTTTTAAGTGATAGAAATGTAAGAAAATAGAACTCAGTGGTTTCAGATGCTTTCTCCCTCTTAAACGAAAACAGATTTTTTTTAAAATGAGATTTAGGTCTTAGGACATTTAGAAATTCTGCTGTAGATTTTGTTGAGCAATTTGGGAAATGAAATATTCCAGTTGTTATATTTGAAAATGGATTACTATACAGGCATTATTTAGGAAAGGTTTTGTCTTATGATATACTGCTTAGTGTTTTAGTGTTCTTAAGTGTATACTGCAATATTAGATATTTGTCTTCTCCATTCATTTACTAAATTGATTGGGCCCTCCTATTACTAGGTTTGACCTTGCAGTTTTTAGCTGAAAAAACATTAATTCATTTAGATAACTTAAAACATAAATTATTGTGAGGTCTGAACTCAGTAAATATTGAGTTTCCACCATGTGTCAGCCAATGTGTGATACATTCCCATAAAACCATATACTCTAGTTGGAGAGATATTAAGACATTTGGCAATTTGGTACAGAACAGTAAGTGTTTAATTGGAGTAAGGTCAATACAGTGACTGACCCAAGAAAGTGATTTAAGAGGAGAAGCTTTCTTGAGCTCAGTATACCTAGCTAATTCCCAGAGAATTGGTAATTTCATTTTACTTGCTTCCCTAAACCTCCAAATAAGAATGACTTACAGAAAGGCCAAAAAGAATACCTAGGATCAAGCACGTTTAGTATCGAATTCTGCTTGGGAAGATTGCATAACCATTCCTTCTCTCTCACTTGGCTTGTTAATAAAATATATTGACTCAGTAGCTGAAGAGAACATTTTAATGTGATTTATAAACTATGGCATCACAAGACATCCATTTTTTTTCTACAGAAGGATTTATTTGTTTACCATGTCAATATGAAATAGATGAAATCAGAAGAAAACAGTAATATTCATTAGATATTAAGCCAAAATAACTATTTTCTAATCCGTCTTGAACAAAACTAGGGCAGTGTTGCTTTCTTTAATGGATAGGATGTTCTGTATTCTTCATTATTTCATTTTTCCTCTGTAAAATAATTAATAACGTTCTTCATGAAGTTTTCTCCATGAAGTTTATGAAATTTACCATGCTTTTTCTTTCTTGTTGTACTTTGCCTTTGTTTTTTAAGTGTCTTTATCCTTTCTTCATTGGTTTATTGATTTATATTTTATAACGCTGAGGTAGGGGTAATTTCTTTAAATCAGCAGTCCTCAAACTTTTTGGCACCAGGGACCAGTTTCATGGAAGACAGTTTCTCCATGGATAGGAGGTGGGTGGGGAATGGTTTTGGGATGAAACTGTTTCATCTTAGATCAGGCGTCCCCTTCAGGAAGGGGCACCTCTTTCATTGGTGGTCAGTGAGAGGAGCACAGTATGTGGTGGCCCTCCAACGGTCTGAGGGACAGTGAACTGGCCCCCTGTGTAAAAAGTTTGGGGACGCCTGTCTTAGATCATTAGGAATCAGATTCTCATAAGAAGTGTGCAAGCTAGCACAGTTAGCTTCCTTGCACAGTTCACCATAGGGTTCTCGATCCTGTGAGAGTCCAATGCTGCTGCTGATCTGACAGAAGGCGGAGCTCAAGTGGCAATGCTTGCTCCCTGTCTGCTCACCTCCTGCTGTGTGGCCTGTTTCCTAACAGGCCATGGGCTGGTATAGTACCTGGGGGTTTGAGACTTTTGCTTTAAATAGCAGTAAGACAATATCATACTAAAGGAAATAAAACGTGTAGAACACGGCTCAAGATGTCATGATGTTCTTAATGATTAGGCATTTGAAGTACTTAGATTAACTAGGTATTAAATTGTTGACCATAAGTGCAGTTAGAGTTCAGGAAGATCTTTTCGGTGGGATATTAGGAGTTTATGTATATAACAATACAGTATCTTTTAATGGTGCTGGTAGATAGTCAAAGATCCCTGAAGTCTCTGCAGCTTTCTGTGTACAATATAATCATTTTCTGAGCCAAGTAACCCTCTTTGGTTACTTCAAAGGTTTTTGCCAAAATACTGAATTTTACTTGGAGTTAAAAGAAGACATTTTAGAATGTTAAATAAAATTTTTCTGTAGATTATTTCTCCATCTTACATATAGATAATACCTTAAGTTTGGCTAAATGTCTAGATTATCTTAACAGTGCAGGACTCAGTACAGAAATAATAGTGTAGTCTGAATGTAAGAGAGTAAATTATTGTGAGGCCTAACTTCAAAGTAAACAGCCCAAGTTGGCTGTTTTCCCAAAGGAGAATATTGTGACTGCTAATGCTTTTGAATGTAAGAATAGCATTAGATCTTTTTGGCCCAGAGACAGTTCAGTTTTGCCACAAGACAGCTTTGTGATATAGAAATTTACCTTGACTATTAGCAAAAAAAATTTTTAAAAATATACAAAGATGGAAAATATCAGTTTTAGAATGTAGTGTTATTCATTCATGTAGTTATTCTTTCTTTCGTTCATTTAATAAGGATTTATTTCTTCTGTGCATATTGAATGTATACTAGAGACTACCAGAGAAAACAGAGTATATAAATATGAATTTATATCCATATGAAAATATGATACATGCCATATAAGGCAAAGTACTTTAAAAACATGATCAGTGAGATGAACTGGTAATGGGAGCATCTTAGAGAAGGAAAGGTTTTTTAACTGACTTGTGAATGAAAAGTAGAGAACAGATAAACTATCCTGGGAGCTTGGTCCCATCCTCAGAACAGATAAAACTATCCTGGGAGCTTGGTCCCATCCTCTGCTGTCTCTCTAGAGATGCTAGCCTCTACTAGTTTTGGCTCTTTATTTTCTATTTCCCAGCTCTCTTCACCTTGTTACATTACCCACATATGCTTCTTTCATAGATTACCTTTCCTTTTCTCCTAGTGATTTCTAGTGTCAAGTTCTTTGATTCTCTCAGATTATAGAATTTTGCAACCATGTAGGGGTAGTCTTGTGAATTAGGATGATCTATAATGTGTTTGAGATGTTAATGGAAAAGTTGAGTGGCTTTATTCTGATATAATGATTATTAAAGACAGAAAAAGACTGGAAATTGTTCTGTGAGAGGATGATGCAGTTGATATTTATATTCTCTCGAAGCAGTTGACACTGTCAACTCATCTTTGGTTTAGAGCTCAAGTTGATATTTCAGAACCTATCATTATTTAAGAAGGAGGATTGTAGTCACATTTTTTTTACATTAAATGTTAGATCCTTAAGGTGCCTGTTGATATTTTTTTTCTAAGAAATAAAACTAGTTTAATGTTGTTGCCTTACTATTCTTTTCAATTTTTGTTCTACATAAGTTCTAAATACTTTTGCTTAATTTTTTACTATAGAAGATAATTTTAGTAACCTCCATAAATGGGAAGCTATCTGAAACTTTAATGGCATGAGTTGTACATGTTCATTTTTCAAAGATAAGTAATTAAATCATATGGGGAGCTAAATAGACTCTAATGAAAGGAGAATGACTGTTTATTGTGTAAAACCAAATAATTATATTTTTGGAGGAGTTAAAATCCATCAACAACAAATGTGGATAGTATAAATTTGGTTTATTCCTTTTTGAATATTCTTGTATTATCAAAGTTAATTTTTAAGTTTTTGGTTCTATAAACATAATAAAGCATTATTTTGAGACAGTATATGGTCTATTTTAAAGTATTCAATTAAAACTTCCAAAGCATCTTTTTGATTAACTTTTTCAAACTCCTTTTTTTTACAATAAAATACAAAAATACCTTAACATAGTTATTCTGAGATTTTAAACTCTTTTGCATTGTCATAAACACTTAAATATTTTTAACCCTTACATTAATATGGACAAGCTTTCTATTTTTCAGTTAGTATTAAATAATAGTAGTAGCAGTTTCACTAGAATATGAAAAGAAACAGACAGAATGGGAGAAAATATTTGCAAACTGTGCATCTGACAAAGGTCTAATATCCAACATCTATAAGGAACTTAAACAAATTTACAATTCAAAAACCCACTAAAAAGTGGGCAAAGGACATGAACAGACTTTTCAAAAGAAACTACATGTGGTCAACCATCATATGAAAAAACGATTGCAGACCACGCGCTGGTTTGCTGCCGCTGCTGCCGCCATTGTGCCAGCCCTTCAGGTCTCCACAAGGCTGGGTGACTCCAGAATGAGAGACAAGCAATTTAGGAGCAGATTGGATCCAGCATCATTCAACATTACTACCAGTTATTTGATAAGGATAGAACCCACCTAGGCGCAATTTACATTGACGCATCATGCCTTATGTGGGAAGGATGACAGTTCTAGGGTAAAGCTGCCATTGTGGAGAAGTTGTGTAGCCCTCTGTTCCAGAAAGTCCAGCACAGCATCACAGTGCAGGATAGCTATCAGCCCAGGCCAGATAGCTCCATCATCAGCATGGTTGTGGGCCAGCTTAAGATGGACGAAGACACCATCAGAGGTTCCATCAGATGTTCCTATTAAAGAACATCAATGATGCTTGGGTTGATACCTTCAGGCTTGCCCTGCACAACTTCGGCTGACCTCCTCTCAGCCAGGCATCCACACTGTCTCCTGCGTCCTCCTCTTCCCAATACTATTCCCACTTCTCCAGATGCTCCAAATATCCTGCACAAATGAGCAGAGCCATGGGGGGAGTGGGTACAGCGTGCTGCTGCCACCGAGGTGTTGTGCATGATGTTTGGATGCTAAACTAGTTGCATCTGATGGGAGAAGTTTGTGTACCAGTGCATGCCTTCCAAAGACTTAAGTAATACAAAAGGTTGTCTTTTTTTTTTTTAATCTACTGACAAGTTGCTCTAGTAACCCAAAGAAGGATAAAGCAGCTGCCTCACTGCCCAGACATTGATTTGTTCAGATGTTTCAATGCCTCATGATACAATAAAACCACAAAATTTTTCTTAACAGTTAAAAATAAAAGAAAGAACCTCAACATCACTGATCATTAGAGAAATGCAAATCAAAACCACAATGAGATGCCATCTTACATCAGTCAAAATGATTATTACTAAAAAGGTAAAAAATAACAGATGCCAGTGAGGTTGCAGAGAAAAGGGAACAGTTATATGCTGTTGGTGAGAGTGTAAAGTAGTTCAGCCATTGGAAGACAGTGTGACAATTCCTCAAAGACCTGAAAACAAATACCATTCAACCCAGCAATCCTATTACTGAGTATATACCCAAAGGAATAGAAATTGTTCTGTTATAAAGACACATGCACATGTATGTTTACTGCAGCACTATTCACAATAGCAAAGACATGGAATCAACCTAAATGTCCATCAATGATAGGCTGGATAAAGAAAATGTGGTACATATACACCATGGAGTACCATGCAGCCATAAAAAAGAATGAGACCATGTCCTTTGCAGGAACATGGCTGGAGCTGGAGGCCATTTTCCTTAACAAACTAATGCAGGAACAGAAAACCAAACGCCTCATATTGTCACTTATAAGTGGGAGCTAAATGATGAGAACACATGGACACATAAAGGGAAACAGCACACACTGGGTCCTATTGGAGGGTGGTGGGTAGGAGGAAGGAGAGGATCAGGGAAAATAACTAATGGGTACTAGGCTTAATTCCTGGGTAATTAAATAATTTGTACGACAAGCCCTGTGACACAAGTTTACCTTTATAACAAACCTGCACGTGTACCCTGGACTTAAAACTTAAATTAAAAAAAAGTGCTTTCAGGATTACATCACTTAAATTATGAGTAAATACAGGAAAAATAATTTAATAATCCCTAATGGGTTCATTTCAGCAAGTAAATAGTTTCTGCATTTATGAAACACTGATACAATGAAAGTATTATAAGAAATGATAAATAAAATGTTTGTCTTTAGTTCTAGAACAGACTTGAATGACTTATAAATGCATATTAACATGTAATTAAAATTTATAAAACATGTAGAGATGGTAGATATTATTGGACTAGATATAAAAGTATTTCTGTATTTAAATTCTAAATTTGCTTTGACTTGAACTCTTTCAGGTGGTTTTGGGAACAATTTGAATTTAGTGTGGATTAAGAGCATGAACTCTGGACCTAGCTCTCATGGGTCCAACTTCTAGCTTTAATTACTAACCATGTGACCTTAGGCATGATGCCTAATTTCCATGCGATTCAGGCTTTACATCTGTAACATGAAGATCTTAGAGATCTTCTCTCTAAGATTGTGAAGAGGCTTAGAAGAGTTATTATAAAGCATTTAGAATAGTGTCTGTTATACATATGTATTGTTAATACTATTATTATAAGGGCTATATTATATATGTATATTTGCCCTATTTACTTTATTTCTTATTGCCTTATAAAATGATATAAACAGGTTCACCAGAAGAAGTAATCCTCCTGGCATCAGTTTCTTTTTTTCTTTTTAAGGAAAATAGCTTTATTGAGGTATAATTCTCACACCATAAAAATAACTTGTTTTAAGTGCACAATATATGATTTTTGGTAAATTCATAGAGTTTTGTATTTTGTAATCATCACCATGGTTCAAGTTTAGAACACTTCTTTTTTTTTTTTGAGATGAGGTCTTACTCTGTCACCCAGGCTGGAGAGCAGTGGGGCGATCTTGGCTCACTGGCAGCTTGACCTCCCAAGTTCAAGTGATCCTCAGCTTCCCTAGGAGCTGGGACCACAGGCACGCACCAACATGCCCAGCTAATTTTTTGTGTTTCTGGTAGAGACGAGGTTTCATCATTTTGTCCGGGCTGGTCTCAAACTTCTGACTTCAAGTGATCCATCTGCCTTGGCCTCCCAAAATACTGGGATTACAGGTGTGAGCCACCGCCCCCAGCCTAATTTTAGAACATTTCTATCACTCCAAAAAAGATCACTCATGGCACCAAATTTTAAAAGAAAATGATTTTTTTCTGACATCTTCTTCAATAGTCATTTTGCAGAAAATACAGACCAAGTATTACTTACGAAAAGTAAAAGCTGAAAGTTAATTATATTAAGATGTGCTTTGGTATATTGTAGAGACCTAAGCTAATGTAGCCTTAATATGTTGCTTCCTGGTTAATTTGCTTTCCAATATTTTAACTTTGATACAAACTACAAAGGTGAATTTAGAGAAAAGATTGTGTGTGTGTGTGTGTGTGTGTGTGTGTGTAGAGTGTGTGTATAAATGCATTGAAAGGGACCTGGAAATTATATTTATATAAAAACATACACATATAATGAGACCATATTTTGGCTTATGACAATAATAAAGACCAAAGAAACCAATAAAATTTGAAGAGGAAGAATTATGAAACATTAATAGTAGTTCAATATTGTATGCCCACACTAGTTGGAAAGCATATGAGGTTTTAAAAAATTTATTTACATTTTGCATACATTTTTAATTAAACGTGTCTGAGGATTCCTCAGGGTCCTGAGATACTTTCAATTTGTCCCAAATCACTTAGCTAGTAAGGGGTGGAGCAGTATGTAAACCCAGTTTCTGGAAATAGTTAAAGTCTATTTTGAGTTTTTGACTGAACAAGGCTTCTGTGTATTTCATATAACAAATGGAGAGTTGTCAGGGATGACACACTTTTTTTTTAAAGACAGGTGAGAGTTTTCCTCACCTAGAATGAAAGGACACCCTACCACAGCTTGTTAAGAGAGGCTATTAGGAGGCTTATGGAATATAGAATAGGAAAAAGAGCTTTTTATTAAGTGTATGATCAAAAAAAATTTTTTTTTTTTGAGATGGAGTCTTGCACTTTTGCCCAGGCTGGAGTACAGTGGTGGTATCTCAGCTTACTGCAACCTCCACCTCTAAGGTTCAAGCAATTCTCCTGCCTCAGCCTCCTGAGTAGCTGGGACTACATGTGCATGCCATCATGCCCAGTTAATTTTTTTTGTATTTTAGTAGAGGTGGGGTTTCGCAATCTCTAAGTGAACTCCTGATCTCAGGCAATCCGTCCGCCTTGTGCTCCCAAAGTGCTGGGATTACAGGCATGAGCCACTGCACCCAGCCAGGACTTTTTAATGAAAAGAAAAAGTATTCTCCCTGTAAGAGGCTTCAGGCTTTCTTCTTGTGTGAATTCATGTGTAATTTGATTCATAGCTTCATCTTCTCCTTGTAACATAGATTCATCTTCTACTTGTAATTTATCAATCTTACTTTGTAAACTGGAATCTGATTTTAGCATACTTATTTTGATTCCTAAATATCCTAATATTTCAGGGTAAGTACATCTCATGAATGAACTATACTTTAGGGAGATTATCCTGGCAGGAATGAAAATATAAATTTAAGTAATGAGAAAGTGGAAGCAGGACAATAAGGAAGATGAAGCTATCATAAGATCCACGTAAGAGACAGTAGACTCTGGGACAGCGGTGTCCCAGAGCCTGTGATGGAGAGGGTGGATGCAGCCACTGCAGATCAGACTCACCAGGACAAGGAGCTTCTCTGGAACTTTCCAGTCTCATCTGAATACCTTTTCTTCATCACAGCTAATAAACTTTCACAAATAATTTCTAAGAGATAGCTGATGAAAAACTACATTGTTTTATATTTTTGTTCCATATAGATATAACATAGATTGAGTACATGGAAATCTAAAGTATAAATGTTGATTTAAAAATATTTTATTTTAGATTCAGGGGGTACATGTGTAAGTGTGTTACATGAATATATTGCATAATGGTGGGGTTTGGGCTTCTAGTGAAATACTGAATTTTAAAATAGTGTTTCATGATTTATGAAGATACAAATACAAGGAATTTTGAAACTTTTAAACACTGGAACTTATATTACACACACACACACACACACACACACACACTTATATATATTTTTTCCCGTGGTGTAGGATTTGAATCAAAACATACCATGATGAAAAAATATTTAGGAATTGCATTAGCTCATTTTCATGCTGCTGGTAAAAGACATACCTGAGACTGGGTAATTTACAAAGAAAAAGAGGTTTAATGGACTCATAGTTCCACAGGGCTGGGGAGGCCTCACAATCACAGTGGAAAGCAAAAGGCATGTCTTACATGATGGCAGGCAAACGAGAAAAAGAGAACCAAGTGGAAGAGATTTCCCTTTATGAAACCATCAGGTCTTATGAGACTTATTCACTGCCATGGTTACAGTATGGAGGAAAGGACACTCATGATTCAATTTTCTCCCACTGAGTCCCTCCCACAACACAAGGGAATTATGGGAGCTACAGTTCAAGATGAGATTTGGGTGGGGATGCAGCTGAACAATATTAGGAATATTAAAAATATCAAATGGAATTTGAATTTTTTCTTATTTTATCAACTTCAGTTGTTAGGGTAAAAATCAGATATTTTTAAAAAGGAATTAAAATTTCAGAGGCAAATTGTTTTTAGCTGTTTCTGTTTATTATATTGCCTAATAAATTCCCAGAATGCTCCAAGGACTGAATAAGCCGGCTGAGGGAGGTGCTGAGTGGATCCTGGAACAAGAGCACTTGTCCTGGGTGACTTTTTGATACCATAACTGGTGACATATCAGGGACCAGAGATGGGGCAGTCAATTTGGAACTAGACTTGAACCTCAGCCAAGGGAGCTGCTATCTGGAGAACATGTAGGTGTACCCTCTTCTATTTTCCCACCTATATAGAAGATGTCTATTTGACAGAGACCAGTTTTGTCTTTTCTTTTTTTTTGGAATGATCACTTTTCTCTGTCGTTCTCCTTCGTCCATTACTTTGTGAAGTTTTGATCTTTGAAGATAAATTTACCTGCTTCCTTGCCTCTAAGGAAGGAAGAACAAAAACAATCAAGGCCAGGTGAGAATTCCAAGAGGAATGGGAAATAAAACTTGTTCCTCCCCCACCTCGTTCCACTCCAAGAACTCTTCAGCCTTTCCATTTCCTTTTAATACCAAACAAGATGGAACTTTGATGATCAGGCTCCTTGCTGAATTCAGCTTGAAACTCGAATAATGCAAGGAACCCATTGATGGAGATCATCGAGATCCACCTCTAGGGCAGAGAACTGGGTTGAAAATGGTAATGAGTGTGCCCAAGGGGCACATGAAAGATGTTTAGCTCAGGGGTTGATGGTGGAGCCCTTAGAGGCAACATTCTTACTTGTGATTAGGCCAGTGGTACCAGAGAGAGAAAGAGAACTGAAAGTGGCCCCACAGCAGGCAGGGATACAAATGACCTGCCCCAAATGGTCACTCAGTATTGTAATCACTTGACAGGGAGTGTTGGAACTGGAGTGTTCTTTCCCTTTCAAGGAAGTGCAGTAAGTGTGTTCTTTTTTTACACATTTGGCTCTCTGTGTTTCCTATTTTTCCCTACATTCTATTCTTCTAGAACTATTTTGCTGTACATCGTGGACAAAATTTCTATTAGAAGTTGAATGAGGGCTGGGTGCAATGGCTTATGTCTGAAATCCCAGCACTTTGGAAGGCCAAGGCAGGAAGATTGCTTGAGGCCATGAGTTTGAAACCAGTTTAGGCAACATAGCAAGACCCCATTTCTAAAAATGCCAACAACAAAATTAGCTGTCTGGGTGGCCCAAGCTGCTAGTCCCACCTACTAAGGGGGCTGAGGCAGGAGGATTGCTTGAGCTCAGGAGTTGGAGACTGCAGTGAGCTATGAGTATGCCACTATACTCCAGCTTGGGTAAGAGAGCAAGACCCTGTCTCAACAGCAACAAAAGGAAGCCAAATGTTTTAAGGTCCCACAGATTAAAAAGTGAACCACATATGTGGTCAACCCAATGAAAACCTAACTATGCAAGAGAAAAATATATCGTGACATTTCTGGACTTGGACTACTCCTGTCCTTTGAAATCTTACTGTCATGCCCAGATTAGGGTGTTTATTTCCTCTCAGATTATAGCTTTTAGAAAACACCCTAGCCACAAGCCCTTTGACCATGAACTGGCGATGTCTTCTGCTCATAATATATCTGATATTGATGTATAACACCCCTTTTCTGACTCCAGGTATTTTTTTCCCTATGAATAGAAGTTTATTGAGGGTACTCATCCTGCAGTCTCATAGTTTTTATAACTTTCTATTGAAGTACAACTACATACCAAAAAGTACACAAACTTAACACAACCCATGTAAGCAGCTCCTGGATCAAGAAGCTGAATATTAGCAGCATCACAAAAGCCTCCCTCCTGAACCCCTGTCACTGCCCCGCCTTCAAGAGCAGCCACTATTCTGACTTTTTATCTATTTTTGAACAACATATAAATAGAATCGTGTAGAATGCAGATTTTTGTGCCTGGCCTCTTTTACTCAACATTTAGGTTTGTTAGATTCATTTATATTGTTGTATATCATTGAAACTACAGTGATATACAACAATATAAATGACTCATTTGTTCATTCAACATGCTCATTTGTTGAATAGTATTTCAAAGTGAATATACCACCATGCATTTATCCATTCTACTCTTAATATTAATTTGGGCTGTTTCTGGTTTGGGGATATTATTAATAGTGCTGTAATGAACATTCTTATATGTTTCTTTTGGTAACTAAAAGCACACACTTCTGCTGGGTATGTATCTTCATGATGCTTTTATGTTGTGAAAAAATACACCTATTGTACCCAAAGGAATATAAACTATTCTATTACAAAGATACGTGCATATATATGTTCATTGCAGCACTATTCACAGTATTCACAGTAGCAAAGGCATGGAATCAACCCAAATGTCCATCAATGATAGACTAGATAAAGAAAATGTGCTATGTATATACATGGAATACTATGTAGTCATAAAAAGGAATGCGATCATGTCCTTTGCAGGGACATGAATGGGCTGGAAGCCATTATCCTCAGCAAACGAATGCAGGAACAGAAAACCAAACACTGCATGTTCTCACTTATAAGAGGAAACTGAACAATGAGAACACATGGACACAGGGAGAGGAACAACACACAGTAGGCCCTGTTGGGGAGTGGGATGAGAGGAGGGAGAGCGTTAAGAAAAATAGCTAATGCATGTTGGGCTTAATACCTAGGTCATAGGTTGATAGGTGCAGCAGATCACCATGGCACACATTTATGTATGTAATAAAACTGTGCATCCTGCACATGTACCCTGGAATTTAAAAATTAAAAAAAAAAACCAACACCCGTGTGGGGAGAATTTGGGTGTTCTCCCAATAGAAGTGAGTGGACCCGGCTGTTTTGGGACCAAAGGAAAAAATTTATTGTCGTTATTGGAGGCCTTTCTTTACTTGTTATTTTTTCCAACAAACTGACACACAGGTTCCTAAAAACATATCTTTTCTTGCTTAATATGCATAGTTTTTATAATATCCCATTACGATGGAAAAACATTATTTACCCCTAAAGTTATATTTTTAAACATGAGCGAAAAAGCTTTCCTATAAGACTTTTAAATCTTCATTTATCTTTTGTTGCTTGTTTGTTGTTATAAATCAGCGTTTATAATATTGGTAGAAACAGGGATTAATCTTCAAATAGGAATATCTTAAAGTTACTAAAACGGCAAAGTTGTAATGACTGTTTTTGTACTTTTTGTTTGCTAGACGCTAATCTTAATAAACGACTTAAATGGAATACTAAACAATGTTGTGATTATTCTTAGAAGCAGTTAACTTCATTTTGATTAGGTTTGTTTTTTAATGGAACATTGCCTACTGCAAAAATTTGGATGCAGTTGTGTTGAAAGCAGATAGCCTTCCAGTTTACCCAGGAGCTTGAATTTTGAATTTTGGTAAACTGGAAGAGCTAGGTTAAATTGGTCTTGAATGGGATTTTAAAGTATAACTGAATAGTGTAAGTCTGAATTTAGTTTCAATATTACTGAAGTGAAGAATTGTGACTTCATCATTTTGTTTGTCAGGTTGATGAAAAAATATCTCAATGAATTAATAGTGACATTTAAAATGGAGAAAAAATTGAATTGAGATATCTAGAAAGAGGCTAAAAGGAAGCCTGCAAACTTGAATAGTTAACAAAGATTTCTGTACCTAATAAGTAAGCGAAAACATCTTTGAAAGTTCTCCTTCACAGGAAATTTTATTCTGTTTAGAAAACAAATTTGAACTTTCAAAAAGTATCCTTGAAAGATTAATTCTAAATACTATTCTACTACAACATAAAAGTAACCTGTAACTTATGATACTTAATAAAGAAGCTATGGTGCTGTTTTTAACTGATTACTTGATGAAGTTTGTAACTTTTAAATGTATTCTTCCTATTGCTATTGTTACTAAAATTAGGAACACATGCAATTTATGATCTATTATTCAACCAAACTATGTCATATGTTCACATCTGAGTATGACATTACCTCCTACAACATAGATAGTATATAGAGTTGGGGAACCAGAGGGAAATATTTGACATGTATGAAATCACCTTGGATTCCATTTAACTAGAATTCAATGAATTATATGAAAGTTTGATTAAAAATAACCAGAAATTGCTGAATTATATTAAACTATTTAAAAAAATTATTCTTTGTCATGACCACCCAAGTTCTAGGCTAATCCAAAAGAGAATTATTTTTTATAGCGTTGTAATAGAAAGTTATGATAAAATGAACCTATCCAGAGTTCTGAAGCCAGGACGTCTCAGAGCCCAATGCCCAAGGTATATTATCTGGGTATTGCTGTTGGTTATTCAGGGACCAGAGCGTCTTTAGTTGGCAGATGATGAATTCTGCCAGGTCTCTACTGTGACAGGGCAGCACTGAGTTCCATGTGAAGTTCCGTCGCTGCTCTCTTCCTCTCCCAGGCACACAGATTTCTCCAAGCCAGATGGCCATTGTCCAGGTCTTGAGGAGGGGTGATACAGGCATTCCTTTAGCCTTTCTGGCTGGTATCTCAGTAGGTTGTGTGCCCCTCTAGTCCACTGACTCTGAGCCCGGCTCAGCACTGGGACTTGCCTAGGATTTGCAGTTCTTATGGCCTACACTGTCCCTTAAGTTCTCTTAAGGTCCCAGAGCACTCCAGCCTGTGCTGGCAAGGCTTACTGGAGTTCAAGTTCTGACCTTTGGGATGGGTGATATACCTCTGGACATGGGCCAGTCCAGGTGCTCTCTCTGCAGGCAGATGTCAGCTGACTGCAGCCTGGTTCTCTTTTCCAGCGTGACAGCACAGCACTAAATTCAATGCAAAGCCTCACAGTCTCTGTACTCTCCTTCCCCCAAGAGCACAGATTCTCTGTGCTATCTGACCACTGCTGATGGATGTGGGAGGGGTGGCATCAGCAGTTCAAGACTGTTTTTCCTGCCCTCTTCAATGTCTCTTTCAGCCATAAGAAATCAAAAATGGCACTGTGATTGCTCACCTGATTTTTGGTTCCTGTGATTGTGCTTTTTATATCTAGTTGTTAAAATTTGGTGTTTCTGTTCGGGGGAAGAATCACCTAAGTTTCTATTTGGCCATCTTGCTCTGCCCTCCACTCTATGCCTTTTAATTGGAGAATTGAGTTCATTAACATTCAGTGTTATTATTGATCAGTAAAGACTTACTATTATTATTTTGTTCTTTGTGTTCTTGTTGTTTGGTAACTTCTCTTTCCCTTTCTTCCTTTATGGTTACATGATTTTCTTTGGTGGAATGTTTTAATTGATTGCGTTTTATTTTTAGTAAATCTATAATAGGTTTTTGCATTGTTGTTACTATGAGGCTTACAAAAAGCATTTTATAACTATAACAAATTATTTTAAAGAGATGAGAATTTATCTTAGATCTCAAAGTATAGAAACAAAGAAAAAATGAAAAAACGTATATGCTTTTATCTCTCCAGATTTAGATTTTATGTTGTCTCAATTACACATCTTTATATTGCCTGTCTCTTAACAGGTTCCTGTAGGTAGTATCGTTTTTTTAAATACAGGTTTGTCTTTTTGGCTTCATACTAGAGTTATGAATGGATTGCACAGCACAGTTATAGTATTAGAGTATTTTGGGTTTGTTCATATACTTGATTTTATCAGTGGGTTTCATACTTTCAACTGTTTTCTTTTTGCACTTTAGTATTTTTTTCTTTCCAATAACAAAACTTCCTTTTGCATTTCTTATAAGATGGTTCTGATGTTGGTGAATTCTCTCAGCTTTTGTTTGTCAGGGAAAGACTTGATGTCGCTTTCATATTTGAAGAACAGTTTTGCTGTATACAGTATTTTTGTATGACAGGTTTTTTTTTTTTCTTTCAGAACTTTGAAACTGTCATTCTCCTCCCTCCTGTACCGTATGGTTTTCCTTGAGAAGTCTATTGCCAGATGAATTGGAGCTTCTTTATATTATTTGCTTCTTTTCTCTTGCTCCTTTTAGGATTCTCTTTTTGTCCTTGGCCTTTGAGTTTTTGCTGATTATATGCCTTGGGATAGGCCCATTTGGATCAAATCTGTTTGTTGTTTTCTGTCCTTCTTGTACCTGGACATTTATCTCTTTCTTAGGTTTTGGAAAGTTTTCTTGTATTATTTCTGTGAATAAGCTTTCTCCCTCTTTCTATTGCTCAGCTTCCTCTCGGACATTGATAATTCTTATATTTTGTCTTCTAAGACAATTTCCTATGTTTTGTAGGAGATCTTCTTTTTTCTCATTCTTTTTTCTTTTTTTCTCCTCTCAGTGTATATGTTCAAATAGCCAGTCTTCAAGCTCACAGGTTCTTTCTCTGCTTGATCCATTCTGCTATTGAGCGTCTCTAATGCATTTTTCAGTTCAGCAAATGTATTTTTCAATTCTAATCTTTATTTGATCTTTTAAAATTATTTTGATTTCTTTGTTATATTTCTCTGATAAATTTATGAATTGCTTTTCTGTGTTATCTTGGAGATTACTGAGTTTTCTTAAAACTGCTATATTGAATTCTTGGTCAGAGAGTTTACATATCACCATTTCATACTAGTCAGTTGCTGGCTCCTTGCTCTGTCTCTTTGAGGAGTTCATTGTTTGTTGTTTGATGATGTTTCTTGAGGATGTTCATCTTTGTCTTTTCATTGAAGGATTAGTTATTTATTCAGTTTTCCCTTCCTGACTTGTTTTGTTTTTTATTGGGTATTTTTGCTTAGTGATTCATTATAATTTACTTGTTGTATTTCTTTCTTTTTTATCCTGTTAGATCACTGCCTCCATTTTGTCACTAGATGGCACCTTAAGCCCAGGTTTTGCTTGGTTCTAGTAAACCATTGGGGTGCCACCTGTTCTGAATGGGGCAAGTCATACATGGGATATCTTAGTAGCATGGGAAGGCTGGTTAGGAGTTTGTGTCTAGGGCACCTGTGCTGTTGAACAGTCACTCTGATTTGGTGTCTTCTTTGGCCAAGTTACAGAACAGAGTTTCCAGCACTGAGGATGATAGACTCACCTCTCCCTTTGTCTCTGGCTAATATTTCTCCCTCCAGGAACTCACAACATTTCCTGTGGCTTAAGGCAGGAAAAGGTCTTCTGCCAGGGAACCCAAGATGTTGGAGAAGCTGGTTGTCCACCTTGATCTTTTTCTAGTGTAGAAACTCTGAGTTGAGGGGAAATTTTCTGTGTACCTAGGCAGATTGGAGGGAAGGACATTGTACATATAGAAGTGTGGTTCTCCAACTTTTTGCTCAGAATTTTTTTTAAAAAATGCTCTGTGGTCCTGGGAACTGCCTCATTCTCATATTTGAGTTCTGTATTATTGCTGGTGATCATCTCTGTGCTGTATGTTTGTTTTTGGTTTTCTGTGTAGGAGAGTGAAACCCAGCTTGTATGCCACCATTTCGGAACCAGAAATCTGAATCAGATATACTTCTCTTTTTTTCTGTTTGTACTAGAATACAGTAAGACGTAAACATTTTAAATTTTCCCATAAAAATTATAAGCTTAGTGAGTTTATTTCTAATATTGTTTTCCCTTTTTAGCATTTATTTTCCATATTTACTTTGTAGCTTTTTTTAATCATTCTTTTATATTTCTAGTTTCTTCTCATATTTTCCTGTGTTGTTTTTGTCCTCTGCGTATATGGGATGATTGACAACATCACCGATTTGCATTTTTACTCTTTGCCACTTCCATTATGAAATTTTACTGTGCTCTGCATTTTTGCTTCTTTTCTATTTTTCATCTTAATCATACCCCTTTAAAAATATTATTCTGTTCTTTTTTGTCTTAGCTAATTCTTAAGATTTTGCCTTCTATTTCATAGAGATTATCTTCTTTCAGATTCCTCATACTTTTTTTTATATTTTTCTTCTAGATATTGTATGAGATAATTTTGATGGTAGATTTTTATTCTGTGTTTATAAAATGTTGTTCTTTTCTCGTAGTCCTACAATAACTTTTAGTCTCCAACTGGTATTTTTTTTTCTCACTGGAATAAGGGAGATTTTGTTCAGTCTTGGTGTTTTGTTTAACAAACACTTATTGAGCTCTCACTGTACACTTTTCTAGGGGCTTTCTGATATTAGTCTACTGTGTATTTTGGGTGTGGATTATCTTGTGTCTTGTCCATGTCAACTTGTATAATGGTCATATTCTTTTGAAGATTTTTAGCTGGATAAAAACATTGGTCAATCGCCAATGAAGTTCCAAGTTTCTAGGAAAATTTTACCTATAGAAACTCTGCTTTACTGGTGATATATCTTTTTATAACTTGTATTATGAGTCTTTGATTTTTTGAATGAAAGAATTAATTGTATAGTTTTCAGTATATTTTAAACTCAGATTTCTTCCTCTTTTTGTGTCTTCCTTTAGCTGCGGAGATAATGACTCTGCATTTAGTACATCAACATCATTTGTAGTTGACTTTAATCCGATGTGTTTTGGGAGTTGTTGGCTCTGAGTGGTTGTGTGTAAAACACTTGTAGATGTTAGAAAAACGTACCACCATGGAAGGGAAAAGCATTATCGTAGAAGAATCACATATAGTAATTACTTTGATTTTTTTCAACACAGAATCTTTGACTTGAGGGAGGTAGAATGTGTCTTTCTATGTAATTTTTCTTAGGTTCTGTTTCCTGAAGCTAATTTACATTTGCTTTCAGGTAGATCTATATAGAAATATTTTTAATTAGTCTATTTACGTTTTCTTTATAGTTGTTGGAGATTCTGCCCAGGTTCTTTCACTATGTTTTCTATATATCTGAGTTATCACTGTTATTGAAATGGTTTATTTTCTTTTTTCCCCCTCTCTCTTTCTAGGTATTTCAGTGAGCACTTAAGGAAGACTACTTGAGAGATGTTAGCCAGATACCATTTTAGCTGTGAAACCTAGAGCCATTCTTACTATGATTTTTTTTATTAAGATTCTTTTTGAAATGTGATGTGTTACTTCAGTTCTCTTTATGATTGCATAATGAACAAATTTAGGATAAGTCAACATCATCTCTTTTGAAATAAATTATTGTGATTTGCTGCAGATTCAATTATAGATTGGTTTGTAGGCCTAAAATCGAAATACACAGTGACTTTTCCCTTACTTTGAAACTTGATTTCTTAAAAAATAAAAATAAAAACAAAAAGCCCTTGATCTCAGCTTGCTTTGTGGTCTTATGCCTCATCTTCAAGAGGATAGAGTGAGGCATGTGGAGCTGTATGACCTCCTGAGCAGGGGAACGTGGTTAGCTTTCTACAAAATTAATAAGTGAATCAAAGGCTGACTCATGATCTCCCAAATGATTTTTCTTTTACTCCAGAAAAATCATCATTTTCTCTGTTGTCACGAAGTGTTCTTTGATTTTTCACACCATTGAATATATGCTTTATTAATATAGTAGACCACAGACAACTTCTTCTGAAGCTTTTATCCCTTAAGAAATTATTCCTGGCACTATTTGTTCATGGAGTGTCTAGTAAAGCCTTAGCCATCACATCACTTTTAGACTGACAGGTGGTCCTCCTCTACTTTTCCTGTTATCCATCACTAATTAGATGTAACGGTGGTACTACTTCTATTTTTGTGACTCCAGGCCAAAATATTATTTTTGGTTTCATTAATGTTCTTTTAAACTCTCACCTTCTTGTGTTTTGTTAATTTATAGGGTGTTTTCTTTGAACCAGTTCTTCCACCAATTTTTTTCTTCCTCTTACAATTATTGCATCTTTCTCCATTTTGAAGTGTAATTCAGGGCTCTCTTGGTATCTCTCAACTACATTTGTCCTTTCAACATTTAGACCTGTGTAAGTATCCATCTTAAAACTTTTTTCTTTACCTCACTCTAACCCCTTCAACTATGGCTTCTTTCTCCTTCTTTGCTTTTACAGTCAGGTTTCTTTAAGGAGCTGTTTTACTCATTGCCTCAAATTTCTCATTATCTGCCTTCAGGCCAGTACAGTTTGGGTTCTTCCCTGACGTCACCAAAACTTCTCATCCCAATCTGGATTTTGTTCAATCTTTCTTCCTTAGGACATTTCTTCTTCATTTTCTGTGGTGCACATTCACTTGATTTTCCTCATCCCACTCGGTCTTTTTTTGCATGTTTATCCTACTCTTGTTTTACTCTAGTGTCCCTTCATTAGACAATTCAATTCAAAACTATAGCTTCAGTAACTAACATTTGGTGCCATCATTATGGCAGTGATATACAAATGTGTATCTTGCCCTTGGGCTATTTGCTTAATTTTCTTTATGGCACTTAATACTATATAATGTTTTAATATTTTTATTGTATATTCCAATTTGAGATTCTATTTTAAAATTTTTGTTATGCAGAATTCCAGGATTATGTCATATAAGCCATTCCTTTCTTTCATAATATTTTCCTGTATCCTACTCTTATCTTTGCTTCTTTTGTGCTTTTCTTCTTGTCTATTTTTTTGGACTTCTGTTCAGGTTCAGGCTTTCCAGCAGATGTTATAAATTCCTGGGCTGCAGGTTGAGTCATCTGCATATATATTTAGTTTGACCTGCACTATGTTTTGAAACTTTTGAATTAGTTGCCGACATTATAAAATCAGAAGACTTCACATAAATTTTAGATTTCTAGTTTCTTTTGAACTATGTGACAACACTGACCCCTGCCTTGTCAGGGCAACAAGTGGAACTGATCGGTTATAATGGAAGTCACAAGTGCCTTTAAAGTATCACTGTCATAGAGATGACATTTTGTGTTCTCTGTGCAATCAAATTAGAAATCACTAATAAGCAGCCAGTTCAAAAAAAAACCCTTGGACTAAAGTTTAGAAAGTTAAAAATGTATTTTTAAATACGTTAGGGTTAAAAAGGAAATCACAATAAAATTGTCCAATATTTAAAACTGAAGGATAATGACAGCATTACTCATAAAATGTTGTAGAGTATCTCTAAATTGGTATCTAGACTAAAATAAGCTAAGCTTTAACCCCAAAACACTAGATAAAAAGCAACACAGTAGATGTGAAAAATATCGTAAAACAAATTAAAAACACAATGTAGAGAGATACCAAAACTAATAAAATAAGTGAACAAATTAAACAGGTCTCTGTTAGACTGGTCAGGAAAAGTGGAGAAAAGACTGTGTTAATCTCTGTTTTCTCTGATTCCTTTATATCATTTTGCATTGATATAAGAGAATACGTGAGGCTGGGTGATTTATACAGAAAAGAGGTTTATTTGGCTTACAGTTCTGCAGACTGTATAAGAAGCTTGGTGCTGGCATCTGCTTCTGGTCAGGACCTCAGGAAGCTTTTACTTATGTGGTTGGAAGTTGAAGGGGGAGTAGGTATGTCACAAGGTGAGAGAGGGAGCCGGGGGTGGTGGTGGGGGTGCCATGCTCTTTTAAACAACTGTCTCTGGCATGAACCAAGAGAACTCACTCATCACCAAGGGAATGGCACCAAGACATTCATGAGGGATTCATCCCCATGAGCCAACACCTCCCACTAGGCTCTACCTCCAACACGGAGGGGGGTCACATTTCAACATGATATTTGGAGGGGACAAATGTCTGAACTACATCAAAGACTAAAAGGCAAAAATGAACATTAAAGACAAAAAGACCCAGGAATATAATGACGTGGCAGCATGCAGTCTTTGTTTCACTCTCCTCATTTCTGTTAGCTGGCCCCTGTAGGTGTTTGAATTTGGACCCCTGCTCCATAGTTACAGCTCCAGTCATTTGTTTTTAATTGAGGTAAAATTTATCTAACATAAAATTGACATTTTAGAGTGAGCAATTGAGTGACATTGAGTACATTCATGGTGTTGTGCAACTACTACCTCTAGTTCCAGATCACTTTCATCACCACACATAAAATCCTATTTTTATTAGACCATGGATTCCTATTCCCTGCCTTCTCTCAGATCCTCCTAACCACATTCTGCTTTCTGTCTCTAGGGATTTATCTTTCCTGGATATGTCATAGAAGTGGAATAATACAATATATGACCTTTTGTGTCTGGAGCTACTTTCACTTAGCATGTCTTCTAGGTTCATTTACATTGCAGCAAATATCATAACTTCATTCCTTTTGATGGCTGAATTATATTCCATTGTGTGTATGTACCATAATTGGTTCATCTGTTCAACTGCTGATGGACATTTGAGTTGTTTCTACGTTTTGGCTATTGTGAATAGTGCTGCTATGAATATTTACGTATAATTACTTGCTTGAGTACTGTTTTTCAATTATTTGGATATATACCCAGGAGTGGAATTGCTGAGACAGCTTACTGTTTGTATACTTGGCTTTCATTATGGGTCTCCAAAATAATAGTCTGGCAGTAGGCAGATACATTTCCTTTTTTACCCTAGTTGGAACTGCAGCTATAGTCCATAAAAGGAGAAGAGCCATGGAAAATTATTTAAAAGGTTTCCAGGCACTTGATAAAAATAGGTTTTTCTAGTAGGCTAGTCTGTTCATGAATTCAAACCATAGGTTGAAGTGTTGTCTGATAATCATAGAATTATAACTGAGAGAATTGGGTGTTCTTAAATGGTGTTTCTATCTAATTAGCATAAGCAGTTAAGTTGGGCAAGTTGCCATTCTCTACTTTGGGGATGTTTTGCTTGTTTGTCTTTTGCCAGGCATCATAAACCATGTTTTTCTCTGCTAATTAGTGCCAAAAGCAGTCTGACGAATTTTTACCTTCCATATCCATCCTTGTGTAATTATTATGATAAAAATTAGCATATAATTGGATTATTTGTAACACAAAGGATACATGCTTGAGGTGATGGATACCCCATTTACTCTGATGTGATTATTACACATATTAGGCCTGTATTAAAGTATTCCATATTCTCCATAAATATATACACCTATTATGTACCCATAAAAATTAAAAAGAAAAAATTTAAAGATGTATAGTAAATAAAAACATCACTATTTTATACCCAGAAAATTACAATAAATTGTTAGGTTGTTATACTTGCTGGCCATTTTTGTGTACGCTGTCAATATTGCCATATTTTCCTCATTTATGTATTCATTTAAAAATTTTTTTTGTATCATTACAAATCCAAAAAATAGTGCAAACCACAGTGGTAAGGAATGAAGTTTTACAACCAAAACATGATTGAGGGCCAAGGTGGATGGATCACTTGAGGTCAGGAGTTCAACCTCAAGTCTGGCCAACATGGCGAAATCCTATCTCTACTAAAAATACAAAAATTAGCAGGACATGATGGCACATACCTGTATTCACAGCTACTTGGGAGGCTGAGGCAGGAGAATCACTTGAACCTAGAGGTGGAGGCTGCAATAATCTGAAACTGTGCCACTGCACTCTAGCCTGGGTGATAGAACAAGACTCCATCTCAAAAAAAAAAAAAAAAAAAAAAAATCCCCAAAAACAAAAAACAGAAAACAAGAACAAGAAAACAAAAACCATGATTGAGAAAAGTTCAGCCATACTAAAAGCAATACTTCTTTAACCTCAATTAGTTGCACATTGGACTTAAGCCTTTGTGCTAAATTTTATTTATTCATGTATTTTTAATTAAAAAAAATTTTTTTTATATTTCATTGCATTTTGGATTTTGGGGTACATGTGAAGAACATGCAAGATTGTTGCATAGATACACACCTGGCAGTGTGATTTGCTGCCTTCCTCCCCATCACCTATATCTGGCATTTCTCCTCATGCTATCTCTCCCCAACTCCTGATGGATTAAAGACTTAAACATAAGACCTAACACCATAAAAACCCTAGAAGAAACCTATGCTAAATTTTAAAGGAAGAAAACAATTAAATAATACATCTGAAATATGGGAAAAATATCTTCGTTGTTGGTGACTTCTCATAGGTAGATATGTTGACTATTAGCTATTGGATACTCTGGTTTCTTCATAGAGACTCAGAAAATAAGTTTCATAAGTGATAAATTTCCATAAGTTAACTGTTAATCTGGGGCTAATTTTAATAGTAGATCTCTTCCTAATTGTGTTCCCAAGTTATATCCTGAACACAGTGGCTTGTATATGCAATCGTTCTTCCATATAGTAAAATTACCCAGGAAGTTAGAAGATCATGAACTAATATGTAGAGATGGAGAGTGCAAAGTGTGAAGAACCCTAAGAAGATAGCCAGGCACAGTGGCTCACACCTATAATCCCAGCACTTTGGGAGACTGAGATGGGCAGATCACCTGAGGTCAGGAGTTCGAGATCATCCTTGCCAACATGGAGAAACCGCTCCCCATGTTCTGCTAAAGACATTTCTTGAGTAAAAACGTCGCTACTAAAAATAAAAAAATTAGCTGGGTGTCCTGGTAGGCACCTGTATTCCCAGCTACTTGGGAGGCTGAGACAGGAGAATGTCTTGAACCCAGGAGGCGGAGGTTACAGTGAGCCAAGATTGTGCCACTGCATGCCACCCTGGGTGACAGAGTGAGACTGTGCCTCCAAAAAACAAAAAAACAAAAACCTGAGAAGATGGAAGATGAGCCAGCTGGAACAGAAAACACAGGGTCTGATGGTACATGTTGAGGGACACCCTAAATTTCCCCCAAATGGTGAATGATTGAAGAATTGGTAACAGAGTATATGATCAAAGTGTCACTGGAGAAAGGCTTACTTTCCTGAATATTTCTTGGCATTAAGCTAAGTTTTGAAGGAAGGGACAGAAAATAAAGTGGTAGAGGAGAGAGAATTTTCCTACCAGAAGGAATAAAATGTTCCAAGAGCTTGAGTCTAATGACATATTAATGTCCAAGCATGAGGTTAGAAATACAGCAAACAGACCTGATTTTCTGGAAGAAAGATTTTTGTCAGATTATAATAAACAATAGATAAATAAATGTCAAACATTTCTATCCTTGAAAAACTTATGTTTATTTCCTCACTGAGTTTCCTTTATTCTTCCCAAAATCATAGTCCCTGAAGTTTGATGTCATGAATTTTAATGACGGTCTTTTAAAATTGGTTACTGTTAAAGTCTGAATCCTCAAGTTTTTTATTACATGATATAAAATTTATTCATTTTAGCTGTAGAATACACAAACGTCGAGAGACTTTGAAGAAGCAGTAATTTGAACCATATATCTCTATTCTTAGTGAAAAATGAAAACACCCCAACGGAGGTTTTATGTGGAATAAACTAGGTCTGGAAATGGTCTGTGTCGAGAGACCTAATGGCCTTTTGATGTCTGATTCATTTGATTTGGCTTTTTCTTTTTTAAAGGGGTGTTATATGATTATAATTAGAAACATTTTAAATTCTTTACTTGGGAAGTTCATTGTTCCTTAGCTTGCTCTGTTGTGATGAATCACGTAGTTTTGAATGGTGGTAGTGTTTGAAATTATTACTAAGGAGATTCACCATGTTTACCAGAGAATGTTCCAATTCATCATGTAGGGTTTATTTTATCCATACTTACTCATTTCGCAGGTGTGGCTGTGATGTGAATATATGTTTATTATATATTAAAGATATTTCATCATAATAATTTTCTAAATTTACTAGGAATATAATAGTTTGCTTTTCTTGCAACTGGAACCATTAATTTCAAGCATTATAATTAGTTGAAAATGATAACTAGATTACTAGAAGGCATTAAGAATTTATACTTTTCTGGTAGGCAAATTTAAGGTATTCAGTTTTGTATTGATATAAACGTTTGTGTTATATTGAGAAAAGTTATTCCTACTATTTAGAAAGTGCCTAAGGCCAAGCACAGTGGCCTCACACCTGTAATCTCAGAGCTTTGGGAAGCTGAGATGGGAGGATTGCTTGAGGCCAGGAGTTCAAGACCAGCCTGGGCAACATAGTGAGACCCTATCTGTACCAAAATTTTTTTTTTATAAAAATAGCCCTGCGTAGAGGTTTGCACCTGTATTCCCAGTTACTCGGGAGGCTGAGTTGAGGTGGGAGGAGTTCTAGGTTACAGTAAACTGATTGCCACTGCACTCCACCCTGGGTGACAGAGTGAGACCTTGTCTCAAAAATCAATCAATTAATTAATTAAATTAAAAATAGATAAAATGCCTACAACCTCTGAATATAATTTTCTTCTTAAAAATAGCTCTCTGAAGTATCAATGGTGGAGGTGGGGACAGCTATTCTTTTTTCTCCTCTCTGCTTGAGCATCTGCAACCATTTTAGATCCAGAGCAGGCAAGGTTTCCAGTTTATGGTAAACATTCCTTACTCCAGTGAACATGCTGGCTTAACCATCCGAGAAGCACAATAGAGGATCGAAGAGAAGAGAGCAATGTGTAATGACCTCTCTTCCAGTTGAGAAGGAAATTTTCATTCTATGAAGTATTTCTTTGTAGGTGTGTCTTTATAGAACTCAGCACTTCTCACAAAAACACATCGCTTTAACTGAGTGTCAGTATAATTTGATGATCAAGAGGCCTTTTACTGACAGAAACATTTGTGACACAATTTCACACCATAGGTTTAATGTGGAACATGATATTTTTACATTTCTTCGATGCTTTCCTTAGGAATTGAGTTTGCAAAACCTATTTTTTTTTTTTTTAGCAATTTATATATTTAGCTTCTTGAGTTTAGTACATTCAAAATTTGCATTAGCAATGAAATGTGAAATAAATGTAATCCTTATTACATTTGGAGTAAATATGCTAATAAAGCACAATAATACTTCATTGAGTGTTTTTAATATACATTCTCTTAATTTAGCCTCAAAAGAATCCTATGTGGTTGTTCATTATTATCTGTATTTTGAAAGGAAGAAACTGAAGTTCATAGAGATTTCACTGATTGTTTAAGCAATTTTGACCAACATTGCAGAGCTGATATGTGACCGAGCTGGCCCTTGCACCTGGGCCCACTTAGTCCTACTTCATTGCTCTTTTCCTGATAGAATGCCAGTGTGTACCTTTGTGTCACCAAAGTAGTTTTTCCTTTTGTGCTTTTTAAATTATTGGATCCAAATCATTCAAAGATGGTAACATATACTAAATATGTCATTACTTATTCTTTCTTTTTTCTTTTAGCGATAGGATCTTGCTCTGTCACCCAGGCTTGAGTGCAGTGTCATGATCATAGCCCACTGCAGCCTCAGCCTCTGGGCTCAAGTGATCCTCCTGTCTCAGCCTCCTGGGTAGCTGAGACTATAGGTGTGCATCACTGTGCCTGGCTAATTGTTATATTTTTATTTTTAGAGACAGGGTCTCACTTTGTTGTCCTGGCTTTTCTCAAACTCCTGGCTTCAAGGGATCCTCCCACCTCAGCCTCCCAAAGTGTCAGGATTATAGGCATGAAGCACTGCACTGAGCCTCACTTAACCCCACACTGGGGAATCTGCCCGGCCCACAGCTCTGACAGCTCCCAACAATGTTCTCTGCTATAGGACCACCTTCCTTTCTCTGCCACGCTCATTGGGTCTATAGTGGACACCTGTTCCAAAGGCAGCTGAGTCATTTTACTCTGAGGCACAAAGAGCTTAAGTCACACAGCTGGTGGAGATGTTAGAATTTGTTACCCTACCTTCATTCCTTCTATGTCTTCTTCATCATTCCAAGCCACTTCTGTGGATATATGATCTTGGTAGTCTCTGGTTGATCATTTCTGTGTTTGTTCCTGCACAAATGAGTAGATACATATATATCTCATTGTTTTCTCTTCCTCCAAAAGGCATGGATACTTTTGTACACATTGCTTTTTTCATTTATTGTAACCTGGAAGTCACCTGTTCTTTTTACATCATCATAGTATGTCACTGTGTTTATGCAACCACTGTTCTACATGTGGGTATACAGGTTGTTTCCAATATTTGCAATTGTATATGATGCTGTCATGAATAACCTAATGGCTATGAATTTTTCTATTGTTTGGAATATATATTCAGGATAACTTTTTAGAAGTGGGAATTCTGGGTCAAAACTGCATGTATGTAGTTTTGTTATATAGTGGCAAATTTTTCTCCATGAAGTTTATACCGACTTAAATTTCTCCTGGCTACATACAGTCACTGTGCCCTTTTGGTCTGGGCACAGTGGCTCACACCTGTAATCACAGCACTTTGGGAGGCCAAGGCAGGTGGATTGCTTGGTCTCAGGAGTTTGAGACCAACTTGGGCAACGTGGCAAAACCCCTTCTCTACAAAAAATGCAAAAAAAAATTAGCTGGCATGGTGGCATGTGCCTATAGCCGCATCTACTTGGGGAATTGAGGTGGGAGGATTGCTTGAGCTTGGTAGGCTGAGGCTGCAGTGAGCTGTCATCTTGCCACTGCACTCCAGCTTGGGTGACAAAGTGAGACATTGTCTCAACAAACAAACTAACAAACACCGAATGCCTTTTAGCCTCCCAAGTAGAATGTTACAGTTAAAAAATTTTTGTGAATCTGGTATGTGAGAAATAATGACACAGTTTTAATTTGCAGTACTCTTATAAGTGAGATTAAACATTTTCATATACTTAAGGGCCATTGTAACAGCTTTATTTAGTTAGAATGGTCACACAATAAATTTCACCTATTTAAAATATACTTTCATATATTTTGAGCTATGTGCATATGAAACTACCAACACAAAAAGATACATGTGTGAACATGGATGTAATTTACATGCATGTAATATACACACAGTATACAAATACATAACATATATATGACATATGTGATGTGCATGCATGCAATATATGCATGTAACTATGTGTAATATGCATACATGTAATACACACTATACATATAACACATTCATGAGATGCACATTATATGCATGTTATATACATAAAATATGCACACATGTAATATAGGTGTGTGCACTATGTATGTAGCATGCATGCATGTACTGTACATGTAACATGCAACCATAATATGCATGCAATACAGATGTAATAAGCATGTGATATGCATGCAACAAATGTAATGCGCTTATATACAGCATGCATGCATTATACAGGCAATATGCATGTGTGTCATGTACATGCAATATACATGTCATACGTGGAATATACGTGCATGTAGCATACATGTAACATACATGCAATAAACATGCAACATGTGCAACAAGTGAGGTGTGCATGCATGTGATGCACGTGTGTAATATATGCTCATATGGCATGTAATACACATGTACTATACATGTATGTAGCACACACTTAGAGCACGTGTGTAGTTTACATGTGATATGCATGTATGTGATCTGCATTCAATGTACATGTAATATCCATGGATGTGCTATAAATTCAGTATGCATGCATGCAATGTATGTATATATGTATGTTGCATGCACGTTACACACATTACATGCATACTATATGTAATACATGCACATTACATGCAATTACATGTGTAGCATATGCATTCACACCCATGTGTAGTCTATAAATTGTAGGTAACATGAATTTCACACACATCAGATGTGTATTGCATGCATATTTCATACATGCATATTACGTGCCTGTCACATGCATTATATATTGCATTGCATATAACATATGGATGTTACATGCATATTACATGCATGCATATCACATGCATGTGCATTGCATGCACACTGCATGCACACCACATTCATGCATATGACATGTACATTGCATGCTTGCTATATGCATATTACAACGTATATCATATGCACACAACACATATATTACATGTATATAGCATGCGTGCATATTATATGCATATCACATTCATGTGTATTACATGCATGATGCATAATACACGTGTGTTGCATGTATATTACCTGCTTATTACATAGATGTGAATACATGGATATTTCATGTATACTACATGCATGAATGTATATACAGATTTATAGAAATAATATTGCATGTAGTGAATCTACTTGGACTTCGCAGATGGGTTGGTTTCACTGCTTGTTTTGCCATTTTCTGTGTGAACTTGAGCAAATCATTTAAGTATTCGAAGTTTCAGTGTTTTCATCTAAAAATAGGTAGTAACTTTTCTTACAGAAATTAGATAAAATAATGTGTGAACTGCCTTTACTGTAACAAGCTTGGTAGACATTTAATAAATGTTCACTCCCCTTCATCATTTGCAAATATTTAAAAATTATGGTTATACTGTAGATGTTTTATTTTGTAGCAATGTAATTCTCCAAAAGTAGTGGGAAATATCTATTGCAACTTTTCATTTCATATCACTTAGAAATCATCTATAATAATCATCTATAGTAATCATTTCATATCACTTAGAAATCATCTATAATAATCTCTCACATGATAAATATTACATTTATATTTGATAAATAAGGAGAACATTTGCCTGCTTAAAATTTGATCTGTTTGTGCATAGCGATGAATGTAAGTGAGAATATTTTCCTGCTACTTTGAAATATTGAACTGCCCAGGGACAAGGCATGGATGATGTTTTTGAAGGAAATAAATATTTCAGATTCACATTTCAGCCTTTTTTCTTTATTCCTTTGATCTGGCTTTGGTTTACTTATCATTCTGCTTGAGTGACTTCGTACTATCTTTCTTCCTCTCCCTAGTAACAAGAAGTGGTTCTGCACCTATTCCGGAATATTTAGGTTTTATCATTTTACAAGAATAACATATATGTCCTATGTACTGATACAATACTACATCTGTAATAAAATGTATTAGTGGGTATGTATGTAAACTCTGCATATATGATGTATAATTTATAAATGGAAGTTTTAATTGTTTGTTAAATATAGGGACATAAAAATAACGTGGGATTTATTTTGAAGTTTAAATAATTTAAAGATTTTAAAGGAATTTTTCTTTGCCATAAAACATGGCTGCTTTATCTTTAAGGATAATTTTCTCAGTATTTTGTTAGTTTACCATGGAAGTATTACTTGCTTTTATATTTGCTGAGCTAGAGTTTGTTTTATTTATGGACCCATATTACAGGCAGAAGTTAATTTAGCATAAAATTATTATGTAAACTTTAAACTGTTTAAATCTTTCATTAATATTACTTATATAGCTTTATTTCCTACCTTGCACATAAATTTGATCCTCTGAGAGTGGTTTCTTATATAGACTCTTAACTGTATTGTTACATTCTTTGTATTCTTTTAGCACTTAAAATTTGTCACATGGTTTAATGTGTGCAATATTGCGTCATTTGATTTTTCTCCTTGTATTTCCATCTTTTCTTTTAGTCAGATTATACTTTCTGCAGGATAGGAACCATGTCTTACACTTCATTTATGTTTCTATAGTATTTGAATGGGCAGTTCTTAGAATTTGCTGCCAGTACCCTTGTTTCCGCTCCCAGAACAAAACTAACTTGCTGAGAATGAAGGCTACACGGTTGAACCAGAACTAGTTCTCTTGAATCGTGATTCAAATCCAGTTGGCGTCATAGATTTATGGACCTCCTAGCTGACATCCATATCTTCTTAAGAGATTTTTGAATTGTTTAAGGAGTCCTCATTTCTGTTTATAACTAACATACTTCAACCAAACCATGTCTTTTAAGACTGGAGTTTGACTCTGGGGGCAAGCTCTCTGGGTAAGCCTACATTGTTGGCAATAAAACCTCTTTGTCAAAATAGAATTCTGTAGAACTTCTTTATGCTGTTATCATACCTATTTGGAGCTTTTCCCTTAGAAGCAAAAGAATAATTTCAGATTTAATGCTCTAGATCATCACAGTTTCAGTGAGCCTATGGGAATAAGCCATTCCTTGCCTTTTCCGTCTTCTGGAGGCTGCCCCTGTTCCTTGGCTTGTGGCCCTGCACGCATTGATTATGTTGAATCTGTAGATCAATTTGGGAAGTATTACCATATATTCAATATTAAGACTGTACTAATTTTTATTTTCGTGGACATTTCTTTCTGACTCCTGAAGTACCAAATGTTTAGCTGTCTACATGGTTTACCATTTTGAAGTGGAATTTAGTGGAGACTACTAGTTTTATAAGTCAAATGAAAAAGAGGCCAAAGCAGTTTATTCATTTATAATGCTTATGAAAGGTATTATTTTAAATATTTTTGACTCATTCAGTTTAATCAGTTTAAGTAACAACCAGCAGCCCTGAATATAGGTATATTGCGGCTTGTAAGTCTTGTTTTCCAGCCCAGCTGGAAAGGGCATGGGGACTCTTCTAGCTGTTTTTCAGGCTTGTTTGAAGTTTCTTATTTTGTGCTGTTTTTCTTGGAGTTTCCAGGGGAGATGCCAAGCTGGCAGCAAATAAAGTATACTGTAATGTGAAGCCTTGTAAATACATGTTGGATTGCAGCCATCTTTATCAAAAGTACTGGAACAGAAATGTGCAAAGGGAAGATTTTCAAATTAAGGTTCACCTGTATATATAAATTTTAGCTTGTAAAGCTCAAAAATACTAAATTGTCATCCATTAGTTCCCTACATTTTATTGCCCTTTTTGGAATAATCATGTACTTCAGAACATCCTTTAATCTGAGCTGGCTTGTGGTTGTTTAAGAATGCAGCTTCTTTTCTTTTTATCCTTTATATACTCAGATGAGGAAAATTTACTGCACTTTATAAATAAATCAGAGCTAAAAAGCAAATTTTCTTTCCACCTTTTTATCTTCATGGAGGCTCAGCTTTAAGGCATTTGAGTGATGCATTTCTACTTGGCCCCACAACTAGTTCCACTGGAAAAAAAATCTTCAAAGTCCTTTTTTCCTCCTTGTAGGATGCACTATTGGGGTCATGGTAAAAAGGAACGCTGTTCCTGTGATAGGAGCAGACCCTTGTCTGTTTCAAAGGTTCAACATTTTCACTTCTGCTTCATTACCATGTAGAAATTAAAATGGATCCCTCCTTAAAATGATTATCACCTCTTTATTTGAATTGACAGATTTAATTTATATTAAGACAGAAGGACCAGGTGCAGCAACTTATACCTGTAATCCTAGCTCTTTGGGAGGTCAAGGTGGGTGGATTGCTTGAGTCCAGGAGTTTGAGACCAGCCTGGACTTGGGAAAACTTCATTTCTACAAAAAAGAAAAAACAGTAGCCAGGCATAGTGGCTTGCACCTATATTCCCAGCTATGCAGAGGCTGAGGTGGGAGGATCACCTGAGTCCAGGAGTTCGAGGCTGAAGTGAGTCCTAATTGTGCCACAGCACTCCAGCCTGGATGTCAGAGCAACGCCCTGTCTTAAAAAAAATAAAAAAATAAAAAAGACAGAAGGTTTCTAAATATTAGTGGAGTTCAATGTATTCATTGTGGTTTTACTGGACAGGAACATTGAATTATATTGAATAAGGCCACCTTTGATATTTAGCGTTACTATTAGATTAGTTCAGCCAGTGTGGCAGGACTGGAAACTAGATTTTACATATTTCCCTGTGCTTGCAATTGAGTGTAAAACAATATTTGCTATTTGTAAATCAGGATAGAAATGATCAATTAAAAGCAGTGTGCCTTATTGTGCAAAGTTTTCACACTTTAAAATGGCCTCTAATGTATACTTGATGGATAGCTAAAGTTTATGACTTTGATTATGTGATCGTAAATTAGTTATAAAGTAAATGAACTAAACTTAGTAGGTAAGAATAACATGTTATAGAGTAAAAGATTTGTCCTATTAAATTAAAAGTATTTAACTAAATAGTTCATGTGAATTATTGCACAAAAATTATAAACAACTGACTTAAAACATGGATAGGACAAAGTTGGTATTTCAGCTATAGGTCATATGTTTTTATAGAATGTGTTATTGTTCTTTCTTTTGGCTATTTAATGTTCCATAATTAAAAAGTAAATGATATATAAAATCTTAAAGTTTTAAAATCATGTTCAGTATACTTTCTTTTGTGCTTATATACAAACTGACCAAAGGTAAACCTCTGATAAATTTTAATTTTAATTATAAAGTACTCCTCTCAAGTGCTTTTGGAAGGGCCTCAAAAATTAAAGAGGAACATAAGATAAACCAGTTACTATAATCTCTGAAGCAGTCATTGCACTGCCTAACCCCAGTGCCTGGTAAACAGTGTCACTGTTCATCAACCACAGCACCCTTGCCCTCTGAGCCTCAGAATCCTTTCAACAGAGTATTCCAGGCAGCCCCTTCCAGTCAGTTGGGATCATCACACCAGAGAACATCTATTTACCAACCCAGATCTAGACCATGGTACCCAATAACAACTTATATGACTTGATGTTGTTCCCGTGTGCTTAGTATTTAGATATTTGAATATTCAAATTATTCAATGTTTGTATCTGGAAAATGCTACATCTATCTTAAATCCCCTGTTCCAGTGCAAATTAATATAGGAAGAGTGAAAATGCACCAGAACAATTTAAAATTCTCGATAGCCATCCAAGTGCTCAGTCTTTCATATAGTGATGCCCCCGAAATCAGTCTTCAGTGTGATATCTGGTTATTAATCACCATTATCTTTGAGCTAGTATTCACATTAGGTGGCAAAAAAAGCCTCACTCATGTGAAGACCTTAGAACTTAACAACCAGTTAACATTAAGCCCATTTTGCTTTAACAACATGTAAGAAACATGGTGAACAACAAAATATTCAGGTTCCAGTTCATTCAAGCAGGCAAGTTGAAGAACAGCTTTTAAAAACTTTCAGAATCCTGTATCCCACTGCTGCAAAATACAGAAACTGAGAGCCACATGTGGCATGCATCCTGACCTAGAATGGCTTAACTCTTGTGCAGGGCATCACACACCTTGGAGCACTATTAAACTCTGTAGGTCATAAAAATTGTGGCTACATTGGACACATAAAGGAATAGGGATTTAGTGGAAAAACTGCATTGCTTATCATGGGATTGCAAGTATTGTTACCTTCAGGTAGATGGATGGATGGGATATGAAGAGATAAATAGACACAAGGTGGTGCTTAAAATGAAACAAAAAGATACAGGGTAGGTTTTTTCAGCCTGTCAACAAAAACTTGCCTATTTGCAGATCCCAAATACAGGGGAGGGAATTGGGATATGGGTGCGACAAGAGAACACACACATACAAAAAACCACACACATATACACACACATATCTATATCTGTATCTATATGTGATAACCTCATTATAACAACAGAATCTCTTGCTGAAGTGGAAATTAGGTGACACTCTTTCTTATCAGTCTTTTGGCCACTTAGGCTTTCAAAGAGGTTTTCAATTTGCTTGGGGGTAAGAAAGTTTGATGTTTTGATATTTTATATGATGTGTGCATTCTTATTGAAAAGCCTATAAATTATTGTGTCTTAGAGGGGATTTTTAAACTCAGATGGGTAACCTGAAAAAACTCAAATTACTCTTTGCTCAAGTCTTGAAATATTGCATCATCTTGTTTTAGAAGTGTCTTTTCTCCCCTTTATGATATTTCTCTAAAATTTGGTTTGAGTGAATTAAATTACCCCCTGCCCCCAGCATTCTTCAGTGGTACAGCTAATACCAAGAACATATTTTATATTTGTGTAAGCTTTCCCATTTAGGGAAGGTAAGCCAAGTTAATCTTACCTGTGGCATCTGGAAAATCAGGAAAGCAGGGTGGCATAGCAGCCAACAACAGGAACTTTAGAAGCAGACTGTCAGGACTGGAATCCTGGCTTGACCTGTTACTCTAGGTGGAAGTATTCTCTAAGCCCTAGTTTCCTGTTCTGTATAAGTAAGGATATAATAACACTCTTATACTGGTTAACTGTGAGAATAAACGAGAGAAGACATAAAATTCTGTATTAGTCCATTTTCATGTTGCTGATAAAGATATACCAAGACTGGGCATTTTCAAAAGAAAGAAGTTTAATGGACTAACAGTTCCATGTGGCTGGGGAGGCCTCATAATCATGGCTGAAGGCAAGGAGGAGCAAGTCACATCTTACATGGATGGTGGCAGGCAAAAAGAGAGCTTGTGCAGGGAAACCCCTCTTGTTAAAACCATCAGATCTCATGAGACTTGTTCACTGTCACCAGAACAGCATGGGAAAGACCCACCCCCATGGGAGTTATCTCCCACTGGGTCCCTCCCACAACACGTGGGGAGCTGCAAGATTAGATTTGGGTGGGGATGCAGAGCCAAACCGTACAAAATTCCATTGCATGGTGCCTGGCACCTAGTTAGGACTCAAAGTTAGCTATTGTTAACTTTCATGCATTTATAAACTTAAGCCTTTATTTTTTGCTTCTATCAACATGCAAAGATTGCTTTTGTTTTGTTAGACCCTTTCAGCTATATAGTTTCCCCTTAAGGTATGAATAAATGTGATGGTTATCAGTTCTTTTAGGCAAGTCTTCTAGAAGGCAGCAAAATAATTTTAGGCCATCATATTTCTCTGTTGCATTGACTTCCCTGAAGATTAACTTCTCGTAGACATACATCTTTCTATTGGTGCATTTAAAAAAAATTAGATATAATTCACATACCATAAAATTCACCCCTTTAAAGTGTATAACTTGGTGGATCTTAGTATATTCACAAGGATGTGCAACCATCACCACTGTGTAACTCCAGAACATTTTCATATTTTCATCACTTCGTATCTATTAGCAATCACTCCCTAATTCCCCAGCCTCTCAGACCCCAGCAACAACTAATGTACTTTCTGTCTCTATAGACTTACCTATTCTGGAAATTTCATATAAATGGAATCCTGTAATATGTAACTTTTTGTGACTGGCTTCTTTCACTTAGCTGGATGTTTTTAAGGTTCATCCATGTTGTAGCAGGTATCAGAACTTCTTCGTTCCTTTTTAAGGATGACTAATCTTCTTCATTTTGTTTATCCATTCATCACTTGATGGAGACACATGGTTTTACTCAGTTTTGTTTTTAGTGAAATCTTTGAAAATCATTTTGCTTTCATCAGAATACACAATACATGTTTATACCCTTTTCCTCTGGAGACTATTTAGTTTATTGTCAAGTTTCTAAAGGGAAGTTTTGTAGGATTTGGATCAAAAAAATTAAAATCTGGATTTTATTTTAGAGGGGGTTAAATATTGTTCTTTCATTCAAGCCTAGTTCTTTTATATTTTAACTCTGAAGGAAGCTTCTCCGAACCTTTCTAGGGAAAAAGAGGAGCAGCTAACTCGTGTGACTGAAGTTCAGAGGTTGCAGGCCCAGCAGGCAGATGCTGCTTTGGAAGAGTTTAAGCGGCAGGTGGAACTGAACTCAGAGAAAGTCTACGCTGAAATGAAAGAGCAGGTAAGGAGGCCGCCACACCATCCCTTTTGAAAGTCACTCTCTCAGTAGGAAGGTACATTCTCATCTTAAATATGACAGAAACATTTCACTTTTTAAAAGAGCTATATCAAAATTAGCCATACCATAGGGTCAGAGATTCAGAATGAGAAAGAGATGTTACCACTTGATTCATCCTTCAAGCAATGCCAGAATAATCATTTAAAAGTCCCCTGTATAAATGTAGTAATGGCAAGCATGTACCTTGCTTTGGAAGGATAGATAAGCCTAAGAGAAAAATCCCATGACTGATCGGTTTCTTTAGAGCAGGAACTCCAGTTAACCATGCCTGTGTTTCTTCATGTTCTATAAATAGTGTCTTATTATTCAGTTATAGCAATTATTTTCAACTGGCAGTTGTGAAGAACAAAGGCTGTCTCCAATTCTTGTACAAGATAGGTTGTATTTTTTCTTTTAGCTTTTGAAGAAAATACAAAATTTGTAAAAGAATAAAGGGAATTATTACAAACACCTAGGTACCTATCTTGAAGACACAATAATTGTTAATGCTGTTTATATAAACTAAAATATTAAAGTGAAGTTTTACTTTACTTTATTATTCATGTCTAATCACATTATTCTTTCTTCCCTGGAGAAATCCACTATAATTAATTGAGTGTATATAGTCAGCCATTTGTAAACACTTGTATCCATAGGTTCTGCCTCCACAGATTCAACCAACCATGGATAGAAAATATTTGGGAAAATCCGACAGTGTTCCAAAAAGTAAAACTTGAATTTACACGTGCAGAGTACTCTGTTGAATGCATGTGACTGAAGTGACATATAGGTGTTGTATTAGATATTCAAGGTAATCTAGCAATGGTGAAGTACATGGGAGGATGTGCACAGGTCATGTGGAAGTACTATGCCATTTTATTTAAGGAACTTGAGTATCTGTGGATTTTAGTATGGAGGGGGTTCTGGAACCAATCTCCCATGGACACTGGGGACTGACTGCATTATTTCAGTTTGTTTTATATGCATATATAATGCCCTTAGATAATGTGCATATATATTATTTATGCATTAATATGTTATAGGCATATATAATTGTTTTTTGTTTTTTAAAAATTAAATAAATATGAGCACATTTTATGTATTATTTCTGTTTGCTCTTTTATATCTAATGTTATGTATCTGTGTGCTTACCAGATACATAATATTAGATATAAATTATATAAACAATATTATATAAATATTAGAATGTAGTCTTTTATCCGTCATCTCCCTCACCCTTCCCTGCTGAGTTTCCCAAGGTCTATTGTGTCATTCTTATGCCTTTCTGTCCTCATACCTTAGTTCCCACTAATGATTAAGAACATATGATATTTGGTTTTCCATTCCTGAGTTACTTCCTTTTTCATTTTGAGATGGAGTCTTGCCCTGTTGCCCAGGCTGGAGTGCAGTGGTGTGATCTCAGCTCACTGAAATCTCCGCTCCCTGGGTTCAAGAAGTTTTCTACCTCAGCCTCCCGAGTAGCTGAGATTACAGGTGCCTGCCACCATGCCCAGATAATTTTTGTATTTCTAGTGCCGACGGGGTTTCACCATCTCAACCAGGCTGTCCTGAGTTACTTCATTTAGAATAATGGTCTCCAGTAACATCCAGGTTGCTGTGAATGCCATTATTTTGTTTCTCATTATGGCTGAGTCATATTCCATGGGTGTGTGTGTGTGTGTGTGTGTGTGTGTGTGTATACACATATATATGCACACACACCATGTATGTATATATATGTGTATATACACACACACATATATATCTGACAATTTCTTTATTCACTTGTTGATTTATGGGCATTTGGGCTGGTTCCATATTTTTGCAATTATAAATTGTGCTGCTATAAACCTGTGTGCAAGTATCTTTTTCATATGACTTCTTTTCCTTTTCCTCTGGGTAGATACCTAGAAGAGAGATTGCTGAATCAAACAGTAGATCTACTTTTATAGTTCTATAAGGAATCTACAGTATTCTCCATAGTGGTTGTACTATTTACATTCCCACCAACAATATAAAAGTGTTCCCTTTTCACCACATCCATGCCAACATCTGTTATTTTTTGATTTTTTTGATTATGGCCATTCTTGCAGAAGTGAGGTGGTATCACATTGTGGTTTTGATTTGCATTCCCTTTATACTTAGTGATGTTGAGCATTTTTTCATATGCTTATTGGCCATTTGTGTATCTACTTTTGAGAACTGTCTATTCCCATTCTTAGCCTACTTTTTGATGGGATTGTTTGTTTCTTTCTTGCTGATTTGTTTGAGTTCTTTGTAGATTCTGGATATTCATCCTTTGTCAGATGTACAGATTGTGAAAATATTCTTTCACTCTATGAGATGTCTGTTAATTCCACTGATTATTTCTTTTTCAGTACAGAAGCTTTTTAGTTTAATTAAGTCCCATCTATTTATCTTTGTTTTTTGTTGCATTTGCTTTTGGATTCTTGGTTGTGAAGTCTTTACCTAAGCCAATGTCTAGAGGGTTTTTCAGGTGTTATTTTCTAGAATCATTATGGTTTCAGGCTTTAAATTGAAGTCTTGATTCATCTTGAGTTGATTTTTGTATAAGGTGAAGGATGAGGATCCAGTTTCATTCTTCTACATGTGGCTAGCCAGTTATCCCAGCACCATTTGTTGAATAGGCTGTCCTCTCCCCATTTTATGTTTTCGTTTGCTCTATTGAAGATCACTTGGTTGTAAGCATTTGGCTTTATTTCTGCCTTCTCTATTCTGTTATACTGGTCTATGTATCTATTTTTATACCAGTACCATGCTGTTTTGGTGACTATGACCTTATTGTGTAGTTTGAAGTCAGGTAATGTGATGCCTCCAGATTTGTTCTTTTTGCTTAGTCTTGCTTTGGCTATATGGGCTCTTTTTTGGTTCCATATTAATTTTAGGATTTTTTTCTGCTAGTTGTTCTGTGAAGAATGATGGTGGTGTTTTGATGAGAATTGCTTGACTTTGTAGATTGCTTTTGGCAGAATGGTCATTTTCAAAATATTGATTCTACCCATCCATGAGCATGGGATGTGTTTCCACTTGTTTGTGCCATCTATGATTTCCTTCAGCAGTGTTTTATAGTTCTCTTTGTAGAGGTCTTTCACGTCCTTAGTTAGGTATATTCCTTTTTTTTTTTTTTTTTTTTTTTTTTTGCAGCTATTGTGAGAGGGGTTGAGTTCTTGATTAGATTCTCAGCTTGGTTGCTGTTGGTGTAGAGTAGAGCTACTGATTTGTGCACATTAGTTTTGTATCCTAAAACTTTGCTGAATTCATTTATCAGTACTAGGAGCTTTTGGAGTCTTTAGGGTTTTCTAGGTATACGATCATATCATCTGCAACCAGCAACAGTTTGACTTCCTCTTTTCCAATTTGGATGCCCTTTATTTCTTCCTCTTGTATGATTGCTCTGGCTAGGACTTCCATCACTATGTCGAAGTGGTGAAAGTGGGCATCTTTGTCTTGCAGTTCTTAAGGGGAAAGCTTTCAACTTTTTCCCATTCATTATAATGTTGGCTGTGGATTTGTCATAGATGGCTTTTATTACATTAAATTGTGTCCCTTCTATGCCAGTTTTGCTGAGGGTTTTAATCGTAAAGGGATGCTGGGTTTTGTCAAATGCTTTTTCTGTATCTATTGAGATAATCATGTGATTTTTGTTTTTAATTCTTTTTATGAGGTGTATCACATTTATTGACTTATGTATGTTGAGCCATCCCTGCATCCCTGTTATGAAACCCACTTGAGCATGGCGGATTATCTTTTTTTGTATGCTGTTGGATTTGGTTCACTAGTATTTTGTTGAGAATTTTTGCATCTATGTTCATCAAGGGTATTAGTCTAGAGTTTTCTTCCTTTGTTACGTCCTTCCCTGGTTTTGGTATTACGGTTCTACTGTCTTCCTAGAAGGATGATTCCCTCTCTCTGTCTTTTGGAATCATTTCAATAGGATTGGTACGAGTTCTCTTTGAATGTCTGATAGAATTCAGCTGGGAATCTGTCTGCTCTGGACTTTTTTTTGGTCAGCAATTTTAAAAATTGCCATTTCAATGTCACTGCTTGATATTGATCTGTTCAGAGATTCTACATCTTCCTGGTTTAATCTGGGAGGCTTGTATATTTTCAGGAATTTATCCATTTCCTCTAGGTTTTCTAGTTTATGCATATAAAGGTGTTCATAGTAGTCTTAAATAATCTTTTGTATTTCTGTGGTATCAGCTGTAATAACTCCTGTTTTGTTTCTAATTGAGCTTGTTTGGATCTTCTCTCTTCTTTTCTTGTTTAATCTCGCTAATGGTCTATCAATTTCATTTATATTTTCAAAGAACCAGCTTTGTGTTTTGTGTTTTGTCTTTTGTATTGTTTATTGGTGGTGGTGGTGTTTCAATTGCATTTAGTTCTGCTCTGATCTTTGTTATTTCCTTTCTTCTGCTGGGTTTGGGTTTGGACTGTTCTTGTTTTTTTAGTTTTGTGAGGCGTGACCTTAGGTTGTCTATTTGTGCTCTTTCAGACTTTTTGATTTAGGCATTTAATGCTATAAACTTTCCTCTTAGCACTGCTTTTGCCGTATCTTAGAGGTTTTGATAGGTTGTGTCACTATTACTCAGTTCAAAGGATTATTTTCAGTTTCCATTTTGATTTCATTGTTGACCCAGTGATCATTCAGGAGCAGGTTTTTAAATTTCCATGTATTTGCATAGTTTTGATGGTTGCTTTTTGAGTTTATTTCCAGTTTCATTCCACTGTAGTCTGAGAGAGTACTTGACATAATTTTAATTTTCTTAAATTTAGTGAGACTTCTTTTGTGGCCTATCATATAGTCTATTTTGGAGAATGTTCCATGTCCTTCTGAATAAAATGTATATTCTGCAATTGCTGGGTAGAATGTTCTGTAAATATCTATTAAGTCCATTTGTTATAGGATATAGTTTTTAAGTTCATTGTTCTTGTTGACTTTCTGTTTTGATGAACTGTGTGGTGCTGTCAGTGGAGTATTAAAGTCCCCTACTATTACTGAGTTGCCACCTATCTCATTTCTTAAGTCTAGTAGTAATTGTTTTATATATTTGGGAGCTCCAATGTTGGGTGCATTTATAATTGTGATATTTTCCTATTGAACTAGTTCTTTTATCACTATATAATGTCCCTGTTTGTCTTCTTTAACTGCTGTTGCTTTAAATTTTGTTTTTTTCTGACATAAGAATAGCTACTCCTGCTTGCTTTTGGTGTTTATTTGCATGGAATATCTTTTTCCACCCCTTTACCTTAAGTTTATGTGAGTCCTTATGTGTTATGTGAGTCTACTGAAGACAGCAGAAACTTGGTTGTTGAATTCTTATCCATTCTGCCATCTGTATCTTTTAGGTGGAGCATTTAGTTCATTTACATTCAATGTTAGTATTGAGATGTGAGGTACTGTTGTTCTATTCATTGTGCTATTTGTTGCCTGAATACCTACTGATTTTTTTCATTACATTATTGTTATATAGGTCCTGTGATATTTGTGCTTTGTGTATTTGGAGGCTTTCTTTCAAGATTTAGAGCTCCTTTTAGCAGTTCTTGTAGTGGTGACTTAGTAGTGGCGAATTCTCTTAGCATTTGTTTGTCCGGAAAAGACGATACCTTCCTTCATTTGTGAAACTTAGTTTCTCTGGATACAAAATTTTGGGCTAATTAATAAAACTAAAAATATGACCCCACTCCTTTCTAGCTTTTAGCGTTCTGCTGAGAAATCTACTGTTAATCTGATAGGTTTTCCTTTATAGTTTATCTGATGCATTTGCCTCCCAGCTCTTATGATCCTTTCCTTGTCTTGACTTTAGATAACCTGATGACTATGTACCTAGACGATGATCTTTTTGTGATAAATTTCCCAGGTATTCTTTGAGCTTCTTGTATTTGATATCTAGATCTCTAGCAAGGCTGGGGAAGTTTTCCTCTATTATTTCCTCAGACATGTTTTCCCAACTTTTTGATTTCTCACCTTCCTCAGGAACCCCAGCTATTCTTAGGTTTGGATGTTTAACATAGTCCCAAACTTCTTGGAGGCTTTGTTCATTTTTTAAAATTCTTTTTTTTTTTTCATCTTTGATAGATTGGGTTAATTTGAAAGCCTTGTCTTTGAGCTCTGAGGTTCGTTCTGCTTGTTCATTTCTGTTACTGAGATTTTCTAGTGCATTTTGCATTTCTCTAAGTGTGTCCTTGATTTCTAGACATTATGATTGTTTTTTATATGTGCTATCTATTTCACTGAATAACTTTGCTTTCATATTCTGTATCATGCTTTTGATTTCTTTATGTTGGACCTCACCTTTCTCTGATACCTCCTTGATTAGCTTAATAATTGACTATCTGAATTCTTTTTCTGGCAATTCAGATTTCATTTTGGTTTAGATCCATTGCTGGTGAGCTGGTATAATCTCTTGGAGGTGTTAAAGAACCTTGTTTTGTCATATTACCAGAATTTTTTTTCCTGATTCCTTCTTATCTGAATAGACCAAGTCAGATGGAAGATCTGAAATGTGCTCCTCTTCAGATTCTTTTGTCCTGTGCGGTGCTCCCTTAATGTGGTGTTTTCCCTCTTCCCCTAGGAATGGGACTTCCTAAGAGCTGAGCTGTGGTGATTGTTTTTGTTCTTCTGGGTCTAGCCACCCCGGGAGCAACTGGGCTCTTGGCTGGTACTGGGGAGTGTCTGCAGAGAGGCCTGTGATGTGATCTGTCTTTAAGTCTTACAGCCATGGACACCAGGACCTGCACTGGTGGAGCTAGCAGAGTAGTGAAGTGAACTTTGTGAGGATCCTTGGTGTGTTTCTGTTTAGTGCACTGGTTTTGTGTTGGTTAGCTTCCAGCCAAGAGGTAGCACTTTCTTTCTCTTTTTCTTTTTTATAAATAATTTTGTAGTTATAACTTTTATTTCTGTTTGAAAATTACGACAGTAACTTATGTATGAATAGTCAGTGTACAAAATCTAAATGATACGGAAATGTATAGAAAAACTGTGGCTGTGAATCCTTTTACTTCCTCACTACAGATTGGCCCATCCCATCACCTCTCCAGAGGTAAACACTAATAACAGTCTCTCTGATCTTCTGCATGCCTCTGCCTATATAAATGTTAGATCTTTCTTAACACAAGCAGCATAATACTATATTTATTCTTTTGCAATTTGCTTTTTCAGTCATTCATGTGTCTTAGAGTTCTTTTCAGTACATTTCTATCTTCCTGATACTTTTCTTTATATATATATAAAGAAATGTATATATATAATTATATATAATTGCATTTTAAGTTTTGGGGTACATGTGAAGAACGTGCAAGATTGTTGCATAGGTACGTTCATGGTAGTGTGGTTTGCTGCCTTAGCAGTGAATATTACTTAGCAGTGAAAAGGAATGAATTATTGATACAACAGCATGGATGGATCTCAAATCCCACTGAATGAAAGAATATGCAAGCAAAAGAGTCTATATTGAATGTTTTGGAATCTCTGAGTCCTGTTAGGTCTCTGGCATTTCTCCCCATGTTATCCCTCGCCAACTCCCCACACCCCACTGTCCCTCCCCTAGTTCTGCCCCACAGACCCCAGTGTGTGATGCTCCCCTCCCTGTGTCCATGTGTTCTCATTGTTCAACACCCACCTATGAGTGAGAACATGCGGTGTTTGGTTTTCACAAGAGTGCATCAGCTATGGTCCTACAGGGAGTATGCAAACTTGCCCAAGGGACACCAGCTTAAGTATTCAGGTTTCTCAGGTGGTGGGCAGGGCCACAGAGCTCACAAAAGATTATTACCTTTGTCTTCTGTTACCAGGGTAGGTAGAGAAAGACCACCATGTTGGGGCAGGGATAGGCATGTCTGAGCTCAGCCTCTCTTTGGGTGGGGCTGGCTGTGGCTGCTGTGGGGGATGGGAGTGTGGTTCCCAATCGAGTGGAGTTATATTTCCAGGGGGATTATGGCTGCCTCTCTTGAGCCATACAGGTCACCAGGAAAGTGGGGGAAAGCCAGCAGTCACAGGCCTCACCCTGTTCCCACACAGCCTTCAGTTCTAAAGGCCGGTCTAACTCCCACTGTGCCCTTCCAACAGCACTGAGTCTATTTCCAGGCAGCTGGCAACCAGGACTGAGAATTTGCCCCTGACCACGAGCCTCCCATTGAGAGAGCAAGCTGACTTACCTTTTTGGTATCTCAGGGAGACTGCAGCAGTGATCCAGTACTTTCAAAGGGTCTGTGGATTCTCTCACCTTTGCTGGTATGTTCTTGCGGTAGTTCTTGGTGCCAGAGTTCATGATATGAATCTCCACATACTGCTCTGGCCATCCGAGTGGAGTTGCAAGCTAATCCTGCCTCCTGCCTGCCATCTTAATCTGTATTTTGACTTTTTACCATTTAGACACAACATATTAAATCTCTCTTCTCATAAAATAGTTTCAAGACCCAATAGACCCTAAGGGAACCCTCAGTATATTTCTAAAACTTGACTTGTCTAAGAACACATATTTCTTACCACAATGCAATAAAACCAGAAGTTAAATTTAGTTAAGATTGCTACATTGGACTTCATTGAAACTAAAAACTTTTGCTCTTTGAAAGACATCATTTAGGTGAGTGTTGAACCAATGAGAACAAATGGACTCAGGGAGAGGAACATCACACCCTGGGGGCAGTTGGGGAGGTAGGGGAGAGACAGTGGGGAGGGATAACATGGGGAGAAATGCCAGATATAGTATGCACCTAAAGTAAAATAAATAAATAATGAAAACCAGGCAAACCAGAAAATGGAAGATGAGGGTTATAATACGTGCATTTCAAAGAACTTGCATCTAAAATATAAAGGAAATCTGACAACTCAATAATAAAAAGACAACCCAATTTAAAATAGGCAAAAGATTTGAACAGACACTTCACCGAAGAAGATATACAGATGACTAATAACCACATGAAAAGATGCTCAATATCATCATCATTCAGCAGAGAAATGCAAATCAAAAACTGAAATGAGATGCCACTACATGTTCATTAGAAAAACTAAGATGATAAAGACCGGTTGACAATGCAAAGTGCTGACAAAGATGTGGTGCAGTTGAAGCTCTTATACACTGCTGATGGGTACATAAAATACTATAGCCACATTAGAAAACTGCCAATTTTCTTAAAATGCTAAATACACAATGACCACATCAGTCATTCCATTCCTATGTATTTAACCAAGAGAAAGACATGTCCAGACAAAAGCTAGCACACATACTGACAGCAGATTTGTGCATAAACACTCAAAACTAAAATAATCCTCAAAAGGTGAAAGGATAAACAAAATGTGGTGTATACAGTGAAATATTACATAGCAGTGAAAAGGAATAAATTATTGATACAACAGCATGGATGGATCTCAAAATCCCACTGAATGAAAGAATATGTAAGCAGAAGAGTCTATATTGAAGGTTTTGTAATCTCTAAGTCCTGTTAGAATTCCCAGTTCTTTTCAGAGAGAAAGTCTTGTCTCATCTTCTGTGGGTGGATTCCAGCTTCAGTTAAGTTTCAAAGCCTTTGCTGTGCTCTTTGGATCTGTTTGTGCTTGTGCCACTCATGGGTGAGTCTGAACTTGGGTGATGATTTAAATCACCCCACCCAGTGACTGCAGGCACTCATGGAACATTCTCCAGGATAGCCATATGCTTGGATACAAGACAAGTCTCAAATTTAAAAGGATTGAAATACGAAGTATGTTCTTTGACCTCGACAATAATAAATTAGAAGTAAACAACAAAGGAAGATCTGGGAAATCCTCACATATTTGGAAAATAAATAACCCACTTTTAAATAACTGATGGGTCAAAGAAGGTATTATAAGGGAAATTAGAAAATATTTTAGACTGAATTAAAACAAAAATATGGCATATCAAGATTATGGAATGCAGCTAAAGCCGTGCTTAGAGAAAAATTTATAGCTTTAAACATCTCTATCCAAAAGTAAAATCCTCAAATCAGTAACCTAAACTTCACCTGATGAAACCAGAAAAAGAAGAGCAAAGCAAGCTTCTAAGCAAGTAGAAGAAAAATTAATGAAGCCAAGTACTGGTTCTTTGAAAAGATCAACAAAACTGACAAAATTTAGCTTGATTGACAAATCATAAAAATGAGGTATTAGAAATTGCCAAAGTTAGGAGTCAAAGGATAGGATACCACTATTGATTTTATAGAACATGAAAGGATTACAAAGTGATATTACTAGCAACTTTGTTTAGCAGCAATTTATGCATCATAGGTAAATGGACAAATTTCAAGAAAGATGCAAATTATCAAAACTGTCCCAAGAAAAGAAAATCTGAATTGAACTATAATAAGAAATTTAATTGCCAATTAAAAATACTCTCACAAAGAAAAGTCTAAGACAAATGGCTTCATTGGTGAATTACATCAACTATTTAAGAAGAAATAATTTCAGTTCTTTGAAAACTCTTTCAGAATATTGAGAAAGAAGGAATACTTCTCAGTTCATTCTGTTAGGCCAGTATTACTATGATATCAAAGCCAGACAAATATATCACTAGTAAACTATAGATTGATACCTGTCATGGACATAGTCAAAAAAGCCCTTCATGAGATTTTGGTATATTAAATCTAGCAACATATACAAACAATTATACACCACAACCAAGTGGGATTTGTAGCAGGAATCCAAGGTTGTTTTAACATTAGGAAATCAATTAATATTATGCAGCATATTAATAGAATAAAGGAAAAAGTCACATGATCCTCTTGATAAAGACTGAAGAATCATTTGAAAAAGTTGAACACCATTTATAATTTTTAAAATTCTTGGCAAATTAGGACTAGAAGCAAATTTACTCAGCCTAATAAAGGACATCTATGAAAACTCCCCAGCTATTAAAATTAATGTTGAAAGATTTAATTCTTTTTCTCCTAAAAACAAGCCAAAGATGTCTGCTTATGCCACTTTTATTAAACATTGTATTGGAAGTTCTAGCCAGTGCATGAAGACAAAATAATAATAAAATAATATTAATAATAAAATAATAGTAATAAAAATAATGTAATAATAAATAATAAATAATAAAATAATAAAAATAATGTATCCAGAATGGAAAGAAAGAAGTACAAATGTATCTGTTATTATGATTCTGTATGGTGAAAATCCCACAAAATTTTTAGAAGATATACTAAAACTAATACATGAATTAAACAAGCTTACAGGATAAAATATATAAAAATCAAACTTTTATATACTAGCAGTGAAATATTTGAAAATAATGAAATTAAGAAAGCAATTTAATTGACAATAACATCAAGAAAAATAAAATATTTATAACTAATAAGTTGAGGCTTAAGCATTGAAAGCAAAATATTCCTGAGAGAAATATTAAAAAGACCTTAGTAAGTGAAGAGTTATTCTTTGTTCATGGATTAGAAAACTCAAGATGGTAAGTCTCTTATAATTGACCTATAAATTCAATGCAATTTCTTTTAAAATTCCAATGTAATTTTTGGTGGAAATTGACAATAAGAAATATTTCTTTTCACTAGTAAAGTTTAAAAAAAAATTGAAAGAGCAATAAGCTGTTTTCCACCTAATATATAGATAAAAATTCATGAAGGCCTAAGGAAACAGGTAGTGACATGCATTTCTGCTGGGCACGTAAAGTTGTATAACCATTTTGGAGGATTTTAATACTGTGTCTGCATTTACCTGTTGATTCTACTTCTAAGACTTTATTTTTCAAACTTACAGTGTGTGAGATGTGTGCCGAAGGATGTTTATTGTGATGTTATTTATTAACGAGGAAAATTTAGAAAATATATGTCAAAAAATTGGAGGGAATGTAGAAACAATTTTTTAAGTTAAAAAAGGAATCTCCTATTTCTGTGGGAGAACTGAAATCCCTAGAGATAATATAGTCTCAGAAACCTTAAGAACCCCATCTGGACAAAATGAGATGGTTATCAGATAAGGATAACCAGGGATGAAAGATCCTATTTGTGGAACTGGTCCTGGAACTACCCTTTCAATTGGTCCAGGCCTCGTATCATCTCTAACTGTTCTGTTGAATGCCTGGCTCATGGTCTGTACTCAGTCTTACTTCTTTAATTCTGCCAGACCTATTTGAGTCTCCTTCTTTACCTAAGAGTTCATGTGTTCCCACCTTCTTGGTATTACATCACTGTGAACTGGTTAAATGATCCAATGAATAGCCAAATTTGGTGCATGCCTCTAGGATTCCCCAAATTCCCCTACATACCTGATTCCTGTTTCCCATCTTTCTGAGAAGCCCTCACCAGGCCTGATCTGTCTAGCGTGCTAGATTCAGACTCTTTGAAAGTGAAAAGAAACAGTAACCAATGAACAGGAAACTCTTTTGATTGTCTTCTGTTGAAGAAATGTTCTTCAGTGGTTTTAATTATACATAGTTTTGCCAAGTGCAATTTGGTTTTTGAAATACAGAAAGCACTTTGGTGTGAGTGTAGTAATAAGGGACACCATTTAGAACAGAATCCTTATAGTTAGGCTCATTCTCAAATCAAGTAATTCTTACATGGAAAATTTGAGCAAATGTTAAAATATTAAAATATGTCAAAACATGGTAAATTGTGTCTTTGATTCCAGATTACCAGTTGATTTAAAAAATCTGAATCTGATATACCTCAGATTCTAAAAGAAAAATCAATTAGCAAATTCATTATTTGGAAAATCATAATGTGTTTAGATTTTGCCGTAGTCTATATTTGCAAGTCTTCATTTTCTGTTCTTGTTTTGAACTGCTTTTCTCTTCTTACAGAAATATTTTGTGTAAAAGCCAGCAGAGCTGTAGGGCATCTTTTTCCATTTGGAAACTGCTGCAGATTGCAGACAGTGGGATTTTGAATTAAAATATAAAAGCTTTTAGTTTGTTTTAGAAAGAGAATTGCTGTTTCAAAAATGAGGCCCATGAGACAAAATGTAACAGACTTAAACTTTAAAAAGATTGCTGCACACTGTTTCTTTCGTTTTGAAGAACATTTATTTCATTTAACATTGCTTAAAGAATAACCTACTTTATACTGAAACGGTGAAATTTATTATAAGTTTAGCTGTCAGCAACTAATTGTGTAAAATGTACATATTTTGATTGGGAAAATTGTTGTTAGAGTTATTTCTATGTGTATATATAATTATATTTTTCAAAGAAATAGTGTTCTATATTTCCCTATTCTCTGTGAAACAAATAAATGACTGAAAAAGACAGCTATGTTCTTTGAAGTATGAGCCGCAATTCTAAAATAAATCTTTTACATCTTGTATGCCAACTGTATGAATGTCAGCTAACTACTTCCTCCAGGGGCTTCCACTAGCCACTTGACTTTCCTCATTTATTTTTCTCCTCTTGAAAGTACATCCTTATTAAATGATATATGCTGCTAAATATCTGACTTTAAATTCTACCCCTTTTCTTTTTAACAGTCATTAGATGTATGATGCTAACTTTATACCTGGAAAACCCACTGGTTTGTAATGAAAACAAAGTTCTGAAAAGCATTGCTGTTGATGAGTAGGGTTTATCCTGGTTTCTAGCACAATTGAAACTGGCTGGCCAGTTCCTTACATTTTTAGAGATTTTAAGTTTTAGTGCATCATCCTATTATTTCCGTTGAAATAATGAAAAGAATTCTCAACTTACAAGGAAGCAAGAGTGCTATCTGGATATGTTTGTGTCATTATGTGTCATCAGATAAGAAATAGACTTAAAGAACAAAACCAATCTTCATACAGACCATTCATTATGACGTGGACCTTTGTCTTCTTGTCCTTTTAGGCTCATATTAGCTGACGTAATTTTAAATAAGCTTTTTAAGATGACTTTTATGATAATAAGAGACCCAATATAAATAGAAGTATTTTCTCTCAGTTAATTATTGATAATAGTGGAGAAATGTCTCTACTCTATTAAATAATTGTCTTTAAATAAGATTAGGTAGCAGAGATAAAATTTTAGAATACCTTTAAATGTTTACATAGATGCTATTGTGATAATTAATGAATTCTGAATGACAGCTTTCAAAGAACATGTATAAGTATTTGGCTTTGAAAAACAAAAAATAAACAAGACACTTAAAAGAAAACTTGTATCTTTAAGTGCTTAATTGGATAGTAAGTAAAGCTTTTTCCTGCTAATATTCATCAGTGACTAATCTCTTTTGCAGAAACAAAATAACTGAAATAATCATCTACTGAGAACATCAGGCTTGAAAACATGTCATTATTTCTCCACTTGGCTGATTTGTGAAAATAGTAACATCGTTATTTTTTAATACAGGGACTGTTTTACTGACTTACGGCCAGCCAAAGGATTCAGCTGACTGGATTTTTTCTTTCCTTTATTCATAAAAAATTTATGAATGCCTGCTCTATACTAGCCACTGTTGTAGATTCTTGGAATACACAGATTATTTATAGGCATGTCTGTGGCTTGTGTGGTAGACCAATGCATAGAGATGTGTGATTATAATAGATGACAGGACCAGTAGAGTTCATAGGTCATTAGGAGAATACAAAGGAGAGTCATCTAAGGTAGCCCAATGAGTTATGCATTTATTTGCATTGTGACATCTTTGTGTGACTATGAGTTTCTTAAAATGTTTACTTGTTAAAATATGAACTTAGGTCACTAAATATAGATAAATATACAAACAAATTTTGTATACAAATGTACAAATACATTTTAGAAATAAATTTTATTCCTACCTACCAGCACAAATACAAAATAAAACTTGAAGAAGATTCCATTTATAATAGTATCAGAAAGCATCACTCACCCAAGAACAATCTAACAAAAGATGCACAAGGTCTCTGTTCTGAAACTAGAAAATGTTATTGAGAGAAACTAAAGAAGACCTGAGTAAGTTGAGGTATGTCATGTGTATGAACTCGAAGTCTCCATGTTATAAAAATGGCAGTTCTCAAATCTATAGTCACCATAATTATAAAAATCAAAATCTTAAAAAAAATAAAAAATAAAAATCTAAACTGCCATTTTGGGGAACATTGGGGGACTCTCAAGCTGATTTCAAGATGTAGATGAAATGAAAAGTGAAGGCAGTCTTGAAGAAGAATACAATTGGAGAACTTATATGTACCTGGGTGCTCCTGTATTGGGTGTGTATATATTTAGGATCATTAGCTGTTCTTGTTGCATTGATCGTTTTACCATTATGTAATGCCCTTCTTTGTCTCTTTTGATCTTTGTAAGTCCACTTTATCAAAGACTAGGATTGCAACTCCTGCTTTTTTTTTTTGCTCTCCATTTGCTTGGTAGATCTTCTTCCATCCCTTTATTTTGAGCCTATGTGTGTCCTTGCATGTGAGATGGGTTTCCTGAATGCAGCACACTGATGGGTTTTGACTTTTTATCCAATTTGTCAGTCTGTCTTTTGATTGGGGCATTTAGCCCATTTACATTTAAGGTTAATATTGTTATGTGTGAATTTGATCTTGCTATTTTGATGCTAGCTGGTTGTTTTGCCTGTTAGTTGATGCAGTTTCTTCATTGTGTTGATGTTCTTTGCCATTTGGTATGTTTTTGGAGTGGCTGGTACTGGTTGTTCCTTTCTATGTTTAGTGCTTCTTTCAGGAACTCTTGTAAGGCAGGCCTGGTGGTGATGAAATCTCTTAGCAGTTGCTTGTTCATAAAGGATTTTATTTCTCCTTCGCTTATGAAGCTTGGTTCAGCTGGATATGAAATTCTAGGTTGAAAATTCTTTTCTTTAAGGATGTTGAGTATCGGCCCCCACGCTCTTCTGGCTTGTGGGCTTTCTGTGGAGAGATCTGCTGTGAGTCTGATGGGCTTCTCTTTGTGGGTAACCTGACCTTTCTCTCTGGCTGCCCTTAGCATTTTTTCCTTCATTTCAACCCTGGTGAATCTGATGATTATGTGTCTTGGGGTTGCTCTTCTTGAGGAATATCTTTGTGGTGTTCTCTGTATTTCCTGGACCTGAATGTTGGCCTGCCTTGCTAGGTTGGGGAAGTTCTCCTGGATAATATCCTGAAGAGTGTTTTCCAGCTTGGATTCATTGTCTCTGTCACATTCAGGTACACCTATCAAATGTAGATTAGGTCTTTCCACATAATCCCATATTTCTTGGAAGCTTTGTTCATTTCTTTTCACTCTTTTTTCTCGAATCTTGCCTTCTCATATTATTTCATTGAGTTTGTCTTCAGTTTCTGATAGCCTTTCTTCTGCTTGGTTGATTCAGCTATTGAAACTTGTGTATGCTTTGCAAAGTTCTTGTGTTGTGTGTTTCATCTCCATCATGCCATTTATATTCTACTCTAAGCTGTTTATTCTCGTTAACATTTCATCTAACCTTTTTTCAAGGTTCTTAGTTTCTTTTCATTGAGTTAGAACATGTTCTTTTAGCTCAGAGAAGTTTGTTATTACCCATCTTCTGAAGCTTGTTTCTGTCAATTTATCAGACTCATTCTCCATCCAGCCTTGTTCCCTTGCTGGTGAGGAGTTGTGATCCCTTGGAGGAGGAGAGGCATTCTGGTTTTGGGTGTTTTCATCCTTTTTGTGCTGGTTTCTTACCATCTTTGTGGATTTATCTCCGTGTGGTCTTTGTAGTTGTTGATTTTCAGATGGGGTCTCTGAGTACACATAGTTTTGGTTGACATTGAAGTTATTTCTTTCCTTTTTTTTTTTTTTAGTTTTCCTTCTAACAGTCAGGCCCCTCTGCTGTAGGACTGCTGGAAGTCCACTCCTACCCTTCTTGCCTGGTGACCAAAACAGTTGGTGTTTTATGAATCCATTTATGTTAGAAACAAAACCAAGGAAAATTTGTGAATGCAGGTTATTCTTGGATGGAGAGGCAGTGACTTCTGAGATAAAGTTTATTAACCTGAGTGCTAGTTATATGGACATGTTCAATTTGAGAAAATTCATCTCTGTTCACTTTTCTTTAGGTATATTATATGTCAGTAAAAGGTTTGTTAGAATGTTAATACTTGTCAAAAAGGAATTTATTATTTTAATATACAAGAAGGTGTTTTGGCCAGGCATAGGTGACTCACATCTATAATCCCAGAACGTTTGAGAGGGTGAGGTGAGACAATCACTTGAGCCCAGGAGTCAGTCTGGAAAACATAGGGAGACCCCCCTCATCTCTACAAATTAAAAAAGTTAGTAAGATGGCGTGGACATATGGTGCCAGTTACTCCAGGGGCTGAGGTAAGAGGATTACTTGAGCCCAGCAATTTGAGGTTATAGTGAGCTATGGTCCCACCACTGCACTCTAGCCTGAGCAACAGAGCAAGACCCTTTAAAAAAAAAAAGTTTTAATTTCTTTAACTGTGTTTCCAAAACGTTAGTGATATTCTGCAATAATTATGATGTTCATAAAAATAACTGTGGTAATAACCCATTTAACTTTATTCGTTTTCTTGTATTAATAAAGAAATATGATTCTAAAGATATATGAAAGCTGATAATCTGAAAGTAGTAGAATAATGGAATAAGGGGGCAGTGCTTTGAGTAGGGAGGAGTACATTAATTCATTAATGGATTTTTTAAAAAAATTAATTTGATTTTATTTTAATTCTGGGATACATGTGTAAGACATGTAGGTTTGCAACATAGGAAGCACGTGCTATGGTGGTTTGGTGCATCTTTAACCCATCACTTAGGTATAAAGCCCCACATGCATTAGCTATTTATCCTGATGCTCTCCCCTCCCTGTGTCCATGTGTTCTCTTTGTTCAGCTCCCATTTATAAATGAGAACAGGCAGTGCTTGTTTTTCTGTTCCTGTGTTAGTTTGCTGAGGATAATGGCTTACAACTCCATTCGTGTCCCCACAAAGGACATGATCTCATTCCTTTTCATGGCTGCATAGAACTTCACAATGCAATGGCAAGTTTCAATAACCAAGTAGACTGAGCAGAGAAAAGAATTTCAGAGCTTGAAGACTATCTTGCTGAAATAAGACAGGCAGAAAAGACTAAAGAGAATGAAAAGGAATGACCAACACTTCTGAGAACTATGTGATTATGTAAAAAGACCAAATCTATGACTGATTGGTGTACCTGAAAAAGATGGGGAGAAAGAAACCAAGTTGGAAAACATACTTCAGGATATCATCCAGGAGAACTTCGCCAACATAACAAGACAGGCCAGCATTCAAATTTGGGAAATTCAGAGAACCCTAGTAAGATACTCCATGAGAGGATCAACCACAAGACACATAATCTTCAGACTCTCCAAGGTAGAAATGAAGGGAAAAAATGTTAAGGGCAGCCAGAGAGAAAGGCCAGGTCACCTACAAAGGCAAGCCCATCAGATAAACAGTAGACCTCTCAGCAGAAACTCTACAAGCCAGAAGCCAACATTCAGTATTCTTAAAGAAAAGAATTTCCAACACAGAATTTCGTATCTGGCCAACTAAACTTCATAAGTGAAGAAGGAATATAATGCTTTTCAGACAAGCAAATAGATATGTTAGGCTTGTTATTTTTTTTGGGTAAACTGTTATGGTGTTAGTAATGTAGTGAAGTGTCTAGAAATATTTCTACATTTCCTGTCTCTCCTATTTCATACTTCACCCACACTAACATACATATAAGACATGGTCTTTCTTATATCAATTCATGATTGTCTTTCACAAATGAACTACAGGTATAATCAGTTAACATAGTCATTGATTTTCCTTGTTGAGAACATTAGTTCCCACTGGTTTTTTAGCCAGGCACAGAAATAAAGGTTTGTCTTTCTGCCATTTATATCTATCTGCCAGCCTTCCTATATATTCATATCTATGTATCTATCTAGCTACATGTGAAAATATTTAAAGGATTGTTTCTTATACTTTAAATATGTATTAAATACAACAAAATATATTTGGAATTGTGTATTTATATACAATTGCATAATTGTATAATATGAATTGTTTATGTCAAATTATTTGGAATATAATAACATAATAGTACTTTACTTGAGAAAGAGCAACGACTTATTATGACTTTATCTGATAGAGACTGCCAGATGCTCATCCAGTATATATTCCTACTTTCTTAGTAGTAGAACCTTGATTTTATTTAGGGCAACATGAGACACAGTTTTAAAACTCTTACCTTGCAGATCGAACTGGACATTTAATGCAGTTTAAGTGAGTTGAGATGCAAATAGAATAATAAATTTGCTATTGGCAGGAACTTGCAGGAAAGCCCCCTAAAAGGGGGTTCAACTCAGCTGATACCCTTTGCCCTTCAGTCTTTACTTTTCACCCTCTACCCTTCCTTTTCCAGATGTGTAAAGCTACAGAAACCATTTTGTAACCACTAGGAGAAGGTTGAATTGCAGTGACCTTTACCCTGCCATCTTTGAGCTGCCGATGTAGCAGACGACTTCTGAACTTTGTGTTACATGAGGAAAAAAAAAACAAGCACCTATAGAATTTAAACCAGTGGCACCCAACCTTTTTGGCACTAGGTACCAGTTTTGTGGAAGACAACTTTTCCACTGACCAGAAGGATGGTTTTGGGATGAAACTGTTCTACCTCAGATCATCAGGCATTAGATTCTCATAAAGAGTGCATGACCTAGATCCCAAGCATGCACAATTCACAACAGGGTTTGGGCTCCTATGAAAATCTAATGCCACCGCTGATCTGACAGGAGGCAAAGCTTAGGTGATAATGCTCACTCACCTTGCCACTCACTTCCTGCTGTATGCAGGGTTCCTAACAGGCCAAGGACCAGTACCAGTCCATAGCCCCAGGGACTGGGGACCCCGGTTAAAGCTATGTATACCTGGGCTTTCTCTTACATATACCAAAAACTAATTCTTAAGGCACAATATCAGGAAAATCTAGTACACTTCAGGCCGTGTGCGATGTCTCACGCCTGTTTGTAGTCTCAGCTACTCGGGAAGCTGAGTCAGGAGAATCACTTCAACCGGGAGGCAGAGGTTGCGTTGAGTCAAGGTCACACCACTGCACTCCAGCCTGGGCCACAGGGTGAGATCTCAAAAACAAAACAAACAAAACCCTATCACACTTAATTACCTTTTAACACTAAACAGCCACAGAAATGCACTCAAGCCTTTTTCTTTACCTTTTTTGGCCACTAGGTCTTAATCTTAGGTTCTCTTGAAGCCTGCGTTACACAATAAAAAGTTTCCTTTATTTATTTATTTTTACTGGAAGTTGAATGGAATATGGAATGAGGTATGATGAAGCAGAATGTTTTGCATCTATGGTAACCGAGAACCCTGTGTTTTTCTGTAAACTGTTTCATAAGACGATTTTTCAATTTTTGTTAAATTGTGAAAAGAAAATGGAATGGGGTCTGGCATTTTCGGTCAGTATACTCTGGAATAACATATATTTTGTTTTGTTATGAAATTGTTATTTACTTTAATTTTTAAAATTGTTTTGGTACAAAAGCCTTTTCATGTGTTATAAATGATTTAGATAGAAGTTAACCTATTTTCACCAACTTTGAGTACATACAATTCTTGTATTATAAGTATTTAAATGTTTAACATTTTAAATATTTTAACATTTATTATTTATCATTAATATTTTAACTAGCCCAAAGTAAAAGAACCAAAAACCAATTTTATATGCAGATATATCCTAAAAATACCAAATATATCACATCTCCCATCCTTGATTTACCTTCTTTTTAGTTCCCCTATGCTCACCATTCCAGTCATTCTTAAGATTTTTTAAATACCCCAAATAATTTTAATTTTAATTTTTTATATTTTTAATTGATAAATCATAATTGTATCTATGGGATACAATATGATTATATATACATATATATCAAAATACACACACACACACACACACACACACACACACAATGTAGATGATTAAAACAAGCCAATTAACATAGCCATAACCTCACTTACTTGTTTTTTGTGGTGAATATTTGAAATACACTCTCTTACCAATTTTGAAATATACACTGTTATTAACTATAGTCACTGTGCTCTGCAGTTGATCACTAAAACGTATTCTTCTTGTCTAAGTGAAACTTTGTAGCCTTTGAACAGTATTTCCCCAATTCCCTTTTCCTACCCTCGCCCAGCCTCCTGATCACCATTGTACTCCGTACTTTACTTTTTTTTTTTTTTTTTTTTTTGAGACGGAGTTTCGCTCTTGTTACCCAGGCTGGAGTGCAATGGCACAATCTTTGCTCACCGCAACCTCCGCCTCCTGGGTTCAGGCAATTTTCCTGCCTCAGCCTCCTGAGTAGCTGGGATTACAGGCACATGCCACCATGCCCAGCTAATTTTTTGCATTTTTAGTAGAGACGGGGTTTCACCATGTTGACCAGGATGGTCTCGATCTCTCTGGGATTACAGGCTTGAGCCACCGCGCCCGGCCTGTACTCCCTACTTTTGAGTTTGACTTTCTTAGATTCCACATTTAAGTGAGATCATGCCATTTTGTCTTTCTGTGCCTGGCTTATTTAACTTAACAGAATGTCCGCCAAGTTTATTCATGCTGTCACAAATGACAGAATTTCCTTCTTTTTAAAGACTGAATAGTATTCTGCGGTATATACGTATCACATTTTCTTTATCCCTTTATCCTTCAGTGGATATGTAGGTTGATTCCATATCTTGTCTATTGTGAATAATGCTGCAGTGAACCTAGGAGTGTATATATCTGTTTGAAATTTTGATTTCAATTCCTTTGATTTATACTGAGTCGTGGGACTGCTGGATCAAAAAATGGTAGCTCTATTTTTAGTTGTCTGAGGAAATTCCATACATTTTCTATAGTGATTGTACTAATTTACATCCCACCAACAGTGTACAAGGGTTCCCTTTTCTCTACATCCTCAGCAGCACTTATCTTTCATATTTTTGATAAAAACCATTCTAACAGGTGTGAAGTGATATCTCATTGCAGTTTGAACTGACATTTCCCTAATTAGTGATGTTGAGTATTTTTTTCCATCAACTTGTTGGCCATTTTTACATCTTATTTTGAGAAATAGCTGGTTAGGTCCTTTGCCTGTTTTTTAACCAATTTATTTTTCTTGCTATTGAGTTATTTGTGTTCTTTATATATTTTGTATATCAATCCCTTATCTCATGTATGGTTTGCACATTTTTTTTCATTCTGTAGATTGTTTATTTACTTTGTTGATTGTTTAGTTTGCTGTGCAGAAACTTTTTAGTTTGTTGTAATCCCATTAGTCAGTGTTTGCCTTTGTTGCCTGTGCTTTTATTGTCATATCCAAGAAATCTTTGCTAAGACTGATGTCAGGAAGCTTTCTCCCTTTATTTTTTGCTAGTTTTACAGCTTCAACTATTATGTTTAAGTCTTTAATCCATTTTGAGTATATTTTTTGTATATGGTGTGAGATAAAAACCCAATTTCATTTTTTCTGTGTGTGGATAACCAGTTTTCTCAATATTGTTTGTTGAAGAGACCGTCCTTTCTCCTACTGTGTGTTTTGGCAACTTTGTTGAAATCAGTTGTCTGTAAATGCATGAGTTTATTTCTGAATTCTATTCTGTTTCTCTGGGTAATGTATCAGCTCTTGTGCCAGTACCATGCTGTTTCAATTAGTGTCATTTTCTAGTATATTTTGATGTCAGGTAGTGTGATGCTTCCAGCTTTGTTGTTGTTTTTATTTATTTATTCTCAATATTGCTTTGGCTATTTGGAGTCTTCTGTGGTTCCATACAAATTTTAGGATTGTTTTTTCTATTTCTGTGAGAAATCACGTTGGCATTTTGATAGGAATTGCTTGATGCTGTAGATTGCTTTGGGTAGTATGGGCATTTTAACACTATTAATTCTTCTGATATGAGAACACAGGATATCTATCTATTCGTGTTTCCCTTAATTTCTTTCATTGATGTTTTATAGCTTTCAGTGTATACCTCTTTTGTCTCCTTGGATAAATGTATACTAATTATTTTATTTTTATTGCTATTATAAACGAGATTCTTAAAAATTTATTTTTGGGTCTGGAAGTGGTGGCTCATGCCTGTAATCCCAGCACTTTGGGAGGCCAGGGCAGGTGAGTCACCTGAGGTCAAGAGTTCGAGACCAGCCTGATCAACATGGTGAAACCCTGTCTCTACTAAAAATACAAAAATTAGCTGTGCGTGGTGGCAGACGCCTGTAATCCCAGCTACTTGGGAAGCTGAGGCAGGAGAATTACTTGAACCTGGAGGTAGAGGCTACAGTGAGCTGAGATTATGCCATTACACTCCAGCCTGGGCAACAGAGCAAGACTCCATCGCAAAAAAAAAAAATTCTTTTTGAATAGTTTGTTACTACTGTATAGAAACACAGGTGATTTTTGAATGTTGATTTTATTCAACTCTATTGAATTCATTTATCAGTTCAGTTTTTTGGTGGAATCTTTAGTTTTCTGTATATAGATTACATCATCAGCATACAGAGACAATTGTACTTTTTCCTTACCTATTAGGATGCTTCCCCCCCTCCCCATTATCTTGCCAAATTACTCTGGCTAGGACTTCCAGTACTATGTTGAAAATAAGTGTTGAGAATGGACATCCTTGTCTAGTTTCAGATCTTAGAAGAAAAGCTCTCAGTTTTTCACCGTTAACTAGGAGTTTACCTGTGGGCTTGTCATACATGGTCTTTAATATGTTATGGTATATTTTTTCCTATACTTAATTTGTTAAGAGTTTTATTATGAAATGATGTTGAATTTGGCAAATTATTTTTCTGCATCTATCGAGATAATCGTGTGATTTTTATTCTTCATTTTATTAATATGTTGTATCACATTTATTGATTTGCATATGTTGAAACACGCTTGCCTCCCAGGGATAAATTCCACTCAGTCATGGTTTGCTGATAATCTTAATGCATTGTTGAATTCAGGGGATTTTTTGCTAGTATTTTATTGAGGATTTTTGCATCTATGTTCATTAGAGATATTGGCCTGTAATGTTCTTTTCATATGTCCTTTTGTGTTTTTGGTATCAGGGTAACATTGACCTCATGATATGAGTTTTGAAGTATTCCCTCCATTTCAGCTTTTTTGGGAAGGCTTGAGCAGGTTTGGTATTAGTTCTTATGTTTGGTAGAATTCAGCAGTAAAGTCATCACATCCTCAGCTTCTCTTTTATGAGAATTTTCTTGTTAGTGATTCGGTCTCCTTAGTCATTGCTGGTCTGTTCAGATTTTCTGTTTCTTCATGACTCAGTCATGGTAGGTTCTATATGTGTAGGAATTAATCTGTATTCTAGGCTATATAATTTTTGGGTGTTTAATGGTTCATAATACACTCTTGTCTTTGTATTCCTACATTATTGGTTTTAAAGTCTGCCCTTTCATTTCTGATATTATTTATTTGAGTATTCTCATTTTTTTAGTCCAGTTAATGTTTTGTAAATTTTATCTTTTTGAAAAACCAACTCTAGTTTCATTGATCTTTTTTATTGTTTTTCTAGTCTCTATTTCTTTTTTTTTTTTTCCCCTCTGATCTTTATGACTTCCTTCCTTCTCCTAACTTTAGGCTTAGTTTATTTTTCCTTTTTTTTTTTTTTTTTTTTTTTTTTAGTTCTGAGGTATAACTTTAGGTCATTTGTTAAAGGTTTGCATTTATTTTTTAAAAAATGATAAAGGTAAAGTTTTTTTTGCCTTTAATTTCCCTTGTAGAACTGCTTTTGCTATATCTCATAAGTTTTCGTATCCTGTGTCCCATTTTTGTTTGCCTCAAGTTTAAAAAATTTTGTGGACTTATTGGTTGTTCAGGAATATGTTGTTTATTTTTCACATATTTGTGAATTTTCCAAGGTTTCTCCTGTTACTGATTTTTAACTTCATGCCATTGTGATTGATTGTTAAGACTTGTATTGTAGCCCAACATATTATCTATTCTGCAGAATATTCCATGTGTACTTGAGATGTAGGTGTATTCTGTTGCTGTTGGATGGAATGCAGAGCCTATGTCTCTTAGGTACATTTTGCCCTTAAAGTGTAGTTTAAATCTAGTGTTTCCTTACTGATGTTTTATGTGGATGATCTGTCTACTGCTGAGAGTGTGGTATTGAAATTCTCTACTGTTATTGAATTACAGTTTATCTCTTCCTTCATATCTGTGAATATTTGCTTTATATATTTAGGTGCTGTTATGTTGGGTGCATATATATTTGTAATTGTTTTACCCTCTTGATGAATCGAACTCTTTATCACTATATGATGCCTTTCTGTTTCTTATTTTACAGTGTTGACTTAAATTCTATGATGTGGTATAGTTCTGTGTCCCCACCCAAATCTCACCTCAAATTGTAATTCTCATAATCTCCGCATGTGAAGGGTGGGACCAGGTAGAGGTAATTGGATCATGGGGATGGTTTCTCCCATTCTGTTTTCTTGCTAGTGGGTGAGTCTCATGAGATCTGATGGTTTTATAAGTATTTGGCATTTTCCTTGCTTGCACTCACTTCCTCCTGCTGCCCTGTGAAGAATGTGCCTTGTTTCCCTTTTTCTTTCTATCATAATTGTAAGTTTCCTGAGGCCTCCTCAGCCATGTTAAACCTCTTTCCTTTATAAATTACCCTGGTCTCGGGTATTTCTTCATAGCAGTGTGAGGACAGACTAATACACTCTATTTTATCCAGTTTAAATATATCCACTCTTGCTCTCTCTTCATTTCTATTTGCATGAAATATCTTTTCTATCCCTCCACTTTTAGTATATTTGTGTCCATAAATATGACATGAGTCTCTTGTAGGAAATGTACAGCTGAGTTTTGTTTTTTTATACAGTTACTTTATGTCTTTTGATTGGAGAATTTAGTTCATTTATATTCAAAGTAATTATTGGTAGGTAAGGACTCAGTACTGCCATTTTGTAATCCATTTTTTAGTTGTTTTATAGATTTTTTTTTCTTCCTCATTTACTATCTTCCTTTGCAATTTGATGATATTCTGTAGTGATATGCTTTGAATCCTTTTTATGTTTTGTGCAACTACTATAGATTTTTACTTTGTGGTTACCATAAGGCTTACATAGAAATTCTACTTGTAACAGTTTACTTAAAGATAATAATAACTTCATTGTGTATAAAAACTCTACACTTCTTCCTTAATTTTATGTTTTTGATTTCACAATTTACATCTTTTTATAATTTGCATCCTTTAACAATTTTTTTTTTTGAGACTGAGTCTTCATCTGTCACTTGGGCTGTAGTGCAGTGCTGTAATCTGAGCTCACCGCAACCTCTGCCTCCCAGGCTAAAGTGATGCTCATGCCTCAGCCTGCCAAGTAGCTGGGACTATAGGCATGTACAACTGTGCCCAGGCAATTTTTGTATTTTTAATAGAAATGAGGTTTCACTATGTTGCCCAGGCACTAGTCTTGAACTCCTGAGCTCAAGCAATCTGCCCTCCTTAGCCTCCCAAAGTACTGGGATTACAGACATAAGCCTCTGAACTTGGCCTCCCTTAACAATTTATTGTAGTTATAGTTGCTTTTAATAGTTTTGTCTTTTAATAGTTTTGTCTCAGATGTTCAAGAGATAAAATTGCTTTACACAGCATATTTACAGCACTAAATCATTATGAATAAGACTGTGTATTACTTATATCGTTGTTTTTTACTTCCATGTTTTATGTTATTAACATATGAAAGTGACTGTTTCTCAGCTTAAATAACTCCTTTTTGTAATTCCCATAAGGCAAGTCTCATGGTGATGACCTCCCGTATTTTGTGGGGAATATGGAGGTAGGGGAAGATTTTATTTCTCTGTTATTTCTGAAGAATAACTTTGTCAGGTAGAATATTCCTGATTGGCAGCTTTTTTCCTTCAGTACTTTGAATATACAAGAACCAACTAATACATTCATGATCTTCTTAGAAGGTTTATTGTGAATTCTTTGTCAGTCATTTTATAGACCTTCATATTTTTAGGGTTCCTTGCAGGAGCTGTATTAGTTTCTTTTCGTGTTGTCATATTTCCTTGATATTTTGTAATCTTTGTGTCCTTGCGTTGGTCTGTGCATTTGATGAATTGGCCACCTCTTTTGGCCTTTGCAGATGTCCTTTGGTGGGGATGGACACTTTCAATATTTAGTGTAGCCTAGGATTCTGGATGGACTAGCTGATAGTGACCATGAGCAAGCACATCTTGCTTTTGGGTTCTTTAGTTAGGATAGGCTGCTGCCTGTTCAAAGAAGTCAGATGTGGCTCCTTGTTGTGCTTCAAAGTTCAGTGAGACCATTGGCTAGGCTGCACAGTCAAACACAGCTGCTGGCTGGGCTCTGTGATAACCTCTGATTAGGCAAGGTTGCAGGCTGGATTCTGAGGGCCAGACTTCAATGCTGGCAAGGTCTCTGGGGTTGCTTCTTAGCCAGCCACTCAGATGGGCAAAGCCAGATGAGATGCCCACAGTTATGTGTAGTTTTAGGCTTGCCTCCCTGCCTGTGCCTCAGACTGGGCTCCAATGCTGGACAGGAGAAATCACTGCTAAGATTGGATTGGACCACATGCTCTGCTCTGCAGATATGCTGGGATTTGGGTCTGGCTCTCAGCCTGGGGAAGTATGCCAAGCTTTGAGGCTGGGTGGCAAGTCTGGTTAGGGACTCGAGCTTGGCAAATCTGTTAGCCATGCTTCCTGCTCAGTGATACTATTTGTTGGTCTCTCTGGTTGGGTGTCTCCACTGACCCCCATTTTCCCTTCTTTGTTTTTAGCTGATCTCTCAGACATCCCCAAACTACGGCGCGCGGGCCTCATGCGGTCCCCTGAGGCCATTTATCCGGCCCCCCACCGCACTTCAGGAAGAGGCACCTCTTTCATTGGTGGTCAGAGGAGCACAGTACGTGGCAGCCCTCCAACAGTCTGAGGGACAGTGAACTGGCCCCCTGTGTAAAAAGTTTGGGGACGCCTGTCTCAGATGTTCTAGACCTGCTGATACTCTTAATGTTCCTTTTAAGGTGATGCAGAAGTGGGCCTCCTGCCAAGCATCTTGGAATGCTGGGAAAGCTGGATATACAGCCCTAGTTCTCTTTCCAACTGTAGAAACCATGGCCCCAGGGGAATCCACTCTGTGTGGTACTTGCTGGTTTGTGGGAGGGACAGTACAGTCAACGTGAAACCATTTCTATTATTTTTCTAATGTGACTTTTGTCAGTTCCGTGATCCAAAAGCATTTCTCAGCCTCATTCCCAAGTTCTGAAATATTCACAAAGGTATTCCTGTCTGTGAATGGTTGCTAGTTGGACTTCTGTGAAATAGACTGGAGCCGAGGAACTTTTATTCCACCACCTTGCTGTCCCTCCTCATCATCCTTAAGAATTCAGTTTATCTGTATTTTGCATACCATCGCAGCTAGTAATATACATAAGAAAGGCTTGTTTGTCATAGTTGTTTTATTTGTGGGCTTATGATCTGGGTTACTAAACAAAGCTTACACATTTGAAATACTTCCATTTTATAGAGAAATACACAATGTATTAGGAGAATAAAGATGTTAAGTCCTAGAGCATAGAGAGGAGGAGGACATTTATTCAGTTAGTGGGATTAAAGAACACCTTAGAGAGGAAGGGAAACTTGAGTCAACCTTGAAAAGACTGACTGGAAGGAAAAAAAAAATGAAAGGGCCTGCCAGATAGTGTGATGGGCAAAATGCCTTAGAGTCAAGAACAGCCATGGCTTGGTTGGAAAATGTCAAGGATTTTGAAGCCTGGATTGCTGAAGACCAATTAAGAAGCCTTCCACTTGAGGTCCAATGTGAAAAGCACTGAAGGAGAGAGACAGCCTCGAAACCAAAGTCTTGAGTTAGAAACAAAAAAATACAAAATTTGCTTGACTGTGCTTCCTTTAATAATTCCTTTTTTCTTGACCACAATACTGATTACTTGTGACTCAATAATGTTAGAACTGTAACTGAATTTTACGCTGATGACAATATATTTGGGATTGCAGTACTTGGGATTTACAAAGAAATACTTAGGTGCTAAATATCATGCCATAATCTAGAGGGCATTCAAACTCAGTGTTAAGAACCAGAAACTGGAAAGTGGTGTTAGACACAGCGGTGGGTGGTAATACGCATTTTGTTCTCATGCAGTGAAACTGGTTGTCTTTCACTGAGTATCTTTGTTTCTAGAACCTTAAAGTCTAATCATGTCTGAATAAATGGATTGAAATTTTTTTTTTCAAGTATATTGTGAAAAACTGTGAAAGAAGCATTTTTCATAGTTCATTTCCTCCAAGATTCATGTCTTAACTAATCTTAGTGCTTACCAAAAGGTAACCTGAAAGAAGGCATTGTGTATGAGTTGAACAAAGTAGAAGTAGTTCCACATACCAGTGAAGCAGAATAATAAGTAATATAAAGTAGCCAGTGATAGAATGGTTGCCACGTTAACTGATAATTACCTCAGAAAAAAATATTTTCTTAAATTATATCCAAATGTGCAGGGGTTTGAAGACAAATAAAATACTGCACTGCTTTCAATAAAAGACACCATTTTCATGTTGTTGACATGGAGAGCTTTTTCATGACTGTAAGAACATCTCTTTCTTATTGCATGTAAAAGAGCATCTGATCATAACATGAACAAAGTGATAGAGTAAGTTAGATCCAACATGCTTTGACTTATTTTTTGCATGTTTTAAAGCATTTGGAACTAAATGTTGAAAATTGTAAAATCTGTAAGTCTTGAATCAAGTTGGGTACACTGTACAATTTTTTTTTTCATTTAATTAGTGCTTACTGATTCCCTGTATGTGCCAGGCACTGTGATAAATGGTTGATACTATTTCACTGATGAATCACTGATGAACATGGGGTGATGTTACGCTGCGGGAGACAGACATTACAAACAGCCCTAATGAAGATGTAGATTACATAGTGAATCTGCACGTGATATATCCTGTGGAACAAAAGGGTAGCAAAGCAAGGAAATGAGGGACTAGGTGGACGTAGGGGCTGGGGAACTGCAATGTAAAATTCAAAATTGGTCTGGGAGGTCTTAGTACAAAGGTAATGCTAAACAAAGCCTCAAGACTTTGAGAAAGGAGCTGTGTGAGTATCAGGCAGAACCTCCTGACCCCAAGCTGAGAGCACTTCTGACATATTATAGGTCTGGGCAGCAGGTAGGTGGTCTGTGGAGCTGGTGGTGGGATAGAGCAGTAGAGACGAGCTCCAAGAGATCACCGGGATTAGATTATGTGAGGCTTCATGGGTGTGGTGGAGTCTTTGGCTTTTCCTTTTTCTGTCTTTTTTTTATAAATAACAGCTTTGTTGAGATAAAATTCACATACCAACAAGTCACTCATATGTGTACAATTCAGTGGTTTTTAAAAATGTGTTCAGGATGTTATACAACCATCATGACATTCAATTTTAGAAAATGTTCATCTTTCCCAAGAGAAACACCATACCTTTTAGCAGTCACCCTCTCAGATCCCCATCTCACCCTAGGCAACCACTAATCTGTTTTCTGTTGCTATGGATTTGCCTATTTTGGAAATGTAATATAAATGGAATCCTACAGTATGTGGTCTGTTGTGACACTTAGCTTAATGCTGTCAAGGCTCATCTGTGTTATAACATGTATTAGTTTTTTTAATTTTATTTTTAATTTACTATTTTTTGAAACACGATCTCACTTTTTTTTCCCAGGCTGGAATGCAGTGGTGCCATCGTGGCTCACTGCAGCTGCAACCCCTGGGGCTTAAGCAATCCTGCTGCCTTAGCCTCTCGATTAGCTGGGACTATAGGCCCATGCCACCATGCCTGGCTAATTTTCTTCTTTTTTGTAGAGACACAATCTCACATGTTACCTACACTGATCTCAGACTCCTGGGCTGAAGCAATCCTCCTGTCTCAGCCTCCTGGGCTCAAGCAATCCTCCTGCCTCAGCCTCCCAAAGTACATGTATTAATACTTCTTTCCTTTTTATTGTTGAATAATATTCTACTGTATAAATATACCACATTCTGTTTATTCATTTATCAATTGATGGATATTCAGGTTGTTTTCTCTTTTTGGATATTGTGAATAATGCTACTATGAACATTTGTAGACAAAATTTTCTGTGGAAATATATTCTCATCTCTTACCTAGAAGTGTAACTACTGGAACACATGGTAACTCTCTGCTTAGCCTTTTGAGGAATTGTTAGACAGACTGTCTTCCAGCATGTCTAGGCCATTTTGTATTCCCACCAGCAGTGTTGAAGGTTCTGATTTGTCTACATCTTTACCAATATGTGTTACTATTTGTCTTTTTTTTTTTTTTATTATTGCCATCCTTTGGGGCATCAAGTGATATGTCATTTTTGTTTTAATTTGTAGTTGCTTAAAGATAGTGATGTTGAGCATCTTTTCATATGCTTTTTGACCTTTTCTGTATCTTTTTAGAGAAATATCTATTTAGGCTCTTTGTCCATTTTAAAATTGAGTTTAATTATCCATTTTTTATTGGGCTATGCAAGTTCTTTATATATTCAAAATATAAGTCTCTTATCAGAGATATGATCTAGAAATATTTTATCTCATTCACTACATACAAAGGGCTTCATTAAATTTTGTTAAATAAATATTAGAATGTCCTAAATTACATTTTCACTACATTATTGTTGCAATATTAGAATTTAGTCAACTATATACCAATTTTAATTTCCCTCCTTCAATAATTAAAATATATGGAAATAAATTGATAAATGTCTATTTTAATACCTTTAAATTCATCATTATTATTGGTGAAGTGTTTAAAATCTGTCATTTAAACAAATGGACAAATTACAAAAACATGGAACACAATTTTTTGTTTAAAAATTAATATTTGATTTTTAAATTGTATAGATGGAAAAAGTGGAAGCAGATCTAACTAGATCCAAATCTCTTCGTGAGAAACAATCAAAGGAGTTTTTATGGCAACTAGAGGACATCAGACAGCGATACGAACAACAGGTAGGTCTTTCATTTTGATGTTGCCATTAAATTTTTAAAATACGTCTATAACTTCTCTTTTTAAAAGCTCTATCACAAAAATATTTGCATAATAAAAATATTACTAAGAGCTGCTATTACCAATATATTTAAATATTTGTTTCAATAAAATCTATAAACAGAATTTTAATACTCCACTGAAGTTTATTCTGTCAGTTTGTTTTATCTGAATGTTTGATTGAAACATTGATAGTAATTGTGTTAGGTCGTTCTTGCATTGCTCTAAAGATAAACCTGAGACTGGTAATTTATAAGAAAAGGAATAATTGTTTAACTGGCTTACAGTTCTGCAGGTCGTACAGAAAGCATAGTGGCATCTGTTTCTGGGGAGGCTCAGGAAGCTCCCAATTGTGGCAGAAGGAAGTGGAAGCAGGCACCTTACATGGCAAAAGCAGGAGCCAGTGAGAGAGAGAGAGAGAGAGAGAGAGAGAGAGAGAGAGAAGCGAGGAGGTGGTGTATACTTGTAAATGACCAGATCGCTCCTGAACTGATCCAGACACCTCCCACCAGGCCCCACCTCTAACACTGAGGATTACAATTCAACATGAGATTTCGGTGGGGACCACTATCCTAACAATATTAGTAATTCTTGAGTTCTTCTATCCTGTCAGAGAACTAGTTAAACATCCATTTATTTGAGAAATAGGGTTGACTACTTACTATGTGCCAAGTGCTGACCCTGATACAAGGGAGACTATGCCTCCTCTCTCATGGAGCTTGCATTTTGGTAAGCAATCAGTCTATACATTTAAAAATGAAATAATTTTGAAGAATGAGTTATTATTATTATTATTTATTATGATTGAGACGGAGTCTCACTCCTCACACAGGCTGGAGTGTGGTGGTGCCATCTTGGCTCACTGCAACCTTCATCTCCCTGGTTCGGGTGATTATCCTGCCAAGGCTTCCTGAGTACCTGGGTTTACAGGTGCATATCACCATGCCCTGCTAATTTTTGTAGTTTTAGTAGAGATGGGGTTTCACCATGTTGGCCAGGCTGGTCTTAAACTCCTGATTTTAGGTGGTCTGCCCACCTCGGTCTCCCAAAATGCTGGGATTATAGGTATGAGCCACCATGCCCAGCCTGAAGAGTGACTTATGATGAAGAAAAGATGGTACCTTTATAGCCTTTGCCAGGTAGAAGGTGGGAAGGAGATTACCAGCCTTGAATAATTGATCAGGGAAACTCTGACATTTGTGCTAAGTCCTAAAAACTAGGAAGGAGCCAGCCATGAGCTCTGGAGGAATAGTATTCTAGTCTGAGGGAATAGCAGGTTCAGAGACCCTGAGAAAAGAGCATGCTGGAAGTGTTCAAGGAAGGCAAATGATGATGAAGACCCCATTAGCCAGAATATACGGAGAAAGGTTCCTGCTGTGGGAGATAAAGGGGAAGAGGGAGGCTAGGACCAGGATGTGTAAGGAGTTGAGATTTTATCCTCAGTGCTCTGCCTCTTACTTAGTAATACAAAGTTTTATTTTTGTCTTTTAAAAATATATTCCTGTTGATTCCCAGAATACTTAAGATGACTATTAAGTTTTAGCTTAGTTTTGCTTTGGTAATCATGATCCTAAACCTCAATGGCTTAGAACAAAAAAGGCTTATTTCACACTTATGTCACGAGGCCTTTGAGGATTGACTGCAGCTCTGACCCGTGTCATGTCATCTTGAGTCCAGTTTTTAGAATGAACTATCTGGAACATTGCTATGGGAAATGGAAAAGGAAATATTTTGAGCATTTGCTGGCTTCTAAAATATACTCAGAAGTAAGTTTACTCACATTTCATTGGCCAAAGCAAACATGCCCTCCCTGGTGTAATTCTTTGCCTGGAAGGGGCATCACAGAGAAGACCATCAAATGGGGTTAGTGTAAAACAATTTACCATGCTGACTGCGATTGCAAACTTAGAAAATGTGAAAATGTAGAAAATCCTGGCACTGGATTTTAGAGGTACAGTTTTATCAAGCAGCACAGGTGTTATGACACTGGACCAGTAAAAGAAATGGAGTCTGTTGAAACCCCGTCTCTACTAAAAAATATAAAAATTAGCTGGGCGTGGTGGCACACACCTGTAGTCCCAGCTACTCTGGAGGCTGAGGCAGGAGAATTGCTTGAACTCAGGAGGAGGAGGTTGCAGTGAGCTGAGATTGCACCACTGCACTCCAGCCTGGTGCCTGGCGACACAACGAGACTCTGTCTCAAAAAAAAAAAAAAGAGAGAGAGAAAAAAAGAAATGGAGTCTTAGAAGATAAAATATTCATCATTGAACAATATGTACATAGATACAATAATTAGATAACGTTTATTGTTTTCAACTTTAAAAACTAGCTTAGGATTATAGAACAGGGCCTGTATGTTACCAACTGTATTAGTTCGTTCTCACGCTGCTGATAAAGACATACTTGAGATTAGGTAATGTATAAAGGAAAGAGGTTTGATGGACTCACAGTTCCACATTGTGAGGCTGAGGAGACCTCACAATCATGGCAGAAGGCAAAGGAGAAGCAAAGGCACCTCTTACATGGTAGCAGGCAAGAGAGCTTGTGCAAGGAAACTCCCATTTGTAAAACCACTGGATCTCATGAGACTTACTTGCTACTAGGAGAACAGTGTGGGGAAATCTGCCCCATGAGTTAATTATCTCCACCTGGTCCCACCCTTGACACATGGAAATTATTACAGTTCGAGATAAGATTTACGTGGGGGTCACAGCCAAACCATATTACCAGCCTTCCTATTGTAACAGTAAAGGTCGAGGAGGTATAGGCATGGAAGTGGAAGAAATGGATGGGAGGTGCTGGGAGGGGAAGGATGAGAGCACTGAGGTGTTATCATGAAGTGTGGATTTAAGCAGCTGCCCATGTAACGAAACAAAACATGGAGACTAGTATATTTCTCATTACAGGGTTGACTGCTGGAGGAACTGAAAAGAGTGGAGTAACTATTAATATGGTGACAGGAAGTGTAAATGAACTAAATCCCTATTTGTCCTAGTAGACGGCCTATAAGGAATGTCTAGCTTTGGTAAATTAAGAAAGACCTATATAGCATACTTTATAGAGGTAGGGAAGTGATCACCAGAGAAAGAAGCACAGAAATGTTTAAAAAGAGTTGCTCCCAGTACAGGAGTGGGATGGGGCAAGGACCTGTTACTTTTTATTAGAAGATGATCTTTACCATTTTATTTTTAAAAATCATATGTGCATATATATACAGACACATGCACATATGAATATGTATACTGCATATATACATATTCATATATAGAATACATACGTTCTATTTCCAAAAAAAATCTAATTCATACAGACTTCAATCCCAAAATTTTATTTCTTGGAACCTATCCTATAGAAATACTTACACATGTGCAAACAGATGCATGTTCACACATTTGGGGAGGATTATTTGTAATATTGAAAAAAGTTGTAAATAAAATGAATGATTAAATAAATTATGTATGCTAAATACATATTGTGGGATACTATATACTTATTAAAAAGAGTGACATAAATCTGCAGGTGCCAACATATGCAGATTTCTAAGAGATATTGGTGAGGGGAATAAAGCACTCTGTAGAACACTTTGTATATTATGATCCCATTGATGTAAAATTAAAACATACATGTCTTAAAGTTAGATATGTAGATTCAGTGAAGAAATTCTGTAAGATTATACATGACTATGGAATTGGCCTGGAATTATGGGTTAGGGTTATGATGAATTGAGACTTCCATTGTAAGCTCTAAATAAACCTTGTTACTTCAGATTTCATAATGAGCATATGTTATGCATTACTTGGATAAGTAAAACATTAAAATTATGAATGCTAAGAAACAATAAAATGGAATAAATATTTTGGAGCATTTATATTATATTCTTTTTTTTTTTCCTTAGAGACAGGGTCTTGCCCTGTCTCTCAGACAGGAGTGCAGTGGCATGATCATGGCTCACTGCAGCCGTGAAATCCTGGGCTCAAACAATCCTCCTTCCTTAGCCTCCCAAAGTGCTGGGATTACAGGCATGAGCCACTGTGCCTGGTGTATATTATAGTCTATAGCATTTTAAGTGGTTAATACATTTGGATTAATGAAATAAAAAATAAATTCAAACAATTTATATGCAATGTAAAAATAATCAATAAATGAAAAGCCTATAAGAGAAGAAAAGATAGAAGATAGAGCTAACAGATTATTTTCAGCAGTGCCAAAGTATGGATAACTTTAGACATTCTAATTGCAAAAGCCAGCGCAATAGAGTTATTCTAACAGATTTTTAAAAATGGTTTGATATAAAAATGAAGTAGTTAATTTCCGATTAATATGTGATGGCAACTGAAAGTCATTCTGACACATGCCAACTTAAAATACGAATTTTCCTGAAATACACTTTTATCTAAAGAGCCATGGAGGAGGTTTTCCACAACTTTATTAATGGGAGGAGGTTGCTTGGAAACTGGTTTTAGAAACTAGATTTAGAAAAATAGATGAAGAACTGGAGGTTGGGGTTGGGAAATAAGGGGTAGTAAGAGGGAAACAGAGATAATAATTTATCAAATGTAAATACATATATTAAGGAAGGTCAAGGAATGTTACCTTTTTTTTTTCTTTTCTTTTTTTTTCCAAGAAGGAATCTCACTCTGATGCCCAGGCTGGAGTGCAGTGGCATGATCGCAGCGTACTGCAACCTTTGCCTCCCAGGTTCAAGAGATTCTCCTGCCTCAGCCTCCCGAGTAGCTGGGACTACGGGTGCGTGCCACCATACCCAGCTAATTTTTGGTATTTTTAGTAGAGACAGGGTTTCACTGTGTTAGCCAGGATGGTCTCCGTCTCCTGACCTCGTGATCTGCCCGCCTCGGCCTCCTAAAGTGCTGGGATTACAGGCGTGAGCCACCGCATCCAGCCTGGAATGTTACTTTTTATTATGCTATAGTTACAAAGTATATTTGGGGTAATTTTGGATTAAAAATAATACTAGAAGCACTAAGAAAAATGTCAGTTCCTCTAAGTAAACCAATGAAGGAACAGGGGAGAAAGGAAAACCAAATTTAAAGCTCTTTATGCAACACAAATGCTAAGCAGAAGTTATTATACTACAGGGTGAGTATAAGAGTTCTCTGTGGGACTTTTAAAATTATATTCTCATTTTGATGATAATTGCATGGCTGACAAATTTATAATCTCATGTGGCCAAATGATTTCAGCACCTGATTTACATTTATTTTGTAATTGTTTTGGCACCCCACTGACTTTTGAAAGTTGGACACAATAAGAAAAAAACACCAAGGAAAATTGAAATGTATTTGACTAAATAAAAATTATTTTAAGTTAAAAAAGGAATTGAAGAAATAATTGAAGCAGCTATCTTAGGCAAAGAGTTAACTGTCCTTATAAAATTGATAAATGTATAATATATAAAAATAATTAGCAGATAAATATAGTAATTAGCACAAATCATAAGGAAATCATTAATGTCCCAATAAGTGACATGGCAAAGGAAATAAAGAGATAAGAAATGAATTAAGTGAATAGCCATGTAGAAACATCTTTAGTCTTGGTGTTAATAAAAATGCAAATTAGAATTAACCATGATGTGCCATCTGAAGTTGGTAACAGTTTAGTGAAATTGGTACTTTTATACATGCTCGTGGCATTATAGGCTTTTTGGAAAGGATTTTGACAATTTCTGCCAAGATTTATGAAAAACACACCCTCTGACCCAATTATCCTTAATCTCAAAAATCAGACAGAAATATTAAAAAATAGATTTTTTTAATATGATAGAATCATGGGGAATTCCTTTTTCTATACCCCCTCTTACCCACATTGTAACAATTTCACTTTTTTCATGCAAAATATATATACATATAAATTTGTCTGGAAGCATGTTAAACTTCAGAGGTTTTTCTCAGAATGATAGATTTAAAAATCTTTCAAATTTTTCTCTTTGTATTGTCTTGATCAAAAATAATACACAGTAAGGGGTACTGATACATTTTTTAAAGAATCGATACTATTAATGGAAGCCAGACACTATTCCATCAATTTTCCTTGTTTTTTTTTTTTTTTCATGAAAAAGAGATGATAGAAAGGTATTATATAACAGGAATGTAAAAAACACACATAAGAATATCTTAGGGGTGCAGATTTAACCTGTTTTTATTCTTTCTATTTCTAGAGGTCTACGCATTAGAATCAATGCTGAGATGAAGATCCCAGGCAATAGCTCACTAAGGAAGGATGAAGGCAGGAAGATGAGCTAGTACATTTTAGGAGAATATTTGTTGATGGGATAATATACAAACTTTTGTAGTTAGCACTTTTTTTCAGCAGAATAGTCTATGAACTGTAACAGTATTTCCCCTGGCCAACCCAAATTGTTAGGATTTTTTCCTGTGGAAGTTTTTCACGACAAGCTATAGGCATACAGTAGTGAGTTCTACAAGCCAGCTTGAGTACGCTAAGAATGAAGCTGATTAAACTAAGCTCATTTCCTTCTTTGAACAGGGTAGCCAGGCTGGTAGATAAGGAAATAGGCATAGATGTCGTATATCTGGCCTTCATGGAGCCATCTGACAGTGCCTGCATGAAGGCAGTATGGGGAAATATGGTTTGAATATTGGTACCTTTATGTGGTTAAGTGATAGTTCAAAGGGCCGTCTCTGAATGATTAGTGTCAACCTGAAGTGAGATTTGTGTGTCTGTCAGTCATTCGTGGATGATAAGGGATTAAAAAAAAAAAGTTTAAAGTGTCCCAAAGCTTAGAGTTCTGAGGAGTAGTTAATATGTAGGATTAAAAAAATGAGTTTTCTGAAGCTTTAAACTGGCTGGAATTAGGAAGATTACATTTATTGGGTTTGAATATGAAATGCCATGCTTTGGTTTAGAAAATCAGTTGTAAAGTAGAAGGAGGACCGAAAGCCACAGAGATAAGGGGTGCGTGGTGCCTGGGACACAGGGGCAAGAGAGCTGGCAGATAAGGTCCCAGTTATTGTTTATATTTCAGGTCACATAAGGAATAGGTCGAGTTTGGTCAGCACATTTTAGGCGGGCCTTTGACAAACTGAAACATGTTCAGAGAAGCGTTTTCAGAATATAGAAAGGTCTGGAACTATGTCCAAGGGGATATTTAAAAGGGAGGATTGCATATCTCTCTGTTTGTAAATTTAAGGTATGAATTTCAGGGAGCATTGAGCTTGGTCCGTGTGATGAAAATCCTGAAAGCCCACAGTTATTAGGATTTACTCTGGACCAGGCACTGCTCTGCATGCTTTACACATATTCAGCCACTCCCCATCTTCACAGTTTTATATATGTATACACACACACACACACACACATGCACATACACACACATTTTTTTTTTTGAGATAAAGTCCCGCTCTGTCACCCAGCACCCAGGCTGGAGTGCCAGTGGCACAATCTTGGCTCACTGCAACCTCTGCCTTCTAGGTTCAAGCAATTCTCCTGCCTCAGCCTCCCAAATAGCTGGGATTACAGGTGTGTGCCACCACTCCTGGCTAATTTTTATATTTTTAGTAGAGATGGGTTTTTGCCATGTTAGCCAGGCTGGTCTCGATCACCTGAAATCAGTTGATCTGCCTGCCTCGCCCTCCCAAAGTGCTGGGATTACAGATGTGAGCCACCACACCTGACCCACAGAAATCTTGTGAGGTAGCTACCACTGTTTATTGTTTTTTTTTTTTTTAATTGCATTTTAGGTTTTGGCGTACATGTGAAGAACATGCAAGATTGTTGCATAGGTACACACATGGCAGTGTGGTTTGCTGCCTTCCTTCCCCTCACCTTTATCTGTCATTTCTCCCCATGCTATCTCTTCCCACCTCCCCACCCCTCCGTCCCTCCCCCATTTCCACCCAATGGACCCCAGTGTGTAGTGCTCCCCTCCCTGTGTCCATGTGTTCTCCTTGTTCAACACCCGCCTATGAGTTAGAACACGCGGTGTTTGATTTTCTGCTCTTGTGTCAGTTTGCTGAGAATGATGGTTTCCAGGTTCATCCAGGTCCCTACAAAGGACATGAACTCATCGTTTTTGATGGCTGTGTAATATTCCATCATGTATATGTACCACATTTTCCCTATCCAGTCTATCATCTATGGGCATTTGGGTTGGTTCCAGGTCTTTGCTATTGCAAACAGTGCTGCAATGAACATTCGTGTGCATGTGTCCTTATAGTAGAATGATTTATAATCCTTTGGATATATACCCAGTAATGGGATTGCTGGGTCAAATGGAATTTCTATTTCTAGGTCCTTGAGTAAGAGCCACACTGTCTTCCACAATGGTTGAACTAATTTACACTCCCAACAGTGTAAAAGTGTTCCTATTTCTCCACATCCTCTCCAGCATCTGTTGTCTCCAGATTTTTTTAATGATCGCCATTCTAACTGGTGTGAGATGATATCTCAATGTGGTTTTGATTTGCATTTCTCTAATGACCAGTGATGATGAGCATTTTTTCTTATGTTTGTTGGCCTCCTGTATGTCTTCTTTTGTAAAGTGTCTGTTCATATCCTTCACTCATTTTTAAATGGGCCTGTTCATTTTTTTCTTGTAGATCTGTTTTAGTTCTTTGTAAATTTTGGATATCAGCCCCTTGTCAGATGGGTAGACTGCAAAAATTTTTTCCCATTCTCTTGGTTGCCGATTCACTCTACTGACTGTTTCTTTTGCCGTGCGGAAGCTGTGGAGTTTCATTAGGTCCCATTTGTCTATTTTGGCTTTTGTTGCCATTGCTTTTGGCGTTTTGGTCATGAAGTCCTTGCCTACGCCTATGTCCTGAATGGTTTTGCCTAGATTTTCTTCTAGGGTTTTTATGGTGTTAGGTCTGATGTTTAAGTCTTTAATCCATCTGGAGTTAATTTTGGTGTAAGGTGTCAGGAAGGGGTCCTGTTTCTCCTTTCTGCACATGGCTAGCCAGTTTTCCCAACACCATTTATTAAACAGGGAATCCTTTCCCCATTGCTTGTTTTTGTCAGGTTTGTCAAAGATCGGATGGTTGTGGTTATGTTGTGTTTATTGTTTTCATCTTCTAGTTGTAGAAACTGAAGTACGTCCATTTAAGTAAGTGGCCCGGGTCCCATACAATTCATGGGTGGTGGATTTTGAACCCAAACCTGAGCCCTGCTCTTGACGTCCACTCTAAATGTACTCCCACCTAGTTCCAGGGGAAGGGGCAGAAATTGAACCCGTATGTAGATGGTACCATGAGGAATATTTTGAACTGTTTCAAGGTAGTTCCTTTCTTTTTTCTTTTCTTTTCTGCTGAGATTGTGCCATGGCACTCCAGCCTGGGCAGCAGAGTAAGACTCTCATCTCTAAAAAGAAAAAAGAAAAGAAAAAGAAAAAAAAGGGATGGGGGAATGCTTTATTTATTTTTTTAAACTATTATTATTATACTGTAAGTTCTGGGGTACATGTGCAGAGCGTGCAGGTTTGTTACGTGGGCATACATGTGTCATGGTGGTTTGCTGCATCCATCACCCCATCATCTACATTAGGTATTTCTCCTAATGCTATCCTTCTCCTATCCCCCCACCCCCTAGCATCCCTCCCCAGCCCCCCACCCCAACAGGCCCCAGTGTGATGCTCCCCTCCCTGTGTCCATGGCAACCTTCATTCTCAGTAAACCGACACAAAGTAGTTCTTTTCTAAAATGTGCAACAGTTTTGTGAGAAAGTAATTTTTTAGTGTGAGTGTTGTGCTGTATGTTTGGAGTGTTATGGAGGGATACTGTGCCTTCCAGGGGCTGGCCTACTGCAGTGGTCTCTTCCAAAACCAAGATTCTGGGACTTTCTGTTAATCTGCCTGATTAGATTCCCAGCTCTTCTTGACAGACCGACCTCTCTCATTCCCCCGTTGACTCATTCACCTCTGTACCTGTCTGGCTGGATTTCCCAGTATCAGGACTCTTGCCTACTTTCTCTGTTGTCATTCAAATGCAAGTGTGAAATTTTTTCTATTATTTTGTTTTACTTTTCTCTAAAAGGTAAAATTGTAAGTGTTACAATGATAGCATTTCACATGAGGAGGGGATTTAGATGCTGAGCCTCTGGGCCCTTGCTTCTCCAGCTCAGGTAAGGAGATCCCTGGGGGAGTGTGAGCAAGCGCCAGGGGCTCGTGAGGCTGCATACATGTTTCCTGGAGTGTTGCACTCACTCAGTTATATTGTGGGAAAGCAAAGGAGTTTTACTATTGAGGTAACATTCCTATTAAAACAAACATAGACTTTCCTGTTTTGTAAAATGCAAAGTTCTCATGAATTTTTAAGTCAAAATAGGACATTTCAAAGAAACGTCCAGCTTGCAGAGGCTGCTTCAGGCTATGCCCTCAGATCCCCCAGGGGGGTCCTATTCATTTTCACTGCTGCTAAGAGTACTTTGGTGGAAAGGTTTTTAAAGCACTTATCCGGTCTAATCCTCACATTTTTTAATGAGGGAACTGACTGACATTCAGAGGAAATGAATGGACTTGTACCTTCTGGGCCTCAGTTTCCTTCTCCAGTTTTGATTTTTGAGCCCCTCTCTTACAGAAAGCATCATGCCAGGAACTGTAATGAAGTGAAAACAGCAAAGTAGTATTTTAAAGTATCTGAGCCAAAATCCAGGCATAAAGTGTGCAGATGTGGAAAGAAAAACATCAAACACATGGGATAAATGCTCACACAAATATCCTGTAAAGCCCAAGCTTTCATCAAGATTTCCTGTTTCTTTCCTGTATAACCCATTGGAACAAAAAGACAATTCTAATTGTCTTTTCACAAACCTCATTCAAGTTGGAAACAAACAACCAACCAGGCATGCTAGGACTTCCTGGACTACAGAGATTTTTTTGGCAACCCCATGATATCATTCTTTAATCTTGTATTTTATATCTTTGCTTTCCACTACAAAGCCTTGAAGGAGAAACGTCGTTCAGCAGATAAACAAGTGGTCAGCTTCTCCAGAAAGAAAAAATGCTTATTGTCAATGACTACAAAAAAATGCACTGAAGGGCCAACTTCTTACAAGCCGCCATTATTTAAAACTTAAAATATTTTGGTAGCAAGGATAGTAGCACAGACAAAACAAATTATGCAAGATAAGCAAGTGGGAAATTTTAAGTTAAGTTGGGATATTTAAAAAGCAGATAGCACACAATTCCCAATCCTTGTACTTTGTAAATATTCTAGTCATCAGTTAGCTAGGTGGTATAACTTAAAAGCTTAAGCTTCTTTTAAATGTGACTAGTCTATGCTGGAAAAGGAGATGGTGGAAAGCAAGAAAGGGAGGAAACGGGAAAGACACTCCCTAGGATGGGTTCCCAAGAAGGTGGAGACATTGGGTAGGACCCACATCATGGGGGCAGGTGCTGGACTTGGGGGAGGGCCAGGTCTCTCTCCTGTGTGCCTCCTGAGAGGAGAAGGGAAGGCCAGGTGTGTAGAAGTTTGTCGGTCTGCAAAAGGCAGATGAATACATTCTTATTGGTAAGGGTTTTTCTTTGTCAGATAGGAGGCAAGATTATTTGCTGCGGCTGGAGGAATTACATGGACCAGAAAGCAAATAAAAGTGGAAATTGTTTTAAATTGGGTGATAGATACCAAGACTGATTGGAGTAGAAAGACTTGGTAAAATTTCTTTTTGGTATTGAGGTTCCAGATGAGGTTAATAACCATGAATTTGTGGGGCTCCCTAAAATATCTTCAAAATGGATTGCCATATGACTTACTGATTTCTAAGTAGATCTGATTTATTGTACATCCAGCATGCTGCTCTTACTCCCTTTTATTCTTGCTTGCCTTATCATACTCTTTTTGAAAGTCTTTTTTTTTTGTTTGGCCTTCCTCTTCCAATTCATAATAAATAATTTTTAAGCCCCCACTACATACCAGGTTATGTTCCAGCCTTTCAAATTATTTCTCTGAATAAGCCCCTAATTCAGGGACTGTAGCTACACCACAAATCACAGATTGGTCTTGCAGGCGATGGCAAAGTACCAGATTCCCAGCTGTTAGGCTGCCAGACTCAAAGACACAGGCAGTGATGCTACAGAGCCTGGGCCTCTGTCTCCAGACCCAGTGATCGGAGCTTAGATTAATAGAATGGGCACAGATATTTAGTGAAAGGAAATTGAAGAACGGCCTTCCCTTCCTTTTTTTTTTTTTTTTCGGCCTGAAACTATTATCATCTAGGTTAAAACAAGTGGCATTATTACAATAAACATATGAAAAAAAGGCATCATCACTGGTCATTAGAGAAATGAAAATCAAAACCACAATGAGATACCATCTCACGCCAGTTAGATTGGTAATCATTAAGAAGTCAGGAAACGAGATGCTGGAGAGAATTTGGAGAAATCGGAACGCTTTTACACTGTTGATGGAGTGTAAATTAGTTCAACCATTGTGGAAGACAGTGTGGTGATTCCTCAAAGATCTACAACCAGAAATACCATTTGACCCAGCAATCCCTTTACTGGGTATATACCTGTATGTTTATTGTAGCCCTGTTCACAATAGCAAAGACCTGGAACCAACCCAAATGCCCATCAGTGATAGACTGGATAAAGAAAATGTGGCACATATACACCATGGAATACCATGCAGCCATTAAAACAAATGAGTTTATGTCCTTTTCAGGGACATGGATGAAGCTGGAAACCATCATTCTCAGCAAACTAACACAGGAACAGAAAACCAAACACCACATGTTCTCACTCATAAGTGGGAGTTGAACAATGAGAATACATGGACACAGGAAGGGGAACATCACACACCAGGGCCTGTCAGGGGGAGTGGGGGTAGAAGAGGTATAGCATTGGGAGAAATACCTAATGTGGATGGCAGGTTGATGGGTGCAGCAAACCACCATGGCATATGTATACCTATATAACAAACCTGCACATTCTGCACATGTATCTCAGAACTTAAAGTATAATAATAATAACATAAAAATAAAGTAATAAAAAAAACCCAAGTGGGACCTTTAGCTAGAGTGGATATTAAAAGAACAAACATGGTCTGGGTGCAGTAGCTTATGGCTGTAATTTGAGTAACTCAGGAGGCCCAGGAGGGAGGATTGCTTAGAGCCAGGGGTGAGAGACCAGCCTGGGCAATGTAGTGAGGCCCCATCTCTATTAAAAAAAAATTAGACCAGCATAGTGGCATATGCCTGTATTCCAAGCTATTTTAGAGGCCAAGGTGAGAGGGTTGTTTGAGCCTGGGAGTTCAAGTTTACAGTGAGCTTTGATAGTACCACTGGACTTCATCCAGCCTGAGTGACACAGCAAGACCCCATCTCAAAAAAGAAAAAAAGTTTTACTGACTAGTGATATGGACTAATTTATTATTCCTTCTTTAAGTACATTTAAAATATAGAGTAGAAATAATGCTTTCTTAAACATTCATTATTTAACGCATGTTTATTGAGTGACTGCTTTGTGCTAAACACTTTTCCAAGTGCTCAGGATATAACTGCACAAAATATAGAGTCTTTACCCCATTACCACTGCCCACCACCACCTCTACCATACACACACACACACACACACACACACACACACGCTCTCTCTCTCTCTCTCTCTCTCTCTTTCTCTCTCTCTCTCTTTCAAAACACAATTTAAGGTAGGGTGAGGTATTGCCAACTCTTGTGAAGAAAAAATAAAGCAAGGTAAAGTGTTTGTGAGAGGGCTACTTTACATATGGTTATTATTTTATTACAAGGTATTATTGTAGATAAGATTGTCACTGAAGGACTCTACTGAAATGATATTCAAATTAAGACCTGAATGAAGTTAAGGAGGAAACCATACAAAAACTTGTGGTAAGGAAAGATTTGAGGCAGAGGGAAGAGCAGTTGCAACAGCCGTGAGGTGGTTTAGTTTGTAGCTGGAATAGAGTGAACTTGGAAGAGAGTGGTAGGAGCTGAAGTTAAGTACAGGGTAGATTATGTTGTGTCCTATGGACGGTGCTGAGAGACTGGATTTTATTCTGAGTGTGTTGAGAAGCCATTGGAGCATTTGAGCAAGATCCAATTTGCATTTTTTAAAGATCACTCCAGCTGCTGTGTAGAACACTGATTATGATAGAGGTAGGAGAGGAAGCAGGGGACCTAGTTAGGAGATGGTTATGGTGGGCTGGTTAGAGGTTACCAGGGCTGGGACTAGGGTGGGCATAGTGGGGGAGATGGCGCATAGTCAGATTTGGGATCTCTTTGGCAGGTAGGACTTGTCAATAGATGTGAAATAGAATGTAAGGTAAAGAGGGGGCTGAAATGTGACTTAGAAGTTTTCCAGCTGAGCAACCAGGTGGATGGTGGTGACACTGAGACATGAGTAGAGAGAAAAGAAAGGAATTTCCGGGACTAAGGAAGTGAGGGGCTGCCAACACTTACATATGAGGAAGAGTTGGAGGAAGCAGCAAGAGAGACGGAGAAGGAGCAACCAGTGAGGTAAAAGGAAAGTCTAAGAAGGTGGGATTTCCTATAAGCCATGTGCAGTGTTTCAGGAAGGAGGAAGTGAGTAAACACTTGTTTCAGGTGTTGCCAAGAAGGGAAGTTGGATGGAGACTGAGTACTGACTACTGGATGGCAAGAAGGTCTTTAGCCACTTCAACAAGACTGGTTTCAGTAGAATATGAGAAAAAGCCTGAATTACATGGGTAGACAGAGAATGGTTTGTAAATAGCCTTTTTGAGGAATTTTAAAAGAAAAGGAAACAGAGAAATGGGTGATATCTAGAGGGATACGTGGGGTCAAGGGAAGGTTGTGTTTTTTTTTTTTAATGAGATATGCTAAAGACATATTTGCTTGTTGATAAGACTGATCCAATGGAGAAGAAAATGTTGATGATGCAGAGAATGATGGGATAGTTTCAAGAGCAATGTGCTTAATTTGGCAAGAGAGGATGGAATCCAGTGTACAGATGAAGGGACTCATCTTAGGTAGCTGCAAGACCAGCCATGCGTTCAAACCGTAGGCAAGCCAGGGACTTTGCAGGTGGACAAGACAATTTGGTGATGGGGAAGATGAAGCAGCTCTCTTCTGCCTACTTGTAATTCTGTTTTTTGAATGTCACCTTGTTTCATTCAAAATAATGAGTAATTTACCATTGTGGTAGGCAAGGTAAAGAAAGTAAAGAAATAGTCTTGTATATTGGAGGAGTTTATAACCCTCTTGACCTATTGGTCCTTCTAAATTACGAACTCTAGCTGGCAAACTTACATGATTTTTATATTTCATGTTCATTTATAAGCACGATATAATTAGACACATGAAGCAAAATGGATTAAATTAGAGAAACATATGAAGTAAAATGAATTAAAATACACAGTTAAGACTTTTTTTCTAAAGATTTTGAACTCCATCTCTGTGGAATTTATTAGTTAATTAGTTAATTTTAGTTCATTGAATTTAGTTAATTAATTTTCTCAGTTTGTGTGACTTGAGTTATCCCTTATTAAACCATGAAAAAGGAGGGGATCCAAGATTGCCGATTAGGAGCAGCTCAGGATTGCAGCTCCCAATGAAAGCGCGGAGGGTGAGTGGACACCGCATTTCCAGATGGATTTTTATCACCCACAGACCAGGAGATTCCCAGGTGGAGGAGCCCCATGGGTCGCCAGCATAGCTGGTTTGGCCAGCATGGCTGTTTTGTCCGCCAGGGCTGTTTTCACCAGCATGGCTGTTTTGGCCAGCAAGGCTGTTTTGCCAGCATCCTGACACAGCGGTTCTCTGTACAAAATACATGAGTCCAGGTGCCATTTTAGCTGGCGATTGGAGCTCTGGGAAGGCAGAGTTGCCCATTCATGTGATTAAAAATGGGACTGAAACAGGGAGCCAGGCCAGGAGATCCCCAGGCAAAAAAGTGCCACAAATCTCAGCACCACTGTTTCAGCTGACACAGTGGGTCACCGCACAGGAAATCAAACAGATCCTGTCATCTTTACAATAGGCAACTGGAACACCTGGGAGAGAGGGCAGGGAGCCAGGTGATCAGGCTCGGCTGGTCCCACCCCCCAAAAAAACCAGCAGTCTGAAATGCTCTGGATTGAGAGTTTCACAGCAAGCACAGCTGCACCTGGGATGATTGAGCTCTGTGGGGGAGGGGCGTCCACCATTACCAAGGCACTCCACCACTATGGAGGTAGTTTGCCGTTATTGAGGCAGTCCGCCTTTGCTGAGGCAGCCTGCCATTACAGAGGGAGTCTGCCATTAGAGGTGGGCCGCCATTGCCGAGGCAGTTCTAACTATACCCATATAAGCAGGACTGCAGGGAAGTTCACACGGCAGCTGGGTGAAGCCCACAGCAGCTCAGCAAAGCCTCTGCAGGCAGACAGTGACTAGGCTGCCTCCTCGCTGGGCAAGGCAGCCCTGAAAACAGCCAGCAGCACAACAGAAACTCATAAATAAAGCCCTAACTCCTCGGGACAGAGCACCTGGGGGAAAAAAAGGGGGAGTTTATTAGTTCTGTTGCAGCAGACTTAAATGTACCTGCCCAGCAGCTCTAAATGAATAATGGAGCTCACAGCTCAGCACTTGAGCTCCTATAAAGGACAGACTTTCCTCAAGCAGCTCCCTGACCCCCGTATATCGAAAGAGTCACCTCATAAAGGAAAGCTCAGACTGACATCTGGCGGGTATTCTTCTGGGACAAAGATAGCAGAAGAAGAAACTGGCAGCAACCCTTACTGTTCTGCAGCCACTGCAGGTGAACCCCGGGCAAGCAGGTTCTGGAGTGGACTTCAGCAGTCCTACCACAGAGGGGCCAGACTGTTAGAAGGAAAACTAAGAAACAGAAAGAAATAACTTCATCTTCAAGAAACAGGACGTCCACTCAGAGAACCAATCGGAAAGTCAACAACTACAAAGAGGACAGGTGGATAAATCCACAAATATGGGAAGAAACCAATGCAAAAAAGATGAAAACACCTGAAACCAGAATGCTTCCCCTCCTCCAAGGAATCACAACTCCTCACCAGCAAGGAAACAAGGCTGGATATAGAATGAGTCTGGTGAATTGACAGAATCAGGCTTCAGAAGCTGGGTAATAAGAAACTTCTGTGAGCTAAAAGAACATGTTCTAACCCAATGCAAAGAAACTAAGAACCTTCAAAAAAGATTTGACGAAATGCTAATGAGAATAAACAACTTAAAGAGGAATATACGTGAATTGCTGGGACTGAAAAACACAACACGAGAACTTCGCGAAGCATACACAAGTTTCAACAGCTGAATTGACCAAGCAGAAGAAAAGATATCAGAGGTCGAAGATCAACTCAATGAAATAAAATGAGAAGGCAAGATTAGAGAAAAAAGGGTAAAAAGGAATGAACAAAGTCTCCAAGAACTATGGGACTATGTGAAAAGACCTAATCTACATTTGATAGGTGTACCTGAATGTGACGAAGAGAATGAATCCAAGCTGGAAAATATTCTTCAGGATATTATTCAGGAAAACTTCTCCAACCTAGCAAGGCAGGCCAATATTCAAGTCCAGGAAATACAGAGAACACAACAAAGATATTCCTCAAAAAGAGCAACCCCAAGGCTTATAATTGTCAGATTTGCCAGGGCTGAAATGAAGGAGAAAATGCTAAGGACAGCCAGAGAGAAAGATCGGGTTACCCACAAAGGGAAGCCCATCCGACTCACAGCAGATCTCTCAACAGAAACCATACAAGCCAGAAGAGAGTGGGGGCCAATATTCAACATCCTTAAAGAAAAGAACTTTCAACCCGGAATTTCATATCCAGCCAAACTAAGCTTCGTAAGTGAAGGAAAAATAAAATCTTTTGCGAACAAGCAAGTACTCAGAGATTTCATCACCATCAGGCCTGCTTTACCAGAACTCCTGAAAGAGGCACTAAACATAGAAAGGAACAATCAGTACCAGCCACTACAAAAACATATCAAATGGTAAAGAGCATCAACACAATGAAGAAACTCCATCAATGAACGGACAAAACAGCCAGCTAGCATCAAAATGGCAGGATCAAATTCACATATAACAATATTAAACCTAAATGTAAATGAGCTAAATGCCTCAGTCAGAAGACACAGACTGGTAAATTGGATAAAAAGCCAAAACCCATTGGTGTGCTGTATCCAGGAAACCCATCTCACATGCAAGGATACACAAAGGGATCCTTTGTGCAAAATAAAGGGATGGAGGAAGATTTACCAAGCAAATGGAGAGCAAAACAAAGCAGGAATTGCAATTCTCATCTCTGATAAAATAGACTTTGAACCAACAAAGATCAAAAGAGACAAAGAAGGACATTACATAATGGTAAAAGAATCACTGCAACAAGAAGAGCTAACGATCCTAAATATATATGCACCCAATACAGGAGCACCCAGATACATAAGGCAAGTTCTTAATGACTTACAAAGAGACTTAGACTCCCACACAATAATAGTGGGAGACTTTAACACCCAATTGTCAATATTAGACAGATCCACAAGACAGAAAATTAACAAGGATATCCAGGACTTGAACTCAGACCTGGCCCAAGCAAACCTAATAGACATTTACAGAACTCTCCACCCCAAATCCACAGAATATACATTCTTCTCAGCACCACATCGTACCTACCCTAAAATTGACCACATAATTGGAAGTAAATAACTCCTCAGCAAATGCAAAAGAACGGAAATCATAACAAGCAGTCTCTCAGACCACAGTGCAATCAAATTAGAACTTAGAATTCAGAAATTAACTCAGAATCGCACAGCTTCATGGAAACTGAACAACTGGCTCTTGAAAGTTGACTGGATAAACAATGAAATGAAGGCAGAAAGAAAGATGTTCTTCGAAACCAATGAGAATGAAGACACAACATACCAGAATATCTGGGACACATTTAAAGCAGTCTCTAGAGAAAAATATATAGCAATAAATGCCCACATGAGAAGCAAGGAGAGATCTAAAATCAACACCCTATCGTCAAAATTGAAAGAGCTAGAGGAGCAAGATCCAAGAAACTCAAAACCTCACAGAAGACAAGAAATAACTAAGATCAGAGCAGAGCTGAAGGAGATAGAGACACAAAAAACCCTTCAAATAATCAATAAATCCAGGAGCTGGTTTTTTGAAAAGATCAACAAAATAGACCACTAGCCAGATTAATAAAAGAAAAGAGAGAATAATCAAATAGATGCAATAAAAAACGATAAAGGGGATATCACCACAGATTCCACAGAAATACAAACCATCATCAGAGATTATTACAAACAACTCAATGCACATAAACGAGTAAACCTGGAAGAAATGGTTAAATTTCTGGACATTTGCATCCTCCCAAGCCTAAACTAGGAAGAAGTTGAAACCCTGAATAGACCAATAATGAGGTCTGCAGTTGAGGTAGCAATTAAGAGCTTACCACACAAAAAAAGCCCAGGTCCAGATGAGTTCACAGCCAAATTCTAGCAGACATACAAAGAGGAGCTGGTAGCATTCTTTCTGAAACTATTCCAAACAATCCAAAAAGGGGGAATCCTTCCCAAAGCATTTTATGAGACCAACATCATCCTGATACCAAAACCCAGTAGAGACCCAGCAAGAAAAAAAAACTTCAGGCCAATATCCATGATGAACATAGATGCAAAAATCTTCAATAAAATACCGGCAAACTGATTGCAACAGCACATCAAAAAGCTTATCCACCATGATCAAGTAGGATTCACCCCCTGGATGCAAGGCTGGTTCAACATATGCAGGTCTATAAACGTAATTCACCACATAAACAGAACCAAAGACAAAAATCACATGATTATCTCAATTGATGCAGAGAAGTCCTTTGACAAAATTCAACAGCCCTTTATGCTAAAAACCCTCAATAAACTAGGTATCGATGGAACATATCTCAAAATAATAAACACTATTTACAACAAACCAACAGCCAATATCATACTGAATGGGCAAAAACTGGAAGCATTCCCTTTGAAATCTGGCACTAGACAAGGATGCCCTCTCTCACCACTCCTATTCAATATAGTATTGGAAGTTCTAGCCAGAGCAATCAGGCAAGAAAAAGAAATAAAGTGTATTCAAATAGGAAAGGAGGAAGTCAAATTGTCTCTATTTGCAGACGACCTGATTGTATACCTAGAAGATCCCATTGTCTCAGCCCCAAATCTCCTGAAACTGATAAGCAAATTCTGCAAAATCTCAGGATATAAAATCAATGTGCAGAAATCACAAGCATTCCTAAACACCAATAACAGACTTAAAGAGAGCCAAATAAAGAATGAACTGCCATTCACAATTGCTACCAAGAGAATAAAATACCTAGGAATACAACTAACAAGGAATGTAAAGGACCTCTTCAAGGAGAACTACAAACCACTGCTCAACGAAATTAGAGAGGACACAAACAGATGGAGAAACATTCCATGTTCATGGTTAGAAAGAATCAATATCATGAAAATGGCCATACTGCCCAGAGTAATTTACAGATTCAACACTATCCCCATCAAGCTACCAATGACCTTCTTCACAGAACGGAAAAAACCACCTTAAACTTCATATGAAACCAAAAGAGAGCCCGCATAGCCAAGTCAATTGTAAGCAAAAAGAACAAAGTGGGAGGCATCACACTACCAGACTTCAAACTATACTAGAAGGCTACAATAATTAAAACAGCATGGTACTAGTACCAAAACAGAAGTATAGACCAATGGAACAGAACAGAGGCCTCGGAAGCAACACAACACATCTACAACCATCTGATCTTTGACAAACCTGGCAAAAACAAGCCATGGGGAAAGGATTCCCTATTTATTTATTTATTTATTGCATTTTAGGTTTTGGGGTACATGTGAAGAACATGCAAGCAGAAATGATTCCCTATTTAATAAACGGTGTTGGGAAAACTGGCTAGCCATGTGCAGAAAGCAGAAACTGCCCCCCTTCCTGACACCTTACAGTAAAATTAACTCCAAATAGATTAAAGACTTAAACATAAGACCTAACACCATAAAAACCCTAGAAGAAAATCTAGGCAAAACCATTCAGGACATAGGCATAGGCAAGGACTTCATGACCAAGACACCAAAAGCATTGGCAACAAAAGCCAAAATAGACAAATGGGACCTAATCAAACTCCACAGCTTCTGCACAGCAAAAGAAACAATCATTAGAGTGAATCGGCAACCAACAGAATGGGAAAAAAATTTTTGCAGTCTACCCATCTGACAAAGGGCTGATATCCAGAATCTACAAAGAACAAAAACAGATTTACAAGAAAAAAACGAACAAGCCCATTCAAAAGTGGGCGAAGGATATGAACAGACACTTTACAAAATGAGACATACATGAGGCCAACAAACATATGAAAAAATGCTCATCATCACTGGTCATTAGAGAAATGCAAATCAAAACTACATTGAGATACCACCTCACGCCAGTTAGAATGGCGATCATTAAAAAAATCTGGAGACAACAGATGCTGGAGAGGATGTGGAGAAATAGGAACACTTTTACACTGTTGGTGGGAGTGTAAATTAGTTCAACCATTGTGGAAGACAGTGTGGTGATTCCTCAAGGACCTAGAAATAGAAATTCCATTTGACCCAGCAATCCCATTACTGGGTATATATCTGAAGGATTATAAATCATTCTACTATAAGGACACATGCACACAAATGTTCATTGCAGCACTGTTTACAATAGCAAAGACTTGGAACCAATCCAAATGCCCATCGATGATAGTCTGGACAGGGAAAATGTGACACATATACACCATAGAATATTGTGCAGCCATCAAAAATGATGAGTTCATGTCCTTTGTAGGGACCTGGATGAACCTGGAAACCATCATTCTCAGCAAACTGACAAGAACAGAAAATCAAACACTGCATGTTCTCACTCATAGGTGGGTGTTGAACAATGAGAACACATGGACACAGGGAGGGGAGCATCGCACAATGGGGTGTGTTGGGGGAGAAATAGGGGAGGGATGGTGGAGGGTGGGGAGTTGGGGAGAGATAGCATGGGGAGAAATGCCAGATATCGGTGATGGGGAGGAAGGCAGCAAATCACACTGCCATGTGTGTACCTATGCAACAATCTTGCATGTTCTTCGCACATACCCCCAAACCTCAAATGCAACAAAAAATTAAAAATTAAAAAACAAAACACCATGAAAAAAAAAAAGTCCTCCTGAAGCATTTGACTATCTGGGTCCTTCCTGAGTTTCAACTGAGATTTGGCAGATAAAAACACAGAAAGTAATAGCTCATTTTTCAAAAAGTTTTAAAACCTCAGGATAATTGTCGCTCATCACCTACCAGTGCCAGAGAAGTATTTTGAAGTGTTAAATGGGAAAGATAACTGCAGGAGCTAGCACCTGCTTGCAGCCCATGCATCATCTATCAGCTTGGTAATCATGGCTGTGCTTCCAGCCTTCTGCTCTTCCTGTCATGAGCTTCGGGAGCTTCAGCAGGCAGTTGTTTCGGCTGTTGACGGTTGGCTAGAAAGGAAAAGGAATGAAGAAGTGGCGTATGCTGGCAGGCCCTGTACCATCTCTAACAGTGGTTATCACAGCAACATTAAACTTTTAAATAGGAAGAACTTACATGTCTAAACTGAGCTGTTGATTGACAGATTTCACGGATGGCCCTTTTTGTTGTAGCAAATATCTAATCTGGGAGCCACATGGCCGTCCCCAAATGACACATTCTATTTCTGTTTTTCACCCACTGCCTGCTTTTTACAATTTTTTATGCCTATTTCTATTAAAATGTTCAAAAAGTCAGACCAGATTGTGGTATTTTCTGTGCTAAAATGTATTTTTATTCTGACTCCAGAGACTCAGAGAAGATTATATATGTTCTTAGTTTTATCTTTAAGGGAATCTTTCTCATATAGTGAAGTAACCAATGGCACGTTTTATGTCATATAACTCCAACTGAAAACAAAGATTCCAACATCTGTTAGTGAGGATATAAAATCAGTCTAGTGAAACTACTAACTTTTTGGTAGACTCTGCCCCACTAACACCAAATTTCTGCAGTTCTAACAAATTTAGTAACTTATTTTGACATTTCAAGTGTGCAATTTTGCAGATGCAAATTGTTCAGAGACACAACCCGATGATATTAAATTTATATCTTACTGCATGAAAAATACCAGGGCCCAACGTGCCTGTTGCCTGTTTCTTAGTATGCATCCTAACACCCTGAGTCTAATGAACTATTAGGTTGGTGCAAAAGTAATTGCGGGTTTTGCCATTGAAAGTAATGGCAAACACCTCTGTGACTTCCAGCTACTTTTACATGAACTTAGCAAAACTAGTACTAAATTTTACAATCAAAAAACAAAGCATTTCCACAGAGAGCCCTTGAGTAGCACCTGAGGGGAAAGTGTTACCTGGCAAACCTGTAGAAAAATCCTCGTCTATTAATGGCCAACACTTTAAAGCCATGTGTCTCTTGAACTATTAATCTGATGATCAGCATAATTTTCGGTAGAGTGCTACTCCAGTTATGACAGAACAGTGTTGGCATGGTATGGAAGAAGGGCCAAAGTATCAGGAAGTGAGAGTATGAGAGTGGTGGTGTTCTTTAGGCCAGAGAAGCCAGCGCATGGGAGGGCCTAGAGGTTATGGCCTTCACTAAGGTGCTGAGGTGCACTGCTGGGAGGGGCACCCATAGCACTGAGCAACTCCGTGGTGGCGTCCTCTGTATTCTGGGGCTGACAGTAGAAGACGCTGCTGTGGAACTGAGCTACCTAGTTTCAATAGGAAAGTTGGGTTCCAAAACAGCAGGCATCCCATGAGGTACTCAGATGTCAGATGGAAGGTAGATGTGATTACTGTACTGGGTAGCAAGGCTAGACCTGTCCTTGAGGTGTCTTGCCCTGCAGGGATCTGTGGTGATAATGAGCTGTGTTCTGAGAGATAAGACAAAGTGGTCAGGTGGTGGCTTACACCTGTAATCCCAGCACCTTGGGAGGCCTAGGCATGCAGATCACGAGGTCAGGAGTTTAAGACCAGCCTGATCAATATTGTGAAACCCTGTCTCTACTGAAAATATAAAAAATTAGCTGGGTGTGGTGGTGCATGCCTGTAGTCCCAGCTACACGGGAGGCAGAGGCAGAAGAATTGCTTCAACCTGGGAGGCAGAGTTTGCAGTGAGCACTGCACTCCAGCCTGGGTGACAGAGGGAGACTGTCTCAAAATAAAAAGATAGAGAGCCAGTGAGAATACTACTTGCCTTGTACAACATCAAGTAAAACATCCAGAACTGGTAAGTGAAATTGAAACGTTTTCCACTTAGGGTGGAAAATCATAGTCCTCTAATAAATTTCCCAGATCTAAGTCAACTCATAGACCCAGAACCCAGTTGTTGTAAGAGAGACCACATCCTTGCGTAAGAGTTTTGCACTGCCACCACAAGTAGATATTCCCCCCAAAGGGAATATCTGGGGGGAATATTTACTGGCATTTGACATGGTCCTGCACACAAAGAAGAGAGCAAAATTTTTACCCAAGTCTTACCTTCCAGAAATGACTGCTGTTAATCTTAGCTGAGCATTATTTTAGAAATTTCTATGAGACATTGATAAATAGGATAAGTAGATACAAAAACAATTTTCTAGAAACAGGACCATGCTACATTTGCCACTTTTCAATTAAAATATTAAATTATATGTGAAATTATTTGAAGAAACAAGGGAAATGGAAAGATTTCTCTCATTTTTTCTTTTTTACTTATTTTTTATAGAGATGGTCTTGGTACGTTGCTTAGACTGGACTTGAACTCCTGGGTTCAAGTGATCATCTTACCTTGGCCTCCTAAAGTGCTGGAATAACAGGGGTGATCCACTGTGCCCAGTGAAAATGGAAAGATTTCTAAAATTTAGAAAAACATGTTTTTTTTAAACACATGAGAGACTATTTCTTAGAATGTTAGAAATTAAAAATACATTGAAGTTACAGTAATTTTTACATTTTATCATTCAATTTTGGGGACATTAGTTATTCTCTGTTAGAGAAAAATTAAACTGCCTATACTTCTTTCCACCTACTTTTACCAGTCTGTTTTGTCAACCATGGTATTATTTATACATCGTTGAAGTTTATAACATTTATATTCTGTTCTATAACTATGATTCTCACAGTCATATAAGCTTAGTTTTGTATTTAAGTCAATGTGTTCACCACCAGGAGTTTTAGCACAACTTCGTACCTGAGTTCTTATGTTGATCTACTATTGACTACTGAGATTTCAAGTAGCTTTTCCAAGAAGCACTTATAGTTGTATTCACTGCATTTCTGCACGGTTGAGCATCACTATGTGTTTTCTTATTTGTGAAGTATATCTTAGCTGGGCATAAAATTTTTTCATCATTCTTTTTTCCCTTGAAACTTTATATATATCACCGATTGCCTTTTGTTGCAAACATTGGTCTTGAAACAGCTTTCCTGGTCATCTTTTGCTTGAAATTACCCCCAAGTTGTTGTTGTGTTTTTTTTTTCAAGGGTGGTTTGGGCACTATAGTCCTTGAGTTTTCTTTCATGTTTCTTTTCTTCAACTGGAATCTTTTTCTTGGTCTACAGTGTGTCTTTTTTTTAAATACACATGCATCTCTTCATTTTAGGAAAATTTTCTGATGCCATGTCTGTGTTTACATGGATTTTCTTTTACCATTTTCTTTCTACTTTAGCTTCTCTTTTTCTTTTTCCTGGACTATGATTACCTGAAGGCCTTTATCTATGTCAATGATTTGATTGTTCACCATATTTATTCAGCTTGTTGTTTCTTATTTAGAATCAATTTTGTGATGGAATTATTTGGGTCCTTAGTTAATTCTGTTGTTTTATCTTGTTACCCTTGCATTATTCTTTCATTACACTCATGTTCTTATTAAGTCCTCTTACAATTGTTTCTGGTTTTTAATGATGGGGCTCTTCCTTTCTTTCTTCTTTTCCTCTTCTTTTTTGCTAAGTTCACCTTTTTCCTAATGTAATTAATGTTTCTCAATTAATTAATATTTTCTAATTAATATTTTCCAAATACTTTCCTCCCTCATCTTGCTTGGGCTTAAGGTGGGCAGCTCTGTCCAAATCTATTAAATGGACTGGTATAATATTCATGAATTCTCTTTGACTGCTTTTCAGCCTTTATCTGCAGTCTGTCTGTCCTCTGAATTTCAGCACGGAGGCACAGGTATTTCATTGCCTTTTTTTTTTTTTTTTTTTTTTTTGAGATCATGATTGGGATGGAGAAAAAGAGCTTAGTTGTAGTTCTGAACAACTTTTGCTAGAGAAACTGATACTGACTCTGTCTTTTAACAATTTATTAATGTCGTACACTGGGTTTTTTCTGTGTATGAGAGAGTTTTCTTTTTTATGTAAGCTCTAAATCTTATGTTCTATCACAGAGGATCAGCCCGTTTCTTACTTTCCTAATTTTATTCATGTCTCTCTAGTAGTCATTTTTACACCATTGAAATTGTCCTCTTTATCCTCCACCCAGGCAGAAGAGGGAAAAGTGAATGATACATCTTCAATTCATTTTTCTCCAAAACTGGGATATTGGAAAATAATCTTCAGCATAATTTAAACCTACCAGTTCTACTTCTAGGGTATAGGGACAAAAGAGTATGTCTCACCAAACCATGTCAGATTCTTCTCTTTCTTTCCTTGACTACCTCCTTTTGAAATTTATAGCCAAGTTATTATTCCTCTTTCCTTGTTTGTTCACTGCCAGTGAATGTTCTCTTGTTCTGTATTTAACATTTGTTTTTGTTCTTTTTACAATTTTCAGTTTTCCCTATTATCTTTACCCAGAAGTTCCAGTGCCAAGTATGTTCAGTATGAGGCGTTGGCTTCTCTTGGAATACAGTTATTCCCCTGTTGGTAAAATCATTCCAGCAGCAGCCAAATGACTATCAGGGTTTTGTAGGGAAGGTTTTTAGATTAAGATTAACATTATACTAGCTGGCCTCTAAGTCCCTTAAAATTCTTAAACTTTCATATTTCTATTTACTTAAATGAGAACAATTATTGTTGAGTTGTAGGACAAATATAATTCCAGGGCACCTAACTGTGACTCCCTCGCTTTCTCCTTTTTTAGCCAGAGAACATGGAGAACCACTCTCACTACTTTCTCTAGCTTTAACCCATTTTTACAACAGGGTTATGTAGATTTTGTAATTTGATTACTTTCAAGATTATTTTGGTTAGTATTTTATACCACAATTTCCCCTTTCAATGTGTTGTGATGCATCCTTCTATAATTTATGTTTCTAGCACTGGCGTTCCTGACATTAAGTTATGTTACTGGGATGTGTTAGTCTTCTACATATTGTATATTGAGAAGAAATGACTTTTTCCATCTCCTTTTCTATTTCTTTATATGATTATTAAAAGGGGTTCAAGCCATATTTGCTAGCACTAATTTCACTGTAAAACAGTTACCAGGACTTAAAATATATATTCCAAGATCCCTAGGGACTTGGATGTCCAGTGGTTCCATCATGGTTTTTCTCGAGACCTAGAATGTTCTCTTGCCCTTAGGTGTTTACGTGATAGTTCAGTTGGAATGAAGACCTCAACATCAAGTTGTAGAAGGATTTCATCCATTCTGAAATGGAGGCTGATGCTTTCAGGAACTTCAGAAGTTCAAAACTTTACGCATGAATTTCAGGTTCAACCTGTGTTGTGGAGTAGCATAGTGGGTGGAGCAGGACCCTTTTTTTCCCTTTTTCTTTTTTTGAGATGGAATTTCACTCTTGTTGCTCAGGTTGGAGTGCAGCGGTGTGATCTTGGCTCACTGCAACTTCTGCCTCCCGTGTTCACGTGATTCTCCTGCCTCAACCTCCCGAGGGGCTGGGAATAACAGGCATCTACCACCATGCCTGGCTAATTTTGTATTTTTAGTTTAGACAGAGTTTCTCTATTTTCGTCAGGCTGGACTCGAACTCCCGACCTCAGATGATCTGCCCACCTTGGTCTCCCAAAGTGCTGGGATTACAGGCATGAGCCACTGTATCTGGCCCCTTTTTCATCTCCTGTTTTGACCTACAAAGATGACAATTCCTGTGAGTCAACCCAGTATTTTCTAAGCAATGAAGCTGTCTTTTCACATGGACCCCAACCACCAAGCTGTCAATTCTAGCATCTCAGAGGACTATCAGATGCTACCAGGTGCTGGCACCTGAGGGCTAACACTACCATTGTTCCTGGAAGACATGCCAGTCTGCTTTAATATGTTTAGGGTGGGCACATACCCACTATTGTTTTCCATCCCATAGCTCAATGCTTTTCGATTAAGGAACTTGAAACCTTCCCTCTTTTATTGCAGGGAACTCCTTAGCCAGCCTTAATTAAGCAGGATCTTTGATGATGGTGCATCCAGTTCTTTCTTGTAGAATGTATTATGGGTCTGGACACCTCATACCCTTTGACTTAGAAAGCTTATTAACGATTTAATATTCATTTTATGCATTCTGTTTGCTTTTATACCCTTTACATGTCCATAATTTCTACCTCCTGGTAATCATTAACTCTGTCAGACATTATTGTTGGTCAACCAAAGTATCCACTAGTCCAATATGAAGAAGATGTGCTACTTTGTGTTTACCTTTGAGACGTATCCACAAGTAAAGGATAAGTGGAAAGTCTAGTTGACTCTTTCAACATTTATTTGCATGGTTGGGGCTAGGCACCAGTAAAACTTTTAATTTATATGTATACCTTAATAATATCCTTTGTGGTTATGAATACCATTGTCAGGATATTCCCAGAACATTAGGGTTTCTCCTCTGTACTCTACCATTTATCTGGAGAAGACACCCCTGCCAGAAGATGCTGACAGTGAGGAAGCCTAGGAAAAGACCAAAAAGAGCTCATGACATCCAGAAGTTAGCCACGTAGTACTGGGCTTAGCAGACAAGCCTGAGCTATTGCACTTTGAATGGAAAATTATCCTCGTTGTTCTCCACCCAAGCAGAAGAGGTAAAAGTCAATGGTATTTAAAAGGCCTTGGCAATCTTGAGATTGGTTCATTAAGTAGAATCACTGAGCAATAGGCCCTGGCAAAATAGCAAACTAATAATCATTTATGACTATTTATGTTTAGGCTTCAAATGTGATGATCACTATTTCATTTTTTTCCTGTTTTTTAAAAATGAATAAAGTGAAATTTGAACATGGGCATAATCGCTGATCAGTCTATAAGAACACTTCAGACATCTCCGTTGAGAAAGTGACTGTGAAAGTGCGTTATTACTAGAGCCCAGAACAAGGAGGTGTCATTACTAATGATCTCACAGCCAGTTCTAGTCATGTGATTTTTGTTGGGAGAAAATGCTGCACTTTTTTTGTCCCAGTTGTAGCCCATTTGGTTACTTTTCTCATTCTAGAATATTGTAAAATATTTTGCCTTTAATCAATTTTAAGTCACATTCCTTCTCCCAGTGTTTCTGAGGCTTTCAAGAAGATTTCAATAGAACTTTCTACCTCCTATTTCCCTTCAGTGTGTTACATACTTAAATGATTTTGATTAAAGTTTATAATTTTATTATAATAATCCTTGGTGGTATAATGTTGCGTAGAAATAATGTGTACAAGAAGTAAAAATATTCCAGCTCAGTAATTCATTCACTCAGCTTCCTGAGCAAAATGTCATAACAGCAATAGGAAAAGCATAACTCTCTTTTGTTGGGATTATCATAGTTTTGCAAGACACAGAACAAAGCATACACATTTATTTTGAATAATCAAAACTTTCTTACACTGTATAGAATCTATTAGGATAAAATGTTTATACTATTTTTTCTGCATATTGCCAGTAGTAGAATAATATAGGGAAAACACCTAAATTTTAAATAAATATAAATGCACTGTAACACATCACTGTTCTCAGATGCAAAATACATTTTCCTTACTATTTATACATTGTTTTATTGTTATAAGTGTATATGTTTGAGAGTTTGCATACTTTTCTTTCTTCTAAATAGTAATACATTATGATTAGAAATTTATTATTGATTTTCCAACTCCTCTTTTAAAATTATACTTTAAGTTCTGCGATACATGTGCAGAACATGCAGGTTTGTTACATAAGTATACTCGTGCCATGGTGGTTTGCTGCATCCATCAACCCATCATCTACGCTAGGTATTTCTCCTAATGCTCTCTCTCCCTTAGCTCCTCACCCACCAACAGATCCTGGTGTGTGATGTTCCCCTCCCTGTGTCCATGTGTTCTCATTGTTAAACTCCCACTTATAAGTGAGAACATGCAGTGTTTGGGTTTTCTGTTCCTGTGTTGGATAAGAATGATGGTTTCCAGTTTCATCCATGTCCCTGAAAAGGACATGACCTCATTCTTTTTTATGGCTGCATGGTATTCCATGGTGTATATGTGCCACATTTTCTTTATCCAGTCTATCATTGATGGGCATTTGGGTTAGCTCCAAGTCTTTGCTATTGTGAATAATGCTGCAATAAACATATGTGTGCATGTGTCTTTATAGCAGAATGATTTATAATCCTTTGGGCATATACTCAGTAATGGGATTGCTGGGTGAAATGGTGCTTCTGGTTGTAGATCCTTGAGGAATCACAACACTGTCTTCCACAGTGGTTGAACTAATTTACACTCCCACCAACAGTATAAAAGTTATTTCTTCACATCCTCTCCAGCATCTGTTATTTCCTGACTTTTTAATGATCGCCATTCTAACTGGCATGAGATGGTATCTCATTGTGGTTTTAATTTGCATTTCTCTAATGACCAGTGATAATGAGCTTTTTTTTTCATATGTTTGTTGGCCACATTTTGAGAAGTGTCTGTTCATTTCCTTTGCCCACTTTTTGATGGGGTTGTGTGTTTTTTTCTTGTCAATTTGTTTAACTTCTTGTAGATTCTGGATATTAGCCCTTTGTCAGATGGATAGATTGCAAAAATTTTCTCCCATTTCTCTAGGTTGCCCGTTTGCTCTGAGGATAGTTTATTTTGCTGTGTAGAAGCTCATTATTTTAATTAGATTTCATCTGTCAATTTTTGCTTTTGTTGCCATTGCTCTTGGTGTTTTAGTCATAAAGTCTTTGCCCATGCCTATGCCCTGAATGATATTGCCTAGGTTTTCTTCTAGGGTTTTTATGGTTTTAGGTCTTATGTTTAACCCTTAATCCCTCTTGATTTAATTTTTGCATAAGGTGTAAGGAAGGGGTCCAGTTTCAGTTTTCTGCATATGGCTGGCCAGTTTTCCCCACACCATTTATTAAATAGGGAACCCTTTCCCCCATGGCTTGTTTTTGAATGGGTTTGTTAAAGATCAGATAGTTGCAGATGTGTAATGTTATTTATGAGGCCTGTGTTCTGTTCCATTGGTCTATATATCTGTTTTGGTACCAATACCATTCTGTTTTGTTTACTATGTAGCCTTGTAGTATAGTTTGAAATCAGGTAGCATGATGCCTCCAACTTTGTTCTTTTTGCTTAGGATTGTCTTGGCTATATGGGCTCTTCTTGGCTCCATATGAAATTTAAGGTAGTTTTTTCTAATTTGGTGAAGAAACTCAATGCTAGCTTGATGGGGATAGCATTGAATCTATAAATTACTTCAGACAGGATGTCATTTTCATGATATTGATTCCTCCTATCCATGAACATGGAATGTTTTTCCATTTGTGTCCTCTCTTATTTCCTTGAACAGTGGTTTGCAGTTCTCCTTGAAGAGGTTCTTCACATCCCTTGTAAGTTGTATTCTTAGGTATTTTATTCTCTTTGTAGCAATTTGTGGTTGGGAGTTCACTCATGATTTGGCTCTCTGTTTGTCTATTGTTGGTGTATAGCAATGCTTGTGATTTCTGCACATTGATTTTGTATTCTGAGACTTTGCTGAAATTGCTTATTAGCTTAAGGAGATTTTGGGCTGAGATGATGGGGTTTTCTAAATATAGAATCATGATATCTGCAAACAGAGACAATTTGACTTTTTCTTTTCCTATTAGAATACCTGTTATTTTTTTCTCTTGCCTCATTACCCTGGCCAGAACTTCCAATACCATGTTGAATAGGTGTGATGAGAGAGAGCATCCTTGTCTTGTGCCAGTTTTCAAAGGCAATACTTCCAGCTTTTGCCCATTCAGTGTGATACTGATTTTGGGATTGTCATAAATAGCTGTTATGATTTTGAGATATGTTCCATCAATACCTAGTTTATTGTGAGTTTTTAGGATGAAGGAGTGTTGAATTTTATTGAAGGCCTTTTCTGCATCGATTGAGATAATCAAGTGGTTTTTGTCTTTGGTTCTGTTTATGTGATGGATTGTGTTTATTGATTTGCATATGTTGAGCCAGCCTCACATCCCAGGGATGAAGCTGATTTGATCATGGTAGATAAGTTTTTTGATGTGCTGCTGGATTCGGTTTGCCGGTGTTTTATTGAGGATTTTTGTGTCAATGTTCATCAGGGATATTGGGCTAAAATTTTCTTTTTTTGTTGTGTCTCTGACAGGTTTTGGTATCAGGATGACGCTGGTCTCATAAAACGAGTTGTGGGGAGTCCCTCTTCTTCTATTGTTTAGAATAGTTTTAGAAGGAATGGTACCAGTACCTCTTTAATCACAGTAAGAAAACATTTTGAAACCTGTGTCTTAAAGCAAATTTCATTTATATTTTGATTCTTGATTTGTAATAAGTAGATAAGAATTATGAATTTAAAAATAAAACTTCTCAAATTTTGTACAGTGTGCATGCCTGGAGAAATGAATGCTATAGCTTTAAGATAAGGTAGTCTGGTGATTCATTGCAGCAAACAAGATCGATTTGGAGCAGGCTTCTACTGTTAGCTTTTTTGAAGATGGATTCTCACGCCGAAAATAACACAACATATTCTAGATAACAGCAGTTTTCCCCCTGAAATCCACCAAAACTGAAGAAAAATCCAAGTGACTGTTCTTAGCAGCTGTGTGGCCTGGAGTTCACTGGGGAAGCTGGCTTCCTGCCGTCCCCTATTCATCACCTGCTTCAAAGACAGCCTGGCTGGCTATAGTTTGCAGGCCAGGTAGGGTGCCATTGTGCACAGTCTGGGAGGATTAGTATCAAAGCTGCGGCAACCAGGCCCTTGGTCTCGGGCTGCCATTCAGTCTAGCAGGGAGAGGCTAAGACTGGCCAAGGTCACAGTCTCCAGTGTGGAGTGGACTGGGAAAGGATTCTGAGAATAGAATGCTCTTTATGAAATCATGGCGCAAGCTTGCAGCACAGCAGGTGCCCTTCTGGAACACATAACATCTGTTTATGTTGGTATACCGTAGCTGACAACGAGATAATAGAGCTTTGAAATTTATCATTTTATTTTTAAAAAGACAACTGTATATACAATAATCCAGATGCGTATTTAGCTCCGATCTTTTATTTGTAAATCATGAAGAAAACTGACCGATTTAATTGGTGCTTTTCACATGTGTATATTTAATCCGAAAGCAAAGCGTACTGACTATTAACCATTTATAACCATTGCTGATCAGAAATACCCGAATTCTTGGGGAGGAAGTGACTAGCATTCAAGATATTTTTTTTCAATGTTCGGACATTTGTGTCAACAGATTACAGAAGGATTTACTGAATATGCCCAACTATTTTGAATATTAGGAGGTTTGTATAACTACCACCCCCACAAATGAGAGTATTTCAAGGGTGAGGTAATAATGATGCAAAAATAAAAATTTTCAACTTGGACAAATTAGAGAAAAATTAAGCTGTACATGAGTTGTCATGACGACAAGGATGTTCTGTTGATGAACTGTCCTCCTCATTGTCCAATCAGATAGTAGAGCTGAAGCTGGAGCATGAACAGGAGAAGACGCACCTATTACAGCAGCATAACGCAGAGAAGGATAGCCTAGTCCGAGACCATGAACGGGAAATTGAAAACCTGGAAAAACAGCTTCGCGCTGCCAATATGGAGCACGAAAATCAAATTCAGGAGTTCAAGAAACGAGATGCACAGGTAATTATCAATAATATTTGATAAAACGGGTATCTATTTTTAAAAAGTCATCAGCGTTTAATGTTTTCTTATTATTCTTGTTGATGCACGCTGTTTGATCATTTGCAAATCTGACATATAAATGTGATTTTTTTTGTTTTTCTCCCCCCCAATCCCCCCCTCCCGTTTTGGGATGAATAAAGCCTTAACTACAGAAACCACAGGTAGCCAGATTAAAAATCCCATGGCGCGCTCTAACTTGGCCCCCTTTTTTTATAATCTTGTCTCAGTTCCTTTCATGATGGATTTTTTTTAAGGTATCTGCCCCTTACCCCTCCCTTCAGCCTTAGCAAATCCCTATGAAATATATCAGCCTCACTCCTTGCTTTTTGTTTTAATCTCTGTAGGTAATCAAGCAGCTGTTTTAATATTTGCTTTTCCTTCCTAGTGTTGCTGTTTTCATTAGCCTATATTTGATTAGATCACTCAGATGGTAATTGATAAAAATGACTCCAGAGAAGGGCTATTTCCCATCAGGTCTGTTGCTTTTTCCTGCACACACACATGCCTCCTAGCCCACGTCTCTGTAGTCCCTGTTGGAAGCCATTTGGCAGAATAACCCCCAGCTGTGGTAGCATTTGACTCCTCAAACTTGTGGATGAAATGTGCACTGTCAGCATGGAAAATTATCTTTATGAATTTCAGATGAAAAAAGAAATCTTATTGGATGTGTATGTTTGTGATACAATACATTCTTTAGAATATATATAATCAAGGGCCTTTAGTGTATCCTCTTGAGATTGCTGTGAAATTGTATTAAAGAAAAATTTAAGAGCAATTGATAACAATAAAAAGATAATGTTCTTTTCTAATAAAACCATATTGTATATTAGGTCTAAATACTTCTTTTTCCATTGAAATCTAACCATACTAACCACACTAACCACACCACACAACCTTCTTCTTCTAGTTATCCTTGCTCTCCAAATAATACAATTTTCAAACAAAACAAACTTTCTGTTACACTATGTCTTTCAACAATTTTGTAATTATCTAAATGTAAACACAGTACTAATTAAGTAAAATGTTAATTTTTTGAGTGGACAGCGGGAAGTAGTAAGGCAAAGAATAGGAGTTACTGGTTATTTTTCATTTGACCTTGAATTATCTTCTACTTTCAGAGAATGACTGATGCAGTATGAATATACTTAGCACAGCTTTTGTTGTCAATGATAAACATTTACAGTAAAATTATTTTCAACTTGTTTTATGGTGGTTTGCTACCTAAAAAGGTAGTCATTGTAGTTGCCACCACAGAATACTCAGGTGGTTCCTGTTAAATCATTGTGTATTATATTTTTGCCACCAACCTCATTAGAGCCTTTATGAAATATATGCTGGTGTTTTGACTTTTAGCCATAAAATTTCTTAGGAATATTTCCTAGTTTATATTCTCCATCAGATATGATGTTAAACCTTACCATTGTTTTCCCATGACAAGAGATATGGGTTCTGAGTTAGTGTAGGATTTGTTTGCGTAGTAGAATTGTATAATGGATAAAATAAAATACACTAATTTACATAACTTCCTATTATTTGGGGGCGGTTATGGGAAGCTGATACAAGTGGAGGCCAAATTTAGAGGAAACCTTTGTGATTTTGCATGTGTCGTATCTGCCATGTAGGGTGCGGTTCATCCAATCATAACAAAAGGGAAATTTTAGTACTATTACGTATAATAAAGCCACGGGATAGTACAATAAGGTTATTAATTGAATTTCTTCCTGTTGAAACGTTAAGTATGAGGACTCTATGACCTCCTCAAATACTGTAGTCTAGGATTATATTGCTCATATTTCGTGTCTTTCTCGGAACGTTTTACTAATTGGAATTGCTGTCAAGGGAATGCCAGTAAGCAATGGAAACAGGCTAAATGCATTCTTGGTCAAAAGGAAAATAATTTTTTGTATGTTGTACTTAGTTGTTCTTAGAGAATACAGTGTTTAAAACTTTTAGCAATAAGCTATATTTAAAAAAATCTTATCATGTGTACCAAAATGCTCATCATTTTTATTTATCTTTGGTTATTTATTGAGGATATTTCAGGTAAGTCTTAAATTTTCAAAATATATCTCTTTATGGTTGTGTTCTAAATAATCTAATGTATAATACCTTTTAAGTTCTAAATTCATTAATAAATTTCAAGGAAACAAAGTAGGCATATAATTTTCAGAATCAAAGATCTTTTTCAAATCACCCTGTTGTAGTTTGATGCAGAACAAACATATATTAAATGTTAGATTGTATAATGTTAAAAATTTTAATTTCAGAGAGATTTCATTTTCAGTTAATGTGTGGCTATTCTAGTTTAGCAATGGAGGCCATTTTGTAAAAAGGACTATTTGAAATACTTAACCAAAAGAACAGTGAAATATCTATTTTGAATACTATGGCTTCGTATACTGCTTCTCTTCCATCAGATTCTTAAATGAGTACAGTTTCCTTAAAGTCTATGTTTGACTTCTTCCAAATATGTAGTACATTGCATGCTGATTAGAAAATCATTATAAAGTATAGTTACCAACCTTAAGGTGAATCATTCCAACTAGGGATTCCCTTTTGGTGAATTTGTTTTATAAAACTATAAGTTATTTGTTATACTAATAATTTTTGTTTTAAAGAGCAATGATAAGATATAGAAATGCACCAAGGACAACGAACTATTTTCCTCATTTGATTTGGTTCAGTTAGTTAATTGTTTTATGTGTATATCATATTTTTGTTATAGTACTTTGACTTTCAATGGCAGGATATATTATGTTGTGATACTTAAATTTGCTAACATGCACATTAAATTTTATCTCCATCACACAACATGTTCAGTCTGGTATCTACCTAAGGTCATGTTTTTAAGAAAAAGTATTCAGATCAGTAGAAATCAAGACTTGTAAATATTCATAACCTCACTGTCGAATGTTTCTTATTTACCAGGTCTCTCTTATTGAAATTATTTTGGAGAATGATTTCATTGATTCAATCATATTTTAATTAGAAAATTTATAAATGTAATCTTAACTGCTTCTAACGTGAAAGTTTTACATGTAATTCTTGTTTTGCTTTTGAACTGTAATATAATGAGAGAATTTCTATTGTTTATCCTGTTGAATTAGAAGAAAAATGGAACATAGGTTTCTTGATCCCTTACTTGTCCTTTTAGGGCCCTGAACCATTTAGAGATAGCTTGATGTTTTCCGTTTGTGCCACAGTAAGTGGTATGTGTGAATACTGTAGAGATTGTTGCATAGAACCTTTGTGATCCTCCCTAGAGGGGGCATCTCCATTTTAGGACCACTATGTGACCTGTTGGCAGTAGAGACATTCAGACACCTAGGGTAACCAGCAGCCATTGTGTGTCACATCAGTATCATGCAAATTACATGCAGCAACCTTGCAGAAGGTCATCAGCCAGATCTAAAAAAAATATTAAATTTAGCATTTGCATGTAGTACAATGGCTCTTGCAAAACATTGGCATCTAAATGCCTTTCTTAATACCCCACACTGAGAATCATAAGTCTAATATGAACAATTTTTACATAATAAATAGACAAATTATCTTGATTTTGCCATACTGATTCACGTTAAGAGCTGAACCTAACACTGATTTCTAAATGTAGAATTTGTAATAATTCTCTCCTATTTAGAAAAAACTTTTCCTAAAAAGATATGGATAGGACAATTTTAATTTTAAAAATTGTATCTCAATTGCATTTCCTTATTTTCCATGCATTTGCAAATTTTGGCCCAAGATAAAAATCTTCATTTATAAACTGAGTATGTACCTGCATTCAGGGGATTGAACATTGGCTATCATTCTTTAAAGATTACTCCAAGGGTGAATTTAACAATATATATAATCTGAACATTCTTGTTTTACCTATATGCTTGGCTTTTGGTCTTTGGTAGCATTTTTCTAGTGAAAACATTTTAATTTTTTAATATGCCAGCTATTACCAAAAGGATCTAAAGCAGCATTTTATAATAAACATACACTTAAAATAACTGAAAATAGTAATTAGGCAATAAATTATATTAACCACCCTAGAAAATGTATACTGAAGAAAAACAGTATATAACAGTAAAGTGGAAATTTTAGCTCTGAGCTTACCTAGAAGCCACAGCAAAGAGGAAAACATGGTGAATTGTGTAATTCTAAATATGTAATGAAAAAAATCATAGCAGTTCTTTTTGTTCAAGCTCTCAGTTCTGAGAGAAATTTATGCCATTAGACTTAATATAAAGGACATTGACCAATATAGCTGATGATATTTTCCATATGTTAAAACATTGGAAGTAAAATCTGGTGGGGAAACTTTAGATTCTTTAGTACTTTCATAAAATGTAATTACCAGACTTTATTTTATGTGCCAAAATTTTATTTTAATTTGTTAAGAATATTATTCTCAAATCAAAAAACAACATGCCTTAAGAAATAAAATTTTGTAGATATTATGAATCATAAGAAAGTATATTTTAAGTCACAGCCTAGCACATTTTAGTACAGTTGTTTTATCACTGGGCCAGGAATGCTTACAAAGTGTCTTCATGAAGGAAAGCTTAGAAACATAGCCGAGTTTAGAAATTATTTAGAAGTTAATGCCTAATAACAATTCCCAAGTGTGCTACTCTCTTTCTTAGATCTGATTTTTTTGTTCTCTGAATTTATTATGAAAAACTAGAAAAAGAAATTATAAAATCAAATGGTAATTCACTCCAAGAGTGAAAGTTACTTACACCTGCATTGAAATGAATCATATCCTACCTACATAACCAAAATAGTATTTTATCACTAATATTTATTCATTAATGTCATTTGCTTGGTTCTGAGGTATATATATTTTGGTTTCTTTGGATCAAAGTGAACTGATTGCTTGGAAAAACCAAGCTATGTAAACTCCATTTTTCCCCCAGCCTAATGAGGCTATTGCTGTTAATGTGACCCTCTTTTTTATTCCCCTTTCTTCTCCCTAGTGACACACATGGTCACATCAGAGTGGTGGCCTGGTGTTCCAGCTGTGTACACACCAAGATGTGATATCCCCTGATGGACCGAGTTATTTGTGTTAGAGCAGAGTGTGTTTTAAGTATTAAGTGGGCTTTACTGCAATGTACACTGTTTAATGTCAGGCATTAGAAGGTTGGTGGGAAAAGTTTTGATCATTCCACTTTAATTTTGTAAAAGGAAAATAAGATATTTTTGGTGGAGTTCTGGTAAAACCACACATTACAATTCTGTATTTTCTTTAGATGAAATTTTATAGTATTATCTAAGTGCCCTATTTAAGGTGACCCAGGAGCTTTCTGTATATATTCAAAATATTGATAGAGTTTTTCATAACTAGGTCATTTTAAAAAGCCTGTGGGGGAAATACTGTTTTTCTGACACCAAAACCTTAGGTCATACAGAATTTTCCAAATAGAGGGGGCAAAATTCTCAGCATATTTTGGCATAGATGCACTGATGTGAAGATCTTTTTTGTTAGTATTCAGTAGTTACGTGTCTAATAGTGTGACATGTGAATTTAATAATACATTTGCATTGTTTATATATTACTATACAAATTAATATGCAAAATAATACTATTTCTTAAGTTTTTAGTTAGCAGAAAATATAGGCAAATGCCATTTTAGGTAAAGCTTACATTTTGTGTAGGTGACCAGCTTTGTTTTTCTATTATAATTCTAAAATTCTGTAATTGTTTTCATACTGCAGGCATAAAAATAGTGTATTTATATCTGTGATTAAACTATTATAAACAATTTAACTCTGTCCTCAACATGGAGAAAATGATATTGTTTAAAAAACAAAAAATACAAGCTGCGGCAAGAAAAATGATTTCTCTAAGAATGATCCATTTGTAGAAGATACAGTGTATCTTTAGTCCTGTGCATATTTTTAAAATGTAGCAGTTACCATGGAAACCACATTCTGTGGTATTTGGTCCACTTTTAGATAAGGAGCATTCCTTTTAAAGACAAACCTTTTAAATAATAACATAAAGTATTCCATTTGAATTAGTAACTTTGTGTCAACTAAAAACCATTGCTTTAAATTCTGTCTTTTGTTCTCATTATACTGAATGGATTTCTTTAGAAATATTAAAATTGCTATTGAAGATGAGATAATTAAATATGGAAGAGATTTTAAATAGGGAGTAAAATATGATCACTGTGGTGGTGAGAACTGGGAGGATTGCAAGGGACCACAAGTCATTGTATACCATATGTTCTGCCAGACATGAAGCTTTTAGTTATATCAGGTGTCTAAGTATCTAGCATTAGTATAGTCAGATTAAGTAATCTAAAGAGATGACCACATCCAACTGTATTACATTTACAGATAAGAAAGCTGTGATTCCAGGACAATCTCTTGCCTAAGGTCACAGAACTTGCAAACCAGGGCTTCTTAATCCAAATTTAGTGCTCTTTCTATCATCCAAGAAAGATTTTAGATTTTTGGAGAGACTTGGACATGGCAGAAAAGGAAGAGGGTTATATAGGAATCTTTGCCTAGCATGGAGAGAGACACTGGCACCCCGCTCCCCTGCTGACCTTCTCATAGCAATTGGCATTTCTTTCAGTGATTTGCCATATTCGATGTTGCTCCAAAGTCATAATAATGCTTGAATAATGCTGTTTGATTTCCAGTTTGAGTAAGTAGCAGCTCCTCCAACAACACTGAGTTTTCGTATTTGTATGTGTTTAACAGCAGCAGTAGCAACAGCAACAATAACAACAAATATTTATTGTGTGCTTTCCTTGTGCCAAGCTCTCTGCTGGGCTGCTGGGTCTTTTGCATTGCATTCTCTCTCACACAATCCGTTTTTTGTTGTTGTTGTTGTTTGTTTTTTTGTTTTTTGTTTTTTTTTTTTTTGAGATGGAGTCTCACTCTGTCACCCATGCTGGAGTGCAATGGCGCCATCTTGGCTCGCTGCAACCTCCACCTCCTGGGTTCAAGCAATTCTCCTGCCTCAGCCTCTGGAGTAGCTGGGACTACAGGTGTGCACCACCACACCAGGCTGATTTTCGTATTTTTAGTAGAGACAGGGTTTCACCATGTTGGTCAGGCTGGTCTTGAACTCCTGACCTCCTGATCCACCTGCCTCTACCTTCCAAAGTGCTGGGATTACAGGCGTGAACCACTGCATCCAGCCACAACCCTTTAATACTTGATGAGGATGACATTTTCTGTCTTGAAACTCTGTTCTGACCTTCTTACCGGGGGTCAGAAGATGACTATATATATTTTTTCATTTTACCAATGAGAAAAGATTCGGGAAGCATAAATAAATTGCCCAAGGTGATCTAACTAATAGTGTACTGGGACTCATAGCAAAGTCCTCTACCCCATATGCCTGCTAATGTATGAGCACATTGTTTCTGAATTTTATTTATTCTGCATAAATCCATTGTATTTCTAATGTGAATTGTGACTACCTTACTAGATTTAAAATACTGGTACTCATAACGCAAACTATATATATCCAAGTCATGTATTAGCCAGCAGTTTCACTCTTTCTCCAAGACCACAAGCCTTGACTATGTCTTTCTTTTGAGATAAATTAAACTCTATGGAGATATGCAATTAATATTTTCTTTGGAATATAGTTTCTTCCAACAAGTTTCGGAATTTGTAAAATGGAAGAGTGAGTACATTTTTGAAATGGGTTCACTTTTGGTTTTCACATTGTTACCAAAAAAAGAAGGAGTGTCTAGAGTAAGAATTCACCCCAAGTGTTTAGGTCAGTGAGGTCTACCAGTCTTGATAAAAACAGTTTGGGAATTTGCATTTAGTAGTGTTAAGGTATGTTTTTCTTTTGTGAGTGGTTCATGATCTTTGGATATTTGTTATATTCACATGCTAATTTGGAATATTACATATGATCCATTTATTTTACAGAATGAATTTTTAACTCTCACAGTTCAATGTTAGTATTTTTTTTTTCAAAGAACCCTGAATGAGGATCCTATTGCATGAAAGAATCCAATAAAAGCCACTTAGAAAGGAGGTGAAAGATTATGAAGTTCAAACCTGGAGATTTTTTCCATACCAAGGGTATAATTAGAAAATGTGTTTCTTCTAGACCCCTCAAAAACAATTTATGTTAATGCAGTATTAGCTTAATTCTAGAGCTATTTTGCTCAAAGTAAAACTTTTGAGATGAATTGTTTTTTAAAATAAATGCTTCAGAGACAAAGCATGATTCTGCATGCAGAATGTCATTTCCATTGACATAAGGAAATATGCCTTGAGTTATTTGTAGCATATTACTCTTCCTTCTCCTTTGCACCTAGGCCTTGATGAAATTACTAGGAATATTGGCAGAAATTATCTCTGAGGACGTATTGGATGAATAACTCTTCTTCCTTAATGTCTTGGAAAAGTCATTTTTGGATTTCTGACTCAATTGGTTCTATAACAGACATCCCTGATGTCTTCATTTGTATATTTGTGGTAATTTTTTTGTGGCAGAGAAGTTGAAGCCAAAGTGCAAGAAATGATTGGCAAAATGATGATATCATCAAATGTTCAAAGAGCTGGCAAATTGAAGCTTATTAAACTGTCATTTTGTCTCCCATTCAGGACTAATTGGAATCATGCCTACTTGCATGATATGAAAGATGTTTAACACCTGAGCTTTTTTCATGACAAAAATGTCATAAATTGGTGTCAGGGAGACCTTAAACTCCTATTTGGAGAAGAGAACACAGCATTGTATGAAAATAATAGTCTGTTTTCAAACTACTGTAATGTTTGTGTACAGAAAATATTTGAAAAATATTGTCATTGAGTGGAAAGTTTTAGATGGGCTTAATTGAGCCCCAGAGTATTGAATCAGTAGGTTAGTGTGCAACTTGAGATGTTTTTTTAGATGAAACAAATACTAAAATTTAAGGAAAATTATGGTTTTTGACTTGTTTTAATAATTATTTTAAATTACATCTTGATCTCTTGAGTGTTTTTGGATATTTGTGTATTGGAAGGTTGGGAAAAATCATACGAAATCACAAAGAAACAACACACAATTAGGCTTTGGGGTTTGAAAATGTGTGTTATTTTTCTGGTTTATTTTTATTTGTTTTGCAATGGTATGAAGTCAAGTAATAGCCAAGTAATACTGAAAGCATTTGTAATATTTGAATATGGGTTAGTGATGTCCTCAGAGATTGAAGTGTGCTGAGTTACGCAACCTGGATCCGGGTCTCTTCCCTTTTGTGAAGGGACAGTTGCAGTGCTGCACTAGTCTTGAGGAGTGTGTGTGTCCTTTCACTGGATGCTGTGGCTCTGTGAGGCAGAGGAGCTTTCAGTGAACAGAGATCCAGTAGTTCAGCCAGGCCTACAGTCTCAAAACAAGGGAATTTTCCAGTGGAAAGACCTGAAAGTCGCAGTTCTTTAAAAAGGTTAACATTAAATTGTTGATTCATTCATCTTAAGTTTGCCCCTTAAGTCAGTATTTATTAAGAAAACAAACCCCAGATCCCTAGGGTCAAGTGGAACCTTATTTATTTTGTTATTTTCAAGGATGTCATTTAATGTACAAAATGCATGTGTTCACCAAATGTTTCCTGAAAAGCTAATTTTTTTGAAATGTAAATGTTATCCTCACTTGTTGGCTAAGATGATAGCTCCAGTTACAGTGACATTGGCATGCGCAACAAGGGAAGTGGAGTGTGAGGGTTGAAAACTTTTGGTCTTCAGTTATCCAAATATTACAGCCAAAGCTGTCATTAGACAAATGCCATGAGTTCAAGAGCTGCAGCATGTTCCAGGCTCCTCTGTGAAAGTCCTGACTGTGTATAGATGTTTCATATGTGGGGCAAAGTGTAGAAATGCTGTCTTGTGATTTCACCTCTCTAACTACTTCTAGTGGCACACAATTAAAAAAATCACCATCTACTGCCATAATGTTGGTGTTTCTTAAAAAAATTATTCAATTCAGGAATAAGAGTAGCAGAGTAAATCTTCTGAAGAAAAATGATAATTATTAACCGTTTTGATTGCTTTTTGAAATCTTATTGTTTCAGATTGATATGGAAACAAATAGAACTCTGTAACTTGAAAATTTTATAATTATGACTCTTCAAATAATATATAAATCAAATTTATTTCCATGTAAGTTTGCTATCTAAAAATTAGGCAGAATTCCCCTATGATATCAACTTTCATCAACTTTATTTCATTAAGATTTTGGGGTTGCCTACCCTGTGCCAGGCCCTAGGGCTAGGGGTGCACACCTTTATGAGGTGCCCTTCACATCCTGGTTTATGTGAATGTTGCCCAAGAGCTGTACAGGGCATGGCCTATATGGCCATAGGTATTCCTGCATTGGGTACAGCAAAGAACAAGATAGAGCAGTACCCTCTCTAAAGGAAATTACAGTTGCATCGGGGAAGACAGATGATAAGACAAAAACCAAGTTAACAAGGAGAGGATCACATAGCAATAACTTGTAGGTGGAGAATTAAAATTGAGAGATATGATACAGTGACCAAATGATTGTGTGATTGTGTTAGCTGGCCATCAGAGAAGGCCTCTCCAAGGAACAGATGTTTCATTTAAGATCTGATTGATGAGAAGCCAGCCAGACTGAGGCAACGGTTGGTGCAGAGACCCTGTAAGAAAATAAGTTTTGTGTATTCTTGAAATGAAAAAGGAGACCTGTCTGGCACTAGCATAGCAGGTGTGAGAAACGGGGCAGCAGGTGGCTGACCTGGGGCTTTTTAAGCCCCGGTGAAGAGTTTGAATTGCATTTTAAATGTGATGGGAAGACAGAGGCTTTAAGCAGTAAGGTGACATGATTTGATTCATGTATTTAACAGATCGCTCCATTTGTGAACAGTCCTAGATGCCTGCATGACATGCATATGTCAGGCAGTAGGGCTTGCTTATGGGTTGGGTGTGGGGAATGAGGGGAAGAAGTAGTAAGGGTAACTCCTGGAGTTTTGGTTTGAGCAGCTGTATAGATGGTGGTGTCAAATATGAGGAGGATTGCTGGAGAACAGAAGCAAAAGCAAGAGGTCTTTTCTTGCCAAGCTAAATGTGAGCTGCCTGTTAAACATCCATAGGGAAGTGTGTCAGACAGCGAGTTGGATATGCCGGTTAAGATTCCAGAGATGCAAACTGGGCATATAGATAATAATGCATGGGCCCAGATGCATTTACCAATTTCTTACTGAATACTAACATAAAGATGCTGTTCATGGCCAGTCTCTATCATTTACTGTCCCTATAAACCTGAGTTAATATTAGCTAATTATCCGATCATCATTTTCCACCCCTGTGATATCCATTCATTCATTTAGTGGCATTCATTGAACTCCTACTATAAGCCAGGCCCTATGCAAGTACCTAAGAATATAAAAAAGGAATGGTTTCTCTGTCAAGCTTACAGTCTATGGGGAAACAGGCATTGTGCATCTGTCAGGATACGATGGTTCATACCAACAGATATGAGTAAAGAATGTCTCCTTTTAATATAGAGGTTGCATCTTACCATATATCAAAGGCTGTGTAGAATAGGAGACAGAGTAACAATAACCCTGGTCAGAAGGACAGCCTCCCCTCTCTCACACAACCTTATGAAGGCATCCTTTGCTGATGATATCACCTGATTGCTATGATGATTTGATCAGGCCCTTTAAGGAACTTTCTTTGCCATGCTTTGGTATGGAAGGAGATTAATACCCTCTTGGTTCATTTCTACTGTCTGGAAACATTGACTATTTGCCTGCCCGCCCACCAGGTGTGTAACTGATATCAATGCCAGCATCTTTCTAAGAAAGGCAGAGGGAGTATGGAAATAGAAGGTTATATTCTATGGCCTCCTCTAGCGTGCTCATCCTTCAGGCCTACCAGAGTTACAGCAAAGTACAACAAAGTCATAAAGGGGCTTTGATCCCAAGAAAAGTCGAGATGGAAATTATGGGATGTGGGGGTATAGGGTCTGAGGAGGTCATCGGAAAAGATTCCATTAGAGTAGATATCAGATGCTTTGAGTTTTAAAAAGTGACTAAAATGTCCTATGCAAATTAGAATGGAAAAAGCACTCTAAACATAAAGAGTAGCGTGATTAATAAGTGAAGAATACTTTATATATACCATATCCAGAAGTCTGGACTGGGTCCCCTTGGTCAGTGATCTTCAACTGGCTGTTGATACTGTCTGCGCTGCCATCTGCAATGTCTCTACCATTCTTCCACTTTAATATACCACTTGTTACTCTTATTATCCCATTTAGTAATTATTTAGAATGGTGTTCTCCCAAGTGGGGTTCACTAGGGTATAGGAAGAAAAAACCCAGAACTTCTGTTAAGGTGTATTTGAATTTTGTCTTTAAAAATACTTACTTTGTGAAAATTTGTATAAATGTATGTAATGTATTAATATAGTAGTGTTACAAGTTTACATATATACACGTGCTGTATATTTTATAATAGGAGTGTCCCCCAAAAATTTGGAGACCATAATTGTCAACAATTGAGAGTCACTGTGGAATTTTAAGCAGAAAATGAAGAATTAGCAGGCAGTGAGACTGGAGCCTGGGTGACTAGTTAGAGTGAGAGATGATGAGGGTCTTAGTCAAGGCAGTGACAATGGGAAAAGTTGATCTGGCAGGGAGGGAGAGAGAACAGACCCCCAGTTACAGTTTGACATGCTGTAGGACATTTAGGTGTTGATGCTACTTGTGCAAGTAGAAACATAGGACTAGATTTCAAAAGAGAACTCTCCATCTCTATTGAAAATAAAGATGAAAGAAATATGGGCATGGATGGTCATGGATACCAACTGTGAAGATGAGATCTCCTGCGGAGGGAAGGAGAATTAGAAGAAAAGGTACACTGCTTAAAGAGAAGGTGAAGGAAATAGAGCTGGACAAGAAGACTGAGAAAGTGGGGAAGTAGGTCTAGAGAGAGACAGTAAACCAAGAGAAAGTGGTATTTCAGGAGCCAGGAAAAAGAAACAATAATACCTAACTTGTGGATTGTTGTGAGAATTTGGAATGGGCAAATACTTCCGATAACCCTGTCAATTAGTTTATTTTCTTAAGTTGTGGATTGTGGTTATACAGTGTGGACGGACTGCTACACCAAATGAACAACAGTCCATGAACGACTGTTTCTCACCTGATTCTGAGGTGATCCTGGACTTTGAGATCAGCGAGTCCATTTTAGAGATGGAAAACGAGATCCAGATGAAGGAAGCAACTGGGGCCATTACTGGCAGACACAGGCAGGATTTTCAGGCAACAGTAAACCGCACTTGTTTAGCGATAATGGGAAGGATTGACACACACCCAACCAGCCCCTCCTCTCCAGTCCTGTGGTTGCTCCTGAGAGCAGGAAGGTTTCATGTCCACAGACAACTTTGCCAGTTAGGTACTAAGCAAGGTTTCATACCTCACCTAGGGAAGCACGGATTAACTGGTATGATCACCCAGTGAAGCACAATCTCAATTCTGGCAGGAAAAAAGGAGTAAGTTTTGCCTGGGCCTGTCCAAGAGCCAAGTATTTGAAGAACTGACCAGCAGGAGAACATATCTTGGATCAGCTAATGGGAGATAAGGAGCTTCCCTCCACAAGCTCCATGGAAGCTCCTCTAAAATGCCCAGATTCCTAGACTGAGTCACTCCATGTGAGAATGCCCCTACCTCACATACTTTACAATGCCTGGAATCTGTCTATTGCATTGCTTGAAATATCTCTAAATATAACTTGTTTGGGCTGAGTAACATTCTCTCTCTTGCTTACCCTTTTCTTTATTTTATTTTAATGCATTTGCCTTGAATAGGTAACTCGTTAATGCATTCACATATTCAAAATGGGGTAAGGATATACAGTAAAATGGATACCTGAATAGATAGTTCCTGAACAGTGTTAAAACTTAAATGAATAATGATATATGATAAGAAATGACCATTGTAAAGATGAAATTGTATCTTCCTTCATTTAACTCTTTGTTCATTCATTTGTGGAATACCTTCATGTAGCAGTCATGTGCTAAGAGGAAGTATACAAAAACAAGACAAAGCCCTTGTCTTTGAGGGTTCTTAGCAGACAAGCTAGCAAGTGAATGTAGCATTTTAAGTGTGATGAAGTCTACCTGCCCTGTATCCCCAGCCAGAAGACTGCCTGAAGGAACCAGAGAAGTCTTCACAGGAAAGGGAAGATCTGAACAGCGTTGAGCTAGGCAGGAAAATAGCTATCCTACCTACCATATGGTGAAATTGTTTCTAATTGCTCTCATCAAGCTGAAATCTATTACACTCAAGAAATGGGGATTTTGATGGATGGAAAGAGTGTAAAGGGAGAAGGAACAGTGGTACTGCAGCAAGATAACCTCCTGGTGGGATGCCCTGGGAGAGTTTTTGTCAGAAGACATGGACACCTGGAGGTGGGTTGGAGCAAAGCAAGAAAAAAAACTGGGAAGTGCAAACTAGGGGATAGGAAGATGCTTAAGGCAGACTTTACCTACTTTGAAATTGTCCCTAGTGATACCAAAACCAAGTCGCCTGGAGACCTGAAAGAGGAAACAGCCCCTCCCCGAGGCAAGTAAACCCCAAGATGCTTCTGTTCCAGAGAAAACCTAAGGGGTGGTAAGAGGACTGCAGGTCAGCTTCTTCAGGATCAGGCTGCAGGGCTCCTGCCCGCTGCGAGATCTGCTGTCTCTGGGATGGGCGTGCTGCCTACTCCACCTCTCTGCTTCCTAGGTCTCTTGCCTGATCTTACGTGAGAATATTATCCCTACACCCCAGCCTGAGCCTTAGCACCCCATTTGCTGAGCTGTCTCCACGGGTGTGCTTGCAGCACTGGGCTGAAGGTTAGATGCCAGACGTCAACTACGCTTATGGGTTTGACCAGTCATGGCTATATAAGATTACAGCATAAGGTTGGGGACAGTACTGACAAGCTGTTGGCCCTGAAACAGTGGGAAATTTCAACATCCACTTTTAAAAGAATGGTTATTCTCATTAAAATGTGATTTTGTGATATACACACATTTTTGGCCGGACATAGTGGCTCACACCTGTAATCCCAGCACTTTGGGAGGCTGAGACGGGCAGATCACGAGGTCTGGAGATTGAGATCATCCTGGCCGACATGGTAAAACCATGTCTCTACTAAAAATATGAATTTCAATCAGAAAATGACCTAATTTTAAATTTTCTGTATATCATGTCATTTGAGAAAGGAACAATATTACGTGCTAGACACTTTCACATGCTTTCTGGGAGGAGGCACTTATGTATTATCTGAATTTTTACAGATGGGAGGACAGACCCAAGCTCTGCAGCTCGTAAGCGAAAGGGCTAGGATTTGAACCCAAACATGGCTGACTTCAAAGCCTTGAACTCTGTCTCCCCTGTACCTCATTATGGTTATAAGTTACAGGCATATCCATTGGTGGGGAAACCTGTTTTCTGTTTGTTTGTTTGTTTGTTTTTTCCCTGCTACTACTCACTAGAGACTGTGGTTAACATTCATGAATATTGTGAGGGCAATTTCACAGAACAAATCAAGTTGACATGTTAGAACTATTTAGAAGGGCAAATAGTTTGCAACTACTCTGAGTTCCTCCCCCAAACCTTAGAAGAGTGTCCCCAGCATTTTACATATAGTATTCCAGCTCTTTTTTTTTTTTTGAGTAAGCATTGTTATATTATAGTTATAGCTGCATTTTTTCCTCTAAGCAACTCTTTCTCTTCTGAACCCTATGGCAGCCCATGGTTGTTTAGATTGAGCTCAGGAATGTCTTAAAACATTAATTTGGTTTGACATGACTTGGTGCACAAATTAATTATTCAGGCACATATTGTTCTATGTACATGAAAAGAAAGAAACTGTAGTGAATCGCATTTTAACTACCACATGTGAATTGTAATGTTATTAGCAAACAGACCAGTAAAGAAGAAAAGCTGGCAACATATAGTAATTCCGAATTGGGCCAGTCCCACAAAATTAGCATAAATATGTGAATCAATCAGAAGAGTTTTGGACTTCCTAGGAAAGTGTCCCTATCCTTATCTAGTTCTAAAAGAATGTGAAATAAACTATTCATTTAACCAAGTATAAAAATATGTCTGCTATGCTGTTATAATCATGTGTCATTAATCAGAAAATACTGCAGAAACTCTGACAAATTAAAAACACAAGGATGTGTCTGCAAGGGTTTTTTAGCCATTAAAAAGCTGCTTCACCTCTCAGGCAAGCTCTTTTATGGCAACTTCTTGCTCAGTGTACTGACATCTTCAAAGGCTCTGACATCTGTCGGCCTTTGAACTACCATTAAAAAATATTATCCCATTTCCATTCTTTTATGCCCATTTTTTTAATTATAGCCCTTCTTTCAAGTTGGGAACATGGTTGGTTTAAATGATGCTGTCCTTTCGTTTTCAGCCACCCAGCTGCGGTTTGAATAAATTGATGTGGAACCAAAGGCGGGACTTTAAAGGAAAAAGGTTTGATGGACTTGGACTCCGAACCAGATGAGGTTTTATGATGAAAAGGGTTTAATCCCAGCACAGGCATTGCTTCTATCAGTTGAGCAGTACAAAGCAATTCATATATATAGGTTCACGTGAAATGATCTATTTTTTTTAACAGCACAGATCTCTTCAGGACTTGCAAATGTGGCATTAGCTAATATTCAGAGAGCTGATTTCCTTTCATCCACCAGAAGCTTATGATTATAGTACAGTTCTCGAATTGGAAATGAGAGCTGCAACACAGATTTAAAGCTGTGCTGTCTGATTTGTATTCAATATACATGTCACTGCAGGACAGGCTAGTCTGGGCCAAGCTGGTTCAATACAAGGAAAAACAGTTTCATCATCTGAGAGTCTTAGTCAAAAATATCACCAGCTAATTAAAACAGCAGTCTCATGACTATTAGCGAGGTGTGTGCTTGATTGGTATCTCTTCAGATTTGACAAAAAGGATTTGAAGATGCAGCCTCTCTTTTATTACATATTCTTGCAGTGTTCATGCGCTGAAGTGCATTGCAGGGTAATGAAGCATCAGCAGTTAATTCAAACCATTTTTTTTAAAAAAGGAATACAACATAACTTTGAAACAATGGCTTATTTTGCATTAAAATAGTTTTCCTTACCCTGTTATTGGTCTGGAAAAAATCATTTGTGAAAGCAGATTTCAGCATCGTCTTTGCTCTATATGTTATTGAATGATAAATATTATTTTGAGTAAAATAGTTAAGTAACTGAATGAGTAGTTTAAGGATATTACAAACCTAGAACATAAATCCAAGTTCACTTTAAAGTAAAAGGTAATAATTTTTAATGATCTAAATGTAAATCAGTATAAATAATCTCAATCCATTAGAAAATTTTCTCAAGATAATCTGCACCTGCTTTATATTAGAAATCTGCACATGCTTTATATTAGAAATCTGCTATTTCTCAGAATAAAAAAAGGTTTTTTCCATTTAGTTGGGAGGTTAAGTACCATTTAATTGTGCAGACTTAATAATTATACAACATTCTTTTCAAGCTCTTCAAATAGAATTTTCATTTGAAACTGCAAATTAATATCCAAACTATTTGGAATAAATTCTGAATATGTATAGTTTTAAATGAACAAAACATTAACCCTTTGGGAAAAGTTCTGTAGATGACAGTCTATAGTCTATCTTATATTCTAGAATGTTTCATATAGTTTTTTTTCCTCTTTAGAAGAAAACCTGAAATAAGACACTTTTGTATAGATGTATCAGGAAACATATTTTACCTACTCCTTACATATTTTCTGTAGATATGCAAGCGTATACTGAATTACATGGAAAAAGTTGGATTTTTTGCAGTATAACTCTTGTTCACTCTGTAATTCTGTTTCAGTTCCCTCTTTTTTATTACCCTGACTAGTTAGTCTCTCATTGCTTTTCACCAGGTAGCGAGGTTTTCATCACTGCAAATATCCCTTTCATTTTCTTACCGAATTGCCTGTATCTTCCCAATTCTTCTCAGTCTTCTTCCTTTTTCTACTTCCACTTATCCACATTAGTTTCTGTTTTCTCCACTAGCTCCTCTGTTTCACACTGTATGCTAGAGTCTCCCTCATCCCCATTGGTTTTTCTCTATTCATGCTTCTGTCAAATGATTACCTACATTTCAGTGGCCTTAAATATCAACTATATGCTAATAACCTCAAAGTTCCCATCTCTCATCTGTGTTCTATGCTCAAATATCCAGCTGCCTCGACATCTTCTCTTAGCTTGTTCACAAACACCTCAAAATTCACAGGTCCAGAACTAAAACCTCTCTCTCCCAAACTCCCTCTGTCTGTAGATGGCATATTCAGTGCTCAAGGCAGAACTTGGAAGTCATTCTTGATTTTTTTCCTTTCTCTTAACCTGTCAGTAAATTCTATAGATTCAGTCCCAAAAATTGATCTCCAATCCATTCACTTCATTCACTTCCTTCACTGCCACCCACTCGCCTAGTCCAGGCCATGATGTAATCTTATAACTGATAATCTTGCGTTCTCTCTTATTTTTCTTGATAGACATAATAATCTTTTTCAAAATGTACATTGGGTTAGAAAACTCCCCTGCTTAAAATCCTTTAATAGCTGGCACTTAAGAGTGAAATATAAACTTCTGGCCAGGTGCAGTGTCTCACACCTGTAATCCCAGCACTTTGGGAGGCTGAGGTGGGCGGATCTCAAGGTCAGGAGTTTGAGACCAGACTGGCCAACATGATGAAACCCATCTCTATTAAACAAACAAACCAACAAACAAACATTAACTGGACATGGTGGCAGATGCTGGTAATCCCAGTTACTCAGGAGGCTGAGGCAGGAGAATCACTTGAACCCGGGAGGAAGAGGTTGCAGTGAACCAAGATTGTGCCATTGTACACCAGCCTGGGGTAACAGAGCAAGACTCTGTCTTGGGGGAAAATTTTTTTTTTATAAATACTTCTTAGCATGAGCTACAATGCCTTGTATGATCTGACGTAATTGTTACCTTCCCAGCATCTTCTTTTGCTGTTTTCTATCAGAGCACCTTGTTTGTGAATGTCATAGCATTTTTTTCAGTTTAAATTGCAGATTTATTATTTTATTATTTAAATTGACTATTTATTTATTTTCTGCTCCACCCATAGACTGAAACAAAGGAGACTCTTAATTTTCTTCCCTTCTGTATGCGCTTTGCCTAAAAGGGTCCTAGTAGACTGTGACCTCAGCAAACATTTGCATGTGGCTATATTAATGAAGGCAGACTGGCTGATGAATAAGAGCCACAGAAAAGCCAAGGTAGGGCCCCTTGGGGAGTCAAACTAAGAACTGAGTTAGGTCACGGGGAAAGAGGCTCATGGCTTGCTGTGCCCTCAGAGAAGCCACCAACTTGTTTTAGTGTTTTGGTTTTGTTTGTTTCCTCTTCAGTGGATAGTGCTATTGCCAGTGTATTTATCATTCTCATCCCTTTGAGCTCTCACAACATTTTTAACAATGACAAAGACATATGTATAACATAAGCCTATACTTATTGTAATGTCATTATCATTTGCACCTTTGTGTCTTCCAGAGGAGGGTCTGTTTTGAATCCCAAAAACCTAGTAGAGCACCTGGCCCAAGTGCCGATGCTTAATCAGTGAATGACCAAACACCAATCAATGCATTTTTTTTTTAAAGACAGAGTCTCGGTCTGTCGTTAGGCTGGAGTGCAATGGCACAGTGTCGGCTCACTGCAACCTCCGACTCCTGGGTTCAAGCAATTCTTCTGCCTCAGCCTCCCAGGTAGCTGGGACTACAGGCACGCGCCACCACGCCTGGCTAATTTTTGTATTTTTAATAGAGACAGGGTTTCACCATGTTGACCAGGATGGTCTCCATCTTCTGATCTTGTGATCCACCTTCCTCGGCCTCCCAAAGTGCTGGGATTACAGGTGTGAGCCATCGCGCCCAGCCAATACATTAAACTATGCTGCAGAGATTGCTTTAGGTCTGGGCTTTGCTTGTTTCCGTATCATATTTTTTAACCTTCAAATTTCTAAAATATGCAGAGATGGTCATTAAATCTCCAAATAATGATGACTTCAGAGAACCATTCTGGTAATATGATGAAAATGAAAAAATATTTGTCCAACATGTACTAAGGACCTTCTTCATTTTAGACACATTGCTAGCTGCTCAAGATGCCAAAATGAGTAAGACACACTTAATCCTAATGGGTAAAAGACAAAGAAGCATACATATAAAATTATATGCTCAGTACAGTATTGGAGATGGAATCAGTTGGTTGTTAGGAACCAGAAAGAAGGAGTCCCAGGCCATTTTGGGAGCAGGCAGCAGGCAGAGTGGAGGTTCTGTTTTTAAATAGTACATGCCCTGTGGGCACTGCTCTTGTGGAGTTTAGTTTCAATCAAAACAAGTATAATTTTCCCCCATTACTATTCTTCTAATGTTTTTCAGTAAGTACAAAGTTATTTTACCTCCATATAATTTCTCCCTGTGGAACCTACCATGTCCATAACAACCAGAAACACAGTCTACAAATGTCCCGTGTTTCATTCTTTGCTAAAAGCTACCACAATCAACCAAGGAGTCAATTGCACTATGGATTCCGTGGTGAGAGAACACTAGTATTCCTGCGTAGTTTTAATTTCTCCTCCATAGTTAGTTTATATTTAAATCTTCAAAATGGGTTCAGAATAGAGAATGCTTTTAATTTTGTGGTCTCCTTGTGACCGTTATTGAGATTGATGTGGTTTGACTTTTTAGGTGCTTCTCTGGTACATAAGTTAAACTCAGTATTCAGAAATACTTCTCTTATACTATTGGCCCATTGTCACTATGAGGACACGTGGTATTTGTGTCATGGGGCACTGCTGAACCACAGAGCCATCACTTGTTCTTTTCATGCATGTCCAGTGGATATTGTGTTACCATTAAGGATAGTTAATTGGCAAAGAAAAGGTCATCTGAGATCATCTTCAGAAACTTCTTTAGCTCTTTCCAAGGCAATAGATAAACTCTTAAGGGATAAAATAATAATATGGTTGCTTGAAGCTATGTCTGATGGCCAAGGGAAAATCATGCCATATGAATATGTATGTAGGTGCATACACACACACACACACACACACACACACTCACACTCACTCACCCCTATTTTCTGCTTTGCCTCTGAAGTTAATGTGTGAAACTTGGCCGTGTCTGGTCTCATAAAAATGACACAAAAGGGAAAAATACATCAGCCATAAAAAAAGCAGCATTACTCCATGTTCCAGAGAGCCTTTGACTTCCCATTCCATTTTTGTGTTTTTGCCATAATAATAAGCTTTCTCATTTGAGATTCATTTTGGAATTCATAAGTGTTGCTTCTTTATTAGGTAAAAACCCAAGAATGAACAATCAGAAGATTTTATTGCTTGAATAAGAAACCTTATGGCATTTTACTGGTGTTGAGCCCTGGCCATAGATGTCCATACTCTGGTCAGAGGTGTGACCTAGCCTTAGCTTCAGAGCATGTCTTCATACCTCAGAATCACGAGGTTGTTCATTACCTCTATCAGTTATGTTCTCACCCTAAATCAAGGAACTCAGAAATCAGACAAGGAACTCAGAAAGCAGACAATGCTAGCTTCTTTAGAAGAGATCATGAGCCTAATGAGAAAGGTCTTTGATAGTAGAGAGTCATCACACTTTATAGGAAAGAAGTCATGGCTTGCACAATCAGTTGAATTAATGGAAGCTGCCTTCAGTACATCATTTCCCTCTGTAAGATAGCCCCCTAGTTTTTACATTTAATTTTTGTTGGTTTTTAACCTATTTTTAATATTTCTGTTCTTCAAAAGAGTATTTGCTCATATTAACATCACGGTAATATCCATTATCATGACTTCTATCGCATATTTTAAAGAAGTCCCAATCTCCATAGCAAGATGAGAGAAAATGATTTAAGATTGGAAATCAAGAAACAGAACTATTGTTACTATAGGTAATCTAAATAATAGTTTGACAGTTCTTAAGTCTGTTAATAGGCAAAATAACTGGATACAAAATTAATTATATATACAAAAATCAACTGTATTTTTATATATGAGTCACAGTATACAACATATTTTTAAAAATACTATTTACAATAGCACAAAACCACAAGGTTCCCAGAAATAAATCTAACAAAATATGTGGGGGTTCTAAACTTTCATTTTTGATGTGGCTTGATACAGGTTCCTTTCCACATCTGGAAAATTCTCCTGGATGATTTCTTTGATAATTTCTCTTCTAGCTTTGTTGTTTATTGTTTTTTCTGGGGCTTCTGTTAGTTGTATATTGAACCTCCTGGATTTGCCTGCTTGACTTTTTTTTTTTTTTTCAAAAATTTTTTTTCATTTTGTCTTTTCACTCAATGTTTTTGTAGATTTGCTTTCCCTTATGTGCTGGAATCATATTTTTAATCTTGAAAAGATCTGTTTGTACTGTTCCTATTTCTTTTTCAGAGCATCTTGTTTTCATTTAATACATGTAATAAATTTTCCTCTTTCCAAGTTTATGAATTAGAATGATTTTTAAGTTCTATTCCCTGAAATATCTCTTTCCTTCAGGGTTGGTTTTTCTGTTTATATTTATCTTTCATATTTATTTGTCTTGGCTTTTCTTATCTGCTTGATGAGTCTTGCTTTGATTCACATTACGAAAGGGAAATGGTGTATTAGTTTCCTATTCCTATTGTAACAAATTACCGTAAGCTTTGTATCTGAAAAGAAGAGAGATTGGTTATTTTATAGTTCTGAAGGGGAGAAATCTGAAATTAGTCTTACAAAACTAAAGTGAAGTGTTTGGAAGGCTTGGCTCCTTCGGAGTTTCCAGGAGGTGACACGTTTCCTGGCGTTTTCCAGCCTCTCCAGGCCCACAGCATTCCTGCTTGCAGTCCTGCGTCATGTCGCCTTTCCTCTTGCTCCCGTCATTGTCGCGTTGCCTTCTCTCTGACTCTGACACTCCGGGCCTCGCTCTGATAAGGACCCCCATGATTATGATTACCTTGGGCCCACAATGTAATTCAGGGGAATTTCCCATCTCAAAATCATTAATTTAATCACATTTGCAGAGTCCTTTTTCCCATATAAGGTAACATTTGGGGAAAGGGATGCATTATTCAGTTTACACAGATAAGATAGTGAGTTGTTGTGTGAACAGAGTTTCTTTTCCATCCTTCCTTCTAATATATCTCTCCCTGAGTCAGAAGTTAGAGTGAGTTCTGGGTTGGTGGGAATAGATGTGTTAGAATTCAGGCCCCTTAGAGCTGAAATGAAGAGAAGCTGTATTTTGGAGTTGGAGAAGCCATACTGGAAGCCACGGGTTACCCCAGATTGTTGAATCCTTTTTTTGGAGGGGGGAAGAGCCTTCTGTTTTCCACCTGGACTGCCTACAGTCTATAGGTTGGGGCTGGGGGTCCAATCCTTCTGTAGGCTCACTGGGGGCTCATGAAGGTCCAATCCTTCATACAGGCCATTGGGGGCTCATCCTTATTTTCACTTCTCACTGTTTTCTCTATCTTTACAGTACCTGAATACCTGAACCCACAGTCTCTTGAGAATGTCCGGTAGCTAAATGGACTCCCAGCTCTGCTGAAGCCTCCCACTAGCTCTGGCTTTCACAGCATGCTCCATTCCTCAACACCTCAGTCTTGTCCTATTTTCTCTCCTCCGAAGTGGTGGAAAGCTCTTCTTAACTGATGAGTGACCCCAAACATGCCTGTTCCCCTTCTTTGTTTTATGATTGGCTTTGTTTTGTACACGTATCATTTGATTTTACTCAAGATCACTGAACAGTTCACTAAATTGGTTAAAGGTCACTAAAAGCAGACTTTTAAAAAATGTGTATATTTGCTCTGTCAGTTTTTCAGCTTCATTGGGGGTATAACTGACAGATAGCTTCATATGTTTAAGATGTACAACTTGGTGTTTTAGCATAAATATACGTTGAGGAATAATTACCACAATCAAGCTAATTAACACGTCCAACATCTCATAGCCTGCCTGCCTCCCTGCCTCCCTTCCTTCTTCTTCTTTTTTTTTTTTTTTTTTGCAGTGAGAACAGGTAAGATCTACCCTCATGGCAAGTTTCAAGTATACAGAACAGATTGTTAATTAGAGTCACATTGGTGTATATTATCTGCAGAACTTATTCATCTTGTGTAATCAAAACTTTGTATCGTTTGACCAACACCTGCCTGTGCTCCCTGAAATGAGGATTTGCCTATTCTATTCTCTGTTTCTATCCGTTTTACTATTTTAGTTTTCACATATAAGTGGCATCATATAGTATTTGTCTTTCTGTGTCTGGCTTTCTTCACTTGGCATAATATCCTCCAGGTTCATCCATTTTGTGACAAATGTGAAGATTTTTTTTTAAGGCTGAATAGTATTCCATTGTGTGTGTGTGTGTGTGTGTGTGTGTGTACATGTGCGTCTCATATCACATCACATACTTTGATGTGTATTAATTTTTAAACTAATGGCCATTGAAATCAACCTGGTGAATGAAGGCTAACTAAACATATTCATAGAAACCAGCCTACCATTTTCCTTTGCAGTTTTACATAGTGTTACAAAGAACCTTATTAAGAGCTTCAGTTTGCATGGTATTGTCTTAATTTTTGGTTATTCTAGGAACAGAGCCTGAGACAATTTATTTGAGATGGTAGATTCTAGGAGAATGAAGTCAGGGAATGAGGAGAGTGAGACAGGAAAAAAGAATAACAAATAAAGAGCGCCTTCTTGAGCAAGTTACTGCTAAGAGCAAGGGGAGAGTCTCTTCCACTGAGGACCCTGGGTAATCTTTTAAATGTACCACAGAGTCGTTCCACCAAAGAATGGGAGTCTACAGCCCTTAACCCTGGGCTTCCAGCTTTTTGTATTTGAGGGTACTCCTTGAGGGCATCTGCCCCTGCATTTCCTGGCCACATCTGCACTTCCTGCGCCTTCTGTACTTTCTGGTCACACCTGCACTTGGCCATGGCAGCCTTCTCTGGGTTTGGAGAAAGCCCAAGGTGGGAAAACTGCTTTAGGTTGGAATTGTAGCTTGGCTGCAATCAGACAGACCAAGGAGATCTCCTGGACCACAGTACCCACTTAACACGAAAATAGTGGCCACACATGCATGCAGAGCTTCTCATCTACATTTTACTGCCTTGAATATGAACAGATAATCCCAGAGTATCTGAAGTTTAAGGTTGGCCTGAGAGGCATGAGAAAGACTAAACAAACAGATGACCACAGAGAAAAGAAGAACCTCAGGGCAAAAAGATTTAAGGAGAGAAAAACTGAAACATCAAAAATGATATAATATTCATAAAAGAACAGGCTGCTCTGAAAATGTAACAATCACAATAAGAAAGGGCTCTTAGAGATTAACGTTTTTTAAAGGCTAGCCAAAATCGATATCAAGAATATCTTTCACAAAACAGAACAACAAGCAGAGACAAAAATAGAGTATAAAAATATATTTCAAAAAGCTAAGACATAGATGATTAATCCAAGATGTTCACTAAGTGATGTTCAAGAAACAGAAAATATAGTGGAGGAATTATCTATGTAATAATGTTAGTGAAGTCAATGAAGTTACAGGGCTGAGGAGTGTAGGTCTGCAGGTTGAAAAAGGTTAATAAGCACCAGCATCATAAAAGAAAAAGGTCCATGTCTCCGCATATCATTGTTAAATTTCAGAACAGAAAGCATAAAAGAGAGATCCCCAGCACTCTCAGAGGAAAATCAGGTCCTCTATGTAGGAACAAGACAGATTGGCATCAGATTTCAAATAATAAATGGTAAAAGAGAAAATGCCTTTATTACAACTATGAAAAGGAAAAATTACAAGTCAGACTGCTATACGTAAGCCAATGTTCAATATTGCATAGAAATCTCAGGTTGGATAAGACATTACAAACATGCAAGGATTTGGAAAGTTTATCTTCTGTATTTCTTTGGAGGTTGCTCTAAATGTTCTTAAATAAAATGAAGGAATAAATGTAAAAGAGAAATACAGAAAATTCATTGAACAGTGGATCTTGTCCAAGAGAGGAGAAGAAGGAAAGTGCACCACAGAGCTATACAATGAGTCTAGAAAGAACATCCAGTCCAGATTGGAACAGAAGTGGAGTGTGAGCAGGAAGACCCTAGGCACTATCCATGAGAATTCTCAATAATGTTGAGAGGCAGTAAAAGCAGAAAATGCAAGGGAGAAAGAAGAAAATTAGAAGCCTCCAGAGAAACGAAAACTCTGCCAGAAACACGATGTAGTTTTGTAACATATTATCTGGTTGTGTTTTGAATAATGATTAGACTGTATGTATTAGATTTCACATTTTGAAATCAGTTTATACATAAAGCATAGAAAATATACTTATGGTTACAGACACAACATAAATGTTACCAACTTTCACCAAAGTGCAGATAACAGAAGTGAAAATTTAGATAATAGAGGTTGTAAGAATGAATAGGGCAATTGAAGGTTAGGCAGTACTAATATACTCATCGTATGAAGTGAGGAACTAAAAGATGCTGTATAATTTCTGGAAAAATAAAAGTTATTAGTTATTCTATTGAAAGTTATAGAAGTAACCAATAAAGGAGTTAAAAATTATGACACAACTATATTTTGAAGTGGGAAAGAGGTAGAAGAGATAGTAAATGGTGTAAGCTAAATATTCTTTATAGCAGAAAATCAATTGGTTGTGAATAAATTAGTTTATGAATTATGTAAAGGTAGGTAATGATCATCAGAGCTGAAAACAGAAAACTGAAAAAGTAAAATGTATCTACCTCTGGGGAGTGACTTGCAGGTGGGTAGTTACAAGTTGCAACTTAATGATTTTATTAAGGGCATTTCTATACTATTTGGTTTAATTATGTATATTTTTAAATTAAAACAAACACTTGAGTGGGGAAAGTTTGTAAAGAAAACTTTTGGCAATGCAGTGGTCTAATTGTTTTTTCTATTTGCATCAACTTTTCTGATCTGTTCCACAGAATTATATTCTGTGGTTTGGACAAATTTCTAACCAATTAGTTCATCATCACTTTTTTTCAGAAATTTGGAGATATTTAAAAGACATTTCTGGTCTGTATCTGATATTTTGGAATGCAGCTATCTTGCCTCCTGTAAAACATTTTTTGATACCGTCATTTACTATGTTCTCATGAGAATGGTCAGTAAGATATATCTACTGTTGGTGAAACAAAGGTATATACATTTTGGGGTTAAGGAGACAAGTATAAGTATCATTTGGGTTATTACTATCATGAACAGTTAAAGTAGCATAGGGAAACCTTATCTATCTATGGCACATAGATACTTTAACAAAGATTTACATTTATGATTACAATGTAAAGAATCATTTACAGGCATAGTTTATTTTGTCAATATAGAGAGTACATTGGATAATCCCCATGATATATTTGTCTGCATCAGTAGTGAGTTGAAGATATCAAATCTAATAGAAGGATTAGGAAGAATGTGCTAAGAAATAGAAATTGCATGGAAAACCAAAATATTAGTGGCAATCAAAGACAGATTGAGTCAAAATTTTCATGATAAATCTTGAACATCCTGTTGATATGTAATTTTATGATGCAATAAAATTTTAGGAGAGAAGCAAAATTACAGGCTTTCATAAAATGACATTATTTCAGAGAGATAATTTGCCAATACATGGGAACTAACTCCATCTGGATGAATCCAACATGTGCTTTTTCCTACTAATGTTACTTTGGTTTTCTTTCATATTGATGTGTTAGCCGAATCAGGGTTATTGGTTCAGCTGGCAACTGCTGATAAAGTAAAGCAAAATTAATGATGGTCTTAAGTATTTTATTAAAAATTTAAGTAAGTGTGCTAGTGACTGGAGTCTAAGCCTCTGTAAATAATTTCTGTGCTGTCTAGAGCAATAAATGTTTGTTAACTAAAAGACAGTGCTGGCTAATAGTACAGAAAAATGAAAGCAGAGGATCTGAGTGTCAGCTCTGATTGCTAGTTGCAAGATTTGTGAACTAAAGCAGATACCTTCATCCCATCTTTTTGAGTGCCCATTTAATCATTTTCAATGGAAATGATAATACCTACATCTTTATAAAGATTTCAAATAAGTCTGTGAAGCTACTTGTAAAATTTCGAAGCAAGTAGAATATGTGTACACATATGTACACATATAATGGTTTTCTAAAATGTAGAATCAAAATGCAGAGTATTATTTAACTGATGTGGTTTGTATTAAGCAGAGCATTTTCATCAACAGCATCTACTTTATTATATATACTCAGTTGTAATCATACAGGACTGGGAAATATTCCTTCCTTATTACGTGAAATTGGTATATGCTATATACCCATGTTCAAGGCATCTTTTACTGGACAAACAACAAAAACCAGCCAAAACTCTTTATATAATTTTCCTTTAATGAAAGGAATATGTAGTTTCTGATTTCTTGGATCACATTCTTAGTTAAGTGCCTGCCGCCTTACCAGCTATGCCTTTGCTTTGGAACTGCATGGAATAAAGGTTAGGTCATAAATACAGGTCTGTATCCATGGCAACATGCATTTCTGGTTCAACATTTTACAGGTACTTATTTTCCTTCTAGTACTTAGGTGTATGCTGGGGGATAAAAGGATATTTATTTACTGGAATAAATCTAGTAAGCTCAGTACTGCTGGGGGTAGCAGGGGGAGGAGACCAAAGCTGGATAGCTAAGCTAAGCATTAATAGGGACCATTAAATTATTAGGAGAGTAAGATGATGGTCAGAAACTCAAGTAGTTCAGTTTTAGGTTAATGAAGTCAGATCAAGAGGTCAAGGAATGAACTTCAAGAGTCCAAGTAGTTAAAGCAAGAGATAAAAAGAACATAATTACAGAAAGTCAAGAATCTAATCACAAAAACAATTTGAGGAACACGTGATAACCTTAATTTAGGAACAAGCATAAGGTCAGAAATTCAGATCAGAGATTGAGGGTAACGGAAAGTTTTAGTCAGGCAGATGAGCCTGATAGGACCATGACCAAAGTTCCTACCTGTAAGCCTGTCTTGGAGGCAAGATTCACTTTGACTTGGGTGTGTCCTTCCTTCCCAGGGAACGATCCAATGAGCAGGTGGGAGAATGCAAGCTGGTGTTTGAGGTTACACGGGGTAGAGAGGATGAAAGGAGTTTCTGGACCTTTGAACAAAAGGAAAACAATCTCATAAATTAGTTACCTCATCTACTGTCAGGTGACTTTTTTCTGTACACTAGATAAGTACAACATGCAGCTAGTAAGCTACCAATAGTTTTAACAGACTTTGGAAACCCATTGAATACTGACTAGTAGAAGTTACATAGACAAAGCTTTTTAATTGCAGAATGTTTTTAGAAGAGCTGTGAGTTAAATTGGGTGGAATATTTGGTGTTGAAAATTGTCAACCTCAAAATATATTTGACATTTATTAGTATTCAGTGAAAAAATTGACATAGCTATTTTAAAATATTAGCTAATGAAACTACATTTACTTTTTAAATTGTTCATCTCTAAATTTACTTACTGCATTTTTCTGTTGGTTTTGAAAATCTGTTGATATTCATGGTTTTGATCTAGGTAGTTTTTGTTCCTTAGTTTATTTTAAACACTGTTATGATTGGGATCATTGTGTCTGTAGCTAAATGGTTGAATAACCAAGATTAATAAGTTTTCTTAAATTTCATAACTGTCTAGTTTTACTGGATGCAAGAATATAATGTTGACAAGAATTTAACATTATATTTAGTAATATGAATTCTTAAAAAGTGATAGTCTGAATCCCTCTATAAATTAACTTATAACCTTTATTTGTATATTATATCATTGTTCTCATGTGTATGTGTAATAATCATGTATTATGATTCTAATGTCATAGGCCAGTTTTTATTATAGAGCTATTTATACCTTTTGAATATACACTTGAATTTATTAAAGAATAGCCTTCTTATGTTAAATCTTATAAAAGCCTCAGCTAAAGGAAACCCAAAAATGTTAATAGAAAAGTAATTTTAAATGTTGAAAAGGGATAAATAACTTAAAATTAACAATTATGTATTTTGTATTTTTAACCAGAGGCAAATAATATTACCATGAAATTAGTCAGTGCATTTTTTCTTGTTACTTGCTTTGGCTTTACCCACACAATTTCTTTTTATATTAGATGAATTCATTTTATGAATAGAGAAAAAAACCACAGCAAATAAGAAGGTCATGTACAAAAGTACAAATTATTACAGTAAATTGAGTGATTGTTACATAGTCCCATGGGGTTGCTGTGTTGATGTAAAAGTCATCCAAGATGCTTTCACAAGTGCAGGGATTAAGAGCAAGGTAACTCCACTCTCTCCTGACACTGTAAATATAATTCAGGGTAATCTGACATTGACGATATCTTGGGGAGCCCCACCTGTTCGGTGAAGTTGTCCCTTTGAGGTCAAGTTGTCTAGCGAGGATACTGTGCTGCTGTCCTGGAGATACTCAACACCGTCATCTTAATGACATTAGAGTGATCTCCTTTCCCTGCGTGTATTTAAAGTAGTCGTTGCACAAAGCGCACACAGTCCACCAAAACGTGCACATGATGGGAGGGAAATGCCGTTAGAAGTCATGGTAAGGGAGAGCTCACCATGATGATTCCAACCGAGGCAACCACTGGAATACACTTGATAGAGGAACAGCACTCTCCTTTCTTTCATTGGCTCATTGTTAAAAATTCATCTGTTTGTGTCCCAGTGTTCCAGATTGTCTTATATTTAATGAAGCAACCAAAACTTTGGAATACTTTACTTAAGTCATGTCCTGCAGTTGTTGGCACAGTAATTAGTGTTTCTAAATGACACTCATATAATATGGGTGGGTGGTTACAACCTTAGTGTGTAGCGTGTTTGGGTCGAGCAGCTAATACAGAACTGGCAGAAAACCTAGGTCGAAAATCTGCTTCCCTGGAAAGGGGAAGTACAGAAAGTGGAGAGGGTGTTGAAAACCTGCTCTCCAATTACTTGAATGTCATTCTTTATAAAAGTAGTTTTTTAGTGAAGAAGAATTCAGCCTGAATTTCATTCTTCTTCGAAGGCCAAATAGGTTACCTGTCACTCCTGGAAACTCTGTCAAGAAAATAACTTGAAGTGTTTCTAGATGCTGCAAATAGCATCTTCCTGACACAAAGTCCTTCTGTTTGTGAGCCCTGAGGTTCCATCAGAGTGAGTTATAGATAATGCACCATATTGGCTTTTTAATATTGATCTTTCGCATTTTTCAGGATAAGTTTATTAAAAGTGCAATTTGAAGGTAGTTTTGTTTTAGTGTCATTATTCTCAAGTGGAATATTTCTACTTTTATAATACTATTTGAGTCTAGAATATATATATATATATATTTTATTTTGTGCTTCTATTACCTTTTAAATCATTTAATTTATATAATAAACACTTCTACATAGCTATTTTAAGTGTAGCAGATATTTCATTTGCAATTTTCAAAAATAGACCAATGTGCTATGAACCTTCTTTTTTTCTTTCAGTTGTTATGGAGTTTTTAACTCACTTTCTTTAAGACCTATTTTTAATTAGATATTGGGGTCGTTCTTTTAAAATAAAACTAGAAATTTCAACATTAGTTATAAATCTTTAGCAGTAACATTACTCACACAAAAACAAATGTAGCCATAATGCCTTCCAGTTCATATGACTCATAACATGTTCTAATTCTCCTTTTGAAGTTTTTCCCCTTCAGATAAGCATATAAACTGAGCGCTTTTCTTTTGTTTTCACTCTTCCTTTCTTTTTCTTTCTTTCTTTCTTTCTTTTCTTTCTTTCTTTCTTTCTTTCTTTTCTTTTCTTTCTTTTTCTTTCTTTCTTTCTTTCTTTTTTATTCTCTACTTAGAGGACTCACCTCTTTGCAGTTAAGATAAGTTTTTTCCCTTGACGTTACACTTTTGTCATGTGCTGCAAGCCTGGGTATGAATCGTTCTAAAATTTTTTAATGAAATTAAAGTTTTTCTTCCTTTTCCTATTTATTAAGCTCTGTCCTCTCCTTCATCTTGTAATGTGCTAGTGTCATTGTGAACAAAGTTGCCACACTTTAGTCTTGTGTATAGTATTCCTTCCCAAGCTAACCTATTTTTTGGAGTTTGGGTGAACGTAAGCAAGCCTCTTCTTCATCTTTACAAGTTGTACAGGAAATATTTTCACTGAACCACAAGATGGGCTAATGATTTTATTTCCAATTACTAGGCCTAATAATAATAGTAGAACAAAAGTCAAAAAACACACGTGAACTTCAAATAATACCAAATATGCCTTATTGGCACTGAGAACAATTTTTGAATCACTTTAAAGGTAATTCTGCTGGCTGTATTTTTAAATAGCTCTGGGTCACTTAAGGGATCTTAAAAAATATTTTCCACTTGAAAAAGCACAGGCAATATTAGTCAAGAAAGTTCTATTTGCAGGTTAGAATGCAGCAGGTTAAAAATAGAAAATGTGCTGGCCTAAGCATCTGAAGACCTGGTTTCTTGCCCAGACTTTTATGTGACTTTACCTGCATCCCGTAATGTTTCTCTTTTCTACTGTTACCAGCTACCTGTCTATCCAATAGCTTATGGTAACACATGTTCAAGTTTGAGCCCTATAAAAATGCTATTAAAAATATAAACTTTAATTCAAAACCTTATATCAAAATGTTGCCTTACCTATAAATGAACTGTGTAGTTTGTGACTTAATTTTTAAATCATTAATTTCCAAAAACTATTAAAAGCTATATTGTATAATTATATAGTTAAATATGCTTTTAATTTTAACTGTTTAGGTGAATTTCAGTTTTTAAATGCTAATGGACATATATATAGTTATATATATTATATAAATTTAATCTCTGAAATAAATTGACAGGTTGAACCCATCCAAAATATTCTTTTTTATTGCTAAAACAGTATTTTCCTAATATATTCTATTATTGGTTTCTTAATATGTATGCTGTCCTTCTTTGAAATCTGAATACTCACTTTCAAAACTGTGTATCTGATAAATCTCAGAATGCATATTTCATTCAATGTGTTTTTGTTGTTGTTGAGGTAGTCTTACTTTGTCGCCCAGGTTGGAGAGCAGTGGCATGATCTCAGCTCACTGCAACCTTTGCCTCCTGGGCTCAAGTGATTCTTCTGCCTCAGCCTCCCAAGTAGCTGGAATTACAGGTGCCTGCCTAGCACTATGCCCAGTTAATTTTTGTGTTTTCATAGAGATGGGGTTTCACCTTGTTAGCCAGACTGACCTCAAGTGATCCATCTTCCTCTCCCTCCCAAAGTGCTGGTATTACAGGTGTAATACCAGCCACGGCACCTAGCCATCGATGTATTTCTTTCATTAAAAAATAAAATGAGACATTTTATTTTGGCAGAGTAAAAGTTTTAGATGAATAAAAGTCTGAAGTTTTGCCTCATTAACAACTTTGATGTGAGGATCAGTAACCAAATACAACAGAAAGAATATCTCTTCTTTATATTTTGATTTTAAAAATTTGTTAATACATATAATAATATAAACTCATAATATACACTTTGATTATATATTATTACTAACAGAAATAGGTATTTTTAAAACCTAGTCATCAGGGTTTTTTCCCCCTTCAACATTTTTTGAAAAAATAGCCATGGGATGTGCTCGCTTCGGCAGCACATATACTAAAAAATAGCCATGGGTTACTTCATTCCCCTTCACTTCTTAATTTGGCAGCTGTAGACACTAAAAGTTATCTCCCAGTATTTCCACTTGACAAAGGTCTCAGGAAAATTTTAGAGACATGTAACTAAAGACAAATTTGAGGTGATTTATATTACAACATATTAAAATAGGAAATATATAGTAATAAATAAAGCTGTTATTAGATAAACTCCTTATTTAGAATCTAAAGAAAAAGACGTAAGAATTTAAATGCATAGGATTCATAAAAGTAAATTGCTAATGAAAGAATTCTTTTTCTATTTTTTTTTTTTTTGAGACAGAGTCTCGCTCAGTTGCCAGGTGCCAGGCTAGAGTGCAGTGGCACGATCTCGGCTCACTGCAACCTCTGCCTCCCGGGTTCAAGCAATTCTCCTGCCTCAGCCTCCCAAGTAGCTGGGACTACAGGTGTGTGCCACCACGCCTGGCTAATTTTTGTATTTTTAGTAGAGACAGGGTTTCACCATGTTGGCCAGGATGGTCTCGATCTCTTGACCTCATGATTTGCCCTCCTCGGCCTCCCAAAATGCTGGGATTACAGGTGTGAGCCACCACGCCCGGCCCACGAATTATTTTTCTTTCAAAATTACTTATAGGATATTCATCTGGCTTCTGCAGATTAATCCCAATCTCTTGAACTTTATACTTTTATGTGACTTTACATTGATAATTGGTCTTTATAATAATGACCTTGAATTACTGTATGGTACCAGAATATTTTCAAAATCTTCAAAGTAAGATTATAGTATTGTTGCAGTATTCTTACGGTGTTACTTTGCCAGCTAGAAACCTCTGTGGCCAGTGGTGTCTTTGCTGGAGTTTTGCTCTGGCCCTCTTGGCTGGTTTCACCCACTGGGCGTGACAGGCTGTGTCAGCTTGCACTACCAGCCTGTATCCCATGCCTGCCTGCTGGTGAGTAGTATGTGAGCTGGCATGGAATCCAGCCACTGTACAGAGTCAGGCACATCAACTGCAGTGGGGTGGGCAGCTCCAGGATTGCTAGCTCCTTGCAAGGTTGTGTTTGGACCAGGTATAACATAAGCAGCTGCCATGGCTGACACAGGGGAAGGCAGTGTGGCCCCCAGAAGCTTGGAGATGCCAGGAACAGCAGAGCGTTAAAGAGAGTGTCACGGCCCTGGTTCGGGGAGCTCCTAGGTCTGGACTCCCTGAAGGGCTACAGCTCTTCTCTCCTTCTGTCCTCTCTCTTTGTCATCTGCAACGTGGTGAACAAGGGGCATGTTTCAGCCCTGTTTGTGTTACTCGTCTTTTAGCCCCACCATTTGACAGGTCCCAAGTTCTTGTCTTGAGTCCAGGGAGAATGAGGTATGCAGACAAGTGAAGGGTGAGCAAGATGAAGAGGAGCTTTACTGAGCGATAGAACAGCTCGGAGGAGACCCGCGCTGGGTACCTCCTGTCCGTGGCCAGGGTGTCTAGACAGGTGTTCAGCTCTTAGCAGAGCGGGTAGCTCCTCTCTGCAGGCAGGTTGTCCCAATGAGTATTCAGCTCTCAGCAGAGAGGGGACCTTGAGGTGGGTAGCTCCTCTCGGCCGTTGGTCACTTCTTGTCTCTCCTGATCTGGCTGAGTCTGGGTCTTTTTATGGGCCTCAGAGGGGAGGAAGAACCTGCCAGTTGGTCCATGGACGGCCATGGGCAGGCCGGGGAAAAAGCATCACAGGTTTCCACTCCCGTCTGTGGGGACCAGGGACCAGCAGGCCAGCTCCCAGGCTTCAGGGCCTCCCTGGCTTGAAGGTGGGGCTTCACCGTGAACCCACCCCCTTCCTCCCAGAAACCTGTCCGCCTCCTGTTGCCATTCATGGTGTCTAGGCTGTTTGTGCCAAGGGGTGCCTGCAGGCCAGTGTCCAGCTGCCCTCAGCCTTGCCTGGGCCACCCTCCCATGCTCATTGATGCTCAAAGTCTTGGGGGGGACTGGGCGGTGGGGGTTGGTGTGTCAGCGATGCCTCCTGCGTGGGCACAACCGACCAGGCTGCAACAGCACCTGGGCTCAGCCCCAATCTTGCTCTGGGATTGGAGTGGTGCTGGGAGCAGGGAGAGGCCAGGCAGTGGGAGCAGACTTTTCCAACCCTGTTGGGGAAAGTGGGGCCTTCCCAGGCCCCTGAGAGTGCAGAGATGCCGGGGTCCATGGCTGTGGCCAGGTGGCTGCAGCTGCCCCCAGGAGGGCAGGGCTCCTCCCTGCTCCCAGACCCCAAGAGCACAGGGAGGCTCAGGTCTACAGCTGTCACTTGAGTGACCAGAGCTGCACCCAGGAGAGTGAGGCTTCTGCCTGCTCCCGGCTCTCGCTGGTTCTGTGGGGTGCAGCACCACCCTGGGCCCAGCTCTGCCGCTCCATGCCCAACCGTGCTGCTCCCCCACTGTCAAATGACTCGGCTGGGCCCCATCATAACAGCTCCCAGGGTGGCAGGCTCTGGGGAGGTGTGAGGGGTGGGTTCTGTGGACTGCCCGCCTTCTCCCCGTATTTGCCCTGCCACAGTGGCATGTAAGGTGCAGGTGGCCTGGCAACCCCGGCCAAAGCTGCACAAAGGAACCTGACTTTCTTGGGACTGGCCTCATTAATCCCCAGCTGCACCACCAGCCACGTGCTGGTGAGCCCCCGAGACTGGCAGGGAGGGAGGTTGAGGCCGCAGCAAAAGCTCCAGGCCTGGGAGCAGGTCCTGCCTGGCTGTGCAAGGGTGCGGGTGGTTCAGTAGGCTGCCTCGGAGATCCGGGTGGTCCATTGCTACCATCAGTATTATAGCTGTATATGCAGCAACTTGACTTCCTCAATGTAGTATGCTTCGTTCTCACTGTATGATACTTACCATAAGTTAGTTATCGCACTCATATTCAAGCCATGTACACCAACTGCAACAGTCCTTCCTGGCTGGACGCAATGGCTCACACCTGTAATCCCAGAACTTTGAGAGGCTGAGACAGGCAGATCACTTGAGCTGAGGAGTTCCAGACCATCCTGGGTAATGTGGCAAAACCCTTTCTCTATAAATAATGTAAAAATTAGCCAGTCATTGTGACACACACCTGTGGTCCCAGCTATTGGGGAGGCTGAGACAGGAGGATCACTTGAGGCTGGGAAGGGAAAGCTGTAGTGAGCCAAGATCATGGCACTGCACTCCAGCCTGGGTGACAGAGTGAAACACAGTCTCAAAAAAAAAAAGGAAAAGACACACACACGCACACACACACAAAACAAAAAACTAAAACAAAAAAAAATAGTTTTTCCTATATGAAGTAAAATGAAAGGACCCAGTGAATAAAAGGTACATACATGTGTGCATGCATGCGCATGCGTGCACACACACTTGCATACCTCTAAAAAGGCCCACCAACTGCAAGAGTGGCTCTAGTGACTCTAGTAGCACTCTGACCTTTTCTACGTGATGTGATCAGTTGAGAAATGAGATGATCACTTTATGTCTTCACTCATCTGGGAGGTTTTCAGTCCTGTGGTATTTAGGTCCTTGTAGCAATAAAGGTGCCATGAGCAGGCACACCTCAGCCTTTCTAGTCTACGCTCAGCCGCAATTCACATAAGAAACACAAGTATGTTTGAAATCTGTGACCTCGTGCTCTCAGAAGCCTGAATGAGCAGTTCAGGTGATGCCTGCCCGAAGTCAGTCACTTCCATACTGTATCACTAACTAACTCTGTTTGTGACCAGCCAAAGAATGGAAAGGAAGAGGGGAGAATGGCGTCAGGGCCCCGTTGTTAGGGTCCTTGTCCTTTCACTGTGAGAAGAAATTTCCAGTGAGAGGGAAGGCAGGAGCTTGGACTGACTCTCTTGAAATCTAATCCCCGTCTTCCTTTGAGAATTCTGCTTCCTTGATAAATCTTGTGTATAAACGAGGCTATAACTCTTCTGAAAGGGACACTCAGGCACATTAACACAGGCAACCAGTGTCTTAAAATATGACTGATGAGGTAACGGATGGTTAGGTGGACACACGGAGTGGCAAACTGCCCAAGGAGCAAAAATCTGGAAGATCTGAGACCTGCGTCAAAGCCGGAGTTCACAGGAGGCACTCACCTTTCTAGGAACACCTGTGTTGCAGACTGTTCTGAGTTCAAAACCTCCCGATAGCCTGTTTCAACCATTTTGTTTCTTTTTAATCATGCCTATGGCCTGAACCCATGGTGTTCATGACACGCCATTGTCCTGCTTCAGAACAGAGCTGATTGGCATTTAATTATTGTATGTAATTTGTTAGAAACAAACTAACCATCTGTCATTTCTTTTTTTTCTTTTTTTTTTTTTTTTGAGGCAGAGTTTCGCTCTCGTTACCCAGGCTGGAGTGCAATGGCGCGATCTCAGCTCACCGCAACCTCCGCCTCCTGGGTTCAGGCAATTCTCCTGCCTCAGCCTCCTGAGTAGCTGGGATTACAGGCACGCGCCACCACGCCCAGCTAGTTTTTTTGTATTTTTAGTAGAGACGGGGTTTCACTATGTTGACCAGGATGGTCTCGAACTCTCGACCTTGTGATCCACCCGCCTCGGCCTCCCAAAGTGCTGGGATTACAGGCTTGAGCCACCGCGCCCGGCTGTCATTTCTAGTAGTAACTTTTCTCTCTGGAAGGCAAAAGCCATGCTTTCTTAGAAGGTTAAATTCTTTTATGCTAAAGGTCCTATGGGAGTTGTTTATAAAATGAAAGAAAATTCTTTTGCATATGACATTTATAAAATAATATTAGAAAACTAAAAGACTACAGATAAAAATAATGTATTTTTTCAATTTATAAGCTTAAATCCAAGTATATGTCTTTGTTGTGCCCAGAATAATGAAAATAGAGAAATAATTTTGATGTATTTCATATGATTTAAAATAATAAATTTGGTGGTCTTAATATTAATAATACATAACTAAAAAGTATACTAGAACTACTAATATGTTATTCTAAAGAGAATATATTATTTTTTAATTAACTTTATTAAATGCTAAACAAAGGTAAGGAATAATGAAGCCATGTAGTGTTCAAAAACAGAATTGAGTGTCTCCTATGAAATATTCACAACAAAAAGAAAAATTGTTGGGATATGTGCATTTCCATAATAAATAGTAGCACTCTTACAGTGTATTAAAAATAATTATTGTATTACAGTGTAATAAATTATCTCTTAGAAGCATTCTTCTTGTCAGCTGGGCTTAAAACCTCTGCATCATCTTTTTTTATAAAATTTATTTATTATACTTTAAGTTCTGGAGTACATGTGCAGAACATGCAAGTTTGTCACATAGGTTTACATGTGCCATGGTGGTTTGCTGCATCCATTACCCCGTCATCTACATTAGATATTTTTCCTAATGCTGTCCCTCCCCAATCTCCCCACCCCCTGCTATCCCTCCCCTAGCCACCCTCTCCAACAGGCCCTGGTATGTGATGTCCCCCCGCTGTGTCCATGTGTTCTCGTTGTTCAATATCCACTTATGAGTGAGAACATGGTGTTTGGTTTTCTGTTCTTGTGTCAGTTTGCTGAGAATGATGGTTTCCAGCTACATCTATGTCCCTGCAAAGGATATGAACTCATCGTTTTTGATGGCTGCACAGTATTCCATGGTGTATATGTGACACATTTTCCCTGTCCAGTCTATCACTGATGGGCATTTGGGTTGGTTCCAAGTCTTTGCTATTGTCAACAATGCCACAATAAACATATGTGTGCATGTGTCCTTATAGTAGAATGATTTATATTCCTTTGGGTATATACCCAGTAATGGGATTGCTGGGTCAAATGGAATTTCTGTTTCTAGATCCTTGAGGAATCATCACACTGTCTTCCACAATGGTCAAACTAGTTTACACTCCCACCAACAATGTAAAAGCATTTCTATTTCTCTACATCCTCTCCAGCATCTTTGTCTCCTGATTTTTTAACGATCGCCATTCTAACTGGTGTGAGATGGTATCTCAGTGTGGTCTTGATTTGCATTTTTCTAATGACAAGTAATGATGAGCTTTTTAAAAATATATATTTGTTGGCTGCATAAATACCTTCTTTTGAGAAGTACGTCATCTTTCTAAAATTTTTATCTGGTGTCTGATACATACAAAGAATGTGTGTCATAATTAATATTTAAATACATACAACAAAATGAACATCATGAACTGACCACTCAAGTTGAGAATTAGAATGTTATTAAAATTGCTGCCTCTACTGTGCTAGCCTGACAGACACAGACTCCATCTTAGATGTGAGCCAGACAAACTCTGTCTTAGCCTCTTCTCCTATCGTTTGTCTTTTGGGTGCACAGCTGGGTCACACTGTACTCAGAAACTTGTAACTGTTGTAACTACATTCTGCTTGGTGTGTCTACCTGCTGTTGTGAATACCCTACCCCCCTTGGTGATTGATTGTATGGAAAGTCTCCCTTGCTACCCGCTTTGGTAACCAGTAATCATGGGAACTGCGTATGTATACCCTCCTTGGTAGCCAACAATCCTGGGAACCTCCTGCCTCCTGGTTACCAGCTACCTTCTACTAACTTGCTTGTTCTGCTTCTGTAAAATTCTTCTTTGCCACCCCCGTTCTCTAAGCAAGGTATAAAAAGGAATCAAGCCCCTTCTTCCGGGCCGAGAGAATTTTGAGTGTTAGCCGTCTCTTGGTTACTGGCAATAAAGGACTCCTGTCAGTCTCAGAGTGTGGCGCTTTTCCTTACAACTTGCTTAGTTACAACACTACCTGTGTGCTCCTTCCTTTCCCATATTCCTGACCACCTGCCCCAGAGGTAACCATTATCCATAATAGTGTGTTGATAGTTACCTAATAATGTTTTATGGCTTTATCATATATATATATATATATATATATATACATATATATATATATATATGTATATATATATTCTCTGAACAAAATATTCTTAATTTTTGTTTGTTTTTAACTTTATCAAAATGGTTGCATGTTGTAGGTAACCTGGTTTGCATTTTTCGTTCAGTATCTTATGTTTAAGCTTCACCCATTTTCTTGTACACAGTTCTAGTTAATTCATTTTGCTGTATATAATATCCCATTGTATGAAGATCAATCAGTGACAACCATTAGGGACAAGTTTAGTTATGTAGTTCATCCAACGCTGCTGCGTACTTTCTTGAGCATGTCCCTGCTATTCATGTGTAAGAGATTCTCTACAAATTGCTGGGATATAGCTTATAAAAGTGTTCAACTTTCCTAGGTAGTGCCAAGTTAACTCAGACTAGGGTTTTGTCACATTACACCTAAATCAGTTGTATGTAAAAGTACCCATTGATACACATTCTTGCCAACATTTGGTATTGTCAGACTTCTTAAGTTTTGCAAATACAGTGATTGCAAAATGATATCAAAATAGCCTTAATTTGCATTTGTGATGACTAATGAAGCTGGGCACCTTTCCACGTTTAGCATTGAAATTTTGCCTTTATAAAGTGCTGGGTCATGCATTGTTTTACTTATTTTCTCTTGGGTTATTTATCTTTTACTTGTTGATATATTGGAGACATTCTGGACAATATTATTTTGTAAACTATATATGTTGCAGATGTTCCCTTCCAGTTCATGATTTAGTTTTTCATTCTCTTTTCTTGTCTTTTGATGAAATATGTTCTTAATTGTATTGCAGTCTAGTTCATTAATTGCTTCAAGTTGGTGCCCTTTAAGTCCTGCCATTCCTTACTTTGAAGTCATAAAGCCATCTCCCATAGTTTTAAAAGTTTTGTCCCACATTTGCTCTCTCATCCACTGAGAACTGATTTTTTTAAAAAACAGGTTTATTGAGCTCTAATTGCCATACCATACAAATCACCTATTTATACTGTACAGTTCAGTGGTTTTCAGTATCTTCCTTCACAAAGTTGAAAACCATCATCACCATGAACTGTATCACCTCTCTCCAAAAACTCAGACCCACTAACAGTCACTCTTCATTTCCATTCAGCACTCCCAGCCCTAGGTAATCCACTAATCTAATCTGTCTCTAAAGATGGGCCTGTTTCAGATATTTCATATATTTCATGTAAAATATTGGAATCACACAGTATGTGGTGACTGGCTTCCTTCACTCAGTATGTTTTCAAGGTTCATTCATCTTGTAGCGTGTATTAATTCCTTATTTCTTTTGGTTTCTGAATAGCATTCCATTGTGTGGACAGACTGTATTTCATTTGTCCGTTCATCAGTTGGTGGACATCTTGATGGTTCTTCTTTGGAGCTATTGTGAATATTGCTGCTATGAACATTCATATTACAAGTTTTTGTCTTAACAAACATTATATTTCTCCTGGATATAGACCTAAAAATGGAAATAACTTATTTTTGTCTATTGTGTAAGATAGGGGCCTGCTTTTATTTTTCCCCATATGAATAACTTCTTGTGTCAGCATTAACTTTTAGAACACAGAGGTTTATCACATCCCTACTACGGTGTAATGGCAGCTCTGTCCAGTATGAGCCTGTTTCTAGGCTCCCAATTGTGTTCCATTTGTCCATTGTTTTCTGTTCTCTATGATGCGACTACACTGTGTTGATTATGGTAACATCACATTAGACCTACATTTCTTGTAGGGAGTACCACACCACCTTTTCATTTTAGGGGTGTCATGGTACTGAGTTCTTCCTTGTACATTTTAGATTCACCTTGTCAAGTTTCTTGAAAGCCGTTCTTGAAATTTTAATTGGACTTGCACTCTAGATTGTTAATCTGCAGAGAACCGATGAAGAGACTTTCATCACCCTGATAAATTTCTTAGTTATTTAGATCTTCCTTTTCTGTCTTTCAAAAAACCTTATCTTTTTTCTGTAGGGTTTTGCACATATTTTGATAGGCTTATTTCTAAGATTCTTTATTTGTTGTCATAGTTGTAAATGTTTTATATTTTTTTGCTGATATATAAAAATTGCAGTTGATTTTTCAACATTGATCATTTATTTGCACATCCTTCTAAACTCTTATTATTTCTAATAAATCGTACATTCATTTGCATTTTTTGTATATACTATGATGGCACCTATGATTAAAGATAGTTTTGGTGGTTTTTTTTTTTTTTTTGAGACAGAGTCTTACACTGTCACTCAGGCTGGAGTGCAGTGGCACCATCTCGGTTCACTGTTACCTCTGCCTCCTGGGTTCATGCAATTCTCCTGCCTCAGCCTACCAACTAGTTGGGATTACAGGCCCCCTCCACCATGCCCAGCTAATTTGTGTGTGTGTGTGTGTGTGTGTGTGTGTGTGTGTGTGTGTGTATTTTTAGTAGAGACAAGGTTTCACAATGTTAGGAGGCTGATCTCAAACTCTTGACCTCATAATCCACCCGCCTTGGCCTCCCAAAGTGCTGGGATTACAGGCATGAGCCACCCGGGGCCAGTTTTGTTTTTATGTTCTTGTCATACACTTGGGAATACAAGTAATGGTAGTAGACATTCTTTTCCTCTTCCTAGTTTTAAAAGGGATATTTTGAAACTTCACAATGAAGAATGGATGAAATTTCCTGAGTCTTTTGTCAGATACCTTTTATCTGGTTAAGAATAATCTTTTCTATTTCTATTTTGCTAACACTTTTTGTTGTTAAATTTTATCAAGTGTTTTTTCTGGGTATTCAGATAATCATAATGTTTTTCTTGTTTATTTTTTAATTTTTTTATTTTTTATTTTTTGAGACAGGGTATCGCCCTGTCACCCAGGCTGGAGTACAATGGTGTAATCTTAGCTCACTGCAACCTCCGCCTCCTGGGTTCAAACAATTCTCCTGCCTCAGCCTCCCAAGTAGCTGGGATTACAGTTGCCTGCCACTATGCTCAACTAATTTTTGTATTTTTAGTAGAGAAGGGGTTTCACCATGTTGGCCAGACTGGTCTCAAACTCCTGACCTCATGATCCACCTGCCTCAGCCTCCCGAAGTGCTGGAATTATAGGCATGAGCCACCACTCTCGGCCAGTGTTTTTTCTTTTAATGCATTAATGGAGTAAATTATATTATAGGTTATTTTTAAACATTACATCAACCTTAGGTTACATTCAATTTTTTTCTATAAGATAATATCACTGGATTCAGTTTCCTAATGACTTGCTAATGAATTTTGAGAGATTTACCTGAGATTTTTTTTTGGACTGTTTTTGGATGTTTTTAAATTGGTGTTATGCTAGTCTCATAAATTGAGTTGCTTCCTGATGCCACTTTTTCAATGCTCTGAAAGAATCAGTATGAGTTATTTGTTTCCTAAATATTTAGTGGAACTGGCCAATAGGGCCATCTGGGCTTAATATTTTATTTCTGGAAAAAAAATTTTTTTGACTACTATTTTAATTTTTCTGATGGTTATAGGATGATTCACATTTTCCAGTTTTTTATGGAGTCAGTTTTGGTAAATTTTTGTAGTTTAGGAATTTTTCCTCTTCATCTAAATTTGATATTTGTTGGCATTTATAAATTTTTATGTCCTTACATTCTCTAGAGTTTGGTGATTATGTATTTCATTTTTATACATTATTAGATTTCATTTACTAATAATTTCAGATTTGCATGTATGTGATCATGAGTGAGTTGACCTGGAATTTTTATTTCTTTTCCTGTATCAGTCATCTTTTGGTATCAATATTATAATCTTTATATTGGTTTGTGAGTATTTTTCTCTTTCTCTCTTCTCTGGAAAAGTTTGTAAAAGACTAGAGTGACTGTCCCATGGAAGATTTTTATAGAACTCACCTGTAAAATTATATGAACTCAATCTTTTCTTTGTTGAAAGATTTTTGACTGAAAATTTTCTTATTTATATTAGATTATTTAGCTTTCTGTTTTTTCTTTCAGCATTTTATGTATTCATGGAAATTTTTCCATTTCACCTAGATTCTCCAGTTGTTGGAATAACACTTTTTAAAGATTGTATTTTTGAATTTCTAATGATCTATAGTATACCCTTTTTAAAATTTAATGTTATTAATATCTCTCTTATCGATGTTATCATCGCTTTATTTTTATTCCTAATGTTGTTTATGCGCACTTTGTTTTTTGATCAGTCTTACCAGAAATTGCTCCATCTTTCCAGCTTCTTAAACTGGTTGCCTACTTCATTAATAATTAACTTTTTAAAAATAAATGGCAGGTTATGTCTACACATTTCTCTCATTTTAGCTTCATCCTTCAAGATTTGATAAGTACTGTTTTCATTCTCAATTATTGCTAAGTATTTTAATTAAATGTTATAAATTCACTTTTGATTAGGAAATATGTTTACATTGATATGAATTTATAAGCCACAAAAGTAGATATAGTAAACTATCTTCCACTCACCCCTGACTGTCATCATTAACCACCTCATCGCCACCCGAAATAGTACCAATGTAAAAAGTCTCAAAAATTATTGTGTCTCCTTCCAGACATCAATTCAAAGTGCTTTTAATTTTATCTTAATTTTGTTTCAAACTATGAGTAATTTAAAGTGTATGTGTGTGGCCGAGTAAAGTGGCTCACACCTGTAATTCCACCACTTTGGGCAACCAAGGCAGGAGGATCAATTGAGCCAGGAGTTTGAGACCAGCCTGCACAACACAGCAAGGCCCCTTAGTTATTTTTCCTGATTCTCTCCTTCCCTCTACCTTCCGATAGGCCCCATTGTCTGTTGTTCCCCTCTCTGTGTCCATGCAAAACTGCTATTTTGAATTGTTGGTCACATTTGAAGAGCGCTCACAGACTGCCCTCTTGTTAAGGTCAGTCACTGGATTTTTGCTTTGTCATTTTGGGCAAGTCATGGTTCCCTGTTTGCTGTTGTTTCTTGTGGGTACACGTCTATGTCTTTGCATTGAAAGATTATTTATACAGTTTTCTCTGTCCAGATCATTTGAGTTTTTATTGAATATACTTGCTTCGTAAATCTGCATTGCTAGGTTGCTCCTCTTCAGCTCTGTTGACTTTTTGTCAAAAATGTCTCTGATACCACCATTTTCTTGCAGTGTTATCCACACTTGTATTTATATATACGTGTAAATATATTTATAAACTTTCTTCGCAGTTTCATAGCTTTCCACGTATAGATTTTATACATTATTTCATTTGATATTCTATTTCTTCCAATACATTTTTCATGAATGATGAAATCTGCTACTAGAATGGTGGATTTGTCTGTTTTTTCCTGTAGTTCCAGTTAAGTTTGCTGTATATTTTAGATACAAGTTCTTTATCACATACATGTTTTGCAAATATTTTTCGCAGTCTGTGGCTTATCTTTTCATGCTCTTAACAATGTCTTCCACAAAACAGATGTTTTAAAAATGTTAATACTGTCCAACTTACCAATATTTTTTCTTCATGTATTCTGTTAATGTTCTGTCTAAAAACACATTGTCATATCTAAGGTCCACTAAAATTTTTCCTTTGTTTTCTTCTGTAACTTTTAACGTTTTTTGTTTTACATTCTGTGTTATGATACATTTTGAGTTTTTGTGAAATGTGTAAGATACAAACTTTATGTCTAGACTTTTTTTTTGCATTTAGATATTGAAATTGTTAAAGCACCATTTGCTGAAAAAACTTTTCTATTGAATTGCCATTGCTACATTGTCAAAGATCTGTTAACTAAATTTTTGTGAGTCTATTACTGGACTCTCTATTCTGTTTAATTAATCTATGTGTCTGTTTTTTTTTTTTTTTTTTTTTTTTTTTTTTGACAATACCATGCTGACACTGTCTTGATTACGCAGCTTTATTGTAAGTCTTTAAATCAGGTAATTTGAATCTTCCAACTTTGTTCTTTTCTTCAGTATTGTGCTGGCTATTCCAGGTCTTTTGCCTTCCCATATGAGCTTTAGTATCAGGGCATTGCTAGCAGTTTATTTGGCTCATGGTGCTGCAGACTATACAAGCACGGCATCAGCATTTGCTTTTGGTGAGGGCCTCAGGAAGCTTCCATTCATGGCAGAAGGTAAAGGAAAAGCAGGTATGTCATATGACTAGAGAGAAGGCAAAGAGTGTGAGGAGAAGGTGCCAGACTCCTCTAAACAACTGACTGTTGCATGAACAGAGAATTCTCTCGTTACCTTGAGAATGGCACCAAGCCATTCATGAGAGATCCACCCCAATGACCCAGGCACCTCCTACCAGGTCCCACCTTCAACAATGGAGATCACATTTTAACCTGAGATTTGGAGGGGACAAACATTTAAACTATATCATCTTTCTTCACAGTTTCATACTTTTCCTCATATGGATCTTGTACATTAAGTTCTTTCGTTTACTGTTCTATTTCTTCCTTAAATTGTTAATGCGTTTTTGAGTATGGTTTTTCTAATTGCTTATCAGTATTGAACTAAAGTCATTGCATAATGCTGGCAATTAAAAATGTTTTCCTCTCAGTTACAAGAACATAAACTGTTGTTCACACTGGAAATAGATTCAGTGTTTCTGTAGAGCAACTAGGAAAAAAATTACAAAGGTATTCCTGTACTTTGACTTATCTTTCTTTTTCTTTTTGGGCCTCTCTATTTTCTGCAACACAATAATTTTGAATTAAGCCAAATGACCCTACACTGACCTCTCAGTATTCAAATGTAAAGAAGAGTCTCACATCTCTCGTTTTAAATCAAAAGATAGAAATGATTGCACTTAGAAAGGAAGGCATGTGAAAACCAAGACAGGTTGAAAGCTAGCTTTCTTGTGCCAAATCATTAGCCAAGTTGTGAAAGCAAAGGAAAAGTTCTTGACTGAAATTAAATTAAATAACTAAAACTGCTACTCTAGTGAACATATGAATGATAGGAAAAAAAAACAGCATTATTGCTTGATATAGAGCAAGTTTTAGATATCTAAATAGAAGATCAAACCAGCCACAATATTCCCTTAACCCAAAGCCTAATCCAGAGCAAGGCATTAATTCTCTTCAATTCTTTGAAGGCTAAGAGAGGTGTGGAGGCTGCAGAAGAAAAGACTGAAGCTAGCAGAAGTTGGTTTATGAGGTTTAGAGAAAGAAGCCATTTCTATAACATAAAAGTGCAGGTGAAACAGTAAGTGCTGATGTAGAAGCTGCAGCAATCTAGTCAGAAGATCTAGCTAGGATCACTGATGGAAGTAGCTACATTAAGCAACAGATTTTCAATGCAGACAAAAGAGCCTACTTTTAGAAGAAGGTGCCATCTAGGACTTCCTTAGCTAGAGAGGAGAAGTCAACACCTAGCTTCAAAACTTCAAAGGACAGACTGACTCTCCTGTTAGGGGTTAATGCAGCTGATGACTTGAAGTTGAAGCCATTGCTCATTTATCATTTTGAAAATCCTAGGGCCCTTAAGAATGATGCTAAATTTAATGTGCCAGTGCTTTCTAAATGAAATAAGGAAGCCTAGATGACAGCACATCTGTTTAGAGACTCGTTTACTGAACATCGTCAGCCTATTCTTAAGACCTGCTGCTCAGAAAAGAAAGATACCTTTCAAAAATTACTGTGCATTGACAATGTACCTGGTCATCCAAGAGCTCTGAAGGAAATTAATGTCATTTTCATGCCTACTAACACAACATCCATTCTGTTGTCCATGGATCAAGGAGTCATTTTAACTTTTAAGTCTTGTTATTTAAGAAATGTATTTCATAAGATTATAACTGCCATAGATAGTGATTTCTCTGATGGATCTGGCCAAAGTAAATTGAAAACTTTCTGAAAAGGTTTCACCATTCCAGACGCCATTAAGAACATTTGTGATTCATGGGAAGAGGTGAAAATATCAACATTAACAGGATTTGGAAGAAGTTGATTCCAACCCTCATGGATGACGTTGAGGGGTTCAGGACTTCAATGGAAGTCACTACAGATGTGATGGAAATAGCACGTGAACTAGAACTAGAAATTGACTGAAGATGTGGCTGAATTGCTACAAGATCAATCTTGAATGGATGAGGAGCTGTTTCTTATGGATGATCATGAAAGTAATTTATTGAGATGGAACCTATACCTGGTGAAGATGCTGGGAACATTGCTTACCTGACAATAAAAGATTTAGAATATTATGTAAACTTAGTTGATAAAGCAGTGGCAAGTTTGAGAGGATTTGCTTCCATTTGAAAAAAGTTCTGTTGTGGATAAAATGCCATGAAACAGCTTTACATGCTACAGAGAAATCTTTTGTAAAGGAAATCAATCAACATGGCAAACTTCATTTTTGTCTTATTTTAAGAAATTGGAACAGTCGCCCAACCTCCAGCAACCACCACCGTGGTTAGTCAGCAAGTCATCAATATCAAGACAAGTCTCTCCAGCAGCAAAAAAGATTGGGACTTAAGAATGGCTTAGATGATTGTTAATACTTCTTAGCAATGAAGTATTTTAAATTAAGGAATGTACATTTTTTTTAGACATAATGCTCACTGAGTAAACTGTAAGCTTGTCCAGCCCACCATATTTTGCTGTTATTGTGGTTCTGTTTTATTTTGCTTTAGGCTTTTAGCAGCCAGAAGTCATGGTTTTTAGTTTCTATTCCTGGTGATAAGCAGAAAAGAGAGATGAGGAAGGGGCTTTACTGGCCCAGCCAGAAATAGAAACTAAAAGAGGTCAGGAGTTTGAGACCAGTCTGGCCAATATGGTGAAACCCTGTCTCTGCTAAAAAATACAAAAATTAGCCAGGCATGGTGGCGGGCGCCTGTAGTTTCAGCTACTGGGGAGGCTCAGACAGGAGAATTGCTTGAACCTGGGAGACAGAGGTTGCAGTGAGTCGGGATTACACCCCTGTGCTCCAGTCTGGGTGACTCCATCTCAAAAACAAAAACAAAAACAACCCATGACTGTGTTCTCTCGCTTGGACACTCCTGAATAGTATATAACTTTTATATGCACTGGGAAACCAACCAATGTCACTGAGATATTTACTTCATTGCAATATTCACTTCATTGCAATATTTGCTTTATTGAGGTGATCCGGAACCAAACCCACAGCATCTCTGTGATTTCGCTGTACTGGAAGGGCAAAATACCAGGGAGCCACTAAATGGGAATTAAATTAAAATTGGGTCTGTGAAAATATAGAACAGTATCCACACAGTGATGACAATGTGCATAAAAATATTTTTATATACATTGACAGAGACTGAGATTCAATTTGGGATGGTCTCAGTGCTTTTCACAAACTAACATTTTTGCTTTTTTTTTTCCTGGTGGGCACAGTGTGTAATATTTGGGTGATAGTAACATTAAAAGCCCAGATTCCACCACTCTGCAATATACCCAAGTAACAAAACTGAACTTGTGCTCCCAAATCTGTAAAAAGCATATAGTTTTTAATTTTCAAAAAGACATTTGGCCTTTATGGATTTTAGGTGTTAACTTTGTACTAACCATAGTGAAAAGCTGGGAGATAGAGATGCATAATAACAGATTAATTAAGTACAATAAATACATACTCTTATGAGAACTTAGTACTTTGAGATGATACAGTATATGATAAAAAGCAGACTTTCAAATCGGCTTGAATGTGGATAAAACCTTTCCATAGCTGTTTTTCTCAGACTATTATTTAGATGTTGTCACTTCTTGTCCTCCACAAATATTAGCTTTTCTTTTGCATTTTCTATACCATTACCTTTCTCTGCTCGTCCCAGGGGAGTTCTTCTATCTTACCATCCTTCCAATGCACAATTATTTTCTTTGGCTCTAGCTAACTTGCTCTTTTTTCTATCATTTTCACTTTTTTCTTCTTTTATGACTTATTAATTGTAGCTTCATGTCTGCAACTTCTTCCATTCCACTTTCAGTATATTAAGTATCTATGTTACTGTTTGTATATTTATTATGGACTTTTTTTGAGATGAGATCTCATTCTGTCACCCAAGATGTAGTGCAGAGCATGATCACTGCAGCCTCCTGGGCTCAATTGATCCTCCGTCTTCAGCCTCCTGAGTAGCTGGGACTACAGGTGCAGCCCACCACACCTGACTAATTTTTGTAGCATTTGTAGAGAAGGAGCCTTACTATGTTACCCAGGCTGGTCTTGAACTCCTAGGCTCAAGCGCTCCACCGGCCTTGGCCTCTCGAAGTGCTGGGATTACGGGCATAAGCCACCACACCTAGCCTATTATGTATTTAAAGAATTCTTTATTCATCTGTTCCAATTATACTGCTTCAGATAATATATGTTATTTAGGTGTCTCTTTTTGGTAGCAGTTTCGCTCCTCAGGTTTATTTTCTTTGGCTAGGGAGCCCATTTTCCCTTGGGCCTATCAGATAGCCTGACTGGGAAAGAGCAGAAGGGCCGCCTTTAGTCCCCGATCTGTTGGATGAGCTCATGGAAGGAGGAGATTATGAACCCTAAGACAGAGCCCTTCATTGCCATACCACTCCCTTTCACAGTTACTTCATCAGGAAAACCTGCTGCTCAGGAATGTACCTAAGCACCCAGAAATAAATGTCTAATGACTAAGTCATTCATCCTGGAAATCTGGAGGGAAGAGTGTGGAAGGGGGAATACCCAGGAAGATCAGATAAGTCTGCACCTGTTTCTCCAGCTCCTCACCCAAGGAAGGCTTTTGCTTTCCTTGGTATTGACTAACTGATGTCAACACCATGTTGAGCTCTTGCTCCCAACATGGTAATGGAACAGATACGATTTTACCTAGAAGCAAAAGAGACAGAAGAGCAGAAAGTAAAGCATTCCTGCAGCCCACCTTTTTACAGCAGTTTTCTATCATTTTCTTCCCCTGGTTATACCTGCTTCTTTTTTGCACATGGATATTCTCCAGTTTTTGTTACTCCACCCCGGAGCTTCTCAGAATTGCTTTCGACATGTTTGTTATTGTTATAATCATTAGTATCTCAGATTCATGCTTCCTGTGTGCTTTCTCCAGGACTGATTTTGGGGAAGGGAGCCAGCAACCCATCCCGCTCTGCCACGTTGATATCCCTGAACTTTTTAAAATTGTACTTTAGGTTCTTGGGTACATGTGCAGATCATGCAGAGTTGTTGCATAAGTACGTACATGGCAAGGTGGTTTGCTGCCTCCATTCCCCCCATCACCTATATCTGGCATTTCTCCCACGTTATCCTTCCCAACCCTCCCACCTCCCTGCTGTCCCTCCTTTAGCCCCCACAACTGACCCCAGTGTGTGATACTCCCCTCCATGTATTCACATGTTCTCATTGTTCAACACCTATGAGTGAGAACGTGCGGTGTTTGATTTTCTGTTATTGTGTCAGTTTGCTGAGAATGATGGTTTCCAGAGTCATCCATGTCCCTACAAAGGACATGAACTCATGATTTTTTATGGCTGTATAGTATTCCATGGTGTATATGTGCCACATTTCCTTTGTCCAGTCTATCATTGATGGGCATTTGGGTTGGTTCCAAATGCAACATTTGAATTACTGTTGCTTTTTTATTTTTCTGGTTTCCTGTCAAGGAAATGTTGATTTATGCAGTGCTTGTTGAAAGTACATCAGGCATGAAATGAAACATTTATCTTTGCTGTTGTAAACAGTGCAGCGATGAATGTTCTGCCTCCCAAAAACATAACTGTTGTCACTGCTAAAGTCTATCTGCTTTTAGAAGATGTATGCTCTATTTCAGAGTCTGATTGCATTGACTATCTCTTCCCTTGGGTTCAAAGGAATCATTATAAAACAAAGAACAAAAGGTCAAAGACTTTGTTTTCATGGACAGTTGATCTACAGCTGAATATTGATATACAGATAATCAGTCTGTGAAATAGAGAAACAAATAAATGTTAAAACATTGCATAGATTTCCTGAAGAAAGAAAATAACTAATTTTTTCCACTACAGATTTACAAGAATCAGCCTTTTATATAAAGTCCTTGCACACATTCCTTTGGGACTAGTACAAGTAAGCTTTTCTTAGCCCAGATATACATGGGACATCCCATCACCTCCCCTCTCAAAGGCTCAGATTTATTACTAGAAAGCACTGTCTGTCCTCTAACATAAATGTTTTTGTTCTAGATGTCTTTTCCAGTCTAGTGTAGAGAAGCCACAGGGCTAATAGTTGAGCTAATATATACTGAACACAATCTAAAGTAAGGAAAACTTTGTATATTAATATCTAACCTACTGGGTTGTTACGAAGATTAAAATAATCTGTATAAGATGCCTGATGCAAGTAAACACTCAAAATTATAGCAATTATTATTTATCATGTAGAAACCACAAAATTGTTCAAATTAAAAATAGGATGAATATAATATTTGTATTGAAAATGAAATACTTCTTGTAGATATTTTAACCAAAGCAACTTCTCATCGTTTAGCTTTGTATTCTTATTCCCAGCATCGTCGTAATGTGACATTTGAATTACTGTTGCTTTTTTATTTTTCTGGTTTCCAGTCAAGGAAATGTTGATTTATGCAGTGATTGTTGAAAGTACATCCGGCATGGAATGAAACATTTATCATTGTGTTTTAGAAAATGTTGCATTGCTGGCTAATGTGTTGATGGCAATAAGTAAGTGACAGAAGATTTCAACAATGTAACAAGTTTGACATGATGAGCATATATAGAACATAGCACTGGAAAACTGTAGAAAATACAGAATACACATTTCTTAGCACTCATACTTGAAGCTTTTAAAAAATTGGCTATGTAACTTGCCATCAAACATTCTCAAAATTTGCAAAGACTTAATGGGAGATCGACTACATTCTTTGGCCACAATGCAATTAGAAGTGAATGACAAAGCAATAGCCATTGAAGTCCATGTCCTGAGTTGAACGGTGTCCCCTTCAAAATTTCATGTCTACACAGAAACTGTGAATGTGATACCATTTGGAAACAGGATTTTTGCAGTTGTGATCAAGTTAAAATTAGGGGATGCTGGATTAAGATGGTCCCTAAATCCAGTATGATCAGTGTCCTTATAAAACAGGGCACCATGGAGACACAGACACCCAGAGAGAACAAATCCATGTGAAGACAAAGGGACTAATTGGAATGATGCATTTACACACCAAGGAACAGTAAGGATTGTCAGGAAATACCAGAAGCTAGGGGACAGGCATGGAACAGCTTCTCCTTCAGAGGTTCCAGAAGGAACCAACTCTGCCAACACTTTGATTTTAAGACTTCTAGCCTCCAGAACTATGAGAATAAAATTCTGTTCTTTTAAGCCATCTAGTTTGTGCTACTTTGTTATGGCAACCCTGGGAAGCTAATATGTCCCATATGCTTGGGAATTAAGAAACATACTTCTAAATGGTTCATAAGTCAAAGAAAAAATTGTAAGAGAAGTTAAAAAAATATTTTGAACTAAACGATAATGAAAATACCACATATCTAAACCAAAGAGATGGAACTAAATCAGTAGAGAGTCATTTGTAGTTTTACATTTATAAATCAGAAAAGAAGAAATGATAAAAATAAATACGTATCCAAAATAAGAAGTTAGAAGGAATACAAAATAAACCTTAAAAAAGTAGGAAGAAGGACGTAAAAATAAAAGCAGAAATCAATAAATAAAAATAAAAAATCCAATAGGGAACACTGGATGGATTTCAGGAACATCATGATGTTGAATATTTGAAAAAGCAAGTTTCAGAAAAATACATGTAATGTTCCATTTACATGGATCTTAGAAACAGGTAAAACTAAACAATATGCTGTTTAAGGATACAAATGTATGGTAAAATGTTCCAGGTGGTGTTTGCCTCTAGCCTAGGAGGGAATGACATGGGAGTATGGAATGAAGGAAGGAGAGGAAGGAGGGAGGAAAGAAGGAATGAAGGAAGAAAGGGAGGCCAGGAAGGAAAGAAGAAAGGACAGAGTGCAAGCTAAACTTTTGTATGTTCATATTTCGCTTATTGGCCTTTTGCCCATTGGTTCTTCTTTTGTGGCTTCCCTATTCATATCCTCTACCCATTTTTCCATTTTTAAAAATAAGGTTATTGCTGACATGGAGGCTCAGGTTCACAAGTTGAGAGAAGAACTGATTAATGTGAACTCACAGCGGAAACAGCAGCTGGTAGAGCTTGGTCTTCTTCGTGAAGAGGAAAAGCAAAGGGCTTCCAGGGAACACGAGACTGTCGTCAACAAACTAAAGGCTGAATCAGAAAAGATGAAAATAGAGCTGAAAAAGACCCACGCTGCTGAGACAGAGATGACATTAGAAAAGGTAAGATATTTAATTGGCCTTTTTAATAGACAGTTGAAACCCATAAATAGACAGTTTAGAATCCACTGGCACCACTCTTTCATTTAATCTCCAAAAGGTAGTAGACATGGAACTACTCTTGAAATGTATAAACTCTTCAGTCAAGCACCTTAAGCATTTTGCTCTTATGTCTAAGCACCAGTGAAATAGTCTAGGGAATTTCCTTTTTCTTTGATTTTCATGAAAGGTGTTATATGGAATATCCTATTCCATAGTCATTAAATACACATTGTAGTAAAGCAATATTATAATATTATCAGATATTATTTTGATTAGAAATACTGGGGCTATATCCCTTAATTTTCCCAGAAGGAGACTAAGTTTCAGATATTCCCTCAGTCGTCTAATAAGCATTTCTAGATTTTACAGTTTTTTTTAATAACAATGTAACATAAATGACTTATTTTCCCAGGTTGGTATTTCGGTAGAAATAAGAAAAATCTTTTTAGACTTATATATTATTGGAATAAATGTCAATATGACATTTTTACATTTTGGTTGGACTTATATTCAAGGTACAATCTCAAATATTCTTTCTTTTGATATTCAGGAAAAATATAACTATTTTAATCAGGTACTAAATGTGAATTGCTGTTTCCAAAATTGCCTCTTGAGTTTCTTAAGACCAGTCTTTATCCTGGAAATGAGAAATGTGAAAAGAGTAACTTAAAAAATCATCTAATTTTGTTTAATTTTTTCCCACCTATCCTTCTTCATCTTCAAACAGTGTTGAGCCTTTAAAGAGTATGCAACACCCTTCTAGCCGTTACTGCGTTGATTTTACATAGACTGAAATCCTATGTGATTTGACTTGCTTTATTGTACCTTAATTCATTTGAAAGTCAGATTTCAGAAGGTTTGGCCCTTGGCAGCATAGCTCTGAACCCAGAAATAAACAAGAAAAAGGACAGTAAATAGGCAGGAGTGTGCTGGGTATGGTGGCTCACACCTGTAATCCCGGCTCTTTGGGAGGCCAAGGTGGGCAGATCACGAGGTCAAGAGATTAAGACCATCCTGGCCAACACAGTGAAACCTCTTCTCTACTAAAAATACAAAAATTAGCTGGGCGTGGTGGCACATGCCTGTATTGCTAGATACTCTTGCGGCTGAGGCAGGAGAATCACTTGAACCCAGGAGGCAGAGGTTGCAGTGAGCCAAGATCACACTACTGCACTCCAGTCTGGTGACAGAGCAAAACTCTGTCTCAAAAGGCAGGAGGGAGCCTGACTTCTTGGAGGAACAGCGGAGAAAGTGGTGTGTCTGGAAATGATGATGGAGAAGAGGAGAGAAAAGTGATGAGGCCAGAGAAGAATCCTCAGGATGTGGGTCCCAGTTAGGTAGGTTTGAGCAGGCCAGTGAGAGGGTTTGGCATTGACTCTCTATAAGTGGAAGAGCTTGACAGATTTTGAGCAGAGGAGTGACATGATCTGACTCACACTTGAATAGGATCTCGTCATCTGCTGTGCTAAGAATAGACTCTATTGATGGAAAAAGAGGAGGTAGAGAGACCAGTTAAAAGGCTGATGCAAAAAAGTGTAGATGAAAGGTAATAGAGGCTTCGGCCTAGCCAGTAGCAGTGAAGGTAGTAAAACCTGATCAGATCTGGGATATTTTCTGAAGGTGGGGCTGACAGAATTCACTGTTGGTTCATAGACGGGATATGCTGGGGAGTGGGGAGTGGGGTGGAACAGTCATGGGCAGCCCCAAGGATATTTTCCCAAGCCAATGGACAGATGGAATTCCTCTTTGCTAGAAGGAAGAAGATTATAAGACCAATAGGTTGAGCCACTCGGAACATGTTCAGGCTAAGTGGGATGTTAGTGATAATTCCCTCACAGCAGGATAAAATGATAATGTCTCGATGCTAAAATATATCGTTTCAGGAATTAGGGAAATATTGTCTTTTTTTTTTTTTTTTTTTTTTTTTTTGAGACAGAGTTTCGCTCTTGTTCCCCAGGCTGGAGTGCAATGGCGCGATCTCGGCTCACCGCAGCCTCCGCCTCCTGGGTTCAGGCAATTCTCCTGCCTCAGCCTCCTGAGTAGCTGGGATTACAGGCACGTGCCACCATGCCCAGCTGATTTTTTGCATGTTTAGTAGAGACGGGGTTTCACCATGTTGACCAGGATGGTCTCGATCCCTTGACCTCGTGATCCACCCGCCTCGGCCTCCCAAAGTGCTGGGATCACAGGCTTGAGCCACCGCGCCCGGCAGGAAATATTCTTATATAGTATAGTCTCAGACTTTGACAATAGCAGATAAAAGAGAGAACGATGGAAAGTAAAAGTGGGGTTGGCACTTTTCTGTTAACTCTTGGACACACCTCACCTTGGCTTCCGTCAGCTCCTCCAGCAGTTCCAAGTATTTCTGAGTCGATGTTCTTAAATGGCACAGATACCTGTGCACCTTGATTCCAGAAAATTGGATATGCCAAAGTCAGACCTGTAACACATCCAATTTAGGCCTTAATTTTTTTGCATTATATATTTACACTCCAAATGCCTCTTTTTAATAGGAGATGAACTTTATCAAGTGTAGGTTTATATGTGATGTTATTAACTAATTTACAGGTTAAAGATGATTTTAAAATTAGTATTAGAAACCTGAATTTTTATACCCCAGAAAGGCATTATCCCATGCACTGTGGGTATATAAAAAGGAGGGGAGGAGGCCACTATCCTCAGATAGATAAAATAATAGTGACTGCAAGAAAAATACCGCAGGTACACATATACAGATAACTATAATACAGGGCAGTGTGAATTTGGAGAAACGTACTTTCTGCTGAGGAAATCAGGGAAAATTAATTGGGAGAGGTGTCATTTGAATGAGACATAAGTAACATAAGTAGGATCTTAACTAGTAGATATGTTGGATGATGTTCTAAGTCAAAAGAATAAGAAAAGCAAGAGCAAACAAAACCATTTCTATAACTTAGAGGCTGATCAAGGGGTGAGCTGGCGATTGAGCTAAGATAGCTTTGGGATCATCAGAAGTCTCCAAAGCTGTGATAAGCATTTTTGCTTCATTGGGTAAACAGTGAGGAGTTGCTGAAGGTTTTTGAGAAATCAAGTGTCAAGATGCAAGTGATTATTAGGAACATTATCCTCTTGGTGTGGGAAAGATGTGGTAGCAGCAGCAGGAGTTAAGGACTGGATTAATCCAGGCGAGAGGTCCTTGAGAGCACAGTAGATGTGCATGAGAAGGCAGTGAGAGTGTTGGCCGTAGCAAGGGGACGAGGTGGACATTTGAAAATCATCGTAGAGATAGCAGTGATTAGGCTTAAGTGTAAGTCCGTCAGGAACATAGTTTCTGGATGGAGGAAGAGGAAGCTGAATTGAGTTGAGAACATGTGGAGTTTGAAGTGACGTAACACTTTCCCTTGCTGCTGAAAAAAAAAATGTTTCTGGATATCCCAAGAGCAGGCAGGATTGGAGACAAACAGCTGTGGGAATCACCCACAGAGAAGGCCTGGCTGTGGCCTTGGGAGTGAATGGGATTGTGAAAGCGAGGGGAAAGAGGTGGGGGCGGGGGGTGAGAAAGAACAACTGTGAAGAAGAACTTAGGGCTACAACTCCATCTGAGAGGTCAGGGAGGAAACAGTCAAGGGTCACAAAGGTAGAAGGAGCATGAGTAGAATGCATTTTTATGGAAATAGTGGAAAAGACTATTTGGAAAGGGAGATTGTCAAGAATGTGACCCAAACTCAGGAAGGATGAGGGTTGAGGAACGGTCACTGGGTTTGAAACCATGAAGTTACTGATGACTGGACAGTGCACTGAAAGTGGTAGTGTGCCCAGAAACGGGTACGAAAGAGAAGTCAGGAAGTGGAAGTGAGGGAACATACAATACAAAGTGGAAGTTTGGGAAAATACAATCTTAAAAGGAAGATGTTCCAAAAAGCAGCACGAGTTAAAGAGAATATATTTAGGGGCTGAACATGTCTTGAACATTTTTATGTAAAAAGAAGGGACTAATGAAGAGGAACAGCTTAATGGTGTGAAGAATCAGAGATCATTGATGGCTTGTGATCTGTGAGGTGATGCAGGTGGAAATGGCATCCCCAGCAGAGACCCAGCACAGGCCCACCTTGGCCCTCAGCTACAAGGCTGCAAGGGTCCATTGGTCTTTTCCCAGAATATGCCACACTCTCCCCTGCCTCCAGGTCTTTGCCACTGTCACCCTCTGCCAGAATGCTTCTCTGCATGATTTTTCGATGGCCAGTGTCTTTGTCTTCATTCTGCACTTCGCAGAGCATCCTTCTCTGACCTTCTCATCTAAAGTCTGCCCTACCTATCCCACCTTTTTTGTCCCATTTTCTTCATAGCTCATTGCATTACCTGAAATCATCCTTTTACTTGTTCACTTGTTTATTTCCTCCCATCCACTAGAACGTAAGCCCTGTTAGCAGGACCTTTTCTAGCTTGTTTACTTCCATACCACCAGTGCCTAGAAAACCCGGCTTGTGACAGGTGCCCTCTGGGTGTGTATTCTGTGAATGTGTGACAGGAGTCATGATCTTCACCAAGGGAGGAAGGAAGATGAGAACTGGAAAGATATAGAGAAGCTTTCTGACAAGACTAGAAAACACCTTGTAGCATCTGTATTCTTAGTAAAGAGTCAGAGTAGTGTGCTTAGGTGAGGAGTTTCAAGAAAAGTGCAACAGGTTTCCAGCTGAACAGTGGAATGCCTTGGAAAGGAAGAAGATGTAAGGGAATTCATCCCCATAGAATTGGAGTTCTTCAGGTAGAGAAGGGAGCATGGGTATCCTGCATCAGGAAGAATGGAATGCTCCTGGATTGAAATGAGAACACAAGGGATCCCAGAAGGTAGAAAGGAGGTTTTAGCCCAGAACTTTTAGCAGACATGGATAGAGGTACTCAGATGAACAAGAATGGAGGCACTGTGGACAAAGAGGGAGAGTCTAGGAAAAGGGAAGAGTGTATTACATAGGCTGGCGTTGCAATGAGTTTGCTTTGTGTCAAGTTGGTGGAATTCATCAACCTCATAGTCCACATGATGAAATGTAACTGCTGTGCTCACATCAAGAGTAATTTGTATTTCTGATTGATTGATATTTTTACTTAAATAGTCAGAAGAGTTTCGCATTTCCAAATGTAGCAAAGACCTGGACTCTAAATTCCTTGAAAGCAGAAAGTATTTGTTGCTGATACTTCAGGAGCTTGCATGGTGCCTTACACAAAGTAAGCACTCATTAATGTTAAGAGTGAATAAAAAAGTGATAATCAACTGAGAAATTCCAGATAGCCTCTGTGCCTGGTCATGTGAAGAGTTAAATTGTTATTGAGTTATCCACATTTGATCTCAATTCATTATAAATACTTTGGGTAGGATATGATACATCTTTGTATTCAAATACTCATTTATATGTTATTTTAGTGTTCTAATTTCCTTCATCTCAGTTAATGAGTTAAAAACATAGCATAAATCTTTTCTCAGGCATACTTTGAATTTTTCTACACAAATTTTTTAAAATTTGAGTTTTTACTCAAATTTTACTCAAGGGTTTGAATTAAAACTAACAAGCGGCTGATTCTGTTGTTAGTCTGTGTGCCATTCTGCAGTTTACTTGAATTCTTCTCACTGTATCTTTTGAAAAGTTTGATGTTTTTATCATGTTTAAATAAATCTGAAACTTAAAGTTTATTTGCCACCAGTTTAAAATCCAGTCAATAATTCTTAGGTTTAGAAGTTAATTTTCTATTATTGAGTATAAAATTAAGGTTCAAGGAGGAAAGGACAGTAACACCAGAATATTAAATGATCTCAATGGACATTCCATTTGGGTCTGTTGTTTCAGTAGTGCTAACAATGTTAAGGTTATAAAAGAATTCCTAGGTCCAGATCCTACCTGAGTTTCTGTCAGCAGCAATTTAAACCCAGATGATATCTTCAGTGATTTTGAGTTAAAAGAAACATGAAATACCTCCACAAGGTCAAAATGCTTGAAATAGAGAATCCAAGAAAGTAAATGATTGACATTTGCAAAGTGAAAGCTTCTTTTGTGGCCTTATAAAATCTTTTCAAACTGAATTGAAACAAAGCTCATAAAGCATGAACTTTTGAAAAATTAAAGAACATTACTAAGTGATGATAGTGGGTAATTTTCAGAGGATTGATTAAAACATGTATCTAAATTGTGCCACTGTTTTAGAAACCTATTCAGCTATTTTAAAAATAACCTTCCTTGAAATAGAAGATATTTTAGAAAATAGGGAAAGTAGAGAAAGGTGTAAAATTCCGTTACTACCACCACCCAGATATAATAGTAATAATTTAATGTACATGTAAAATAGCCATATCAACTTAACTGCCCAAGATCATACTGATTAAACAATTCAGTCTCTTGCTTTTTAAAGCATTATACTAAGAATATTCCAATGTCATTTGAAATTCTTTGAAAATATTGTTTTCATTGTTTTATTTTATTCTGTTTTTTAGATATAATTAATTGTGTGTGTGTGTTTTCAATTTTAGAACATTTAGGGGTTTTTTTTGTTTGTTTGTTTTGTTTTGTTTTTTGATAGAGTCTTCCTCTGTTGCCCAGGCTGGAGGGCAGTGGCACAATCTTTGCTCACTGCAACCTCCGCCTCGCAGGTTCAAGTGATTCTCCTGCCTCAGCCTATTGCATAGCTCCTGTGTAGCTGAGACTTGTAGTCTCAGCTGAGTCTGCCTGGTTGAGACTACAAAAATTAGCTTCCACCACATGAAGCTAATTTTTGTATTTTTAGCAGAGATGAGGTTTTACCATCTTGGCCAGGCTGTCTCAAACTCCTGACCTCAGGTCATCTGCCCACCTTGGCCTCCCAAACTACTGTGATTACAGGTGTGAGCCACTGCACCCAGCCAAACATTTAGTTTTTTAAAAAATATTGCTTAATGTGGAAATTGGCATTGTTATAAATAAACTTTTGTTAACATTTTCAATTTCCAATTTTTTTAAGGTTCAAATCCTGGTAGAATTAAAAGGTCCAATTGCATTTCAGAAAGTTTGCACTAGTGTATGTTTACTTCAGTAGAATATATACTTAGTCTGTAGATTTGTTAATAGCTTTTCCTAATTTTTAGTACATGTTTGTGAAAATCAGTTGTTTTTAATTTGTATTTTTTATGTGTGAGAGATTGAACATTTGCAGTCGATTTACCTGTTATTTATTTACACGTCATTTTCTGGAAATTGCCTGTGCGTGTCTTTTGCCAGTTTTTCTTCTTTTAGGGTTTTAATGTTTTTCTCATCAGCTTATCTAATAAACTCCTTTTATATTTAGGATGATAAAACCCTTATCTTTGTGGCAAAGATCTTTGGCAATTGCCTTTTTTGATTTAATTTTATGACACAAAAACATTTTATGTAAATTTAGTCTAATCTGTTCATCTTTTCTTTTGTGAATTCTCCACTATAAATAGTTGTTTTCAGCTTCATGTTTTGATATTTATGAATATACCAACACATCAAACATTTTCTACAGCGTACTTTACTCAGTAAAAAGCTCTTTGGATTTTGACATGGCATTTACCAGCTTGGGTTCCTGGTCTATAATTTTAAGTGGTGTCTGAAGGATTATACTGGAATTCTGCCAGCCTAAAGTCATTAAAAGCCTTTGAGCAACAATTCAGCATCTTTTTCAAATTTAAGAAAAGCCCCCCCATATGGCATAATTATTCAAAGCTAAGGTCATAGAAACTACTTAAACCTTTAAAATTTATAATTAAAGGATTAATATTAACTTATGAAGACATTGTCATTTAGGCTTAAGATGGATTTCCAACCTCAATTTTGTTCTTTTTACTTTCATCTTTTCCCTTTTTCCCTAGCTAAAAAATGTGAACTTTTATGTCCTTAAACTTTAAATTAAATGTTATCCTTAGGTTAAAATTATAAAACTGATTGACAAACAATATTCTGTATATTTTTTATTATGTTCCACAAATATTGGTGAATTTAAAGTTGGCATTTTTCTCTGGATATATAAGCTGTAGCCTAGTGTAATGGATAATGGCACCTATAAATATAAGAAGAAATTAATTTGCCAAGTAAAAAAATACACAAATAACTTATAAAACTTAGGATGTGTGCATAATTTGAATGTGATGAATTGATGTTCATTTACATTAAGGTTTGTATTAATGTGCTTTTGAGTGACCTAAATTGTAAAGCTTTCTTGAATATGAAAGAGGTTATAATCTTGTCTTATACAAAAACTAAGACTTTTGTCTTCGTTTTTTGTCAAAATATACAAATCAAACCAAATCAAGTATTTTAGTTAAATACATTTATGTGTCTTCTAGTAACAAGAGGAAATGGATGTTCCTTAGATCCTTTTTACATGAGCCCCCAGCTCTCCTACTTCGTCTGATTTGGATGTGAGACAGTTGTATTGCAGTGAGTCCATATCTGGAGCATTTGTTTATTAACAAAAAAAAAAAAAAAACAGGGTGCCTACCATCATTAATGCTTGAGTATTTACATGTTCAGAGGTCTATCATCCTTACCTAAGAGGGACTGCAAAGCTCAGTGTCAATGTGGAGTCATGGATGTAGTTGGAAATAGGCTGCTCCCTGCTGAATGGCTTTCAGAGTTTCCCAAAGAATCTTTCCGTCTTTCTCCCTCTGCTTTCTGCTGCACATTAAAGAGTACTTTATTTTCTGGCAATCCAGGAGAGCAAATCAATAGCTTAACTTCAAAGCCTAGTTTTCTGAAGCTAAAAAACTATGTTTTACTTGGAGAAAATTAAAAGAGAGTATATTTTATGTTAAGGTTATTTGAAAATAAAACGTAGAATTGTAAATGAACTAGTTTAATTTTAAAGTAGGCATTTAAAAATTACAAGATTAATCCTTCTTTGTCCTTCTGTAGCCTGATTTGTACTATTCTAATAGAACCATTAAAATTGGAGTTCTGTATTCCTCAGAGGTTTTTGGTTTTGTCTTTTTGGATGTCCTGCGGGGAAAAAGTTTATATTTAAAATAAATGAAAATGCCTCAGGTCAATACAGCAAAAGATAGTGACTCGACTTGGGAAGTTACTGAAAGTATAAAAGCTTATTTGCTATCGTCAAAGGTTTATATTTAAATGGAGAGAAGTGGGGGAGAGTAACATAAGCAGATATTTGTGCCCTAAGTTTTGTGTGTGTGTGTGTCTGTTTGTGTATACATGCATGTACAGTTTAGATCTGGGTAGATTTTTTTTGGTTTGTTTTTTGTTGTGTGTGTTTGTGTAAGATTAGTGCTGATAATTATGCAAACCTTAAAAAGTATATATTGTTATGTAAGAATTGTACATATTTATTAGATATATATAATTTGGGGGTGGGGGACGGGGGACAGAGTCTTGCTCTGTTGCCCAGGCTGGAGTGCAGTGGCACAATCTTGGCTCACTGCAACCTCCACCTCCCGAGTTCGAGCAATTCTTCTGTCTCAGCATCCTGAGGAGCTGGGTTTACAGGTGGCTAATTTTTGTATTTTTAGTAGCGATGGGGTTTCACCATCTTTCCCAGACTGGTCTTCAACGCCTGACCTTGTGATCCACCCACCTTGGCCTCCGCAAGTGCTGTGATTACAGGCGTGAGCCACCGTGCCCAGTCATAATACTTTTATACATTCTTACAATGTGTCATGATCAAATCAGAGGAATTAGGATATCCAACATGTCAAACGTTTATCGTTTCTTTGTGTTAAGAAGATTTCAAATCTTTTCTAGCTATTTTGAAATACATAATAAATTATTGTTAACTATAGTCACCCCACTGTGCTATTAAACACTAGAACTTCTTACTTATATTTACCTGGATTGTTGTAGTCATTAACCAACCTCTATTTATGCCTTCTTCTCTTATTCTTACTTATATTTACCTGGATTGTTGTAGTCATTAACCAACCTCTATTTATGCCTTCTTCTCTTATTCTACTCCCACCTTCATGAGATCCACTTTTTTAGCTCCCATATATGAATGAGAACATGCAATATTTGTCTTTCTGTGCCTGGCTTATTTTGCTTAACATAATGACATCTAATTCCATCCATGTTGCTGAAAATGAGAGAATTTTATTCTTTTTGTAGCTGAGTACTACTCTGTTATGTATATATTGCACATTTTCTTTATCCACTCCTTTGCTGATGTTGCACTTACGTTGTTTCCATATCTTCGCTATTGTGAATAATGCTGCAATTAACATGGGTATGCAGGTATCTCTTTGGTAGACTAATTTCCTTTCTTTTGGATATATATTGGAATTGATAGGTTACGTGCTAGATCTGTTTTTAGTTTTTTGAGGAACCTTTATACTGTTTTCCATAGTGACTATACTAATTTGCATTCCCACTAACAGTAAACTAGTGTTCCCCTTTCTCTGTATCTTTATTAGCATTTGTTTTTTTGATAATAGCACTTTTAAGTGGATAAGCTATCTTCTCATTGTTGCTTTGGTTTGCATTTCTCTGATGATTAGTGATATGGAGCATTTTTTTCACATGCCCTGCTGGCAATTTGTATGCCTCCTTTTGAAAAATGTCTATTCAGGTCACTTGCCGATTTTTAAATTGGATTGTTTGGTTTTTGCTGTTGAGTTCTTTATATATTCCGACTGCTAATCTTTTGTCAGATGGATAGTTTGCAAATATGTTCTCTCATTTCTTTTTACTCTCGATTGTTTTCTTTGTTGTACAGAAAATTTGTGCTAATATATATTTCCTCCAATATGTTTCAAGATTTTTAGCTTGATATAATTGCATTTTTCTGCCTTTTCTTTGGTTGCCTGTGCTTTTGAAGTCTTACCCTAAAAAATCTTTGCCTAGACCAATGTTTTCTTCAAGTAGTTTCAAACTCTTAGGTCTTACATTTAAGTCTTTAATCCATTTTGATTTGATTTTTGTGTAAGGTGACAGATAGGGATCTAGTTTCATTTTTCTACATATGGATATCCAGTTTTCCCAGTACTGTTTATTGAAGGGACTGTCATTTCTCCAAAGTGCGTTCTTGGCACCTTCGTTAAAAATGAGTTAGCTGTAAAGGTGTGTTGGGTTCTCTCTTTTGTTTCATTGGTCAATATGTATATTCCTCTGCCAATACCATGCTGTTTGGGTGATGATAGCATGGCAGTATCTTTTGAAGTCTGATAGTGTGATTCTTTGAGCTTTATAATTTTTGTGTAAGAACACTTTGGCTTCTTAGGGTCTTTTGTGGTTCCATACATATTTTAGAATTGTCTTTTATATTTATCTGAAGAATATCATTGGTATTTTAATACAGATTGCAGTGAATCTGTGGATTGTTATGGGTAGTGTGGGCATTTTATCATTGTTAATTATTCCAATCCATGAGCATGGAGTATCATTCCATTTTTGTGTTCTCTTTAATTTCTTTGATAGTGTTTTATGTTTTCAGTGTAGAAACTTTTATTACTTTTGGTTAAATTTATTCCTAGATTTTTTTTTTTTGTAGCTGCTATAAATGGGATTGGTTTCTTGAATTTTTTTTCAAGATTGTTCACTGTTGGTGTATTGAATTGCTACTGATTTTTGCATGTTGATTTTATGCCCTGCAAATTTACTGACTTTGTTTATTTGTTTTAACATTATTTTGGTGGAGTCTTCAGGTTTTTCTAAATATAGGATCATGTTGTCTGTGAATAAGGATAATTTGACTTCTTCCTTTCTTATTTAGATGCCCCTTATTTTTTTCTCATGCCTGATTGCTCTGACTAGTACTTCCAATACTATCCATGTTGAATAGAAGTGGTGAAAGTGAGTATCTTTGTCTTATTCCAGATTTTAGAGGAAAGGCTTTCAGTTTTTCCCTTTTCAGTATGATGTTACCTCCTGGGTTTGTCATATACTGCTTTTCTGTTTTGAGAAGTGTTTCTAGTACATGAGGTTTGGTGAGAAATTTTTAAAATCGTAAATGGATGTTGAATTTTATTGAATGATCTTTCAGCATCTGTTGTTGAAGTGATCATATGGTTTTTGTTCTTGGTTTTGTTAATGTGATGTGTTACATTTGTTGTGTTTTATGTTGAATCATCCTTGCATCCTTAGGATGAATCCCACTTGATCATGACGAATGATCTTTTTAATGTGTTGCTGAATTGAGTTTGCTAGTATGTTCTTGAGAATTTTTACATCTATGCTCATGAGGGATATTAACTTTTAGTTTTCTCTCTGTGTGTGTATGTGTGTGTCCTTGTCTGGTTTTAGTATTAGGTGAATGCTGGCCTTGTAGAACAAGTTTAGAAGTATTCTCTCCTCTTCAGTTTTTTGTTTTTTTTTTTTAAGACTTCGAGTATTGGTATTAGTTTTTCTTCTTCAAATGTTTGGTGGAATTCAGCTGTGAAGCCCTCAGAGTTTGGGTTTTCCTTTGATGAAAGATTTTATCACTGCTACAGTCACATTACACATTACTAGCCTGTTCTGGTTTTCTATTTCTTCATAGTTGAATTTTGGTATGCTGTATGTATCCAGAAGTTTATCCATTTCTTTTGCTAATAGGTTTTCCATTTTGTTGGCATGTAGGTGTTCATAACAGACTCTAATGATCCTTCATATTTTGGAGATATCAATTTTAGCATCTCCCTTTTTATCTCTGGTTTTATTTATTTGGATCTCTTCTCTTTCTTTCTTATTTAGTCTAGCTAAAGGTTTGTCAGTTTTGTTTGTCTTTTTAAAAACAACTTTCTGTTTTGTTGATTTTTCTTTTTTTGGTTTCAATTTCAGTTATTTTTGCTGTAATCTTTATAATTTTATTTTTTTCTACAAATCTGGAGTTTGATTTGTTCTACCTTTTATATTTTCTAGAAGTTCATTGTTAAGTTGTTTATTTGATGTCTCTCTGCTTTTCTGATGTAGGTATTGATTGTTATAAACTTCCCGCTTTGAACTGATTTTCCTGTATCTCTTAGGTTTTAGTGTGTTGCATTTTCATTTTCATTTGTCTCAAGAAATTTTAACATTCCTCTTTTAATTTCTTCATTGATCCATTTCTTATTCAGGGATCTGCTGCTTAATATGCATGGATTTGTACAGTTGTAAACATTCTATTATTAATTGCTAGTTTTATTCCACTGTGATCAGAAAAGATACTTGATATGATTTTGATTTTTAAAAATCTGTTAAGACTTGTTTCGTGACCTAATATATGACCTATCCTAGAGAATCTTCCATGTGCTGTTGAGGAAATGTTCTGTAAATGTCTGCAGCAGTTGGATGGAATATTCTGTAAATGTCTGTTAGGGCCATTTAGTCTACAGGACAGTTTGCCTCAAATATTTCTTTGCTGATTTTCTGTCTGGATCATGTGTCCATTCTGAAAGTGAAATGTTGAAGTCCTCTACTATTATTGTTTTGCAGTCAGTCTCTCCCTTTTGGTCTATTAATTTTTGTTTTTTATATTTGGGTGCTATAGTGTTGGGTACAGATATATTTACCATTATTGCATTATCTTTCTGTATTAATCCCTTTATTATATAATATTCTTTGTCTCTTTTTTAACAGTTCTTTACTTAAAGTCTGTATAATCTGATCTAAGTGTAACTATTCCTGCCCTTTTATGGTTTCCATTTGCATGGGATATCCTTTTCTATCTCTTCACTTCAGTCTGTGTGTGTCTTTATAGGTAAAGTGAGTTTCTTGAAGACAGCATATGGTTAAATCTTGTTTTTTAATCCATTCAACTATTTTATGTCTTTTAATTGGAGAATTTAACCCATCTGCATTCAAAGTTATTATTGATATTACTGCTGCCATTTTCTTACTTGTGTTCTGGTTGTTTCGTAAATCCTTTCTTCCTTCTTTACTGTCTTCCTTTGTGGTTAAATGATTTTCTTTAGTAGTATGTTTTGATTCTATGCTATATTTAGTATATCTATTGATTCCATGCTATTTTTAGTGTATTTATTTTGCTTTATGATCACCATGAGGCTTACAAAAAAATTTTTATAAGAAGTTATTTTACATTGTTAATTACTTAACTTTGAACACAACCAAAAGAAAAATAGCAAAAAAACCCCCACACTTTAACACCATCCCCTTCACCACATTTTGACTCTTTAACGATTTGGTTTACATCTTATATTTCCTCTTAGCCAATTATTATAGTGATTATATTTAAATAGTTTCATGTTTTAGTCTGCGTGCTCAAGACATAGGTGGTTTAGTTGCCTCCATTACAGTATTAGACTATTCTGAATGTGCTTGTTTTCTTGTTTTTCCAAGTGGGTTTAATGTCTTCAGATGTTTTCTTGTTACATGTTAGCATTCATTTTTTTCAGATTGAAAAACTCCCTTTAGCATTTTAGGTAAGACAGGTCTGGTGTTGATGAATTAATTCCCTCTGCTTTGGTTTGGCTGGGAAAATCTTTATCTCTCCTTCATTTTTGAAGAATAGCTAAGTTGGGAATGTATTCTTAGTTGCCAGTCTCTCCTCTCTCCCTCAGAACTTGGAAATATAGCATGCTACTCTCTTCTACCCTTCAGGGTATTTGTTGAGAAATCCACTGAAAGCCATATTGGGGCTCCAGTGAATGTAATATGTTTCTTTTCTTCTGCTGCTTTGAGTATTCTTTTTTGTCTTTCATTTTTGTTATTTTGATTATTGTTTGCCTTGGGGATTTTCCCTTTGGGCTAAATTTGATTGATTATATCTTTCTATGCCTGGATGTTATAATCTTTCTTGGGATTTGGGAAATTTTCAGTCATTTTTTTTTAATATGCTTTGTGGGCCTTTTTCTGTCTTGGGAATTTCTGTTATGTGGAGATTCATTCACTTGGTGATCTCCCATAAGTCTTTTTTTTGTTTGTTTTTGTTCACTTTTATTTTAGGTTTTGGGGTACATGTGAGGGTTTCTTGTATAGGTAACATCATTTAGCTACCACTTACAGGTGAGAACATGTGGTCTTTGGTTTTCTGTTCCTGTGTTAGTTTTCTAAGGATGATAACCTCCAGCTCCATCATGTTCACATAAAAGACATGATCTCGGAGCTGATCTAAGATGGACAAAGAGGAACAGCTCTGGAGTGCAGTTCCTGGCAAGAACAATGCAGAGAGTGAGTACCCACCGCATTTCCAAACAAGTTTTCATGTCCCACAGACCAGGAGATTCCCAGGCTGAAAAGTGCCACGAGTTTCAGCACGGCAGTTTCAGCTGGCGCCGGCTTGGCACACAGACTCTCACACAAATCTGGGCAGCCATTTCAACTGGCTCCAGGAATGCCTGGGAGACAGAGGCGCCCATTCAACTGAAAAGGAGGGGACCGAGACAGGGAGTGAGGCATCTTGCTTGGTGGCTACCACCCTGACAAAACAAGCAATCTGAAATGCTCTAGATTGAGAGTTTCACAGCAAGTGCAGCTGGACCCAGGACAGTCCAGCTCAATAGGGGGAAAGGCAACCACCACTACCGAGGCAGTTCACACAGCAGCTGGGCAGAGCCTGTGGCAGTTCAGCAGCACCTCTGCTGGCAGACTGTGACTAAACTACTCCATGCGGGGCAGGGCATCTATGAAAAAAGGCAGCAGCACATCAGGAATGTACAAATAAAGTGACCTTCCTAGGACAGAGCACCTGGGAAAAGAGGCGGTTATGAGTTCCGCTGCACCAGACTTAAAGGTACCTGCCCAGCATCTCTGCATGGGACAATGGAGTTTCCAGCACAGTACTTGAGCTCCTATAAGGGACAGACTATCTCCTCAGGCAGCTCCCTGACCCCCGTATACCCAAAGAGACACATCATAAAGGAGAGCTCAGGCCGACATCTGGCAGGTACCCTTCTGGGATGAAGATAACAGAAGAAGAAACTGGCAGCAACACTTGCTGTCTGTTCTGCAGCCCCCGCAGGTGATCCCCAGGGAAGCAGGGTCTGGAGTAGACTTCCAGCAGTCCTGCAGCAGAGAGGCCCAACTATTAGAAGGAAAACTAAGAAAAAGAAATAGCTTCAAAATCAAAAAAAACTATGAAGACCACAGGTAGATAAAGCCACTAAGATGGGAAGAAACAGTGCAAAAAGGATGAGAATACCAAAAACTGGAACACCTCTCTTCCTCCAAGGGATCACAACTCCTCACCAGCTAGAGATCAAAGATGGAGAATGAATCTGATGAACTGACAGAAACAGGCTTCAGAAGGTGGGTAATAACAAACTTCTCTGAGCTAAAAGAACATGTGCTAACCCAATGCAAAGAAACTAAGAACCCAGAAAAAAGGTTAGATGAGATACTAACTGGAATAAACAGCTTAGAGAAGAACAACTTGATGGAGCCGAAAAACACAGGCGGAGAACTTCGTGAAGCATACACAAGTTTCAGTAGCTGAATCAAGCAAGCAGAAGAACGGATATCAGAGATTGAAGATCAACCCAATGAAATGAAAAGAGAAGGCAAGATTGGAGAAAAAAGAGTGAAAAGAAATGAACAAAGCCTCCAAGAAATATGGGATTATGTGAAAAGACCTAATCTACATCTGATAGGTGTACCTGAATGTGACAGGGAGAATGAATCCAAGCTGGAAAATACTCTTCAGGATATTATCCAGGAGAACTTCCCCAATCTAGCAAGGCAGGCCAATATTAAAGTCCAGGAAATATAGAGAACACCAAAAAGATATTCCTCAAGAAGAGCAACCCCAAGGCACATAATCATCAGATTCCCCAGTGTTGAAATGAAGGAAAAAATGCTAAGGGCAGCCAGAGAGAAAGGTCAGGTTACCCACAAAGGGAAGCCTATCAGACTCATAGTGGATCTCTCGGCAGAAACCCTACAAGCCAGAAGAGAGTGGGGGCCAATATTCAACATCCTTGAAGAAAAGCACTTTCACCCTAGAATTTTATATCCAGCCAAACTAAGCTTCATAAGTGAAGGAGAAAGAAAATCCCTTACAAACAAGCAATTGTTGAGAGATTTCATCACCACCAGGCCTGCCTTAAAAGAGCTCCTGAAAGAAGCACTAAATATAGAAAGGAACAAGCAGTACCAGCCACTCCGAAAACGTACCAAATGGTAAAGACCATTGACACAATGAAGAAAATGCATCAACTAACACGCAAAACACGCAGCTAGCATCAAAATGGCAGGATCAAACTCACATAACAATATTAACCTTAAATATAAATTGACTAAATGCCCCAGTCAAAAGACACAGACTGACAAATAGGATAAAAAGTCAAGACCCATCAGTGTGCTGTATTCAGGAAACCCATCTCACCTGCAAGGATACACATAGGCTCGAAATAAAGGGATGGAGGAAGATTTATCAAGCAAATGGCGAGCAAAAAACAGCAGGAGTTGCAATCCTAGTCTCTGATAAAATGGACTTTAAACCAACAAAGATCACAAGAGACAAAGAAGGGCATTACATAATGGTAAAAGGACCAATGCATCAAGAAGAGCTAATGATCCTAAATATATACACACCCAATACAGGAGCACCCAGGTACATAAAGCAAGTTCTTAACAACCTACAAAGAGATTTAGACTCCCACACAATAATAGTGGGAGACATTAACACTCCACTGTCAATATTAGACAGATCAATGAGACAGAAAATTAACAAGCATATCCAGTACTTGAACTCAGATCTGGACCATGTGGACCTATTAGACATCTGCAAAAGTCTCCACCCCAAATCCACAGAATATACATTCTTTTCATCACCACATCACACATACTCTAAAATTGACCACATAATTGGAAGTAAATCACTCCTCAGCAAATGCAAAAGAATGGAAATCATAACAAACAGTCTCTCAGACGACAGGGTAATCAAATTAGAACTCAGCATTAAGAAACTGACTCAGAACTGCACAACTTCATGGAAACTGAAAAACAGGCTCCTCAATGTTGACTGGATAAACAATGAAATAAAGGCAGAAATAAAGATGTTATTTGAAACCAATGAGAACGAAGACACAACATACCAGAATCTCTGGGACACATTTAAAGCAGTGTCTGGAGGGAAATTTATAGCAGTAAATGCCCATATGAGAAGTTAAGAAAGATCTAAAATCAACACCCTATTGTCAAAATTGAATGAGCTAGAGGAGCAAGATAAAAAAATCTCAAAAGCTACCATAAGACAGGAAATAGCTAAGATCAGAGTAGAACTCAAGGAGATGGAGATACACACACAAAAAGAAACCCTTAAAAAAAAAAATAAATAAATCCAGGAGCTGATTTTTGAAAAGATCAACAAAATAGACAGACCACTAGCCAGATTAATAAAAAGGAAAAGGGGGAGGAATCAAATAGATGTAATAAAAAACGATAAAGGGGATATCACCACTGATTCCACAGAAATACAAACTACCATCAGAGATTACTGCAAACAACTCTATGCACATGAACCAGTAAACCTGGAAAAAATGGATAAATTCCTGGACACTTGTACCCTCCCAAGCCTAAACCAGGAAGAAGTTGAAACATTGAACAGACCAATAACAAGGGCTGAAGTTGAGGCAGCAATTAATAGACTACCAACCCAAAAAAGTCAAGGTCCAGATGGGTACATAGCTGAATTCTACCACATGTACAAAGAGGAGCTGGTACCATTCCTTCTAAAACTATTCCAGAAAATCCAAAAAAAGGGAATCCTTCCCAAAGCATTTTATGAGACCAACATCATCCTGATACCAAACCTGGCAGAGACTCAACAAGAAAAGAAAACTTCAGGCCAATATCCATAATGAACATAAATGCAAAAATCTTCAATAAAATACTGGCAAACCAATTGCTATGGCACATCAAAAAGCTTATCCATCACAATCAAGTAGGCTTCATTCTGGGGATGCAAGGCTGGTTCAACATACAAAAGTCTATAAATGTAATACACCACATAAATAGAACCAAAGAAAAAAACTGCATGATGATCTCAATAGATGCAGAGAAGACGTTTGACAAAATTCAACAGCCCTTTATGCTAAAAACTCTCAATAAACTAGGTATTGAAGGAACATATCTCAAAACAATAAAAGCTATTTACCACAAACCTACAGCCAATATCATACTGAATGGGCAATAACTGGAAGCATTCCCTTTGAAATCCAGCACTAGACAAGGATGCCGTCTCTCACCACTCCTATTCAATATAGTATTGCAATTTCTAGCCAGAGGAATTGGGCAAGAAAAAAAAAAGTGTTTTCATTTAGGAAAGGTGGAAGTCAAATTGTCTCTATTTGCAGATGACATGATTGTGGATCTAGAAGACCCTGACATCTCAGCCCAAAATCTCCTTAAACTGATAAGCAACTTCTGCAAAGTCTCAGGATACAAAATCAATGTGCGGAAATCACAAGCATTTCTATACACCAATAACAGACCAACAGCAATATCATAAGTGAACTCCCACTCACAATTGCTACAAAGAGAATAAAATACCTAGGAATACAACTAACAAAGGATATAAAGGACCTCTTTAAGGAGAACTACAAACCACTGCTGGAGGAAATAACAGAGGACACAAACAGATGGAGAAACATTCCATGCTCATGTTTAGGAAGAATCAATATCGTGAAAATGGCCATACGGCCCAAAGTAATTTATACATTCCACCCTATCCCCATCAAGCTACCAATGAGCTTCTTCACAGAACTGGAAAAAACCACCTTAAACTTCATATGGAACCAAAAGAGAGCCTGCATAGCCAAGACAATCCTAAGCAAAAAGAACAAAGCTGGAGGCATTGCTCTACCTGATTTCAAGCTATACTACAAGGCTACAGTAATCAAAACAGCATGGTACTGGTACCAAAACAGACATATAGACCAAGGGAACAGAACAGAGGCCTCGGAGGCAACACCAGACATCTACAAACATCTGATCTTTGACAAACCTGACAAAAACAAGCAATGGGGAAAGGATTCCCTGTTTAATAAATGGTGTTGGGAAAACTGGCTAGCAGTGTGCAGAAAGCAGAAACTGGACCCCTTCCTGACACCTTACACTAAAATTAACTCCAGATGAATTAAAGACTTCAACATAAGACCTAACACCATAAAAACCCGACAGGAAAACCTAGGCAAAACCATTCAGGACATAGGCATAGGCAAGGACTTCATGACTAAAACACCAAAAGCATTGGCAACAAAAGCCAAAATAGACAAATGGGACCTGGTTAAACTCCAGAGCTTCTGAACAGCAAAAGAAACAATTGTTAGAGTGAACCTGCAACCAACCAAATGGGAAACAAGTTTGCAATATACCCATCTGACAAAGGGCTAATATCCAGAATCTACAAAGAATTAAAACAGGTTTATAAGAAAAAAACAAATTCATCCAAAAGTGGGTGAAGGATATGAACAGATACTTTTCAAAAGAAGACATATATGAGGCCAAGAAACATATGAAAAAATGCTCATCATCACTGATTATTAGAGAAATGCAAATCAAAACCACATTGAGGTATCACTTCATGCCAGTTAGAATGGCGATCATTAAAAAATCTGGAAACAACAGATGCTGGAGAGGATGTGGAGAAGTAGGAACACTTTTACACTGTTGGTGGGAGTGTAAACTAGTTCAACCATTGTGGAAGACAGTGTGGCTCTTACTCAAGGACCTAGAAATAGAAATTCCATTTGACCCAGCAATCTCATTACTGGGTATGTACCCAAAGGATTACAAATCATTTTATTATAAAGACACATGCACATGGATGTTCATTGCAGCACTGTTTACAATAGCAAAGACCTGGAACCAACCCAAATGCCCATCGATGATAGACTGGACAAGGAAAATGTGGCACATATACACCATGGAATACTATGCACCCATAAATGATGATGAGTTTGTGTCCTTTGTAGGGACATGGATGAACCTGGAAACCATAATTCTCAGCAAACTGACATGAGAACAGAAAATCAAATGCTGCATGTTCTCACTCATAGGCAGATATTGAACAATGAGAACACTGGACACAGGGAGGCGAGCATCACACACAGGGTTCTGTTGCAGGGGGCCAAGGGAGGGACAGCGGGAGGCGGGAAGGTCAAGAAGGGATAACATGGGGAGAAATGCCAGTTGTAGGTGATGGGGGTGATGGAGGCAGCAAATCACATTGCCATGTGTGTACTTATGCAACAATATTGCATGTTCTGCACATGTACCCCGGAACCTAAAGTACAATAAAAAAGCAAACAAAGAAAAAACACAAAAACGAACAAACAACAACAACAACAACAACAAAGACATGATCTCATTCTTTTATGGCTTCATAGTATTTCCAGTATATATGTACCACATTGTCTTTATCTGGTTTGTCATTGATTAATACTTAGGTTGATTCCATGTCTTTGCTATTGTGAATAGTGCTGCAGTGAACATTCATGTGCATGTGTCTTTATGGTAGAATGATTTATATTCCTCTGGGCATGTACCTGGTAATGGGATTGCTGGGTTGAATGGTAGTTCTGTTTTTAGCTCTTTGAGAAATGGCCAAACTGCTTTCCACAATGGTTGAACTAATTTACACTCCTACTAACAGTGTATAAGTGTTTCATTTTCTCCACAACCTAGCCAGCATCTGCTGTTTTTTGACTTTTTAATAATAGCCATTCTGACTGATGTGACATGGTATTTCATTGTGGTTTTAATTTACATTTCTCTAATGATCAGTGATATTGACCTTTTTTCATAATAAAATGAAAAATATATTTCACTAGGATATTTATCAATGATTAAATGATTACAAATAAGAACAGAAAGAATAATTTATGGTACTACTTTGATGTCTTGCCATTAATAGGATATCTACACATCTTGATTCATCCGAAACATTCTCACTTTTACCTGTTGTCCCAGTATCTTGTGTGACTTAGCATTTACTGCTGTCCCTTTCACTGTTACATATGTCTCAGCTTTCATGCTAAGTTATACAGTCACTTTAACTATAAGAGTACTTTTTGTATAAAAGATGCACCTTTTCTTTTTATGTCTTCTGTTCTTTAATTATTGAATGTAATTATTCTTAGTGAGCCTAAAGACAGAACGTATAAAATTGCTTTGTATATTTTAAATGAGTGCTTTTTTTTTGACAGTAATAGCAAATTTCGGTTGTAGATAACTGGACTGTAGTTATTTTAATATTCCAAGCAGCCTTTCTGATGTTTTTTCAACATCACATGCACATTTCAATAGCATTTTATGCACTTAGAACCAAACTTATTTTCCCTTTATTGAGAGACTCAGGGATGTTGGAATACAGGGACAGAGACTCTTATTTCATTTTAAATCAATAATTCCAAAATACCTAGGGTACAGTTAGTAAACACTCTAAAATGCCATTGGTGGGAATATAAATTGGTACAATCTTCCTGAAGGCCTTTGGTTATCTGTATTGTGAACCTTAAAAATATCCCTAGATTTGACCCAGTAATCTATTCCTTAGTTAGTATAACATCAGTGTCAAATCTCAAAATTTCCTAAAAACATTAATCTCACTTTTGAATATTGTAAAAAACAAAATATTAGGCAGGATAATCTAGTAGCACATTTAAAATGTCATACATCATAATCACATTGATTTTATTCCAGGAATGCAAAGATGGTTTGATATTAAGAATACTCTTATTAATAGTGTAAATCACTATACTGATAAAAAAGAAAAATCATTTGTGATTATTTATATACTAGTTAGAGTGATCCTAACTTGCTGTAAAAAGGAACCCAAAAATGCAGTGGATAAATTAAATAAGAAGGTTTATTTCTCTCTTGCATAAAAATCCAGATGCATTAAGATGGCCCAGGGCTGGGATCAAATGGTTCTTTTTCATGAGGTCACTTAGAAACCTAGACTAACAAGTGAGATGCCTGTCATCCTCAACATGCTATACCCATCTCTGCTTTAAAGGCTGCTGTTCCAGTGGATACTGTTTCTCAGCCAGCAAGAAGAGTGGAAAAAGATGAAAAAGACTAATAATTCCTTTTAGGGAATTTCCACGGAAATTGCACTTATCATTCTGACATTTTACTGGAGGAAACAGTCTCAGGGCCACATTTGGGGCAGCAGGGACCTGTTTGCATGCACTGTGCTAAAAGTTGCAGGGAGACTATTTTTAAAAGAAATGAAGGACAAAAAATGAAGAACAGATACTGGGGAACAGTTAACAGACTAATGGCTTTCAGCATTGTGTGCCTATTTTTTGTACAGAAGCCCTGGGCACTTAGGATATAGCAATGAGCAAAATCGCATATATTCCTGTCCCCTCAGAGCTCATTCTAGCAGGAGCAATACATTGTTAGCCATGAACATTGCTGTAGAAGCAACTTATATAGAATTTTTTGAAGTGTCAAAATGCTATTATGAAGGAAATGATAGAGAAGATTCCGGGAGACTCTGGAGTCCCAGGGCTGGAACCATTTTATATAGTATGGCCAAAGCTGGCTTCATCAAGAAGATAACATTCAAACAAAGATGACGAAGTTGAGTGAGGCATGTTGATATTCGGGGGCAGAAATTACTGATAGAGGGAATAGCTAGTGCAGAGATCCTAAGGCAGGCGTCCCCAAACTATGGCCCACGGGCCGCATGTGGCCTCCTGAGGCCATTTATCCTGCCCCCCGCCGCACTTCAGGAAGGGGCACCTCTTTCATTGGTGATCAGTGAGAGGAGCACAGTATATGGAGGCCCTCCAACGGTCTGAGGGACAGTGAACTGGCCCCCTGTGTAAAAAGTTTGGGGATGCCTGCCCTAAGGTAAGAGCGTGGCTAGCATGGCTAGGGGACTTAAGGAAGCCAATGTGATTAGAGCATAGTGGACAAGGGGAAGCGAGTTAAAATGACATTAGAGGCATTCTAAGGCCTTGATCATGTGGGGCCTTTGAGGCTGTTCCAGTCACTTTGACTTTAACTCTGATTAATGAGAGAGTAAGAGGGTATTAAGCCATGAAGGGACATGATTTGATTTAGACTTTAAAAGATCATTCTAGCTGCATGAGAACAAAGGTGGGAAACCAATGGGAAGGCAACTTTGGTAATCCAGATGAGAGGAAATGATGATGACTTAGACCAGAGTGGTAGCTGGGGAGGTGATCATGTTCTGGATATATTTTAAAGGAAGAGTAAATATGGTTTTCTGATGAATTTGATGGGGGCATTAGGGCAAGAAAGTAAGCGATAGATAAGCTTACTGTATTAGAGTTTTCTAGAGGGACAGAACTAATAGGATAGATGTATATATGAAGGGGAGTTTTTATTAAGTAGTGTTGACTTACATGATCACAAGGTGAAGTCCTACAACAGGCTGAGGAGCAAGGAAGCCAGTCTGAGTCCCCAAACCGCAAAAGTAGGGAAGCTGACAGTACCGCCTTCAGTCTGTGGCTGAAGGCCTGAGAGCCCCTGGCAAACACTGGTGTACATCCGAGACTCCAAAAGTTGAAGAACTTGGTGTCTGATGTTCAAGGCAGGAAGCATCCAGCATGGCAGAAAGATGAAGGCCAGAAGACTCAGCACATCTGTTCATTACACTTTCTTCTGCCTGCTTCCAGCCATGCAGGCAGCTCATTAGATGGTGCCTACCCGGACTAAGGGTTGGTCTGCCTCTCCCAGTCCACTGACTCAAATGTTAATCTTCTTTGGCAGCATCTTCACAGAGACACCCGGGAACAATGCTTTGCATCCTTCAATCCAATCAAGTTGACACTCAGTATTAACCATCACACTTACACACAGGAAAACATGGAAAGAAATATGCTAGTTCATTTTACTGTGATATGGGATATGTGAATTTTGAATTGTATTTTTCTTTATTTCTAAATGTTCTCATTATACACTTTATAAGCTGAACAGTAATGCACAGAAGTCAACATTTCGTCATACTGTTATCCTGTCCCTAAGTCCTAGGGCATCTTTAGCCTGCCTGCTTTCTGTTTTCTGCCCTTGGGAAACCAAAATCACAAAGAGGGTGTGCTAGCCCTTTATCCTTGGCATCACATTAGCTGACATCAGGAACTGAGCAGAGCAGTGTGATTGTGATGTCACTATCTCACCACACCCCCACCTAAGAGATTGTGTGGGAGAGTCTCAGAGACTCTAACTCTTTGAGCCCATGTCTAAGGAGGCTCGGAGGCTGTGCTCTCATTAGCTTCTCATTAGAAGCTCTGCCTGCCCTGCAGCCTGCACTGAGGGCTCTAATCACTGCTTCTGAGCTCTTAATGGGGGTCAAAGAAGATGTGGGCTTATCTGAATTTAGACCATCCACTTCCCAAGGAAAACCAAGCCTTGAGACTGATAGAGATGAAAGAAGAGAATGCTAATGTCCCCCACACAGAACAGGCAGGAAGTTTGAGGCCTGTGAGGGATACAGGAAATTCTAACCTCAAAGAGAAGAAGGTAAGAACAAGACAACTTCTGTCCTCCTGACATAGAGATCTTACTGAAAAAAATAAATCTCATTGCTGAGCTGAGTTAGGCACTGGTAATATAAAAACAACCCCTACCCTCAAGGAGGTGAATTTTGGTAGGGCAGGGATAATGGAACAAACTGTGATCATATTGACCAGAAATAAGGGCCATCATCTAAAGATGCTGGACTGCATGCCCTGGGAAACACAGGGAGGTGTCTGACATCTGAGGGCAACAGGCAGAATCAGGCAGAACTTTCTGGAAGAGGTAGATTGTGAGCTAATGGCACTTCCTCCCTTGCTCAAAAACTTACAAAGTGCCACAGCCCAAGAAAAAATGAAGTTGTCACAGCTTCCTAGTTGTCTGGCCAAGAATTTGCATAATTTAATTTCCCCTCTGTACTTTTACTTGTTTTTCTTATGTATTTATTTTAATTAATTAATTTTAAGTTATAACTGGTTTGTATTATACAGTTCAGTGGTGTGAAGTACATTTAAATTGTTATGCAACCATCACCACTGTCCCTCTCCTGAATGTTATTTTGTAAAACTAAAACTGTGCCCACTGAACAATAGCGGGCACAGTTTCTCTCCCCCAAGTCCCTGGCAATCATCATTCTACTTCCTGTCTCTATATATTTGGTGCTCTAGGGCAGGGGCCCCCAACCCCTGGGCCAGAGCCTGGTGCAGGTCTGTGGGCTGTTAGGATCCAGGCTGCACAGCAGGAAGTGAGCAGTAGGTGAGCTACTTCCTGATGAGCTAAGGTGGAACTGGTTCATCCCAAAACCATCCTTCTATCCCCATCCTGTGGAAATGCCTTCCACGAAACCTGTCCCTAGTGCCAGAAAGGTTGGGGACCGTTGCTCTAGGGTACCTGATATGAATGGAATTATATCGTAGTAGTTCTTTTATGACTGGCTTATTTCACTTCACATAATGTCTTCAAGTTCATCCACATTGTAGCATGTGTCAGAATTTCCTTTTTTCCTAAAAATGAATACTATTCCATTGTATGTATATACCATATTTTGTTCATTCATCTGCCGCTGGACAGACACTTGAGTTACTTCCACCTTTTGACTGTTATGAATAATGCTTTTGTGAACAGGGGTATATAAATGTCTGTTCTAGTTTCTGCTGTCAGTTCTTTGGGGTATATACTTAGAAGTAGGAATTGGTCGATATGAGAATTCTATGTTTGATTTTTCGAGGAACTGCCATACATTTTCCATAGCAGCTGCATCATTTCACAATCCCATCAGCAGTGTACAAGGATTCCAATTTCTCCACATCATTGCCAGCACTGTTTTGTAGTAACTATTGTAATGGGTGTGAATTGATACCTTCTACCTTTCTTAACTGTGTCTCCCACCACAGATAACAGTCTGTGCTGTGCCCACTCCCAGACAACCCCCTTTTCCATAAATAGGCTGTAAGCTGTTCCCCTTCATGGTGTCACACACATTTTCTCCTCTGCCTGGAAGACTTGGTAACTCGTCTTTCTTCCTCAAAGATGTTACTTCTCCTTGCCTTCCTCCTTTCCACACCAACTCAGAAGCAGTCAAGTTCTTTCTTGTATTCCTCTAACTCTTCATTTATTCCACTTTCTAAAACAAATAAACTTAGGTTATGTACAGTTCTGCAAGTTTTGACAAACCATCACCACATCAAGATAAAGAACAGTTCCATCACCTCAAACGTTTCTCCAGATCTTTGGCCCCAGCACACTTCTTTTCTCATGCCCCAGCTCCTAGTAACCACTCATCTATTTTCTGTGACCATGGCTTCTCCTTCTCTGGAATGTCATGTAAATATTCATGAGGAAGGCTTTCAAATCTGGCTTCTTTCCCTTTGCGTAATGCATTAGAGATTCACCCATGTTGTTGTGTGTCGCTGTAATCTGTTCCTTTTTATTGCTTAGTACTATTCTATTGTATGGGAGTACCAAAGCTTATCCATTCTCCAGTTGGGAAATACCTGGGCTGCTAAGCATTTACATAAATATTTTGTGTGAATATACACTTTAATTTCACTTGAGTAAACAGAGAGAAATAAGATTGCTGAGCTGTATGTTAAGTATATTTTTAAATTTTACTAGAAACGGACAAACCATTTCCCAAAGTAGCTACATTAGTTTGCACTCCCACCAGCCATGTATGAGAGTTCCAGTTAGGTTGCATCCTTACCGGCTCTTCATATTGTGGAGTTAATAATGTTATTTTAGTCATCCAAATACAGATATCTCACCATTCGTGTATTTCCCTAATGACTAATAATGTTGAGCATCTTTTCACATGTGTATTTTGTCATGTGAATATCTTCCTTGGTGAATTATCTATTAAAATTTTTTATGATTTTAAAATTATTTTCTAATTATTAAATTTTGAGAGTTATTTGTGTATTCTGGATTCAAGTTGTTTAGAAAATATGTGATTTGCAAACACTTTCTCCCAAATCAAATAACAGAGATACTTAACTTTTATGAAGTCTGACTTACCAGTGTATTCTTTTATAGATCATGTTTTTGGTGTTGTCTATAAAAAAATCTTTACTTAACCTAAGGTCACAAAGATTTTCTCCTGTTTGCTTCTAGAAGTTCTTGGTTTTTGGTTTTATTTTTAGATCTGTGGTCCATTTTGAGTAGATTTTTGTGGACGGTAATGTATGGATTAAGATTCAACTGTTTCCATACTGTTTGTTGAAAAGACTATTCTTTCTCCATTGAATCACCTTTGCAGCTTTGTTGAAAATCATTTGACCACATATGTGTGGCCTGCTAGTGGACTTTGTAATTTTCTTCCATTGGTCTATATGCCTATCCTTTTTCAATACCACACTGTTTTGATTACTGTAGCTTTTAGAGTCAGTCTTAGACATAGGTAGTGTAAGTTGTCCAACACTGATCTTTTTCAAGATTGTTTTGCCTATGATGGTTTCTTTGCTTTTCTTAGAATCAGCATAATTAATTCTGCACAAAATCCTACTGGGCTATTTTTAAAATTTGTGTTGAATCTATATTAAGGTTGAAATCTTAATGAAACTGAGTCTTCTGATCCATAGAAGATCTTACCATTTATTTAGGTCTTCCTTAATTTCTTCTATTAGCATTTGTAGTTTTCATCATCCAGAAGCTGCATATATTTTCATAGATTATATTGAATCATGTTTTTATCTCCAATTCCCAATTGTTATTTGCTAATATATAAATAAAATAGAGTTTTAATGTTGATATTGTACCATTTGATCTTTCTAAATTAATTTATTAATTCTAGTCACTTTTTTTGTTAGATTCTTTGGAGTTTTTCCTGCATATATAATTAGCTAAATACTTGTTGCTTAATAGTTTTACCTATGAGAGCTTAATTTTATATTAATTATGCCACATATGTTAACATATTTTATTTTTTACGATGGTGTATGTTATTAATAAACTGGTGAGTTTTGAAAAATGACTCCACAAAACATACTTACCCTATGAAGAATCAAATGTACCAGGGAAATGCATGAGATTTGTAATTTTTTAGTTTGTAATTCATCCTCTGTGTCTGTTAGTTCTGTACCCACAGATTCAATCAATTGTGGGTCAAAAATGTTTTTTTAAAAAATAGAAATAACGATACAGAAATAAAAAGTAATACAAATGTAAAAATACAGTATAACTACTTACATAGCATTTACATTGTATTAGGTATTGTAAATAATTAGAAATGTTTTACAGTATACAGGAGGATGTTCATAGTTACTTGCAAATACTCTGCCATTTTGTGTAAGGGAGCTGAGTATCTATGGATTTTGGTATCATAGGAGTCCTGGAACATATCCCCTGTGGATACCTAAGGAAGACTGTACTTTGTTCTGTCCTATCACATACATCTGATTTTTTTTTTTTTTAAATAGCGATATAAACCAACATGGAATAGGAAAATGACCTATGTTTTTAAATACCTGTTTTTAAAATACTAGTTATTCTTCACCTTAACTCTCTGTAGTAATCATTCTTTTTAAAAATAAAATGATATAGAACTATTTTAAAGTAGTAGTATATATGCATGTATTCTAAATATTCCATTGAATTGGGAATTTTGACTACTTAAATATTAAAAAAAAATTTCAACTCATAATATAGAAATCAGGCTCAATACATTTTCTTCACTATCAGATCAGAATATATTTCTTTCCCACAAATATTTTTAAAATTGGTTTTAAAAAAACTTTTTAAAGCATTGTTTGTGATGTCTTTTTAGTGAATTAGTGATCTTTTAAAAGTTTTTTTTTAAAGAAACAATATTAGTTTAATAGTTTATAATTTTTTTTAATATTGGAATCCCCAAATTGTGTGGTAAATCCCTTTAAGTTCCATGCTTTATATTCCCCTTAAACATATTCTATTTTCTTTAATTGGCTCGTTACATCACTAGAGTATATTTCGAACTTTATATTCCACATACATATACATATACACACAGAGTACAATATAAACAAGCCAGAAATAGATGCTACAAAGAGTAACTAATACACAAACACCTACATATTTCCACAATTTAAAATACACTAATCAGTTTCAGTAATTGCATAACCTGTATCACTGCACTTACAGCTAAACACTGGTTACCCAGCCAGGTGTAGAGCATTGTACAACATTTTTTGTGCTTTTCAAAATGTATTACAAATTACTGTTAAAAAAAAAAAAAAAGAGCTACATTTTAAGTGTGTGCAGATGTGAGTTTTGGCTTACAGAACTGTTTTTAATATTCATCTATGGTATTTTCTTGGCAAAGAAAATGGACATTTGTTCCCACTGCATGACTTTAACAGATCAGTAGACATCCCAGGAATACTCTAAGGAAGCCACCCCAGGTCATGGAAAATATCTCATCAAACATCGGTATCTTTGAAACTTAACTTGTGACAATTGCTTATGTTATTGTCCATTTCATATTAATATTGAATGAGGAATTCTAACAGATTTTTTAATGAGCTTCTAAAGACATAATTTAGGCCTCTATTTCTGTAAATTGTAATTATATTATGGCTTCTGGTGTTTATTCAACCCCGACTACCTTATGAAATTGAAGGAAGTATTATACATTTTAGATACTTGCTGAAAATAAGTAATTATTAGAGTGGCCATACTCAGATTATAATTAATGGTCCATTCAGTCCTGTATTTTATGTCTAATTTCACAGAGAGGCTGTAAAATGGATGATGTGAACTTACAAATCTCTAGTTTCCTTAAACAATTTATGAGTGAATGAATCAACATATATTTAACAAGCATTTACTGTATATTTAGGTCAATGCTGGGGAAAATGATCAAAAGACATGTAACTTTGTCACTGCATTGTGGGAGCTTTTCTTATTGTAGTGGCAATGAGAAATACAAGTAAAAAAAGAACTAGAAAACTAATCATGCATGGTAAAATTCTACTTTAGGGTACAGTGTTGGGAAATCTGAGAAGGTCTGTAGGAATCGGGATCTTTTATGGAAGAGGGACAATATTTGAATTGGCACTAGATATGAAGAATTTTCTGAGGCAGTCAAAGGGGATAACACGAGGAAGCTACGAGCTTAGGAAAAATCGGAAGAATGTCAGACAGTAATTGTTTATGAAAATCCCACTTATTTTAAAAAGATTGAAGATGCCTTTTTAACTTTTTTATTTTTAAACTTTTATTTACAGTTACTGAAATATTATAAAAATAGTACAGGGAATTGCTATATGTCCTTCACCCAGCTTCCCCTAATATTAACATGTTATTTATCTATAGCACAATTGCCAAAATCAGGAAATTAACAGTGGCACAATCTATTAAATAACTACAAATCTTATTTTAATTTCACTAGCTTTTCCATTCAAGTACTTTTGTTGTTGTTCTAGGACCCAGTGCAGGATCTCACAGTGCATTTAGTTGTTATATCTCTTTATTCTCCTTCAATCTGTGACACCTCCCCAGTCTTTGCTTATCTTTCATGACTTTGAAGTATACTAGCTGCTTTCATACACTTTTGAAGTGTACTAGCTGGTAGTTATTTTGTAGAATGTTTCTCACTTTGTTTATGATTAGATTGAGGTTACGTATTTTTGGCAGGCAGGAATAATACAAAAGTGATATTGTGCCTTTCTCAGATGCATTATATCAAAGAATGCGTGGTATCTAATATCTCATTACTGGTGATGCTAACATTGATCGCCTTTTTAAGGTGGTATCTGCCAGGTTTCTGTTCTTTAAAATTAATCGTTTTCCATTTCTACGATTTAAAATATCTTGGGGAACATACTTTGAGACTATGCACATATTCCTAGACCTTTGTTCACTAATTTTACCTGAACCATGGTGAATCCTACCTGGAATAATTGTCTGGTTTATAACTCACAGTAACTTTGAAGTTTTGTCATTATACTAACTTTTACTTATGTTAAGGGTGTGGAGTTTTGTTTTGTTTTTGTTGTTTCATATCATTAGGAGAAAAAATATTGAAAGCTGCAGGTGGCTTTTAAAATGCAAGATTCTTTTAAAGTTAAGGAATCAGATATAACAGAAAATAGAAGAAATAAGATGAGACTAGAGGGTAGTGTTCATGAAAACACATCACAATCTATGAGCGTTGGGTAACTTCTGCTGAAGGGCCTATGTTTAACTCCAGATTTTTCAGTAGCAAATACCAATTTAAAAATCACAATTAAAACAAGATTCAGTGCAATGAACTTTTAAAAGTCATCATTTCAAAAATTCATGGATGAAAAATTTTAGAAAAAAATTACAAGAGATTCTCACTAAGAGACCAGATGTAATATGGTTAATTCACATCTTCAAAAACATCCTCATGGAACATATTTGTTTCCCCTTAGAATGGAGGTGTAATAGGTATTATTTTGAGTCTAACTTTCCTAAAAATAGGGTGACTCAGTGTGAGACATAATATATTAATAATAAAGTCAATCTGAATGCCAGAAGTTCTTTAAGAAGTCACAGATGGCATTGTTTTATGAAATCATTTTGTGATTAAACAAATTAATGAGCAGATACTATTTACTGTAACAAAAATTGAATTCCTGCTATATGAATCCTACTCTGCAAAATAACTAAAACCTTGTTATAGTAGTATTTTTTTCCATTGTAGTATTGATTTCTGATATAGAAATCATTTAGTCTTAGACTATCTAAGGGGGATTAAATGGGGCATGTCCCCAAATTACCTTATTACAACATAGTTTCATAATACTAACCTTAAGAAAAAAGTTATAACAAAATTGAGACTTACCAAGCATTTCCTTTATTTGTTGTAATTTTTGAAAGATTTTTGCTTCAGGTTTTGCTTCTGATGATTATTCACTGGAACTGAATCCTGAGGAAGGATGGTGGGGGAATGGAAAGGAAAGGGATGAGATATTATTTGCTGACTATGTTATCTTTTGCTAGTTTGCTATTTCTGAAGAACTAAACATATTTAAGATTTTTAAGTCTTAAAATATGTGGCTTTTCGTGTTCTGCAATGAGGGCTTTGTTATTTTAACAAAATGTTTTAAAAAACTCTTTTCATGATAGTTAGGTAAATGGCTACCTACCTGAGGAATGCCAAGGAAATATATCTGTACATTTAGAACCACTTCAAGTGAAAGAAAAATGTGTAATTACTTCCTTCACTGTATATCACATTGATATCTGACCCTCCGGATTACTTTGTAAATTGCCACAAGGCCAGTTTAATTCAGTTAAACTTCATATTCAAGTTTAGCATTTATTGAGTAATGACAATGTAAACTAGGCAGCATGTTAAGTGTTGACAATACCAAGAAAGAAAAGTCATCATCATTGATCAGGACCCTAAGGATGAAAATATATTTTAACATAGGTTTTTAAAAAATACAAATTAGTTTATTTCACATGAACTATAGCAAAGAATAAAATAGCCCCATCATAGTAGCACAAGTTAGATAAAAAGCTTACCCAAGGTAAACAAACTACATTTGTCAGGCTCTGTAGAATTTCCATGTTATCTGCATTTACTAGGTTATAAGCTGAAAATTAAATACTATGAAAGTTTTCAGAGTGGTGTTTCAGCATGATTTTTAACTGCTATGTACCATCTTTTTAAAATATGCCTTATATGGCCAAAGAATTAGACAGCCCTTTGATAAAAAATCCAGATGTTGGAATTGGTTTATTTTTGAAATACCCTGCGAGATCTCATTAATAGAGCCAAATCAAAATTATCCGATTTTATAAACCTAGGCATTATTGTTCAAGAAGCTAGAAATAGCAGTTTTTGATAGACAATTTTTGGAGAAACCAAGTTTTTAAAAATCACAGGAACAGGGACTTGCATGAATATCAAGGGAATCTGATTTTTGCTTTGATCTGATCTTGCAAGAAGGAAGGAAGAAAGTTATTTAGAAAATGATGTTGCAGTCCTTCTCTGTTAAATAGCTATTGGTTGTTTCAGTCTCATATTTTAGCCCCTGTTTTGTAACATTTTTACCTAGACAGTATTTTGATTATGTTCTCATAACCTAAGTGGTGTAATTAACCACCAAATTAAATTAAAAACATTAGTCAATATGCTGAATATCCATGTTTGTTAAATTGTAACTAGCAATCTTTATATAGCTGAGATTTTTAAATAGCCCTTAATATTATACTTTATCCAAAATTAATTTTGCATCATATATACCTATATAAATCACCATTGATATCGTTTGTTCACAGACAGAATATTTTTAAGTAAGGCAAGAAAAATCACAAGGTATGTAACATTTTAGTTTTTGTTTTCACAAATACTTACTTGGTAATCTCTGTATGCAAGTAACTGCTAGTATTTGCTGGAAGAAAGAATTATAAGCAACTGCTTCCATAATGTTTTTATGGAATTGCTTTAGGAAAAATGAACAAACAAGTGCCTTTTATACTAGATGACTTTACCAGTGAAGTCTACCAAACATTTAAGAAGAAAGTGATGCCATTTCCACACAAACTCTTTCAGAAAATAAAAAAGAAACATTTTCCAACTCACTTTATGAACTGATCATTATCCTGATAACCAAACTAGACATTAATATTGCAAGAGAAGAAAACTACAGACTACAGACACACACAAAAATTTCTTAACAAACTATTAGCCAATCAAATTCAGCAATACATAAAAAAGTATATCAAGGTCAAGTGGGGTTTATCTCAGGAATGCAGAGTTGGTTCAAAATAAAATAAAATAAATCAATGCAATTCACCGTATTAAAACTAAAAAAGTAAAATCATATTATATCAGTAGATGTAGAAAAAGCATTTAACAAAGTTTAACACCTACTCAAAGAGCCAATAAAGAACAGATGGCGTAAGAATGGCACAACGGACTTTGGGGACTCAGGAGAAAACGATGGGAAGAAGGTGAAGGATAAAAGACCGAAACGGGTTTCAGCGTATACTGCTCGGGCTATGGGTGCACCAGAATCTCACAAATCACCACTAAACTCATGTAACCGAACACCACCTGTTCCCCAGTAATTATGGAAGTAAAAATTTTTTAAAAAATTAAAAAACCCCTTAGACTTGATGGTCATACAACTTTGTGAGTATACCAAAATTACTGAATTGGACATTTTAATGAATGATTTTTATGGTATGTGGTTTATATTTCAATAAAAATGTTTTTATTTTTGTTTTTTATGTATATATTTTATTGCACTTTAAGTTCTGGGGTACATGTGCAGAACATCCAGGATTGCTGCATAGCCACATACATGGCAATGTGGTTTGCTGTCTTTATGCCCCAGTCGCCTATATCTGGCATTTCTCCTCATGTTATCCCTCCCCAACTCCCTACCCCCTGCTGTCCCTCCCCTAGACCCCCAAACAGATCCCAGTGTATGATGCTCCCCTCCCTGTGTCCATGTGTTCTCATTGTTCAATACCTGCCTATGAGTGAGAACATGCAGTGTTTGATTTTCTGTTCTTCTGTCAGTTTGCTGAGAATGATGGTTTCCAGATTCATCCATGTCCCTACAAAGGACATGAACTCATTTTTTTATGGCTGCATAGTATTCCATGGTGTATATGAAGTGTTCCTATTTCTCCACATCCTCTCCAGCAGTGAAGATAAACAATTAAATGTTTATCTTTTCAACAAGAAGAGGTAACGATCCTAAATATATATGCACCGAATACAGGAGCACCCTGGTACATAAAGAAAGTTCTTAATGACCTACAAAGAGACTTAGACTCCCACACAATAATAGTGGGAGACTTTAACACTCCACTGTCGATATATCTAGACAGTCAACGAGACAGAAAATTAACAAGGATATCCAGGACTTGAACTCAAATATGGACCAAGCAAACCTAATAGACATTTACAGAACTCTCTACCCCAAATCCATAGAATATTATTCTCAGCACCACATCTCACCTACTCTAAAATTGACCACATAATTGGAAGTAAATCACCCCTCAGCAAATGCAAAACAATGGAAATCATAACAGTCTCTCAGACCACAGTGCAATCAAATTAGAACTCAGGGTTAAGAAACTAACTCAGAACCACACAACTTCATGGAAACTGAACAACTATCTCTTGAATGCTGACTGGATAAACAATGAAATGAAGGCAGAAATAAAGATGTTCTTTGAAACCAATGAGAACAAAGACACAACGTACCAGAATCTCTGGGACACATTTAAAGCAGTGTCTAGAGGGAAATTTTTAGCAATAAATGCCCACCAGAGAAGAGAGTCAACATTCAAGAGACAGTTGTTCAGTTTTCAATTACATGGTCAATTATGTAGGTCATTAAGAACTTGCTTTATGTACCTGGGTGCTCCTGTATTGGGTGCATATATATTTAGGATCCTTAGCTCTTCTTGTTGCATTGATCCTTTTACCATTATGTAATGCCCTTCTTTGTCTCTTTTGATCTTTGCTGGTTTAAAGTCCATTTTATCAGACTAGGATTGCAACTTCTGCTTTGTTTTGCTGTCCATTTGCTTGGTAAATCTTCCTCCATCCCTTTGTTTTGAGCCTATGTGTGTCCTTGCAGGTGAGATGGGTTTCCTGGATACAGCAAACCAGTGGGTTTTGACTTTTTATCCAATTTGCCATTCTGTGTCTTTTGATTGGGGCAATTAGCTCATTTACATTTAAGGTTAATATTGTTATGTGTGAATCTGATCCTGCCATTTGATGCTAGCTGGTTGTTTTGCCCATTAGTTGACAGAGTTTCTACATTGTGTTGATGGTCTTTACCATTTGGTATGTTTTTGGAGTGGCTGGTACTGGTTGTTTCTTTCCTTGTTTAGTGCTTCTTTCAGGAGCTCTTGTAAGGCAGGCCTGGTGGTGTTGAAATCTCTCAACAATTGCTTGTTTGTAAAGGATTTTCTTTCTCCTTCGCTTATGAAGCTTAGTTTGGCTGGATATAAAATTCTAGGGTGAAAGTGCTTTTCTTTAAGGATGTTGAATATTGGCCCCCACTCTCTTCTGGCTTGTAGGGTTTCTACCAAGAGATCCACTGTGTCTGATAGGCTTCCCTTTGTGGGTAACCTGACCTTTCTCTCTGGCTGCCCTTAGCATTTTTTCCATCATTACAACTCTGGTGAATCTGATGATTATGTGCCTTGGGGTTGCTCTTCTTGAGGAATATCTTTGTGGTGTTCTCTGTATTTCCTGGACTTGAATGTTGGCCTGCCTTGCTAGGTTGGGGAAGTTCTCCTGGATAATATCTTGAAGAGTGTTTTCCAGTTTGGATTCATTCTCTCCATCAGATTCACATACACCTATCAAACGTAGATTGTCTTTTCATGTAATCCCATATTTCTTGGAGGCTTTGTTCATTTCTTTTTACTCTTTTTTCTCTAATCTTGCCTTCTCATTTCATTTCATTGAGTTGATCTTCATCTCTGATATCCTTTCTTCTGCTTGGTTAATTTGGCTATTGAAACTTGTATATGCTTCACAAAGTTCTCATGTTGTGTTTTTCATCTCCATCAAGTTATTTATATTCTTCTCTAAGCTGTTTATTCTTGTTAGCATTTCATCAAACCCTTTTTCAAGGTTCTTAGTTTCTTTCCGTTGGGTTAGAACATGTTCTTTTAGCTCAGAGAAGTTTGTTATTACCTACCTTCTGCAACCTGTTTCTGTCAATTCATTAGACTCATTTCCCATCCAGGTGTCTTCCCTTCTAGTGAGGAGTTGTAATACCTTGGAGGAGGAGAGGCGTTCTGGTTTTGGGTGTTTTCTTACTTTTTGTGCTGGTTTCTTCCCATCTTTGTGGATCTATCTACCTGTGGTCTTTGTAGTTGGTGACTTTCGGTTAGGTTCTCTGAGTGGACATCCTTTTTGTTGATAATGAAGTTATTTCTTTCTGTTTTTTAGTTTTCCTTTTAACAGTCAGGACCCTCTGCTGTACAGCTGCTGGAGGTCCACTCCAGACCCTGCTTGCCTGGGAATTACCAGTGGGGGCTGCAGAACAGTAAGGGTTGCTGCCAGTTTCTTCTTCTGTTATCTTTGTCCCAGAAGGATACCTGCCTGATGTCAGCCTTTATGATGTCTCCTTTATGAGGTGTCCCTTTGGATATATGAGGGTCAAGGAGCTGCTTGAGGAGACAGTCTGTCCCTTATAGGAGCTCAAGTGCTGAGCTGTGAGCTCCATTGTTCTGTTCAGAGCTTCTGGGCAGGTACGTTTAAGTCTGCTGCAGCAGAACTCATAACTGCCTTTTTTTCCTGGGTGCTCTGTCCTGGGAAGGTGGAGCTTTATTTATAAGTTCCTGACATGCTGCTGCCTTTTTTCAGAGATGCCCTGCCCAGCTAGGAGGTAACCAATCACAGTCTACCCACAGAGGCGTTGCTGAACTGCTGTGGGCTCTGCCCAGCTGCTGTGTGAACTTCATTGCAGTTTTCTTATAGAGGTATAGTTAGAACTGCTTTGGTAATGGTGGTCTGCCTCAGTAATGGCGGACTGCCTCAGTAATGGGGGACTGCCTCAGTAATGGGGGATGCTTTTCCCCACACAGAGCTGGACCGTCATGCGTCCAGCTGTGCTTGCTGTGAAACTCTCAGTCCAGAGTGTTTCAGATTGCTGGTCTTTGTGGGGATGGGACCTGCCAAGCCAGATCACCTGGCTCCTGTTTCAGCCCTCTTTTTTTCAGCTGAATGGGTAACTCCCAGGCGTTCCAGGTGCCAGTTGAAATGGCTGCCCACATTTGTGTGAGTTTTAATGTGGAGACCCGCTGCAGCAGCTGAAACAGCCATGGTGGAAATTTGTGGCACTTTTCCACCTGGGAATCTCCTGGTCTGTGGGCATAAAAATTCATTTGGAAATGTGGTGATCACTCACCGTCTGCGTTCTCGCTGGGAACTGCACTCCATGGCTGTTCCTATTTGGTCATCTTGGATCCTCCCCACCAATAAAAATGTTTAAAAAAAATTTTTTTTAAAAGAACAGATGCCAGAAAAAGAAAAACCAACAGCTAAAATCATACTTAATGATGACAGACCATATTATTTTTTCCCAAGTCAAAGAAATCCACTGTTAGCAGTTCTATTTGCTTTACACTGGAAGTCCTAGTAAGTGCAACAAGGCAAGAAAAAGAAAAGACAGACAGGATGAAAAAAACTGTCTTTATTTGCAGACATGTAATCTACATGAAATAATCAAAAGAAATCTGCAAAAATACAAAACTGCAAGAATAACTAAAGTTAGCAAGGTCATGGTGTACGAAGCCAATATGTAAAATCAGTCATATCTCTATGTACTTGCAATGAATGATTGGAAATTGAATTTTTAAAAATCTGTCATTTACAACATTGTTATGAATATGAAATACTTGTTTAACAGGATATATCCAAGATCTGTATGCTGACAACTAAACTTTGGTGACGTAAAGTAAAGATGTAATTAAATGGAATGAAATACTAAGTTCATGAGCAGAAGACTCAACCTTGTTAGAATGTCATTTCTCCCAGACTGATCCTTAGATCAAGTGCAGTCCTCATCAAAACCTAAGCAGTTTTCTAGTTCAATTTGACAAGCTGGCTCTAACTTTCATTTGAGCATTGTCAATCAATTTTGAAAAAGAACAGAGTTGGGCAAATTACACCTTCTGATTTCATGACTAACCATAAAGCTATAGTAATCAAGAGAATGTGGTATTGGTGTAAAGGTAAACATAACCAATGGAACAAAATAAAGTGTCTTGAAATAGACCTACAAATTTATAATCAATTAATATTTGAAAAAATATGCTAAGATAATGTATGGGGGAAGGATAATCTTTCCACAGATACTTCCGAACAATTGGGTATTCACATGGAGACAAGAAAGACCTCAAGTTTTCCTCACAGTTACACAAAAGTTAACTTGAAATGAATTGTAGACCTAAACTAAATGCTTCAAGTATAAAACCGTTGGAAGAAACAGGACACCTTAGTGATGTTGATTTAGGCAAACATTTCTTCAATTGGACTGAGAAACTACTAACCATGGAAGAAAAAATCAATAAGTTAGACATCATCAGAAATAAAACTTTTGCTCTTCAGAAGACACTCCTAGGAAAATAAAAAGACAAACCAGTCTTGGAGAAAATATTTGCAAAATATGTACCTGATAAAGTATTTTTATACAGCCTGTCTAAAGAACTCAATAGGAAGAAAACATACTTTCAAATATGGAACATGATTTCATAGGCTTTTCACCACAGAAGATGGACTTTGGTACCTGCAATTTTAACTGTGTTGGTGGGGCACTGAGTTTGTTTAAACCATGAAAACTAAATTTGTGCAAATTGGAACTGCCTTTATTTAACAAACATAATCACACAACTATTTTCAGAGCTTATTAATTTTATAGGTTTGCATTTCTCCTGAGTGTTTGACAGGGGACACGGGGACACATCCTGTGTTATTTTTGGGGAGAGCACCACTCTGTGTTGGACATCCAGTATTAAAAACTCCTTGCCTTAATTATCCTTGCTAATAATACAAATGGCCAATATTTATTGCACCAAGTGTCAACCATTGTTGTGAAAGTTTATTTTATTGTCTCCTCACTACATCCCTATAAATTAAGTGCTTTTATTCTTTTGTGGATGCTTAGTTTTAACAATTTGAAGAGACAAGATTCAAACACAGTTTGACATCAGAACCTGTGCTTTTAACCACTTACTCCATTATCCATATGGTAACAATATGCCTGATGACTGTGTTGAGATGGGAAATATAGAAAGCTGTGAGAGCATACAGAGCAGACAGCTTGGTTTTGGGACCAAGGAAGGGCTTCCCTGAGGAAATAATGCTTATGCCCCTTGTTTGATAAGAATGAATGTTAGACACACATGCCACAGGAGATGTGAGTTCTAGCAAAGCCCCTGTCAATAACTAGCTAAGCAGCCCTACACAAGTAACCTCTCTGTATAGATTCTGCCCTTGTCTTACATGGGTCCTGTCTTTTTAAGCTTTCACTTTTCATGTCTTCTTATCTCTTTTCTATTATGAGAAAAGGGCACCTGTAGTGGATGTGGGTATTTATTATCTGAGTTCAACTATGTTTGCAAATTCTTACTTTATTTACTACCCTCTTTTCTAATTTTCACTCCCAACAGATTGATCAGGAAATACAAGATTTTAAAATAGAATTGTTCATGTTAAATGTTGACATTGTTAATGTCATGAAAAAAAAACAAATGATCTTCTCTGTATTTTTTAAAGTGAGACAACACAGATCCTCAGTTTCATACTTCCTTGTGCTCAAATAAATTCCTGAAAATAATTGGTGTAAGTTAAGCAATAAGCAATACACTGATGTATTCGCCTGATGAAAGAAGATACTGATTGTGTGCCTTCCCTGTGTCAAGCACTTTCACTTACCTTATCTACCTTAATTCTTTCAACTCAATAAAGTAATGCCTTAGAATTGTAGGAGATACTGAGGCTCAGAACAATTAAGCAACTGGCTCAGAGTTACACAGCTACAAGTTGCAGAACCAAGATTCCAGTGTCTGTTTCCAACACCTATGTCAAGAATGTTGGCTTCTCATGCTATTTCCCAGCAAATCCAACCATCTCTTGACTCAGATAGGTCACTATGAGCCAAAGATAGAAATAGCTCCTGCTTCACAGGATCATTGGTTTTATAAACCAATTCATGCCTGTGGCCACATTCCTCATTCCCCAAATAGACTCTGATTGGGTTCCTAACTCCTTATTGCCCACACATTTTGTTCACAAGTTCCTTTTTCTGTTTCTTATTTCTACATTGATGAGTTTCTTTGAGTACTTGGTACTTGACTGATCTTTCAGCTCTTATATCATCACTTTAAACTTGATCTTAGATCCACTTAAGGAATCCTCTCAGTGTGCCTTTTCTCGAAGAATTATTTGTCCTTGTCCCTCGAGAGACACCAGACCTTTTCTTGGTGTTTCTGTATAGGATGACTGGAAGTATAATCTTCCATCATGCCCTTTTAGTCACCTGGATTCAGAGGACATTCTCACTTATGTATTATCTTATTATTTGAAATAATGTTACAATCTAGATTATTTCTCTGTGCTTTAATTTGCACTGTAGATTTTTACTTCTTTATGAATATTTTTCTGCTCAATAATGGCTTTGGAAAAGCAATGTTTGCTTTTCTTTTCAATCCTAGAAATGTTAAAAACAAGATTCTATATAATCTCTAAAGTTGTATACATTTTAAAAGTTTTGCATCTTTTTTTTTAAATTTTGCATTGACATCTGTAGAAATTTCTGTCAGTTTAAACAGCAGTGCTTGAAAGTCACTTTGACTTTTCAGACTGCCAGATTGCATTATCATTGTCTTTGAGAGATTAGGGATGCTTGTTTAAAAGGTTGCCTTTTGTCTAAATAAAACTGAAGTTTTGTTGTTCCATTGTAATATTTCATTTTAATCTGGTTGTTTTTTTGTGGAGATAATATATAACAGGATCCAAAAATAATTCAATAAAAGCCTTCAGTTATAACTGGGCTAACTTGTTGGATTGCTTCAGGTGCCCTTGTCAGCTACTTTAGACTGCAGATTTTGATAAATGTGGAAAAGTTTTCTCAGATCACTTAGGGTCTGTTTCAGAGCAATGAAGTATAAGCCAAATCTATTCTTAACAGTGAATCATCTACAAGGAGGAAAAGCCCATTTTCTTCCCCATGTAAATATCCTGGAGAACAAAGACAATGAAAATCTAGGGAAAGTAAGATACTTTTCAGCAATAAAAAATTCTTTTAATACATATGATTGGTATTGGAAAGCAGCAATGACAAAATTTTGTATTAATTATGGAAAGAAAACAAGAATAATTTACACATACTTTAGTAGTAAAATACCACTTCAATTTAGAGTTGTAAACTAAAAATGAGGCATTCTATTATTGCAAACATGCAAGAATCTGTAGTTTTCAGTTCTCAACAGGAGGTTAAGAAGAAAAGCAATTTTTCAAGAAATTTTCATTTAAATAATATTTTGTTTGTAAAAATTTAGATATTGCTTCACATGACCTCATTCACAGAGCTTGACTTTCATGGATATAACTTGTGTGTGATGAAACTAACACAGAAAGAACAAAGCATGTCCTACCCTAAATCATAATTGTTCATAGCCAAGATGACATTGGATGGATTAGCCCATGAATGAGAATTATTATAACTCGTTGGCCTCTCAGTTTCTTGAGCTCATCACTTCTCCACCTCAGCCACCTGTTCATGGATATGACTAGACAATTCTGGTAACTTTACCACCTTGAAAATTTTGGTTTCAGGTATTCCATTCTGTCTGCCCTCCCCAACCCCCATCTTTCTAACTCAGTTAGGTTAGGATCCTCACACCAACAGTTTTTTGCCCAGTGGGACTTAGAATTGATTAACATCATTTTTCACTTTCCATTAACTTCTTCATGATTTTACTTCGCAGCTTAGATTTCACTATCCATCAGTTACATGGACTACTACTCCTCTCTCCCTCAGTTACATGGATCCAGCATGTGGTTTTCTTGCTATTTATAAGTATTTCAATCTTGTTTCTACCCAAGGCCTTAAACTTATTTTTTCTCTTTGTCTGGATTTCCCCCTCAGATCTTATCTTAGTCCATTATGTGCTGCTATAACAGAACACCGCTGGATAATTTATAAAGAATAGAAGAAAGTAATAATCACTTCCTTGAACGACTCTCAACTTCTTCCCCCTGTTTACTTCCACCTTCCTTATTGGCTGTCCCCAACCCTGGCTAAACCAAACACTCATGTACCCTGCTACAGTATTTAAACACTTGAACATGGTTCAAAAGAAGAGATACGTATGTTAACTATCCTCCCTTGAACTTAAGGCCAAAAGCTGCAGTGGAGCCCTCAGCACTGCAATATTAATTCATTTTCCCACTAAGAAAATTTCAACTCTCTTTATTCTTCTCAAAACTCCAACATTGCCTTTTCATTTCTATTCTTAGATGATGACCTCAATTTCACTGGAAAAGTGGAGGCAAGCAGAAGAGAACCACTTTATCTGCCCAGCCCAAATCTACTCTGCAATTGCATCTGTATCCATGTTCCACCTTCCCTCCTTTAGGGTAGATGGATATCTTCCTTAAGGAAATGTGTACCTCTGTCTAAGGCCTTCACTAGTGCGCTACACTCCTCATCCTTATTCAAGGGTTTTTCTCCTGTAATTACCCAACATTTCTCTTACATCAACATTTTTCCCTCTGATACATTATTTCCAAAATATAAAAATATGAAATAATATGTTAAAGCATTCTTTGACCACCTATGCCAAATTATTCTAAATTATCCTGTGGTAACAAATTAACCCCAACATCTCAGTGGTTTCACTCAGCAAAGATTTGTTAAGTGAAACCATAAGAAAGTGCTGTTTTTACAGCTCTAAACTGGTTAATTATCAGTAATTTAATGTGATTAATACTTTCCTAGATTATAAATTCAATGTTGGTTTAAAGAGAGATTCCATTATCTTGAACATTACTGGTCACCCGTGGCTAGAGAAGACAGGATATGAAGAGCTCAAACCAAATTCTTTGTCATTTGGGTGAGAAAAGACCCATATTCCAATCACAGGCTATTAGCCAGAACTAGACAAAGGACTCCACCCACCTGCAAGGGGCTAGGAAATGTGTGTGGGGAAGGGGAGATTCAAAAGAGAGGGGCGTGTATATTCAACTACCAGTAAATGTTCTGTTGCAATCCAAATCTCACTTCAGTCATTGTACCATGTCTTTATCTTTGTAACCAGAGTCTTCAAAAGGTCTTTCTATTAATACTTAATTATTCTACTGCCTTATATTCTCTTATTTTATTCATGGCAGTGTGGCTCTTAGCGACTTCAATATTTTGAAACGTTTTTCCAATCAAGTGATCAACAAGTGATCTCTGCACTAAATGCAGTGCTGAGTCTTTAGTCTTCATTGAGGTTGACATCTCAGCAGTTTTGACACCACTGATTGTTCCTTCTCTAATATATTTTAATTGCATTATCAATTAGGAAGAACATGATGATCTCCAGGAATTTCTCCTACTTTGCTAGCTGCTTCTACTCCATCTCCTTTAGCAGCACTACCTTATCTGCTCTCCCCACTTCTTTACTCAGTCCTTAGCTAACCTTATGCAGTCCCACTCTTAAATGCGATCCGTAAGCTGATGACTTCCAGTTTGTATTCTAGTCCTAGTCTCTTTCTGAAGTTCCAGCCTGGTAGCCAACCTTTTCCTAAACACCTTCCTTGAAATTCTAATAGATGTCTGACACTTAATATTTCTGAAAGAGAGCTCTTGATTCTTCCCCGATATTCTTCATAACAGTAACTAGTACTGAGTCATCCTTGATTCTTTTCTTTCTTTCACACTCAAATTTTTCCTATCAAAAAGTCCTACTGCTTTAAATATGTCTTACATCAAACCACTTTCCATCACTTCTGTCATTACCATGCAATCTAAAATAAATGAAGTAAAATAAATTTAAATTAACTCTTCACTAGACTGTTGTAGTAATTCCCACCTCATCTTCTTATTTTCACACCTGCTTCCTCCAACAGTTCATTTGTATGAAAATCAGATCTGTTGGAAAATAAATGAGATTGTATAATTCTGTGCTCAAAACCCTGCAGTGGCTCCTCATCACTATTGAAACAAAATGGAAATCTGGCCCCTTCCCATCTCTCCAACTTATCCCCTACTCCTCTCCCTCTCAGTTACATGGATCCAGCATGTGGTTTTCTTGCCATTTATAAGTATTTCAGGCTTGTTCCTACCTAAGGCCTTTAAACTTATTTTTTCTCTTGGTCTGGATTTCCCCCTCAGATCTTATCTTAGTCCATTATGTGCTACTGTAACAGAACACCACTGGGTAATTTATAGAGAATAGAAGTTCTTTGGGCTCATCATTCTGGAGAATGGGAAGTCCAAGATCAAGGTGCTTCATCTGGTGAGAACCTTCTTGCTATGTCATAACATGGCAGAAGACACATGGTGAGAGAGAAAGTGAGAGAGAACAAGAGAGGACCAAACTTACTTTTGTATCAAACCCACTCCTGCAATGATGACATTCATTCATTCATGATTGTATTAGTTAATTTTCATACTGCTGTAAAGAACTACCTGAGACTGGGTAATTTATGAAGAAAAGATGTTTAATTGACTCACAGTTCTTCAGGCTTAACAGGAAGCATGACTGGGAGGCCTCAGGAAACTTATAATCATGGTGGCAGGTGAAGGGGAAACAAGACAAGTCACATCTTCCCATGATGGAACAGGAGACAGAGAAGGGGGAAGTGCTATACATTTTTAAACCATCAGAGCTCATGAGAACTCACTCATTATCACAAGAATAGCAAGGGGATGTCCACCCCCATGATTCAATCACTTCCCATCAGGCCCCTCCCCTGACACATGAGGACTGCAATTCAAGATGAAATTTGGTTGGGGACACAGCCAACAATATCATTCCATCCCTGACCCCTCCCAAATCTCATGTCCTTCTCATATTTCAGAGCCAATGATGTCTTCCCAGTAGTCCCTCAAGTCTTAACTCTTTCCAGCATTTTCTCAAAAATCCAAGTTCAAAGTCTCATCTAAGACAAGGCAAGTCCCTTCCACCTATGAGCCTGTAAAATCAGAAACAAGTTAGTTACTTCCAAGATCCAATGGGAGTGCAAGCATTGGGTAAATGCTCCCATTCCAAAAGGGAGAAATTGGCCAACAGAAAAGGGCTGCAGGACCCATGGAAGTTCAAAGCCCAGCAGGGCAGTCATTAAATCTTAAAGCTCCAAAATAATTTCCTTTGACTCCATGTCTCACATGTAGAGCATGCTGATGCAAGAGATGGGCTCCCACGGCCTTGGGCAGCTCTGCCACTGTGGCTCTGCAGGGTACAGCCTCAACAGCTGCTTTCTTGGGCTGGTATTGACTGCCTGTAGCTTTTTCAGATGCAAGGTCAAAGCTCTCAATGGATCTAACATTCTGGAATCTGGAGGGTAGTAGCCCTCTTCTCACAGCTCCACTAGGCAGTGCATCAGTTTGGACTCTGTGAAGGGGCTGCAACCCCACATTTCCCCTCTGCACTGCCCTAATAGAGGTTCTCCATGAGGGCTTTGCCCCCGTAACAGACTTCTGCCTAGACATCCAGGCATTTCCATACATCCTCAGAAATCTAGGTGGAGGCTCCCAAACTCTTGACTTCTGTGAACTTGCAAGCCCAACACCACATGAAAGCTACTAAGGCTTGGGATTTGTCCTCTGAAGCCATAGCATGAGCTTTACCTTGGCCCCATTTAGCTATAGCTGGAGCCAGAGAGGCTGGTATGCAGGGTGCCATGTCCCCAGGCTGCACAGAACAGAGGGGCCCATGAAACTGTTTTTTCCCTCCTAGTCCTCCAGGCTTGTGATGGGAGGGGCTGCCATGAAGCTCTCTAACATGCCCTAGAGACGTTTTCTCCATTGTCTTGGCTATTAACATTTGGCTCAACTATTTATGCAAATTTCTGCAGCCTACTTGAATCTCTCCCCAGAATGTGAGTTTTCTTTTCTACCACAGTCAGGCTGCAAAGTTTTCACTCATGCTTTGCATCTCTTTTAAATGTAAGTTATAATTTCAGAACATCTCTTTGTTTATGTATAAGAGTGTACACCAGGCGTCCCCATACTTTTTACACAGGGGGCCAGTTCACTGTCCCTCAGACCGTTGGAGGGCCGCCACATACTGTGCTCCTCTCACTGACCACCAGTGAAAGAGGTGCCCCTTCCTGAAGTGCGGCGGGGGGCTGGATAAATGGCCTCAGGGGGCCGCATGCGGCCCACGGGCCGTAGTTTAGGGACGCCTGATGTACACTTTTAGAAGCAGCCAGTCACATCCTGAATGCTTTTCTGCTTAGAAATTTCTTCTACCTGATACCCTAAATTATTTCCCTCGAGTTAAAGTTTTAGAGATCTCTAGGGCAGGGGCAAAATGCAGCCAATCTCTCTGCTAAAGTATAGCAAGAGTGACTTTTACTTCAGTTCCCAATAAGTTGTTTATCTGCATTTGAGACCACTTCAGCCTGGACCTCATTGTTCACATCACTGTCACCATTTTGTTCAAACCATTTAACAAGTCTCTGTGAGATTCATCTTTCTGTCTTCTTTTGAGCCCTCCAAAATGTTCCAACCTCTGCTTGTTATCCAGTTCCAAAGTCACTCCCACATTTTCAGGTATCTTTATAGCAGTGTCCCAATCCCAGTGCCAATGTTGTATGTTAGTTCATTTTCACACTGCTATAAAGAACTGAGAATTAGTAATTTATGAAGAAAAGATGTTTAATTGACTCACCATTCTGCAGGCTTAACAGGATGCATGAATGGATGGCGTCAGCAAATTTACAATCATAGCAGAAGGTGAAGGAGAAGCAAGACATCTTCCCATGTGGAACAGGAGAGAGAGAGAGAAGGGGGAAGTGCCACACATTTTTAAAACATCAGATCTCATGAGAACTCATTCACTATATGAGAACAGCAAGGGGGAAGTCCACCTCCATGATTCAGTCACCTCCCACCAGGGTCCTCACCCAATATGTAGAATTATAATTTGAGATGGATTTGGGTGGGGACACAGAGCCAAACCACGTAATGATGGTAGAGCCCTCATGATCTAATCACCACTTACAATTTCCTCTTTTTAACACATTTTCATTGAGAACTAACTTTCCAACACATGAACTTTGTGGGACACATTCAAACCATAGCAGAGCTTGTATCTTTGAGTGACCACCTGCTCTCCACCCAAACATTAGAATATCCCCTATCACTTTCTATTATTGTATACTACCTTTTTTCTACACTGCTTCTCATTCTTATTATTTATCATGACTGTTTTTGTTATCATTACCTTACTTGTTTATTATTCACTGTTGTTTCCCCTGTGTACATGCCTGCCATGTTTTAGCCACCAGTCCAAGTGTATTGAATAGATAGATGGATGAATCTTTAATGTCTTTGCAACTATAGCACCCTAATTGAGACTGAAAAGATTCTATCAAGAATAATTCTTGGGTCTTGATTTCACCAAACAGTAATATTGACAAAGACACTTCTAACCCTCTGGAAACAGAATAGGATAAAATAATAAAACATTTTCTCTACTTTTGTCAAGTATTATATAAATGTATCCACAATACAGCTTAAAATTCTGAAAATACTATGGAATTTGAAACAGGATAGCTAAAGTGATAAAGAGAATTGAAGTTGTTTCCAAATGAAGATTTTTTTTTAAGTTTTGATTTTATGCAGAACATTGAGAGATTCTATGGTAAAATTTGCTAAAACCATGCATACTTTAATTCAGATTATTTTTTCAACAAAGCACTGTTTAGAAGAGTTTTAAAGATGGTTTCAAGCCAAATAAAAGGAAGTACAGGAATACCTCATTTATCAGATATTATCCAGGAATAAAATGTTCCGCAAGTCAGTTTCCAAAATACTAAAATGTAATCTCAATATATGTGCCAAAATTTACCATCATGAATGATTTTTTTTAGCATGCTCCACTTACTCCCCCACTCTTTTAAACAAAAAATGCTAAAGACATCAACTCAGAATCATCATTGAGAAAGTTTTTGGTGCCACATAAAAGATTCCCTGCAATAAAATCTACCCCACATTGTTATCCTGGTTTTCTCTCCTTTTTATAGTTCTTCCATCTCCTCCTTTTTCTTTCAGTTGTTACTTTCTGCTTTTGGCAGCTGCTTTTAATTTGTTGACTGAGTTTATACACCAGGTAGCATGAGCAAAGGCCTAAGGGCAGCTCCTAAATAATACTCACCATTGCCACTGGAACTCTGATCTCCAGACAAATGAGGTATTATGGTAGTCATAGAAATAGTAAAATAACATAAAACACATGAAAAGGATGATGTTCATGAGGACCTTTATGACTTTTCCTGCTTCTATAAAGATTACTTGTAGGCTGGGTGTGGTGGCTTCTGCCTGTAATCCCAGTACTTTGGGAGCCAAAGTGGGTGGATCACTTGAGCCCAGGAGTCCGAGACCAGCCTGGTTAACATGGTAAAATACTGTTTCTACTGAAAATACAAAAATTAACCAGGTGTGGTGGCATGCACCTGTACAACGATCTATTCAGGAGGCTGAGTTGGGAGGATTGCTTGAGTCTGGGAGGTAGAGGTTGAGATGTCACTAGACTCCAACCTCGGTAACACAGACCCCATCTCAAAAAAAAAAATTAATTGTATAGGGTTTATCCTTTGCTAGATGGACTGTGGTCCTCACTTAACATGACAATATTTAATAATGTTAATATTATACTGAGGATATGAGTCATATTTAGAATGACTACAGGTTCCAGTTTCAATTCCTATTTTCAGTATAATTCTTAAGATTACATTTATTCTCAAAAGTTGTCCAGTTTTGACAATAAATTGTATATTCGCCCTGTATATAATACATTTTAAATAATTCACAAGACAGTAGTAATTTTTTCATTTAGTTTCTCATTCAACCCAGAATGCAGCAGACTGGAATTAGAAATTAAAACTCAGAGAAGATATTTTTAAATGATGTCATCAGAAACATACTTAATGGCAGTTAAGCATGTTTGATTAATACATAAATGATTAATGTATTAGCAAAATGAAATGTCGATTAAGGACATTTTTTCTAATGTCTCTTCTAGGAGAAATTTTGCATTGATATAGGACTCCAAACATGTTGCCTGAATAATTAGATGTATTCATCTACATTTGAAATGGAAAAAATGACTGAAATTTGTTCTTTTGAAAAGAGCTTTACAGATATAGAATACAAAACAGTGTTATGAGTATAGATTGCTCATCCAATTTTAATAATTCAGAGAAAATTTCTTTTATATTTGTGAATCAAAATACAAAGTTTCTCCTGTATTTACTTAGATTAACATGTCTTTTGGCTTAGGGAAACCAGAGGAAACACACTTTTAGAAATTATAAGTAATTAATCCCAACTCTTTTTTTAAAACATGCTGAGAGGTTATTGAAAGGTAGAAAATTCTTCTGAATGAGGCTTCATTTAATGTTGTTTCTTTTATCTGTGTTAAGTAAGCATCTGTTCTAAAGAAATTTAACCTCAAGATATTAACAGCTATTAGCCCGAGGTTAAACATTTGTTACACACACATAGTGGATTTGTCCCCATCTAGGATATGTGGAATAGTCCATCATTATAAACTATTTTTAAGTTTATTAAATTTTGCTGTGTACAAAATAAGAATCAACAGAAATGCTTTTGATTCATAAAAATACTTTTTCAATCAGAAACTACAAAAACAGTCAGACATTTAATTTAGCATAAGTTTGCCTAACAGCAGTCAATGCATGAACATGATGCACTTAGACATTATAGTGCTAGAAACTTTTAATGTGAATGATCCAAAAATTATCTTCATGAAATTATCTATTGGGAGGGAATAAAGAACAGAGGTTTTGCCTTTAAGATACTGTGTGGTACTTGATTAAATAGTGCAGTCACTTATATTTTGAGAAAATAATGCAACCCCTTAAGGTATTTGAAGAAAGGACTTCCTCGCTAGATGCATGTTAATTTTATATCCACATTAATTACATCCTGAAAGTTTTTGATATAAATGTGAGATACTTTTAAGCACATATTTAAAACTGTTTCCCGCTTTAAATGATGCATGGCAGAGAAATGAAAGGGGAATATTGATATATCTCCACTGTAATCTTCATTTCTTCATTTATTGTTTTAGTTATCCACTGTCATATAACAAAATCACCACAAAATGTGTAATGGCTTCAAACAGCAATATTATCTCTTACTGTTTCTGTAAGTCTGGAATTCGGAGGCTCTTAACTGACTGGTTCTGGCCTTGAGTGTCTCATGTGGTTTCAGTCAGACAGTAACTGGAACTGAGGTCATATTGAAGTCTTCTTCACTTACCTTCCTGGGACTTAGAGAGGAAAGATACATATAGCTGGAGCTCCTCTGGTATCTCTGTCTCTACGTGGTCTGTTAACATGACAGCTTTAGGGTAGCTGGATATCTCACATGTTAGATCAGTACTCCATGGCTCATGTCTTGGGACAGAAAGCCAGGTAGAATTCATATCACCTTTTAAACTTTAACCATAGATTTCAAGTGGTATCATTTCTGTCACATTCGTTTCATTAAGGCACATTCAAGGTCTTACCACATTCAAGAGATGAAAGCTCCTTGACTATACCCCTTGATGGAGCATTGACACTATATAGTGTCAATATAGGAGAAGAGCATGTGGGAAGAGAAATATATTGATGTGGCCATTTTTGGAAAATACAGTCTGTTACACAGATAAAGCATTTGGCTGACTATAATGAATTAGGCATCATGGTGAGTCCTATAATAAGATGATAAATATATACAATTCATGCTCACAAGATGCTTATTGTCTAGTAAGAACATCCATGTAAATAAATGCTTTACAAGGGGATACGTACAATGTGATAAGATAATGATTAGCTTGGTAGAATGTTGTAAGATTTGATAGAAGGTGTTTTAGTGAAGAAATGAAGATAAAGAAGTAGTCTAGCATGCCTCCCAGTTTTCTAGTTTGTGTGACTGAGTGGATGAGTGGTTAAGACCTGTAGACCTAGAGACACCTGTAAAACATACACATGGAAATGACTATTGGTCGTTTACAAATACATCTTCCAGGGAAAATGTTTGTGCTTGGGATGTAGTATTGGGAATCAATAAATTTTGGTTAGAATTTTAAGGCCTAGATGTGTATGATATTGCCCAGAGAAATTTTGTGGAAGAAGAGAAAAAGGGAAAGAATGTAACCCTGTGGAAAACAACACTTAACAAGTGTACTGAGAGGATGTCAGGGAAAATGGCAGAGTGAAGTCCCCCGCAAAGTCTCTTCTCCATAAAAGCAATGAGAAAACTGGAAGTCTTATTGTTTCCAGGCATTGAAAGAAACCTCTACCCAATCATTAGCTGACCACAAACTAGCCAAGCAGAAACTTCAGCTGTCACACATGACAAGAACATAGACTTTACAGCATTTGTTCAGAAAAGTCACTAAATAAACATTATCACCACTGCTATTACAGCAGAAATCCCCTTCAGCAACAACAAACTCTGGGAAGGAAGAGAATCTGATTTCCAGAGTTGCCGTATTAAAATATTCACAGTGTCCAGTTTTCTGCAAAATAATTATGAGACATGCAAAGAAACAAAGTGTGGCATGAGCACACTTTATTTCCCACAGGGAATGAGAAAAATAATAGAAACTATTCCTGAGGAAGCATAGATGTTGGATTTAATAGGCAAAGACTTTAAATAAGCTACTTGAAATATGTTCAAAGAACTAAAATATTATGCCTAAAGAAATAAAGATTAACAGCTAATTTCTCTTTGGAAACCATGAAGGTCAGAAGGCACTGGAATGAAATACTAAAAGCCCTTAAAGAAAAAGACTGTTAACCAAGAATTCTACTTCCAGTAATATCCTTTTAAAATGAAGAATATTCTCAGATAAACACAAACTGAGATAATTTGTCAATAGCAACCTGCTAGACCTAAATGTAAGAACTAAAATTATAAAACTTATAAAAGAAAACATACCAGAAAATGTTTATGACCTTGGATATTAAATATCACAATAAAAGCAGAAGTAATAAAGGAGAAAATAGGTAGGTTGGATTTCATCAAAATTAAAAACTTTTGTACTTCAAAGAATACAACAACATCAAGAAAATGAAGATGGTTGGGTACAGTGGTTCATGCTTGTAATCCCAACACTTTGGGAGGCTAAGGCAGGAGGATCTCTTAAGCCCAGGAGTTCAGACCAGTCTAGGAAACATGATGAAACCCCATCTGTACAAAAATTAGAAATGTTATCCAGATGTAGTGACATGTGCCTGTAGTCTCAGCCACTCAGGACGCTGAAGTTGGAGGATTGCTTAAGCCCAGGAGGCAGAGGTTGCAGTAAGTGCACCAGTGCACTATAGCCTGCATGACAGAGTGAGAAAAACAAGAAAAAAGAAAATGTAGACAACCCACAGAATGGGAGGAAACATTTGCAAATCATCCAGCTGATAAAAATCTAATAGACTGTAATGATCTTTGCAACCCAACAATAGGAAGACGTATAATCCAACTGACAAATGGGCAAAGAAATTGAATAGACATTTTTCCAAGGCATGTATACAAATGATCAGTAAGCAGAGCAACACCATTGATGCTCCACACCATTAGGCATTATGGAAATGCTAACCAAAACCACAATGAGTTACTTCTCCCCACCTCGGGTGGCTATATTAAAAAAGATAAACAATAACAAGTGTTGGAAAATACATGAATACATATTGGAATCCTCATATTTTATAATGGGAATTTAAAACAGGCCAACCACTTTAGAAAAACAGTTTGACAGTTTCTGAAAAAAATTAAACTCAGAATTATAAAATCCAGCATTTCCTTTCCTAGGAAATATACCAAGATAATTGAAAACATAGGTTCACATTAACACTTGGGCACAAATGTTCAAAGCAGCATGATTCATAAAGAGCCAAAATTCCCAGTCACTGATGAATAGGTAAACAAAATGTTGTATATCCATACAATGAAATACTATTCAACTATAAAAAGTAATGAGTTACTGATACATGCTACAACAGAGATAACAACAACCTTGAAAATATTATGTGAATTAAAAAAATCAGACACAAAAGCCCACGTATTGTATTGTTACATTTATATGAAATGTTGAGAATAGACAAATCCATAGAGACAGAAAGTGGATTAGCATTTCAGTAGAGGGAAATAGGGAATTGTGGCTGTTGGTACAGGATTTCCTTTTGGGTAGTGAAAAAAAAATAAGAATCAGATTGTGGTGATAGTTATGCAACATATAAATACAGTAAACACCATTAAAATGGTATACTCTTAAAGGTATATTGTGTGGTAAATGAGTTGTATCTCAATTTTTGAAGAGTTGGCTATGGAAGAAAAGGCAGTAATATTGAAAAGGAGTCTATCAAGAGTCAGAAGAACATGTGAGAAATTGATTTCATGTTCAGAGGACAAGTTTCTTATACTTAGTTTCCTAAGAATTGTGTATGACTCGCCTGTACTTTATATAAATCTCTTAATACATAATCTTGCATTTTTTCTAATTGCACTCTGAGAAATCTACTCAAACTAAAAAAATTGAAACATAAAACAACTATAGGAAAATCCATTTGTGAATGTGTCAGTGTGTGGGTGCCAATATGTTTGTGAGAGATGGTAGAAGGTTAGAAAGGTAGATGATGCATAAAAGATTATTATTACCTTCTGTTTAGTATTTCCTTTAGTTCAGTTGTTTGACTTGCCTCAATGTGACTTTCTCTTTCAGAAAGAGGCACAAGGCTAAGATAGCCCCATTTCTCTGCCTTTGTCTCCTCAGAACTGTACTTGCTTTAGGACTTTAAACAGAAGCTCTTGGGCAGCAGTGTTCTTTGACTATTGCCACAGTTATCTGCTCTGCTCTTCTGGTTCATTCTCCACAGTCCCAGAGGATTCACCTTCTCAACTGGACTTCTATTTATTTTATTCCCTGCTCACAGACTTCTGCCACATCCCACTGCATCCAGAATGAATCCAGTTTCTTGGCCTGTGACCCCTTGTTTTGACTAAAACCCTGAATTGTTGACCCTGAAGCCCCACAATTGAGTGGGCAACAGACATGAGATACAACCAACAGTGAGATGTAACTGGGTAAGGTAGAGGATCTGGTGCAGGCTTACATTCCCAGCTCCCTATCCCAGTGTTGGAAGGTTGTTATCTAAGCTGTCAAGAGGAAAGTGTTTCTACTGGTAGATATTCTTAAAGACCGTCTGTTAGGAGCCACAGATTTGTTTCAGAAGTGGAGGGGGAAAAAAATACACCTTGTGCTCACTTTGGCAGCACATATACTTAAATTGGAAAGATACAGAGATTAGCATGGCCCCTGTGCAAGGATGACGTGCAGATTCGTGAAGTATTCCATATTTAAAAAGAAAAAGAAAAGAAAATACACCTTATGCAGGAAATTTTTGCATGGAAGATATTTTCTCTTAATTTCACCTTAAAATAAAAGGGAAGTAACACTTGAGAGTTAAATACTACATCATCATATACTTAAACCTTTTAAACCAAGTGGAAGGGAACAATTTTTGAGTCTAATTTAGGGTAAAATGTGTATTATGCCTTTGACCAGTCTAGAGAATTTAAATTTTTAAGGAAGTTTAAACATTTGGTTTCTGCCTCTTTGGCTAGTAAATTAGTTCGTTTTTTTGTGTATTTTAATATTCTGAAGGCTTGTGGTCATGAATAAAAATTAGAATTCACTAAAGCACTCCAGAACAAATTCTGGTTCAGAATGCATTTTAATGTAGAATTTTATTTTCTCTTAATTTTTTAGTGAATTGAAAACCATAGTCACATGGTTCATCAGAAAAGCACTTCAAGGATGTTAGTAGCTTTGGATTCTAAAACAATTAAGTGATGTTAGTAGCTTTGGATTCTAAAGCAATTAACTACAACCTTTCTAAACAAGAGACAGTAAAAATTCTTGGAATTTTTCCAAAATCTGTTCTACGATTACAGTACTGGAGATCAGTGCTTGTGACAAATAACAGGTATTAAGCATGTCATGAGACTGGTTTAGAATGCAAGCAAGGTGATGTGCAAATCTAAATGAAATTGAATAATGAGTAGAACACAGGACAGTAGGGAGACATCTCTAGAACCCAGGTCTACTATGACATTAGTCTGTGAGTCAGTCTTTTAAAATAACCACACAGGGGTGCTCACAACATTGAATATTTGTATGCAAAACAGGGAACCAGATTATGATGCATGGTGGATCTTACCGATAACATCAGAAACGTGCTAGAATATTCTTAGAAGTCAGCTGGCCAGCTAGCCTTTCTGCAGCATACACTAATTCAGATAAGAATATTTTACTCAGATACTTATGAGAAGATAATAGGTTTCAAATTTTTGAAGTTATAAATATATAGTATGTTTTTTTAATGACTAAATACCTGGTGAGAAGATAAGGGAGTAACACTCCATTGATCAGGGTCATAGGCTGACAGTTCCTAAAGCTCCAAGGAGTATAGAAGGCTGGGGGCATTTTCCATAGTGATGGAAAACCAGTGGGATTCCAGAAGGGACCTTGAAGCTCTGCAAACCCAGCCAGATCATATGGCTGAGGCTAACACTCATATACCACCCAGTTATTTCCAGGGGGCGTTAGACAAGTAAGATGCCAGCATCTCTCACCGTCTCCCACTTTAGCAAGTAGCATGAGAGACCCTCGTATGCAAGTGCAGCCTCCCTCACTGCTAGAACCACAATGATCCTCATCAAGGCTCCCTCCACTGATGTATCAGGGTCAAGAACAAGGTTAAATATGATTGTCAGGCAGAAGAAGATTTTCATAACTGGATAGAAGAGGTAACTAGCCTAAGTACTGAATCAACTTTCAACTGGGCTTAAAAAATGACTTAATCCTCTTCAAACTTAACTAGATTCAATGGGCCGTCCTTGAACTCGCCGTTTCTTCCTTTCTAAGCTGTTCAGGTGTGTCGTATGAAGCTGCTGGACATTTTTATCATCAAGTGATATTTTGAAACTAGAAACATGACTCATGTCTGTCAGTGTGACATTGGAGACAAGTATACAGAAAAAGTGAGACATTTTGATAAAGGAAAGTCATAAGGTGAACTTGCAGATAGAATAAACAAACATGCTAGCAAGGTAGCCTAAGAGATCAGTTGGTATCTTTATCCTCGCAAATGCTAAACCGATAAACTTTAAGTAGGCAAGAATAAGCTAGCAAACAGGCAGTAACAAAGGAGCCTGGGTTAGATGCTGGTGCCAGGTACTAGAAGACACATCTATATCCAGAAGCTAACATTATATCATTTGACATGTCAACAATCTCTTTGCAGATGAATATCATCAAAGTTGTGTCTGGGCTTGGGTGGCAAGTGTGTGACTCTAAATGTTATGCTGCTCCAGCAGAACCAGTCACTCTTGTGGAAGCCAAGGAATGGGAACAGAAGAATATGAAATCAGTGGTACTGGTCATCAGTCTTACTATTTAAATGAATATCATGGTAAATACCATGATGACTATACAAAATGGTTTGTTTGTTTGTTTGTTTGTTTGTTTGCTTTAGAGACAGAATCTTACTCTATCACCCAGGCTGTATGCAGTGGTACAGTCACGGCTCACTTCAGCCTCAACTTCCCCAGGTTCAGGTGATCCTCCTACCTCAGCCTCCCAAGTAGCTGGGACTACAGATGTGCACCACCAAGCACAGCTAATTTTTCTTTTCTATCTTTCTTTCTTTTTTTTTTTTTTTTTTTTTTTTTTTGGTAGAGACAAGGTTTTACCATATTGCCAAGGCTGCTTTTGAACTCCTGGACTCAAGCACTTCACCCACCTCAGCTTTCCAAAGTGCTGGGATTACAGGTGTTAACCACCATGCCCAACCCAAGATGCTATTAATATAATGAATGACCAAGGCACCAATATTAAAGACATACATTTTTATAATATTCCACTTTAACTGGTATATTCAAACTACATAAGGTATTTGAGGCATTTTTGTTTTGTTTTGCTTTTAGAGTTAGGGTCAGTCAGAGCTCATTGCAGCCTTGAATTCCTCAACTCCAGCGATCTTCCTGCTTCAGTGATGTTTTTAAAATAAAAATACAGTTAAGTATCTGATTTCTACATAAGAGATTTAAATGTTTATATTGCTTAAGTATTGTTTGTTAATTTTTAAAGTAATGATCAATGAGTATAAAAGAAAGGCCAGGTGCAGTGGCTCATGCCTGTAATCCCAGCACTTTGGGAGACTGAGGTGGGTGGATCACCTGAGGTCAGGAGTTTGAGACCAGCCTGGCTAACATAGTGAAACCCCGCTTCTATACAAATACAAAAAGTTAGCCGGGTGTGGTGGCATGTGCCTATAATCCCAGCCACTTGGGAGACTGAGGCAGGAGAATCTCTTGAACCCAGGAGGTGGAGGTTATAGTGAGCCAAGATCACACCATTGCACTCCAGCTTGGGCAACAAGAGTGAAACTCCATCTAAAAAAAAGAAGAAAAAAATGAGTGCAAAAGAAAAATACCCTCGTGTACGGAGTTGGTGTATTATCCTACGTGCGACAGAGAGCCCCACGTCATTCTCTCAGTTCATTTGGCAGGTTGCAGTGGTTGGTTTTGCCAAAGAACTGTGCTAACCTTATGAGAGTTTCAGAGAAGGTTCCTGTGTTCTAAGGACTCATAGTCTAATAAAGGAAGACAAACATATCTATATAACTCTGCTACAGACAAATTTTTATAGAACCCATCATTATAGGTACACAGTGCTGGCATAATCAAGGGGGAAGCAGAATTCATCATTCTCAGTGGTGGAATCTGGGAAAGCTTAGAAGAGATGTAACTTTAACTGGTTCTAGGATGGGCTGGAACAAGTGGGAAAGGCCTTCTGACTGTTGGGAACAACCTGAGGAAGGATATAAAGGCCCAGAAAACATTCAGAGGGTGAACCTCATGTGGCCAGGGCAAACTCTACATAAAATGGGTAAATGAGCACTACTTACCAAAGTGTGAATGGTATTAAATGCCTTACTCAGGGGTTTGGGCCCTTATTTTTGTGGATTAGACGCCATTGAAGAGTTTTGAGTGGAATAAAATGATAAGATTTATTTAGTTAGTTAGTTTTTGAGACAGAGTCTTACTCTGTTGCCTAGGCTGGAGTGCAGTGGCACAATCTCAGCTCACTGCAACCTCGGCCTCCTGGGTTTAAGCGATTCTAATGCCTCAGCCTCCCAAATAGCTGGGATTATAGGTACATGCCACCACGCCCAGCTAATTTTTGTATTTTTGGTAGGAAAGGGGTTTTGCCATATTGGTCAGGCTGGTCTTGAACTCCTGACCTCCAGTGATCCTCCTGCTTCAGGCTCCATAGTGCTGGGATTACAGGCATGAGCCACCATGTCCAGCCAAAATGGTAAGTTTTAGAGAGATAACTCTGGTATAGTACTCGTAAGGAACCAGGGGTAGTCTAGACTTTTGGAGTCTGAATTCTTGCTTTATAGCTTACTGTTCTTTGACAAGTTGCTTTAACTCACTGAGCCTCAGGTACATAATTGTGAAATGGGGATAATACCTCTCTTGTAGAATTGTAATTAAGTGCAGTAATTATGCAAAGCATTTGGCACATAGTAAGAATTCATTAAATAGTAGCTACTCCTTTTTATCAGAATAACCACTTCTTAAGAATCTGAGGGGTTAGATAGTTAATATGATCATGATCATTAGATAGTTAATATGATCATGATCATGAGCTGATCATTAATATGATCATATGATCATGAGTTTCAGAGTAAGACTGACTGACCTGGCTTCAAATCCCACCTCCTTCTCTTATTAGCTCTGTGACTAGGACAGCTTACCAAGTGACAGTGTTGCCATCCATAAAATAAGGATGACAATCCCAACCTCATAGGTTTTATGTTGATGAAATGAGAGAATATATATAAAAGAGCTTTATATACCTAGCACTTACAAAGTGTAGAATGAGTTCGTTCATTCTTTCAACACATGTTTGCTGAATACCTGCCTTGTGTCAGATACTGTTCCATGTACTTGGAATATATCAATGAATAAAACAGACCACAGTCCCCACCCTTGCGGATCTCACATTCTAAGTGATCACTGTTATCGTCAAAAAGAAACACTGGTTGAAAGACTATTGCAGTTTTCTTGGGAAGTGACACAGGTTTTGATCTAGGGCAGTGTTGGTAGAAGGGGAGATGGGGTAGAAGCCGTAGGTATGATTCCTGACTGGGTGTGGGTGGAAAGGAAAGGGAGACTTGAGGATGCCCAGGTCATCATCCATCCATCAACCTAGAGAGGGAGCACAGGAGAAGGGCACATTCACAGGAGAAGATGATGGAGTTCACGTGTTTAGTGCCATCAGGATTTCCATCTGGAGCTTTCTAGTAGACAAGACAATCGGAAATATTTTTCTGAAATTAGAGAAGTGGAGAGTTTTGTGTGTGTGTGGAGGGGTTTCCTGTAGGTAGTTGGTGACCTTCAGTAAACCAAGTTTGGTAAAGTGTTGGGTGTAGAGAAATTAGAGAGTACAAATTGTAGGCACAGACTAACCTTTAAATGTATTATAGAGGAAAGAAAAGGCAGAGAAAGCAGCCTGAAAAGTAGCTTATAGTGTCTTCAGATTTGGCAAAGGAAATGATCCAGTGGAAAGAGAAAGATTCAAGCTATAAAAGAGATTATTTATCTGTTCTTTTAATGAATATTTATCCTTTTCTACATTTTGAGAAACACTTTGTCATGGAGATGCATACAAAGATGAAAATGATGGAATATGGCCTTAAGTGAGCTTACCCTGCAGTCGAAGATTGTACATGCTTTTTCTTATTTCCCATTAGAGTGTAACTTCTATGACAACAGGACTTTTACCCATTTTGTTCACTGCTGTATCCCCAATGCCTGGAAGAGTGCCTAGAATATAGCAGGCATTTAATGAATGTTGAATAGATTAAAAGTTTCAGCAGAAAAAGAATATCTGGATTATTCAAGAAAGCTATCATTCTTTTTGTTTCATCAGGAATAGTTCTTTTGCATAATCATTGCTTAGTAGCTATGGAGAGTAGAATGGGGGCACTCACAGAGGAATGAATATAGGTCAAACTGAAGGAATAAGAGAAAGGTAATGAAGGTAGGATTATTGTACAACAGCCAAAGATTATCCTTTCCTGCAGAACTTTTCCAGGAGGACACAAATACTATTTCTGTAGAACAATTATTAGAGCAGAAGAATATATTAACAAACCTAGTAGGGACAGATTTATCTCAGTGTTAGATCCAGTTCTCATAAATGGTGGACTAAGTAAAGATGAAGAATGGAGGAAAATGTGTTTACGTTCAAAGTATTAGCAAGGCAGAATCAGGTAAGTTTGCCGCCTGTTGCCTCAAGGACAGAAAGAGAGAGAGAATATATGAGATAAAGTGTGAGTTCTTGCAGGAATTAGAGGAACACTTTTTTATATTTTATTTTTGTTTGTTTGTTTTCCCCCAACTTTTAAGTTCTGGGGTAATGTGCAGGATGTGCAGGTTTGTTGCATATGTAAACGTATACCATGGTGGTCCGCGCACAAATCATCCCATCACCTGGGTATTAAGCCCAGTATCCATTAGCTGTTCTTCCTGCTGCTCTCCCGCCTCCCACTCCCCACCTTCCAGCAGGCCCCAGTGTGTGTTGTTCCCCTTCATGGGTCCACGTGTGCTCATCAGTCAGCTCCCACTTACAAGTGAGAACATACAGTATTTGGTTTTCTGAATAAATAAATGGATAAACAAACTGTGCTGGCCAAATGATGGAATGTAATACAGTGCTAAAAAGAAATGAGCTGTCTTCACTCTGCGTTCTCTTACTCTGGGTTATTTTTTCATGTTCCATACATCCCTCTGTTATTCTGTTATTGGTCTGTATGTTTATTGTCTGTTCCCCCCGCTTACCCGGCAACAGTGCGGGATAAGTTCTCTGTAGGCAGGAGCTTCGATTTGGACACGGCTGCATCCTCAATGCCCACTACCCTGTCCAGCTAAAAAGAGGTGTTCAATCTCATATTTTCTTTTATTTTTTTATTTTACTTTGATACTCTGGGGTACATGTGCACATCCTGCATCCTGCAGGATTGTTGTATAGGTATATACATGCTATGGTGGTTTGCTGTCTCCATCCCCCCTGCCCCATCCCTACATCAGGCATTTCTCCTGGTGTTATCCCTTCACATCCTCTCAGACCCTGCTGTTCTTCCCTTCCCCTCCCCCCACCCCCACCCCCACACCTCCCCACCTAGCCCAGTGAGTGTTGTTCTCTTCCTGGTGCCCAAGTGTTCTCATTGTTCACCCGCCTATGAGTGAAAACATGCAGTGTTTGGTTTTCTGTTCTTGTGTCAGTTTGCTGAGAGTGATGGTTTCTAGATTCATCCATGTCTCTACAAAGGACATGAACTCATTGTTTTTTATGGCTGCATAGTATTCCATGGTGTACATGTGCCACGCTTGCTCTGTCCAGTCTGTCATTGATGGGCATTTGGGTTGGTTCCAGGTCCTTGCTATCATAAACAGCGCCACAGCCAACATATGTGTGCATGTGTCTTTATAATAGAACATCAAGCCTGTATTTTCTTAATTATTAAAAAGGAATTAACAGTATCTTCTAGATTACTAAGGAAGTTATATAATCTTTGGTATTTCCTCCATGAAGTTTTTTCAAATAGACACTATTAAAAAATATCAGTGCCAGCCACATGTTCTGACTGAATAGTACCTTCTTTTGGCATATAGGTCCTATTCCTTTTTTAAAACTTTTATTTTAAGTTTATTTAAGTTTTATTTTAAGGTGAAAATGATGGAATATGGCCTTAGTGAGTTTACCCTGCAATAGAAGATTGTACATGCCGATACAACTTTTTACTATTGGGGTGCAGGTTTGTTACATAGGTAAACTTGTGTCATGGGGTTTGTTGTTTAGATAATTTCATTGCCTAGTACCCAGAAGTTATTTTTCCTGATCCTCTCCCTCCTTCTGTCCACCATTAGGCCCCAGGGTGTATTGTTCTCCCTATGTGTCCATGGATTCTCATCAGTTAGCTCCCACTTATAAATGAGACCATGCAGTATTTCTTTTTCTCTTCTTGCATTAGTTTGTTGAGGATCATGGTTTCCAGCTCCATCCATTTCTCTGCAAAGGACACGGTCTTGTTCCTTTTTATGGCTGCATAGTATTCCGTGGTATAAATATACTATATTTTCTTTATCCAGTCTATCATTTATGGTCATTTAAATTGATTCTGTGCTGGGCGTGTTGGCTCACGTCTATAATCCCAGCACTTCGGGAGGCCAAGGTGAGTGGATCACCTGAGATCAAGAGTTTGAGACAAGCCTGGCCAACATGGTGAAACCCCATCTCTACTAAAAATACAAAAATTAGCTGGACATGGTGACATACACCTGTAATCCCAGCTACCCAGGAGGCTGAGGCAGGAGAAGCCCTGGAACCCAGGGGGCAGAGGCAGTAGTGAGCCAAGATTGCACAACTGTATTCCAGCCTGGGCTACAGAGCAAGACTCCGTCTCAAAATAAAATAAACTGATTTCATGTCTTTGCTATCATGAATAGTTCTTCAGTGAACATATGCATGCATGTATCTTTATGACAGAATAATTTCTATTCCTGTGGGTATATACCCAGTAATGGGATTGCTGGGTCAGATGGTATTTCTGGCTCTAGGTCTTTGAGGAATGCCACACTGTCTTCCACAATGGTTGAAACGATTTATACTCCCACCAACAGTGTAAAAGTGTTCCTTTTTCTCCACAACCTCACCACCATCTGTTGTTTTTTTTTAATTTTTAGTAATAGCCATTTTGACTGGTATAAGATGGCATCTCATTGTGGTTTCAACTTGCATTTCTCTTCATGATCAGTGATGTTGGACTTTTTATATATGTTTATTGGCCACATATATGTCTTCTTTTGAGAAGTGTCTGATCGTGTCCTTTTCCCACTTTTTAATGTTTTTTTCCTTGTAAATTTGTTTAAGTACCTTGGAGATGCTGGATGTTAGACCTTTGTCAGATGGATAGATTGTAAAAACTTTCTCCCATTCTGTAGATTATGTTCACTCTGATGATAGTTTCTTTTGCTGTGCAGAAGCTCTTTTGTTTAATTTGATCTCATTTGTCAATTTTTGCTTTTGTTGCAATTGCTTTTGGGGTCTTTATCATGAAATCTTTGCCCATCCCTATGTCCTAAATAGTATTGTCTAGATTTTCTTCTAGAGTTTTTATAGTTTGGGGTTTTACATTTAAATTTTTTAATCCATCTTGAGTTAATTTTCATACATGGTATGAGGAAGGTATCCAGTTTCAGGTTTCTGTGTATGGCTAGCCAGTTCCTCCAGCAACATTTATTAAATAGGGAATTCTTTCCCCACTCCTTGTGTTTGTCAGGTTTGTAAAAATCAGATGGTTGTAGGTGTGTGGTCTTCTTTTTGCCTTCTCTATTCTGTTACATTGGTCTATGTGTTGTTCTTGCACCAGCACTATGCTGTTTTGGTTCCTGGAGCCTTGTAGTATAGTTTGAAGTTGGATAGCATGATGCCTCCAGCTTTGTCCTTTTTGCTTAGAGTTGTCTTGGCTATTCAGACTCTTTTTTGGTTCCAAATGAATTTTAAAATAGTTTTTTTCTAATTTTGTGAAGAATGTCAGTGGTAGTTTAATGGGAATAGCATTGAATCTATAAATTGTTTTGGGACATATGGCCCTTTTCACGATATTGGTTCTTCTTATCCATGACCATGGAAGGTTTTACCATTTGTATCATCTCTGATTTCTTTGAGCAGTGGTTTATAACTTTCTTTGAACTTGACAAGCTCCTTCACTTCCCTTGTTAGCTACAGAGGAACACATCTTTTTAAAAAAATCACCTAGAATGGAAAAGTCATATGATAAAGCTACAAAATTGTATTTTTTGTTTATTTAGTTACAAGACATATAAAGTATGTAGATTGTGAATATTAATTGCTGCCATTAACACCAAGCCATTCTGAAGGATTTAAAAGTACAGTACACACTGCAAAAGGAGTTAGACAATATTTTAGAACTGAATTTCCAAACCCTCCCTGAGCATTAGAATCACCTGGGGAGATTGTTAAAAAAAAGAGAAATGTATAGTCCCTACCCTATATCTGCTCAGTGGGAATTTTTGGGGAGGGGAATTTGGGTGCATAGACAGGTTTGGCAGCCACTGATCTAAACTATGTATTGGGCGCCCAATAAATGCCATATCTATTAATTCACGAAACGATCTTCTACTTGAAGTTCAGAAATCATCTGATAAAGGAGTGAAAACAGATAGAATTTAGATCTCTGTATAAGGCAGTGTAGATGATCTAACAGCCAACTCTTTCTTCCAGGAGGACTGGACATGTTAATACTGGTCAGGAGTGGGGAAAGGGGCCAATCTCTACTGTGAACCCACTCAATTTTTATTCTTGCTTCTAATGTAGAAGCAGGTCAGTTATTTTTTTTATATGTGTTCTCTAGAATTAGATTGAATTTAGAAATTTTTTTTATTGAGTTTGTATGTTTTATATCAACTACAGACATTAAATTCCTTCTTTTCAGTAGGAAGAAACTGCTAAGATTCCTAAAGCAGGTTCAAGGATCTCGGAAATTTCGAGTTGAAAGAGATCTAAGGGCCATCTGGTCTGATATTGCCTGTCATGGATGCGGACTCATGTTCAGGGAGAGGGAATTTCAGAGAATTTTCAGCTCCAGCAGCTCCAGAGACAAGTCTTGATTTCACCTAATTCTGATGGTTCTCTATGCAGTACCTAATTATCTAATCTCTGCTTTTTATACAATATAACACAATGTAAATTTACTTTTTTCTTAGCGTTTTTAGCTCCCATATAACAGATTTATTCACTTATTTTAAACTAAATGGAGAAATTTAGTACTTTTCTTTGAGAAAGGGACATCAGTCTGTGACTAGTTCTGCATTGTTTTAATGAGAACAAAACCAAAATGTTCCAGAATTACTTGCTTGCAGCTACAAAGCATGTTTAAGGAATAAAAATCTCCTTCATTAAATTCGTGATGAAAAAAAGAATTGTTTTGAAGTTCTTAGGATCAGCTTGTATAGGCTTCATTGTAAACTGATACTAAAGAGTCCCCATTACGATCTGTGTTATTTTGGTGCCAGAAGGTTTTTTTGCTTATGCTAAATTATTAAGTTCTGTCAGCTGCTGGGCTGTCATATAGAGATATAGTAAATCACATTATATTTTGTCATGGATTACACGGAGCAATAAATTTGGGAGTGAAGATCAAAGTAGTTCCACAATCACATCTGAGTGTAGGAACGATGTTTAACTTGTAGAAAACTGATTTAGGTAAAGCTGCAGCAGTTCTTATGTGAATTTAAAATGAATTTGGATATTTGGTTGAAAATGAATAGGGATCAGATCCCAAAAGGACTTTTCATTTTTGTATTTAGTTCAGAGAAGTTAATTCCAACACCTAGCTGCATGACTTGAATTAGATAAATAATTACATGCAGAGAGTTGCGGACTTGGTGAAAATGGTATATATGTATTTTAATTGCTTTTGTGATTAAACAATGTATTTTATTTTATTTTACTTGGGTCTTTTTTAGGAGGACCATATAATTAGTTAAATATTCTTGTAGCAATGCTGTTTGACTCCTTAGAGCTGAACTGTTTGGTTTTCACTGCATTTAAAACCATGAAAGTAAGCCAGTTTAAGTAAAGTGCACTAAGCAGTCTTGATTAGCTAGATCTTGAGATTGTTATTATCATTGTTCTGTATTACTATGGAAATTCTGTAGGGGTTATCAAAGTTGATGATATTCATTTATTTAGAATAGCCAATCTCGACTGGTTGGGTTCTTTTCAGAGAAAAAGTTATCATAGAAACTAGATAATATGGCAGAAATTATATGTTTTATATAAATTACTGTCCTTATACTTTTACTTAGGAAAGTGCCCTGTGTCATGTTCTCATTTGCTAGAACAGTGGTTCCTCAACTTTGCTGATTATCAGAAGCAACCAGGGAGCCTTTAACTCAGATTCCTGGGCCACAAGATCCTGGTGGCTGATTCAGTAGAAAAAGCGCAAAAGCATTTTTCTCCTGTTACTCTGGCTTCATCTTTCCTACTTTCTTTCTTCATTCTAATCCTGTTTGGAGAAATATTTTTAAATGCTGTAGCCCATTAACAGATATTTAAGCTTTACAAAATTATTTCTCAAGATTTTGGTTTCTTGTTTTATTTTTCATCTCTACTGTCATCCTTTTATTGATTTTTTTTCCTCTCGTGAAATTGAGATTTACGCTAATGCTGTAATAAATCAATCTGACATTAGACTTACTCAGATCCCCCCAAAATCATATGGAGATTAAACCTCCCCGCCTCCATTCCAAATGGGATCAAAATAAAGTGTAATTGGGATATAGATAGGGTAGCCTGCAATCCTGATTTGGGTCTGAAAGGAAATGAAAGGCCAGTCGGTGACTGTATGTCAGGTGCATCCCCAGTGGAAGGGTGTTAGACTAAGATGGAAGGTTTAGCAGTGATGCTGCCAAGGCCTAGTTAGAAGAAACTGAACAGTTTGAAAAACTCAGCAGAAGATCACAGAGATTCTATTTACAAGCTCCAAGCTCTTTTAACAGGCTTTTCGTCAGGTCCTCTGATAATGCTGTGATGCCTCCTAAATCTAAGGCCCAGGGGTTGGAGCCACTATTTTAGAGCATCACTATGAAAAGCCAAAAGCAAGCAGAGCTTTTAGAAAATGGTCTGAGCCCCTATGTTTAGAAAACATAGGTCCTAATTCAGGCTACTTCCATTTAAGGAATCAAACTAGTTGATGACTGGAGCGGTTAAGACTGAAGAGAGAATGACTTAGAGCAATTAGATTGGGCCCAGTCACTGAAGACAGCTGGGCCCAAGCTGGTGGGTTTTGAGGGCTGCTTCTTCAAGAGTATAGAAATGCAGCTTGCACATTCAGCACCTGCTGGGCCTGGACTGAACTGACTCCTGAGGATCCCTTATAGTCATGATCCTCATCCTCCTGAGTTGCTGCTCACCTTTGTCCTTGTTCCCCAGGCTTCCACCTGGGTCCTTGGTCTCAGTTCCTGTCATAGATACATGTTGGGATTTGAATCAGGCCCCGACCCCTAGCTTGGTTTATTGAAAACCGTGATCCCTTATAGTCTCTGCTTCTGATTCTTCCTACAAAGCCACAAATGGCTCTCTTTCCTTTAGGACACAAATGTCAAGAACTACCACTGTCTAGAAGCTTTGCCTTCCAAGTCCCATATTGCATTCTCAAATTAGACACTTTAGATAGCAAACTTTCTAACCTACTCTTGCCTGGGATTCCTGAGATTTAAGCTGCCAGCTTCTACAGGCAGGGAAGAGGCAAGGCTACCCATTCTGTTCTCCTCTGTTCCTTTGGTCAGTTTCAGCTGCTGCTCCCTTCCTGTGAGGCACACTGAGCCTGTCAGACAACAGTTATGACACAGACTTGGAGCAGAAGTGTGGGCTTTGATTCAGTTCTCTCAAGGAAGCTAAGTTTGCATCCCATTATGTGCTAGGTGCTTGAAGTTAACATGTATAACATATTGCCCCTCCCCTTAAAGAGTTGTCAGTCTAGTTGCATAGATCATTTTAATATAATATAATGAGCAATAAAATAATTATGTATAGACTGATAAAGAAATGTGGCTTGGCCCAAACTGAGATATCTTAAGGTTTTGTGGAAGACTTCCTGGAGGAGGTGATGTTAAAATGATTATTACAAGATGATTAAGATCCTACCAAGGAAATGAATGATATTCATGGAAAAAGAAAAAGATGGGACAGAAATACAGGGTGTGAAATAGCATATTCAGGAAACTACAGTCTGGTATTCACAGAGGCATAAAGGTTGGAGGGGGAAGAAGAGAAATATGAAGCTGGAAAGGTAAAGTCCTGGCCCTGAATGGTACTGTATGCCCAATAAGGAACTTGAACTTTACTATTTGCTAAGAAGCAATGAAAATTGCTTCTTAAAATATAAAGTGATATGATCATATTTATATTTTAGGTAGAACACCAGTTGAAAGATGGTGGGTGGATGTATATCAGACAGAAAAAATGAAATATCTAAGGTGAATAGGAAAATAAGTTGGAAAAGTATTGGAAAATTTCAGGAGAGAAAGGTGAAAATCTAGAAGTCAAAGTTGGCAGAACTATCAAGAGTGAGAGGGGTTCTAAGAAATTAGACTAAGTTTCTTATTTGGGTATCTAAATGTAAGTGCCACTAACTAAGATGAGGAGGGACAGATTCAAGGACAAATGGCTGAGTTTAGTTAGCTGAGTGCCTCTGTGACATCATGGAGAGGTGTCTGGATCTGGGTACTAAGGCTGTAGAGGCTAGAGATGGAGTTGGAAGTCATATCAACAAAAATATGGTTTACTATCAGAATGGACTAAAAAGGGAGAGGTTGCCATGGTGAGGAAAGGGCCGATGGCATGGGACAATTGTTTGAAACCAGCTACAGAGCAATAAGCAATTGTCAGAGAGGTCCCTGGAGAACCAGGAGGGAATCATGGCATAGATGCCATGGGAGTTAGAGGTTTTAATTAAAAACCAGTAATTAGGCAAATGCAAAGTTCGATCCTTTGAAAAGACTAGCAAAATAAACTTTTACAAGATTGGCCAGAAAAATGGGGAGAAGACACAAATAGGCAAAGGGAGAAATAGGAAAATGTCTGCTGATTGGGTCAAAAGACATAGAAAAGAGAAAATAACTTAATGAATAACTTTATGCCAGTAAAATTGAAAATCTGGAGAAGATGGAAACATTTCCACAAAATGTGATTAAATGAAGGAAGAAATAGAAAACTCTAATCGTCCTGTAAAAATTAGATACATGTAATATTTAGTTTTAAACGTTTTATTAAAGAAAACATCAGACTCATATGATTTTGGTCAAGTTCTTACCAAACGTTCAAGGAACAGATAACTCCAATAATAAAATCTGTGAGGGGGAAAAAAGAAAGAATATCCCCTGTTTATTCTAAGGTCAGTATAGTCTTGATATGAAACTCAGCTAAGAACAGTAAAAAGCAAATTACATACCAATCTTACATTTAAGCATAAAATTCCTAACTAAAACTTAGAAACAGAATCCAGCAGTACATAAAAATGATTATACATTTCAACCAAGCTGGATTGAATGCAAGAGTGCAAAGGTGATTGCATGTTAGAAATCCATTAATATAATCCATCACATTGCCACACTGAAAGGAGAAAAACCATATGATCATCTCAGGTAAAGAAAAGCACTTGGCAAAATTCAACTCTTATCTGTGCTAATCTTAATAAGCTAGAAATAGGAGGGAATGTCCTTACCCTGATAAAGAATATTAATCAGAAACTTAGAGCAAACATCATTTTTTATGGTGAAACGTTGGAAGGAGTCTCTTAAAAATCAGGAAAAGAGAAGGGTGCCCATTCTCGCTGCTGCTGTTCAACACTGAAATACAGATGCTATTGGTCACAGCTAAACAAGAAGAAGAAACAGGATACAAATTAGAAAGAGGGAAGCAAGCCTGATATTATTCACTGATGATGTGATTGTCTATACATAAAACCTAAATGAATCAGTAAACTATCGGAAATCATAAGATAGTTTAGCAGTTGGCTAAATATATGATCCAGCAACAAAAGAAAATATAATTTAAAAAACAATTCTGCTAACATAGCAAAATAGAACGTGTATAGGAATGAATCTAAGAAGAGCTGTGTAAGTCCTATTTAGAGAACTTTAACTGTATTAAAAGAAATTAAAGAAGACTGGAATCACGGAGAGATATATCCACTATATCTTGAATACCTTAAGTATCTTAAAGATATCAGTTGTCTTTAATTTGACCTATAGATTTAATGCAATTTCTTGGATTTATCTGACAAAAATAAATCTAATTTTTAAAGACAGGATCTCAACTGTTACCCACACTGGAGTGCAGTGGTGTAATCGCAGCTCCCTGCAGCCTTGAATTCCTGGGCTCAAGTGATCTTCCCACCTCAGCTTCCCAAGAAGCAGGGACTACAGGTGCACACCACGATGCCCAGCTAAATTTTGAAAATTTATTGTAGAGCCGGATGCGGTGGCTCAAGCCTGTAATCCTAGCACTTTGGGAGGCCATGGCAGGTGGATCACGAGGTCAAGAGATCGAGACCTTCCTGGTCAACATGGTGAAACCCCGTCTCTACTAAAAATACAAAAAATTAGCTGGGCATGGTGGCGCGTGCCTGTAATCCCAGCTACTCAGGAGGCTGAGGCCGGAGAATTACCTGAACCCAGGAGGCGGAGGTTTCAGTGAGCCAAGATCATGCCATTGCACTCCAGCCTGGGTAACAAGAGCGAAACTCCATCTCAAAAAATAAAAAAATTAAAAAAAAAATTATTGTAGAGATGGGGGTCTCACTTTGTTGTCCAGGCTGATCTTGAACTCCTAGGTTCACATGATCCTCCCACCTCGGCCTCCCAAAGTCCTGGGATTATAGATGTGAGCCACTGAGCCTGGCCTAACCCCCAAGAGGAGCCAGAATTATTCTGAAAAAGAAAAAGTTAGAAGTATTTGCCTCCTACGACATACAAAATGAAATTTATTACAAAGCTATGGACATTAGTGGTTTGGTACTGGTACAAGTATAGATAGACTGTCCAAATGAACCAAATAGAGACTACATAAAGCCTATATCGATATATAGAGATGATAAAGATGTAGATGTAGATATGCAGACTTGGTATATATATTGTTTTATTAATGTCTTCATTTCTGACACATGCCAAAATGAAGTGTGTCAGAACGGAAGACACACTTGTGTCTTTGTCATTTATTATACGCTTCATTTTATTTATTAAGCTCTTCATGTGTCAACAGTGACACATGAAGAGCTTAATAAAAATCTTATCTTTACTAAAAATAAAAAAGTAGTCAGGTGTGGTGGTAGAAACCTGTGGTCCTAGTCACACAGGTGGCTGAGGCGGCAGGATAGCTTGAGCCCAAGAGGTCATATCTGCAGTGAGCTGCGATCGCACCACAGCATTCCAGCCCAGGCCACAAAGTGAGACCCTGCCTCAAAAAAAAAAAAAAAAAAAAAAAAAAAAAAGAAAGAGAAAAGAAAGAAAAAGAAAAAAATTGAATTGACTAAAGACAAAACAGAATTTCACATAAGTGTGAATATCAGTAGCCCATAAAAGACATGAAGAACTGCTCATATCATCAGTAACCAAGGAAATGAAAAATAAGTCACTAATAAAATACATGTTATATCTAATTGATTGGCAGAAATTTTGAAGTCTGGCAAGAAAAGAAAAGTCATCCAGATTGGAAAGGAAGAAGTAAAATTCTATCTTCAAATGACAAAATCTTATGTATAGAAAAATTCTCAGAAATCCTACCAAAAAATAAAAATAAACTATTTGAAAAATAAGAGTTTACTAAGGTTGCAGGATACAAGATCAATATACAAAAATCAGTTGTATTTCAGTATACTAGGGATAAACAATAATGAAATTAAGAAAACAAACTCATTTAAAATAGCATGAAATAATTAAATGGGAATACAATTTAACAAAACAAGTGCAAAGTATGTATCTTGAAAACTATAAAACATCAGTTAAAAAAATTAAAACCCAAATAAATGAAAAGGCATTTATATTTACAGATCAGAAAACAACATTGTTAAGATTCCAGTATCACCCAAATTGATCTACAGATTCAGCACAATCCTACCGAAATTCCAAATGCCTTTTTTTTTTATATATATATAAATGGACACACTGATCCTAAAATTCATATGGAAATTCAACAAATAGTGCTAGGACAACTAGGTATCCATATGCCAAAGAGGTTCAACCTCTACCTCAAAACATACACATAAAAAAATGAACTCAAAGTGAATCACATACCTAAATATAAGTGGCAAAACTATAAAACTTTTAGAAAAAAGCAGTATCAGAGAAAAATGCTGTGAATCTGTTAGAAGAAAACATGCAAGTAAATTTTCTTGACATTTCAATATTAGGCAAAGAATTCTTAGATATGACACTAAAAGCACAAACGGCAGAGAAAAAAGTAGGTAAATTGAACTTCAAAGTGAAAAACTTCTGTGCTTTAAAGGAAACTTTCAAGAAAGCAAAAGAACAACTTACTGAATAGAAGGAAATAATCACAAATCATTTATCAGAACAATGAGATACCACTTCATACCCATTAAACTGGATATAATCAACAAGACAGACAAAAGTTTTGGCAAGGGTACGGGGAAATTAGAACCTTCATACTTTGCTGGTGGGATTGTAAAATGGTGCAGTCATTTTAGAAAATAGTTTGGCAGTTCCTCAAAAAGCTAAGCATAGTTACCACATGACTCAGCAATTCAACTCCTAAGTACACACACACGAAAATTGAAAAGATATTTCCCAAAGAAACTTGTACAAGAATGTTTATAGCAGCATTATTCATCGTAGTCAAAAACTGGAAACAACCCAAATGTTTAACTGATGAGTGGATGAACAAAATGTGGTATATCCACACAATGGATTTGACTAGGAAAAGGAAGGAAGTACTGATACATTCCACAACATACATGAATGTTGGAAACATGCTAAGTGAGAATCTGGTCATGAAAGGTCATATATTGTATATTCCATTTATGTGAAATGCCCAGAATGGAAAAATCCATGGAGGCAGAAAGTAGATTAGTGGTTGCCAGTGGCTCAAAGGACAGGAGAATGGGAAGTGACTATTAATAGGGATGAGTTGTTGTTTGTTTGAGGTAATGGAAATAGTCTAGAATTTTATTATGGTGATAAATGTACAGATCTATTAATATATTAAAAACCACTGGATGGTATAGTTTAAAAATGTGAACTTCACAATATGTGATTTTAATCTTACTACAGCTGTTATTAAAACTAGAAAATCTGGCTGGGCATGGTGGCTCACATCTATAATCCTAGCCCTTTGGGAGGCCAAAACAGGAGGATCACTTGAGGTCAGGAGTTCAAGACCAACTGGGGCAACATAGTGAGAAGCCTGTCCTTACAAAAAATAAATTAGCTGGCCATGGTGGTGCACACCTATAGTCCCAGCTATTCAGGAGGCTGAGGCAGGAGGATCACTTGAGCCTAGAGGTTCCAGGCTGCAGTGAGCTATGATTGTACCGTTGCACTTTAGCCTGGGCAGCAGACTGAGACCTTGTTACTGGGGGAAAAAAAACAAAAAAAAAGGAAAAAAGGGAAGTCTGACAATGAAGAAACATGGTTGAAGGTATGGAACAGACAGAACGCTTGTTTACTGTGTTGAAAATATTAAATGTTGCTCTGGAAAATAAACATTGTCTGTAAAGCCAATCATTTGATTTATCAGCTGTCAGTTCAAGTCCTTAACACAAACTCTAGAAACTCACAAATATGCACCAGAAGACACGTACAGGAATGTTTATAGCAGCATGGCTCATGGAGGGAAAAACTTGAAGTCCAAATGCCCATTTACAGAATAATTTATTTTTATCTACATACACATTTGTTCTGGAGTAATGAGAATGAAGGTGATACAGCTTCAGATGAAACATCGTGAATGTATCTTAAAAACAATGTTGTGTGAAAAACAGCAAGTTGCAGGAAACTAGATGGAGCATGATTATGTTTGTATAAAGCCCAAAAATAGTAAAGCAGCAGGTTGGAAATACCTGCACATTATGTTAATTTTTTAAGCAAGGCAATAAGTAAAACTCAAGATACTGATTAATTCTCAGAAAGGGTCAGGGGACGGAGTAGGGTTGGGGAGGAAGCACACAGGTGAATGCCCTGGCATTTGTAATGCTAGATATTAAGTTGTCTAGTCATTTTAGAAGGACTCTGTATCATGTTTCATAAACTTACAAACTGTTTTGTTCTTTTGTATATATTATTACATAATTAAGAAGACATTTACAGGTGAAAATGATTAACATTGTTCAAAGTACCAGAGTACCCAGCCTTGGGGACATGCCAGAAAGAGAATTGCTTCCCCAGTGGAGAAGCTGAGGCAAATAGTTCTTTTGGGTTTAAAGTGGAAGGATGAATAAGAAAGCATGGCCAGAATCTACTGTAAAAGACTGATTTTGGTAGGTGTCTTTTCTAACAGTGTGACCTTACAACTTTATAAACTCAGCTACTGTAAGTCACTTCTATTATATCTTGTTTCCACTTTAGACCATGCAAAAATGCAGCCATGCCTTAGACCTAACATTACTTGCCTAGTTGACCTCCAAGATTTCAGTCTATCAGATCCTCCTTTTGATCACTCTTGCCTTGCATTTTATTTTTCCCATTTTCTCATGCAGAGCCTGGTGTTTGTCTTCATTCCAGTGCTGACTCACTACTCTCTGATCCATTGCCATCTTGAACTTGTATCATCTACATTGCTAAACCTCAGTCCTATTTAATCTTTATTGTCCACTTTATCTACGTGTTATAAAATAATACCCAGGAAAGTTAAATGATTTGCCCATGGTCACACCACCCAGGTTGGTTTAACTTCATGGCCCATGCTGTTAGCCACATGCCCTACTGCTCACCACCTGGCAACAGTTGAAGTAGTCGATCAAAGGAACTTTATATAATGAAAAAGATGGTGGGAGTAGATTTTAGGGTATGGTGTGATAGGAAATTCAACTATACAGCCACAAAACAAACTGGACATCTTATTCTTGTCAACTGAATAGGGAAATAGGATGTGTTTTGTATGGGCATCATACTCATTGCTTTCAAACATTTTGAATATTAAAATAAGGTTGCAAAGTAATTCAGTCTTGCTGTAGATGATCCTGGAAAACTAGATACACTCTAGGTCATTTCATTTTATTTTTTATACAACAATTTTCTTATCCATTTATTAGCTGATATACATTTGAGTTGTTTCCACCTTTTGGCTATTGTGAATAGAGGTGTTATGATAAATTGTGTACAAGTATTTATTTGAGTACCTGTTTTCTGTTCTTTGGAGTATTTACCTGGGAGTACAATTGATGGGTCATGTAAGAAATCTATGCTTAACTTTTTGAAGAACTTCCAAACTCTTTTCTACCACAGCTGAAACAACAATCTAGAAGAGTTCAAATTTTGACACATTCTCATCAATAGTTGTTATTTTTATCATCATCATTATTATTATTAATATTGCCATCCTACTGGGTATGTAGTGGTACCTCAGTGTGTTGGATTTGCATTTATTTAATGACTAATTATGTTAAAGAACTTTCAGGTGCTTTTAGCCTTTTATCTTCTTTTTGAGAAATGCCTATTCAAGTTCTTTACCCATTTTTTAAATGTGAATTATTCTTTGTTTTTAAAAATATTTTTCTGAAAGGTAGTAAACTTTTAGTGCAGATAATATATGTTGTCTTAAAAGTTTGCATAGTCTTCTATTTCTTTTTCAATTTTATTTTTATTTTTTTCAACTTTTATTTTAGATTCAATGGGTGCATGTACAGATTTGTTACCTAGGTATATTACATGATACTGAAATTTGGGATATGAATGATCCTGTCACCCAGTGACTGAGCACAGTACCCAACAGTTAGTTTTCCCACCCCTACCCTCTTCTCCTTCCCACCTTTAGTAGTCCCCAGTGTCTGTTGTTGCCATCTTTATGTCCATGAGTACCCAACCTCTAGCTCCCACTTATAAGCGAGAACATGTGGTATTTGCTTGGGCTAATGGCCTCCAGTTGTATCCATGTTGTTGCAAAGGATGTGATTTTGCTCTTTTTATGGCTGCGTAGTAGTCCATGGCATATATGCACCACATTTTTGTCATGCAGTACACCACTGATGGGCACCTAGGTTGATTCTATTTCTTTGCTATTGTGAATAGTGCTTCAATGAGCATTCCTGTATATCTATCTTTTGGTAGAACTAATTATTTTCTTTTGGTTGTATACCTAGTAATGGGATTAGTGGGTTGAATGGTAGTTCCATTTTTATTTCTTTGAGAAATCTCCAAACTGCTTTCCACAGTGTCTGAATTAATTTTCATCCCCACCAACAGTGTATAAGTGTTCTCTTTTCTCTGCAGCCTTGCCAACATCTGTTTTTTGACTTTTTAGTAATAGCCATTCTGACTGGTGTGAGATGGTATCTCATTGTGGTTTTGATGTCCGTTTCCCTGATTAGTAATATGGAGCATTTTTTCATATGTTTCTTGGCCACTTGTATGTCTTCTTTTGAGAAATGGCTGGTCATGTCTTTTGCCTATTTTTTTGTGAAGTTGTATTTTGTTTGCACAGTTGTTTAAGTTTCTTATAGATTCCGGATTGGACCTTCGTCAGATGCATAGTTTACTAATATTTTCTCCTATTCTGTAGTTTGTCTGTTTACTCTGTTGATAGTTTATTTTACTGTGCAGAAGTGTTTTAGTTTAGTTAGGTGCCATTTGTCAATTTTTGTTTTTGTTGCAATTGCTTTTGAGGACTTAGTCATAAATTCTTTCCCAAGGCCACATCCAGAATGATGTTTCCTGAGTTTTCTTCTAGGATTCTTATAGTTTGAGGTCTTACATTTAAATCTTTATCTTGAGTTAACTTTTGTATATGGTAAAAGTTAGGGGTCCATTTTCATTCTTCTGCATATGGCTAGCCAGCTGCCTATATCCTAGCACCATTTTTTGAACAGGAAGTTCTTCCCCCATTGCTTATTTTGGTTAACTTTGTTGCAGATTAGATGGCTGCAGATGTGCATCTTTATTTCTGGGTTCTCTATTTGATTCTACGAATTGTGGTGTCTATTTTTGTACCAGTACCATGCTGTTTTGGTTACTATAGCCTTATAGTATAGTTTGAAATCAGGTAATGTGATGCCTTCAGCATTGTTCTTTTTTACTTCGGATTGCTCTGGTTATTTGGGCTTTTCTTTGGTTCCATATAAATTTTATAATAGTTTTTTTCCCAATTCTGTGCAAAATGACATGGTAGATTGATAGGAATAGCATTGAATCTGTAGATTGTAAAATGGTTTGGCAGTATGGCCAACATGAGCATAGAATGTTTTTCCACTTGTTGGTTTCATCTATTATTTATTTTGGCAGTGCTTTGTAATTCTCCTTGTAGAGATATCTCACCTCCTATTTTTGGAGTGTGTAGCTACTGTAGATGAGATTGCATTCTTGACTTGACTCTCAACTTGGACATTATTGGTGTATAGAAATGCTAATGATTTTTGTACATTGATTTTGTATCCTGAAGTCTAGATCATTTTAAATTAGAAACAGCCAATGCTTAAACCTCAAGAACATCCTTTCAGCAACTATTCTAAACTCCAAATAATCCAGCATAGGAAATAGAGCTTTTGTTAGGTATTGAGATCACTGTCTTATACTGAACTGTCTACAGATCTAACATAGCATAGCTTATTGCAAATATATCATTTTATAAATCTTCCAATTAATATACATTACATTTTTATCCAAATGAACCAAATAGTAGAAAATTTTCAAAAACAAAAAGTAAGATATTATGAGCATGCCAAATTGAGGCATCTAATGCCTAGATTCAAAGCTTATAATTCAAATAATTTATTACTTGACTGATTCCTGTCATTTGATCATTGAACAATGTCACTATTTTTTATATCTTTGAAGTTGAAATTTGACATAGTTATTCTACCTGCTTCTTCAGAGTACTATACCACAGAATGGCCACTCATTTGTAAATTGTGTGTGTTAAGTATATTTAAAGTATACATTATGCTTATTAAAATTTGTTAAATACAGTGATCAGTTTCCTTTGACATTTGTCAAATCACACATTAGATTTTAGTATAAAGTATAACATTGTCAAAGACTTAGAAAAATATTACAGAAGGTAGAGATTTAAAAGAAATTAATTGACCCCATTTACATTTGGTCTTTGATGATAAATTCTTTTTTGCACATCAGAGAATAGTTGCTTCTTCCCTAGAGCAAAGTGAAGTTTTTTCTCTCCCTCATTCTCTTAAAGTTTGTATTTCTGCCCAAGTAATAAATGAGTTTCAGTTTCTGTGGCCTTTGCTTCAGAGAGCTTCTCTGAGGATGAGCTTTGAAATATGATTAGATCTTAATTCTTTAACTATTTCCATAAGCTTGTTTCACAGTTTGCTTTCTTATTCAGTGAGTAGGGTGGAGAAATGCATGTAAATCTCATGTGATCATTTATGGGTGTTGGCCATGTAAATATATGTTGCAATGGTGAGAAAATTAGTCCTGAATTATAGTGAGAGAAGAAAATCAACTGTCCCAGGCTATTCCTTAGATTAACTGCCATTAAATAAATATTATAAAAGTCCACAAAGTTGACTACACTTACTAGCTCTGTGTGGACAGAGAATGTATCTAATACCAATAGACATAATCAGAAATAGGGCCAAATTCAGGAATATACAGGCATTTCTTCTTAGAATAGATTCACAGTATTTACTGAGTAGGTACTCAGTAAGTCCAGTATGGAAAAAGAGCTTTTGTTAAGTATTAGTAAATAGGGATATTGATAAGCAAACAATACAACGCTTTTCCAAAACGGTGTTTATTCCTTCTAAAGCATGTAGCTTTTCCATGGGATTCTTATAAAATGAATAGGCAGTGACAAAAACTTGAGCACTTGTGGTTCCTAATTGTTAGTTTCTGTTTCTGGGTAAAGCAGCCATCTAAGATGATTCGTCAGTTTGCTAGAAATGAATTGAAACTGAGGAGTCGTTAAATATGGATCAGTGACATTTGCATGTGTTTTGCTATTTAAACTAGTTTGCCATTTTCTCAAGTTGAGATTTATATGTAATGATGAAAAAGGCCAAGAATTCTTGAATTAAGAAACCCTTTCTTGTGATGATGATATCAAACTGAGAACTTGTCCTTGACTTAAAGTAAGATTCAAAAGTCTTTGGATACAACATCAAGAACTACATCTTACTCATACCTGACACGTAGGAGATATTCAACAAATGTTTGCTCACTTCCTGCCACTCTTCTTTCTTCTTTATTCTTTGCAAGAAGGGGCTTTGGAATTAGAAATGTGATAATAAGAAGTGTTGTAAATGACTGCCTACTACTTAAGAGTAGCTTGAGAGGAACAATTATACATATTATGTCTAACTTAGCTTTTGTGTTTTCAACTAAGATTTTATTGTTTAGTACAATGTTTGGGGAAGTTATAACTGCAATATGAGAGTTTTTTTTGAAGTGATATTGAATTATGTCTTTAAAAGGTTGTTTTTAATAATCAACTTTCTTTAAATATTTAAATTATTTTAAAATGACTTAAACCATTTATGCCATATAAAACAAATTGTTTACCAAGACAAAAATGCTTTTTTTTTAAGAAACAAGGTCTTGCTCTGTCACCCGGGGTGAAGTGTAGTGGTGCAATCATAGCTCACTATAGCCTCCACTTCCTGGGCTCAAATGATCCTCCTGCCTCAACCTCCCAAGTAGCTGAGATTAAAAGTACAAGCCACTGCACTCTGAAAGATGCCTTTTTTTTGGTAAACTTATGTCCAATTTTCATTTTACCCCCAAATTCTCTTTTATCTCCACTTAGAAGAAATAATAAAAAATAGAAGTGTGGTAAATCATATTTTTCTATAGTTAGAAACCTTTCCACTTCTACCTCCCCCTCTGCCTTACCTTTAATATACTAAGTAGAGATGAACAAACAACCATCTTTTTATCTAAAAGCTATAAAAATCTCACCAATTCAGCCCATACAGACTTCTTTTTTTATTAATTCATTAAACAGTATTTTCCAAACAACTACTAAGGGCTGAGCAATGATGCCAAAGCCATGAGCTGTGTTAATAACCTATTCAGAAAGAAGACACATTTTCAAAAGACTGTAGAACAGCCATGCATGTTACTAGGACCCTGAATACTAAAGGGCAAAAAGTAAATCAGTTCTAAGGGATATAAGCAAAGAAAACAATGTTAGCATTTGAACTGGTCATGGTATATTGGTAGGATTTTGGTAGAGGGACAGAGACTCCAAAGCAAAAACATGGTCTGGAAAACCCCATTAATCCATATTAGAAAACGTTTACTCTTTCATTCAGCAGTTATTGGTTGTGTTATGTGTTGATCTTGGGATATATCAGTGAACAGAAGAGACAAAAGATTCCTGTCTTTGAGCGGTTTATATCCAACAGGATAAAGGTAGTTTTTGAAAGAGACATGGGCTCCATATCACTAAGGACCTTGAGTACCAGGCCAGGGACCGTGGACTTGGTAAGCAGGACTGATTCTTCAGCAGGTCAGTCACCATAGGGGTCCAGGGCAAATTAGAGATGGGGTAACGATTGAGGTAGGGAGACAGGTCAGAAGAATACTGTCAACATGAGATTGAGAAAGAACCAAACTGGGTAAGGCAGGAGAAATGTGATGGACCAATGAACTGAAGAAAAAGTAATGGTTTTAAGCCTATGGGTGGGGCAAAATGCTGGTTCCAGTCTGTCATAGGTACAGTGCCACTCAGACTTCTTTGAGTCATCTAGTTCTTTGAAAATATATGTTGAATATTTAGATTCCCTACCAAAAAAATATATAGGATTTCTAAAACTTTGAATCAAACTTAGAGAGTGGTCTATGGACTCTTAAAGCCTATCCATAGCTCTAGATTAAGAATATTCATGAGGAGGAGGAGAACTTCAGCCACTAGACACATACTCAGTAAGCACCTGCTTATTGATCACTGGCCTTGTATAGAGGTTGTGGGGTAGTGGGATGATAAATGACTATAGCACAGCTCCTCCCCTCAAAGTATATAGAACTGTCGAGATGTGAAATTTTTATGTTCTCGGGGGATGACTTAATGGAAGTGGCAAGTCAGCCGGTGGCAAATCACAACAGAAAGTCAGGAAATATGGCCAGTAAATAGGGGTGTGTTCATGAGGATTAGAATCATCAGGGAGTCACAGAAAACTCCAAATAATAGTGGCTTACACAGAGAGTTTGTGTCTCTCACGTTCAGATCACGGTCTGGTTTCCCCTGTGCCATGCCTGTGGTGCAGTCCTCAGCTTTGTGGTCCAAGGTTGCATTAAAGCCTAGGCATCAGAATGAGGAGTGAGAAGTGGACAAAGAAGAATCCAAGTTCACATACATAGCACCTCAAAAGGAAGTTTCCAGAAGCTGCCACACAGTGCCTCCATTTACATGTGCCCAGTTGTGGTCACATGACCATGTCCAGCTGCAAAGGAGGCTGGAAAATGTAGTCTTTATTCTGGACAGCAGGTGCCCAACCAAAAATTTTATTCCTATGGAAGAAGGGAGAATAGGTGTTATGGAAACAATTAGTATGTTCAGTCTCCGAAATAAACACAAAATAAGAAGCATTGGCAAAGATTGTATTAATTGAAATACTTAATGCTTACAAACATGTAGCAGAATGGCCACCCCAGACATGATATGTGAGTGTAAATTGATACAATCTCTCTGGAAAGCACTTTGACAATATTTATAAAAATCTATAAAAACGTTTCTGTACATTGACTTAGTAATTTCACTTTCTGAGATTTATCTTAAAAATATAATCAGTGGTGCAATGAAATATTTTTATGTGCAGATAAATGCCACGGTTTTATTTATAACGATAAAGTATTGGAAATAATCTAAATATCCAGCAACAGAAGAATGGTTCAATAAGTCATGCTCTATCCTGTCAGTATCTCAAACAAAAAGAGAAGGAGATCACTTACTAACTATAAAAAGGGGCAGCTTTGCCGGTCAGGCACAGTCCCTCTGAACAGAGCAGATGGTAGATCTTGTATGGGATTTGGGGTGGCATAGAGATGGTGGTGGGAGGTCCTTTCAAAGCCACAGCAACTTGTGTGACTTGTGTGAGACTGTTGCCGACTGGTTGGCCTCAGAGGTGTGTTTATTGGAGTGAGTCCCTCTCTGATTAGCTGGCTTTTTGAAGTCAGGGTCTGACACGTCTTGGTTGATTGCAAAAGTGCGTTCACCAAAGCCAGTTGTCATTGATTAATTGAATGGATTTAAAACCAGTTGTGATGGCTACATGTTACTGTGGCTACAGAATAATCCATTTTTCCTGAATTTATGGGAACATTTAAAAAGTCTCAACTCGTATGACGAAGTACTAAGCTTTTAAGAAATAGGTTTTGCTGGGTGTGGTGGCTCATGCCTATAATCCCAGCACTTTGGGAGGCTAAGGCAGGTGGATCACTTGAGGTCAGGAGTTTGAGACAAGCCTAGCCAACATGGTGAAACCCCATCTCTTCTAAAAATACAAAAATTAGCCAGGCGTGGTGGCAGTCCCCTATAATCCCAGCTGCTCGGGAGGCTCGAACAGGAGAATCAACTGAACCTGGGAGACAGAGGTTGCAGTGAGCCAAGATTGCACCGCTGCACTCCAGCCTGGGCAACAGAGGAGACTCCATCTCAAAAAATAAAATTTAAAATAAAATTTTTTAAATTAGGTTTTAAAACAATTTTAATTACCTAGGAGAATGTTTACGATATAATGTCAAGTGGGGAAAACCATGATAAAGATGCTTGTGCTTTCCTGCCATCCCTGCTTTCTCAGCCCTCTTCCTCTGCGTGCAGAGGTGGCACTGATCTGGTAAGGACACTGTCTCTGCTGTGCTTGAGGGTGAGCAGTGTCTCCAGTGTCACTCTGCATGGCCCTGGCTTTCTCCGACTCTTCGTCCCGGCTGTGTGGGTATGACAAGGCTGGAGCCTTCCCGGGCAGGCCCAGTTGCCTCGCTCTTACTCTTTAGGCCTAAGTGAGTTTGCTGTGGCTTCAGGTTCCTCTACCTGTGGTTGGCCAAAAGATAGCCAAATGCTGATTTTCAAGCTTTGGAGGAGGGAGGCTTGACCTCATGGGGCTCAGAAATTCAGCCTCAGTTCCCGCCCACTCGCCACATCAAGGGTATTGAGCACCAATGCGGCCTGTAATAAAGCAGCTTTTTGTGTCTCCGTTGCTACTGCCCCTTTCCCGCATGTCTCCTTCCTGAAGAGGAAGCAGGGTGGCAAACGAGGATCAGAGCCAAATACCACCGAAGCCTCGCCAAACCCCTTGCTGGTGATATGCTGTGAAGGGTCCAGATCAGGCCATAAACTCAAGAGGTGCCTGCTTCACCGTAATCTGTTTCTGTTTTGAATCACCATCGGGCCGTGCAGCAGAAACTTGCTACTTGCGTTTCATCACCTCAGGTCTCAGTCAGTCCTCTGGTTCTAGGATAGCATGATAGCCTCAGTGGCTCTATCATGCCATGGGGTGGGGCCTGCAATCCTGGGTGTCACCTACCCACCCAGGCACCCACAGAGACATAGGTTATCCCCACTAATCTTCGATTGCATGTTCTCTTGGCTACATCCATGCTGTTTTCAGACACCCAGGAAATGTTGCATTCTTCCTGCGTGTGGGTCGGGGGCAGCGGAGAGCCTGCAGGAAACCAGGTCCAGCAGTCTTGCTGGGCAGCCTGAATACACATTGCCAAGCTCATCTCTGCTGTATCTCTGCTCTGCAGTGTGGCCCCACAGCCTTTCACCTCCTCTGACCTGTGTGTGAACACTGGCTCCTTCTGCTCTCAGAGGACTCCTGACCTATGTGGGGCTTGTCTTCTTTCTCCATCTCCCAGGCTTGATGGAAAAGTCAGGGTAAGAAATAGGGCCTTTTCGTTGTGTTCATGTCCTTTGCAGGTACATGGATGAAGCTGGAAAGCATCATTCTCAACAAACTAACACAAGAGCAGAAAACGAAACACTGTATGTTCACTCTTAATAAGTGGGAGTTGAACAATGAGAATACATGGACTCAGGGAGGGAACATTACACACTGGGGCCTGTCGGGAGGTAGGGAGCTGGGGTAGGGATAGCATTAGAAGAAATACTTAATGTAAATGACGGGTTGATGGGGGCAGCAAACCACCATGGCATGTGTACACCTATGGAACAAAACTGCACATTCTGCACATGTATCCCAGAACTTAAAGTATAATTTTAAAAAAATTGGGCCTTTTCTCAGGAACAAAACCGCAAGGAAACATATTCTCCTTCATTTCCGCGTATGCTCCACCCCATAACTTGGGGACTTTTTTCTAGTGTAGGGGTGGGGGAACCAGGGAAGTAAAACCAACTCTCAAGTAGTGTTCTTATGCCCTGCTTTGTGTCCAGTCAGCCCTGGTTGTTGTTTAAATCCAAAAATGGACTCTTTATTTTATTTTATTTTATTTTATTTTTTTGAGATAGAGTCTCACTTTGTGGCCCAGGCTAGAGTGCAGTGGTGCAAACTCAGCTCACTGCAACCACTACCTCCCAGGTTCCAGCGATTCTTTTGCCTCGGGCTCCCAAGTAGCTGGGATTACAGGCATGTGCCACCACACCTGCCTAATTTTTGTATCTTTTAAGTAGAGACAGGGTTTTGCCGTGTTAGCCAGTCTCGTCTTGAACTCCTGACCTCAGGTGATCCACCCCCGTCATCCTCCAAAGTGCTGGAATTACAGTCGTGAGCTACCACGCCCAACATCCTTTGCTTTTTCTATACTTCTACCATCCTTTGCCATGAGGCAGGGGAGGTAGAATGACAAGCTGGAAAGGGCTGAATAGAAGAAAATATCAAGATTAAGACTTCAGAAATATCCAGGTAATGTGCAAAAACATTGCACAGAAAAATCACTAACTACATGAGGTGATAGATTACAGGTGATATTCGCCATATATATTTCTATTTCTTCGTTTTTCTACAATGAGCATTTATTTACTTTAAAAAAAAAAACCCAGCTTTATTGAAGTATAATTTACATTTGGAGACATTCTTGTTTTGTGTCCAGTTCCATGATTTTTAACAGATTTACGGATTGTACACCATCACCACAATCTGAATTTACATTTGTAATCAAAAGCAAATGAGTATTATTTTTTAAATGGCTTCTTATTACAGCAGTAAAAAGGTTGTTGGCAAGTGGAATAGAAGGGACAGGGTCAAATTTCAGGTTATTAAGGAAAGACTGGGCAGTCACCAAGGAGCTCAGTAAATATTTCTTGAACTAATAAGGAAATGAAAATGGAGGCAGAGGGTAGAGATTACCTTTCAAGAAATGTGCCTCTGAAGGAAGAAAGGAAGATTGCAGCCTCAAATCTACCTACCATGCTTTTCTTCAAGCATCTGTGCCTTTGCATATGTCACTCCTGCCATCTGAAACTTTCTTCTCTCTCTCTCTCAATCACTTGATTCATATTAATTCCTAGCTGTAAAACCGTACACAAGTTTTTTTTATCTGCCATGTCTCCAGTTTCAATGAGGGTAATAGTGCCTATTGCAGAGTTTTTGAGAGGTTTACATTGTTTTTGAGAGGTTTACGTTTAGCCAATATGTGTTAATAGAGTAGAAAAGTAAACATTATTTTGTTGTTGTTGCTATCATTATCTTTGTCAACTTCCTCATCATCATCATTATCATCATTACCCTTTAATACTCAGCTCCTTACGGAAGCCTTCTCTCATGTAGGGTATCTCGTATTTTTTTCTTAATAACACCCTGTGCAGATCTCTTTCATGATACTTATTATACAGCATTTTATGTGTGCACTCATCTGTCTCATCCTTCCCCAACTGCATTAAATCTTTGACTTCTGTAAACATACGGTGCCTAACCCAGAGAAGGCCCTCAAAGTAAATGTTTGCAAAATTAACACAGTGCAGAGGGGTATACCAGGGTTTCAGAAAGGGCTGTGTGTGTGTGTGTGTGTGTGTGTGTGTGTGTAATAGAGGGATCTTTGAATTTCCTAATTCTTGAGTCAATTTGAGTAATTTCTATCATTTAAGACATGTATCCATTTCGTTTAAATTATCAAACATTTGTAAATACGATGTTCTTATTTTCTTATCACTCTAGTAATGTCTACAGAATCTGATAGTAATGTCCCCTGTCTCTGTTACTGATATCGATAATTCCTGTCTTCTTTCTCTTATCTATCCATCTAGAAATTTTTCAATTTTATTGTTCTTAAAGAATCAGCTTTTGGTTTCATTAATTTTTCTCTATTGTTTTTATTAATTGATTTTAACTCTTCTCTTTCTTTCCTTTTCTTACTTTGTCTTTAACGTGCTATTCTTTTTCAAGTTGCTTCAACAGAAAGCTTATACCACTTATTTGTGAACTTCTTTCTTTGCTAATAAAAGAATTCAGAAGCTAAAAATTTCCTCTAAGTACTGATTTGGCTGCATTCTACAAATATATGCTTCCATTTTCATTCATTGCAAAATACTTTCTAATTTCCTTTGTAATATGTATTTTTTCAGGGACAGGGTCTTCCTGTGTTGCCCAGGCTGGAGACCAGTGCCACTATCACAGCTCACTGTAACCTCAAACTCCTGGGTTCAAGCAAACCTCCTATCTCCCAACTCCCAAGTAGCTTGGAATATAGGCATGTATCACCACACCTGGCTAATTTTTAATTTTTTTTTTTTTTTTTTTTTGACATGGGGTTTCACTATGTTGCACAGGCTAGTATTGAACTTCTGGCCTCAAGCAGTTCTCCTGCCTTGGCCTCCCAAAGCACTGGGACTATAGACATGAGCTGCCATGCCTCGCTATGATCCTTTCTTTGACTCAAAGATTAGTGTGTATATATATATATATATATATATATATATATATATATCTCCTAAGATAAATTTTTTATGGATTTCTGATTTAATTTCTTTATGGTCAGAGCATTTACTCTGTATGAGATCAATCCTTTTTAATTTACTGAAATTTATTTATGGCCCAGAATATGGTCTTTCCTGATTAATGATCAAGTTGGTTGTTAGCAGTTTTCAAATCATCTGTATCATTAATATGATCTTGTCTTATCAATTCCCGTGAAAGGACTTTTGAATTCTCTTCAATTGTCATTTGTGAATTTGCCTGTTTATCCTTTCATTTCTGTCAGATTTTGTTTCATGTATTTTGCAGCTCTTAAAATTAGGTACATACATATTTAGGATTGTTGTATCATTTCCATGAATTAAATTTTTATCATTATGAAATGCACCTCTGTATCTCTACCAAACCTGTTTGTTCTGCAATCCACTTTGTTAGATATTCGTATCCACTTTTCTTATGATTACTGTTTGCATGGTACATCTTTTGTCATCCTTTTAATCTTAACCTTTTTTAAAAAAGATTTTTAATGTTTATCTTGAAAGAACCATGTAAACTTTTTTTTAAAACCAGTCTGATAAGCTTTGTCAATTAGTCGGAATTTTTAGGTTACTTATATTTAACATAGCTATTGACATTGTTAGGTTTTAATCTACCATTTTGGAATTTCTTTTCTATTTGTTTCTTCTTTCTCCTCTTTTCCTACCTTTTATTGAATTAATTATTTCTTAACATTTTATGTCTATTAGCTTACTAGCTATACTTCACTGTTGGTTTTTATAGTTGTTGATCTAGGTTTTGTTCTATACATCTTAATTACAGTCTGTCTTCACCTACTGTTGTACCAGATCATATAAAATGTAAGTTTCTTAACAGTATACTTCCATTTCCACATTCATATTTTATGTTTCTGCAAGTATTATAAACCTCACAATATATTTTGTTGTTATTGCTTTAAACATTCAGTTGTCTTTTAAGGAAATTTTAACATGAGGAAAAAAAAGTAATTTATATTTACATGCATCTTTTTTATGTCCAATACTATTTATTCCCTTGGTTTCATCCAGGTTTCCAATTAGTATCATGTCCAATCTGTCTGAGCAGCTTATTTCAACTATTTTTGTAGTGCATATCTACAAATGCTCTCAAATTTTTCTTTGAATATGTATGCTTTTCACCTGCAGTCTGGAAGGAGAGTTTCACTGGATATGCAATTCTGGATTAATGGATTTTTTTTTTTTTTGATGTCAGCACTTTAAAGATTCATTGTATTGCTCTCTGACTTGCATAGTTTCAGATGAGAAATCTTCATTGATTCCTGTCTTTTTAAAGTATGTTTTCTCTGGCAGTTTAAAAGATTTTATCTTTATTGCTGTTCTTTGCAATGTTATGTTACGTCTTGATCTGGTTTTCTCTATATTTGTCTTGGTGTTTTGTTTGTTTGTTTGATGATCTTTTGGAATTGTTGTCTTAAAGTTTTTTTGGTTTTTTTTTTTAGATTGGAAAATTTTCAGCAATTCCATCTACAAATATTTTCCCAAACATCTTTCTCTTCCTGAGATACAACTACACATATGTTAGATGATGCGATACTATCTCAGAGATAACCGAGATTATTCAGTAGATTTATTCCTTGTCTCTCTGGGAACCATTTGGATATTTAAAGTTATTTTTAGGTTAATTTCCAGTTTCTGCTCCAGCATGTAAGATGCTTGGAAGTTGCCACTCATCCTAACAACAAGTCAAAAGCAGAAAAAAAAAAAAAAAACTGAAAAATCAACTAAGTTTTTTATGTTTATTAGAGAAGTAAATTCACAGGGTGAACTGCTGCACCCAGATTTTGAGAAACAGTTGACTTTTGTGTTTTGTGTAAGGGTCCAGTTTTATTCTTTTACATATAGAAATCTAGTTTCCCCAGCACTATTTATTGAAGAGACTGTCTTTTCCTCATTGTGTTTTCTTGTGCCCTTGCTGAAAATTAGTTGACCATATATATTTGGATTTATTTCTGGGTTCTCTATACTGTTTTTATATCAGTACCATACAAGTTTAGTTGCCATAGCTTTGTAATATAATTTTAAATCAGGATTTTTGATGCCTCCAGCTTTATTTTTCTCAGAATTGCATTGGCTATTTGGGGTCCTTATGAAATGCAGGATTTTTTTCTATTTCTGTGAAGACTGTCATTGGAGTTGTAATAGAGTTTGCACTGCATCTGTATATTACTTTGGGAGTAGTATGGATATTTAAAAAATATTAATTCTCCCAGTCCATGAGCATGGAATATCTTCTCATTTATTTGTATCCGCTTCAATTTCTTTTATCAATGTTTTATAGTACAGGTCTTTGTTTGGTTAAATTTATTCCTAAGTATTTTATTTTTTGAAGTGATTGTAAATGAGATTGTTTTATCGATTTCTTTTTTGGCTACATTGTTGTGTATATAGATGTCATAGATTTTTATATGTTGATTTTATATCCTGCAGCTTTACTGAATTAATTTATTAGTTCTAACAGTTTTTTTGTGTGGAATCTTTGGCATTTTTCACATATAGGATCATGTCATCTGTACATAGAGGTAATTTTACTTCTTTTTATTTAGCTTGAATACCTGTTATTTCTTTTTATTGTCTAATTGTTCTTAATAGCACCTCCAATACTCTGCTAAGTAGAAGTGGTAACAGTGAGCCTCCTTACCTTATACCAGATCTTACAGAAAAAGCTTTCCGTTTCTCACCATTGGTTATGATGTTAGCTATGAGTTTTACTCAAATAGCCTTTATTATGTTTAACTCTCCTCCTATGTCTAAACTGTTAAAAAATTTTTATCAAGTCAGACATTGAACTTTATTGAATGCTTTTCTGTCAATTGATAAGATCATGTGGTTTGTTAATATGATATATTACATTGATTGATTTGTGTATATTAAAACAGCCTTGCATGTCAAGGGTAAAATCCACTTAATCATGATGTATTGATGTGTTGTTGAATTTGGTTTGCTAATATTTTATTGAAGACTTCTGCGTCAATCTTCTTCAGAGATGTTGGCCTACAGTTTTCCTGTGTTGCTTTGTCTGTCTTAGGTATCAAGGGTAATTCTGCCTCATAAAATGTGTTAGGAAGTAGTATTGACCCTTGAACAACATAGGTTTGAACTGCGTTGGTCTACTTATCTGCAGATTTTTATCTGCCTCTGCAACCCCTGAGACAGCAAAACTAACTCCTTTTCCTTCTTCTCAGCCTACACAACATGAAGATGTCAAGGAGGAAGACTATGTAGTCTATACCTTTAGGATGATCTGCTTCCACTTAATGAATATTAAATATATTTTTTCTTCTACATTATTTTATATTTTCTTTTCTCTAGCCTACTTTACTTTAAGACTAAAGTATATAATAAATGTAACATATAAAATACATGTTAATTGATTATGTTATTGGCAAGGCTTCCAGTCAACAGTTGGCTATTAGTAGTTAAGTTTTAGAGTAATCAAATGTTACATGCAGGTTTTTGACTGCATTTGGGGGGTGGTCAACACAACTAACCCCCATGTTGTTCAAGGGTCAACTGTATTATCCAGCTCTATTTTTTTTTTTTTTGGAAATGTTTAAGAAGTATTGGTATTAATTCTTCTTTGAAAGTTTGATAGAATTCAGCCATGAAGCCATCTGGTCTTGGGCTTTTCTTTCTTGGGAGTTTTAAAATTACTGCTTCAGTATCTTCAGTGGCCTGTTGAAACTATTTCTTTCTGATCCAAGCTTCTTCAGTTATATTTTCCGAGGAATTAATCTATTTACCCTACAGTACCAACTATGTTGATATATAATTGTTAATAATGCTTCCTTATGATCTATTTCATTTCTGAAAACATCTGTTGTGATGTCGCCACTTTCATATCTGAATTTATATATTTGAATCTTCTCTTTCTTTTTTTTTAGCTAGTGTAACCTAAGTGTTTATCAATTTTGTTCATTTTTTTCAAAAACGAATTCTTAGTTTTATTGTTTTTTCCTGTGGTTTTCCTATTCTCTATTTGATTTATTTCTTTACTGATATTTATTATTTCCTTCCTTCTGCTAACTTTGTGTTTAATTTGTTCGTTTTCTAATTCTGTGAGGCATAATGTTAGGCTGTTTGAGATCTTTCCTTTTTCTTAATGTACACATTTATTGGTATAAACTTTCCTTTTACAGGAAGTATATGCTTTGGGGCATCCCATAGGTTTTGGTATGTTGTGTTTTCATTATCATTTGTCTCAAGATAGTTTTTAATTTTTCTTTTGATTTCTTCTTTGACCCATTGATTGTTCAGAGCCAGTTGTTTAATTTCCACATATTTGTGAATTTTCCAAAATTAATTCTGTTATTGATGTCTAGTTTTATGCCATTATGGCCAGAAATAATACTTGACATGACTTTAATGTTCTTAAATTTTTTAAGACTTGTTTTGTGGCCTAACATATAGTCTATACTGGGGAATGTTCCATGTACACTAGAGGAGAATGTGTATTTTGCTGCTTTGGGATAGAAAGTTATATATGGCCCATTTTGTCTAAAGCACAATTCAGTTTCAGTATTTCCCTTTTAACTTTATTTTTTTGGTTGATCTATCTGTTGTTGATGGGGGCTATTAAAGTCCCCACTGTTACTGTATTGCTATCTATTTCTCCTTTCATGACAATTAATATTTACTTCATATATTTAGGTGCTTTAATGTTGAGTGCTTATATATTTACACTTGTTTTGTCCTCTTGATGAATGTCCTCTTTATCATTAGTGATCTCCTTTGTCTCTTATGAAAGTTTTTGACTTGATTTCTATTTTATCTAAACATAGTCACTCCTGTTCTCTCTTTTGTTTACTGTTTGCATGGAATATCTTCTTCCGTCCCTTCACTTTCAGCCCATGTATATCCTTAAGGCTAATGCGGGTCTCTCATAGGAAGAATATAATTGGATCTTGATTTTTTTATTAATTAAACTACTCTGTGCCTTTGAATTGGAAAATTTAATCAATTTATAATTATTGACATTTAAGGACTTACTACTGCTGTGTTGTTTATTGTCTTCTGGTTGTTTTGTGTATCTTTGTTCCTTTTCTCCTCTCGTATTTGCCTTCATGATTTGGTGATTTTCTATAGCGCTAAGTTTTTATTCTTTTTTCTTTATTGTTTGTGTATCTGCTATAGTGTTTTGCTTTGTGGTTACCATGAGGCTTATATAAAGTATCTTATATAATAATTGACTATTTTACATTGATAGCAACTTAATTTCAGCCACATATAAAAACTCTAAACATTTACCCTCCACCCTACTTGATCTAGTCTGCTGTTGAAGCTCTCTATTATATTTTTAAATTTCATTCATTGAATTCTTTAGGTCCGAGATTTCTGTTTAGTTCTTTGTTATGATATCTATATCTGTTGAATTTCTCATTCAGATCATAAACTGGTTGACTGATATCATCAAATTTTCTCTGTATATTGTCTTGTATTTTTAGTGTACCAATGAAAACTTAAAGGGACAGATTCTCCTTGAAGACCTTCTCCCTTTTCTTTGGCCCCATATTTTATGTTGCTTTATCTTTGAAATTTTGCATGAAAAGGAAATTAATGGGTTCAAATGAAATTGCTCTTCAGAGCATGAGTACTTGTTCCCATGAACAAATCTTTTTCTTCCCTTGCTCTTCCTGGCCTGAAACACAGGAAGCCAGAGTCAGAAGTTACCTTCCTTTCTGTGTGATAGCTTGAAATTTTTCCTGCATTGTATTATGCCTGAAATCCAATAGTCTTCCTCCATTGGAAAATACTGTTATACCAAATAATTCTAGATGAGTAACAAAGATCTTTCTAGACCTTCATTTTATGTTTTTTCTTAACTGTTATATTATGATCGTAACACAGATTGTAATATTACTAATTTTTGGACATTCCAAAAGGCCAAGAAGTAAAAGATGTTAGAAAACAATAACTGAATCAAGATGCCCCACAGAGATTCTGATTTAATTGTTATGATTTAATTGGCTTAGAGTAGAATTCAGACATTGATATCTTTAACAACTCTCCCCAGTGTTGAGACATTTACAGAGTTGAGAAGTAGGTGTATTAAATTACAGAATCTCACTGAGTTTTTGTAGTCTGATAATACAGTTTGCTTTGCTTTTCTTAAATTTGCACTGAGATGGGATTTGAAGCATATATTATGCTCTTTTAAATGTTGAAGTTGCATCGTAGAAGTTTAGAACCTCTGGCTATGGGTTATCTAAGTTGATGTTTCGAGGACGCATATTAATGTTATATACTTGGCTGACTTTGAAGATTGTGTTGTAGCATGAGGAACACAAATAAAACAATTCTATATCAAACATTAATTTTTAAAAGTATTGAAATATGCCAGAAGGGAAAAAAGCACCTTACATGTAAAAAGAGGAGGTGAGAATTACATCAATTTTCTAAGAAATCATGCAAGTTTGAGGAGAGGGAAGTGAACAATCTGAAGTGCTGAGAGAAAAGACCTCTACCAATCTAGAATTCTGTACCTTAAAAAAGTATTCTTCAAAAATGAAGGAGAAATACTTTCTCAGACAAACAAAAATTAAGGGAGTTTGTTGCTAGTAGACCTGCCTCACAAAAAATGTTAAAAAGAAGTTTTTAGATAAAAATGATGTAGGTCAGAAACTTTGATCTACATAGAGCATCAGAGAATAAATAAGTAAAAATAAAATTAAAACTTTTATTTTTCTTATTCATAATTGATCTAACAGATGGCAGTTTATTCAAAGTATTAATAGCAACAATATTTGTATATATACACACACATACGCTTATATACGCTTACATATATGTGAAATGAATGATACAAGTAATACAAAAAATAGCAAGGAGAAAACTAAGATTTTCATTCATATATGATACTCCCACTACCCATCAGATAGAATAGTGTTATTTGAAAGTGGAATTGGACTATTTGTAAATATATATTATAAACTCTAGGGCAACCAGTAAAACAAATGTTTTAAAAAGGAAGCATGGAGAGAAAATGGAATTTGCTCAATTAAAAAAACCACAAAAGGCAGATAAAACAGTGTAAGACAAAATAGGAAAACTGAACAAGGACAATGAATAGAAAGTAGTGATAAATTTGGTAGCTACGATGCAACTCTATCAGTAATGACTTTGAATGTCAATGGCCTAAACATACCAATTAAAAGGTAGAGATTGTCAGAATTGATCAAAAAATACGACCCAGCTATATATTGTCGACAAGAAACCTGCTTTAAATATGACATATATAGGTTTAAAGTAAATGGATCAAAAAAATATACCATGCTAACACTAGGCAAAAGAAAGAAGTAGTAGGTAGTTATATTAATTTCAGACAGAGTGGACTTTAGGACAAAGAAAGTTATCAGGGATATGGTAGCCATTACATAATGAGTAAGGGTTTAATTCTCCAGAAGACGTATCAATCCTTAACAGGTGTGTATATACCTAACAGAGCATTAAAACACATGAGGCAAAAAAACAAACAAACGAACAAACAAAAAACTATGTGAGGCAAAAACTGATAGAACTGCAAAAAGACAGAGACGAATCTACTATTACAGTTGTAAACTTCAATACCCCCTATCAGAAATGGACATATCCAGCAGGCAGAAGAAGAATAAGAACATAGTTGAACTCAACAACACCATCAATTTACTGGAAATAATTACTATTTTAGACTACTTCATCCAAAAGCAGCAGCTTACACATTCCTTGCAACCTCACATGGAACATTCCCCAAAACAGACCACATTCTGGGGCATAAAATGTATCTTAACAAACTTAAAAGAATAGAAATCATATAATACCTGATCTGAGACCACAATGGAACTAAACTAGAAATCAACAGAAAGATAGCTGGAAATCTCCAAATACTTTAGGATTATATAGCACACTTTAAAAATCACATGGGTCAAAGAAGAAATCTCAATATAAATTTAAAAATATTTTGAGCTAAATTAAACCACAACTTACCAAAGTTTATGGTATGAAAAGAAAACTTCAGAGGTATGGACTGGGGCCATAGAAGAGGAAAAGGGCTTGCACGGCCTCCACTCATTCATTAGATGAACAATTACGCCCCAAACGCTATGTTAGGGGCTAGGAGCTACCTTCTAGGATCTCATAACCTAGTGGGAGAGAGATAAGTTAACTAACCATGACCAATTCAGCCTTAGTATTACTGTAGAGGTGAGCCTGGAGCAGGCTGTGAGGATGGGATTGCTTCCTCATCCTCTTTGTGATATGAAAATAGACAATCATTTGCTTCCAGTTAAAGGCAGCAGATAGAACTCACCTGTTTTTATTTCCACTCCCTGAGGAAGTTCCATCAAAATGAAAGTAATGAAATCGAAAAAGGCATGAACCAGTGGTTTTTAACCTTGGCTGAACATTTGAAATAACAGCAGAGATTTTTTTAAAATCCTAGTGCCCAGCCTGTAGCCCAGATGAATTAAATCAGAACCTCTGCAGATGGGACTTAGGCATCAAGATTTTAGACTATATATATATATATTTTTTTTTTTCAAAGAAAATGAGAGATAACAGTACACATAAGAAATCAATAGCATTGGCCGGGCGCGGTGGCTCAACCCTGTAATCCCAGCACTTTGGGAGGCCGAGGCGGGTGGATCACGAGGTCAAGAGATCGAGACCATCCCGGTCAACATGGTGAAACCCCGTCTCTACTAAAAATACAAAAAATTAGCTGGGCATGGTGGTGCGTGCCTATAATCCCAGCTACTCAGGAGGCTGAGGCAGGAGAATTGCCTGAACCCAGGAGGCGGAGGTTGCGGTGAGCCGAGATCGTGCCATTGCACTCCAGCCTGGGTAACAAGAGCGAAACTCCGTCTCAAAAAAAAAAAAAAAAAAAAAAAAAGAAATCAATAGCATTGAGAACTTGAAAAAGGCTGGGCCTGAAATGGACTTAGCGGAACTAAGAATCCTAAAAAATGAACGGTTTCTGGGGGAAGGGAGGCTTGAAGGATGCCAGTTAGAGGCACTAGGATATTTTCTGTGGAAGAACTTTGGGAAGGTTCAGAAATTAGAGAGACTGGGTATGGGGAAGAGTGAAGAACTGGAAGATTGGTTGAAAGTCTATTTTTGGAACAGATGATCCAGATTTTATCTCAAGCCTGCCCCCATCCCTACCCTTGGTTTGCTTTCTGGAGAGATGGAATGAGAAAGGGGTTCAGGTACAGTTGAGGGGAAATGTGAGGCTGGCCTTGCGCAAGTCAGTCTCCTGAACACCCCAACGCCCTTCTGGAAACACTGGACACCTGATTTGTGCTGCCTGGCAGGAAACTGGAGGATGCAGCTCTGGGCAAACTGATCCAAGAGGGAAATCCAGTCCAATGCTGACATGAGAGAGTCCAGGCTCCTTTGTAATATACCCTGAAGGCCTCATTTTGAATAAGAAAGGACACCAAAGATCATCAGACATTTGAGTAAAGTATCTAACATGAAAGACAAAGACAAAACCCCACAAGTGAAAGTAAATAAAGGGAACTCACAAGAAAAAAAACCACATGCTACTGAGCAGGAAAAAAATAAAATATGTGTGTAGATAGATAGATAGTTATAGATAGATGACGGATGGATGGATAGAATAGGTAGGTAGATAGACAGAGACAGACAGACAGACAGATAGATAGATAGATAGATAGATAGATAGATAGATAGAGATGGCTGTCAGGACTGTACTGCAAGACATGACGCGGTGCTCTGGCTGATGGAGCATCTGTGCTCTGCAGCCAAAGTGTGACTTTGTGTTCTGGCTTCATCACTTCTTAGCTGTGTGATGCTAGGTTATCCCCCTAACCACCTAAGAAATAGATGCTCTAACCACCTAAGAATAGAATCTTCCTATTCGTGTGGAACTATATCGTATTTTTATGAGTATACAAATAAACAATATGGTTTTAATATTTCAGCCATTAAAAACCCAAGAAAAAATAGGCATTTTTAACCATCTGCCTTAGTTTCCTCATCTGTAAAAAGAGGGATGATGATGCTGTTCAGAGAACAAAAAGGAGCTGTTGGAAATTATGAATATGATGGCAGAATATAAAGTTTGAGGGATAAATACAAACTTTAGGTAAAAATTGAGGAAATTCTGAAAATAATAAAAAAGACAAAGAAATGGAACATAGAAACAATAAGAAAAAGAGATATTAAACCTGAGAGCCACAAAATCAGAGTTGCAGGGAGGGACATACACAGAGAGGGAGACAGACAGACAGACAGAGACAGATGGACAGACAGACAGACAGACAGACTGACAGAGAGACAAGAGGAAATCATGAGAGTAGTGACCAACCTTTCCCAGTAGTGAAGGACACAAGTTTAGACTGAAAGAGCCTCATTAGTGCCTGCAGGATTGTTGTGAAAAAGACCCAGTCTAGGACACATTACTGTGATATTTTTAAATACTGATGATGAAATAAAGATTCCAAAATTTTCCAAAAAGCAGAAAGCAGATCACAAAAAAAGAATTGGCACTTGAGTGGCAGAGGGGATAACCAAGCCCTAAGCAATGTGGACTGATTCTGGAAAGGCCACCATATTTCCAGGACATGAAACTCGTTTGATTTAGACATATTTGTCACTGTAAAAATTAGCTCTTATGCGTTTGGCAGAGTTTGGGCTCAAGCCTTTGCTCAGTGAGTCTCAAAATCCCATATCTCCTTTGCCCGGGAGCATCTATTTTTTATTTTTCAATTAAGGTGGAAAATTATTAAATGTACCTCCCTTTCCTCTTCCTCCACTTCCGTCTTCCTTTTCCTTGCCCCTCTTGTTTCTTCTCCCTTTCCCTTACTTTACCTTCTGAGCCTTCATACTTTTTCTGTGTCTATCTCTGTTCTCTTTCTCCCTTTCTCTTTCTATCCACAGAAGTCTTATGTTTGTCTAATAATTGGCAGAAGAGATCTTTTTTTTTTTTTTTTTTTTTTTTTTTTGCTTTTTATGTGATGAATAGTTGGCGTAACATCAAAGACAAGCCATGTGGTTTTCTGACTGCCCCAGAAGGGCGGTGCAGCTGGCAGGCATCCCAGCTGCCTGGTGATAGGCATGTGAAGAGATACCAAGCTCACAGGTCACCGTGTATGTGTTCATGTACGTGTGTTTTTCAGGCCAACAGCAGGCTGAAGCAGATTGAGAAGGAATACATTCAGAAGCTTGCCAAATCGTCACAGGTAAGCAACATGAAAAGAAACAAAACAAGGTAAAACCCAAAACAAAAATGAAACCTCCATGTAAAAGCCTTTGTACTTTCTTTTTTTTCTTTTCTTTCTTTTTCTTTTTTTTTTTTTTTTTTTTTTTTTGCTGGCAACAAAGACTTTTTTTTTTCTTTTTTTTAAATATATATTTTATTGCATTTTAGGTTTTGGGGTACATGTGAAGAACATAAAAGATTGTTGCATAGGTACATACATGACAATGTGGTTTGCGGCCTTCCTCCCCATCACCTGTATCTGGCATTTCTCCCCATATTATCCCTCCCCAACAAAAGCCTTTGTACTTTCAAGTTAAACTTAATTCTTTTCAGTTTTTTTGTGGAATTGCATCATATTTTTCTGGGTATACAAATAAACAGAATATGGTTTTAATATTTCAGTCATTAAAATCAAGAAAAATTAGGCATATTTAACCATTTGAAACAACACACACATGCACACAAACACACACACGCACAGATGTTGTAAAACCAGCCTGTGCACTTGAACAAGCCCAGGCTGAAACATACTTCACAAGGACAGGAGATATATACCTACATTTGTGATGTAAGCAGTTTGGTACTAGCTGTGCTTTTTTTTGTAATATCCCATTTTGCTTTACATAAAGGCTGCCTCAAACAACATTCAAAATGACAAATAATTCTAGGCTACGTCTGCAGCTCAACTGTTGACTCTTTTGGGAAAAAGAGAATCCTAAGTCACTATATCCACAACTTGCTATTTGTACTTACTATTGTAGTTTTAGTATAAGAGAGGCCGATAATTGAATGCCTGTCCCTACTTGAAACATGCTCAGAGTACTTTTTCAGCATAAGTTTTTACAGTGATATCCAGTAGTATCATTTAAGGAACTCTAAGTATTCCTTAGTTGTACAAGTGATTCTAGAACAAATAAATACTACTTACTTTCACTTTGCAGGTAGGTAAATCCATTTGGTTTTGTAAGTATCATATTTAATGACTGGTAAAATCAGCTCTTCTTCATATATGTATATATATATACACACACAGTGGTATTTGGCAGTAAACTGGAATTTGTGTACCGTACTACCACATAATGCCACATAATAGTAGTAACAACAAAACAATAAAAATATCTAATGTACGCGGGACACTAACCATGTTGACTCATTCAGTCTTTCATAATAATTCTGGGATTAGGAACTATTATTGGTGCCACTTTTCCATTTGAGAAAACTGAGATTCAGAGAGATAAGATCACATAAGTTGGCAAGTGACTAAGCCAGTGCCCAGTCTGGATCTGACTTCAAAGTGAAAATTCTTAACACTACCAGCCTGGCCCATTTTTAATATGGCAAAACTTTGGTGATAATTATAAAATGTCTTGTTTCTTTTTCTTTTTGTTTGTTTGTTTGTTTGTTTTTTGTTTTGAGACAGTTTTGTTCTTGTGGCCCAGGCTGGTACAGTGGTGCAGTGGTGCAGTCTGGACCCACTACAATCTCCACCTCCAGGTTGGTTTCAAGTGATTCACCTGTCTCAGCCTCCTAAGTAGGTGGGATTACAGGCACCTGCTACCATGCCTGGCTAATTTTTTTGTATTTTTAGTAGAGACAGGGTTTCACCATATTGGTCAGGCTGGTCTCGAACTCCTGACCTCAGGTGATCCACCCACCTCAGCCTCCCAAAGTGCTGGGATTACAGGCATGAGCCACCACTCCCAGCCTAAAATTTCCATTCTACTAATTCACATCCCATTAGAAAAGCAAGAAGTCTTTGTCCAAATGAAGAGTCATATGTGTTTATGTAAGAAATGATGCTTATGTCTTGATTGCCATTATTCCAGCCCTTCCTTGAGAAAGGAACATGGAGAAATATCCTTTTAATCCACTGAAAAAAATTCTTACAATTAAAAAAAAATCTATTTAGGCCAAAAGTTGAAGTTTAAATTAAAACATTAAAAATCCCCAGTTGGCATATCATAATATTCTGCTTATTTTGCTTTATGTTAAATGGGGAAAGCAGACCGAGAGTGAGATATAAGATAGCTAATAAAAATGCCTAAATAATGAGAGTGTAAACAGGAGTATTTGTCTAAAGGAATGTATGAAGAAGCCTGATTAGTTGATATTAAAGCAAATTAAACATAAGTGAAAGCAGAAGATAGCCTGAGCTCTGGAGTCCAACACCCCTGGATTTGAATACCAGCCCTACCACTTCCGTGACCTTGAGCAAGTTACCTGACCTCTTTGGAATTCAGTTTCCTCATCTGTCAAGTGGAGGAGCAGTACTAACCTCATAGGATGGTTTTAACTATTAAGTAAAACAATGCCAAAAATGTGTTCAGCATAGTGCCTAGTACACACTAAAGCACCTAATGACTGTGAGTTATTATAGTCTCAGCACTAAAATTGTCATAGAGAAAGAGGAAGGGAGGGAGAGAAGAACGAAAAAAGGTTTGGAAGGTGGGACAGATTATTGCTTCAGACACTATGTTTTTGGGTGTTCATAAGTTGATAAAATCTCCCTGAAAAGTTTGGAGAGGCATAGGGTTGCTGTTTTCCCAAGAAAAGACTTGAAGGAGGAGAAGGAAGAACCAACTAGTAACAACCGTCATTTCATTAATCAAGGGACAGTGCAACACCAAAACACCTTAGAAAGGGTGTCATGGAATAAAAGATAGTCCATCCTTCTCATAAAAGTTAGGATGAGAACCTTACATTGATAAGGGTTTGTTTTCCCATCCCTAAATATTTATATACGTGAACTGGCATTTGAGAAACCTTAGTCTATCTACAATGCCAGTCAGTTTAGAAAAGCATGTCTGATTATTTTTAAATGAGCATTATGAAACAGGACTGTGGATTGATCTCTTCATATTTAAGTGATCGTTTGTTGGAATCTCTAACTTATATCTTATTAAGCCGATGAAAAACACTAAAAGCCAAATTGCTTAACTCTGTCGGGTTTTTAAAAAGCCCTCTCTGAAAAAAAGAGAATGAATGCATTAGTAATGAATGTGTTGGTACCCCCAGAGAGCATCAGACTAAATTTGAAAAATATTTTAAAGATTTTCCTCCTTTAGAGGAAGCTACTTACTTTTCATGATTTTATCAAGCCTTCAGGACCTAATAGACCATGTACGCTGAACCCTGGGCACACCTGAGAACTGTGCCCCCTTCTGATATCTGCAGCGCTCACCCTCACCACCACTGCAGTGTTGGCATCATCTCTGGGCACACCCCCAAATATCATTTTCATCAGAATCACATTTTTTTTTAATCTTAACAAAAGAATGGAGATGGTGCAAACACCGCAGTGGTGAATACTGAAGCTTACTCCACTTAAAACATTGAAATAGTAAGTTATTATATATTAACCTTGTCTCTTCAATATTAATATGGTTTTCCCCACTCAACCTAGTCATCTAGTGGCCATTTTCCAAGGAAAGACACTGCCATTTTGTCAGAATGTCCATAGTTAGAAACATGGGCAGGACTGATGTTGGGATGCCAGTCGAGCTGCCTGCTGCCAAGGGACTGGTGTCTCCTACCACTGCCCCATACTTACTACCCAACAACTGATGCATATTAGTACCTGGGAATATTCCACATGACCCTGTGCCCATCTTTATGCCAGCCTCCTGGAGTCCAACCCAGAATGCACAGGGCATCCACTTACTTGATGAGGAGCTTCAGCGTTCACCTAACCTTCCTAACCTTCCTAAGTGCCTTGTCTTCTCTATTGTATTCTATTTTAAAGAAGAGTTCTATAAAACTCTCAAACTGTACTACAATCTGAAAAACAATCGAATGAGTCGAAGATGAAATTCTAACCCTTATTTAGGATCCTGCTCTTTTTTTTAAGGCCACTAACATTTTCCCAAAGCGTTAATTGCTTAACCATTATTATTAACTATTATGACTTTCATGGGTTCATTGCTTACAGCATCAGCTCAAAGTAGCTCTCCTTTTGTTTCCCAAAATATAATTTTTAATAGCCATATGAAAATGCTCTAATCCGTTTCTTTGTTTGAAGCTAATGCAGTATAAACATTTTAGTTGAGTGGTAGCATTTTATTCTATGGTTTTTAATTATGATTCAATCAAAACTGGAGGGTTTTGATTATGATTATATATTAGCTTTCATTTTTTCTTAGAAATTTTAACATTATTATTCTACAGTAAGGGTAGATTATCTGAATACAATTTGCCAGGTGATGATTTTTTATTGCTTACCATGATTATAGTTCTACTTAAACTGAGTGCCAGTTATTATATACCCCGAGCTAAGAAGAAAGTAGTTCATTTTCTTATACTCTAGGTCTACAACCTGGAGAGTTTTGTTCCTTACCTGAAGCATGTTAATCTAATTATTATGATTATTTCTCAATCTTAAAGTATTAAATTTTGTTTTTAAAATTATCCTTATTTTAGTTACTGCTCTATAGCCGTATCATCTGTGAGTCTGTTCAACCAAATAATTTATCTATGTATCTAGCCAAGTTGTTTCACCTGAAGTGTTTTAACATTCTCCCCCTTATATCGCCTTCCTAGGTTTTAAAAATAGCTTTCCAAAAATAATCTCAGTATTTCCCCCAAAGGAATGTCTCCTTATTCCCCCAAAGAATGTAATGTTTTATTTTCCACATAAAAGCAAGCATGTCCTTCTTAGAACATCCTGGACTTGTAGTCTCTTCCAAAACCTGCAGTTTTTTTTCTTTTTGAGGTGGAGTTTCACTCTTGTTGCTCAGGCTGGAGTGAAATGGTGCAACCTTGGCTCACTGCAGCCTCTACTTCCCGAGTCCAAGTGGTTCTCCAGCCTCAGCCTCCCAAGCAGCTGGGATTACAAGCATGCATCACTACACCCAGCTAATTTTTTGCATTTTTAGTAGAGATGGGGTTACCCCATGTTGGCCAGGCTGATATTGAACTCCTTGCTTCCGGTGATCTGCCCACCTCAAAACCTAAATTTATTTTGTCCTAAATCTTCTGAAAATGAGAAATGTCGCTGTTCCATGCCCTTTGATCATTTGAAGTATCCCAGAATATTTTTTATCTTTATTCTTTGGTCAGTTACAAGCTAGTCTCAATCTTAGTACTTTTTAAAGAAAAAATTACTTTGTACTTTAAAAATACATCACATGACTGCAGTTGTGGATACATGAATGTATACATGTGTTAAAACTGCACAGAACTAAACACACGCACACACCCTCTCTCTCTCTTGCCCTCCTTCTCTCTCCAGAATTAAACCCACTCTACAAAGTTGTAGTTTACTCAGCTTAAAACATTGAAATAGTAAGTTGTTTTTTTACTGTTTGACCCCATGTTCTCATAAAAGATCAATCTTCAATTTTATATTAGGCCAAGGAAATCTGGCTCTTTTTAGCCCTGGCTTCTCTGGCTCCGTGACTGTGAGTTCATTGTTCTGTGCATCCATTTTTGACATTTACTATGAGAATTTAACCTTTCCTGTTTCACAGAAGTGCTTTTTACTGTGAGAATTTACTCATTTACTATGAGAATTAATTGAACTGATGTAAGAATGGAAACAATATTTAATCACAATTCAGAAAATGGATGAAAACATCTTCATTCTCAGTAAATGAAGGCCTCCACTCACAGCAGAAGTTTCGAGTTTGCATTTAATAATATCGACATACTGCTATTATCTATTTTGTCATTTCACAATTGGCTAAATATTTGATTATGGACAAATTCTAAATGTCAAGCTTTGGCACAGTGAATTTGTTCACTTCTCAAAGCATAAATACTCCATATTTTATTGTCAAGATGCTACTATTTATGTCAGTAGTAACAACTAGTATTTCTATAGCATTTGGCTTCAGACAGTTTCTATTTATTGCCTTATAATTCTATAATCCAGTTTCATCACCACAAAATAGGTGAAAAACCTAGCTCAAGAAAGATGCCTTGTCCAGTATTTCTCACCAACTGCCCTTGCCCCTGCTTAGAACCAAAAGTATTATATTCGAACACGGTCTAATGTTGTTTCTTTTATTAGAAGAAACAACTATTTCCTGCTTTTAAAGAGTCATCACTATTGAATTTGCAAGGAAATGAATACATCCAAACCAAAGGAAGGACAATGCTCTCAGAAGACCAGTTAAATATAAAAGTTTCTCATCAGATGGTTAATTTGAGAAGCTGGAAGAACCCTGTCTGGGAGACAACAGATTCTTAAATGTAGGGAATACTACAGGAGGGAATGAAAATGGCACCATGTAAAGCAAAATAATTATCCATGAGTTAGGAAGAAAACAGCCTACTTGGAAGTATAAACTTCTCTGCAATACCAAAAACATATCTTAGAGAAAGATAAAATTGCCTGGTTAAAAGGCCCAATTAGTGCAGCAATTGGTCTGACTGCCTGTCTTCTTAGTTGGATGTCATTTTCAACAATGTAAGATATTTGGCCTCTTTCCATGCCTCTGCACCCTCATTTATAATAGATAGGCAAACCTAGCCTGGTGGCTCACGCCTGTAATTCTAACACTTTGGGAGGCCGAGGCAGGTGGATCACCTGAGGTCAGGAGTTCAAGACCAGCCCGGCCAACATGATGAAACCCTGTATGTACTAAAAATACAAAAAATTATCTGGGTGTGGTGGTAGGTACCTCCGTAATCCCAGTTACTGGAGAGACTGAAGCAGGAGAATCACTTGAACCCAGGAGGCGGAGGTTGCAGTGAGCTGAGATTGCACCATTGCACTCCAGCCTAGGCAACAAGAGCAAAACTCCATCTCAAAAATAAATAAATAAAAATAAGAAGTAAAAGATACACAATAGTAATACTTGTCCCACAGTAGTAAATGACATAAGAACTTAAAATGTTAAACACAATACACAAACATTACTGTATTCCCAAAAATTATTGCTTAGAATTAGGTGACTGAAGAATAAACTCTGTTCATTTTTTTCTTTGGTTATTACACTTCAAAGCATTATGAAAAGCAGAGTAGCTTTTCTCATTCTAATAAGTGTATTTCTCAGTAAAATAAAATCTGACACTTTTCATATTTTTGAGATCACAGATGTTCTTTCTTATGATGAGTAAATATTGTGGAATGTTATAGTGGAAACGTCTTCCAAGTATATTTGGTTCAGCAGTTGTTCACCATTCACAGTTTTATTAAAGTCTTTTATTGTGTGGAATTTCATGCATTATAGTGTGTGATATGTTAATTGAAAATATTTAGTTTGTGGAATAGAGTTTTGCCAAATCCATTCTTTTGTTAAGCATAAATACATATAAAATAGATGCCTCTCCCAGAAGAATTTGAAGTTATAGCATGCTGTTTTCATTTTAGATCATAGCAGAACTTCAGACAACCATTTCCTCTCTGAAAGAGGAGAACAGCCGGCAGCAGCTTGCTGCAGAAAGGCGGCTCCAGGATGTTATACAAAAGTTTGAAGATGAGAAGAAGCAGCTGATTAGAGATAATGACCAAGCAATCAAGGTAATCTGAAGACTTCAGTAACCAGTGGTACCAGCTGCTTTAATGTAATTAAAAGGAGGGCTGAAATCCCAGCAGTGGGCAGATGAATGCGGGTATCTGGCTTGTTCACACAGCCTGCAGTAATTCCATTCACTGGACTCTACCTTTGATGTATCCAGTGACTCAGGCTGACTTCCCTCTAAGAGATCGCATGCCAGCATAAAAAGTCATTTTTGGCAAGCCCAGTCCATTCACATTGAACAAATATTTTAAAAATACCCTCTCCTTTCTCTGGAGAACCACTTTGGAATTGTCTCTTGAAATTAGAATGACTGTTTGAGCCCAGTACTGCTGGCTATTAAAGTCAGAAGTCAGCTTCCAATTTACATTCTGTTCTTTGCCCACATCCTTTCATTATGTATTCGCATAATGAGAAATAACCTGTTTGAGGCTTGGAATGCCAACTATTTGATGTGCTTTGACACAGTGCAGGATGGATGTGTTGCTGCTGAGAACCTAGGTTGTTTCCAAATGACTTCAGAGAATCACACCTTTAATAGCAACAGAAAATTCCCTGGACCCTGATTCTTTCGGTGAGAGGCATTTAGATCTCAAAGTAGTTTTTTCTTGGCTTCATAGCAGTGAATATTATTGTAAGGGTCTGCATCATGCAGGGTTGAATCTGTGAGGATAAGCATCTGGAAACCTTTATAAATGAGGCTTAAGAGAGAACAAAACATTTTTGAAGAATTCCCAGCAAAAGATTATTTTTCAGCGACTTTAGTTTGCCATAACGATACTTAAAGCGTGTAGAGTAATCATATAAAGCAAAGAACAATAAAAGAAACGTTTGGGTTTTAATAGCTGCCCTTTCCTGCCTTATCTCTGCATCTACTTTTTCTATAGCCTATTGCAGGCAATCTGAGTAATGTTGGGAAGAGTTAGTGTTAATGTCACCTGCTTTTTATATATTCCCTTTAAGCTGAGACAACAGTAGATAGAAGAAAAAGCCTTAAGATATGGACAAAACCTTCAAGGCCATTACATCCAGCCTCCTCACTTTACTGGTGAGGACTTATTTGTTAATGACATTTTCCCTGCATATTTCTACCTGTGAGCTTATTTCCCCTACCTGTGTTATGGACAAAAAAAAGATTTTTTTCATATTCTAGTGGTTTAAAAACATCTTTCAAGTTTTTTCTCATTTACAAACACACAGGAAGTGCCCCATTGATCTGTATAACTGATTCGCTTCACAGAAACTGCGTCGCAGATTTTTAAAAATTGTTTTAGTTCTATAAAATTTCCGTATTAAGTGGATTTCTTTTTTTACTTTATGTCCAAATACCAAGTGGTAGGTAATATTCAAATTTTAAATGAACAGTCAAATCTCAGTATAAGCAAAAATGGAAAATATAAGTTTACTGCTAACAATGTAGTTCTAGTACTGTTTCTTGATTTTAAAAATCTTGAAAGAATTATAATTAGCGTAATTGCCATTTTAAACTAATTATCATTTTCATTATTTAATTTTAAAATTATTTAATAATTTAGTTAATTCTCACAGTTTTATAATATATACAAAAACGTATGTATCATATGTTACCTGAAAATAAAAAATCAAAATTACAGTATAGGTAAGATATAGCTAAGTTTTGAGTCACTCACTTAGATTATACATAAAGTAAATGACATTTCTTTTTTGCTAACCTACATTAAAGTTGCTAAGGTAATTGATTCATTAACATTCATTGCCTTGGCTGTTTTTTGTAAGCATATATTACAAAAAATAATGCAAATAATAGCTGATATTTACTCAACATGTACTTTGTACCAGGCTCTGCCAAACATTTTCATTCATCTCTTGTTCCATTATCTCATTTAAATCTTATGGTAATCTTCATGAGGAAGGTATTTCTATCATCCCCATCTTACAAATGGGGAATCTGAAAGCATGAGGTTAAATAACAAGCCCGATCATCCTGATGGACAATTGGCAGAGGCAGTTTCAAGCCACAGTCTCTCTTTCTGGAGAGCCTCAACTATTAACTGTTATGCCATACCCCAGTGTCCTACATTCTGTCCATGAAAATGAGTCAAATGACCAAGTGCCAAAATGAACCTGGATATTCCCATTCTATTCTTCTCTCTGCATGAACGATATAACATTTTTGCAGCAGTTGTTTGATTTGGACATTCTGATTATATTTAAGTGTTTTGTACATGTAGATATAGGTACATGAATAGATATTGATACTAAGAGAGAGGCATAGCCACTATGAAGCTTGATTTTCTGGGACCAAATACATTTGTCTGCAGATACAGTCAATAGTCCCGTAAAAGTAACTGTGAAACATACTTCACTCCACTTCCGGGTTGATGATGAACTGAGCTCTTTCAAGCTGGTGATCAAGAATGGAGGCAGAGGGTAAACCTAGTACTCATTCTGTCAGAGCTTGTAATAATGTTCCCGCAAATATAAATCATCAAAGTAATTCTAGAGAAAAGGTGCGGTATACTAAAATCCACGTAAAGGGCCCGCCAGTCAGGTGCAATATAACTTGATAAAACATTTCTCGAGGATAATTTGACAATACCTATCATTCATTATTAAATTGCCTGAGAGATGTACCTAGCCTTTGACCCATTTTTAGAGTTTGCCCAAAGGTGGCAATTAGTAATCACACTAAGATTTAGCTAATCAAAAAGATGCTTGTTCTGGCTTTCATCCTTTCAGTCAATAGTTGTTTCTTCAGCTCCTCTTACGTGATGGGTACCTGTGACACCAGCATTCTCTATATTCTTTCCATATTTTTAACTATAGCAAATACACTGAAAACTGTGCACTATTGGAAATGATGTTGGAGAGAATATTTAAGAATATTGAAAATGTTCACAAGATGTTTTTCAATGAAAATGCACATTACAAAAAATAGACATGAGCTCATTTTGCAAAACAAAAGTGTAACTCGAGAAAAAAGACTACAATTATATCAGAATTTTACTTGTGGATATCTCTGAGTGGTAGAATTTATTATTTTTTCTGTACTTAAATTATAACAGCACTTTTGCAATGAGAAGCAAAAAAATTGTTTGATAAAAAGGAAAAAGCTACCAGCCTGAAGAAACCCATTGAACATTATGGGAATAGTCATAGGTGAGACTAACAGCGGGCATGATCCTCACTGTCCACGAAACAACAGATGAAGTAAGGTCTTTTACAGAACAGAATTCCTTTAGTGTAAAAAGAGTTATACAAACAAACAAAATTCATAAGAGTAGATACTTTATGCTATAATACCCTATCTTTTAAAAATCAAGAGCAAAAAAATCTTCTATATCACTTATTTACTGCCTTAGCTCACTCTTTACATTCAAAGTCACACCTTTCAAAAGAATTTTCACCACTGCATACCCCAAAACTTGGTGGCTTAAAGCAACCACTATCTGCCCGTAATTCTTTGGCTCAGAAATTTGGGCAGGGATCAGCTGGGTGGTTCATCTGCTCAATGTGTGGCATTGGCTGGGATGCTTTATGAGGTTACGTTCAGCAGAAAGGTTGGCTGGGGCTGGAATGTCTGAGCTGGTCCCAGGCCCTCTCCATATGAGCTTTCTCTCTAACCAATTAATTAGATTTTTCACTTAGCAGCTGATGTCAAAGAGAAATAATTAAAAGGGGTAAAAGCAGAACCTGCATTTCCTTCCATTAAGCGCTGCCCTAGCAAGATTCACCGAGTCGCTTCCACCACATTCTGTTGATTAAGATAGGTCATAGTCCAGCCCAGAATCAAGAAGAGGAGAAACAGTGACTATTCCCTCAGTGGGAGGAATGGCATAGATTTTGAGGCCATCTTACATCTACTACAGTAGTCTATACTAAAGGTCCAATTTTTATATCCCATTTATTCCTCAACTATACAAAATAGTACAAAGAGGAAAATACCTATATTCCTGCTACCCATAATCAATACTAATTAGCATCATGGCATATTTGCATCCATCTTTTTTTTTATAAAGAAAATCTATTCTCTTGTTTTTGAAGAAGTATGAATGTCATATGCTCATTTATAAATGATTTAAAATGCAAGAATTAAAAAAAAGTAATAGTTTTTAAAGCCACCTCAAATCCTATCACCCAAAAATAACCATCATAGAATTAAGCTAAATATTATTTTTGATATCCTACTATGTATAAGGGAAAAAGAAAAGAAAGCTTAGTAGGCTTATGAAATGAATACTATAGATTTTTGTTTGTTTGTTTTAGAAAAATCCTTAATTTTACTTTAATTCAACAAATGAAAGAAACTAAAGTGAAACAGAAGGAATTGTTCAGAACATGTTGACTCTGCCTGAAAAACATGTACATGTGCACCCTCATGCTTTCTCCCGTAATCCTTCCCTATCACCTCCTACCTCGGATAGTAGTAGTATTTTTGCACTGTCTGGGTTTATGATATTCACAATTTTTAAACCATATCCTGTAGTTTAACTCTCATGCTATATTTAAATCTGTGCAGTGCTTATTCTAGGCCTTTGACCGTACTGCCTCCATTCCCAAAGTTTTTACTTTGATTTGTTTCTTGATTGGCTGGATGGTGCTGTCTTCCATGAGTTTTTTCATGTATTAGAACGTCTACTGGCTAACCTTTATGATTGAATGGTGTGTTGCATGGGCGCAGTGTTCCTGTTCACATTTTCTCCCCATGTGTAAACACAGCTCATCAAGCATTTAAGATTGCTATGAGAAGGCTGGGCTAGACAGAGTGTTCCTCTGTGTAAGTAATTTGCTTTTCCTGAGGCATTTCTGAAGAAGTCTTTCTTTCTCATATAAGTTTAGTAGATTAACCAGGATAAGTTGAGTAAGCAGCTGAGATCTGTCTACATGTTCTGTATTCAATAGCAAATACTTCTGAAGCTTAGTGGTTCTTCTTGTAAGTGAAACTGATTTGTAGTGTCTCTGTATGTTCTTTGACCTGAGGGAAGGGGAAGGCAGAGCTGGCACCCAAGCCAGCATGCACCTGGCTGAACTGACTCTTCTCACTTTGAGATTATGTTAAGGGTGTTTCAGGGTTCACATTACTTACATGGGAGGGGCATCTTCTGTTCCTTTGAGTTTTTAATGACCCCAATTTGGTATATATCCTTAAGTCCTTCCCTCAGAGGTAGCCAGCCTTGATGTTTATCTGTTTTTCTACCACATCCATCTCCCCTGCTCTCAGCCAGAAGAGGAAAAAGATGAGACTGCCACACCATTTCCTTCTCTCCAGATTTGGTGATAGTATTAAGAATTCCCAGGGTTTTGACTCATAACAAAATAATGATCATAGGGCCATGGGCAAGTTTTGAAGTTGAGCCCCTGTGCAACTCTTAACCATGCTCCAGAATCAGATTTCTTTCCTTGTCCCCAGGTTTTTTATTTTTTATTTTTTTTTGTATGATTTCTACCTTACCACTTGATATTGTTCTGTGCATGCATTTTTGCTAACTTTTACTCCTCTTTACTCATTTTATTTGGTCTTGGAAGAGGGACGTTCAATCTACTACCTGATCTCAGAGGCCTAGTTCACTTCTTTCTAACATTTAACAAGGAACTTCTGCTCTTCAGTTATTACCACAATAATGCTACATAACAAACACTTTTGGAGACTCAGTGACTTTCACTAATGTTTATTTTTCTTGCAACATGTCTACAGGTCACTGTTGTGGCTCAAATTCAGAATGTGCATTAACTGACCAGGTTTGCCTCCAGGCTTTAGATTGATTTCAGGCCAGCTCTACACATCTGTACAGTCTGCTTGGACTAGTAGTTGTGTGGAATATCCTCTTCATGGTAGATTACAGAAGGCGCAAGAGGATGGGTTGAAAGACATCCCTGTATCCTCAGCCTCATTTTTGTCCACATCAATGAGGCAGGGAAATTATATATTGACTCTAGTTAGAAGACCATGAACATCTGTTAACAGCGATTTAACCTGAACATAACTAGCCTCTAAAAACTTCCTTAGCTCTATGGCTGCACTTTCCTGGGGCGTCTCCCTTTCTGAATGCCTCTTTCCCATTCTTGTTCCAATCTCCTCTTTTTTGCACTGAAATAATGGTATTACTTAGGACCTATTTTGTTTTCTCTATATATACTAGATTGTCCCTGGACAACCTCAACCCTTCATGTTAACTTCTAGACAAATTAGTTTTGAATTTTCACCACCATTCAAACTTTTCTCCTGAGCCCTCAATCCAGATTTCTACTGTTGGACATTTCCATTAGGATGGGCCATAGACTGTGCAATCTAGACCTGTCATAAACTGAATTTATCTTCCTCTTGCTTTACTCCAGTCTCAGCCTGCTCCTCTTCTTGTATTGATCATCTAAATTAAAGTACCACCATCATACACCTAGTCACTGAAGTCAGATTCCTGGAAATATCTCTGAATGAATTCTTTCCTTCCCTTACCTCTCATAGGTCAGTTTCTAGAGAAAATGCCGAAATATCTCCAAACTTATACTCCACTCCCCAATCACTAGTTCCTACCTTGTAGGTCAGATCATCATCATCTTTGACCTTGCCTAGAACAATCACCCCTCTCTAGAGTCACTGCCAATAACTCGACCCTCTCAAATCTATGCCTCACATTATTGTTAAGATGACTTTTCTAAAACACAAATATGAGCATGTTGTTTTCTCTTAAAATTCATCAGTGGCTTTCCATTGCCTACGGGATAAGACTATACTTGTCAGTATGGCATACAAAACACTTTATCATCTAAACCAGCAGCCCTTAAGATATTCTCTGCAGACTCTGATGAGTCCCTGAGACCTTTACAAGAACTGCACAAGGTCAAAACTATTTTCATAAGAACACAAGACATCACTTTCCTTTTTTACTGTGTCAATACTTGCACGGATGGTATAGAAGCAATGGTGAGTAAAACTGCAGGTGCCTTCACACAAAACAAGGCATTAACATTAAACCATATGACTAGTTATTATTTTCTTCACTACCATGAACTTATGGTTATTTAAAAAAAGCAAAGCAATAAAATGTACAGACAGTCCCTGATTTAGAGTGGCTCGATTTACAATTTCTTGACTTTGGTTAATCAGGGTATTAAGTGCATTTTCCAACTTAAAGATATTTTCTACTTACATTGGGTTTATTGAGACTTAACACCATCTTAGTTGAGGAGCATCTGTATTGATTTTGTTAAAATCTCAAACCTCGAGGACACATCCCTTTCAATATTAATAGGAAGTACACATGAAGCACTTCTGCTGCATACTGAAGTAGGATGCCTGTCTTAGGGAAAAGCAGTTCTGTGTCTGTATGAGTATGAGCTGAACTCCAGGCACTCTGAAAGAACGATTGACAGGCAACCTATGCTTATTCACACTTGAGTATTTGGCAGATGTTTTCTTGAAAATGAATGAAATTAAACAAGCCTGACACTTCAAGGATAACAACTGACTACCTTGTTGCTAATGATAAAATTTGAGCTTTCAAGCAAAAATTAGAATTTTGGAAAACTAATACCACCACTGTGGGCTTGACAGCTTCATAATACTTACAGACTTTTCTGATGAGATTGGTGATATTATTAGCGATGTGGATGGCAAGAAAAGGGAAGGAAGGGAGTGAAGTGTATCAGCATTTGGAAGATTTGTATAACTCACGGAAACATGTTTTCCAAATGACAAACACACGTTACAAAACCATGCATGAGTAAAAGATTCATTCAAAATACAGAAGAGACCAATGGATGTTAATGTAATAGTGTGAAAAGCTCACTGACAGAGTTTCAGATTCCACATTGCAGCTAACTTTTAAGAAGCTACCCCTTGTCAAGTTTTGGTGTAGAAACAAAAATATCCCTATCATCTAAAAAGGCTGTTAATATACTCCTCCTTTTTCTAACGTCTTATCTATGTGAGAATAGATTTTCTTCCTATACTTCAATCAAAACAACATCTTGCAAGAGGTTGAATGCAGAAGCATATATGAGAATCCAGCTGCCTTCTATCAAACCAGGCATTGAAAAGATTTGCAAAAAATGAAACAGTTGTCTCATTAATTATTTTTTACTTTGGAAAATAATTATTTTTCTATTAAAATATTGTATTTGTGTTTACACATAATCGGTTATTACCATTTTTAATGAATTAAATGTTTTAATATTTCTTAGTTTTAATATGTAATATGATAAATTCAGTGATGTAATCCACATATACAAAACCTCTTTGGGGTTGTCAGTTTTCTGTTTTGGGGGTTTCTGTTTGTTTGTTTCTTAAGACAGAGTGTCACTCTGTCACCAGGCTAGAGTGCAGTGGTGCGATCTTGGCTCACTGCAACCTCTTCCTCCGGGTTCAAATGATTCTACTGCCTCAGCCTCCCAAGTACCTGGGACTACAGGCATGCACCACCACACCCAGCTAATTTTTGTATTTTTAATAGAGTCATGTTTTCACCATGTTGGCCAGGATGGTCTCTATCTCTTGACCTTGTGATTCACCTGTCTTGGCCTCCCAAAGTGTTAGGATTACAGGTGTGAGCCACTGCGCCCTGCTGGGGTTGTCAATTTTTAAGAGTGGAAAGGGGTCCCAAAAGCCAACACTTTGAGAACCACTTGTCTAGACATCACCCTCCACTTCCCCTCATCAGTTGCCAGTCCTCAACGTAAGTGCCATGTTCTCTATGATCCCGTGCCCCATGTGAAATGCCCATGAGCTCTGTGTGAAGTGTCCTTTCCCTTTCACTTAGATGTCCTCTCTTCTGTGAAGCATCAGAGTGAGAAACTCATGCCAACCTCATTTATTCCTCTAATGACGTGTTTGCTGAATGACAATGCTAATCCACAATCCCCCATCCAATCCGAATCTGAAGGTTCTGGGAAGGTGGTGCTTGTGCTGTACCTGCAGTGGGTCCTGGGACAGCATAGTCTACTGAGACACATACAGGAACAGTGACATGTTTGGGTGTCCCCAGTGAATGGGACAAGTAGAGGTTGTAAATATCCACCCAACATCAGTTAGGCAGGCGGTTCCCGAAGAAGTTAACTGCAGACTTTCAAAAAGAATTTGTGTTTTTCAGAGGGTTTTTGGATTTCAGTATTGCAGATAGAACATTGTGGACCTGTATTTAGATTAATTCTCTTTCTTGCCAGCTAGACGCTAAGGTTTTAAAGAGCAAGCTTTAGTGCAATGTTTGTTTCAATGGAAGTGCTGGAAATACACAGAATAAGTGAATGCCGTTATCTCATAAACCATGAAGGGTGCTGATAACAAATAGTGTCACTTTATTCTCATGTCATTTTATTTTTAGTGGCAGCAAGCTCAAATATTTTTGTAATGGTATAGCAGATATGGGGAGATAACTCAGATCTGTGGTAACCATGATATATTTTGCCTAATTATACAGATTTTTAAAAAAGTACTGTTTGCCTAATACATACACACACACCTTGTTTTATCGCACTTGGTTTTATTGCACCTCAAAGATACTGTGTTTTTTACAAATTCAAGGTTTGTGGCAACCCTGTGTCAAGTCTGTTGGCACCATTTTTCCAACAGCATGTGCTCACTTTGTGTCTCTGTGTCACATTTTGGCAATTCTCGCAATATTTGAGACTTTTTCATTATTATACCTGTTACAGTGATCTGTTATCAGTGATCTGTGATGTTACTATTGTCATTGCTTTGGGGTTCCACGAACTGCCACCATGGAAGACAACGAGCAATAAATGTTGCGTGTGTTCTAACTGCTCCACTTCCTGCCCATTGCCCCATCTCTCTCCATATCCTTGGGCCTTTCTATTCCCTGAGACACAACAATATTGACGTAGGTCAATTAATAATTCTATAATGGCCTGTAAGTGTTCAAGTGAAGAAAAGAGTCACACATCTCTAACTTTAAATTAAAAGCTAGAAGTTATTAAGTTCAGTGAGGAAGGCATGTTGAAAGCCAAGAGAGGCCCAAAGTTAGGCCTCTTGTACCAAATAGCCATACTGTGAATGCAAAGGAAAAGTTCCTTTTTTTTTTTTTTTTTTTTTTTTTTTTGAGATGGAGTCTCATTTTGTTGCCCAGGCTGGAGTGCAGTGGCGCAATCTCGGCTCACCACAACCTCTCCCTCCCAGGTTCAAGTGATTCTCCTGCCTCAGCCTCCCAGGTAGCTAGGACTATAGGTGTGCACTACCATGCCCAGCTAATTTTTACATTTTTAGTAGAGACAGGTTTTCACTATGTTGACGAGGCTGGTCTCAAACTCCTGACCTCATGATCCGCCCACCTCAGCCTCCCAAAGTGCTGAGATTACAGACAGGAGCCACTGGGATTACAGATACCCAGTCTGGAAAAGTTCTTGAAGGAATTTAAAAGTACTACTCCAGTGAACACACGAATGATAGAAAGCAAAGCCACTTTGAGGTGATACGGAGAAAGTTTGAGTAGTCTAGATAGATCAAACTAGCCACCACATTTCCTTAAGCCAAAGTCCAATTCAGAGCAAGGCCATAAATTTCTTCAATTCTGTGAAGGCTGAGAGAGGTGAGGGAAGCTAGCAGAGGTTTGTTCACAAGGTTTAAGGAAAGAAGCCGTCTCCATAACATAAAAATGCAAAGTGAAGCAGCAGTAAGTGCTGATGGAGATGCTGCAGCAAGTTATCCAGAAGATCTAGCTAAGATCATTGAGGAAGGTGACTACACTAAATGGCAGATTTTCTATGTAGATGAAACAGCATTCTGCTGGAACAAGATGCCATCTAGGACCTTTATTGCTATAGAGGAGAAGTCAATGTCCAGATTTAAGGCTATAAAGGACAGGCTAACTCTCTTGTTCAGGGCAAGTGCAGCTGGTGACTTAAAGTTAAGGCCAGTGCTCATTAACCATTCCAAAAATCCTAGGACCCTTAAGAATGATGCTAAATCTAATCTGTCTGTGCTTTTTCAATGGAACAAGAAAGGCTGCATTGCAGTTTGGTTTACAGCAATGTTTTAAGTTTACTATTGAGACCTACTGCTCAAAAAAAAAAAATTCCTTTAAAGAAATTACTGCTTATTGACCATGCACCTGGTCCCCCAAGAGCTCTGATGGAGATGAATGTTGTTTTCTTGCCTGCTAACACAGCATCTGTTCTGCAGTTCATGAACCAACAGTCATTTCAATTTTCAAATCTTATTATGTCAAAAATACATTTCATAAGACTATAGCTGTCATAGATGGTAATTCCTCTGATGGATCTGGGCAAAGTAAATTAAAAACTTGCTGGAAATGCTTCACCACTTTAGAGCCACTAAGAACATTTTTAATGCAAGGGAGGAAGTCAAAATATCAACATTAATAGGAGTTTGGAAGAAGTTGTTTCCAACTCTCATGAATGACTTTGAGGAAGTAACTGCAGATATGGTAGAAATAGCAATAGAACTAGAATTGGAAGTGGAACCTGAAGATGTGACTGAATTGCTGCAATCTCATGACCAAACCTGAGTGAAGACTTGCTTCTTACAGATGAGCAAAGACAGTGTTTCCTTGAGATGGAATCTACTCCTGGTGAAGATGCTGTGAACATTGTTGAAATCACAACATAGGATTTAGAATATTACATCAACTTAGTTGATAGCGCAGTGGCAGGATTTGAGAGGGTAGACACCCATTTTCAAAGAAATTCTGTAGTTAAATCAAACAGCATCGCATGCTACAGAGAAATCTTTCAAGAAAGGAAGTCCATCAGTGCAGTGAACTTTATTTTTATCTTATGTAAGAAATTGCCACAGCTACCCCAGCCTTCAACAACCACCACACTTATCAGTCAGCAGCCATCAGCATCAAAAGCAAGACCCTTTTGATGAAAAGATTAGGACTCTCTGGGGGCTCAGATGATTGTTAACATTTCTTAGTATTAAGAAAGTTTTAATTCAGGTATGTTCATTGTTCTTTTAGACATAATGCTATTGTACATGGTGTAAACATGACTTTTATACACACTGGGAAACCAAATGTGAGGCTCTCTTTATCATGGTAGTCACTTTATTGCAGTGCTCAGGAACAGAACCTGCAATATCTCTGAGGTATGTCTGTATTATCTAAGAGTGTAATTTCTATACTTCAGGGGCAATGCCCACAAAAGGCTGTATGCCAAAGACAAGTTATCTAAATGGGAGTTAGCACTAGCCACTGAGCTCACAGAAGTTCATCTGGGGAAACGTTAGAAATAGTTCTTTAAAGAGACTGTGGAACATTCTTCTGGCATCACTGCGCCACCAGGGCTAAGTCCTTTCTTTGAAGCTAGTGTATTGAAAGTTTCTCACTGTGAAGCCAGATGTCCAAGCAGAGATTTCATATCAAGGAGAAATGTTGTAAAATTTTTGCTTGCAGGCATAGAAAAGAGATTTTATAGCATTGATGCTTCTCTCCCTTGGCCACTGACTGGAGTTCACAAGAAAAGGTCAGCTGCCAGTAGGACATCTAGCAATCTGGTCTGTGTTACCAGAAGGGCTTGGTTGGGGGCGGGGGGTAGGGGGTGTCGAATATTTCATAAGATTGGGCAATTCTGACTGTGCTAAAAGCTTACAGGAATCAATTTCCCAAAGAATACAATTACAGACCTCATTGTGGTGTTTTAGTAGCATTGAGAAACAGAAATTTTGATGCCTAGGATCAAATGGCATTGTTTGGGACCTGTTCATTATTTAATTCTTGTCTCCCCTGTATGCACATCCTAAGGGCACATAGGAAAGTGACATTTTCTTTGTGCCCTCCTGAATTAGAATTAATAATGCTAAGAATAGAAATGTATTTTCCATCCCACCTAAGAAGGGTTCCCTGGTCACTTAGAAAGGAAGACAGAGCCATTCAGTCATAGTAGCATAAAGCTTAAGTGCCATTTTTCAGGAAGAATGCTGTGGAAGATAAGCTTGAATACGCTGTGGCAGTGAATTATAACCTTGCTTCCTAGAGCAAGGAGAAGCAATAGCAGTAAATGAGCAGAGAAGAAATGAACAGTTCTCTCTCAAGAATTTTTTTTTTTTAACCACATACCTTCCCTCCTCTTCTATTCTCTGGCAATTTTTGTTTTATTTTAAAACTAGTCAAATAAGATTCTTTGTTCAGTGGACAAAATCCTTCAAGTGCTATGAAAGATATTTTTAGACCCTGGAACATTGCCTTGTGTACATTAAGGAATCAGTTAAGGTTTGATGAACGAATGCACAAATGTATGAGTAGAGTGATCGAAAGAACACAGGTGAAAATAGATTCCTCTTCACCAATGGCTAACTAAATTGTGCTCTTTGGAAGTCACTAAGTGACTATGTATGGTCTTTTTTGTTTGTCTGAGACAGGATCTCACTCTGTGGGCCAGGCTGCAGTGCAGTGGCACAAGCTCAGCTCCCTGCAGCCTCCAAATCCTGGGCTCAAGCGATCCTCCCACCTCAGCCCCCAACCTTAGCAGCTGGGACTACAGATGTGCATCACCACGCCCAGCTAGTTTTTGTATTTTTAGTAGAGACGGGGTTTCGCCATGTTGCCCAGGCATGGTCCAAAATGAAGTGCTTTGGTTAATAAACTGTTGGAATATATATGGATAATTTAGTTTTTTTAATTTTAAAAATTTCACAAAAAATTACTTGGGCATTGTTAATCATTAATAATTCTAAATGGTATCAGAGATAGTTCAAAGGCAGTATAATGAACATAATGATCATTGAATGACATAAATGTAAGCCTCAGCAACCAAAATTACTGAATGATCAATTTAATATGTATTAGGTGGTGCAAATTACTTTTGTGCCAGCCTAATATATACTACATAGGTGTATATGCACATATTTGTATATGCAGTCATATGTCACATAACAACAAATCGGTCAAGATGGACCACATAGATGGTGGGAGTCCCATAAGATTATGATGAAATAAATGATGAGAAATCCTTACCGCCCAGTAACTTCTTAATGATCCTGACCCTTTGTAGGCCTAGCCTAATGTGTGTGTTTGTGTCTTATTTTTAACAAAAAGCTTATAGAGTAAACATTAAAAAATTAATCAAAAAAAGCTTATGGAATAACGATATAAAGAAAAATAGAATATGTAAAACTATTATTTGTCAAATAAAAATTTTTATAAAAGGAAAAAAGTACTGTATAGCTGCACAATGTTTGCTGTTAACCAAAGAGTCAAAAAGTTTAAAATTTTTTTAAGTTTATAAAATGAAAGTGTTCCAGTAGGCTAAGGTTAACTTACTATTGAAGAAAGAAAATGTTTTATACATTTAGCATAGCCTAAGTGTAGAGTGTTTATAAAGTCCACAGTAGTGTACAGTGATGTCCTAGGCTACCACATTCACTCACACTCACCCACTGACTCATCCAGAGCAACTTCCAGTGCTGCCAGCTCCATTCATGGTCAGTGCCCTATGTAGGTGCACCATTTTGTATCTTATATACTATATTTTTACGGTACCTTCTCTGTGTTGAGATATATTTAGATAATTGCCTGCAATGCAGTAATGATACAGTCATGTTACAGTATAGTAACATGCTATACTATAGGCCATTATACCCTAATGGGATAAGGTGCAGCAAATGCCCTTGAATCCATTTACTCAAATACCACTGCCACAGCAGTTCCCTTTCTCCCACGTCCTTGATGAAACTGACTCACAGCTCCAGTCCCTATGATCACAGCTAAGTTCAACCTTCTCATCACAAGCAGAGTATGGTCAGACAAGTGGATAGACTGTATGACATTATTTCTCTTGCAACTCCTTTTATCTACCAACCAATCTCTTGTTCTTTTTCTGATGTATATATGATTCAACTCTTCCATCTATTGTCTTAAAGTCCCTTTTGTAATCCCAACATAATACAGAAAGTTTACAGAGTAGCCGATTACCTCTTCTCCAAATTCCATAGTGTTTTTCTACTTCCAATCATCCTCTTAACTCTATGCAGCATTTGACTACATTGATTGACCAACAAATTTCCTTCTAGAAGAGGGGTTGTCAAGCATTTTCTGTAAAGGGCTAAATAGTAAAAATGTTAGGCTTTGCAGGCTTTATAGTCCCAGTTGCAGTTACTCAGCTCTTAGCCCTGTGGCCTGAAAGCAGCCATAGACAGTATATCAGCAGATGAGCATGGCTATGTTCCTATAAAACTTTATTGACAAAAACAAGGTAAGTGCAAGATTGGCCTGCTGGCTATAGTTTGCCAACCCTTGATCTAGATACTCTTCTCTTGGCTTATATTATATTTCTGTTACTTGGCTCTCTTCTGCTGGTCTCTCTTCCTCCCAGTGGGTGTTCCTCAAGTGTTAGGTCCAGCTTTGCTTCTCCTTTTCTTTTCCACACTGAGATCATCTCCTCTGTGATGTCAGCTGTCACTTCTATAGAGATAATTCCCAGAAGCCCTGGCCTGATTCCAAGTTGGATCCTATATCTTGCATGCCTGTAAATCATCTTCTTTTGGAGATGCACTACTATTTCAGAGTCACCATCTACAACATTGAGGCATTATCTCCCCTTCCAAATTGGCCCTTCTTTCCAGTCTACCGGGGTTACCCCCAGTCTTTCTGTTTCCTGTTAGAAACTTTGAGTTTATCTTTGTCCTTTCTTTCCTTCATCCCAATTTATCTCAAGTCTATCACCAGAGTCCTTGAATGTATTTCTTATTCCTGTGATATGACCCTATTCAGAGCCCTTCTCAACTTACAAATGATTGAAAACAGCCTCTTCTCAGCCAATGTCCCTGCCAAAGGCTCTCAGCTTCAGTCCAGTGTGAAGAACTCTGCCAGAAAAATCTTAAATCACTATTATGTCCTTGCCTTATAAAGAGGGTTTGGAAACCAATAGGAAAACTAGCAACCCAGTGGACAAAAAAGAGCAAAGAACATGAATGCAGAATTCATAGACAGAACATCAATGTCCAGCAAACCTATGAAAAAAATATGCGCTTTCTTACTCATAAATAAATGTAAATCAAAAGCTCACGGTTTTGAAGGGATGGATTACCACCTGACTGGCATAAATTTTGGTTTTGAAAATATGCTCAGTAGTGAAGATATATGGAAACAGGCAGGTTCATGCACAATTTCTGGGAATGTAAACCAGTGTGGCCTCTATGGAGGACAGTGTGGTCATGTCTACCCAAATTGGAATGCACATAACCTTAGGGCCAGCAGTTCCCCCTGACAGGAATCTATCTCTGGATATACTTGCAAGTCTATACAATATCTGTGCAGGATTGTTTGATCAAAAACTGGGGAAAACAAATTATGATACATCTACACAATGGAATATTATGAGGCCATTTTTAAGGAATGAAGTAGATCTCTTTGAAAATGAGGCAAGATTGCCAATACATAATAAGTGAAAATAGTGAAGCATGTTATACACATTTAAAAAAAAAAGTTCTGACTAGGTCTCCAGATGGGTAAGAGTGATTATTTGGGGGCAATAGGACTTTCCATTTTTTAATTTTCTATCTTTTGATGATGTCTTAATTTCTTACGATGTCATATGACTAAATTGAATTTAGAGAGTTGCTTATAACATCATTATCAAACTCTTCTGCTTGGTTTTCAGAGCCTGTTCATGTTTCTCACTATTCCTTGACAGACACATTCTCTTCCAGGCAAGCTGGTTCTCACCATCCACAAGCGTCTCACCAGCCATGCAGCCTGCCCTCTCTCATGCTGTTCACCTTCCTCCTCAGCAGCATCTTTAACTCTTGGACTCACAAGTCCTAGCATCTCAGGGTCTTATCTCCCTCCTCCATGAAGCTCTGCTGACTGTCCTAGTCCTCAGGAACCTTACACTTTCTTGAGGTCCTGTTGTTAATCCTTAATAATTCTTTTATTGTTTCATGTCTCATGCTTTTGGTTTCTGCATAACACCCACAGTACTAGGTGCTCAAACATAAAAACTTCATTGATTTAAAGAATATAATCCCTGGTTACTGGCCTGGCATGGTGGCTGATATGGCTTGGCTCTGTGTCCCCACCCAAATCTCATCTTGTACTCCCATAATCCCCATGTGTTGTGGGAGGGAACCAGTGCGAGAAATTTGAATCATAGAGACAGTTTCTCCTGTACTGTTCTGGTGGTAGCGAATAAGTCTCATGAGATCTAATGGGTTTATCAGGGGTTTCTGCTTTTGCATCCTTCTCATTTTTCTTGCCACCACCATATAAGAAGTACATTTTGCCTTCTGCCATGATTCCGAGGCTTCTCCAGCCATGTGGAACTGTAAGTCCAATTAAACCTCTTTTTCTTTCGAGTCTCAGGTATATCTTTATCAGCAGCATGAAAACAGACTAATACAGTGGCTCACACCTGTAATCCCAGTACTTTGGGAGGACCAGGAGGACAGATCACTTGAGATCAGGGATTCCAGACCAACCTGGCCAACATGGTGAAACCCTATTTCTACTGAAGATGCAAAAGATTAGCCAGGCATGGTGGTGCGCACCTGTAATCCCAGCTACTCGGGAAGCTGAGGCAGGAGAATCGCTTGAACCCAGGAGGTGGAGGTTGCAGTGAGTTGAGACTGTCACTGCACTCCAGCCTGGGTGATAGAGTGAATATATAAAATCCTTGGTTACTAAATAAGTTAATTTATTGTATATCTATTATTGTTTGTTTTTAAGGCAGCTTTAAACACATCAGCACCGACCTTGGTGTTAAAAGAAGTAGGGACACCATGTCCCTATATCCATACACACACAAAAAAAAAATTTTTAGATTAAATATCTAAGCCTTCAGTTTAACAAAATCCTCTTTTAAGTTTCAAGTATCCTTGATGCATTAGCATATTAAACCACTTGAAGTAATTCACACTCTAATGCGAAACTGTTTAATCAGAGACTTTTTTCCTAACAATTAGATGAGATCATCTCACTTGCAGGACTAGGAGGTGGTATTTGGAGATGGGAGGGAGAACAAGAGGGCGAGAACAAGAGGGTGAGGAAGTCATTTAGCAACCTGAGGAATAGAGCTTGAAGATGTCTGCAGGGGTGGAGCAGGCAGCCTTGGGGGCAACAGGAGGGGCTGGTCAGTGAAAGTGGGGAAGGGGCTAGACCGAAATGGGAAGAATTGCCCCTGGAGCAGAACTGGGCCAAGAGCCAGCCTGTTGGTGGATTCATCTCAGATGTTCTTTTTTGCTATAGATCTTTAACACCTGACTTCAGAAGTCTTTCAAACACTAGTGTACCTGATCCTATGTTTACAAGTATAGGTTGAGACATATATATACTTTTTAAAAAAGAAAGTAGAATGATTGTGTATGTTGTACAAGTGTGTAAACATTTCTAGATAAGTAGTGAATACATATATATTTTTTTCCAACTAGTTATATGCTAATGAAAGAAAAGTGAAGTTATGAATAAGCCGTTGTATTATCATAAGTATACTGCCTAAGTATACCTTATAAATCATGGAACAATTTGAAGACACTTCTAGCTCATTCTGTTTTGCATTTCTATAGAGTTATTTTTAAGGGACTTGTTGCTATTGCATAAGGAAATGCATAATATAGAATGATAAATTATACAGTTTTGAAGGAACTGAACCAAAATCAATAAATTAAGCAAAATAAATCTAGCAGTACACATGTATCATGTTTTTCAAGTGTATGTAATTGGCGAAAATTAATCTGATGCCGTCCTGCCATCCAAAAAGACCAAACTGTTATTTCCCAAGTTGTCAATGGGAGGCTATTGCTATAATAACAACAGCAATAGCAGCAAAAGCAAAAGATTTGGAGCAAGAGAGCCGGGATGGTTGGTGGGTTACAGGAATGCTTTAATGTTGGAAATACAGAGGAAAAAGTGGAATTAAAAACAAAAGAACAACCCTCATTTTTTCAAGAGAAGCAGAACCCTTTAGCTTTTATGTCTCTGTCACTTGCTGCAGGATTCTTCATAAAGCCCTCTAACCACCTAAATAAATATTCATATGGCTGTTCAACATCTCATTAATAAAACAAGATTTGGTGGTAAAATATTTCAGAGTAACAGATGATTTGCATCTCACCCTTGTTTAACTTTAAATCTCAAGCAATTAATAAATTAGACTCGAGAGCTTTTTAAGAAGTAACATCTTACATGTACCACAAATTGCATTATTTTTATGTGTAAATAATGATGAAAGGGGAGATTTTTCCTTTGATGTCTATAAACTACACTGTAAAATATGCAGAAACATTCTTGAGTTTAGTTGGAGCCAAAACAAATAGACTAGTTCATAAAACAAAGCAGCAGCATTCTTAGAAACAAGCATTATTTTTCTTTTCTTCCCAATTGCTTTTTTCTCATCTTTTATATTCTTGCCATTCCTAGTGGCAGATTCATTTCATATTCAAAAGCAGTGTTAGCCTGTATTCTTTCATCTGGAGAACTAAGCTCTTCTCAGGTTCCTCCCAATAAACTTAGCTTCCTGTACAACTCTTACAAGACCTCAACTGGACTGCCAGTTTTCATGCAGTGAAACCTTTTTGTCAGTAGTATTTCATTGCTTCCTACAAAACTAATTATTCTGTGTTTTAGCAAATACTCGTGTTCTTTGGAGAGACATATTTACTTTCCTCTCTGTTTTCCAAGCTGCCTTATCTGATTTCATTTTGTTTTTCAAAATAGCATCAGCAAATTCTCTTTGACAAGGTCTCTGAGTTTGGCCTGTTTTTTTTTCCTTGGTATGGTTAATAAATAGCACTTCATTGTAAGTTCATGTCTGTCATGGAACAGAAACAGTGTGGGATCCTGTTTGAGTATAGAACAAGTGTGTCATTAACATCACAAAATGGTCCGTGTTCAACATCTGATGCACATGTATTCTTTGTGAACACACTGTATAGTATTTAGTTAGATACTGTGTAGATATGCTTATTTGGAGAAGCTCACAATGTATGCCTGACCTCAAACCCCTCCCAGCTAGACAATGGATATTCTTCCATGTGATCAACTTTGCTGTGGCCCCTGTCTCAGCCTTGCTGCCAACAGATCTACCATTTCACTTCTTGACCTAATGCTTTTTCACAAACAGTGATCCTGAGCTCTGATCACTTCAAATATCAGTGTTGTCTTTCAGATCTCATGCCACATTTTTTCTAGCTAGGTTTTTATTCTGATCTTCTTATTTTCTTCTAAATGACAGTTTTCCACTTAAGCTCACTGTCACTGTGTTCTCAAACATCATGTTCTCATCCGTTCTTACTCTATTCTCAACAAAGCTTAATGAGTAGAATATTAACTATATTGGATCCATGTGACTCTGTTTTCTTTCATACCAGCTGAAATCATAATTTCTTGTTATTTCATTGACTAACTGAATCAATGAAATCATTGACTAATTGAATCTTGAAGCTGAAAAGAATCTTAGAAAATTGGCTCTGATCCAAGATGGCCAAATAGGAACAGCTCCAGAGTGCAGTTCCCAGAGAGAACAATGCAGAGGGTGAGTGCCCACCACATTTCCAAACAAATTTTCACTACCCACAGACCAGGAGATTCAAAAGTGCCACAAGTCTTCAGCATAACGGTTTTAGCCAGTGCCGGCTTGGCGCACAGAAAATCACACAAATCTGGGCAGCCATTTCAACTGGCGCCTGGAACGCCTGGGAGACAGAGCTGCTGATTCAACTGAAAGGGAGGGGGCAGAGACAGGGAGCCAGGCGATCTGGCTTGGCAGGTACCATCCCCACAAAACAAGCAATCTGAAACACTCTGGATTGAAAGTTTTGCAGCAAGCACAGCTGAACCCAGGGCGGTCCAGCTTAGTGCGGGGAAGGGCAACCAACACTACTTAAGCAGTCCAACACTACCGAGGCAGTTCACACGGCAGCTGGGCAGAGCCTGTGGTAGCTCAGCAATGCCTCTGCTGGCAGACTGTGACTAGATTACCCCATGCAGAGCAGGGCATCTATTAAAAAAGGCAGCAGCACATCAGGAACTTACAAATAAAGCCGACCTTCCTCGGACAGAGCACCTGGGAAAAGAGGTGGTTATGAGTTCTGCTACAGCAGACTTAAAAGTACCTGCCCAGCATCTCTGCATGGAACAACAGAACTCCCAGCACAGCACTTGAGCTCCTATAAGGGACAGACTGTCTCCTCAAGCAGCTTCCCAACCCCCATATACCCAAAGAGACACCTCATAAAGGAGAGCTCAGGCTGACATCTGGCAGGTACCCTTCTGGGAGAAGACAACAGAAGAAGAAACCAGCAGCAACCCTTACTGTTCTGCAGCCCCCAGTGGTGGTCCCTAGGCAAGCAGGGTCTGGAGTAGACCTCCAGCAGTCCTGCAGGAGAGGGGCCTGTCAGAAGGAAAACTAAGAAACAGAAAGAAATAACTTCATCATGAACAAAAAGGACGTCCACTCAGAGACCCCATCCGAAAGTCACCAATTACAAAGACCACAGGTAGATAAATTCACTAAGATGGGAAGAAACCAGTGCAAAAGAGAGGATGAAAACACCAAAAACCAGAACCCCTTTCCTCCTCCAAAGGAGCACAACTCCTCACCAGCTAGGGATCAAAGATGGATTAATGAATCTGATGAATTGACAGAAACCGGCTTCAGAAGGTGGGTAATAACAAACTTCTCAGAGCTAAAAGAACATGTTCTAACTCAATGCAAAGAAATTAAGAACCTAGAAAAAAAGTTAGATGAAATGCTAACTAGAATAAACAGCTTAGAGAAGAATGTAAACAACTTGAAGGAGCTGAAAAACACAGTGCAAGAACTTCGCAAAGCATACACAAGTTTCAATAGCTGAATCGACCAAGCAGAAGAAAGGATATCAGGGATTGAAGATCAACTCAATGAAATAAAACAAGAAAGCAAGATTAGAGAAAAAAGAGTGAAAAGAAATGAACAAAGCCTCCAAGAAATATGGAATTATGTGAAAAGGCCTAGTCTACGTTTGATAGGTGTACCTGAATGTGAGAGAGAGAATGAATCCAAGCTGGAAAACACTCTATAGGATATTATCCAGGAGAACTTCCCCAATCTAGCAAGGCAGGCCAACATTCAAGTCCAAGAAATACAGAGAACACCACGAAGATATTCCTCAAGAAGAGCAACCCCAAGGCACATAATCATCAGATTCACCAGGGTTGAAATCAAGGAAAAAATGCTAAGGGCAGCCAGAGAGAAAGATTGGGTTACCCAAAAAGGGAAGCCCATCAGACTCACAGCAGATCACTCAGCCGAAAGCCTTCAAGCCAGAAGAGAGTGGGGGGCCAATATTCAACATCCTTAAAGAAAAGAATTTTCAACCTAGAATTTCATATCCAGCCAAAGTAAGCTTCATAAGCAAAGAGAAAGAAAATCCTTTATGGACAGGCAATTGCTGAGAGATTCATCACCACCAGACCTGCCTTACAAGAGTTTCTGAAAGAAGCACTAAACAAGGAAAGGAACAACAAGTACTGCCACTCCAAAAACATACCAAATGGTAAAGACCATCTACACAATGAAAAAAGTACATCAACTAACAGGCAAAACATCCAGCTAGCATCAAAATGGCAGGATCAAATTCACACATAACAATATTAACCTTAAATGTAAATGGGCTAAATGCCCCAGTCAAAAGATACAGACTGGCAAATTGGATAAAAAGTCAAGACCCATTGGTGTGCTGTATTGAGGAAACCCATCTCACCTGCAGGGACACACATAGGCTCAAAATAAAGGATGGAGGAAGATTTATCAAGCAAATGGAGAGCAAAAAAAGCAGGAGTTGCAATCCTAGTCTCTGAGAAAATAGACTTTAAACCAACAAAGATCAAAAGAGACAAAGAAGGGTATTACATAATGGTAAAAGGATCAACACAACAGGAAGAGCTAATGATCCTAAATATTTACCCACCCAATATTGGAGCACCCAGGTACATAAAGCAAGGTCTTAATGACCTACAAAGAGACTTAGACTCCCACCCAATAATAGTGGGAGACTTTAACACTCCACTGTCAATATTAGACAGATCAACGAGACAGAAAATTAACAAGGGTATCCAGGACTTGAACTCAGATCTGGACCAAGCAGACATAACAGACATCTACAGAATCTCCACCCCAAATCCACAGAATATACATTCTTCTCAGCACCACGTTGTACCTACTCTAAAGGTGACCACATAATTAAAAGTAAATCACTCCTCAGCAAATACAAAAGAATGGAAATTATGACAAAGAATCTCTCAGACCACAGGGCAATCAAATTAAAACTCAGAATTCAGAAACTAACTCAGAACCACACAGCTTCATGAAAACTGAACAACTGGCTCCTGAATGTTGACTGGATCAACAGTGAAATGAAGGGAGAAATGAAGATGTTCTTTGAAACCAATGAGAACGAAGACACAATGTACCAGAATCTCTGGGACACATTTAAAGTAGTGTCTAGAGGGAAATTTATAGCAACAAATGCCCACATGAGAAGCGAAGAAAGATCTAAAATCGACACCCTATCATCAAAATTAAAAGAGCTAGAAGAGCAAGATCAAAAAAACTCCAAAGCTAGCAGGAGACAAGAAATAACTAAGATCAGAGCAGCACTGAAGGAGGTAGAGACACAAAAAAAACTTTCAAAACATCAGTAGATCCCGGAGCTGGTTTTTTGAAAAGTTAAAAAAAAAAATAGACCTCTAGCCAGATTAATAAAAAAGAAAAGAGAGAAGAATCAAATAGATGCAATAAAAAATGATTAAGGGAATATCACCACTGATTCCACAGAAATACAAACTACAATCAGAGATTACTACAAAGAAGTCTGCACATAAACCAGTAAACCTCAAAGAAATGGACAAATTCCTGAACACTTGCACCCTTCCAAGCCTAAACCAGGAAGAAGTTGAAACCTTGAACAGATCAATAACAAGGGCTGAAGTTGAGGCAGCAATTAATAGACTACCAACCAAAAAAAGTCGAGGTTCAGGTGGTTTCACAGCTGAATTCTACCAGATCTACAAAGAAGAGCTGGTACCATTCCTTCTGAAGCTATTCCAAACAATACAAAAAAAGGGAATCCTTCCCAAATCATTTTATGAGACCAACATCATCCTGATACCAAAACCAGGCAGAGACTCAACAAGAAAAGAAAACTTCAGGCCAATATCCATGGTGAACATAGATGCAAAAATCTTCAATAAAATACTGGCAAACCAATTGCAACAGCACATCAAAAAGCTTATCCATCACGATCAAGTAGGCTTCATTCGGGGGATGCAAGGCTGGTTCAACATACCCAAGTCTATAAATGTAATCCACCACATAAACAGAACCAAAGACAAAAACTACATGATTATCTCAATAGATGCAGAGAAAGTCTTTGACAAAATTCAACAGCACTTTATGCTAAAAACTCTCAATAAACTAGGTATTGAAGGAACATATCTCAAAACAATAAAAACTACGAGAAATCTACAGCCAATATCATACTGAATGGGCAATAACTGGAAGCATTCCCTTTGAAATCCAACACTAGACAAGGATGTCCTCTCTCACCACTCCTATTCAATATAGTATTGGAAGTTCTAGGCAAGAAAAAGAAATAAAAGGTATGCAATTAGGAAAAGAAGAAGTCAAATTGTCTGTTTGCAGACGACATGATTGTGTATTTAGAAGACCCTATCATCTCAGCCCAAAATCTCCTTAAACTGATAAGCAACTTCTGCAAAGTCTCAGGATACAAAATCAATGTGCAGCAATCACAAGCATTTCTATACACCAATAACAGACTAACAGCCAAATCATAAGTAACCTCCCATTCACAATTGCTACAAAGAGAATAAAATGCCTAGGAATACAACTAACAAAGGATGTAAAGGACCTCTTTAAGGAGAACTACAGACCACTGCTCAAGGAAATGAAAGAGGACACAAACACATGGAGAAACATTCCATGCTCATGGTTAGGAAGAATCAATATCATGAAAATGGTCATATTGCCCAAAATAATTTGTACATTCAATGCTATCCCCATTAAGCTACCAATGAGCTTCTTCATTGAACTGGAAAAAACCACCTTAAACTTCGTATGGAACCAAAAGAGAGCCACATAGCCAAGACAATACTAAGCAAAAAGAACAAAGCCAGAGGCATCACACTACCTGATTTCAAACTATACTATGAGGCTACAGTAATCAAAACAGCATGGTACTGGTACCAAAACAGAGATAAAGACCAGTGGAACAGAACAGAGGCCTTGGAGGCAACACCACACGTCTACAAACATCTTATCTTTGACAAACCTGACAAAAACAAGCAATGGGGAAAGGATTCTCTGTTTAATAAATGGTGTTGGGAAAACTGGCTAGCAGTGTGCAGAAAGTCGAAACTGGACCCCTTCCTGACGCCTTACACTAAAATTAACTCCAGAGTGATTAAAGACTTAAACATAAGACCTAACAACATAAAAACCCGACAGGAAAACCTAGGCAAAACCATTCAGGACATAAGCATAGGCAAGGACTTCATGACTAAAACACCAAAAGCATTGGCAACAAAAGCCAAAATAGACAAATGGGACCTGGTTAAACTCCAGAGCTTCTGTATAGCAAAAGAAACAATCATTAGAGTGAACCTGCAACCAACCAAATGGAAAACAAATTTGCAATATACCCATCTGACAAAGAGCTAATATCCAGAATCTACAAAGAACTAAAACAGATTTACAAGAAAAAAAAACAAACAAATCCATCCAAAAGTGGGCGAAGGCTATGAATAGACACTTTTCAAAAGAAGACATATATGAGGCCAACAAACATATGAAAAAATGCTCATCATCACTGATTATTAGAGAAATGCAAATCAAAACCACATTGAGATACCACCTCATGCCAGTTAGAATGGCGATCATTAAAAAATCTGGAGACAACAGATGCTGGAGAGGATGTAGAGAAATAGGAACCCTTTGACACTGTTGGTGGGAGTGTAAACTAGTTCAACCATTGTGGGAGACAGTGTGACACTTCCCCAAGGACCTAGAAATAGAAATTCCATTTGACCCAGAAATCCCGTTACTGGGATATACCCAAAGGATTACAAATCAATCCATTATAAAGACACATGCACACGTATGTTCATAGCAGCACTGTTTACAATAGCAAAGACCTGGGACCAACCCAAATGCCCATTGATGATAGAGTGGGCAAAGAAAATGTGGCACATATACACCATGGAATACTATGCAGCCGTAAAAAATGATGAGTTTGTGTCCTTTGTAAGGACATGGATGAACCTGGAAACCATAATTCTCAGCAAACTGACACAAGAACAGAAAATCAAACACTGCATGTTCTCACTTATAGGTGGGCGATGAACAATGAGAACACATGGACACAGGGAAGAGAGCATCACACCCTGGGGTCTGCTGGGGAGGGCCATGGGAGGGACAGCAGAGGGGTGGGGAGGTCAGGGAGGGATGATATGGGGAGAAATGCTAGATGTAGGTGACGGGGGCATGGATGCAGCAAACCACATTGCCATGTGTGTCCCTATACAACAATCCTGCATGATCTGCACATGTACCCCAGAACCTAAAGTACAATAAGAAAGGAAGGAAGTAAGGACGGGAGGGAGGGAGGGAGGGAGGAAATTGTTTCTTTCTATTACTGGGATATACCCAAAGGATTACAAATCACTCCATTATAAAGACACATGCACACGTATGTTTATAGCGGCACTGTTTACAATAGCAAAGACCTGGAACCAATCCAAATGCCCATCGACAGTGGCTCTGCTGGCCAGGTGCAGTGGATCACTCCTATAATCCCAGCACTTTGGGAAGCCAAGGTGGGCATATCACCTCAGGTCAGGAGTTTGATGCCAACCTGGCTAACATGATGAAACCCCATCTCTATAAAAATGCAAAAATTAGCCAGGTGTGGTGGCATGTGCCTGTAATTTGAGCTACTCGGGAGGCTGAGGCAGGAGAATCCCTTGATTCCAGGAGACAGCGATTGCAGTGAGGCAAGATCACACTACGGCACTCCACCCTAGGTGGCAGAGCGAGACTCCATCTCAAAAAAAAAAAAAAAAAGAAAGAAAGAATATTGGCTCTACTATCCTCCCAGTCTTTCTACTGTCATCCCCCATTTCAAAAATGAAAATCTTAAGCCCACCTGAGGGGAAGTGTGTGGCTCTTTTTAAGCAAATCTTAGCAATACCAAGTCCCAAACCCAGAATTTCTAAATCTGGTCTGCCCCTTCTATTCCACGTAGTCAAATGCACATGAAAATGAAAACACTACTTTTACTTTAAAATATATGTGAGCTGCTAAAATGGATGGAGCATCCTTCTCAACTCTACTATGGTTCCCTGTGACTCAAGCAGAAATGTCCCTTGGCTTTTAGAGTGGGGCTCAGCAAAGCCATTTCTCATGTGAACAGTCTGAGAAATGTTTCTGTCCTTTAATAGTTGGCTTTGTTGCTTGCTGTGATTTTTAAATTATTATCATTATACCAGCTGTCCTTGCAAACAAAATGTGCAAGGCCACTTTAGAAAAGAGGCTCTGATTTGAAAAGGCATCTTTTTAAACACTGTAATTAATTTAAAGAGCATTCCCAAAAAAAAAAAAAAAGCTTTCCAAAGGAAGGAACTGTTGATTAGTAATGATCTCTTGCAGCCTCATAGATGTGGAGGCTCAGCAAAGACACTTATGCCGAGATTGGTTTGCAAGAAGCCTGAGGAATTTGTTTTCTAAGAGGAAGCCAATTGTTTTGAGAATCCACTTAGTTCAAATGACTGTACTTCTGTGATGCTCAGTTATCAGTGTATAAATAAAAGGGATCAATGCAGTGGCATTCTTTATTTTTGGAAGGATACCAGCACAGTGGTATGAAGTTGTCAGGCTCCATACCACTTTGAGTAATTTTTCAGCCTTTGCCAGACTATGAAGTATTACATGGAACCCAATCTTTTTAAATGCTACCGCTGTTTCATTTTTCTTAAGACTTAAAGTATCCCTCTAGATTACCTTGCATGTGTTGCCTTAAAGAGAAATATACACCTTAAAAACGGATTCTGGACCAGACTGCTTGCGTTCAAATCTCTGCTCCACCATTTAGAAACCGTGTGAACTCAAGCAAGTTATTTGACCTCTCTGTGTAGCACTTTCCTCATTTCCAAAATGAGAGAAACAATAAAGCCTGTCTCATAGGAATTGCAAGAATTTCGTGAATTAATGCTTGAAAAGCATTAAAATAGTGTCTGCTACTTAGTCGATCCTCCATATATTTAACTGTTAAATTACTGAAAAAGGGCCTGTGTTGAGATACGTTCAAGTATAACCCATATTAAATCAATCTATCTAAATCCCATTTCCCTTCTAACTTCTGTCTATACTCCATCCCTCCTCATTTATTACTTTACAGTTGGCCTCTGTCGCCATCTCTCCACAGAAACTGCTCTTCCGGGTGCCAGTGACATTCTTGCTGCCTCTCTTTACCAGTGTGACACCCCAGAAGCATCTGACACAATGGGATGCCCTCTTCCTCTCTGACAGCTCCTTCCTAGAAACCTTCATGGCCCGTCTTCGTCTCTTGCTCTGAAACCCTGTTGTTCCTCAGGGAAACTGTTCCTGGCTTCCTTTTCTCATTAGTCTCTGTAGTCTCACTTAGGCAGCCTCAGCCACTACCACCTATGTTCTGCCAGCTGCCAACTTTCTATCTCTAGCCCAGATCTTTCAGATCATAATGCGTTCTAGCCCTTTCCAAAATCTCCCTAGAAATCGAAACAGATGACACATCCTACTGAAAACTGAAACTCTCTGTGTCCAAAATGGAAATCATTATCTGAACCCCCTTAAACCTGCTGCTGCTCTTACTGTGTTCCCAAACCCAGTTCATGGCAGTGTCCACCCATTGGACCCAACGCTTCCTTTCCTCCTCTCTTTCGTTGCCATGGGCAGTCCATCATCCCTTCCTCCGAGCCTCACCTTGGCTCATCCTCCTCTGTGCATTCACAAAGCCCTTTCCCTAGTTCAGGAAAGCACCAGCTCTCTCCTGCTTCTGAACAGGCTCCCACCGTCAGGCATGTCCCCTTCCAAACCCTCCTCCACAGGACATCCAGAGTGATCTTCCTTCAGTGGGTCCCCATGTCCCTGAGGCTACAGTCCAGGTAGTGTCAAGGCTGCCTGTCTGCCCCAGCCCTCTGTCTCTCCTCTTTCTTCCCTTTCTCTGCTCCTCACACCCCTGCCATTGCTGATCTTTTAAAATATCTTCAGTTAGGATGAGCTTTCTCTCATCTTCAGCTTTTGGCCTATGCTGTTTCTTCTCCCTTTTGCCCCTTTCCCTGGCCAACTCCTACCCTTCCAATAGGTCTCATCTTGTGTGTCTGACTCTAGACAGATTTCCTGGGCCATTCCAGCCTCCAGGAATCGTTTATGGAGACATTTTTTGTGATTGTGATTGTTTGTCTTTTTTGTTTTTGAGACTGAGTCTCACTCTGTCACACAGACTGGAGTGCAGTGGCGTGATCTTGGCTAACTGCAACCCCCGCTTCCCAGTTTCAAGCAATTCTTGTGCCTCAGCCTCTCAAGCAGCTGGGCTTACAGGTGGCCACCACCTTGCCCGGCTAATTTTTGTATTTTTAATTTTTAATGGAGATGGGATTTCACCATGTTGGCCAGGTGGGTCTGTAACTCCTGAACTCAAGTGATCCGCCCACCTGGTCTTCCCAGAGTGCTGGGATTACAGGGGTGAGCCACTGCGCCCAGCCTCATGTTCCATTCTTTATTCTCCACTCGTGCCCTTTGGTTTTCCTGCTGTAGTGTAGCCAGTGCCCAGTGGAGTGGGTCTGTTGCACCTCCACTGGCCCCTAATCCTGGCAAGAACAGGGCCGTTCACAGCGGAGCCCAGTGCCTAGTGTTCACCGTCAAATAAACCCACTGCTGTGAAAGATGTGCACCAAAATAGAGCTCCTTTCAGAAAACACTTCCTTTTTTCAGTGATATGACAAACACATATGCAGAGAAAACAAAAAACTTAACTTCTTAAGCATCCCCAGATCCTTGACTTTCCGTGTTTGGGGGTGAGTCCTCAGACCTATTTTCCCACTCGCCTTTTCTGTCCCTTTTTCTCTACCTCTCTGAGATGCAAGTTATTTATAGTGTTTCTCTGTATTTTTCCTGTGGAAACATCTGAAAAGATTTTTAGGGCTAAGAGAATAATCACACTTACAGGCTTAACCCCAAGATAAGAACACTTTCTTCTCTGTCCCTTCTCAATCATCAGTCCCTAAACTATCTAGAAGGTCCGCAACGCTGGATTTCCCTTTCCTTTCTTCTTGTGATGTTTATCCAAGTTTTCCTTTCATCCATGTTGAGACTGTATTAGTTCACAGCATAAAAATCCTTTTGATTTTATCAATAAGGATAAACAAATATCTCAAAAAAGAAAGAAAGCTAAACTAAACCCTCCCGAAATAAAGTCAATAGAATTTAGTAGATACTCATTGAACTTTTACTGAAATAGATTGCAATTAACGGGCTCATGAAAAAATAGTATTGTAATGGGATGCGTTAAAGGAGGCACTTTGCGAAAACCCCATCATTAATTATATAATACAGAAAAAAATAGTAATTTTTTTTTTCTTTGAGACAGAGTTTTGCTCTTGTTGCCCAGACTGGAGTGCAGTGGCACGACCTCAGTTCACTGTAATCTCTGCCTCTCGGATTCAAGCAAATTCTCCTGCCTCAGCCTCCTGAGTAGCTGGGATTACAGGCTCCCACCACCATACCCAGCTAATTTTTTTGTATTTTTAGTAAAGACAGGGTTTCACCATGTTGACCAGGCTGGTCTCACACTCCTGACCTCAGGTGATCCACCTGCCTCGTCCTCCCAAAAAGCTGGGATTACAGGCATGAGCCACCATGGGCCAAAAATAGTAAATATTTGATTGAAATTTAAATAGTAAATGCAACTTCCAGTTAAAATGTAACAAAATATGACATTTATACCCTCATGCTTTTGCTTAGTTACGTATGGGTAGTTGAAGAGACAAGTCAATTTTTGTATTGCTAGAGAAATTTTATCAGAAAAAAAAAATATGTACAGGATTTTTTTTGTTCCATTTTGTTTTTAACGAGTGAGCCACCACCTTAAATGACTGTCAGTGGACGGTTCAGTTCAGCTGGCTTCCCCGCTTTTATGTTGCTTATTTCTTCCTGCCTAAGAAGTCAGGGACTCTTTTAAACATTTTCACTTTCAGCCATCCATGCCTTCGCTTGAGCACACATTCTCTAGCTGCTAGCTTTCCAAAAAATCATGGGTGGGAAAATTAAAACTCAAAAGCCGTGAGAGCCTGGGATAAAGGATTTGAGGAAAAAAACAAACATTTTGCAAAGCAGTGCTTTGTATTTACTGTATAACGTCCATAAACTAGACCTACTCTGCTGGACACTGAACATGAAGAAGTACTTTCAAACATCTACCTTTAGGTTAAGTCCTGAACCAGAAGGAAAAGCGAGGCTTCAAAAGCTGGGAAGGAAACACCAGCCAAAAGAAAAGCTAAATATTAAGGATAGTGGTCATAATATGGCATTTCTGAAAACCAGCAAATACATCTTGAAACCTTACTTTTGTCCTATTTCTAGTATTTTGTGTCGGGCGGGGGGCGGATAACTTTCTGTCTTCTGGGACTGACTTGTTTTTGTGTTTGTGAGATCATTCTAGATTAAAGAGAGGCGTGCTGTGCTGAATACTGCCCATCTAGTCACTTGCCTTTAAAAGGCTGTTTCCAGGGGCTAGGAACCTTTTTAAATTCAAAGACTTTTAAGTGTGATGTGGTTACATGTCCCGAAATATACAGATTTATTTAGCTGAGCAAATTATATTTCCCAATGAGAGCCCAGTCATAAAGGTAGCATTTTTCTAGGAATTTTAAAAAATGGAACGTGTAAATATAAATTTTATTGTACCTGAAAATGTTTTGGGGCTTGAATTGTTTGCACCATTGTTAAGAGACTCCTGGCTGCTGAAGGTTCTAAATGCAATTTCTTATTTAAAGATGATGGCAATAATTAATGATTTCTAGAAAAAGCATGACTCCCAGGCTTCCATTCCTGTCACTTTCTTGCCCCAGCACGTTCCTAGCAAGGGCCTCAGAGCCCTTTGTCACTGAAGTGCCCCTCTACAGCATCGTGAACTCCAGTTGGTTTTTTTCCTCATGGTCTCCTGGTTCCTTTTCTCATCATTATCATCATCCCCACATTTTGAATTGATTACGCTACCAAGACTATTGCAAGGAAGGATGTGTTCCTTGCATCCCAGATGGAAACTTTGAACACATTTTCCAGCAGAAACATTATTATAAAGGGTGGATGAGTCTCAGAGTACAATTAGCACAGTATAGTATTTCAGACATATAATGGTTAAATAATTTTTTTCAGATTTAGGTCTTTCCCTAACACTTTGACTTGACTCCAAGTAGTCCCTCCACTGCCCCACTCCGCTAAGCTTTCCCATCTCAGTCTCTTTCAACCACCAAACTCTTAAAAGAGTAGGGCTGGCTGGGCACAGTGGCTCAAGCCTGTAATGCCCGCACTTTGGGAGGCCAAGGTGGGCAGATCACTTGAGGTCAGGAGTTCAAGACCAACCTGGGCAACGTGGTGAAATCCCGACTCCGCTAAAAATAAAAAAAAATTACCCTGGCATGGTGGCAGGCACTTGTAAGCTCAGTTACTCGGGAGGCTGACACAGGGAAATTGCTTGAACCTGGGAAGTGGAGGTTGCAGTGAGCCAAGATTGCACCACTGCACTCCAGCCTGGGAGATAGAGCAAGACTCTGTCTCAAAAAAAAAAAGAAAGAAAGAAAAAAAGGGTAGGGCTATGCCTGTTTTCTCTGCTTTTTCACCATGCATTCATTTCTTATTCTTTGCTTTATACCCAGTGCTGTTTGGTATAAGCACTCAGTAAATGTTTGTTGAGTGAAAAAAATTGATTTGTTTATTTACATCTATCAACCAATAAAACTTTATACTTAGAAGTAATCACCTTCGTCCTGTATAGTTTTAGTATTAACAATAGTAATAGTAGTACTGTAGTTTTGTAATTGTTGTTCTTGTGATTGTTGTTATGTTTGTGATGGTCATAAGGTTGATGTTAATCCCAAATCCCCCTAAATCCCCTGATCAGCGTTCAATTCTAATAACCACCTCCTGGAAATTCTCTCCTCCCTTGACTCCCCAGATTCTGCACTACAGTTTAAATTTCTTCTGTGGTTATTAATACATTTACTGCCTCTTCTTTTCTCTTCAGGGACTCTAACTATAAATTCCGCCCCAAAGTTTTCGTTGTTTTTCTCTCTTTTCTTTCTCTGTTAACAACTCATTCACTCCTACAATTTCAACTCTAATTCCTCTTGCAGAACAATCCCGACTGCGCATCTGACCCTGGCTTCTCTTCAAGTTCCAGACTGAATAGACACTTCTGCACGGATGATCGCTTGGCCTCTAGAACTCAGCGTATTTCCCCTCCATCTTTATTACTCCTGACTTAAATTGGACCGAGAGTGTCGGCTGGCTTTTTTCCTTCTCTCTTCCTACATCACATCAGTTGTTTCCAGGCTCTGTATTACGCCTTTCCTTTCTGTTTCCATTACCCTAATCCACGTGACACTTACTGCTTCTTCGCTGGACTCTTCCTGGGCTTCCTTGTTCCTTCTGCCCCACCTGCTGCTTGTGTTATTACCATTGCAAGTAAGTCGACCATGTATCATACAGGTCTAATCATATAGCTCCCCTAATCAAACACTTGCAACAGCTCTACTAGCCTGCCTCCCCCTCGTCCTTCATTGTACCTACATGTACCCTAAACATCATCTAGGGTAGACTATTTTTACTGCCTAAATATATCAATATTTTCTTGTATATAACTATTTGGTAATGCTGTTTTTACCGGCATATGGGATTGCTTAATTTTTCAGGCATGCATCACTTCCGGATAATAATATAGTACTGCTGTGAGTAGTACAATGGGTCTCCAAAATGGAGGTGAAGCTAGGAGAGGAGAGGAAAGAACTAATAGTGGGTCTACGTACACAGATGGCCGATGAATGAAGACATCAAAGTCATATAATTGTTAGGAGCTGGGGAAGGCGATGCTAGGCCTCAGCTCACATTCTGAACTGACAGTGAAGGGACAAGAGTAAACCCACAGATATATATACTGTTAAAGAATGTACGTCCTCATTTAAATGGCCAATAATTATTTTTAAAAACTTTGATATTCATGTGGATCCAAATAAGATAATAAAATATATAGTGTTGACTTTTTCACATTTTGATCAATTGGGTTATCATAACCCAGAATAAATTAGACATGACAAGCAGAATTAACTAAATATGTTACATATTTACATTATGGGCAAGATTCATGTGCATGTGTACATGAAGAGAGAGATATGCACATATACATACACACACACGGATATATATGTGTGTGTGTGTCTGTGTACCTACATATGGGAGAGAGTGACAGGAGAGAGATCATAGCTCAAAGGGTTATGTTCTCTTGGGAATCATCAAACCTTTTTGAAGAGGAGAAGGTAGAGGGTATTTGCACAGTTTAGGCGAGGGGCATATTGACGGCTTGGAGAGCTGACATTCAAAGGCTCCTTTAGAAGGGTGACCTAAAAAGAAAACAGAATCCAAATGACAGATGAGGAGTGGCCAGACCTAGAGAGAAGAGGTGGGTTAGGTGTTCTTCAGTTTCTTGGAGGTGAATTTATGGAGGAAGGAAAGTAAATTGACGTAACACGAGAGGCAATCATCGCTGTTAAAGAAATTGAGGGAGAGAAATGAACTATTATTTGTGAAATGCTTGAATTTTGCCTTCACAAGCGTATGTTTTCTAGGAAGCAGTTTGTAGTACACCACTTTGGTACAGCTCTTAAAATAAATTCTAAATTGTTCTTTAGACAGTATAGGTTTTCATTAGCTATATTTAGATTTTCTTATGTTTTTGTTTCTAAAGTTAATATAATTTGTATCCTGTGCAGATTTGGATTTGCTGTTCTCCAAAATAAAAACAGCAATTTCGGAAGGTTATGCGATAATTTTAATTATTTCCATGGGTTCTCATTGTCTGCATACCTGGTAACCCCCTGGACCACCACTCTCTGGTAGAAAGGCATCCCCTACTCACATCTTACTCATTCCATAAAGCTGCTAGAATCCTCAGTTGCCATGTACCATCTACCTACCTTACCGTAAAGCACAGAAATGGAAAGAGCGTACAGGGAAAGTGAGAATGAATGTATGGTGATTATAGTGTGGTTTCGGTTGTCAGTGTGCTGTATTTTGAATATGTTTTCCAATTATTTTGTGCCTTATATCTGCCATTCATATTTTTTACGTCCAGTTTTCTCTTTCCTGACCTAGCATTAGCCAATTTCGCTTGGCATGGGTGATTTTTGGCATGAATTCAGGCTTCAGTATAGTTCTGCACCGCTGATAAGCACAGCCCTCTGCCTGACTCAGCTCTTGCCTTTGAATATCGCCCACGACACCCACCTACACAGAGGACAAACTCTGTTCACATTTCCTCATCAAAAGTGAAAATTAGAGCGGGACCCAGACAGTTCTAACCCAGCTTACTTTCTAGTACTATTTTGGTCACTATTTACATTTGCTGGTGAAAAAAGCAGAGGTTTTTTTTTGTTGTTGCTCAAAGCCCTTTTGAAGCCCCACAGCACAGCAGAAATTATAGGTCTGTCCAGGCTTTGCCAGTCAGATGGAAGAGGGCGTAACTACATGATGAGGATAGTGATGCAAATAACCCTGTCCTGTTTTATGTTATTTCTGCAAGCATTTTTAATATGTCATCTATCAAAAGTACTTGGAACTATTTCTGCCTGAGATATAAGCAGTATTAGCCATCGTTTCTCTAGGCTGCTTTTCATCTGACATGTAAATATAGAATATTTCAGTATCCTTAGAGATCTGAAACAAGTGGATAAGGAGGTGTTTATTTTTTTTCTACTATTCATCTTCTGTATATCTTATCCGTGAATTATGGAAGAAATGATCATAATTGCTCCATGGAGGCCAGAACCATTAATTTCATACCCTGATTTTCCTTACTTACGACACCTCAAAAATTATTTTGTTGAGCACAGTGGGCGTTCAAGTATCTAGCTATCAAGCAGAGGGTGGTGGTGAGTCTCCCTTTCAACATGCTGACTCTCAGATGTTGATGTGAGGGTAGCAGTGCCCTCTGACAAGCAGGGAAGGGCTGCTGGGCATGCAGCAGTGGATGGACTCTGGAATGCAAACCAACCTGAGCAGTCGGTGCCTCTGGCTAAGGGGAAAGTGGTAGTGGTGTTTTATTTTTGCTTTGTTTCTCTCCTGATACTTCACCACAATGCATGCAGTGAGCACATGCTACTTTGGTAATGGACAAAGGGTGGGGACAGTTACGTGTTCAGTTGTGTGGTTGTTTGGTAATGGACGTGGTACCTGAAACAGAAAGTGGAATCTGTGTGCTCTACCAAAAGACCTTGAATGAGCTTTTAGCCCTGTTGCACTTTTTGGACTTTATTTCCATTTGTTCATTTTTGTGACTATAGCAGGCAGAGATAGAGGGCATGAAAATTTATGTTAAAAATGTTTTGACTTCACAAATCCTTTTACTCAGACATTTGGTAAAACCTTGATGAATTTCTAAAAAGCTGGAGAGCCCTAGGTTCATCAGCACTCTACAGTTAGATGGCCCTAATACAGAGTTTCTGTAAGAAAAATAATTACAAAACCTTAACAGAAGTGTGATATATAATCATATAGGTAAATATAGTTGCCCGTTTCTTATTCCCCAGTTGTGATAAAATAGTAACTAACATCTATTGAGCTCTTACATGTGCTAGCATTGTGTTTTTATGTAATAATACTCATGCCCACCATATGAGATAGGTACTGTTATTATTCCTCTATTTATAAATGAGTAAACTGAGGCCCAGAAAAATGTGCATAACTTGCCCAAAGTCTCATGACTAGCAAAGAGTTGGAGCAGAGATTCCAGCTCAGGCAGCCAGACTGGAAACCTTGAGTGCTTCATTAATATACCATATTGTATGTATCTGAATGTTTCACCACTAGACTAAATGATCTCTCTAATACAAGAAACTCAGTTGATCATATAACAATTGAATTTAGTGCTGGAGGGTGACCTCTTAAATGTCTCACTATGGTATAGATGAAACAGGTTCAAAGAGATCACATGTCTTGCCTCCAGCCATGCTGCTGGAGAGAAAGTAGGGCTCCAGGTTCACCACCCACTCGTCTTTCTACCACGAGCCATGCTCTCTCACCCAGGAATGCCATCACAAGAAGTTGACTGTCATTACATGAACCTGTTTGTTTTTTGTCTTAAATCTCCAGAGCTGGCATCCCCAAACTTTTTACAAAGGGGCCAGTTCACTGTCCCTCAGACCGTTGGAGGGCCGCCACATACTGTGCTCCTCTCACTGACCACTAATGAAAGAGGTGCCCCTTCCTGAAGTGCGGCCACGGGCCGGATGAATGGCCTCAGGGGGTTGTATGCGGCCCGCGGGCCGTAGTTTGGGGACGCCTGCTCCAGAGAAATTAATTAGTTTTTAGACAGAAGCTCTCAGTTTTCACTTTTTAGTGAAGGTTGCCACTTCAGAGCCCAGTTCATGATAGAAAAGAGCAACAGCAGCAAGTCTTCATTTAGAAAAGAGTGGAGACACAGAATCAGCTGGGCATTGGATGGCCAGCGTACTTCCCAAGCCACAGAGAAACTTAGATGTCCCACTGTGACATCCAGCCTGCCAAAAGCCTTACCACCAGTGCTCTCTTGCTCTCATAGCTTCAGTTCCTCTTACATAAGAGGCTTCTATGGAAAATACCTCTAGGTTTGTGATGAAAGTATCTGACATGGGACTTCTGCATACATACAGAGGTTGGATTGGGAGAAGTTAGTACTGGTATTAAACATAGTATTTAGGGTGAAGGAAGGCCAGGAAATGAAATATTTATTAACTTTATTACTTCCTTGCTGTCCTACACACATGCAAATATCATGGGTTCATACCTCACCAAATCTTCAAAAGTATTTCAGGTGACTTACAGAGATGCATATGGTACAACAGGATAAAAATTAATAAGAAAATCAGTAAAACAAAAAGATAGGAAAATATATGAAATCAAGAATAGAATTCATAAACAAAATGCCTGCCATGAAGTCTAATAAAGCTGCTAAAAAGAGAGCTACATGTTTGTCCTGGGCTTCATAGCAGCTAAAGACAAGAAGAAATCGAATTTCAGTAGCCAGTGTCCTTAACAGAAACTAAGTCAAGTGCTTAGGAGAAGCACAGCTCTTCCTAGCACTGACATCAGAGAGGAATTTCAGCTGTGGGACCCTCATGAAAGGTGCGCTGTATAAGTGCCTCTCACACCTGAATATGTCCACAGGTCACCTGGAAATTTCGGTAATATGTAGGCTCTGATCCTGTTAGTCTGGAGTAGGGCTCAAGATCCTACAGTGTTGCTGGTTCTCAGAACAGGCATTGAGTATCAAGGGTATATGCCATGCTTGGGGGTCTGAAATTATTCTTTAGCTAGAGAAAAACTACGGAGGATTTTTTCAGCAGAAGGAGGTAAGGTGTGTGTTTTGGAAAGATCACTGGTAGCAATGTGGAAGACAGTGTAGAGCAAAGAAAGATCAGTGGAAGAAAAACCGTGAGATGTAGCTGATGCTCTTAACAATATTCTTACTGGAAAAGCAGCATCAAGTTTCCCAAAGCTATTTTGTATAACGCTCCTCCATCTGGACTGATGGCACACACCTAAAGCACATGCTTCCACATGGGACCAAATGATGGTTTTCTCCATGAATTAAAATTTCAATGTTGATATGGTTTTGCTGTGTTCCCACCCAAATCTCATCTTGAATTGTAGCTCCCATAATTCCCACATATTGTGGGAGGGACCCAGTGGGAGATAATTGAATCATGGGTCATTTCCCCCATACTGTTTTCATGGTAGTAAGTCTCATGAGAGCTGATGGTTTTATAAGGAGGAACCTGTTTCGCTTGGCTCTCATTCTCTCTCTTTCCTGCCCCCATGTAAGACATCCTTTGCTCTTCCGCCATGATTGTGAGGCCGCCCCAGCCATGTGGAACTGTGAGTCAATCAAATCTCTTTCCTTTATAAATTACCTAGTCTCAGGTATGTCTTTATCAGCAGCATAAAAATGGACTAATACAAATACCTAAGAATTGTTGTAACATATATATTGCAAATCTTTATGAATGTCGTTAATTAATTAAAGTAATCTTTTTATTAGAATTAGGCTGCAGATTTGATGTTTTACTCTCTTGCAAGAACCTAGAGTTCAGACATCTCATTTCCCTATGAAGGGGAGATTATTGTTCTGTTTGACCTCCATCTGCAGAAGGGAGATGAGAGTGAAGAGGACTATTTATCCAGCAGGCCAAGGAAAAATGCACAGAGACCTGCAACAGAGTTGAAGCCGGGGAAGCAGGGTGAAACAGATGTTGAGAGATATTCCCAGAAGAGAACACAGTATAACAACTAGGAGCGTGAGGCCAGCAGACACCTACACATCCAGTCCAATCTTAGTCATCACTAGGGACACTGGTGTGTGAGGCAGGCACCATAACCACTCCACTGGGGTTCAAGTCCCTGGGCCAAAGACAGACAGGAAGTAAATGTACATTGATGATAGGTCAAAGAATGGTGCTCTGGAATCCTTTAGTTATGTCTTGCCTTATATTAAATTGCTTTTAGGAACCATTTAAATTTCAGTTGAGAATGATCTAAATGGATTAAGACTTGTCTGCAGTTTAATGTGACTATAGGACTAGAGTGACCTGAAAAATCAAGGCACCCTTCTGAATTTTCACCAAGGGACAAGAGAAGAACTGCCTCTACTAAGCAGGATTAAAGAAACAGTAGGAGATGAGAGAGAGAAGCTTCTATGATTACATTCATTGAGTCCTACAGAGCCAACATGCCAGTTTCATGTTCATGGGGAAAAGACTTGGAAAGAAGGCACTGTGCTAATAGGGGTTGTGTCTGAGTGCAAGGACTATGGAAATTCTATTTTCCTCTTGATGCTTTTTCATTTTTCTTCAATTAGCCTGTATTATTTTCTAATCTGAAATAAAACATAATTTTTTTAAATTGATATTAGGTCCTAAAATAGGATTTGATCTGTTAGTGGGAGATCAAATGGACTTAGCATTTCAGAAATTGGGCTGACACACCATACTAACAGTACATCAATGGGTAAATGGAATTTTTTTAAATTAATTTTAAAAGTCAGATTTCCTAGACCACACGTATTTCAAGGAGTCTGGTCATGTCATACAAAAAATAATAATAATAATAAGGTAGTGGGGAGGTTAGTTCATCACTTTTGAAGAGAAACACTGTATCTTAAGCTTTAGATGTTTGGTTTGTGGTGGTTCATTTCAAAGAAGCCATGCTAACCTTAGAGTTTTAGTTACAGCCATGATTCATTAGCAAAGGAAAGCCTTAGATGAAAGGTTAAGATTGAGCACATTTTCAACTACACTGTTAAAGTGTTGGCTACACTGCCAAGAACCAGTCTTGGTTTGTGCTTAATAATGTATTTTTTACTATTTGCATTCCTCTGTTAAGTATGCTGGGTGTTTGGAGTCACACTAGTTCTTACACAGTGCATGAAGTTCTGATTCACCTTGCACATTATCTCTTTGATTAAAGTTACTTTGAAAGGTGTTAAAACAATATTAAGAGTTTTTCTTTGTAAAAGACTTTTCTATTCCTTATATACTACTCGTGCAAGAAGAAAATGCTTATACATTCCTGACAAGAGTAATTAAATCCAATAATTCAAAAAATTTTCATTCTTTCCATTCTCTTAACTCACATGGGAAACCACAGTCTTAAAAAAAAAAAAAAATCCAGCTAGAAACTTCTGAAATTTTCATCTTATAAAAGCAGCACAAATCATCAAATTAGTTGCCTCATAATCTCATCATGAATATAATTCTTGCTATATATTTAGGGACATAAGTGTTCTTGTTTATTATTGTCCGTTCAGATTGGAATTCATAAATAATTCAAATTTGCTCTACTCTCACTAGCAGTAAGCTTCAGTTCCCAGGAGAATCACCTTTTCAGTACAGTGGTCTTTAAAATCTCTCAATGCCAAGAATAAACCTGGCCTTCATGGAAAATATGGCTAGAGGGAGATATAGATGCCAGTCGAACAAAACGATCACACAAATAAATGTAAACATGTGACCCTGCTGGGAGCTGCAAAGGGGAGGCACATGGTGCTGTGGGAATATATCGTAGCTGACCCAATTGGAAAGGTTTCTCTGGCAGAGTAATGTTTAAGCTGAGACAGAAAAGATGTGTGAAGGCAATTAAGTATAATATAGCAAAATCAGGCTTCAGTCAGAACAGAATGCACAACCCAGTGGTGGGTGTGAAATGGCATATGTGACAGAATAAGAGGGCCAGTGTGGCTGTAGCCTGAAGAATGGGTGAGGGTAATACAAGAGGAAGATGGAAGGGGAGGCAGAGGTCAGACAAGGCAGCATCTTGATGACCACATGAGGAGTTTGGATCTTTTCTATACAAGAATTGGGAGTCTTTACAATACTTTAGTCAGTGGGGGACATCATCAGTATTTATTGAGCACCTAATTTGCCAAGCACTATCCCAGATCCCTGAAACTCAGTGGTGAACAGGATCACTTCCTAGCGTTCACAGTTTTCTAATAATGGAGAAAGAGAATAAATAAGGAAGAAAACTACCAGATAATGATTAAGTGTTCAGCAGACACTGAAGACAAGATATCATAAAGCAAGACCAGGGGGCTAATTCAGGTTACGTGGCCAAGAAAGGCCTCATGAGGAAGTGATGTATAAGCTGAGACTGGCTACCAAAAGCAGTTGACCATGTGAAAATAATGAGGAAAATACTCCATAAAGAAGGTGTATTAGTCCATTCTCACATTGCTATAAATAAACACCTGAGACTGGGTAATTTGTAAAGAGGCTTTATTGGCTCATGATTCCAGGGGCTGTACAGGCATGGCAGTTTCTGATTCTGGAGGGGCCTCAAGGGGCTTGTACTCATGGCAGAGGGCAAAGCAGGAGCAGGCTCTTACTTGGCAGGAGCAGGACCAAGAGACAGAGCAGGGGAGGTGACACACACGTTGAAGCAACTGGATCTCACAAGAACTCACGATCATGACAGCAGCACAAAGGGCAGTGTTAAACCATGAGAAGCCACGCCCATGATCCATTGCCTCCTACCAGGCCCCATCTCCTACACTGAGCATTACAATTGAGCATGAGATTCAGATGGGGACCCAGATCCACACTCTGTAAGAGGTTAAGATCAAGAGGAAATCAGTGAAGAACACTGGTTCCCTCTTTACAGGTGCTCATCACAAGAGAAGTGCTAATGGTAATGAATCTGTCAGGTTCAAAGAATAGTAGGAAGGCAAGTGTGACTTGAGCAAAGTGGAGACTGGTACAAGGAGAAGCCTGAGAGATATGTGCAAGCCACGGCTGGTAGGACCTTATAAGCATGGTGGAAGCTTAGATATCATTAGAAGTGTAATCGTAAGTCATCAGAGAACTTTGAGCTGCCAAGGCAAGACTATGTCTTACCCAGCTCTGTACCTTCTAATACACTGTACAGACTCAAAACATGGTGTTCATTTGAATTATTCAGAAAGAGTTTGACTCCTCTTGCCAAAACATGAACTGCAGCTTATTCTCAATCTGAAGAAATTTACATTAGGAATTAAGTTGCCAGAGGAATCTTCTCAGAAAGGGCTTAGTGGCAAATAAACAGGACTCCATGGGAGGGAACAGGTGGAATAAAAGGAAGTTTCGAAGAGATCTCCTGAGTTTTTGCCTTGGATAATTTGATGGCTCATGTGGGTGGCAGTGGTACTGTGCACTGATATAGAGAAACTTGAGGATGATGGGGCATATTGCTGTGGTAGTAATGAATTGGAACAAAGAGATCTATGAGTATAGTCATTGTCCAGAGGAAAATAGAAAGGACAGTAGCCATAGGACTGAAGAGGAGAAATATTTAGAAGGCTGGTAAATGGTTAGATGGTAGAGAAAATTCAAGGGTGTCCTCACAGTTCCTGATCTGGGTAATTAGGTGACTATGGGTTCCATTAATCTAGATCTGAATCTATAGGAACATAATTAGATTGAGGCAAAGGGGTGAGTAGAAGGAGAGGGGAATAAAGTGGGGGAACTGATAATACGTTCAGTTTTAAAGGTGTTAAGCCTGGGACTTTGTTGTAAATGTCTAGGAAGTAACTGCGTGTATCTTTCTTGATTTCAGGCATTGCACGAAAGCGCCTCTCCTTTTCACCAAGTTAAGTGTAACCAAAGCCTGGCATTGAAGGCCACTGTGCTCTGGCCTCCCTTTTCAGGATCGCCTCCCCTTCGCACATTCCAGGTCCCGCTCCATGGACTGCACACTCTTTGTTGAGCACACCTGCATTCTCCTTGTGTTTACTTTTACAGATGCAGCTTCTTTGGCAAACAATTCTTTCCCCTTTCCACCTGAGGCCTGTAAGAATTCTAGCTATTATTCAAGGCTATTCCCAAATGCCACTTCCTTCCTGAAGACATTCCCAGTCTCTTTGCGTTTTTCTCATGTCATTTCACTGTATATCAGGGGTTCGTTTCTCTTTTAGTTTTATTGTGAAAATTTTCAAACATACCCCAAAGTAGAGAGAATAGTACTGTGAACTCCTGTGTGCCTGTCAGCTGCCTTCAGCAGCTATCAAGATTTGGCCACATGTGCTTTATCTTTTCCCACTCATTCTTTGCTAAAATATTTTAAAGCACATTCCAGACGTCAAGTCATTTTACACTGTGTATTTCAGAATGCCTCTCAGAAACCATGGGCATTGTCTTACACAGTCACAGTGCCATTGTCATACCTAAGACAGTAAACAATTAGCTTTTAGTATCACCTAACATTTACTTCATAACTCAGTGTCCCAAATTAACTTTAAAATGCCATTTTTACAGTTGATTTGTCTGAATCAGGATCCAAACATTACATTGGATTGTTACAGCTCTCATGTCTTTTTAAAAATCTAAAGCAGCACCTTCCTCACTTTTTCCCACGTCGTTGACTTCTTGCAGAAACCGGGTCAGTTGTCCTGTAGAATGTCCCACATGCTGGAGTTATCTGCTTGCTTCCTTGTGGTGTCATTGAACGTCTTCCTCTGTCCTTCCTTTTCTTTTTGTTCTCTCAGTTGAACACTTAACACACTTACCATGCTCTCCTGCCTTTCATCCTTATCATACACCCACTAAGATAATGTAAGTGCCGTAAAAGGCGAGACTATGTCTTACCCAGCTTTGTACCTTCTAATACATTGCACAGACTTAGAAAGTAGTATTCACTTGAATTATTCAGAAAGAGTTTGATTCCTCTTGTCAAATCGTGAACTGAAGCTTATTCTCAATCTGAAGAAATTTACATTAGGAATTAAGTTGCCAGAGGAATCTTCTCAATAATGTAGGTCTTTATTTCCTCATTTGCTCTGAAAGAATTACAGCCTAACTTGAAGTGGCACATTCTTATGCCTGAAACTTCTTGCAGTTTGAAGCATTAGGAAACAAATGAAATTTCCATGTCCCTTGCATTATCTCTAGGTCCATATAGAAATGATTTCAGAAATCAACTCTTTTGTACATTCAGCATGAAAACTAGGTCACTAATCATTTTTCTGATCAGAAGAACTGAATTTTGCTTAGTGGTTCAGAAATCAAACTGAAAGGCTGACTATAGAAACACCATCACGTTTATCCTTTGTTGTTGAGAACTAACCGCAATCCAAGCTTTAATAACTAAAAAGGAGTGGAAGAAACTTCAAAAGGTTGCATGATAAATGTTTTTGACAATGTGTCAGCTGAACATTAAACAGGATCTTTGGAAATCCTCTCATTCTAAGTGGTTTAAACGGAAAGTTTTAAACTTCTTCCTTCATAAGCACTGGCTCCAGATATCACAGAATCCTAAGGTTAAAAAAAGAAAAACACTTCGTCTGGCATAAGTGATTTCCATCCGTCACGTGAATGCGGGGGTAAGGGGCAGGCTCACCTGAGGACCTCCAGCTCTGCACCTTAAGTAGCGTCTCTTTCACTGTCTGAGAAGGAGCCATTGGGCTGGACATGATGGTTCAAGCCTGTAATCCCAGCACTTTGGGGAGCCAAGATGGGCGGATCACGAGGTCAGGAGATCGAGACCATCCTGGCTAACATGGTGAAACCCCATCTCTACCAAAAATACAAAAAATTAGCCGGGCATGGTGGCATATGCCTATAGTCCCAGCTACTTAAGAGGCTGAGGCAGGAGAATCGCTTGAACCCAGGAAACAGAGGTTGCAGCGAGCCGAGATTGTGCCACTGCACTCCAGCCTGAGCAACAGAGCAAGACGCCATCTCAAAAAAAAAAAAAGGAGCCATCCTTCTATTGGAGTGGCTTCCTTAATGATCTGATATGACCATGTACACGCACAAAATTATCAAAATATCAATGGATAGCATAAAGTAGTAATACCCTAATGCCATTTTCCAGATTATCTCATAATGAGTGCACTGTTGGCCCTCACATGGGTAAAATGAGGTCTAGTAGGACTGGGGAGTCCAAAGAAATGTTTGCTTGCATGTGTGTATTTTACATGTTTTTGAAGAGAAAATGTGTAAAAACAAGGGACATTTCTTCCCATGTGTGTTTGTTTTCTAGTGCTGCCATAACAAAGAACCAGAAAGTGGGTGGGTTGAAACCACAAGAAGCTATTATCTGACAGTTCTGGAGGCTGCAAGTCTGAAGTCAAGGTGTGGGCAGGGCTGCGCTCCCTCTAAGGCTCTAGGGAGGAATCCTTCCTTGTCTCTGTCAGCTCCTGACATTTCCCAGCAATCCTCGTGTCCATGGCTTGTAGATGCATCGCTCCCATCTGTGGCTCTGTCGTCGCAGGGCCAGCCTCTTCCTGTGCGTCTCTTCTTGTGGAGACGCTCGTCATACTGGATTAAGAGCCCACTCTCCTCCAGGGTGGCCTCATCTGATTATGTCTGCAAGGACCCTATTTCCAAATAAGGCCACGTTCTGAGGTACTGGGGGTTAGGGCTTCAACACGTCTTTCTGGAGGCTATAATTCAACCCATCACTTTGTGTAATATCCTGTGGTTTTGACACCACATTCTAATAGGGAAGTCATCGGAATCATTATGGCTGTTCAGCCTGTGACACAAAAACTTCTTTCTTTTTGTTTTTTGTACATTTTGATTTGAGATTAAAGGCGAAATATCTTAATAGTAAATCCAGAGCACATGGGGACACAGAAGGCTTTGGAAGGATGGAAGTAATGACAGGAGAATGGCATTCTAGATATGATGAAGGCAAGACCCACAGAGCTCACAGGGAGGGTGTGGAGCTGGGCCCACTGGTGGTGAAAGGTGGAGGCTGAGAGACAGAGACCTGGGCCATTTCCTCTCTGCAAGACTTCGCAGCAGGGTAACCTCTAGAAGGCTTAGCTTTTTTTTTTTTTTTTTTTTTTTGAGACAGAGTCTCACTCTGTCACCCAGGCTGGAGTGTAGTAGTGTGATCTTGGCTCACTGCAACTTCTGCCACCTGGGTTCAGGCAATTCTCTTGCCTCAGCCTCCCAAGTAGCTGGAATTACAGGTGCATGCCACCACTCCCAGCTAATTTTTGTAGTTTTAGTAGAGATGGAGTTTCACCATGTTGGCCAGGCTGGTCTCGAACTCCTGACCTTGTGATCCATCTACCTCGGCCTCCCAAAGTGCTGGGATTACAGACGTGAGCCACCACGCCCGGCCCTTAGCTCTTTCTTATAAGGTAAGGTTTCTACCCAGAGGGACATTGTGAAAGGGAGTAAAACCGTTAAAGCCCCAGCACGGTGCCAGCACATTGCAGCCAGCATGACAGCTTTGAGTTAGTTCAGTAATCCCCTCTTATGCACAGGGGTTACCTTTCCAGATCCCTGTGGTTGCTTGAAACTACAGATAGCAATGAACCTGATATATCACGTTTTTCCTGTATATACATACTTGTTGATATGATTTGTCTGTGTCCCCACGCAATCTCACCTTGAATTGTAATAATCCCCATGTGTCATGGGAGGGACCAGGTAGAAGGTAATCGAATCATGGGGCGCGTTTTTCCATTCTGTTCTCGTGATAGTGAATAAGTCTCACAAGATCTGACGGTTTTACAAAGGGCAGTTCCTCTGAACATGTCCTCTCTCTGCCTGCCTCCATGTAAGACAAGCCTTTGCTCCTCATTCACCTTCTGCCATGATTGTGAGGCCTTCCCAGCCGTGTGGAACTGAGTCCATTAAACCTCTTTCCTTTATGAATACCCAGTCTTGGGTATCTCTTTATTAGCAGCATGATAATGGACTAATACATTTATTATGAAGTTTAATTTATAAATTAGGCACCATAAGAGATTGACAACAATAATAAAATAGAACAATTAACAACAATATACTATGATAAAAATTATGTGGTCTCTGTCTCTCCCCTCTCTCTCTCACAAAATTATCTTATTATCTGTACTGTACTCACCTCTTTTTGGACCGCAGTTGACCACAGATAACTGAAACTATGGAAAATAAAACCACAGATAAGTGAGGATTCCCATATATTGAGCGCAGTAAGAAAGAAGTCCAAATGGATACATGAAGCTAGTTAGGAAGGGATTCAGAGCCAAGGAAGGAATTTTAACCTTGACAGGATCAGGATGCAGGATGCCAACCTTCTCCTCCTCCAGCATGCCAGGATGCAGGAAGACACAAATGGGAAGAGTCTGGAATCCTGGTGTGCAGAAATCAGGACGCAGAGTGGAATCATTTCAAATTGAAGTTAGGCCGGGTGTGGTGGCTCATGTCTGTAATCCCAGCACTTTGGGAGGCCAAGGCAGATGGATCACCTGAGATCAGGCATTCAAGACCAGCCTGGCCAACATGACGAAACTCCATTTCTACTAAAAATATGGAAAAATTAGCCAGGCATGGTGGCTGGTGGCAGGTGCCTGTAATCCCAGCTACTCAGGAGGCTGAGGCAGGAGAATTGCTTGAAACTGGGAGGTGGAGGTTGCAGTGACAGAGCTGGGTGACAGAGGGAGACTCTGACTCAAAAAAAAAAAAAAAAAAAAAAAAAAAAAACAGAAAGGAAATTGAAGGAATGTGGGCAACTAACTAGAAGGGAAACAAAGAAAGAGGGCATTATAGATGATTGTGAGATTTAGAACTGGGAACTGGTTAATCGAATGAATAGCTGCGTCAATGATCAGCAGGACAGGTGGAAGGGAAGCTGGTTGAGGGGGAAAATTGTGAGTTTGGTCTTGGACTTGATAAGTTTGAGATGATGGTGGGGCCACCACGTACATGTACACACGTAAGAGAGGCAGTTGGAGATGTCCAATTAGCAGACCTGAGAGATGCTGGGTGTGGAGATGAGTGTAGGAGTCCTCACTGGGCAAGCCCTAGTTAGAAGCCGCTGTTTCTGTTGCCCATCAGGCCTGGAAAGCTGGATGTCATGATATGCATTCAAAATCATTGGCTCTAAAATGGAACTCATGATTGTCCCCAAAACTGTTCCTTCCATGATTTCTTTTTTGACACCATACTTTCGTGGTTAAGACATTGGTATCATCATTCCTGGTGAATCCATGTCATGCAGAAACTTCTTTTTCCCCTCCCTTTCCGTGTATTTTAATCTACTGTGTTCTCTGCCTTCGTTAACGACAGCACCCCGGCCACCTGCACTGAGAGCCTCCTAGTCAGTCTTTAAACCACCTTCTCACACCTGGCACGTTCGTTGCGTGACCAAGCCCTGCTGCCTGTCTTGTGGCTCTGCTGCCATCCTCATGCGTGCATTCGCCTGGGCCCGTCATTTCTTGCCATCTCTTGTCCAAATCAGGCTCCTCTCCTGCACGATATTCCATGGCCTCCTAATGTTCTCCTGGCCATGGCAGAATGAACTCCTCAGACAGATTTTCTTGCATGTTTTGTTACAAAGTATGTAAAATTGTACTTTTTTTATTCTTTTCATTTTTCGAGTTTCTAAAGCATTTCTCATTGACTGAAAATGTAATATCCTAAGCCTCATTCTCTACTCCTGGACTTTCTGCAAATCATCATGAAGCTTACAGGCATATTTTTCTGGGTCTGGTTTTCTCCTGTGTACTGAGAGGGCTCTGTAGAAACTGGTCCTTGCCTCTGCCCGATCCCGTAGATTCACCTGTGTCTTGCCAAGACTCTGTTAATTGTCCCGAGAAGGCCTCCCTGACACCATTTTCCACGTTGTCACCTGAATGTTTATCCTATATTGTAAATCTGGTCATCTTAGGCCCTTTTGTGGTTCCCATTCCTGCAGGGTAAAATCTATAGTCCTCCTGGAGCACAAGGCCCTTCTAAGCAACCCAGGCAGCCTCTCCTGGTTCGGTGCCAGCCCTCTGCTTGGCCATGCCTTCGGTGTAGCCAACATGCACTGCGGGTCTCCAGTGCCATGTCTTTCCCTCTGCGATTGACTCTGCAGGGCCACCCTCCTGTCTTCCTGGAAAACTCCCCAGTCCCCACGTTACCTCCTTGAGGAAGTTGTCACTGTCTAAACCTTCCCAGCATGTGTTGCTTTCCTCCTGTGTTCAGTCACAATGCTTGGTCAGACTTCTTTTTAGCACGATTCATGTGGTGTTGTAATTGTTCCTTTATCAGCTTGCCGTACACATGAGATTAGATGCTTTTTGAGAGTAGTGTTTGGCAATATGTCTGGTACATGCTCTATGCCTGGATTATGGAAATACTCCCATTAACTTATGATATTAATTATCCAAAGGACACAGTGTATAGAAAGAAGACTAGAGAGGTAAGAACCTAGTTTGGGAAATATCCACAAGTGAGAATGAAGAGGAAGAAGAGAAGCAGAAAGCATGTGGGAAGGAGGAGGAGGACAGCATGATGTGCTATCAAAGGGAAGGATTTCTGGAAGGAGAGTGTTCTAATAGTGCCCAGTGCAACAGAGAGGTCCAGGAGAATGGAGCTGTGGAAAAGGCCACTGGATCATCAGTGAGAGAATCACTGCTGACCTTGCAGAGAACAAGTCTCGTAATGAGTTAGAAACCAAAATCAGGTTACTGATGAGGAGTGAGTACACTAATTGGGGAGAAATAAGGGTACTGGAGAAACACTTGAGAAATGTGACCATCAACAACAAAAACAGCTGGGCGCAGTGGTGCACCCCTGTAGTCCCAGCTACTTGGGAGGCTGATGTGGAAGGATCATTTGAGCCCAGGGAGGTCCAGGCTATAAGGTGCTATGATCACGCCTGTGAATAGTCACTGCCCTCTGGCCTGGGCAGCATAGTGAGACCCCATCTCTTAAAATAAGAAATGTGGCCAATTTCTTGAGAGGCAGACGGGTAAAGACAGCATGCCAGTGTAGACACTGAGAGGTAAAGACAGCATGCCAGTGTAGACACTGAGAGGGTCTTAGCAGAAGGGAGAGAGCAAGAGTGGTAAGCAGCCCTCTGGAACGTGAAAAAAGGGCACGGATCGATGTGTATTATGAGAAAACAAGAAGGGAGGCCACTTCTGACATTTGACGGAGCAGACTGCGTAAAACTCAATTTCTTTTCTCCAGGGACAGAATGAGAGGAAATGTATAAGGAGAAAAAAAATCTGAGAATTTTAGTGAGAGTACCCCAACTGTTTTAAATGAAAGGCAATTAGATCTTTACAGAGTTACTGTTACCAGTAAATGCTCATTACCATAGTGTAAATAACACTTTTCCAAGCATTTCAGAGATCACTTAACAAATACCAGTGAGGCAAAGATTGTTGCTCTTATGAGGTTCAGACCCTAAAATGAGAAAAAAGTTAGATAAATTCACAATAGGAAGAGACCTATCAATACATTATCATACAGGGAATATAATGACAATGTGAAATAGTTTAATCTGTATTTGAAGTATTTCATGGAACAAATGAATCTTGAGTTTTCATGGAGGAGAAATTCACGGTTTGGTGGAGGGGATAGGAAATGATACTGCAGGCTCAGGGGATGATGGCATGTGTGAATGATTAGCCTTTGAAAGAAAGTTGAAATTTAAATGAATGGCTTATGGGTCCTCCCTCTTCCCTGGGCTTGTACCAAAGAGGGGTGGTCTGTGAGGATTTAACAGTTTACACTCTGTTCTGCAGAGACTGAAGTCAAGTTGAGTGCTTATCATCCCAGCCAGATGAGGAAATTCCTCTATGATCTTGCAAAATCCTAGCTGGGGTTCCTGAATTTGATCCTAGATTTCTACCACCCAGGATAAGAACTTGTTCACAAGTGAAGCTGTCTAGAGCAACTCGAGGAGGGGAAATGTGTTTTGAATTTCCTGAATAGAACTAGACTGGCCCCTTTAAGAGGAGATGGTGGGTAATGTCAGGATGGTCTTTTGTGTGACTAGGAAAACATGAATGAGGTGCGTTCGGAGAGTCCGGCTTCCTTAGATCATCAAAGTCTTGAAATAACATGATTTCTTTCCCTGGAACCTCTGTTAAGACCAGGAAACATGAACTTTTTTAAAAGTGCATTTTTAGGACCTTTAAAGGAAGTCCTTTAGGAATTTTAAAGGACTGAAAATAGGTGAGAGAAAGAAGGAAAAAAAAAGTGAAAACTTTCTTACTTGGAGAATAACAAACAAGAAAAACTCTCGCTTTGTGTAGTGACCACAGTATCTTTGCCTTTTACGTTGAATCAGCAGCTTAATGAGTACTATAGCAACAGCTCGGATGAAAGCGCAGTTTCTCATACATGTGGTTTGTCGCCACGACCACTGAAAAGTTTCCACCTGAAAGGAATTTTGCCTTGTGTGAAGAGTAACATATGTAAAACCTCCAAAGATCTCTTTTCCTTCACATCAGTATCACAAAAGAGATAGAATTATCAGGGTGGTTTTTTTTGTTGTTGTTGCTTTTTTTTTTTTTTTTTTTTTTAAGAAGAAAAGTAAGTGTTGCTTGGAATATGGGGGAAAAAAAAAACAAAACTAAAAACCTGAACATAAACCATAGAGGAGAAAAATTATACAGTTGTGTCGTGAATACATTAACGGCCTCTGCAGGAGTAACTGTGGCTCTGGCTTTAGATCTGCAGTGAAACCCGTTTTCCATGACTGTAGAATCATTAATAAAACTTTTTTATGGTTTGTTACTCATCCTGGGTAAGTCTGAATGAAGAAATCACTTTAAAAGAAATCTTGAATGGCATTTCAGTTGAAGAAGACTAGTCACTTTTGTTAGTAGATTTAGCCTATTTAAAAATAATAATCAAACAGAAACCATAGTGCCCTCTGTAAATAGCCTGTGAGACCACCCAGTAAAAATGTTGCACGGCCACTGTGTCACGTTCAGTGGCCCCAGATTTATCGCCCCTTGTGTGGATGGCAGGGCTTGATCTTCTTGCTTTGTCCTAGTCATTTACAACATGATTTTTTTTCTTAAATAAGTCTGTAAATCTAACATGAAAATACAACCGAGATTTTCTTGCTTTATTTGTACTTTACCGTAGCCTTCAGTTAGCTGTAGTAGAAAAACATTTACTGTTTCAGTGTCAATTTACATGTCAAAAGGAAACCTACTCATGAGAAATATTATCAGCCCAATTAATAGACTGAATTGGAGTAATGCTGCTTAAACAAATCCTGGGCATTATTAAGCAGGTAATTAAGGTTTCAATGAGAGCCACCCTTATTTCACCTTTATAATTAGTGTCTCTTCACTGTAGTCACAGCTCAGGCATCCCGCCTGTTTGAAGGATCAAGCCGCCAGGGGAAGAGAGGTTTATGTCAGGATTTTATAACTTAACTAATATTTTATGACATACATTTAAAAATCATCTTACATGTTTTAAATGGAAAACAGACCATTACCATGAAAAAATAAACACTAAATTTGATTGTATGTAAATTGCACCTCAATAAAAATAGAAATAGGCCTTCCCTTTCTAGTTATCTTCTCCTTGAGTCAAAATATGCACATCCCACCCCCATCTCTGCATTCTGTGTTTAAAACATGCATGGGGAAATCCTCCTGCATCCCTGCTACCCACTGAATGATGAATGAATCATCCGTTTTCTCCAAAGTAAGATAGTAAATTCAAGCCTCATGAAGGAAAGGATATGATGACTTCATTTTTTGAAGTGGGACTTTTTTTTTCTTCTTTCAGTTTTTTGACTTTTTATTATGGAAACTTTTAAACATACACAAAAGTAGGGAGAAGAGTACACAGAACCGCCATCTACCCATCACCCCGCTTCAGCAGTTTTCAGCAGTGTGCCAGGGTGATTTCTTCTTGGCAGCATCTTTAGTATAAATACTCTGTTTTTCTCTTCTTGTTAAAACTCAGCTATGCAGAGCTTGCAGCTCGGAAGGCCCCCTCTGCGTTTCACCCAGGGGAGGTTCATCTGCTTCCTTGTTTCATGGCCACAGACTGTATGTACCCAAAGCCCTTAAGATCCACAACTCTACTGACCCCAGTTTTATATTTATATAGGGAAAAAAATTTAATATATACTCTTTTTGCTGACATATGGTTCAGTCTAGTTTCTTTTAGATAACAGATCACTGTAGCATTCAAGAGTCCCCCTTCACAGAGGACACGCAGATGAACCTATGGACAGAACCAAGGAAAGCATCCGTCTGCCCTCGGCCCTTCCTGTAGGGCAGGCCCAGAAAAAATGTGTCCATTGGCCTCGTGATGATTGGCGACAAGGCCAGACGCTACTAGCATTTTGCCAAGACTTGACAACACAGAATGAGGCAGAGTATGTATCAAACACATTAAATTTCAACTCAGAGAGAACTGCTTTGAAACTCTCTTAAAGGGGGCAAGAACACGACTCTACAAGCTGCATAACAAAATATGTCAGCGAACGTGTCTCCGGGGTTCACTCTGCTAGGACCGTGTTTCCAGGACCACTGACTCAGAAGGGTGACTCTTATACTGTTGATAATTCTGTCTTGATTCACTAGTGGATTTTTCCAAATTTCTCAAAACGGAGTTTTAATAAAGATGGGAAAGTAGAGCTTGAAATTGTATTCTCTGGTAGGAACTCAGAGTACTGATATTCTGGGTTAAAAGCTGAAGGCTAATTTATATGCTTAGACACCCTGTTGGGAAATGGGTAGTAAGGAAACAGCTGTTGGGTGCTGGAATGGAGCTGACTAAGAGGTGGGCCAAAGGCGAGTTCAGAAACCTCTAGAAAGACGTCTGGTCTTGCTACAATACTATGTCTGAAAACCTCTCTCTGTTATATACCTTGTGTGCTGGGAACATTTTTAAAATGTTTTTTAGCATTGTGACATAGTATTTCTCTCTTCCAATAAAGTTTTCCTTTATGAAATAACCTTTCAGCCACTTGATGATTGAAATGAACTTGTGTTTTATTTATTCATTATTAAAAGGCATGTGTTTAATCAATTAAACTTTATGATAGTTTAATTGACTCAGTACTACAGGAGAAAACTTCGGTTTTTAGTAAGACTATACGTAATTCCTTAATGTGTGGTTTTACAAGTTAAGGAGTGGCTTGTGCTGAACTATGTTCATACATTTTATTAAAATAGCATTGAGTAATATACTCGTTTTCCCCCAAACTCACAGAAGAGCTGTACACCACCACGGTTGCCGTTCAGTGGGCACATCCGCTCCCAGGTCCTTTTCCTCACCCTGAAGAGCCCATTACCATGTTCAATTTTTTACACTTTAATTTGCTCTCATTCTTTTCAGATTTTAAACAAACCAATCAAATTATCCTACAGTGCTCTCCCTTTTAAAGAGTGCGGTACGCGCTCATTGTTCTTGTAGAGCTTATTATGTCATTTACATTTTTCTTCTGGAAAGTGTCATTCTTTCTTCCCAGCACAAAACACTCTGAAAGTCAGGAGCCGCAACTTCCCACAGCCAGCTGACTTCCATGGTATTTAAAGGCAGATTTAATTGGGAGAAAAGAACTGTCTTTTCAGTAATGGTGCCAGTTAACACAGCACAGCTAAGAGAGGAGGGACAATTCTGCAGAATAAACAGTTTAACTGTTCAAGGTGGGTTTTGTTTTATATTTTTGACCCAGTGTTGGAGATTCTATTATTTCATTATCTTGGACTTTTCTCAGGAAAAAAACTAAAAGTTGTGTGTGTGTGTGTATGTGTGAAATGTCCAATGTGAAGGTTTTTGAGTGAAGAAACCACAACTGAAAGTCCCTGGTTGCACTTACTGAGCAATTATGGTCATTTTCACATAGTCCTTGGGTCAGATTCTGAGGTTGGAGCTGTAATAACCTAATAATTATTTTAGGATATAAAACCAGGCCCAGCTGCCAATATAAACTGTCATTTTTCTTTCATGTAGTACATTTTAATGTTTTTGAAAGTGAAATATTATTTGGTGACTTTTCAATTTTTTAACTGATTTTTAATACTTAACAAAAGTCGTTTCTAAGCACAACTGCTTTCTTTAACTTTAGAAAGATCACATTTTACATCTTTATGAAGAAATTTTTAAAGTGTGCCTTTTTGAAAAGCAAATGTAATTTGAATTTCATTTTAATAATATTGATAAAATATGATTGACTTCATAGTCTGTTCAGTATGTGAAGTATGGGAAAAGGATCAGATCTAATTATGTTACCCTGCCTTCTTTGGAAGTTTCTTTCGGCTAGATTTCCGTAATGTATCATCCTAACTTCCCCTCAGTTGCCTCCTGCCTATCTGGACTTTGACCAGCATCCTCGGCTTCCCTCTCTTCCTCTGCCTGAGTGTGGGCATCACCCAAAGGGCGGGTTTTAGAACCTCTTCTATGCCTCTCTGTCTGAGATCATGCCTTCAGACGCACTGAGCAACGTGATCTGCTAGCTGGGGGTCCTAGCAAGCATTGGCTGCTGTAACAACATCCCTCGGACAGGGTGGCTTCTAAACACAAAAGTTTATTTCCCACAGCTCAGGAAGCTGGGACAGCCAAGATCAAAGCACCAGCGGATTCAGCACCTGGGGAGAGCCTGCCCGATTCCTAGTTCATTGACGTCCGTCTTTGTGCCATGTCCTCCCATGGTAGAAGGGGCCAGGGACCTCACTCAGAGCTTTGAGAAGGGCACCAGTCCCATTTACGAAGACATGCCCTCCCAGAGGTCCTACCTCCTAATAACCTTGGGGGTTAAGATTTCAACATCTGAATTTTGAGGGGGCACAAGTATTCAGACTCTAACAATAGTTCCTCCTTAAAGTCCCGCCAGTACCTTCAACCCAGCATGTCAGAAACCACACTGCCCCACAGCCTCCGACCTGTGATTAGCAAGAATTCACTGTTCTCTGGTCATTCCGTCTGAAAGCCTTGTGGTGTCTGAGTCCCTCTTTTTCCCAACCTCCTGTCAATGGTTCTGCCACATCCCTCCTCGTCTCTGTACTCACCGTCCTCTTTCCAGACCTTGTTGTCTTCTCCCTTCGATTTTGTAGCATCCTCTTTTTTTTTTTTAATCCCTTGACTTCACTGAGCAGAATTATTTCCTCAAAATTCAAGAGAAGAATGAACTGGGCATGAATAGGGCCAAATGCTTCTATAGAAAAAGGAAGAAAGTTAGCTTCTGGCTTTGGCATTTGGGAGGTGACAAGTGACTGGTGTGAAAATTGACTCAGGAAAGCAGTGGGGACAGGGGCAGGTGTAACGGGGTATGCAGAGAACGGGGGAGGACGTGGGATGCTGACCATGGCACCCTCAGGGTTCCTCAGGTAAAGGCAAGGAGGGAGAGAAGCCAGGAGGTGGGGAATAAGGCTTTGTTGAAGACAAGGGAGAGCCGTGCCAGCTTTCTTTTTTGTGAAATAAAATTAAAAGAAAAACAAAGGAGTATTTTTCATTGCTGCAGAAACCAGGTAATATAGTATCAATTATTATCATTATGATATATGTGTGTATGATCAGACATAGATATAAATATTTGGAGGATATGTTTGTCTTTTTGTATCTCACAGCACATAATAACCTTTGGTTAAATGTCCCGTATGCAGGACGGTCAGAAGCCCTGATGATTGAAGTAAATGTCTTTAAGGAGTAGAGTTCAGATGTTTATGAGTTCCATTCACAAAAATGAATTCAGTGTCACTTGTGTGCCAGGTGTTGAGCTGGCTTAGCACTGGGCTTGCAGAGATGAAGACGGCAGAGCCCTGAGCTGCAGTTGCATACAGACAGTTGTGTGCCACCCAGACGTAAATTATTTCTCTTAAACATTAGATGGATAAAAGCCCAGAGAAGTCCATACTTAGCTCTTGATGGAGATCAGGGCAGTTACATCATTGAACAGGACAGGTGCTGTAGGAACTCCCAGGCAAAGAAAAGAGAAAATCAGTACTGAGGGGGAAAGAGGCAGCATGGAGTAGCACAAATGTATTGAATCTGAAGTTACAGAAATGTGTTAAAATTCCAGTCCAGTGCCTTACTGCCAACCACGTGAACTTAAGCAAGGTGGTTAACTGCATGGAGCCTCAATTGCATCCTCCCTAACATAGATGAAATAATAGTGGGTGCACAGAATTGTCCTAAGGTGGGAAAATAAAATCCACTCTGTGAATGATAGCTCCTGTTGTTCCTGCTGGTAATGACATCTGCGTGGCATGCCAAGACCTCCTGTGGCCGGAGACCAAGCCGGCTGATAAAGGCCCTTGTATGCCGTGCTAAGGAGTGAGAGCTGTCTCTCAGGGAAGGCTGGAGTGTTGCTTAAGCATTTCATTCAGGGAGCAATGTTATCAGATTTAGGTTTAAGAAGAGCACTCTGACAGTGGTACGAGGATGGATTAGAGAGCAGGAAAAAGTGGGGGCCAAAAAGATGGATAAATATTCTTCCCAATACAGTAATCATTACTTTCCCCAATTGTGCCGTAAGAGAAGCTCATGAGACCCTTCATATTGGTGGCTATGAAGGTCGGGGGCTGGCAGAAGGCTACCTCATCAACAAGCACAGGAACAACTGCATTGATCTTTTTGGAAATAGAGCACAATAATAGAATTATAGAAATTCAAGAATGGAGATATTTCCAAGCTCATTCTCAGACCCAGTTGAGTTGTGGATTTATAGTCAAGTCTAATATCAAGGAGACCCTAAATCATGCAAGCTCGTTCACAAACCATTTCACTTTTTAAATTAGCTCTTAGCCTGTGGTCCCTTCACAGATGGGCTTTGGGTAATCTATGAACACCCTACAGTGAGAGGCAAAATCATAAAACTATGGTTTTTCTCCTTCTAGGGAGTCTCTACATAGCTTTCATCAGATACTCTAAGGAGTCTAGAACCTCCCAGAAGGTTAAGAACCACTGTTTCTCTGGACATGAAAAAGACTGGCATTGCATTGAAGGAATTGTTAATGGACACTAACTTAGCCATTGTGTCAGAACTCCAGTATCTCCACCTGGATGTGTAATAGGCATTTCACACTTAACCCATCCGAGGCTGAGCACCAGCTCCTCTCCCGCAAGACCTGCCCTGTCTCTGTGAATGCCAACTGCAGTCTTCTAGATGCTCAGACCAGAATCCTTGGGGTCCTGTTTTTCCCTCTCTCTGCTTCCACCTCTGAGGGCAGTCATCTCTATTTCAAACCTGGACCTGATCCTTCCTTTATCAGCTGGTACCACCTGGCCTCGTTCTCCGTCTTCCCTTTCCCAGTGTTGCAGTGGCCTCTGCCCTGCTCCCTGCCTCTGCCTTGCCCCTCAGTCTGCTCCCCAGACAGCAATGAAAGCAGCACCTGCTCCCCACCCCCCAGCAGCTTCCTGTCTACCTCTGGGCAAAATCTGAAGCCTTTGACCTGCGAGACTCCACTGACCTGATGTGACTTGAACCCTGTTATGCCCTTGACCTCACTGCTGCTTCTTTGCTCACTCTCAACACTGACCTTATGGCTTCCACAAACACACCCCCTTGGAGTCATTCCATACATGCAGTGGCCACTGCTTGGAAGGCTCTTCCTGAGGAAATTGACATGTGACTTGCTCTCTCTTGTCTTTCAGGTCTTTGCCCAGTCAGGCCTTCTTGGACCATCTGTTTAAAATTGCAGTCCCCACTTTCTCACACCACTCCAGAATGTCCCCTTTCCTGCTTTATTTTTCTTCTGCACTCATCACTGATATATAACACACTTACTGTTTGCTTACTGCCTACCCCCACCCCCTTAGAATCTAAGCATGTGAATGCAAGGATTTTTTTTTTTTTTTTTGAGACATTGTCTCGTTCTGTCACCCAGACTGGAGTGCAGTGGCACACTCATAGCCCACTTCAGCTTCAAACTCCTGGGCTCAAGTGATCCTCCTGCCTCAGCACCCTGAGTAGCTGGGACCACAGGTTTGCACATCACACCCAGCTAATTAAACAAACAAACAAAAAAAAAATTTGTAGAAATGGTCTTGCTGTGTTGTTCAGGCTGGTCTTGAATTCCTAGCTTCAAGTGATCCTCCTGCCTTTGCCTTTGAAAGTGTTGGTATTACAGATGTGAACCACTGTGCTCGACCAGATATTTGTCTATTTTCTTCACTGCTATGTCTAGAGTACCTGTTGCAATTCCTGACACAGAGCAGGAACTCACTAATACTGGCTGGATGAATTGAATTTTGTGAATTTAGCACCTTTGGTATTACCACCCCATGCTTTCTGCTCACTGTAACTTCCCATGTAGTATTTCTATAATTACATTGGATTGTTTGAATGGACAATCCAGTGTCATTATAGAAATAGTACACGGAAACTTTTTTTTTTTTACATTTTAAAACACCAACTTTATTTAAATACTATCCCCCATCTGTACATTAATAAACAAGCAAAATAGAAGTAAATGTTTTATTCTTCAAGGGCAGTAAAACAATGATTCACTAGAAAAAAAGTCTAGTTACCTCTTAACATAGTAATTGATTCAGTGATAATTATTGGTCTTTGTGGTTTCTATTTCACTTATTAACCTGAATTCTATTTCAAACAGCTACTTGGCAACTGAAAGAGTTCACCTCTGTCCATTTCTTATAAGTTCCACAAATTCCATACCATCCTCTCTGACTTCATAAAAAAATTCCTTTAAGACAACTCTAATTTACTCAAATTATCATAATATAATTTTGAAAACTGTTATGCTGGTCAGATATTAGAATCCCTACCTGTCGCAATGATATTCAGAGTGTAAGTGTACCTTGCAGGTGTCCTGAGAGAGTCATTTTCATTACAATAGTGTTATGCTTTATTACATACGCTTTATTACATGCTTGTGGTTCTGTGCTGGAAATACGAGATACTTTAATATGTGATTGACATCTGCTAATTTGTCTATTTTATAACTTTGGAATTTTTTATACTAGGTATTCTTAAAGCAGAAAACATCTTAGCCTGACACACGCAGTTCAGATTGTTTGCCTGAATGATTTGGAACAAGAGTAATAAACTAGAGATCTGAGGGCTTTTTAGTGCCAATTCATGGTGTAAAACTATTTTTTCAAGTATCCTAATTATTAATGATTTTTTATTTTATACCATTTCAGGTTTTACAAAATGAACTAGAAAACCGCTCTAACCAGGTGCGATGTGCAGAGAAAAAATTACAACACAGAGAACTGGAGTCACAGGAACAGGTACCCTCTCTTTTCCTATTTGACTCTCTTGTTTACTTTCTCTAGGTCAAGGAGTGTGCGCGGCTGGGTGTGGTGGCTCACACCTATAATCCCACTACTTTGGGAGGCTGAGGTGGGTGGATCACCTGTGGTGAGGAGTTTGAGACAAGCCTGGCCAACATGGCAAAACCCCATCTCTACTGAAAATACAAAAATTAACTGGGTGTGGTAGTGTGCACCTATAATCCCAGCTACTTGGGAGAATCACTTGAACCCAGGATACAGAGATTGCAGTGAGCTGAGATCTCACCATTGCACTCCAGCCTGAGTGACAAGAGCAAAACTCCATCTCAAAAACAACAACAACAACAACAACAACAAAAATAAGTGTATGCATACCTGTTTCAGCTAAGATGCTTTGGGTGCAAGTAACAGACTATCCCACCTATGGTTGACATAAAAAATAAAGCAGTTCATTACATCACAAAACAAGAAGTTCACAAGTAGTGTAGGCTCTGGCTGTGCATCTCTGCGTTCTCATGGCTCTACCTCCAGTGCTGGCTTCATTCTAGAAGCAACTTCAAGATGGCTGCAGCAGTGCCAGGCATCTTGCCCAGATCTGCACTATCCAGAGGCACAAAGGGGCTGCCAATTTCTAGGGTCTCCTTCTAATGAGTAAGGAAATCTTTCCTGGGACCTACCCCCTCCCTCTACATGTCATTGGCCAAAGAAGGTCACGTAGTCAGCCTGGCATGCCCAATCCCTGACAAAAGAACTGAGTAGACTAGCCTAGACCAATCAGGATCCACTTGCTGGTGATGAAACTGGGAGAAGAAGGAAAACCAGAACAAAAAGAAGGGGAAATGGAGTGTTGAATGTGCAGCCAACGGTGTCTGCTATGCCGTCGTTTCAAAATAAATGGATATTATTTTGCTTAAGAGGCATAAAATCATGTTTTCTTTTGAATTTTAATTTTCTCCTCTTTCTTTCCTTTCTTTTCAAAATAAATGTAATATAACTCAGAATAGTATGGCTAGGACAATAGCTAATCCTATGTTATTTTTAAATGATAGCATTATTTTCACCCAACTCTTCTGGTTATAATAAATTACACTTAGTGATAATTTTGACAATTTAAAGTAAAAAGTCAACATGTATCAAAAGAGACCATGAGTCTTGATGAAACCCTTTATAAACGCATGGTCCTCAGCCATTGAGTATAGCATTGCTAATATTGATCTAAGTGCCACCAATCCATTATGTACAGAAACAGTCATAGGAATTGACAGATGTTTATACTTCGGTTGTCAAACTCAGTACAGGAATATTGGCATATTAGATTAGCTCATTCTGACCTTGGGGGAAGGATAAACACAAAAGTAAGGCTAATAAGGAAGCTTTTTTTTTTTTTTTTTAATCTCTGGAGATGTTTACAAATGGGATCCCACCATAGAGGACCGTACAAAATGGTGGAAGTATGCACTTAATAGATGCTGACTATTAATGCTTGCTGAGTTGACTTGGCCTCCGATAATTCCATGTATATGCACATATCACATATATAAGATATGCATAAATATACATATATACATATACATTTTATATGTATATATAAACCCGGGATACAGAGATTGCAGTGAGCTGAGTGACAAGAGCAAAACTCCATCTCAAAAACAAAAACAACAACAAAAAGTGTATGCATACCTGTTTCAGTTATATGCAAGTAACAGACTATCCCACCCATGGTTGACATAAAAAATAAAGCAGTTTATTACATCACAAAACAAGAAGTTCACAAGTACTGGAGGCTCTGGCTGTGCATCTGATTAAATTCATTAAACTTCGTTAAATCCATTAATGAAAAATTCATTAAATGAACCAGTATGTGTACCATTTCTTGTATTTCTTGTACAGTGTTTGCACAAGAAATGTTACAAATACTAGTTCATTTAATTTTGTAGACATTTTTATACAGTGTCTATGTAATACAGCTAACAATAGAATAACAAAATAGAATAATACTAAAATAAAAAAATAATAATAACTAGGCCAGGCGCAGTGGCTCACGCCTGTAATTCCAGCACTTTGGGAGGCCGAGGCAAGCAGATCACTTGAGGTCAGAAATTCGAGACCAGCCTGGCCAACATGGCAAAACCCTGTCTCTACTAAAAATATAAAAATTAGCCAGGTGTGGTGGCAGGCACCTTAGTCCTAGCTATTCAGGAGGCTGAGGCAGGAGAATCACTTGAACCAGGGAGGTGGAGGTTGCAGTTAGCCAAGATCACGCCACTGCACTCCAGCCTGGGAGACAGAGCAAAACTCCATCTCAAAAAAAAAAAAAATTAATAATAACTATAACTTATCAAATGCTGACAAGATGACAAACACTGTACAAGAAATGTTACACGTACTAGTTGATTTAATTCTCACAATAACTACATAAGATCAGTATTATCATCTGCATTTTGTGACTAGCACACTAACATCCAGGGTGATTGAGTAACTCATCCAAGGTCACACAGTAGTAGAGGAGTATTCAGATCCAGGTTTATCTGAACTCCAAATATTTGCTCCTTTCATGACAATTTTCAAGTTACCTATCTAGCTAATAAAAACAAAACAAAACAAAACAAAAAACTGGACAGCAATGGTAGATGAAGGGAACTTTTTTGGTGGGGGGACGGAGTTTCACTCTTGTTGCCCAGGCTGGAGTGCAATGGCACGATCTTGGCTCACTGCAACCTCTGCCTCCTGGGTTCAAGCAATTCTCCTGCCTCAGCCTCCCAAGTATCTGGGATAACAGACATGTGCTACCATGCCCAGGTAATTTTTTGTATTTTTAGTAGAGACAGGGTTTCTCCATGTTGGTCAGGCTGGTCTCGAACTCCCAACCTCAGGTGATCTGCCCACCTCAGACTCCCAAAGTGCTTAGGACTACAGGAATGAGCCAGTGCACCTGGCCGAGGAATTAAACTTATTAAGAATGGCAGCAAAGCAGACATTGTGTTCCTGAGACCTGGCACAGGAGCCAATGCCATTGACTTCTCATGGGCAGAGAAAAGCAACGAGCAAAGGAAACACAAGCACAGCAGACTTGGTCATCACGTACCAAGTCAAGGAGATGAAAATGCCTTCTCAGTTGGGAGCATGGATTGGTTCTAGTCAAATCAGCAGGTCTAATTGTCACTGAAGGTCAACTGAGCCCCATCCTCTGTGGATGATGCTTGTAAGTAAAAGAAAGAGAAAAGACAAGCTTCTTTAAGGCAGGAAAAGGTGCTCCCTGGAGGACTGGGGCTTCTCTAGTTTGTGGTAAAATATGACTTAAGGTAAAACTTTTGTTGACATCAACTTAATTCATGGCAAAACTTCACACAGAAAATTCCATAATATATCGAGAGTAGGGAAATTAAGAAATCCCAAATGAACAATAGAGGAGGATTCAGGAACTACTTTCAGTCTTTTTTAATTGACTTCTTTTTGATCATCAAAGTTGCTTTCATCTTTGTAGTGACAATAGCTTTTTAGAATATTTCTTACACTAATTCCTGATATCTTCTATTAGGCTACAGTTTACTAAAGAAATGTCAGGAAATACCCATGGGTAAAGCTGAATATTTCATAATCTCTACAACCATGAGATGTTGGGTTCTTTCCACAAGGTACTAGGGTGTAGCTAGAAAAAAAAAAAAGCCAGTTGTTTTGATGAAACTGAACAATAAATAATAGACATTTAATAAATACTATTCATCTATGTTTAATTTAACTTAATCTTTTATCTAAATTTGACCTATGTTCCCCTTTAAATTTGTGACACTAACAGAAGTAATCAAAAATAATTAGAACTCTTATCATAGACACTTTTTAGGATCTGCTTATATATGACTTTACTAAGGATATCTAAAATGTTGAAAATGTTACATGATAAATTTATTTTTTGTTGTTCATCAAAGCAACTTCAGTAACGGTAGCTAGTCACACATCAGCCAATCAAACAACTAAAATGTGTTTGAAACAGCCACTTAGGACTATCTTTCTCTTTCTTTTTAAGCAAATATTATTGTCCTGACACTAGTTGCATAAGGAATCAAAATTGAAACTGGCAGAATTACAAAAGACAATTTCCTAAGCTGCTTTTTTTTAACTTGCTTGCCTTAAAAAAAAAAAAGTTTAAATGGCTTCTGGTTTTCATTTAAGAAAAATTTCTGTGTTTTGATTCTATAACAAAAAAATGAATGAGGCATTTTAAAAGTTATGTTTTTAATTAAAAACAAAAAGCTGCTTTTCATCAGGTCTTGATGGGTGGTATCTCTGCTGCCCGGCACTTGCTTTGGTACCATCAGCTCTCTCCTCTGTCCCCTCACACGGACAGATCAGCACACAGAGTCCCCAGGAAGGTGTGCTCATTGGGAGGCACAAAGGGTCAGTTTGCTTCTTGGGCAGATTCAAGGCAAGTAACACAAATAGAATCAGAAAATAAATTTTCTAAGTCAGTTTTACAAAAATGTGATCTTTTCTCTAATCAATAAACAGTAATTTTAAATCACCATTATTTTCATTCATAGGAGGAGGTAATAATTTCTAATTCCAGGTACAATCGTAGCAAGAACCCCATAATTTCATCAAAGAAGGGGAGATCAGAGCTTGAGTCAGACTTCTTCATTGTGCAAGGAAACTGAGTCATCAGGAAGGATGTGACTTCTGTAATGTACAAAACAGTAGTGGCAGAGCCAGGGTAGGTCTGCAAGCTGTCTGCTCACTCCCAGAATATTATTTTCCACTGTGTTCAACACTCTGTAAAATGGATATATGCCATCTGTCACTCAGGTGCAGGTATAGATTAAAACATTATGGGTAAAACTAAAATTCACTTAGTTTCATTATCCACAATGGGGAGCAAACAATGTTTTCATTATTCACAATGAGACTAGATCATTTGGTCTGATAAATTATAGAAAAGAAAAGGAAGAAAATAAATAGTCTAAAAGTTTACTTGTTATTCTTACCACGGTGTAAAGCATGTATTTATCACAAAGATACCAAACAATGTCAGATTCTCACATACCACTATGTGGATATTAACATACACAGAGCAAAATCCCTGCTTCAAACCGGCTATCTTGAAATTTGAAAGTATGAATAGCTTAAATTACATTGATCACTCAGTTTCCCTATTATTTTATTAAACAAATTAGTGAGAAATAAACAATACTTCAGAGATGTTCTAATAAAATACAATGCTGAGTGTTTCACGGGAGACTCAGCCTTTTTTTACTCAGCATTTTATTCTTTAACAGGTGTACTTTGCTAAACAGTGTTCTGTCTGAGAAGAAACAAATATGAATAAGTTATAGATTTTTCCCTCAAGGAGTTTACAGTCTGATAGAGTAAATAGGATTTGTATCAAAGTATATGGGATATATATAAAATGTAGACCCCAGGCATGGAGTGGAAGTTGGTTCTTTTTCTAAATGGCTTGGAGGCTCAGAATCACAGTATGCAGAAAGAACACAAGCACTGGGCCTTCCTTCCATCTTCCCTAATGCTATGGGAAGGCAGGGGAGGATCTTTAACCAGGAAGAGGTTAGGGTCCCGCTGCCTAGGCAGTGTGTAGCACTTGCTAATTTGGAGCTGTTTCTAGAGTTTGCAGCCCCCAGGGGAACTGAGTCTTTCCAAAGCTGGTCAGAAGGGATCAGCATTCTGCCAGCCTTCTCTTGAAGGTACCTGGCCTTACCTTGTCTTGCTGTCTTGGGCTGCCCCTGGGGTTCTCTTTGGTTTTGTGCTCAGTATTTTTTTTGCAGCCAACTGGTTTAGTTCTGAGTCTCATCTGGTTTTCCAAGCGTTAAAGGTGTGGACTGTGCAGGCATACGTGACTCATAAATTATTTTAAAATAGCTAGAACTCGCGTTTTAACATTTCAATCACAGCTTTGCAGCAACCAACTTCATCTTTAAGGCCTAGACACATCAACTAATTTAGAAGAGACACTAGTGACCAAAGACAGTCTCTATGTGTAATCGTGTGTTTTTAGGGGTTGCAGAGTGAGGAAAGACGTTCCCTCTTGGGTTGGAGGATCCCAGAGACCCTCAACAAGGCACAGGGAGAGGAAACAGAAGAAGTGTCAAGAACTGTCATGATCTAGTGGGGTTCATTCTTGGGTTGCAGGGTCCCAGAGACCCTCACCAAGGCACAGGGAAAGCAAACAGAAGAGGCTTCAAGGACTGTCATGATCTAATGGGGAAAGTGCTGCTGGTTCCCAGTCCACCTTTGTCACTACTAACCATGTGATCATGGGTAAGTCACTCAGCCTTTCGGATAATGGCTTCCTAATCAGTAAAATATTAGTAAAATATCTTTCCACAGGGTTCTTAGGAACATCAAAACAAGATAAAGTGTGTAAAACTACTTTAAAAACTATAAAATATCACAGAGATGCAATGCATGTGATTATCGTTCTTTGCAGAGGAGAAGGGAACACCTGGGCTGGGCATTAACAGAGAGGAAGGACATTCTGGTTACAGGGCAGTGTGAGGGGCAGAACACGCCGAGTATTCAAGGGATGTTGAGTAGCATCTTGGCCAGAAGGTGTGATACCAGTGAAGAGAAAAACAAGACCAGAAAGTTAGTTTTGTTCATTTCATCCACTAAAAAAAAGGGAAGAGGGATCCTTTGTTACTGTCTATTTATTTGTTTATTTATTTAGAGACCAAGTCTTGCTCTGTCACCCAGGCTGGAGTGCAATCTCAGCTCATTGCAACCTCTGCCTCCCGAGTTTAAGTGATTCTCCTGCCTCAGTCTTCCTAGCAGCTGGGACTACAGGTGCACGCCACCACACCCAGCTAATTTTTGTATTTTTAGTAGACACAGGGTTTCACGATACTGACCAGGCTCGTCTTAAACTCTTGACCTCATGATCCACCTGCCTTGGCCTCCCAAAGTGCTGGGATTACAGGCATGAGCCACCGTGCCCAACCACTGAGTCTACTTTTAACTGAGTGCTGTGGTATGTGTCAGGACCACCAGCCAGTTCTGGATAGAATGCTGAGGAGTTCAGTCATTTGTTTGAACGCAGTTGTCAGCAATGGAGATCCTTTTCTTTGCTGGGGAGTGCTAGGTGACTGACGTTATATTTTACAAGCATTAGTCCAGTGGGGAAGATAAACAAGAAATGAAAGGAGACCAATTCAGAGGTTATGGCACTAAAATTCACATCACTGGTCACAAGAGAAATAGGGAAGGCTTGAACTGGATACTGTCAGAAGGTGTAGAAAGAAGGGAGTGAATGTGAAGATGCATTTAAAGGAACAATTCAGGCCAGGCGTGGTGACTCACGCCTGTAATCCCAGCACTTTGGGAGGCCAAGGCAAGCAGACTGCTTGAGCCCAGGTGTTCCAGACCAGCCCGACCAACATGGCAAAAGCCCATGTCTTAAAAAAAAAAAAAAAATGCAAATTATTAGCCAGGTGTGGTGATGTGTACCTCTAGTCCTAGCTTCTCAGGAGGCTAAGGTGGGAGGATCCCTTGAGCCAGGGAGGCAGAGGTTACAGTGTACCAGGACTGTACCACTGTACTCCAGCCTGGGCTACCGAGGGAGATCCTGTCTCAAAAAAATAAAAATTTTTAAAAGGAAAAATTCACAGAATACAGAGATGTAGAAAGTGGAAGAAAGGAATGTGTTGAAAATAATCCCGTGTTTTTAAACTGATAAGCTGGTGTATAGTAGGCAATACACTGTCATTTTTTTAGATGTTGCATCCTAGATGCTAGCAGGAGGACCTTCATTTGGAGACATTTATTGAAAATCTGAATCCAGAAGTTAGGAAGGAGCCCTAAGACTGTAAACGTGTCAGAGTCATCTTGATGCAGATATAGCAGTAACCCAGAATGTTGGATAATATTGACAAGGAAGAGCATAGAGGGATATACGAGGGCCATGAGCGGATTAATAGGCAGGACCGCAGTCAAGGGACCAGAGAAAGTAGAGGAGCATGCAAAGGGGACTGAAAAGGAATGGGCAGGAAGAGCAGAGGCAGGAGAATGTAAAGCCAGGAAAACCGAAGAGAGTTTCCTGCTAGACATCACGTACGCCCCTTACGATAAGCCCCCGGTCTGTCATCTTCATGGCATCCACCAGCACTTGTTGAATTCAATCGCTCTGTAAGGCCTTTGCTTTCCCAAGCCCCCGTCCTCAAAACAGCCATGCCCACCTGGTGTCCCACTTTTATCTGTGCCCTTGCAGCACTGTCTGTGCCCTTGCAGCACTTTCTGTGGCCCCCTGATGTGGTTAGGCCTTGTGTCCCCACCCACATCTCATCTTGAATTGCAATCCCCTGGTGTTGAGGGAGAGACCTGGGGGGAGGTGATTGGATCACGGCGGGGGGGTGGGGGGTGGGGGCAGTTTCCCCCATGCTGTTCTTGTGTTAGCGAGTTCTCCTGAGAGCCCATAGATTTATAAGGGGCTCTTCCCCTTTCTCTCTCTCACTCACTCTGCCTCCTGCCACCTTGTGAAGAAGGTGCCTGCTTCCCCTTCTGCCATGCTTGTAAGTTTTCTGAGGCCCCCTCACTATGCAGAACTGTGAGTCCATTAAACCTCCTCTGTTTACAAATTACCCAGTCTTGGGTAGTATCTTTATAGCAGTGTGAGAAAGGACTAAAATACTCCACCCCCGTCCATTAAAGCTTTTTCCATCAAACTCCCTCAGTAGATAGTGTATTCTGAGGGTGGGACCTGAGCTGGGACTGTGTCACGTTTATCCTTGTATCCCAGCATTTAGCCCAGCATGAGGCCCAATGGTGCTCGGTGAATTAATGGGAGGAGGAAAGAAGGGATGGAAAGAGGGAGAGGGAAGGTGACAGATGGAGAGAAGGAGGGAGGAAGAATTAGCAGCATCACAGGCCGCAGGGACTTCGAGGACAAAGAGTTCCAAAAGCTTCTGAACTTGGGTACTGATCGCAGGCCCTTGGTACTGGGCCTCCTAAACATACTCTGAGTGACTTTTTCTTAGTGTATTCTTGTCTAGACTTTTTAAAAAACAAATATTAAAGATATTCTTCTATCATTTTCACCTGGGGTGATCATTTCATCTGGTAGGATCATTCGTGGCTTCTCTGGACCCTCAGCTATTCCTCAGACATTATAGCACCAAAAGAGTTCACAGGTCAGGGAAAGATGAAGAGAAAGCAAAATGCCAGTGGCCTCCCCATGTGGCCCACCTTTCTGCTGTCCTCTAAAACAAGGCAGATTTTCCTTTCAAATCTCTCCTAAGAAGGCCAAAGCAGAAAAGACACCAAAAAGTCCTTTATCTCTCTCTACAGATGAACTTAGCATTCTGCTGATTCCTTCCTAGGTCTCTGGGTTTTTAAAGAATAAAACTTGGCCCCGTTAGTACAAGTAGCTTTCAGGTAACATTAGACGTCTCTAGAAGCATCTTAGCTCCTTCTGCCTTTTCTACCATTACAGCTAGTATCATTTGTATTCCCAAAGAGTTTATTTGCCTCCCACAATGCCCAGTGATCTATCTGGGAGTAGCGTGGATATTAGGAGAACCAAAATCAATCAATTTAAAGCTTTCAGTGGATAGCACTGCTTATCTTTAAACCACCTCAGTCATCATCAAGGGTAACCAACAAATCTATGGAGTCACAGACAGCCTTAAAGAAGATACTACAGAGACAGAAAATCAATTGTGCAATAATTGTGACAATTGTTAAAAAGAATTGGTCTTCTGCAGATTTCCAAGCCTTTAATTTCCATTTTCCATAAAGGATTTTAAAACGTCACAGTCTTCGCTGCTGTTGGCTAACTCATCTGCAGTGAAGTCTATTTAAAAGTACTAACAACTCAAAGCTATGTTTTATCCCAAAGCATATTATGAAAACAGGAATTGCAACAGAAATGTAATTCAAAGACTCTTATTGACTTTTCATGTTTAATGGTTATTATTCTGGTTTATTTTGAGTAATTTTAATAACCACAGTTTATTGACAAAATTCAGACTAAGTCTTTTGTTCCCATGCCAACAAAATACATTTGTTCCCAGACAGCTGGTATGATGCATCATTCTAAGACTTGTTATGAGAGATAGAACCACATTTAATTTTGGCCACATGTTATTCTCAGTGACAGTTTGAATACTTGCCTCTGGTTTCTGGGAGGGGGCTGTAAAAAAAAAAAAAAAAAAAAAAAAAAAAAAAAAAAAAAACCTTGAACCACAGTGTCAAGGACATTAGTATTTTTATTAAATAGACTTCTTATAAAACTATCTTATAAATCGGTTATTCCAAGAGATTTTGGTGACAAAGCAAGTCAAATGCTTGTACCCAAAACCCTCACTAAAAAACAGATACAATGATTGCAATGCCATTTTTAAAGGATCACTTAAAGCACTCTTCTGGTGTGAACAGGCTCTGTTTCATCTTTGCTTTCTTGAGAGTCTCTTTGTTTTTAACCTCACTGGGCTGTGCTGGGGGAGGAGAGCAGCGGCGGGACCCCCTATGTGCTTGCTGCATGTTTTTAATCCTGTACTTTGCTGACATATCAAATCCACGTGTCAGCAAAGCATCGACTGCATCGCTGCAGCTGTTTTTCCATAAAGCATTTTCTACATTGTTGAAGTGGCTCTTCGTCCCTACGGTGAATATTGAGGGGTGATGAAGGCCGGGGGAGGGCCACAGGATCACACAGGGCTCTGACCTGGGACTGAAGGGTTCAAAGCCAGGCTGGGCCTGCCTTGGGGGTGGGTTTCATCTTCTATTCTTAGAATGCAGTAATCTTGTGGTATATTCTCATTTCTTTCGGTTTAATTTTTAAGACAGTTTTGGCTTTTAGTTTTATTAAAAATTATGTTTTTGATCAAAACACATGAGTTACTCCAAACAAGTAAATTATGGAGGCTTTTAAAGAATAACATAGAAAAAAACAAAACCAAGATGTGTTCTATGTCACCTTTTAAAATTGGTGGGCAAGCAGAATTATCAAGCATTAACCTGGGTAATCAAATATAATTTCCCAGGAAGATAAAAAGGAATACAGGTGTTCTATCAAGGCTTCCTGTTGTGACAGCTGCTAAGCACTGAATTGATAGAGTTCAGTGAACAGGTGGAAAGAGAAAGTAAAGAGATGAACACAGTGATGGTAAAAAGAGGGTAGGGTGAGTCAGCAGAGAGAAATGTTTAATGACTACTGATTATGCTTGCCATGTTCAGGAAAAAAAAGTGCCAAACATTCTGAGATGCCACTTAACTTGCAGTTACTTTAAAAAAAAAAACAAAAAAAACTATACGTTTTTCCAGGAGAAAAAAATCCTCTAAACAAAATATTAGTAGACCAAAATGCATCTAAAGGTTAAAAAGGGTAACAAATGGGATTAATTCCAGGAATGCAATATTATTATTACTGTTACATCAGTAAGATTGAAAAATAAACCTGTAAATTTTATTGCATTCACTGAATGAGGGACAAAACTCATATGATTACTCCAAAATATGGAGAAAAGGCATTTAAGAAAATTCAACATCTACTTGTGATTTTAAAAATGGAAAGTGAACTCTGTAAAGAATAAAAAGAAAATTCATTACTGTGATGAGGCAATCTATGCAAAGTCAATCATATTTCTATATGTCACCAACAAAGTGTGAGAAAATGCAATTTATAAAAATGACATTTAAGGCCAGGCACAGTGGCTCACGCTTGTAATCCCAGCACTCTGGGAAGCCAAGGCGGGCGGATCACTTGAGGTCAGGAATTTGAGACCATCCTGGCCAACATGGTGAAACTCCATCTCTACTAAAAATACAAAAATTAGCCAGATATGGTGGCATGTGCCTGTAATCCTAACTACTTGGGAGGCTGTGGCAGGAGAATCACTTGAGCCCAGGAGGCAGAGGTTTCAGTGAGCCAAGATCATGCCACTGCACTCCAGCCTGAGTGACAGAGTGAGATCCTATCTTAAAAAAAAAAAAAAGTCATTAAAAATAGCATTATGATACGTTAAATAGGAGTAAATCCTACCCAGAAGATGTTCAAGATATCATCATAGAAAATATAAAACATAACAGAAAAATAAATGTTTAAATAAAGTAGAGAGATATACTACGTTCACAGACTGGAAGACATTAGAAATTGACAAACTGAGGGAGATTGGCCTATTTTCTTTTATTATAATGTTCTTATCAGACATTGGTATTAAAGTTTGCTGGCCTCGCAAAACTAATTAGTGTATTCATTCTTTATTTTCTGGAAGAGTTTGTATAAAGTTGCTATTCTTTCTTCCTTTAAAATATTTGGGGTGCCAGACATGGTAGTTCAAGCCTGTAATCCCAGAACTTTGGGAGGCTGAGGTGGGTAGATCACTTGAGGTCAGGAGTTCAAGACCAGCCTGGCCAATATGATAAAAACCCCATCTCTAATAAGAATATAAAAATTAGCTGGACATGGTGGTGGACACCTGTAATATATATGGTAGAGTTCACTGATAAAACCATCTGGGCCTAGAGTTTTCTTTGTTGGAAGATTTGTAATTAATTATGGATATACTTTTTTTTAGTAGTTATGGTATTTAGATTTCCTATTTTTACTTCTGCCTAATGCTATCTCTCTGTCTTCCTTCTGGAAATGTAATTATGTATATATTAGAGCTTCTAGCCCTGTTTCCTATGTCTGAATTTATTCTAATATTTTATTTTTATGCAGCCTCTAGCTCACTAATTCTCTCCTTAGCTGTGTCTAACCTATTGATCATTCTTAATTTTGCTTATTATATTTTCCAAAGCTAGACTTTACTTAGTTCTTTTTAAATTACTTATTCTGTATCAAAATTCACAATCATTTCTGTTATTCTGCTGAACCTATGTCTTGGTTCTTATAAAGTCTAAGTCTCATATCCATTATCTGGAGCTCACAAGGACCTTGTTTTATTGTCTTTTATTTCTCGTGGCTTTTCATCATGTTGTCTTGCTTTCTGTGAATCTGGCTATTTTTGATTGAGTGCCAGATATTTTACATCAAAATTTATAGAAACAATGTAAGACCTAGGATGATGTTAATTTCCTCCAGAGAACTTAACATTTGTTTCTAGATAGACAAGTAGCAGCACTTGTAATCTTGAATAGCCTTAATTTATTTTCAGAGATTGAGATGACTTGAAGCTTATTAACTTCAGTTCTAGAGAGAGCTGGTTTATTTCCAATTCACTCCTACTCCTAGAGTGTAGCCCTTTGAAATCCACCCAAAGCATAGGGATTTTATCAGATACTCCCCTTTAGTGAGCCCTGGACTGCAATTTTTGTCTCTTCGGATTTTTTGTGTGTGAAACTGTTAAAAGATTGTTCAGCTTCTCAGCCTCTCACCAACCACTCTAGAATTGGCAAAGGCCACCATGTAAAAATGTCCCCACATGCCAGGTTTACAAGTTTTTCTGCTTTATGTCATCTCCAGGATCTTGACCCCATAATTCTTCCAGGCCTTGTCTAACATTTTGAAACAGATCTGGGAATGGATTATGTGAACATTCATTACTAAAAGTGGAAAGCATTTGCATTTCCATGAATTGCTTGATCATATTTATTGCTAATTTTTTCTATTGATTTGTTTTTCTAATTTGATCTATAGAAGCTTATTTTTTGGCTGGGCATGGTGGCTCTCACCTGTAATCCCAGCACTTGGGGAGGCCAAGGTGGGTGGATTACCTGAGGTCAGGAGTTCAAGACCAGCCTGGTTAATCTGGTGAAACCCTGTCTCTACTAAAAATACAAAAATTAGCTGGGCTCGGTGGCGCATGCCGTTAGTCCCAGCTACTTGGGAGGCTGAGACAGGAGAATTGCTTGAACCAAGGAGGTGGAAGTTGCAGTGAGCCAAGATTGCACCACTGCACTCCAGCCTGGGTGACAGGGCAAGATTTCGTCTCCAGAAAAAAAGATTTAATTTTTACATAGTCTGTATGTTAATGATTTGTTAGATGAGTTGCAAATACTTTCTCAGAATTGCTTATCTTTTAATTTTTTTATTCAATATTTTAATTTTTTGAGAAGATTATCTTCTGTCTTTTTCTCTATGGTTTCCAGGCTTGCTTAGGAAGGTACTCTCTAACCTAGATTACGAAATATAGTCTCTTTTATTTTCTTATACTTTTGAGAGTGTCATTTTATACATTTAACTCTGTAATCTACCTCAAATTTATTACGTTATGTGGGATAAGGATACTGCAATGCCTGGAATCTGTGACTATGCACATTGCATCGCAAAAGATTTTGCAAATATTATCAAGTTTACTAATCAGCGACCTTATAAAAGGGAGGTTATTTATCCCAGACTATCCAGGTGGTGGGCCCGATTCAGACACATGAACACTAAGAGCAGAGAACTTTCTGAGGCTGGAGGCAGAAGAATGTGGCAAATGTGGCAAAGCGGGGCGGGGGGCGGCTAGAGAGACTGGAAGCCTAAGAGCCATTGCACCATTGGCACTTTAAAGAGGGAGAGGACAACATGAGGAGAAGCAGCAGTTGCAAGGAGATGAGAGAGACTCCCAGCTGACAGTCAGCAAGGAAATGGGAACCTCAGCCCCACAGCGCCAAGGAAGTGAATTCTAGCAACAACCCCAATGAGCTTACAAGTGAATTCTCCCCCAGAGCCTCCAGATAAGAGCCCAGGCCAGCTGACATCTTGATTTTGACCTTGTGATACCCAGAGCTGAGGATTCAGCTGAGCGCATTCAAACTTCTGACCTACAGAACTGTGAGGTAATAAATCTGTGTTTTAAGCTGCTAACTTTGGTAATTTGTTACAATGTTGGAAAACTAATACAGGAATCTTACTAGTTTCCTTTCCAAATAGCCAGTTATTAATACCATATATTGACTGAGATATATTTCTCCCATTTTTTGGAAATGCCATGGTTTTCAAAAATCAAATTTTTGATATGTGTATAAATCTGGGACTTTCTCTACTTTTCTGTTCATCCACGTCCTGTGCCAGTATGAGCCATCTATTATGGTACTTAAGAACGTGAGCTCTGGAGCCACCGTGCCTGGCTGCAGATCCCAGCTCTGCCACTTCCACTTACTTGCTATAGAATCTCAAGCAAGTTACTTGCTTGATTTGCCTCAGTTTCCCTATCTTGAAAATGGATTAATAGTGGTACCTTATGAATTCGTTGTGAGGATTCAGTCAGGTATTACAAGTGTAACCTTTTGGAAGAGTACTAATATATAGTAAATATTATCTATAAAGAGAAGTCTCCTCTCATCATCTTTTTAAAGAATTGTCTTCATTATTCTTAAGAATTTTCTCCTTCACATGAATCTTGGGCTAAGGTTGTAGAGTTTATTTTTTTTTAATCCCACTGATTGTCTTATTGTGACTATACCGAATTTATGAATTAGTCTCAGGACAATTGACGTCTTTGCAATATTGAGTCTTCCCATTCAGAAACTTTACATCACTTTGCATTTCATTAGGTTTTTCATTACAACTGAAATCTATCCTAATGTGTTGTACATTTCTTATTATACTTATTCTCAATATATATTTTGGTATATTCTTCTTTCATGGATTTCTTTTGTGTTCTCTAAGTGGATAATTCTGGTATTTAGGAATATCACAGTTGTCTCACCAGAACTATTACCAACATTAATTCTAATGATTTTTCAGTTGATTTCTTAAGTTTTCTAAGTAGACAATTATTTCATTCCTAAATAGATACAGTGTTTGTATCTTCCCTCCTATGTTTCATCCTTTTTTGTTAATATTTGTCTTATTGCACGGGTGAAGTCTCTACTTCCTTATCAAGTAGTACTAGTGATAGTATGTGTCCTTGTCTTTTTCTTCTCTTTAGTGAGAATGCCTAAGTTTCACTGAAAGAGTTTGTTTCCTGAGGATTTCTAATAACTACTTTTGTTGAGTTCAGACATAGCACCTTGGTTATAATTACCTGTGGCCATGTTTTCTCATTTCCGCTAGACTAAGGCTCCTCTGAAGGCAGTATGTTATAGTAGGAGTACACACAAACATTCGTACGTACTATATATACACACATACATGTACGTACTATGTATGTACATACACATGTACTATATACACACATACATACTATATATATACATACACATACATACGTACTATATATATATACATACACATACGTACTATGTATGTACATACACATGTACTATATATACACACACACATACGTACATACATATTATATATATACACAAACACATACATACTCTATATATATACACACGCATACATATGTACTATATATATACACATACACATACGTACTATGTATGTACATACACATGTACTATATATACACACACATACATATTATATATATACACAAACACATACATACTCTATATATATACACACGCATACATATGTACTATATATATACACATACACATATGTACTATGTATGTACATACACATGTACTGTATATACACACACACATACATATTTTGTATATACACACACATACATACATACATATTATATATATACACACACACATACATACTATATATATATACACACATACATACGTACTATATATATATACACATACACATACGTACTATGTATGTACATACACATGTACTATATACACACACACATACATATTTTATATATACACACATGCATACATACATATTATATATACACACACACGTACATACTATATATATATACACACATACATACGTACTATATATATACACATACACATACGTACTATGTATGTACATACACATGTACTATATGTACATACACATACGTACTATGTATGTACATACACATGTACTATATATACACACACATACATACATACATATTATCTATATACACACACACATACATACGTACTATATACACATACACATATGTACTATATATGTACATACACAGGTACTATATATATACACAAACACACACACACATTGTACATATATATATATATATATATATATATATATATACATACACACACACACACACACACACGTGTGTGTTGGTGGATGTAGGATGTCTGTTTGTTCCACAGTCAACTGTCACCACATAGAAGATGAACAGAGTTTATCTCCAGTTGGCACAGGTAGTTTGTTCCAATGAGATAGAAACAGAAAGCCTCAGAGTCCTCTTGCATCTGCAGGATAGAAGCACCATTCTTCTTGTCCTTCCGTCAGTCACCAAGAGACTTTTTGGCCCTTTCCTCTTACACCCTTCATGGGCTCTCTTAGACACAGGGCAAGATCCTCTTTCCTGAGAAGTAGCATTCCCCCTGTATAAGGCGGGTACTTCTTCCCTTACTGATGCTACTTCCCAATTTCCCCTTCGGGAGCTCTTAAAGTAAAATCAGGAGTCTCTTTCCTGTGATGTCACCCTGTGGTCTGACCCTCAGATTCTGACCCCACTGACTGTTTTCCCTTTGTCACCTGCTTATAGTCTTTCTCTTTCCACCAGCTGTGTCTCTTTGTTTTACCCACCCCCTTCTCAGCCAAACAACGCCAACAGACATCTGAGAAATACGCTTCCCTTTAGAAATCATAGTAGATATTTATATATTCATATTATTTATATACCTACTATATTGTTTTGATATATTTCTTTATAATAATGGGTTGTTTTTTCAAAGACCTTAGTGTGAGTTGATTCCCCAGTTATCTGTTTTGAGCTTCATTCTGGTGCTCCCCCAGCAACCACAGTGCTTTGTATGATCCCAGGAATGTTGCTTCCAAAAAGCCACATCCAGTCAGGTGGTTTTAGAGTTTTCTCTGCCTTCTCTGCCCTTGCAGTTATGAATTATATAGACTTTTAGTGCTTAACTACAAACAGAAGATCTTCCAGGTGGGGATCTGAGTTAGGAAAAGAAAAATGCTGAAATACAAGTCACAGGGGTAATAAGGTCTCTTGGATGTGGGTAGAAAGTTCCTGAGTTAATGCCGAAGGCTTAATGTGTATATTGAACAGCTCAGCATACCTGGAGGGCCCTGGGGATTAGTGAAGGAGCAAGGCAGAGATGTTTTTGATGTGTGAATTGTTTACAAGCCAAAACCAAAATAAACATTGGCCCTATCACCAACATGTAGTTTATTGAAATGGAGCAGGTCCCCTAAGAATAGTGCACAAGGAGGCCAGGTTTAGTGGCTCACACCTGGAATCCTAGCACCTTGGGAGGTTGAGGCGGACAGATCACTTGAGGTCAGGAGTTCGAGACCAGCCTAGCCAACATGGTGAAACCCCATCTCTACTAAAAATACAAAAATTAGCCAGACATGGTGGCAGGTGCCTGTAATCCCAGCTACCTGGAAGGCTGAGGCAGGAGAATTGCTTGAACCTGGGAGGCAGAGGTTGCAGTGAGCAGAAACAATGCCACTGCACCCCATTCTGGGCAACAGAGCGAGACTCAGTCTTAAAAAAAACAAAGTGTCCAAGGGAGTGGTGCAGGCATCGGCACCACTACGGTGGCTGCCACAGGTCAGACTTCACTGCTAGGTGGACTTCCATGAGTCCTGCAGTCACTCATTATTGGGTGTTTTGCTCTTCATGGTTCTAAAAGTTTATCTTCAGTATACAGATATCACAAACTGATTTTGATCAGGTTTCTAAGCTTGTCTAAGTGTTAGAAATTTAAAATACTATATACATGTACCTAAAATTAATGACCACCCTAAAACTTTGCTTCTAAATTTTAGCCTCTATGAGAGATTCCTCTCAATAGGTTATGCGTGTGTATATGTGTGTGTGTGTATGTATGTGTGTGTAAGAGTACAAATGTTAAAAATCGTATCCTTAATATATTAAATTATAGAAGTACAAGTGAAAATTTTATATATATATATATATATATATATATATATATGTTTTGCTTTCTAGCACATGTTTTAGTCGATCCTATAACAGATACCAACTCAGGATATGTCATTTTATTCCACCCTCCATTGCCCTGGAGTTATGATTCCTCCGTAATTCATCAGGCTTCTACATTTGGTTCCCTGGACATTTTCCCAAGCTTGTTCAACCATTAGCCTTCTGGACTTCTGGGTTTAAGTACTGTCAGATCAGATTTAGATCATGTGTTAAGGCTTGGTGGGTCCATCATTGTCCTCAATTTAAGAAGCATTATAGAGGTCACGACATTGCTACAAAGAAGGTGGCACTAATCCCTCACTTTATAAAAGGGAATGCTGTGGTATGCATTACACCAAAGACCAGCCCCACTAGCACCACAGCCCAGAGAGCCAGCAGTGTGCTCATTTCCTCCACCCTTCCTGCATGCTTCCAGGGATGGGTAGTACAAAACCAGATGTAAACTATTTTTCAAATACTGCTCTGACTTAGCATTAAATTTCCCTTAGACCAGATGCCAGCATTTAAATAATATCCTGAAGGATCCAAAGAGAAGGAATTACTCATTGTGTTTCATTAATATAAAATCTGAAATACGGCGGGGAAAATTACACAGGAACCAAGTACCTTGAGGATGACTTGCCAGAGTATAATAATTTGAAAAGAATACTGCCTCACTATGAATGCTCAAAAGTGAAGTGTGTTTTTTCTTTAATTATCAATTGAACTTTCCATTATTTGTTATTAGTGCTCTTCAGGAAAAATTAAAAACAAACCATTATGATTTCTTTTGCAAAGCAGTCTGGTTATGTTTTCAGGAAATTGGGTTACACATATTAAAGTGTCTCTGTCCTTTAATCACTCATTTACTTATTTTATTGAGTTATACCTTGTTCTCTGCAATTCCTACTTTGATGGCTTGCATCAGTTAAGACATAAAGCAAATAACTAAACTCTTTGTCTTTGTGTAAAGTTATTTTCTGTGGTGCTCCCTAAGTATTACCCAGCATAAGGGACTAATGAGCCCTGGATTACACCAGTGTCAGTCATCAGCAGATCATCAGTAATGTTAGCAGCTAAGTATGTGGGTGTCCCAGGAGATAGGCATTGTATGAAAAAGCACCACCCCCCCTGCCCCGCGACTATGTAAAACAAAGACCAGTTAAAGGTTTACCAGCAATGGAGAAGGTCCGTTGAGGTTAAATAGCATGATTTGTAGATGACCCTATCGAAACAGTGTGTGTATATTTTGCTCTTGTTATTTACTTTCTGTAGCAACAGAAGGTAGCCTAGGGGTAAGGCATGCAGGTGTCGGGAAGTTCCCAGAGTTGGGGTTCGGCCCAAAAAGCCCAGCAACATAAGATTTTGTGTATAAATTCTAGGTGAAGTCACCAAGACACTACTCGAAGAAACGAATTCATTAATTCAGAAAGCAGGCAAGCTTTCAGTGATCAGAGTTGAGGGGCAAATGTACAGTGAGGTAGGCAAGATATTTGGAGATGGGGAATTTCGTTTGGGAGGTGGGGCAGAAGTCAGTACCTGAAGCAATCCAGTCCAGCCAGTAGACTGTGGTAGAGTTTAAATTAGTGGCCCTCACTACCTTGCTGGGGACTGCTGGGGTCAGATCATAGGGTGCTAAGTCTAGGTCCTTGGCAGGGAATCTCAGCCCCAGTCAAATAATTTGTTAGAAATAACTGGTTGAAAAACAAATGGTTTAATCAATAAGAAGAATGTTTGGTTCATGTAAACTGAGAAAGTACTGGCTTCAAGGGGGGAGGCTTAATCCAATAGCTCGAATTACGTGACCAAAAGCTAGTTATTCTGTCTCCATTTTTTAAGTCTGTTCCCTTATTATTGGCTCCATTCTCTGCAATTGTCCTTTTCATGGTTGCAAAATACCTGCTATCAGTTCCTGGGCCTGTGTTTCCAGAAACTGGAACTTTCCCTTTCCCTATCAGTTCCTGGGCCTGCGTTTCCAGGTTCATATCAGAAGAAAAGGGCAAGTTCCGTTCCACAAAACCTCGTGCAGTGTCCCAGGCTCGTCTTTCATTGGCCCTGAGCTCTATCTAATTCTAGAGGGACCTAGAGCAGCAGGCAGGAGAGACAGTCAGAAGCCCATGCATATGGACTGGGTTGATGAAGCACAGCCTTGCATTGGCCTGAGGCCCCTGATACTGGGTCTGCAAATAGCAAGAAGAATTCAGTTGTCTCCAGCTGATGGACAGCGGCTCTTAATGTACCTCCTCTCCTGACCTGCATGCACTGTCTCAGCTGCTTGGTGTAGGACTAGGCTTGCCAATGGAAAGGAGGCCAGTGACACAGCAAAGTGGGAGCAAAAAAAAAAAATCTATCTATGGTGTGGAAATAAAGGGCATTAAAATTGAGGTGGTTTTATGGGCTGAATGTTAATGCCTCCCATGCCACCAAAATATTGAAGCCGTAAGCACCAGTGTGATGGCATTGGAGATGCGGCCTTTGCAAGGTAATTAGGTCATGGGAGGAGGGCCTTCATGGTGAGATGAATGCCCTTACAAAAAGACATATACGTAAGAGAAATCTTGCACTCTCTCTGCTATACAGTAAGGAGAGCCCTCACCCAAACCAGACCATGCTGGTACCCTGATCTTTGATTGCCCAGCCTCTAGAACTATGAGGACTAAATGTTCATGGTTTACACCACCCAGTCTATGGCGCTTTGTTATAGCAGCCTGAGCCGACTAAAACAAGTGGAAACCAAGAAACCAAAGGTATCAAAGATAGTTCACTGGGGGCACTGAGTCCTTGATGTTATCAGGGTGGGGAGGAAGGCTGCTGGAAACTTTGGCACTCATGTCTTGGGCTCTACCTGCTGCATCAACCACGTCTTATAACCATTTCATCACCAAGTCATATTACTTTCTACCTCCAAAATGCCACTTTAGTTCTACTCATCTCCGTTCTCCCCACGGACATCTTTGTTTGACTCCTAATCACCTTGGATTTGGACAAAATGGTCTCTTCCTAGCTGCGTCACATCTGGGCAGTCTTCCTAAAATACCATTGTCATAATGTTATTCCCCTGCTCAGAAAAACAACCGCCTCCCACTCACTTATTACACCTCTCTGCCAGACTTTTGAATTCTCTTAAAACTTAATTAATGGACAGTCCAATATTATTTCTAAGCATTCCCCAGCATCTCCTGTCAAGCCCTCGGCCGAGTGGGTGCTCAGCTCTCACACCAGCCACACTCAATTTTGCCTTGGCTTATGTTTTTTCCTTCACCTGGAATTTCCTTTTGCCAAACTTCTGCCCGTCCATTTGCTACTTAGTTTTGAGAGCACAGCTCAAGACTCACCTCCCACAGACCTTCCCAAGCAATGCCATACCCAAATATCTTTTCTTTCCCCAAATGTCTATTTTACTTACACTCAGTTTCCCTGTAGCTGGATGTATAATGTTTATAGGTTAATTTTGCTTCCCCCCAAAACTGTGAATTCCTTGAAGATAGGGTTTGATTCTTCTTTTGTGTTCTCCACAAAACAGAGGCTACTTCTGGTGACCTCTTAGGCGTTCAGCATTGATCAGGAGAAGCAAAGAAGAAAGCTGGCGTAAAATCAGATGTCTAATTCTGTGCTGGGCTGTGAGCTGGGTTTCCTAGGCAGCTCCACCATCCACTTTCTCACCTAACCACCAACCAGTCTCTACCATCCAATTGGCTCAGAATCGTTTAAATTAAGAATAGGGAACTCCCCAAATCCTGACATGGTAGTTTAAAGGCCTCTATACCTAAGGCTAGCCTGCCTTCTATGCCTTGCACCTAATCCTTAGACAGCCACACTGGCCACCCCACTTTTTCTCACAGACTTCTTATGGTTACCATATGTGATCCACAAACTAAGTTGAGCTATACCATGTGTAGACTAAGTAAAATCTCGAACAAGTCTCCTGAAAGTTCTCATTCCATCAAACATCTACTTTGCCTTAAGGGACATTTAAAGTATGTATTAACCTAAGTTTACAATACAACCACCCTTATATTTCCAAGATTACTGGATATGACAAAGATCACAGAAGCCACCTTTAGTACAGGCACTTGGTCTCACCTGTCTTAGTATTTTAAAGCTTCCTAAGGCCATGAGGAAGCAAGATGAATTCAGTTCATCAAAATGAAGAAGAAAAAGAGTTTTCTCAAAGCTGGATGAAAAAACTTAACATCATGCAAGATAAAATAGTATCCTTATCCTTAAAATCTTAGCCCTTCTGCTGCCAGTGTTAGTTTTAAATACATGTGCAAGATAAAGGGAGGGAATGAAATTGCTACAGAGACCTACGATTCCAACTTGGGCACTCGAGCTACACAGAAAGATCCTTCAGATAGGAGCCTCTTGTGGTTGGAAATAAAGCAAAAACAAACCCTCTAGAACTCTATCTAAATAAGAAAAGATGCCCTTTCAGTTTGTTTTCACTTATAAATGAAGCTGGAATTTCCACCATAATATGTTTTACCATGTGGGCCAATAAACATAAAGAGTGGCATTCATTGTAATATCCACACACATTTAGGATTGTTTTTCTAATTTTAAATCGTGAATTTTTTCTGCCATTTGAAGCAAAGAAAAAAGCTGTCCCAGTGAGGATCCACAGCCCTCAGCCATCAGTGATTGTGGAGAGCTTTTTTCTTTTTCTTTTTACTCTTTACCATGAATTCTTTTCAGACATCATCAGAATATGATTTCTACATTTCAGTACATTTTTAATATTAAAGAAATGCCTTCAGCAGAAAGAACAAAATCTCCCTGCTCTTTATTTGACCTTTGTTGGTTTGATGTGTTTTAAAAAAAGATCTGGGCAACAGTTTTATAAAGAATGCACAGAGACATTCCTGAAAGAGCACACTAGTGAAAATAATCATGAAAAAAAGATTAGAAGATGAAGCCTCTTGCTCAATCTAACATAACTGTTGCTCTCTGAGTACTGTTTCTTAAAGTTGCACTGCTTTTGTCTAAGTCAGTAACAGTGTACTTATCTTTTCTATATTCTTATGTGTTTCTAACAGAAATTGTACTTTGTTTTGTTTTGTTTTCTTACAAGCAGAAGTTTTATTTTGTTTGGTCCGCAGTGGTATTTCGCATTATCTCATGGAGCAGGGCCCCTGGGTAGTCCTTGGCGGGCATGTGGCCAGGGCAGACAGAGCAGTATAGCTGTCAGGCCCAGAAGGGGAGAAATAGGGCTGGGAGCCCTGTAAAACCTACTGAGGGGCCAGGTGCAGTGGCTTATGCCTGTAATCCCAGCACTTGGGGAGACCTGAGGCCAGGAGTTCAAGAGTAGCCTGGCTAACGTGGTGAAACCCCATCTCTACTAAAAATACAAAAATTAGCTGGGCATAGTAGAGCACCTACAGTCCCAGCTACTTGGGAGGTTGAGGCAGGAGAATCTCTTGAGCCCAGGAGGTGGCGATGCAGTGAGCCAAGATTACACCATTGCACTCCAGCCTGGGCAACAACAAAAAAACCTACTGAGGCCACGGTGTGGGGGTAGGAGCAGATTTAGCATGAAAAGGGATCAGGCTTAGCCCCCAGAACTCAGAATTCCACTTCCTTGTGCTAGCCTCACTTTCCCCATCAGGCCCGTCAAGTACTGCTTCTCTGAGTACTTGATGCTGATGTCCACCCTGCTCTGTGGCCCCTTAGTCTTGGCCTTCCCCACCAGGGTGAGAAGAGACTCCTGCACCTGCACCTCAAACAGGTCGTTGGCCTCGAACAGGTCCACGGGGTTCATGCCATAGCTCACCATGGCCTTGATGAAGTTGGAGAGGTTTTCTAGCTGGCGCCAATTCTGCATGGAGCAGTTGATCTTGGGGACTGAGCACGAGTATGCATAAGATAATCTGTCCTTCAGGCCCTTCTGAAAGTCGGGTCCGATGGAGACACCAGGGAGTTCCTTGATTCAGCTGTGGAGCTCTGCCTTTTTCTGAGGGTCATATTTGGACAGGAGCCAGTTCTCGATCTTGGCCAGGAGCCCATACAAGTGGCCCCTGTTGAACTGCGTGGCACTCATGGCTGCCAGGCATGGTGGCAGGACTGGGCCAGATGGGTAGAAATTGTACTTTTATGTATATCTAAGTGGACCAAGCCAAGTTAATATTCATTACCACCAGAATGGGCAACATGGTGAAACCCCGTCTCTACAAAAAAAATACGGAACTTAGCCAGGCATGGTGGTACTCACCTGTGGTCCCAGCTACTCAAGAGGCCAAGGTGGGAGGATCACCTGAGCCCAGGAAGTTGAGGCTGCAGTGAGCCATGATTGCACCACTGCACTGTAGCCTGGGTGACAGAGTGAGACCCTATCTCAAAAATTTTTTAATGAACAAATAAACTATATATATATATACACACACACACACACATATAGGAATATATATATATGTTATATGTGGGAATATATATATATTCCTATACACACACACATATATATAGGAATATATGTGTGTGTGTGTATGTGTGTGTCTGTGTGTGTGTATGTATTCCTTACCAGTTTATCTGCTGTGTAAAAAAAAAATATAAACCTCAATCTATCTTGAAAGATGGAAAGTGGGTGGGTGACTAGCAAGATGGCCAAACAGGAGCAGCTCCGGTCCGCAGCTCCCAGCGAGATCAATGCAGAAGGCGGGTGATTTCTGTATTTCCAACTGAAGTACATGGCTCATCTCATTGGGATTGGTTAGATAGTGGGTGCAGCCCAAGGAGGGCAAGCAGAAGCAGGTTGGGGCATTGCCTCACCCAGAAAGCACAAGGGGTCGGGGGAATTCCCCTAACCAAGGGAAGCTGAGAGACTGCGCCATAAGGAACAGTGCACTAAGCCCAGATACTATGCTTTTCCCATGATCTTTGCAACCCACAGACCAGGAGATTCCTGTCTGTGCCTCTGCCACCAGGGCCCTGGGTTTCAAGCACAAAACTCAGTGGTCATTTGGGCAAACACTGAGCCAGCTGTGGGAGTTTTTCCTCATACTCCAGTGGCGCCTGGAATGCCAGCAAGACAGAACTGTTGACTCACCTGGAAAGGGGGCTGAAACCAGGAAGCCAAGGGGTCTAGCTCAGTGGATCCCACCCCCACAGAGCCCAGCAAGCTAAATTCCACTGGCTTGAAATTCGTGCTGCCAGCACAGCAGTCTGAAGCTGACCTAGGACGCTCAAACTTGGTGGGAGGAGGGGCATCTGCTGTTAACTGAGTCTTGAGTAGGTGGTATTCCCCTCACAGTGTAAACAAAGCCCCCTGGAAGTTTGAACTGGGCAGAGCCCACCACAGCTCAGCAAAGCCCCTGTAGCCAGACTGCCTCACTAGTTCCTTCCTCTCTGAGAAGGGCATCTCTAAAAGAAAGACAGCAGCCCTAGTTAGAGGCTTATAGATAAAACTCCCGTTTCCCTGGGACAGAGCACCTGGGGGATGAGGTGGCTGTGGGCACAGCTTCAGTAGACTTAAAACATTCCTGCCTGCTGGCTCTGAAGAGAACAGCAGATCTCCCAGCACAGCACTCAAGCTCTTCTAAGGGACAGACTGACTTCTCAAGTGGGTCCATGACTCCCATGCCTCCTGACTGGGAAACACCTCCCAGCAGGGATCAACAGATACCTCATACAGGAGAACTCCAGCTGGCATCTGTTGGGTGCCCCTCTGGGATCAAGCTTCTAGAGGAAGCAACAGGCAGCAGTCTTTGCTGTTCTGTAGCCTCTGTTGGTGATACCCAGGCAAACACAGTCTGGAATGGACACCCAGGAGACCAGCAGCAGAGGGGCCTGACTGTTAAAAGGAAAACTAACAAACAAAGGAATAGCATCAACATCAACAAAAAAGGATGTCCACTCAGAAACCCCATCTGAAGCTCACCAATATCAAAGACCAAAGGTAGATAAATCCATGAAGATGAGGAAAAACCAGCACAAAAAGGCTGAAAATTCCAAAAACCAGAATGCCTTTTCTCCTCCAAAGGATCACAACTCCTCGTGAGCAAGGGAACAGAGCTGGACAGAGAATGAGTTTGACAAATTGACAGAAGTAGGCTTCAGAAGGTAGGTAGTAACAAACTCCTCCAAGCTAAAGGAGCATTTTCTAACCTAATGCAAGTAAGCTAAGAACCTTGCAAAAAAGGTTAGAGGAATTGCTAACTAGAATAAACAGTTTAGAGAACATAAATGACCTGATGGAGCTGAAAAACACAGCACAAGGGCCGGGCGCGGTGGCTCAAGCCTGTAATCCCAGCACTTTGGGAGGCCGAGGCGGGTGGATCACAAGGTCGAGAGATCGAGATCATCCTGGTCAACATGGTGAAACCCCGTCTCTACTAAAAATACAAAAAATTAGCTGGGCATGGTGACTCGTGCCTGTAATCCCAGCTACTCAGGAGGCTGGGGCAGGAGAATTGCCTGAACCCAGGAGGCGGAGGTTGCAGTGAGCCGAGATCGCGCCATTGCACTCCAGCCTGGGTAACAAGAGCGAAACTCCATCTCAAAAAAAAAACAACAAAAAAAAACACAGCACAAGAACTTCGTGAAACATACACAAGTATCAATAGCCAAATTGATCAAGCAGAAGAAAGGATATCAGAGGTTGAAGATCATCTTAATGAAATAAAACATGAAGACATGATTAGAGAAGAAAGAATGAAAAGTAACCAACAAAGCCTCCAAGAAACATGGAATTATGTGAAAATACCAAACCTACGTTTGATTGGTGTACCTGAAAGTGACAGAGAGGATGGAACCAAGTTGGAAAACACTCTTCAGGATATTATCCAGGAGAACTTCCCCGACCTAGCAAGACAGGCCAACATTCAAGTTCAGGAAATATAGAGAACACCACAAAGATACTCCTCGAGAATAGCAACCCCAAGTCACATAATTGTCAGATTCACCAAGGTTGGAATGAAGGAAAAAATGTTAAGGGCAGCCAACGAGAAAGGTCAGGTTACCCAAAAAGGGAATGAATCCCTTCAAACTAACAACAGATCTCTGTACAGAAATCCTAAAGCCAGAAGACAGTGGGGGCCAATATTCAACATTCATGAAGAAAATAATTTTCAACCCAGAATTTCATATCCAGCCAAAATAAGTGAAGGAAAAATAAAATCCTTTACTGACAAGCAAATGCTGAGAGATTTTGTCACCACCAAGCCTGCCTTACAAGAGCTCCTGAAGGAAGCACTAAATATGGAAAGGAAAAATTGGTACCAGCCACTGCAAAAACATACCAAATTGTAAAGACCATCAACATGTAAAGAAACTGCATAAACTAACAGGCAAAATAACCAGCTAGCATCATAATGCCAGGATCAAATTCACACATAACAATGTTAACCTTAAATCTAAACAGGCTGAATGCCCCAATTAAAAGACACAGACTGGCAAATGGGATAAAGAGTCAAGACCCATCAGTGTGCTGTATTCAGGAAACCCATCTCATGTGCAAAGACACATATGCGCTCAAAATAAAGAAACAGAGGAGTATTTACCAAGAAAATGGAAAGCAAAGAAAAAAGCTGGGGTTGCAATCCTAGTCTCTGATGAAACAGACTTTAAACCAACAAAGATAAAAAAAGACAAAGAAGGGCATTACATAATGGTAAAAGGATCAATGCAACAGGAAGCGCTAACTATCCTAAATATATATGCACCCAGTACAGGAGAACCCAGATTCATAAAGCAAGTTCTTAGAGACCTACAAAGGGAATTAGACTTCCACATAGTAATAGTGGGAGACTTTAACACCCCATTGTCAATATTAGACAAATCAACAAAACAGAAAATTAGCAAGGATATTCAGGACTTGAACTCAGCTCTGGACTAAGCAGACTTAATAGACATCTGCAAAACTCTCCACCCCAAGTCAACAGAATATATATTCTTCTCAGCACCACATTGCACTTATTCTAAAATTGACCACATAATTGGAAGTAAAATACTCCTCAGCAAATGCAAAAGAATGGAAATCATAACGGTCTCTCAGACCACAGTGCAATCAAATTAGAACTCAGGATTAAGAAGCTCACTCAAAACCACACAACTGCATGTAAATTGAACAACCTGCTCCTGAATGACTACAGGGTAAATAACAAAATTAAGGCAGAATAAAAATATTCTTTGAAACCAATGAGAACAAAGACACAATATACCAGAACCACTGGGACACAGCTGAAGCAGTGCTTAGGGAGAAATTTATAGCACTAAATGCCCACAGGAGAAAGTAGGAAAGATCTAAAATTGACACCCTAACATCACAATTAAAGGAACTAGAGAAGCAAGAACAAACATTCAAAAGCTGGCAGAAGACAAGAAATAACTAAGATCAGAGCAGAACTGAAGGAGATAGAGACATGAAAACCCCTTCAAAAAAAATCAGTGAATCCAAGAGTTGGTTTTTTGGAAAAGATTAACAAAATAGATAGACGAATAAAGAAGAAAAGAGAGAAGAATCAAATAGACAAAATAAAAAATGATAAAGGGGATATCACCACTGATCCCACAGAAATGCAAACTACCATCAGAGAGCACTATAAACACCTCTGTGCAAATAAACTAGAAAATCTAGAAGAAATGGATAAATTCCTGTACACATACACCCTTCCAAGAGTAAACCAGGAAGAAGTCAAATCCCTGAATAGACCAATAACAAGTTCTGAAATGGAGGCAGTAATTAATGGCCTATCAACCAAAAAAAGTCCAGGATCAGATGGATTCACAGCCAAATTCTACCAGGGGTACAAAGAGGAGATGGTACCATTCCTTCTGAAACTATTCCAAACAAAAGGAAAACAGGGACTCCTCCCTAACTCGTTTTATGAGGCCAGCATCATCCTGATATCAAAACCTGGCAGAGACACAACAAAAAAAGAAAATTTCAGGCCAGTATCCCTGATGAATATTGATGCAAAAATCCTTAATAAAATACTGGCAAAACAAATCCAGCAGCACATCAAAAAGCTTATCCACTATGATCAAGTCGGCTTCATCCCTAGGATGTAAGGCTGGTTTAGCATACGCAAATCAATAAACATAATCCATCACATAAACAGAACCAATGACAGAAACCACATGATTATCTCAATAGATGCAGAAAAGACCTTTGATATAATTCAACACCACTTCATGCTAAAAACTCGATAAACTGGATATTGATGGAATGCTCAAAATAATAAGAGCTATTTATGACAAACCCACAGTCACTATCATACTGAATGGGCAAAAGCTGGAAGCATTTCCTTTGAAAACCAGCACAAGACAAGGATGCCCTCTCTCATCACTCCTATTCAACATAGTATTGGAAGTTCTGGCCAGTGCAATCAGGCAAGAGAAAGAAATGAAGGGTATTCAATAAGAAGACAGGAGGTCAAATTGTCTCTGTTTGCAGATGACATGATTGTCTATTTAGAAAACCCCATCATCTCAGCCCAAAATTTCCTCAAGCTGATAAGCAATTTCAACAAAGTCTCAGAATACAAAGTCAATGTGCAGAAATCACAAGCATTCCTATACACCAATAATAGAGAGCCAAATGATGAGTGAACTCCCATTCACAATTGCTACAAAGAGAATAAAATACCTAGGAATACAACTTACAATGGATGTGAAGTACCTCTTCAAGGAGAACTACAAACCACTGCTCAAAGAAATAAGAGAGGACTCAAACAAATGGAAAAACATTCTATGCTCATGGATAGGAAAAATCAGTATCATGAAAATGGCAAATGGCCATACTGCCCAAAGTAATTTATAGATTCAATGCCATCCCCATCAAACTACCATTGACTTTCTTCACAGAATTAGAAAAAACTACTTTAAATTTCATATGGAACCAAAAAAAGAGCTTGTATAGCCAAGACAATCCTAAGCAAAAAGAACAAAGCTGGAAGTACCATTTTACTTGACCTCAAACTATACTGCAAGGCTAAAGTAACCAAAACAGCATGGTACTGGTACCAAAACAGATACATAGACCAATGGAACAGAACAGAGGCCTCAGAAGTAACACCACACATCTACAGCCATCTGATTTTTCACAAACCTGACAAAAACAGCCAGTGGGGAAAGGATTCCCAATTTAATAAATGGTATTGGGAATACTGGCTAGCCATATGCAGAAAATGAAAACTGGATCCCTTCCTTACACCTTATACAAAAATTAACTCAAGCTGGATTAAAGACTTAAACATAAGATCTAAAACCACAGAAGAAAACCTAGGTAATACAATTCAGGACATAGGCATGGGCAAAGACTTCATGACTAAAACACCAAAAGCAATGGCAACAAAAGCCAAAATTGACAAATGGAATCTAATTAAACTAGAGAACTTCTGCACAGCAAAAGAAACTATCATCAGAGTGAACAGGCAACCTACAGAATGGGAGTAAATTTTTGCAATCTATTCATCTGACAAAGGACTAATATCCAGAATCTACAAAGAATTTAAACAAATTTACAAGAAAAAAACAGCCCCATCAAAAAATGGGCACAGGATATGAACAGACACTTTTCAAAGGAAGACATTTATGCAGCCAACAAACATATGAAAAAAACTGCGTCATCACTGGTCATTAGAGAAACACAAATCAAAACCACAGTGAGATACTATCCACTCCAGTTAGAATGGCAGTCATTAAAAAGTCAGGAAACAACAGATGCTGGAGAGGATGTGAAGAAATCACTTTTACACTGTTGGTGGGAGTGTAAATTAGCTCAACCACTGTGGAAGACAGTGTGACAATTCCTCAAGGATCTACATTCAGAAATACCATTTGACCCAGCAATCCCATTACTGGGTATATACTCAAAGGATTATAAATCATTCTACTATAAAGACATGTGCATACATATGTTCACAGCAGCACTATTCACAATAGCAAAGACTTGGAACCAACCCAAATGCCCATCAATGATAGACTGAATAAAGAAAATGTGGCACATATACACCATGGAATACTATGCAGTCATAAAAAAGAATGAGTTTATGTCCTTTGCAGGGACATGGATGAAGCTGGAAACCATCATTCTCAGCAAACTGACACAAGAACAGAAAACTAAACACTGCATGTTCTCACTCATAAGTGGGAATTGAACAATGAGAACACATGGACACAGGGAGGGGAACATCACACACTGGTGCCTGTTGGGAGGGTTGGGGGCTAGGGGAGGGATAGCATTAGGAGAAATACCTAATGTAGATGATGGGTTGATAGGTGAGGCAAACCACCATGGCCTGTGTATACCTATGTAACAGACTTGCATGTTCTGCACAAGTATTCCAGAACTCAAAGTATAATACTTTTTTAAAAGAAAGATGGAAAGTGAACTACTAACTGGCTGCCATTTCTCCTTCTCACCTAGAGCAGGTGTAATGCCGATTAAGTAAGCCCAGGTCTATGTGGTTGGATACATTCTGCTTCATGCAAACTCCAGCCTACATAAGAGGTTCACAAAAAATGTTTTTACATTGGCAAAAACAGTCCCAGAAGTGGTCTCAAACTTCTAAGGAATAATTATTTAATCATAGATACTTTGTAAATTGCATTGATCTTTGATTCAACACAGAACTTACCCTCAGAGAACCCACAGAGTAATAGGAGAAAGCAGTGTGCAAATCAATAATCATAATAGTATCTGATAATGAAGTACAAGTGAGGCTCTTGGATAAGGAAGACCCAGTACAGGTCCCGACCCAGGTACCATGTAACTGTGTGACTGTGGATAAGCCTATTTCTTCTTGTGTAAGCAGCCATAAAAGTACCATACGGCATGCATAGAAGATTAAATCAAATATAATATATGCAAAAGAGTACAATATGGGGCCTAGTACATAGAAAACACTCTTTAACTGTCAGTCAATGACTGTTAGATGAACGTGATACCAAGGCATTTTAGTGGAGGGCTGATTACCATGACTAGAAGGCTGAGGGAGGGTGTTCCAGAGAAGGTCCTATGTGAGAATGGGGTGTGGTTCTCTAGCCAGTGCAGAAGGAGGAGGGATGCAGAGGAGGACAGAACAGCATGTGCAAAGGCATGAGTCACAACATGATGTGGGACTTTGGGGGAAAATGCCAAGTCATTACTGGAGCACAGCATCCTGGAAAAGTAGTCTAAGATCATAAGCAGGTTCTTAGATGATCCATGCAAAGGAAGTTGTCTTTAATCTACAGATAAATCACTGATGTGTTTTTATATGGGAGTGGGGGTGGTGAGGTGATCAGATCTGCGTTTCAGAGAGACATGCAACAGTGTGGAGAATCAGTTGAAGAAGAAAAAAACTAGAAGCAGGACAGTGACGTTAGGTTTCCCTTCCTGTAATAGATCAAGGTATGGCCAGGTGCTGGCTCAAGCCTGTAATCCCAGTCTTTTGGGAGACCAAGGCAGGTGGATTGCTTGAGCTCAGGAATTTGAGATCAGCCTGGGCTGGGCAACAGGGCAAAAACCTCGTTTTTACAAAACATACAAAAATTAGCAGGTCATGGTGGTACACACCTGTAGTCCCAGCTACTCAGGAGGTTGAGGTGGGAGGATCACCTAAGACCAGGAGGTGGAGGCTGCAGTGAGCTGTGATGGCATCACTACACTCCAACCTGGGCAACAGAGTGAGAACCTAGTCTGAAAAAGAAAGAAGAATAAAAGAGAAAAGGAAGGAAAGGGAGGGAGGGAAGGAATGAAGGGAGGGAGGGAGGGCAAGAGAGAGAAAGAAAATAAGGAAAGAAAGAGAAAGAAGAAAGAACCGAAGGAGGGAGGAAGAAAGGGAGGAAGGGAGGGAGGAAAAGAAGAAGGAAAGAGAAAAGAAAGAGAAAGGAAAGGAAGAAAGAAAAAAAGAAAAGGAAAGAAAGAAAAAGAAAGAAAGAAAAAAGAAAGAAAGCGAGCGGGACGGAGGGAGGGAGGGAGGGACGGAGGGTGGGAGGGAGAGAGGGGAAATCAAAGTATGTCAGTCTCCAGTCAGAAACCCTGAGTTTGTCTTCCATTGTCTTCAGAGTAAAGCCCAGCTACCTCGACAGAAGCTTCCAAGTCCTAACCACCTTGTCTCCACCTATCTCACTCATCCCCTGCCCACCCCATGACCTCCACCCATACTCAGCCCTGTGACAGTCGCTAAGCATGCCACACACAGTCACCTCTATGCTTTCTGCCCTTCCCTTAGCTAGCAGTTTTTCCTTCTCTCATCCATCTGGAAAGTTCCTACTCATTCTTCAGTGTCCCAGTCAAATCTTATCACCTTTGTAAAGACCTCTGTTATCCCACATAGGAGCTACTGATGCCTCCTGTTCTCTTCCTGGCCTAGCATATGTCAGTTATATATTTATGAAGCTCCTTTTTACTTCTCTTGTAAAAAGTATAAGGTGTTTTTTTTTTTTTTCCCAGAAAACCTAAAGGAAGTCTTTTGATGACATCACACTCCCTACATTTTAATTGAACAAAAATTTCTTTTCTGTCTGCTGTGTAAAGGTGAACAGCTCGTGAATGGAGTCAGTGACTGTTTACAATGGTGTTTGGAAATGTTCTGCTGTGAGGTTGTGGGGTCTCAGTTCCCTTTAGCGGGAGGTGGGGAGATTCATGCACAAAATCCTCATTAGTGTTCATTCGAGCTGCCTAAGTAAATCCGGGGTTCACCGGTGGGACAATGACTGCCTTTGTCTTCCTATTTTGTGTTTTGTATAGAATACTGTATCTGGCAAGACATGCCTTCTCAAACATAAGGAGATAATTGGTACTTTGAGGGAGAGGTTTAACTTATTTATAATTGTCAAGAGTTTAAACATGCAGAAAAGAAAGAGCAGTCGTAGCTTGCCTCTTTTGAAAAAATGCCCTCAAACCAGGTCAGAACTCTCTGTGTAAATCAGATATTTCGAATGATATTTAACTGAAGGTTAGACATGGATCTTTTAAGTTTTTCTTTAAAATAGGAAACTTTGTGTTTATCAACAATTAATTTCTTCTTAAACTACTCTTATTTGTAGCACTGCTGCTCACTGAAATCTCTTGTGATTAATCTGCTATTTAGACCACTCTGTTTCCTATATGGTGTTGATACTCAAGGCAAGGAATAGAACGGGCCTGGTCCTTGGCCAGGTGCCATGGCTCACTCCTGTAATCCCAGCACTTTGGGAGGCCGAGGTGGGTGCATTACCTGAGGACAGAAGTTCGAGACCAGCCTGGCTAACATGGTGAAACCCCATCTCTACTAAAAATACAAAAATTAGCTGGATGTGGTGGCACACACAAGTAGTCCCAGTTACTAGGGAGGCTGAGGCAGGAGAATCGCTTGAACCCAGGAGGCAGAGGTTGCGGTGAGCCATGATTTTGCCATTGCATTGTAGCCTGGGCAACAAAAGCAAAACTCCATCTCAAAAAAAAAAAAAAAAAAAAAAGAAGAAGAAGAAGAAAGAAATGGCCTGGTCCTCCTGCTTATTTTCCTTGTTCTCTGCAGCACCTGACACCTACTTTCCCTCCTTCCCTTGGGAAGCCCGAGGCCTTGCCCTCTGCTCTCCTTCCATCTCACCTCTCAGGCCATTCCCTGCTTCTGCTTTGCTAACTTTCCTAACTTCCATCTCACCTCTCAGGCCATTCCCTGCTTCTGCTTGCTTCTCCTGCATCCCAGATACGGAAGTTCCTTATAGATGAGTCTTGGCTCCCGGGACGTTCTTGTTCTCCCCTTTCTCTTTCAGAGAGCTCTCCATTCCCACGGACACAGCTTCCTCTTCTGGGATATGTTCTTGGGTCTCTAATCCTGCTTTTCTCCTGAGCTCCACTTCCATGTTTCCTCATGAATGACTGCTCTGCTGCTCAAACTAAGTAAATGCAAACCCCCAAACATATCTTCTGACCCTACCCACACCCAGACCAACTCGCTGTACCCATTGCCTTGTCTCTGCAGGAACACCACCCTTCTTCTAGGCACATGGCCAAAGGCATATATTCTCATTTAACTCATCTCTTACTTCTATTCTACTAGACAGGTAATTAATCAGCTTCTCTTTTATGACCTTCCTGTAGCTATCACCTGAGATCAGACTAGGATTCCCACTTTCCTAGATTACTCCAGCGGCTCCCAGCTGCCACCTGAATTCCAGACTGTCTCCTCTCCTGAGATTTCATCACAATACTTCCAGATCAATCCTCTTCCCTTCACCTCCCGGTAATAAATGGGCACGGTAAAGGGCTAGACATCAGGTTTCAATCATGGTTCTAGCAGTTACGCACTGGGAACCTGTTTCCTTCTCTATGAAATGAGTAGATAATGTCTGTCTTTCAAATTTTATGTAAGAATTAAATAGAATCATCACAGTATATAAAAGGTTATACATCAGGCCAGACATGGTGGCTCACACCTGTAATCCCAGCACTTTGGGAGGCCAAAGAAATTAATTGTGGATCACCTGAGGTCAGGAGTTCGAGACCAGCCTGGCCAACATGGTGAAATCTTGTCTCTACTACAAATACAAAAAATTAGCCGGGAATGATGGCAGGCGACTGTAATCCCAGCTACTCAGGGGACTGAGGCAGGAAAATTGCTTGAACCTGGGAGGTGGAGGTTGCAGTAAGCCAAGATTGTGCCATTGCACTCCATCCTGCATGACAGCAAGACTCTGTATTAAGAGGGAAACAAAAAGAGAGAAAGAAAGAAAAGAAATAAGATTATGCATCAATTGCTTAATACAGTATCTGGCACACATGGGTTTTCTTTACTTTTTCTATTTTCTACTACATTCATTCTAAATTTGTTAACCTTTACTATCTTCCATAATTTCAAGGTGCCACCTACCTATTCAGCAACAACTTTGTTCAGTCATTTACTTATTAAAACAACATTTACTAAGTATTTACTATGTGCCAAGTGCTCTAACCTTACTTCTGTGTACAAAGAGTAAATATCAGGGGGACTCCAAAACCCCCATCAGCTTCACTGAGTATCAGCCTTATTCTATAGGTCTTCTTGGGTCTTTTATTAACAAGTCAGTTATAAACCTGAAGACTTTCTCCCCCGACCCTTTGGTTGGGGTTTTGGTCCTTTGTTGATGAAAACTACCTTTTTAGGAAGTCTAGCCCCAACCAAAAAGGCCTAGTCACCCTGTTTCTGAGAGGAAGGCCAGAAATTGTAAACAGAAGTGAAAACCACCCTATCCCTCCCCCAGGTTTTCTCCAAACCCTCTCAGGGATGTACCTTGCAACACAGAGAAGGTACTTCCTTCCAACTTGTTTAGACTTGGTCTTCCAGATATTCACATTCTTCAACATGTACCTGTCCAGGCTTTCCACATTCAGCCTTTCTCATCCCATGCCTGTGGAATTGCTGTACTGATCAAACTCCTTTAGGGCCTGTACCATCTCTTTGAAAAAGTGGAATATTCATAGTAGATATCAACCTAAAGAAAGAAAAAATATTAGGAATGATATTATTAAGAAGAAAAACATTAGAAGTGAGACCAAGGAAAGGAGCTGGCATTTGGTTTTAGAAGAAGAGAGGCATGAGTCATTTACTATCTCGACTATATAAAAAGTCTGATAGTGAGTAAACCCGAGAAGCACAGAGGAGGAAAGAGTGTGGATGAAACCAACTCCTCTCCTTCAGGGTGAATCTCTAAGATCCCCTTTGATCTCGGCAGCCCCGTAGGCCCTGGTGTTTGCCTCCGACGTTCTCAGCTTTGAAGCCAGCCTTCTTATTAATAGCCACTGTGCTGATTAAGAACTGCAGTCCTGAGATGACAGAATCTTGTCTTTGTCTTCAGGGAAAGCGTTTGTGATGAGTTTACTCTAGACATTCTGAAGACATTTTGAGACAGACTTAACACCAAAGACTGTAAGCTCTATTTGATTCATTCATTCATCAGCAAATATTTGTTGTATAGAGTTGCTACCGCATGCCAGGCACCAGGCTAAGCACTGAGGTAATAGCAGTCAGAAAAATGAACACTGTCCCTACCTTGTGGAGCTCAGTCTAGTTGCAGGGGTCAGCCAACTTTCCATAAAGGGCTGCATAACAAATGTCTCAGGGATATGAGCCGTAAGGTCTCTGTCCAGATGACTCAATACTGCCATTGTCGTGAGAAAGCAGTCACAGACAATAAATAAACAAATGAGCAGGACTGCTTTGCAGTAAAACTTTATTTACAAAAACAAGCAGTATGCCGAATTTGGTCTGCAGGCTGCAGTTTGTTGACCCCTGGTCTAACAACACACATAAATGTAGGTGAATATTTTGTATATTCTATGTTGTTTCAGTTTAGACCTTTTTGGTTGCAAGTGAAAGAAAATCTCACACACACTGAAAAATCTAAGGACAGGGCTAACTTTAAGTGCAGACTGATAAAGGGCTCAGTTTATTTTTCTCCAGTTCTTCTTCTGAATTCCCAAAACCCTCAGTTCAGTTCTTATTCCGTGGTAGCAAGATGGTTGTCACAATTCCAGAATGACATCCATGGGGAAAGTCCAGTGCATGAGAGTCTGTGTCCTTTGGCTGTCAGTGACTCTGGTTACCTGGACTTGGACCACGGACTCAGGCTCTAAATAATTAACGACTGCAGATAATGGGATGTAATGATTGCCTTAGGGTCTCGCCACATACTCTACCCTGACCCTTGGATGGGACAGAGAATGGGAGAGGGGTAGATTCCAGTTACCAGAAAACTGGTGAATGAACGCTGGAGTACATGGTGGACTGAATGCTGCTGAATAAATTCTTCACTACATGTGTCTTGTTAAATTCTAAATGTATTAGTAGGAATGCTATAATACGATTTCAGCTTTTCCATCTTCATCAGGAAGTAAAGAGTACTGCTTATTGCAAAATATTGTCCAAAATTTTAATATTCGCAGGTGTTTGTTTTGCATCACAACCTCAGTCTTTTTTTTCCTGTTACCAGTATTTTCATTCAGTTTAGTCTACGCTAGAATATAAATACATAACAATATGTCCTTTCTTGTTATGAGTAGTCTTTTATATAACCAAAATTTGTAGCTATTAGTTCATATAACAAAAGAAAGGCTAAACCCCTAAATTATCAGAAAAGAAGCAAGGATCTAGGAGAATAATACATTTTGCATAAATTATAAAGGACAGTTACACAATGAAAATCCAGTACTTTCCTCTCAACCCAATTTTACAAAATAAAGTCAACATGTATTATTCTGTGAGCTGCTAAGCGGACAGAAACACTGTGGCCCATTCAGAAGACAGTGGTCAAAGACAAAATGTCATCTTCACGTCATGTACTGATCTCAGTCCTCCACTGGAGTTGAGCCTCTTTCATAGTCTTCTTTAGGTGACGGTAATGTGGCAAGATTTTCATCAAGAAATCCAGCTGCAGTGTCTGTGGCTGCGCTCACTCAGGATGCACCCGTCAAAGGCAGTCTGCATCATAGATCATCATGTTCTCAGGGATGACCTAAAAAGTATTTAGGTTGCAGCAAGCTCCTATGATGCAGCCACTGGTCAATATCACATTTCTGCTTACATATGCTTTTGATTCAATGATGTCATTATCTCCCGTCTTCATGGCTTGAGACTAACAGCCAACTTCAAACATATTATTGGTGCCAGTGATCACAGGTTTTGGTTCTGGATCTTCAGTGTCAGGAGTAATATTATCCGGGTAAGCATTTATGATAAGGGCCTGTTGTTCTGTTAGGCTCCCTTCACCAATGAGTGTTGGCCCGGCTTCCGCAACAAGTCATGCTTTAGGACGGATCACTGTCCCAGTGATACTCACTCTTTTGAGTCTTGGTATGGTCCCAATTACAACCTCAATCTTTTCTTTTCTTTTTTTTTTTTTTAAGACAGAGTCTTGCTCTGTCACCAGGCTAGAGCGCAGTGACGTGATCTCAGCTCACTGCAACCTCCACCTCCCGGATTCAAGCAATTCTCCTGCCTCAGCCTCCCGAGTAGCTGGGACTACAGGCACGTGTCACCACATCCAGCTAATTTTTTATTTTTATTTTTTGTATTTTTAATAGAGACAGGGTTTCACCATGTTGGCCAGGATGATCTTGATCTCTTGACCTTGTGATTCACCCACCTTGGCCTTCCAAAGTGCTGGGATTACAGGTATGAGCCACTGTGCCCAGCCTAGAACCTCGGTTTTATTAGGAATTTAAGTCTTTGATTCATAAACAAATTCAGACAGTTTATTAGTAATTTTCTGATCTTTGACCGTCTTAATCATTTTCTATCTTTTCTGTGTGAATTCTTAGAGGTAGACTTACCAGACCTTTGTTTTCTTTTTGGTGTCAGAGAATCTTTTGAACTACCTGAAGCTGGATTTAGAGCATCTAAACCTAATTAAGGTGCTAGGTTTGAACCATTCACTCATTCTGAAGCCACCTTTTTCTCCATAGGATCAGAAAATGTTCCTGAAAATACAGCCCTTTCCAGAACTAGTTCATGCCACCCTTCAAACAATAGAGGTCGGCAGCTGCTTCCTGAATCAGCCACCCCCTTGCCTTGGAGTCCCAGGCCCATTAAGCAGCAGGCTTCACTCCCTTGTGGTGGAACGGTTCCTCTGAACAGGGAACGGAGGACTCCTATTGCGCTGGACGCTTAGTTCGAGAGGACACCAGCTAGAATAAAGAGCCAGGAGAGGAAATCGTATTGAAGAAAGGAGGGAAATGAATATTTTTAAGGTTAAGAAAATTGCAGTTATTTTTACATTTTCACTTTATACTTCGGAATCAAAGTGTACGAGCCCTGCAGTGGCACACCTTTCTTAAAATGGATCTTTCTTGGCAGTTGCTGTGGCAACATATCACACCCTAACCCCAATAAAAATGGAATTTCTTAGAAGGCGGTGGTGCATTTTCTCACCCACACTACAGTATTTTTGGGGCATCATCTTTTAGTACTATTTCTTTCATTCTTATTCTTTTTTTTTTTTTTTTGAGACAGAGTCTCACTGTCTCGCCCAAGCTGGAGTGCAGTGGCGCAGTCTTGACTCACGGCAACCTCTGCCTCATGGGTTCAAGCGATTCTCCTGTCTCAGCCTGAGTAGCAGGGATTACAGGTGTGTGCCCCCATGCCTGGCTAATTTTTGTATTTTTAGTAGAGAGGGTGTTTCACCATGTTGGCCAGGCTGTTGATCTCCTGAGCTCGTGATCCTCCCACCTTGGCCTCCTAAAGTGCTAGGATTACAAGTGTGAGCCACCATGCCTGGCCCTCATTCTTATTATTGAAACCGAAATCTACTCATCCTCCTAAAAAGCCTGCGCAAAAATGTTTGGCTGGATAAAGGCCCATCCGTCAGAAACATCCTCCACATTCCTGTTTATGTTGCATCTGATCCCTCCCAGCAAGCCTCCTTCCTGTACCCGGCTCCTGTCCACTTCCTCCAGCCCTTCACCACCCCTCAGAACCCCCATATCTTTTTACTGCCTTCTTCTTACTCCAGATGGCCAATTGCAGTGCCCACCCTTGCCAACCCTCCCTCGGAGTACATGCCATGCTCCAAAGTCACCTCTTGTTCTCCCTCCCATCCTCCTGCTCCCCTCAGTCTACCCACCAGTCAAACTCACTTTGCTTAACACATTCTGCTAAGCCAGGCATTCAAAGAACAGGTTCTGAATAAACAAATCCACAACAAGTAGAAGTAGATGTTACTTTCAATTAAAGCTCCTATATATTGGTGGAAACCCAGATGGAAAAAAAATTTTGAGCTGAGATTCTTCCCTTAAATTAAGTCATTTACAGTGAAGCAACAGGGCCAGAGTTATTGACAAGGATCTGAGAAAATCCATATGCACATGGCTATGCAATGAATGTTTGTGTCCTCTTCCAAATTCATGTGTTGAATCCCTAATCCCCAATGTGATGGTATTTGGTGGTGACCTTTGGGAGGTAATTAGATCTAGATGAGGTCATGAGGGTAGGGCTCCGGTAATGAGATGAATGCCTTTATAAAAAGCGGAAGAGAGGCCAGAGCTCACTTTCTGCTTGCACGCATCAAGGAAAGGCCGTATGGGGAGATCCGCATACACGCTGCTATAAACTGGAAGCAGGAAGAGAGCCCTTGCCAAGAACCTGGCCATGTTGGCACCCTGACCTTGAACTTTCAGCCTCCAGAACTGTGAGAAATATATGCTTATTGATTAAGCGGCTTAATCTGTGGTATCTGTTATAGCACCCCAAACTAAGATACTCACCAGGCGTTATTGGTAGTCTGGACAAACAGGCACTGCTGTTTTTCAAATATATACAGATTGTTTTAATTTATAAAATCTAAATTCATTTAAAATTGATTCTGAATTCATAGAAGCTTTTGGTAAGGTACTTTCTTTTTTTTTTTTGAGACGGAGTTTCGCTCTTGTTACCCAGGCTGGAGTGCAATGGCGCGATCTCGGCTCACCGCAACCTCCGCCTCCTGGGCTCAGGCAATTCTCCTGCCTCAGCCTCCTAAGTAGCTGGGATTACAGGCGCACGCCACCACGCCCAGCTAGTTTTTTGTATTTTTAGTAGAGACGGGGTTTCACCATGTTGACCAGGATGGTCTCGATCTCTCGACCTCGTGATCCACCTGCCTCGGCCTCCCAAAGTGCTGGGATTACAGGCTTGAGCCACCGCGCCCGGCTGGTAAGGTACTTTCTTAATCCACAGATACTAAAAAATAGAAAAACATTTCAATGGAGTCCTCAATCATTAACATATGCAAATAATTTGCTATAAGGATTTTTAATGTTGCAAATAATTTGAAGTAGCAATAAAGTCTAATGATAGAAAATTGGCTAAATGGAATATATATAAAAATGTAATTCATGCCATATACATAATATAATGAAATATAGATAGTAAAAACCTCCATTAAGTCATATAATGAAAATTAATGTTTATTGAATATTTACTATGTGCAGCTCTTATAAAAATGTTGCAGGTGTTGGCCAGGCATGGTAGCTCACACCTGTGATCCTAACACTTTGGGAGGCCTAGGTGTGTGGATCACCTGAGGTCGGGAGTTCAAGACTGCTCAACATAAGAAAACCCCATCTCTACTAAAAATACAAAATTAGCCAGGCATGGTAGCTCATGCCTGTAATCCCAGCTACTCAGGAAGCTGAGGCAGGAAATCACTTGAACCCAGGAGGTGGAGTTTGTGGTGAGCCAAGATTGCGCCATTGCATTCCAGCCTGGGCAACAAGAGTGAAACTCTGTCTTTAAAAAAAAAAAAAAATGCAGGTGTTAAATCATCTAAACTTCACAGTGGCCTTGAAAAGTTATTTTCCTGATAAGGAAACTGAGGCACAGAGAAATTATTCTTTCTGGGAGCACAAGGTTAGGGGCACAACTCACACCCATCTCCAGACACCCTAGTTCCAGCATCTGGATTCTTAATCCCTACACTATTAAATCAAAAAGTTACAAAACAGTCTGTTCTTTTCTACTAGATGGCTCTAGTAGATCACGTTACCAGACACCCCCTCAGCTCCAGACACTCTACAGTGTTTGATAAAATGTAAAAACAGATTACATTGTGGTTTTGATTTGCATTTTCCTCATCATTAGTGATGTTGAACATTTGCAGCCATTTGTATACCACCTTTCTCTCTCAAGAATGGCCATAATCGGCTGGGCACGGTGTCTCATGCTTGTAATTCTAGCACTTTGGGAGGCCAAGGTGGGCGGATCACCTGAGGTTAGGAGTTTGAGACCAGCTTGGTGAACATGGTGAAACCCCGTCTCTACTAAAAATACAAAAATTAGCTGGTTGTAGTGGTGGTGCATGCCTTAATTCCAGCTACTCAGGAGGCCAAGGCAGGAGAATCACTTGAACTTGGGAGGCAGAGGTTGTAGTGAGCCAAGATCATGCCACTGCACTCCAGCCTGGGTGACAGAGTGAAACTCAAAAGAGGAAAGAAAGAAAGGGGGGGGGAGAGGGGGAGGGAAAGAGAGAGGGAGGGAGGAAGGAAAGAAGGAAGGGAGGGAGGGAAAAGAAAGACCAAAATCCAAAAATAATCCATGTTGGTGTAGACGTGGTGAACAGGGAACACTTCTTCACTGCTGGTGGAACTGAAAACTAGTACAACCACTGTGGAAAACAGTGTGGACGTTTCTTAAAACTAAAAGTAGAAGTACCATTTGATCCAGCATTCCCACTACTGGGTAGCTACCCAGAGGAAAAGAAGTCATTATATGCAAAAGATATTTGCACATGCATGTTTACAGCAGCACAGTTTGCAATTGCAAAAACATGGAACCAACCCAAAGTCCCATCAGTCAATGAGTGGATAAAGAAACTATGGTCTATACACAATTTAATGCTACTCAGCCATAAAAAGGAATGAATTAATGGCATTTGCAGTGACCTGGATGAGATTAGAGACTACTATTTAAAGTGAAGTAACTCAGGAATGGAAAACCAAACATCATTATGTTCTCACTCATAGTGGGAGCTAAGCTATGAGGATGCAAAGGAATAAGAATGACACAGTGGACTCTGGGGACTCAGGGAGAAAGGGTAGGAAGGGGGTAGAGTTTAAAAGACTACAAATCGGGTTTAGTGTATACTGCTCAGATGATAGGTGTACCAAATTCTTACAAATCATCACTGAAGAGCTTGCTCATGTAACTGAATACCACCTGCTCCCCAATGTGATGGTATTTGGAGGTGGTCTTTGGGAAGTATAGAAATAAAATATATAATACATAAAATATACTATATCTATATATAGAGAGAGAATTAGAAAGAGGTATTTGGTTATTTGTTTGTTTTTGAGATGGAGTCTCCCTCTCACCAGGCTGGAGTGCAATAGGATGATCTCAGCTCACTGCAACCTCCACCTCCCAGGTTCAAGCAATTCTCCTGCCTCAGCCTCCCTCAGTAGCTGGGACTACAGGTGCGTGCCACCATGCCCAGCTAATTTTTTTTTTTAGCAGAGAAGAGGTTTCACCATGTTTATATGTTTCTACATAGTCATTTATTATCATATTTTGAGGTAAGGGTGAAGCAGTTCAGAAAAATAAGTATGCCTAAGGTCGGGTGTGGTGGCTCATGCCTCTAATTCCAGCACTTAGAGAGGCTGAGGCAGGAGGATCACTTGAACTCAGGAGTTCAAGACCAGCCTGGGAAGGCAAGGAGAAGCAGGGACAGTGACACACTTAGCAGTTCCAAGTTCATGAATAGTTCAGAGGTAAGTGTTCTCATTCCCTCATTATTTTCCCTTAAACATAGCCTGGGTCAGAAGTGGGGATAGAAAAGCAGTAGCAAAGGCCAAGCATGGTGACTTATACCTATCATCTTAGCACTTTGGGAGTCCAAGGCATGAGGATCACTTGAGCCAGGAGTTTGAGACCAGCCTAGGCAACATAGTGAGAAACTATCCATACAGAGGTGAAAAACAATTAGCTGGGCATGGTGGTACGCACCCATAGTCCCAGCTACTTGGGAGCTTTAGGTGGGATGATTGCCTGAGCACCAGGAGGTCGAGGCTGCAGTGAACCGTGATTGTGCCATGGCACTCCAGCCTAGGTGACAGAGTAAGAACTTGTCTCTTAAAAAAAAATTAACAAGAATCAACAGTGATATATAGGAATATAAACTAATTATTTCCTTTTCTTTTGTCGTTTTGGCATGTGACAGATTTACATGTGTCCTTCACTGGTTAGATTTTCAAATATGTGCTTATTTGGGGAACTTGTGGAACTTTTATTTTAGGTCAAATATACACATTGTATTTGTATAGGTTTTCTTCAACTGGTCATATATAAATCCATAGCAAGCTAAAATTTTAAAACCAGTGGGAAGCTGTGGGGAGTGCTCTGGAACCAATTGTTGTTGTCATTGTTGTTATGGTTGTCACTTTTTAAACAAGATCGGTGACTAGATCGGTGTCTGGAAGCACTGTAGTTCAGTGTCCCGTCCCCCAGCCCTGACCCCTGTTGTGCTGGGGAAAGCACTAGAGTGTGGTAGCAAAGACTGCTCTAGCCCACTGTGTCTGTGGGTCCTCTTCCCTCTGGGGTAGAAAAATCATCTCAGTGTTTAGAAGGATTCTTTGAGAAACTGTAGAGCAAAGTGGACAATAACATGTGCTTGAGAGTCAGACCACCTGAGTTCACATCATGTTTTTTTTTTTTTTTTTGAGACGGAGTTTTGCTCTTGTTACCCGTTCTGGAGTGCAATGGCACAGTCTCGGCTCACTGCAACCTCCGCCTTCTGGGTTCATGCAATTCTCCTGCCTCAGCCTCCTGAGTAGCTGGGATTACAGACACGCGCCACCATGCCCAGCTAATTTTTTGTATTTTTTTAGTAGAGACGGGGTTTCACCATGTTGACCAGGATGGTCTCGATCTCTTGACCTCGTGATCCACCCGCCTCAGCCTCCCAAAGTGCTGGGATTACAGGCTTGAGCCACCGTGCCCGGCCACATCATGTTTTACCTCTCTGTGCTTCCCTCACTGGGTCATCAGAAGGATTAAATCCGTTAAAACTCAGGGAGTCACACCTGGCACACAAAGTCCTCAGTAAATGTTAGCTAGTGGTAACTTTATTAACCTCATAAATGGATGAAAACAGTTTGGTTAAAGTTTTTCATGACTTTATTAAAGTCACAGGATTCTGCTTTATATAATGATTTTTAAATTCAGCATTTGAATTTAAGAACTCAAGGTAGTAATATTTTTCCAGTTGACAGTCTCACTCATACATGAGGTAATTTCATATTTTCCAGAAGCTTATTTTAATTTCACTCAAATTCACTAAAATCACAAGAACAAAGAATAACGTAGACAGGACATATAAGGGCACGAATCTTCAATAAATGTTGGAAAATGTAACTTCTGAATTTGAAAAGTGATGGAGGGAATAATGGCGATCAAAGAGCAGCCTTGGTCACAGCCAATCTTCTACTCTCTAAGGCCTAGCCTCCTACTAGAGGGAAACCATCATATTCACATGGTGGGCAGGGTGGGAGGAGGGAGTCAAGAGAAATCATGAGCATGAACCCAAGGGCTTAAGTACTTGGCCATGACCTCCAAAGTACTTGAAAACTGAGGGACATAGGCCCCCAGAGCAAATGAAATCATAGATTTGGTCAAAGGATAATGAAGACAACAAAACCAAATCATAGCTTTGGCCTGACCCCAGCTGCCCTTGCCACACCTCAACACTCAGCAAATAGCTGGTTCCATTCAAAAATGAGGTGTCATTTTTCTTTTAGAAAAAGGAACTAGCATATGATCTTTGCTGGATTAAAAGAGAGGAGAAGAAAGAATGTAAGCAAATAATGTTCTGTATATCAAATGGAAAATTACAGAAGGAAGGTTCAGACTAATTACAGTTCTTTATAACAGTTCTTCACAGTGTCAAAGCGTTTACAGAATACATTTGTGTATCTCTCTCTCAAGGAAAATGATGGAGGGAGATAGAGAAGTAGAAAAACGAAGAAATGTTTAAAGATGATATAAGTCAACAGACAAATGAAAAGTTATCTCTCAGAGCTTAGGAGATATGGTAGACAAAAGCAGGAGATTACAGAGATTTAAACCATATTAGATGAAACAAAAATAGAAAAATTATAACTGAAAACATCCAAGGAAATACAGTAATTAGGCTAGAGGCTATCATACAAAATGAAATGAAAATATAGAATAGATATAAAATGATAAGAAAAGCTTGGTGCAGTGATGCATGCATGTAATTCCAAGTGCTCAGGCAGCTGAGGAACGAAGATCAGTTGAGTTCATGAGTTGGAGACCAGCCTGGGCAACATTGTGAGACCCTGTCTCAAAAAAAAAAAAAAGATATGAAAGTAAAAGTAATAATAGAGAAAGTTTATAATTATGGGAGATTGTCAAAGAAAGGTCAACACATGCAAAATTTGTGTCTCTGAAGAAGATAACAAATATAAAATATTTATAATCAAATACAAATAATTTTTCTAACAAAGAAAACTTTTGTTCAAATAATGGAATGTAAAGGTAGAAAGGACACACAATGTCTCAGGAAAATTAATATAAAATAATTAGGATCAAAGCATTTCCCAGTGAAGTTACTAAATAAAGGAAAAAAAATCATAGCATCCAAGCAGAAAAAGAAAGTTATATTCAATATGAAAAAATCAGCTTGGCCTCAGACTTCACCACGGCAATATGTAATGCCAGAAAACACTGGAGAAATGTTCTGAGAGGCTCAAGTAATCCTGTCACCTCAGCCTCCCAAGCAGTTGGGACTACAGGCACATGACACCATGCATAGCTAACCTGATCCTTGTGTTCACAAAGTTATGAGAGAAAGAAAGTCAGATTGAAGCATTTTTATACCCAGAAAAACTGTCTTTTAAATATATAGGCATGTTTATTGCAGCACTGTTCATAATAGCAAAGACTTAGAACCACCCAAATGCCCATCAGTGATAAACTGGATAAAGAAAATGCAGCCGTGAATATAATTTATAATTTGTGTTTACATTTGAACTTCTGGAAATTCAAAATCAACATCCTTGCCTATGAGCTTCTTATAGACACCAGAAAAAGTTTTGACCCTGTGTTCCATATTGTTCTGCTGTGCTTTGTCCATACGAACCTTTATGAGCTGGCTGCCATCCAGTTTCACATGGGAAGACCAAATCCTCAAGGATTGCATCATAAATGCAATCAAGCTGAGTCTCGAGGTCTGAGTTCATCTCCAGCTTTAGAAGACCCCGGAAAATGCCACACTTGAAATCTTCTGGCTTCTCACTGTTGGACTTCACAATCTTGGCACTTGAACTGAACATGGCCTTCTTGCTGAGTGCTGACTTAGAAAAACAGATAGACATTCTAAACAGATAAGAATAGTGCATGCCTAAGCTCCCCCAGCTATGGCCACTTTCTGGTCCCCAACAGAAGCATAGCTGAAGAACAACTACAAGTTGAATTGTTCGTGAAGGCTGGCAGTGATGGGGCCAAGATTGGGAACTGCCCCTTCTCCCAGAGACCGTTCACAGTGCTGTGACTCAAGATAGTCACCTTTAACATCACCATCTTTGACACCAAGAGGCAGACCAAGACAGTGCAGAAGCTGTGCCCAGGAGGGCAGCACCCATTCCTGCTGTATGGCACTGAAGAGCACAAAGACACCAAGAAGACTGAGGAATTTCTGTAGGCAGTGCTGTGCCCTCCCAGGTACCCCAAGCTGGCAGCTCTGAACCCTGAGATCAACACAGCTGAGCTGGACATATTTGCCAAATTTTCTGCCTACATCAAGAATTCAAACCCAGCACTCGATGACAATCTGAAGAAGGGACTCCTGAAAGCCCTGAAGGTTTTAGACAATTACTTGACATCTCCTCATCCTGAAGTGGATGAAACCAGTGTTGAAAATGAAAGCATCTCTCAAAGGAAGTTTCTCACCCTGACTGACTGCAACCTGTTGCCAAAGCTCCCCACAGTACAAGTGGTGTGTACGAAGTACTGGGGGAATGGGGTATGCTGATTGATGCTTATAATTCCAGCACTTTGGGAGGCCAAGGTGGGTGGATCACTTGAGGTCAGGAGTTGAAGACCAGCCTGGCCTACATGGTAAAATGCCATCTCTACTTAAAAAAAAAAAAAAAAAAATTAGCCAGGTGTGGTGGTGCATGCCTGTAATCCCAGCTACTCAGGAGGCTGAGACAGGAGAATCACTGGAACCTGGGAGGCAGAGGTTTCAGTGAGCCAAGATCACCCCACTGCACTCTAGCCTGGACGACAAAGTGAGACTCCATCTCAAAAAAAAAAAAAAAAAAAGAAAAAGAAGAAGAAGAAGTACCTGGGATTCACCATCCCTGAGGCCTTCCAGGGAGTGCATCGGTACTTGAGCAATGCCTATGCTCGGGAAGAATTTGCTTCCACCTGTTCAGATGATGAGCAGATCAAACTCACCTGTGAACAAGGGGCCAAGGCCCTCAAATAAGCCCCTTTGGGGACTCTTTCAACCCCCTCCATTTCCTCCACAAAGGCCCTGGTGGTTTCCATATTGCTACCCAATGGACACATTCCAAAATGGCCAGTGGGCAGGGAATCCTGGAGCACTTGTTTAGGGATGGTGTGGTGGAAGAGGGGATGAGGGAAAGAAATAGGGGACCTGGGTGAGACTTTTACTGGGGAGTGGGATGGGTAGGACAACATATTTCAGTGGTAAAATACAGAATAAAAACTTTTTAAAAAGGAAATAGTGCATGAATCATTTCTTTTTTTTTTTTTTTTTAAGAGCTGGGGTTTCTTCATATTGGTCAGCCTGGTCTCGAACTCCCAACCACAGGTGATCTGCCCATCTCGGCCTCCTAAAGTGCTGGGATTACAGGCATGAGCTACCGTGCCCAGCCATGAGTCATTTTTAAAAGAGTTGAAACTCAAACTTTCAGAGCCAGTGTTGGGTGACAGAAAAAAAAAAAATTGTCACTATATGGCCCATGAGCCCTCAATAAATGTTACCCTCAGGTCTGGTTTATAAAGCATGTGTTTTGCTTTGCACGTTTCCTTCATTTGAGTCAGCTAACTGACTCAAGTAAGTGAGCAGCTGGAACTGACTCACTTGGAATTAAGTTCAGGAAGAGAAGAGAAGAAAAATCAATAGATAGGAGAATCAACATATATTTCATCAGCAAAGACTTTGCATCTGTGGGAAAGATCATGTTTTTATTATTTCTTTCAGGTATAAGTCACAGGATTATAGCATATCCCAAAAAAAAGCACTTTGCCAAAAATTGAAAAATTATGTTCTAGAACAGTGGCAATGGGGTTTTAGTAGGTAATTAAATGAATTATTAAGGCTGGGCACAGTGGCTTACACCTGTAATCCCAGCACTTTGGGAGGCCAAGGAGGGCAAATCACAAGGTCAGGAGATCGAGACCATCCTGACTAACATGGTGAAACGCTGTCTCTACTAAAAAAAAAAAAAAAAAAAAAAAAAAAAAAAATACAAAAAATTAGCCAGGTATGGTGGGACATGTCTGTAGTCCTAGCTGCTTGGGAGGCTGAGGCAGGAGAATCACTTGAACCCAGGAGGCAAAGGTTGCAATGAGCTGAGATTGTGCCAGTACACTCCAGCCTGGGCAACAGAGCAAGACTCCATCTCAAAAAAAAAAAGAAAGAAAAGAAATTAATTATTAAGCACATTTCTTCCTTAATTCATTTTAGTATAAGAAAAGTTGAGGCTTAAAGACCGATAATTTTAAATTATCTTCAGTAAATTCATAGGCTTGTCCAACTGAACTCAGTTGTACACATTTTTATAGTATCATGCCTATTTCCAGGTGTGTATGATGAATCCCTCAGTATGATACACTGCAACTCAGCTCTAATGTTTGGTTAAATCACGCACAGCACATGCAACAGATTTTAAAAATAATTCTATCATATCTCATATAGTAGGAGGAAAAGCAGAAACACAGCTGGAAAAAGACACCGATATCTACACATGCATATTCATGTCTCATCCATGCACATCTTTTTTTTTCTTTTTTTTAAGATGGGGTTTCACCATGATGGCCAGGCTGGTCTTGAACTCCTGACCTCAGATGATCCACCCACGTCGGCCTCCCAAAGTGCTAGGATTTACAGGCATGAGCCACTGCGCCCGGCCCACGCCCGGCCTTTTTTTTTTTTTTTTTTTTTCTCTCCATGCACATCTTCATCCTGCTCAGGCATATTCTTCCAAAGGCTTTTCTTCTACCCTCTCACTCACTCCTTTAGCCTTTAGAGAAATGAATGGGGCCAGGTGCGGTGGCTCACACCTGTAATCCCAGCACTGTGGGAGGCCAAATTAGGCAGATCACAAGGTCAGGAGATCAAGACCATCCTGGCTAATATGGTGAAACTCCATCTCTACTAAAAATACAAAGAATTAGCCAGGCATGGTGGCATGCATCTGTAGTCCCAGCTACTCAGGAGGCTGAGGCAGGAGAATCGCTTCAGCTCAGGAGCCAGAGGTTGTAGTGAGCCAAGATCATGCCATTGTACTCCAGCCTGGGTGACAGAGCAAGACTCTGTCTCAAAAAAAAAAAAAAAAAAAAAAAAAGAGAGAGAGAGAGAGAAATGAATGAGATGAGCTACCAACCTATTTTTTTCACCAGCCTAGTGAGCATCAGTTAATTGAACATAGGCCCGATAGTATTAGAGAGGCAGAAGAAAACCAGGAACCAGAAACCTTCGTATGTCCAGTGTATTCTACCTATCTACTTACATCAAAGGGGACTGGAGACTTGGCTGTACAGATTCTCCTTCATTCATGTCTTCATGATTATATGAATCACATTTAGTGCCCCAACTACTTGCCAGTTTGGGGGAGTAGGGATTTTGGGACAAAGTCTCACTCTGTCACCCAGGCTGGAGTACAGTGGCCCAATCTTGGCTCACTGCAGCCTCGCCCTCCTGGGCTCAAAGGATCCTCCTACCTCAGCCTCCCAAGTAGCTGGAACTACGGCTGTGCACCACCATGCCCAGCTAATTTTTGTATTTTTTGTAGAGATGCCTAGGCTGGTCTCAAACTCCTGGCATCAAGTGATCTGCCCACCTCAGCCTCCCAAAGTGCTGGGACTACAGATGTAAGCCACCTCACCCTCAAGGACTATTTTAATCAAAGCAAGGACATGCCGTGAATTGTCCTCATATCACAGTTTAGTATGGTTGGTGTTCACATCCTGATCAAAGAGAGGCTGCAGGGCTAGCATAGTGGGGAACCTCATGAGTGAAGAGGAGAGAACAATTATTTTACTTAGATGCTGAAAATTGTGTTCACAAGGACTTTGAAGAAATAAAGCATTGTTACAGGACTGTCTCTCTCAGAGTCCCAAGGTCAGGCCGGGTAGCCTTTCAGTTTTTAACTCTTTTTATTTCATCTTTATTGTCTGGTTTCTGATCGCGTGTAACAAACTTTTTATTGTGATGAACAGATACTATTCTGGGACTTCTTAAATTCAAAATAATCACTCGTGGTAAAAAGATAACGCTTAATTTTTCCTAATTTAGATAACTTACATACGACAAGAATATGAAACAAAATTGAAAGGGTTGATGCCAGCATCTCTAAGACAAGAACTTGAAGACACCATTTCCTCCCTAAAATCACAGGTAATTACTAGAATCAAGGCATTTTCCAAGGATTTAGGTGATGTGCATACTCTGAAAAGAAACTTGCAAATAAATCTGATTCCAAATTGATTACAGAAATCAATGTGATGTCATTGCATAATGGGCTACACAGGATAAATTGTTTTGGTTTTAAATATTTTCTTCCTTGTTTAATAACTCACTGTCTCAATGAGAATTTCTTTAAAGCACCCTCAAAATTGAAAAGTTCAGTTAGTTATGATGACTTTAATTCATTTACAGTCTATCTTCCAATATAGCCTCATCCTTTTATTCTTGGCATCAGGTCCAAAATGCCATCACTTAGCATATGGCCGATTCCTCACTGTGTAGAATTTCAGAGAAATTGAAAGCACAGTTATGTTAGAAGCACTTTTATTCTGGTGTATTTTATGGTCATTAGAGATAACAAGATGTATTCTAAGTTCAAAGTAAAATAATGACAAGGTATTCAAACAATTAGGTTAAATAGCTCCTGTTGAAATGTGTGGTTCTTGGCTGGGTGTGGTGTCTCATGCTTGTAATCCTAGCACTTTGGGAGGCCTAGACAGGCAGATCACTTGAGGTCAGGAGTTCAACACCAGCCTGGCCAATACAGCAAAATCCCATCTCTACTAAAAATACGAAACTTAGCTGGGTATGGTGGCCCGTGCCTATAATCCCAGCTACTCAGAAGGCTGAGGCAGGAGAATAGCTTGAACCCGGGAGGCGGAGGTTGCAGTGAGCTGCGTTCACGCCATTGCACTCACGCCTGGGCAACCTCAAAAAAAAAAAAATGTGGTTCTAGATATTGTTCATGAAATATAATGTGAGTAAAACTTCTAACAGGTTTTTGCTACATATTTCTGTATTGTTTGAATGTTTTATATGTTACTGGTATCATGAGAAAGACTTTACATATTCACATTTCCAATACACTTTGAAATTTTTATTTTTTTGAGACAGAGTTTCGCTCTGTCGCTCAGGCTGGTGTGAAGTAGCATGATCTCGGCTGAGCAACCTCTGCCCCCCAGGTTCAAGCGATTCTCCTGCCTCAGCCTCCCAAGTAGCTGAGATTACAGGAGCATGTCACCACAGCTAGCTATTTTTTGTATTTTTAGTAGAGACGGAGTTTCACTATGTAGGCCAGGCTGGTCTCGATCTCCTGACCTCAAGTGATTTGCCTACCTCAGCCTCCCAACATGTTGGGATTACAGCCATCGCACCCAGCCCACTTTGAAATTTAAGACGTCTTTTCTCCTGGAAAAATTTCATGAAAGAAAGGATTTCTTTACTCTCCATGCCAAGAACTGAGCCTGGCATATAACAGGTGCTTAATCAATTTATTTATGAATAAAATTAATGATACAGTTTGATGATATCCACATTATCTATTTACAGTATGTAAGATAAGATGTGGAACACATTTTAGCTGCTCTTTTTATATTCCCCTAGTAAAAAGTCTCTTATCTGAAAATGAAATGTTCATAATCTCAATCCATATGCTACTGGTTGTTATTGATTCTATGGGCTAAGAAATTTTGCTCACGCCTGCATATAAAAATAAGTACTGGAGGAGAATGGTAACATACAAAGCATTAAGGAATCTTTATTTGCATGAAAAGCTCCACTCCAGGTGTGGTTTACCCATTAAGTTTGTAGGCAAACTACAGATAGTGTCAGCTATGTAGGACCTGACGCCTTCAGAGGAGTTTTTTTAGAAAGAGGAAAAAAAAAGAAATCTGATACCCACCTGCAGGGCTTCTGTTATCATTCATATCATTTCACTGTAATAAAAGCCACTTCAGCCTCCTAAAACTGGATGCTGACCCAGAAAGAGAGTGCTGCCAGCTGTGATAGGGCCTCAGAGTCGGCAGCTGCACGGAGGAGTCACAGGCCATACAGTGAGCAAATTTAGTTTGAAAGCACAGGTGCCTGCGTTTTTTAAGAATTGTTGGAATTCCGATTACAGAGCGTGGTTGGGGGAGGGAAGTGGAATCAGTGTAATTCTTGTATCTGTCAAAATTATCAATTGTCCTCTGGGTCACTTGAGCAATTGGATAAAATGAAGACCAGGGTGCTATCCAAATAAGCAAAACCAAGAAGACCACTTCGAGATACACCCATTTACAAAGACTGTGTTTTCTTCTTTGTCAAGCACATTTTCTATTCTGCCAGCTGTACTCTCTTGCATAACTATGTTTTGGGATCAAGCGTTGCCATGGTTTCAGTTCAGACCAAAGACGTAAGAATAAACAATTCTGAAACAATCAAATACCACTGACTCTTGATTACATTAAGCATGGTATAAGTTAGCCCCAAACCATTTATATTGGGTTGTGTAAGGTGCTTTTGAATTCACACCTGTTACAAGCATCTTTAATAGTATAGAAATGTATGCTTCAAAATAATCAAATGCTTTGTAAAGGTCTGATTTAAGAGAATATGCTAAACAACAGTTTCCTCCAGCTCCCTAAGAATGGTGGTCTGGGAGTTCTACCTGCTTTGAGCTCTGCACTGGGAGGTTTCTATAGCTGTTTCATGTCATCCTCATAACCTTGGGAAGTAGCTGTCATTAACCCCATTTCACAGATAAGGGATCAAGAGCTTAAGTAATTTTCCTAGAGCCACAGATGGCAAGCCAGGAATTGAACCCAAGCTGGCCTAACTCCAGACAAAGCTCAGGCTCTTTCCACTGTGAAGTTCTGTCTCTCCAACCTTAGGGAATCCCTAGGATGGATTGAGGTTTCCAGAAAGCAGTAATTTTCTTTATACTCACTCAATCATTCATTCAACAGCTAGTGAAACCAGCTACATGCCCAGCCCTGTAAAATTAACTGGGGTTAGAGAGACAGAAAAGTCAAGTCATTCCTGCCCAAGAGAAGCTCTCAGGTTTAGGGCAGAAATATGAAAACAAATAACCACAAAGCAACATGAGAAGTACCAGTAACAGAGGGAAGGAATACAGAGGAGGGGACCGCTGGCTTTGCCTGGGGCTAGGAGACGAGGAGCATTTGGGGAGGCATCAAACGATTCCACAGGAGAGGTGACATTTGAACCAAATGGTGGAGGATGAATAGGACACAGAAAGACAAGTATTCCGAAGACAGAAAATGGCCTGGGCCAAAGAGCAATGGAGTGAGTGAAGCAGCAATGGTGGGCAGGGCGTGAGGACAGGTGAAGCCGCAATGATGGGGTGGTGGGGGCAGATCAAAATGGCTCTGCAGTGAGGAGTCTGAACTTTATTCTGTTGTATCGGATGGATTTTCAGTAAGGATGGGATGTGACCAAATGTAAAAAATGCAACATTGACATTCAAGAAATCCTCTGAGTTTTATCTAGGGAATTGTCTGAATTTAAATAAAATTTTACCATACTATTTGCACAATATTGACATGGAAGCCACGTTCACCTCTTCTCACACAAGGTGTCTTTTCTAGGTTAATTTTCTGCAAAAGAGAGCTTCCATCCTTCAAGAAGAACTGACCACATACCAAGGCAGAAGGTACAGCCCATAAGCAGGTGTCTTCTGGTTAGTTTCTGTTGTGGCACCTGTGAGCCTCCTCATTTGGCCTTTGTCTTTATTAAAATGCTTGGACATAGTACAACTTTTGAAAAAGACTTGTTTTTATTAAGTAGCCTGTCTTTAAGAAGTCACCCGTCTTCTCATCCTATTGTTTAGTCTGTACTGTCAGAACAAGATGAGAGAATTGGCCGGGCACGGTGGAGCATGCCTGTAATCCCAGCACTTTGGGAAGCTAAGGTGGGTGGATCACTTGAGGTCAGGAGTTTGATAACAGCCTAGTCAACATGGTAAAACCCCGTCTGTACTAAAAATACAAATAGCTGGGCATGGTGGTACACGACTGTAATCCCAGCTACTTAGGAGACTGAGGCAGGAGAATCGCTTAAACCTGGGAGGCAGAGGTTGCAGTGAGCTGAGATCATACCACTGCACTCCAGCCTGGGTGACAAAGCAAGACTCCGTCTCAAAAGAAAGAAAAAGAAAAAAGAAAGATGAGAGGATCTACAGCGGCACAGCAAGTCCAGGCCTGACAAGATGACAAGACGTTGTCTTGAGGCCCAGTGATGGGGTGAAGGAGACGCGATCTTCCTTAAAGATGGTGAAATGGTGCAACACTTGCTAGGATAGCTCACATCTTTAAAGTCCCTTTCCCCTAAGGGTTTGCTGTTATTCCAGACCAGAAGAGATCAACAGCTCAGTGACCCAACACTCACAGTGACTTGAGTGCCCTCAGTGCTGTTTTTGGGAGGCACGAGATCTTTTGTAGTTGAAGGTTCCCGGTGATATCACTAACATAGATTGTGTTTACCTGCTGTAAGTCCATCAAACAAAACACCCTTCCTGTTTGTGCAGTGAAAGGCTGAACTGCTTATTTGGCTTTGAATTAAAAGGGAAGATCTTGTGCATCACACATTTTTCAAAAGATTCAGTTTGCTTTGTGTAGGTAAGATTTGTTTCCTTATAGGCATAAATGATGAAATTTTGATATCAAATATCCTTTTCATCCCCTATCAACTTCTCCAGAATTGGAACATATTTTTTGATTGACATGCCTGTTAAACCTAGAGAAAGTCGTGACTGCGATTTTTGGTTTGCAGGTAACAACCGCACACGAGAACGCAATGGTTGCAGTTACCAGGCCGCGCTGTGGACTTCCTACATCAGGTTTGAAGATTTGGGTATTGTAAACTGTGAGATCAGTGGCGCTTTTTTTTAATCCTTAAATGTAATTAAGATCATAAAAACATGCATCATTCATATACTGGTGGGGTGGTTTTATTTGTAGCTGCCTAAGTTATTTTTTTAAATTCCTTTAGTTCTGATTTTCATGTTTGCGTGCATTTGAGTATGTGCTAAGAACTGCTTATATTGGGCAAAGAAATGATTTCTTGTGAAATACCTCGTTAATCCTTTTGCATGGAATTTTACCAGTTGCGTCTGATCAAAATCACGTTTGTAGTATCATATCAAAAATTCTAACCTGTTTACATTGTTGTCATGTTCATGTTCATATATTATTAAAATCTTATTTTGTACTTATCATTTTTATTTCTACTTTTTATCACACCTCATTTGCTAAAACAAGTATGACATGTATATGGTATTTTTTGCTAGCAAATGCCAGCAATCTCAAATTGTACTTTGGGAAAATATACCTTATATCATGTCAACAATCAAATCCATAATTAGTGCATGAATTGGCGTTTAGGATAAATCACTGGATCACCTGATACCAGTCCAACTATTAGCCATGTTGGCCTTCAGTCGCATCCTGGAACCCCAGAGGCAGAATGGTGTAAGAATTTTATATAGCCGCTCTGGTGTTATTGCTGCTTTCTCGACCTCTCTTTTATGGTTGTTGTTTTAATTATAATATCAATTGATGATCCTTAAGAACGCCTAAAGTATATGAGGTCAGGTTATGAGGATGCAACACATTGGCCAGTAGTCGCAGAGTGTGCTTCGCTTGGTCTGCTTTGCCCGTGGGCACTGCCTGATTGAGAACTATGGCGTTGCTTCCATGAGTGGATGGTTAAGTCTGGGTCCCTCTCCCCACCCAACTGCCCAAGAGCTGTTCTCTGCTGATTGGTCAGCCCATTTGCCAAGGAAATTTTGAATTGCAGCGAATGAGTGAATGGATGCTCCGAATTCTTTTGACTGCACTGTGGTGTGTGCCAAGGGCATTTTGAGCTCTCTAAAAATCTGGCCCATGGGCGGGGCTGTAATCATCTGGTTTACTGTAAAAGGACGGGGCATAAAGTTTATTTATGTTTTTTCAAAATTCTTTTCTCTTTCCCACGCCCATGTCTGTTGTTTGCTGCCCACGGATTAATTACTCCTTTTTGTAGTGTAACGGAGCCACAAAGATGATAAGGAAGTAACAGGTTTTACAGCCACTTCCAAAGCCAGGGTAAGGATTGGCATAAACAGGGCCGGGCTGTGGCCTCAGTGGGAGGCCTGGGATTCTTGTACTAAAACATCTCTGTGGGGCCACCACTCAGCCTAGTAATGTTCAGACACCCTGACACCTCCTCCAGGAATATAAGTCTCTATCCTTTGAAAGATCAGGTTTTTCTTGCACATACAATAAATTATAATACTGGTTTCAAGAATAAGAAAAAGCAAAATCATAGCAGATGCTATTAAAACAAATGAGGATTATTGGTACTCAGACTATGATTTAGTACTCAGAAGGGAAAGATTCCTGCAGAATTCCTGTTAAGTACTTCTTTCTGTACAGACAGTGGAAAACAAGTTGTAGCTCACCAGATTTCATTAGTAAGGTTATTAGCTGCTTGAAGTGAAAATACTTTGTGAATTGTATTGTATGCTGGCTTTGGAACTCCTACTCAAGAATATTTGTTTTCCATGAGTAAATATCAGTAGGTGTTTTGGAAGGTTGCCTGCCATTCTTTCTTTTCCTCATTTCAAGGGTTGTGAAATTTCAAACACTGGTGAACCTTTGACTTACCCAGATCCTGTTTCCCTTCTGAACCGTGTCATGTACATCTGGGAGCAGACGGAATGAAACTTTAGGTCACTTTGATTGGATGTGATAGGAATGGATGGTTGACACTAATGTCTTTGTGAACGTTCTCTGGTAAAGGAAGAGAAAGAAAAATTGCATTTGGCATGTTTGAAATTCCTTACTGAGTTGGGCGGTGAGTATAGAAATGGCTACTGGCAGAAAAAGCAAGTGCTCAGGAAATAAATTATAAACACTGTGCCTTATTATAAAATCATCTAAGATTCCATCCTTTTATCTGTTGGAAGATCAATTGTTGATCACAAGTACCTAATTTCGTTACATCTCAAGTTATTATTATTGGCTGCTGTACTTGAGTCATCCACCTGTACTTCTTCTATTTCAACACGTAATTGTCAACGGGTATTGGCTGGTAAAGGGTTTGGAAAAAGCCAAGCAGAAGAAACATTCTGGGACCTCAGTGTTCTTGGTGTTTGTTATTTTATACTTGCAGGGTCAGGGAAGAGAAGGGCTAATAGCAAGGTTAGCTATTCAGTCATCCACATGGCATAATTTCATTCGAGTCCACCGTTTCTGCGTCACCAAGCAGTGTGCCCTTTCAGGGGTTTGACTTCTGATTTTGCAAACTCCCCACTCAACAATGAACTTCACAGAGGGCAGCCACCAAGGGGTAAAATGAAGAAAACAGGAAGACTAGGAGGGAACAGAGAATGACGGGTTTGCTTCATAGACTGTACAAAAGAATTGACTGTGACTCAAGGGAAATAGCTCAGATTCAAACATTATCCTGTAATGTCACATATTAACAGTGATTTCTTCAGAAACGCATATATATGCTTATCGTGGTGAGCAACCTCATTAAAGGCATCTGCAGAGAAAGTACAAACAGAAGAAACTGAGTTGGAATTAACAATTAACAGCTCGCTTATTGAAGTGCATCACCATCCATAGAAGGCAGTGGTGTTTTCGCTTTCTTTCTAAGCGCTAAAAGGAAAGGTAAAACATCAAAAATGGTGGGAGAAAAGTTTCAGAACACAAGGTCGTTTTAATTCATAGTTTCCTTAAAAGAACTATCTCGTCTGAGCTTTCATATTTTGTTCAGAAAGGTCGTCTCTTTTAAGCCTTGTCATTAAAGACGGTTTGCTCTTTAAAGTGAATTATCAAAGGGTATAGAAATTGCAAGTTACTGAAACTAAAATGCATGATCAATTTTAAGTCTGCTAACTAAAGCCTACTTAAAATTGGATGTGCTTTTGTCCTGGCAGCCCCTTTGATAAAACCAGAAAAAGACACATGGTTGGTCAATTCAAAGTAGTGAGTAAAGATAATTAGATAAAACTTTTTTTCAATGGATGTTGAAGTGGCTCTTGGCTTTGGAGCCTTGGTTAGGAAGCTGTGGCATAGGCCATAATGGCATTTGAAAAGTAAAAATGGGATACCCTAGATTTTGATCTGGTTAGTGTTAACATTCTTCACTGCATTATTTTAGAATCAGGATCAAACTTCAGATCATATTATTTGCTTCTCATATGGAGGAAGAGAAATGAAATTTGTAACATAAGACTGAAAGAATTTTGAAATCTGGATTCCTCACCGCTATCTAGTTCCACTGAAAATTTGTTCTTCCAGACATGTCAGTTTTAAGCAATGATTTCCATCAAGCAAATGTTTTAAAACCAAAGACCCAAGATATTGCTATAGATTCTGCTATTTTGAGAACTGAAGCTTAATCTAGACTTCAGGCTAATACATAGTCTTTTTTTAATTTGTTTTTGTTTTTGTTTCTGAGACAGAGTCTCGCTCTGTCTCTCTGTCACCCAGGCTGGAGTGCAGTGGCATGATCTCAGCTCACTGCAACCTTCGCCTTGAGAGTTCAAGTGATTCTCCTTCCTCAGCCTCCCAAGTAGCTGGGATTACAGGTGTGCACCACCACACCCGGCTAATTTTTCTATTTTTAGTAGAGATCGTGTTTCACCATGTTGGCCAAGCTGGTCTCGAACTCCTGGCCTCAAGAGATCTGCCCGCCTTGGCCTCCCAAAGTACTGAGAATACAGGTGTGAACCACCACGTCTGGCCTAATACATATTCTTATATCACCTTTGGAAGTCAGCCACGTAAAAGGGGTCTCATGGAAAATAGCTAGTTGGACACAAAGACTTTATCATGGAACAGAAAGAGAGGGCTACCAACTTAGAAGCCTGATCTATTTAATTAGCTAAAATGTGGCTATGGGAGGGAAACCGTTGTATCCATGTCCCTTTCCTTTAGGAAAGGCGATTCATTCCGGTGTAGTTTTGTTTTCTTGGGCAATTCTCTTCACCTGTCCGGCTCACTTTTCTAATCTACAACATAAAAGGGCATAACTCAACTGATGCTTCCCAGACTCTTCCATTTCAATCTTCTCATTCATCGTTTCTCAGACTAGCGTTCCGGCAAGCCCTGTTCTGCAGGATTTGTCTTGAAGTATTCAGTGTCATATTTAGGAAATGTGGCATGCTATACCACCCTCTGGAAGATTCACATTTACACTATCCACTCAGTCATTCATTCATTGAATAAATAGCTACCGATTGCCAACTGTGTGCTAGCCAGCACATTAACCACCCCAAAACTTCACGGCTTAAACAGTCATTTCCTATCATCTCTCTCAGTGCTGACAATTCATCTGGCTCAGCGAGGCCATTTTCACTTGGGTTTCATGCAGATGCAGTCAGATGTTGGCTGGGGTGGCAGTCATGGGAGGCAAGGGCTCAAGCCCGCAAGACCCATTCATATGGTGGGCAACTGAGGCTGCCTGTCTACTGGGGGATGGCAGCTGCAGGGAACCCTACAGAGCAAGCCCAGTCAGAGACCAGACATGGAAGCCACCAACCCCATAAGGCCAGTGCCTAGAAACTGGCTGGATCACTTCAACTGTCAAAGACAGAGCCCACCCAGAGACAAGGGCAGAGGGCACAGACCCAGCAAAGCCAAAGAATCTGTTGCCGTCTGTAAGCTGCCACACCCTCTGCTTAAGAAACCAGTTTACCTTTCTTTAATCTGCAGTTTCCTAAAATGACTTTATCCATGGAATCATCTTTCAGCTTCTTCTGTGACTCACATGTTTTATCACAGAGTTCTGTGAAATATTGATCAGAGAAGCCCAAACCCAAGATATTGCTTAAAAGTTCCTTCCTGTTCAAAAATGCTGTTAATCTATGTTGCGTTTCTAGAATCACAGGTCCGGTTTCTTCCCAAGAAACACTTCTTGGGAAGCCCTGAGTTAGGGATATTCAAGAAGGCCATGTCTTCTTCCTCTGGTCTTTCAAAAGCTGGAAGCAACCTTAGTTGAATTTTTTTTCACCTCTCCTCTGTTTGAGGGTTGGTATGCATTGTTTGTCGTAATTATATTGGCACGTGTATTATTAAAAGGTCCCTCAAAACCCATACCATGTGCTCAGGAGCCTTCTTTCATGGAACTATTAGGCACATCGAAGGCTGTGGACCTGATAAGCCTGAGAGAGGAACTTTCCTGAACCACAGAGCACTTCAAAACTGCTCAACTAAGTGGAGCATAAGCATCTAGATAAACACATGAATCAGCCTCCTAATTGCCCCGTTAGCTTTCTCACCACCGCCACCCAGTTGTCTCTCTCCAGACCTCTTAGCCTATCTGCTGGATCTCAGTCTTCTCAGCCTGAGCCTGGGAGGTGGGGGAGAAGGTAACTGTTTAAAGGAAGCCAGGTGCAGGGCTGGGCAGCCTCTCTGTTCTCTCAGCTCTCCATATCTTACTGAACACGGCAGTCACCAGACAATTGGTCCAACCCTGTGATCTGCAGGTGTTTTGAAACATCTAAATGGGCTGGTCGTGGTGGCTTGCACCTGTAATCTCAGAACTTTGGGAGGCCAAGGCGGGCAGATCACCGAAGTCAGGAGTTCTAGACCAGCCTGGCCAATATGGCAAAACCCCATCTCTACTAAAAAAAAAAAAAAAATAGCTGGGCATGGTGGCAGCGTGCCTCTAATCCCATCTACTTGGGAGGCTGAGGCAGCTGTGGGGAACCACACACCTACTGGGGTCAAGCTGCTTGACCCCAGTAGGTGGAGGTTGCAGAGAGCTGAAATCACACCACTGCACTCCAGCTTGGGTGACAGAGCAAGACTCCATCTCAAAAAAAAAAAAAAAAAAAAAAATTAGCTGGGCAAGGTGGTAGGCACCTGTAATCCCAGCTACTTGGGAAGCTGAGGCAGGAGAATTGCTTGAACCTGGGAGATGGAGATTGAGGTGAACCAAGATTGCCCCACTGCACTCCAGCCTGGGCGACAGAGTGAGATTCTGTCTCTGAAAAAGAAAGAGAGAGAGAGAGAGAGAAAGAGAGAGAAGGAGGGAGGGAAGGAGGGAGGGAGGGTGGGAGGAAGGAAAGGAAAGGAAAGGAAGGGAGGGGAAACATCTAAACGGTGTGACTGGAATTCAGCTCAGTCCAGGAGGCAGAACCTATGGGAGTTTGAGGGAGGAAGAAAAATAGAAAAGACACCATTTCCTTAAGAAGAAATATTTGCCTAACAGGATGGTGGAGGGTCCTGTGAATCTTGCACTTTTTAAAGAAACGTCTTGACATTGATGGAGATTTCTTGAAACTGAATTTTTCATTTCCCCGTTTTGCTTTCTGTGAGGTGACGGCAGCTGTCACTAACCTGACATCAACTGTGACGCTGCTCGTCAGGTTATGTGTCAGCTCGGGTTCCAGCCCAGTTTCCCAGCTACTGCAGTGCCACGATCCTGTGTACAGCCCTTTTCAGGACTGATCATTTGGCCCATTACGCATCACTGTGTTTGCAATAAAAATATTTACCCAAGCCGGGCCACGGTGGTTGCTGCTTGAAGCCTCGGCAGCTTGACTCATCACGTCTCCACCTGTTCTTTCTCAGAGTTAAGGATCTGGTAGCAGTTTTCTGCCTAGAGTGATATTTCCTACAGTGTTAGGGAACCTTTCCCTGACTGAGTTCCCACTTGCGTTATCTGATTTGCTTCTCCAGTACTTTTATTTATTGCATTCAGGCATGTGAATTTGGAAGCTGCTGAAATATAAATTGGGTGGATTAAGAGTTTTCTTTTAAAACCCTTTCTACTATCTTATTTGGATTGTGCAGGTGTGTGTGTGTGTGTGTGTGTGTGTGAGAGAGAGAGAGAGAGAGAGAGAGGAGAGAGAGAGAAAGAGAGATGGTAAATCCATACACCTTCAAAGGCAAATCCGCACATCTTTTTAATGCCAGAAATATTTTTTAAATAGGCTAATTAAAATAGCAAACCTAAGTAGACCTCCTACTGCTGGTCACTGCTGTCAGGTACTTTGCCTAAAACCATATAATGTTCACTCTCTCTGCCTTTTTATTGGCAAAGGAGAAAGATTAATTGGCCCCATCTCCGTCTCACATTGTAATTACTGTTCTCCCTGTGATATCACCTCTAACACATGAGGAACATTTTGACTTCATTCGAACTGCAGATCGAGCTCAACTCTTCAACACTGGAATAAATTTACACAAAAATTACTCTATAGACCTCACAAGTGCCTCATCTGTCCCAGGGAAAGGCAAACAAGGTTGAATAAGACCTTGGCAACATGCTGCTTGCCCAGAAAGAGTTTGTGATTCAAGAAGGCAAATAAAACATAGGCACAAAAGGGAAAAAAATGATAATACAAGAGAAAACATGATCTTTGCATAAGAGAAATGCCAAGTGTCATGAGATTTCCAGGGAGGCAGGAACATCTGAAATCAGGTCTTCTAGGAAGAGGTGACACTTGGTTTAGGATAGCAGTAGGATTTCAATAGGAACTGCTGGGAGAACAGTAGCATGAGATAAACTTTCCGAGGTGTGTCAGAGTCCGATTATGGAAGACAAAGGGACCCACACATACTGACTACCTACAGTAATAGCCGAGGCCTCGGCACAGGTCAGTTAAGGATCTGGAATTGGGCTGGGTGCTTAGCTTCTCTGAGTCCAAGTTTCCTGATCTTAGAAAACAGAGGAATAAGGCCAGGTGCAGTGACTCATGCCTGTAATCCCACCGCTTGGGGAGGTCAAGGTGGGCGGTCACTCGAGGCCAGGAGTTCAAGACCAGACTGGCCAACATAGCGAAACCTCATCTGTACTAAAAATACAAAAATTAGCCACAAGTGTGGTGGTATATGACTGTAGTCTCAGCTACTCAGGAGGCCGAAGCAGGTGGATCACTTGAACCCAGGAGGCAGAGGTTGCAGTGAGCCAAGATCATGCCACTGCACTCTAGCCTGGGCAACAGAGAGAGACTCTGTCTCAAAAAAAAAAAAACAAAAACAAGAAAGAAAAAGAAAATAGAGGAATAGTAGAACATGGTTATAAAGATTAAATGAGGTGTTGCATTTTAAAAAGTCTAACATTGCAATAAACTTTCACTAAATGAAGGCTATTTTAATTTTATGACAATTCTCAATAAGTTCATAAGTCTTATTTACATTTGGGGAAGCTGAACCAAAGAGAAGTTTAGAAACTTGTCCAAGGCCACGTATCTAACTTTTGGCAAAAGCAGAACTTGGAACCCTTGTGTCTCCTATTCACTCATTTTTGCTCTTTCCACTGCAATGCATTGTCTCCAGGCAAGAAAAGTTTGAAGGTTATTTTGTAAGCTAGAGGGAGCAATTAGAGTCATTTGAACAAGGAAATAACATCATCAGAAATTGCTGTATGAGCATTTGTCCTGCAACATCATGAAATGGGATAGATTTTTATTTTTTATTATTATATTTTATTATTATTATTTTTTGAGATGGAGTCTCACTCTGTTGCCCAGGCTGGAGTGTAATGGCGTGATCTCAGCTCGCTACAACTTCTGGCTCCTGGTCTCAAGCAATTCTCCTGCCTCAGCCTCCCGAGTAGCTGGGATTATAGGCGCCCACTACCACGTCTGGCTAATTTTTCTGTTTTTTAGTAGAGATGGGGAACTATGTTGGCCAGGCTGGTCTTGAACTCCTGACCTCAGGTGATCTGCCTGCCTTGGCCTCCCAAAGTGCTGAGATTACAGGTATGAGTCACCATGCCCAGCCAAGATGGGACAGATTAGAGCAGTGGTCCCCAACCTTTTTGGCACCAGGGACTTGTTTCATGGAAGACAATTTTTCCACTGACTGGGTGGGGGCAGGGGGTGGGATGCAGTGGGGACGGTTTCAGGATAAAACTGTTCCACTTCAGATCATCAGGCATTAGTTAGGCCCTCGGAAAGAGCATGCAGCTTAGATCTCTCGCATGCACAGTTCACAATAGAGTTCACACTCCTATGAGGATCTAATGCCACCCTGATCTGACAGGAGGTGGAGCTCCGATGGGAATGCTTGCTCCAAGGCAGCTCATCTCCTTCCGTGAGGTTCCATTCGCAACAGGCCACAGACCAGTCCAGGTCCTCAGCCCTGGGGTTGGGGACCCCTGGTTAGAGGAGACAAGAGGCTGCAGGCAGAGAAAAATTTAGGCAGTGTGTGCGGTATTCCCATAAATTGGCCCAAGTCCTCAGTGAGAGAGGCATTTCTCTGTGAATGGAAACTAGGGCAAAGATTCAGTAGCCACCATGACACCTGAATATAAATGACATGTTTGCAAAAAAAAGAAACACATGTTCCAGCTTCAAAAGGCATGGGGGCAAGGCATCTAGCCTCGAAAGATGTGTGGCACAGGTTTGAGTCAGGGAAGAAGGATGAGTTTGGGTTTAGACATAATGAGCTTCATCAGGCAACTGGAAACCTGGGTCAGGGCCCAGAGACTGGTCAAGCCAGGAACATCTGGGTTAGAGTTGACGCTGGGAGAGCCAGTGACTTCACCAAGAAGGGGAAGGTCTTGGAGGAAACAGAAAAGGCGAGGAAGAGGAAGAGGAGAGGACCGGGGAGAGTGTACTGTTCTTTGTGGAAGTGGAGGAAAGGAGTTTTTAAAAGAGACATAGTGGATAAGAGAGGGCTGGCCAGCAGAGTTCAACACAGGGTATTTCAAAGAGGATAAAGGCCTTTGAATTTGCCCTCGAAGAAGAAGTCAGAATGGGCAGGGAGCTAGAGGAGACACATCTAAATTCCTTGAGGGTCCAAACTAAAGAGTGTGGTGGCTCCCAGACATCTGGAGTCCTGAGTTTAGTGGAGAGTGAACCAGACATTCTGAGAGTTCCTTAGGGATTGGAGTCAGTTTCTTCTTTTGATGCTAGATAACAGTTTGCAGTCGGGGGTGGCTCCACCAGACGCTAAACCCACAAAATCACTGGAGCTCATGCAGGCCCCACCATGTGAATTGGCATCCTGGATTATTTATGAAAGTTCAGAGAAATGTTTTTGAAAGTTCAGCTCTTCTCTTATCCTACAGTCTGCACCAATTTGTGACTTTTGTAGAGTTACTAAATGAAGTTAGCCACTTTGCCAACTAGCCCTCCCTTGGGATAAATCCTGATAATAAAGTGGATCCTCTGAGAGAGCAATTCCTCTGCCCTCAGTGAAATATTTTTGCTTCTGATTCTTACTAATATTAAATTCTGGAATTATCATTGATTTTCAGGCATTTTTATTCTTACTGACAACAACAAAATGTCAACTTTAACTTAAGCTGATATTTAGGTGGAACTTAACCTCACGTTACTATACTTACTTATAAAACTACTCTTATTAATAATGTCCAGCACTCCTCTCTAAAAACAAGCAAACAATAGTTAATCCAGGCAAATGATTGTGAAGACATTGTATTAGGGCTTTCTTACATTGCTATTTAAAAAAAGAAACAAACAAACAAAAACCCTGAGCCTGGGTAATTTATAAAGGAAAGAGGATTAATTGACTCACAGCATCTGCAGGAAGCATGATGCTGGCATCTGCTCAGCTTCTAGGAAGGCCTCGGGATGCTTCCAATCATGGTGGAAGGTAAAGAGGGAGCAGGTGTCTCATGCAGCAGGAGCAGGAGCAAGGAGTTGGGAGTAGGTGCTACACACTTAAAAGACAAGATCTCATGAGAACTCACTCACTATCAAAAAGACAGCACCAAGGAGATGGCGCTTAATCATTCATTAGATATCTGCCTTTTGATCAAATGTGGTGGCTCATGCCTATAATCACAGCACTTGGGAGGCCGAGACAGATGGATTGTTTGAGCTCAGGAGTTTGAGACCAGCCTGGGCAACATGGTGAAACCCTGTCTCTACAAAACATACGAAAATTAGCCAGACATGGTGATATGTGACTTTGGTTCCAGCTACTTGGGAGGTTCAAGTGGGAGGATCGCTTGCATCTGGAAGGTCAAGGCTGTAGTGAGCCATGATCCCACCACTGCACTCCAGCCTGGGCAACAGAATGAAACCCTGTCTCAAAAAAAAAAAAAAAAGATAAAAGAAATATGCCCCCATGATATAGTCACCTCCCACCAGGCCTCACCCACCTTCAGAATTGAGGATAACATTTTTACATGAGGTTTGGGCAGGAACACACAGCCAAACTGTAGAAACATTTTGGGAGTAGAGAAGATTGCGTTAGAAACACCCATGTAAGGGCTTTAATATTGAACACCAGAAGATGATACAACTCTTTAGAAGGGAAATTAAACTTGTTAAAATTCTGGAACTACCGGTAAGACTTTCTTACTACATGAAAACATTTTAATATCCTAAATTCTTTAGTAAACTTTGTAAATGCTTACTACAATGTCTAGAAGTCATAAATATCTTTCTTTGCTTATATTTTTCATAGTTTGGCACCAAAATTCCTTCATGCCAACACTGAAAGTTATTAATAGGGACTTATAAAACAAGGCAAGACATTACAATTCTGTCAAATGCTTAGGTTGTGAGCTTGTTTAGAGGAAGGAAGGGGAAAAACGACTTATTTCTAACAAAAATTGAGAACAGGGCATTTGAGTACTTTATAGACTCTGGGGGTGGGGAGGGAGCTATAGAAATAAATTCAGCAAATGCTTTTGATCTGCTGACTGTCCTCGAAAATAGTGGCAAAAGAAAGCCAACTTTCCCTGATGCCCTCGAGATGTTGGATGAATTCAGTCAACTCAAACCAACTGTAGCACAGTTTCAAGAGTGTGCTAGGTGTAGCATTCCCCACTGGGAACGTCTGTAGAATTGACTATGGTTTGAGTAGATGTGCCAAAAACTGGGGGCTGTGCCACCATGAATCTAGCCCTGGATTTCTCTTTTTTTTTTTTTAGGCAGAGTTTCACTCTTATTGCCCAAGCTGGAGTGCAATGGCATCATCTCGGCTCACTGCAACTTCCACCTCCCAGGTTCAAACGATTCTCCTGCCTCAGCCTCCCAAGTAGCTGGGATTACAGGTACACACCACCACACCTGGCTAATTTTTTTTGTATTTTTAGTAGAAATGCGGTTTCACCGTATTAGGCTGGTCTCAAACTCCTGACCTCAGGTGATCCACCTGCCTCAGCCTCCCAAAGTGCTGAGTTTACAGGTGTGAACCACCACACTCGGCCAGATTTCTCATTTATGATAGAATGTGCCTCTCCCATGTGCAAAAAGAGAAGTTGGGACCCAGTTGCAACTTTAAAGCATGTCAGTTAGCTAGTCGACTGCAGAGATTTGAAGAGTGAGAAAGAGATTGGTAGCATTGACTTGGGATTTTTCTGTGGCTGGTATCGTACAAGGGGTGCCACTCTTCCGCCAGGTGGCATTGGCAGAAATCAAGCTAAGAAATGCTGGGGGTGATGATGAGCTTGATTTTAGACTACTTACCACTCATTGCTGAGTAGGATGTGCCTTCCTCCCAGGCACTTCAAGTAGAGAGGATCCCAACACAGGAAAATTGTAGTATCGTGGACAAGCTCTAAGTTCGTTCCCAGAAATATATGTAAAACTGGGAGTAATGTGTCTCTTCATCTGAAAGTGTTCAGGCCAAAAATAAATAGAGTCTTATTCCTGACTAGTTTCACTGTAGTATAATTTAAATAATTCAATTTTATGTGCTGACCTTATGCCATAATTCCTACTTGGTCATAATGGTTCTATCTCTATTAATAAAGTGATTATACCCCAAAGGATAGTTGAGTTTTACTTCATTCCTTCTGATCATGGAGAAAAGAAGGTATAATTCTACTGCATCTTCAGGCATGTTATAAAATTTTTTATTGTTAAAGTATAGTTCACAATACTTAGGGAAAGAGCTTGTATTGATAGCTAGAATCTATTTCTAACACTTTGGTTAAGTTGGCCTTTAGGCAAGCCACTTAAATTCTGTATGCTTAGCTTCCCTGTCCAGATAAATAGACAAGAGATCTGCAGCCTTATCAAACTAGCGATGTGTTTGATATGTAGAAGCCACGATGTAGAAATCCTTAGACTATCTTTTTTTTTTTTTTTTTTAAACAAAGTCTGGCTCTGTCACCCAGGCTGGAGTGCAGTGGTGTGAGCTCGGCTCTGAAACCTCTACCTCCCAGGTTCAAGCGATTCTCCTGAATAGCTGGGATTACAGGTGTGCACTACCACGCCCAGCTAATTTTTGTATTTTTAGTAGGGACAGGGTTTCTCCATGTTGATCAGGCCAGTCTCAAACTCCTGACCTCAAGTGATCCACTAGCCTTGACCTCCCAAAGTGCCGGGATTACAGGCATGAGCCACCACGCCTTGCCCACTTAGGCCATCTTGAAAGAGAAATGTTACCTGCAGCTGATATTGACTGTGAACAACCCTTCACCCTTCTTAGTCAACAGCTAGTCTTGCTATCTGTCCTGTCTTTTCTTTTTTCTTTTTAGAGGCAGTCTTTTTTTTTTTTTTTAATTTATTTCCATAGGTTTGAGGGGAATAGGTGGTATCTTGTTCCATGAAGTTCTTTGTGGGAATTTGGTGCACCAATCACTAGAGCAGTACACGCTGAACCCAATTTATGGTCCTTTATCCCTCACCCTCCTCCCACCCTTTACCCCAAGTCCCCAAAGTCAATTGTGTCATTCTCTTTTTTTTTTTTCCACTAGAAAAAAACACAGAGCTTTATTGTTCTCAACACCAGCGGCAGCGGTCTCTGTAGGACAGGGGAGTGAGTTCTGTTGATCGACAGGGATAGGTGGCTCCTGCTTGCCGGCGATGCGCAGGTTCTGCAGGACCACAATGACTGAGCCCCCGCACAGGAACATCTTGGAGATGTAGCGGTCTTTGTTGACCGGCTTGGACTTCTTCTTGCCCTTGCTGCTCTTGGGTACCTCAGTCCACATCTCCTTCACGTTCTCCAGCACCATGTTGCAGTGCCTATCGAAGGCCTTCACGCGGCCCAGGAGTTTCTTATTGTTGCGGCAGTTGATGAGCACTTGGGTGTTGTTCTTGACGGACTGAGTCAGCACAGAGAGTGGCCCCGTGTTAAATTCCTCCTCCTCCTCCCGCTTCTGCAGCTCCTCCGGGGTCATCTCACTCTTGGGCTTGTTGAGGAGGCTCATGTTGGTCACTAAGCTCTGGTTCACTCCAGTTTCCTCCGCGTTGCTGCTGCCTGAGGAGAGAGAGAGGTGGGACCCATTGTGTCATTCTTATGCCTTTGCATCCTCATAGCTTAGCTCCCTCTAATGAGTGAGAACATACAATGTTTAGTTTTCCATTCCTGAGTTACTCCAGTTAGAATAACAGTCTCCAGTTCCAGCCAGGTTGCTGCAAATGCCATTATTTCATTCCTTTTTATGGCTGAGTAGCATTCTGTAGTGTGTGTGTGTATATATATATATATATATATATATATATATATATATATATATATCACAGTTTCTTTATCCACTCATTGATTGATGGACATTTGGGCTGGTTCCATATTTTTGCAATTTCAAATTATGTGGCTATAACTGTGTCACCCAGGCTGGAGTGGCACAATCTTAGTTCACCGCAACGTTCCCCTCCCAGATTCTAGCAATTCTCATGCCTTCTCCTCCCAAGCAGCTGGGATTACAGGCATGCACTACCACACCCAGCAATTTTTGTATTTTTAGTAGAGACGGGATTTCACTGTGTTGGGCAGGCTGGTCTCGAACTCCCAACCTCAGGTGATCTGCCCACCTCGGCCTCCCAAAGTGCTAGGATTACAGGCAGGAGCCATTAGGCCCAGCCCTATGTGTCCCTTCTTTGAGGTCTTTTCTTAACCAGAGGTAAGACCGCTATGAACCACAAAAACTTGTATTTACTATGGCCTCTCTCAGTCTTCCCAGTCAAATCAAGGTTGCCAGTGATTCATCTGAGCCTCAGGAAGAAAAAAAAAAAAAAAACAGATCTTTTTGGCAGCACTTCATTTTTTTAAAAATTCAAGTATTAGGCCGGGCGCGGTGGCTGAAGCCTGTAATCCCAGCACTTTGGGAGGCCGAGGCGGGTGGATCACGAGGTCAAGAGATAGAGACCGTCGTGGCCAACATGGTGAAACCCCGTCTCTACTAAAAATACAAAAAAATAGCTGGGCATGGTGGCGCGTGCCTGTAATCCCAGCTACTCAGGAGGCTGAGGCAGGAGAATTGCCTGAACCCAGGAGGCGGAGGTTGCGGTGAGCCGAGATCGCGCCATTGCACTCCAGCCTGGGTAACAAGAGTGAAACTCCATCTCAAAAAAAAAAAAAAAATTCAAGTATTAAAATGTTTTCATGTTTCACTATATTTAAGGAAAGTAAATGTGATGTGCAAATTCTCAAATCGATAAAATGATCAAGAAATGCCAAGTTTTGGAAATAATGCATTTAGTCAAAAGTAAGAGGTTTCAATTGATGGTGAGCACAGTTTTGAGGGACACAGAGTATTTGAAGCATGTAAAAGTGCCAATGCCTCAGTTATAAGAGAATGTGATAGACTCATTTATGGAGTAGGAAACATTTTGATAGCGTACTACAAACCTAATCAGAGAGATGAATCCATATGTCTCAGAATCAAGCAGTAGTTTGAGCAAAAGAAAAAAAAATTTTTAAGACAGATTCTCGCTCTTTTATCCAGGCTGGAGTGCAGTGGTGCGATCTTGGCTCACTGCAGCCTCCGCCTCCTGCGTTCAAGTGATTCTTCCGACCCAGCCTCCCAAGTAGCTGGGACTACATGCGTATGCCATCATGCCCAGCTAATTTTCGTAAATTAAAAAAATTTTTTGAGATGGACTCCTGCTTTGTCATCTAGGCTGGAGTGCAGCGTCATGATCTTGGCTCACTGCAACCTCTGCCTTCCAGGTTCTAACAATTCTCCTGCCTCAGTCTCCTGAGTAGCTGGGACTACGGTCACACACCACCATGCCTGGCTAATTTTTGTATTTTTTAGTAGAAACAGGGTTTTACTATTTTGGCCAGGCTGGTCTTGAACTCCTGGCCTCAAGTGTTCCACCCCCTTCACTTTCCTGAAGTGCTGGGATTCCAGGCACAAGCCGCTGTGCCCAGCCTAGAACCAATTCTCTTCTAACCAGATAACATGTAGACATTTTTAGCACCACCAAAGTAGTGTTTCACCACTTCCAAAAATGAACTCGTTGGCTTGATGGCAACAGACAAGAGAAAACTTAAAAAACCTATTCAGAAGCATCAAAGAATTGTGCAGAAAAGTCAATGAAGGAGGCAAGGGAATTTTTCTCTTACTGCAGTTACCATTCGGTGGATTTCTAGATCACCCAGGCACAGTAAATCCACGTAACTATTTTCTAGAGATGACTCTAATTTTAAACACAGTTCCAAGGCCCTTGGATCAATGAAAAATGCTAATTTGGAGGTAATATTTTCTGTCCATTATCATTGAGTTCATATTTTTAGAAAATTCAACCAGTTCTGCCTATGAAGAAAAGCCTTCAAAAAGGAACATTTCAGGCTGGGCACGGCAGCTCACACCTGTAATCCCAGCAGTTTGGGAGGCCGAGGCAGGCAGATCACCTGACGTCAGGAGTTCAAGATCAGCTTGGCCCACATGGCAAAACCCCATCTCTATTAAAAAATACAAAAATTAGGCCGGGCGCGGTGGCTCAAGCTTGTAATCCCAGCACTTTGGGAGGCCGAGGCGGGTGGATCACGAGGTCGAGAGATCGAGACCATCCTGGTCAACATGGTGAAACCCCGTCTCTACTAAAAATACAAAACATTAGCTGGGCATGGTGGCACGTGCCTGTAATCCCAGCTACTCAGGAGGCTGAGGCAGGAGAATTGCCTGAACCCAGGAGGCGGAGGTTGCGGTGAGCCGAGATCGCGCCATTGCACTCCAGCCTGGGTAACAAGAGTGAAACTCCGTCTAAAAAAAAAAAAAAAAAAATACAAAAATTAGTCGAGCATGTTGGCAGGTGCCTGTAATCCCAGCTACTTGGGAGGCTGAGGCAGGGAGAATTGCTTGAACCTGGGATGTAGAAGGTGCAGTGAGCCAAGATTGTGCTGCTGCACTCCAGCCTGGGCAGCAGAGTGAGACTCCATCTCAAAAAAAAAAAAAAAAAAAAGGAACGTTTCTGACTTAGTTTTAGTTTTTAATTTGATTGCTGGCCTTCCACATTCACTAAGTATTTGTGTTAGAACAAATACTTCCACATTCACTAAGTATTTGTGTTAGAAAAAAAGCTTTGCTTTCTAATTTATTTTTGAGACTACTTTTGGTGTTTTTAAGGTTATGAAATAGGTTTCTTACAAATAGAATCTCCATTTATAACAGGGTGCCTGCAAGAAATAAGAATAATTTAACTTGTTACTAGCTTGGTAACAAATTAGGCTGTGGAGGATTGTTTGTCTTTATTTAGTGAATCTGGAACCAAGAATTGTTGCATTCACTTCTTCCAATTCTTGTAACAACAAACATGTAGAACTTTTCATTCTAATAACACGAGAAGGGTAGAAAGAGCAGAACTGTTGGGTAGTCAGAGAAAATGGCCTTTGCTGAATCAAGGACTTTCCAAGAATGTGTCTGGAAAATTCCTTTCCTCAGATCAGCTTAGCAAGTGACCCATGTGGCTGCTCCTTTGGCAGATACCCTTCATCAACAGTTTAGTATCACTCTGAGGGCAGAGCTGGCTAAGAAGTGACCCACACCGTCCGTCTAGGAGAAGTTGGGTGATAGACTAGGCCATGTTCCCCAACAGAGGGCACAGTGCCTTCTGCATAGCACTGTGGGGGCTGCATATGCTACATGGCATGGTGTACTTTACCTCATCTGCCCATACTGTCACCAGCTCCCTTTCTCATTCACCAACCCAGAGAACCATTTTCCAGCCTGCTTGATATGGTTTGGCTGTGTCCCTACCCAAATCTCATCTTGAAGTGTGGCTCCCATAATCATGGTAGGGACCTGGTGGGAGGTAATTGAATGACAGGGGCAGCTTTTTCTGTTGGTTATTGTGATAGTGAGTAAGTCTTTTGAGATCTGATGGTTTTATAAAGGGCAATTACCCTGCACCCACTCTCTTGCCTGCCACCATGTAAGATGTGCCTTTGACCCTCCTTTGCTTTATGCCATGATTGTGAGTGTGAGTCCATTAAAACGCTTTCCTTTATAAACTACCCAGTCTCAGGTATGTCCTTATAGCAGTGTGAGAAGAGACTAATACACTGCTCATATTCAGACTCCTCATTTTCATTCCTTTGCTTTATAAGAATAACATGCCTCATTTAATTTTTCATCCAGGATTCATCCTGCAGGCAGATGAATACAGAGCCTGTGCCTAGTGTTGCCAAACAGGTCAGTCACAAATTTGGGCACAGTCATAATTATCTAATGAGACAGGTTTATCCCAGTTCTCCCAGCCCTGCTGAAGAGTGATTGACCCTAGTTGGAATAAGGCCATTTTTTCCCTTTGATATAGCTTATCCAGGTGGCCACTACTTAGCAGATTTTAAGATTCAGTGAGGCCCAGTGCAGTGGCTCACACCTGTAATCCCAGCACTTTGGGAGGCCGAGGCATGTGGATCACCTGAGGTCCGGAGTTTGAGACCAGCCTGGCCAACATGGTGAAACCCCATCTCTACTAAAAATACAAAAATTATCCAGGTGTGATGGCATGTGCCTGTAGTCCCAGCTACTCCGGAGGCTGAGGCAGGAGAATCCCTTGAATCTGGAGGTAAAGGTTGCAGTAAGCCAAGATCATACCACTTCACTCCAACCTGGGCAACAGAACAAGATTCTGCCTCCAAAAAAAAAAAAAAAAAAAAGGGAAGAAGAAGATTCAGTGATTCAGGCCAGGTGCAGTGGCTCATGCCTGTAATCCCAACACTGGAAGGCTGACGCAAGAGGATTACTTGAACCCAGGAGTTTGAGACCACCCAGGACAACATACTGGGACTGCATCTCTACCAAAAAAAAAAAGAAAAGAAAAGAAATTAGCTGGGCATGGTGGCACATGCATATAGTCCCAGCTAGTCAAGAGGCTAAGGTGGGAGCCCAAGGAAGGTGAGGCTGCGGTGAGCTGTGGTTGCACAACTGCACTCCAGCCTGGATGACAGAGTGAGACCCCATCTGAAAAAAAAAAAAATTTTTTTTTAAGATTCTATGATTCATTCTGTGTATATTCAATCCATATCCTCCATGTGTCAGGCACTAGTTCAAAGATGAATTGGGCAGAAGTCCCGTGCCCAGGGAGGTCACAGTCTAGAAGAAAAAAATAAAGTGGTATGTGAATACCTGTAATGTGTAGTATTTAGCAGTATGTTTCATAAGAGCGTTCTAAACAGGAGTCCAGGAGAAGTGCTGTCTCCCAACCTGAGAGTTCACAGAAGAGTAGCTGTAGTGCTCCAGGTTTAAGGACGAGTGAGAACTTGTCCCCTTTATAGAACAGCGTGTTCCACTGGAGAAACATTAGTGTCGGCAAAGTCAGTGCACGTCCTTCCCAGCCCTGCCTGAGCGCCGCCCCGTCAGGGTAGCTGCAGGCTCAGCTTCATATTCTCAAGTGTAAGGGAGCGTGCGCTTCAGTGGGACTTGATGGGAGTCAAGAAAAGGCCACTTTCTGCTGAAAACAGCCAATCAGATGTTACAGAGAAGAGAAAACTTGGGTCAGAAAGGTAGGGCTAGCTGTTTATACACACCTACCAGAAGCTGGTCTTGAAAAAAAAAAAAAAAAGAGCGTGCAACCTTTGCTGTGCCCACAGTTTCTATTTGTAACCCAGCCTGAACCTAATGGAACATGCGCCTGTAGCTGAGTGTGTTCAACAGCTCCAGGTCTGAGTCTCTATTTGGCTCTTTTTTTTGTGTTACAAATTCAGGTTCCCAAAGATGTATACTAAATCTAAGATAAGCTGAGAAATCTCAAATAGATATAGATGGCTGAGCCGACCCCTTAGATTGCAGTACAGGGCAGATTTTGGACACTCTGTGCCAGAATTTTTATCCACGTTACTGTTAGCCATAGACACGGGAGGAGCAAGTATTCTCTGAATTTGGCTAGAACTCCCTTCCATCAATCTGACCCAAATTTGGGTGATTTAGAAGGCCCCTGCGTCTAGAGGGAAGCTGCCAGACTCCTTTGGCTATTTTCATTGTTTCTACTTTGAGAGTATGCAGGCCAGGCGCGGTGACTCATTCCTGTAATCCCAGCACTTTGGGAGGCTGAGGCGGGCAGATCACAAGGTCAAGAGATAGAGACCATCCTGGCCAACATGGTAAAACCCTGTCTCTACTAAAAATACAAAAATTAGCTGGGCATGGTGGCGCATGCCTGTAGTCCCAACTATGGAGACTGAGGCAGGAGAATCGCTTGAATCTGGGAGGCGGAAGTTTCAGTGAGCCGAGATCATGCCATAGCACTCCAGCCTGGCAACAGAGCGAAACTCTGTTTCAAAAAAAAAAAAAAAAAGTATGCGAAGTTTGCTGTGCCCACAGTTTGTATTTGTAACTCAGCCTGAACCTAACAGAACATGGGCCTGTAGCTAGGTGCGCTCAACAGCTCCGGGTCTGAGTCTCTATTTGGCTCTTTTTTTGTGTGTCACAAATTCAGGTTCCCTAAGTTGTATACTAAATCTAAGATAAGCTGAGAAATCTCAACTAGATACATAGTTTAAACTGGGAGACCGTTTTCCAAAAATGTCTTCAACCATTCTATCTCAGGATGTAGAGACGAGGTCAGCGAATTTTTTCTATAAAGTACCAGATAGCAAATGTTCTCAGCCTCAGGCCATATGGTCTCTGTTGCAGCTACTCAGTTCTGCAGTTGCAGTGCAAATGCAGTCATAGACAGTGTATATCTGCACTGCATTACAATTTTATTGACAAAAACAGCGGCAGGCTTTGGCCCACAGGTGAAGCTTGCAGAGGATTGATTTCCACATTTGCATGCTCTTATTTAGAAACTTTTTAGGCTCGTAGAATCTCTAGGTTGCCAGGAACCCTTAAGGTCACTTCTGGCTCAATCCCTTGTGGAATGAGGCCCAGGACAGAGGGGCGGGGTTTGATAGATGATGGAAAAATGGCATCCAAGTCAGGCTGCTCCCGGATGGTTCCCTGTATTACCATCTGCTGGTCTTGAATCAGCTAAATGCTTCCAGTGAAAAGGTACAATTTTAATTTTCCAAGACAATCCATTTCTCCGTAGGAAACACTTGTTTGTTTGAAGCTGTTCTTTTTTTTTTTTTTTTTTTTTTGAGATGAAGTTGCGCTCTTGTTGCCCAGGCTAGAGTGCAATGGCACAATCTCAACTCACTGCAACTTCCACCTCCCAGGTTCAAGCGATTCTCCTGCCTCAGCCTCCTGAGTAGCTGGAATTACAGGCATGTGCTACCACATCCGGTTAATTTTTGTATTTTTAGTAGGTACAGGATTTCTCCATGTTGGTCAACCTGGTCTCAAACTGCTGACTTCAGGGGATCCACCCGCCTCAGCCTCCCAAAGTGCTGGGATCACAGGCGTGAGCCACCATGCCCAGCCTTCTGCTTTTCCCTAATTGTTGGTTTCTGCAGACCTCATTCCATGTATGATTATTTCCATATCCAGGGTCAGCTTCTACCCATCAGCTATGGCACCCACTCAGTCCTCTCTTCTGAACTCAGAGCCATTTCTTCAACTAACTACTGGATGTCTCCACCCTCATGCCCAGTGGGCGACTGAATTTCAAAATGTCTAGGACTAAACTTGTCCCCTTTACTTGTCACCCACATCAGAAACCCAGCAGATGCTTGAACCCTGTTCTTCCCTTCATGCTTACATCTAATTAGTTCCCAACTTCTGCAAGTTCAAGTGTCTACAGAGCTTTCTGGTTCTTCTCCTTTTCCTTATCTTCACCATTAGCACGGTAGCCTAAGCCTCTGCTATTTCTCAACGATTGCAATAGCTTCTTCAGCAGCCTCTGCTCTGCTGTCCTTTTCCCCCACTGCCTCCAGCCTATCTTTTGGGAACACAGCTCTCACTCTCTTACTGTCCTGCCTACACTCCTTAATCTCTGTCATCCCCTAGCCCCTGCTCGAGCTGATCTTAAGGCTGTTCTCCATACCATACTACTCAATATCCTTTACAATCTGTGACACCTCCTCTGTGAGTCCACAGCAGGCAGTGGGCACATCCTACACACACAATATTGCTCATGCCTGGATGTCTTCCCCAGTTGGATGAACTCCCTAAGGGCAGAGTTGTATTGTTTCCATCTTTGTATTGACAGAGCCTGGCATCTAGCAGGCACCTTGCAGGTGCTAATTTCAGTATTTCCCAAGTGAAGGAGTCTGACCCCTGACAGCCACCTCTACTGTCCCACTCATAGGCATCCCGACTTTGCTAGTTGACTTGCAGCTTCCTGGCAGGGCCACGTGCCTCATGCCTTGTGGCATTGTCGAATACCATGCCCTTTGTCTGGAGCACCCTTTTCCAGGCAGCCTCCTGGCTAATGCCCACCCATTCCTTGGGACTCAGCTTGTATCAGCCCTCACCTCATCAGGATAAAGAGCCTGTGCTCTGACTTCTGCAATGCTATGCTCACATCTCTCTCCTAGCTCTTAGTATGATAATAGTTTATTTCTGTGTCTCCCTGAACTTTGAGCTGTTTGAAAGCAAAGATATAAAATTTGAATTGGAACATAGTAGACTTTCAATAAATGTTTCTTGAGGAATGAATGAATGGATTCTGTCCCCTTTGTTTTTTTGTTTGTTTGTTTTGAGATGGAGGCTCACTCTATCATCCAGGCTGGAGTGCAATGGCGCAATCTCAGCTCACTACAACCTCCGCCTCCTGGGTTTAAGCAGTTCTGCTGCCTCAGCCTCCTGAGTAGCTAGGATTACAGACACATGCCACCACGCCCGACTAATTTTTGTATTTTTAGTAGAGATGGGGTTTCACTATGTTGGTCAGGCTGGTCTCGAACTCCCGACCTCAGTTGATCTACCTGCCACGGCCTCCCAAAGTGCTGGGATTATAGGCTTGAGCCACCATGCCCAGCCGGTTCTACCCACTTTGATCTGGATCCTGTACGTGTATCTCTGAAGCTTAAAGCTATGTATACTTTTCTGGTTTCTGCGTCAGGTTAAACCTCAAGACACCTGCTATACTCATGGCATCTCTTTAGGGGACCTGCCCTTCCCCTAGCCCCTGCTCCAGCCACAGCCAGCCCAGCCCCCTTCTTAGTCCCTGGGCCAATGACCTGTGGCCTGGCCTCATCCAAGCAGATTCACACTGAAAAGAGTTGAAGCTCAGAGGAATGGGGCTGATGTGCTGGTGATGCCACCCTGCCTTGTCCAGGGCTGACAGAGGAGTTTCTGCTCCTTGCAACCCCCCTCAAGTTCATTGTTTTGGTTTCTACTGACATATGACCAACCAGAAGCCTTTTTATCATTTTCCTTCCTTTTACTTTCATACTTTTAAAAAACCTTTGCTTGGTTCTTTGACGCAAGGCCTTCATTTCTTTCCAGAATTGATCCCCCTTGTTATAATGATGACTTCTTGCCTTATGAATTAACCATACCACCTCCCTTTCATTTAACTTTATCATTGTAAAAATCTTGTTTCATCCATTAAGTCAATGTTCCCAAAGGTGTGGACAAATCATTATAGCTAGTATTATTAATGCCCTTCTATTTTGACAGATGAGAAATCTGAGAATCTCTAAGGAAAAATGATTTTTCTGAGATCAAAGGTCAGCTACCTATTTTAGTTGCTAAAATTAGGTTTAGAGCCCACGATTTTGGCTTCAAAATCTCTTTTCTGTTGCTTGTTCCCTGACATTCTGATATGGTTTGGGTCTGCATCCACACCCAAATCTCATGTCAAATTGTAATCACCAGTGTTGGAGGTGGAGGCTGGTGGGAAGTGACTGGATCATTCGGGCAGATTTCTCCTTTGGTGCTGTTCTTGTCATGATGAGTGAGTTATCAGAAGCTCTCTCTTCTTCCTGCTCTGGCCACATGAAGATGTGCCTGCTTCCCCTTCACCTTCCACCATGTTGTAAGTTTCCTGAGGCCTCCCCACCCATGCTTCCTGTATAGCCTGCAGAACCATGAGCCAATTAAATGTATTTTCTTTTTCTTTTTCTTTCTTTTTTTTTTTTTTTTTTGAGACAGAGTTTCGCTCTTGTTACCCAGGCTGGAGTGCAATGGCGCAATCTCCACTCACCGCAACCTCCGCCTCCTGGGTTCAGGCAATTCTCCTGCCTTAGCCTCCTGAGTAGCTGGGATTACAGGCACGCGCCACCATGCCCAGCTAATTGTTTGTATTTTTAGTAGAGACGGGGTTTCACCATGTTGACCAGGATGGTCTCGAACACCTGACCTGGTGATCCACTCGCCTCAGCCTCCCAAAGTGTTAGGATTACAGGCTTGAGCCACCGCACCCGGCCTCTTTTTCTTTTTTTGAGACAGAGTCTTGCTCTGTAGTCCAGGCTGGAGTACAGTGGCGCAATCTCGGCTCACTGCAACCTCTGCCTTCCAGGTTCAAGCAGTTCTCCTGCCTCAGCCTCCTGGGTAGCTGGGATTACAGGTGCATGCCACCATGCCCAGCTAATTTTTGTATTTTTAGTAGAGACGGGTTTTCACCATGTTGGTCAGGCTGGTCTCAAACTCCTGACCTCATGATCCACCCGCCTCAGCCTCCCAAGGTGCTGGGATTACAGGCATGAGCCACCACACCCGGCCTAAACCTATTTTCTTTATAAATTACCCAGTGTCAGGTATTTCTTTATAACAGTGCAAGAACAGACTAATACACACCCACAGCACACTTTGGAATATAGACACATTAACCTAACCCGTGGTGAGATGTGGCAAGTCTTTTCTTCTCTACAATGGTCACTTTGAGCCAATGTCCATCCACTAATTTCTTCAGGAATTTGTCTGTCTTGGGATGTAGAAGGGTTGAAAGGCTTAGTCCGCCGTGGCCCTGGGAACAGTGTCTGTTTGGAAATGTAAGATATGGCAACAAAGCTTAATTTCATAAACCATCTGATAAGACACTTTATAGAAGAACAGCACTTGGCCAGAGTCCCAAACAGTGGTATGTGCCAGAGTCTGCTCTTGGGTAAGAGTTTGAGAAATGGAGTGGGAATTGCAAGAGGGAAGTCCTGGCATCCCTTGCAAATGGCTTCGCTCACTGTTGCTCACAAGTAATTCTTCCATGCCTGGGCCCTCAGTTTCCTCCCAGTTCTGTGGAGAGAGATTCCTCTGAGCAGTGGGGAAGGGATCCATGAGGAAGCTGGAGCCGTTCCCATTATTTGTGAGATTAGAGTAACCATTTGAGGTAGGTCTTCCCTTGCCCTTGAAGGTAGCAGGCCCTCATTCCTGTAAGTCTTGGAGCAGTGGTGTCAGGGAAGCAGTAGGAGATGGGAGATTGCATTATGTGAGCCCGTGATCTCTATCTCTCGGTCCTTGAAACGCCAAGATTCTATGACAAAATCTTAGGAAGCAGATAAGTAGCTAACCTTGAGCAATGGGTGGGGAAAGTGTGAAGCAATCAACGGATCCTTGATGTCCAGCCAGATGTCCCCACACTGGGACATGATTAAAACTGGATGCCTTCACAGCGCCTCAGACACATAGGATTTGGCTTTCACATTGCTGATGTCTCTGATTTTCTGTTTGGAGATGATGGGAAAACAACTGAGGAGCGATGTGGATGGAATGTTTCTGGTTCCTCGGGTGGCCAAGAAGGAGAGTTAAGCTGAGCCCTCTGCTTTCCAAGTTCGATTCTCTCTGTGGCTGAAGACAGATTCAAAATGTTACATTTCCTTTTTGTTTTGCTCGAAATAAAATGCTCCAAGATAGCATAATGTGCAAATCATATCTCAGGAGTCAGCAGCTTCCAGACCCTTGAAAGTCAGGCAGCAGGTTTCCTTCAGAATAAGGCTGGAGCCCCACTTTCTGTAGTTTATACAGAGGTGAAAAGCAGGGTGTAGGCAGTTCCTGAGTCACAGGCTGTGTTTATTCCTTTTTTTTTTTTTTTTTTTGCGACAGGATCTCACTCTTGCCACCCAGACTGGAGTGTAGTTACACGATCACGACTCACTGCAGCCTGGAACTCCTGGGCTCAAGTAATCCTTCTACCTCAGCCTCCCAAGTAGCTGGGACTACAGGTGTGCACCACCATGCCTGGCTAATTTTTTTTTTTTTTTTAGACGGAGTTTCGCTCTTGTTACCCAGGCTGGAGTGCAATGGCGCGATCTCGGCTCACCGCAACCTCCACCTCCTGGGCTCAGGCAATTCTTCTGCCTCAGCCTCCTAAGTAGCTGGGATTACAGGCACGCGCCACCACGCCCAGCTAGTTTTTTTGTATTTTTAGTAGAGACGGGGTTTCACCATGTTGACCAGGATGGTCTCGATCTCTCAACCTCGTGATCCACCCGCCTCGGCCTCCCAAAGTGCTGGGATTACAGGCTTGAGCCACCGCGCCCGGCCCCTGGCTAATTTTTATATGTCTTGTTTTGTAGAGATGGAGTTTTGCCATGTGTAGCCCATGCTGGTCTAAAATTTCTGAGCTCAGCAATCCATCCGTCTCAGCCTCTCAGAGTGCTGAGATTACCAACATGAACCACTGTGCCTGGCCTATTCTTGAACAACATAAAACGTGCAAACTTTGAACTGAAAGCTTTCAAGTGTGGATCAGTTCTGACTGTAAATAATCTGTTTTTGGAGGGCAAGCCCCTTGTTTAGGTATTGCTCCCTGAATCCTCATTATGGTCACTCTGTGAGGTAGAGTCCCTTAGTTTTCCTTTGCAGAGGAAGAAGTGAATCTGAGAGGTTATCTCTCAAGAAGCAGCAGTCCTGTGATGCAACAGGGCCTGATGAAGACCTTTACTAACTCAGGAGAGGGCAGAGCACCTCTCACCCCGGGTGGCACATCAAAATCATCTGAGGAGCGTCTAAGACAACCCAGGCCTGGAGCCTACTGCAGACCAATTAAATTAAAAGCTCAGGGCTGGGGTTGCAGATGTTTTTAAAGCTTCTGAATGATTTGAAGGTGCATCCAGGATGAGAACCACTATTAAAAATCCCTTCCAATTTCACACTTCTTTTTTTTTCCTGTAGATGGAGTGTCACTGTGTCACCCAGGCTGGAGTATTAGTGGTACGATCTCGGCTCACTGTAACCTCCGTCTCCTGGTTTCAAGCGATTCTCCTGCCTCAACCTCCCAAGTAGCTGGGATTACAGGTGCCCACCACCATGTCCAGCTAATGTTTGTATCATTTTTTTTTTTTTGCGACGGAGTTTTGCTCTTGTTACCCAGGCTGGAGTGCAACGGGGAGATCTCGGCTCACCACAACCTCCGCCTCCTGGGTTCAGGCATTCTCCTGCCTCAGCCTCCTGAGTAGCTGGGATTACAGGCATGTGCCACCATGCCCAGCTAATTTTTTGTATTTTTTTAGTAGAGACGGGGTTTCACCATGTTAACCAGGATGGTCTCGCTCTCTTGACCTCGTGATCCACCCGCCTCAGCCTCCCAAAGTGCTGGGATTACAGGCTTGAGCCACCGTGCCCGGCCTGTTTGTACCATTTTTTAGTAGAGATGGGATTTCACCATGTTGGCCAGGCTGATCTCAAACTCCTGACTTCAGGTGATCCTCCCACCTTGGCCTCCCAAAGTACTGGAGTTGTAGGGGTGAGCCATCGTGCCCGGCCCCCATTTTAGACTTCATAGAGCTTTACAAGAGTTTCCTATAAAGAATGGAGAAGGAAATCCCCTAGGAGGAGGGAATGTGCCCAAACTGGCCACTAGATCAAGGTGTGGTTGGCGTTTCGAAGCCTTTTCTGGTGGGTGGGAGCAGATGCCTTGTGGTGTAAGGAGGCTTCCTATGAGCTGTTCATAAGGTGTGTCCCTGTCTCGGCTGTTGATACTGGGAAATAAATCTGTGAAGGTAGGAGAATGCCCTGCACAGTATGGCCATTTGACTGTCTATGGGAGAGGAATGAATAATTGGGGTCTGCACTGCTTCGAAGTCCGCTGTGAACCTGGAGCTGCTAGGTGGTGTCCTCTTTCCTGCAGACACTTTTCTTGCTCTCATTACCCCTTGCATTGGGGATGAATGGCACACATCCTTACCTCTGCCTTCCCCAGCCTCAGCAGAGCCTTTCCCAGATGTCCACTTCTCACAAGAACCTGTGCAGTCGTGTGTGCCAGCCCTTGGTGCTGGCAAAGGAACACAGGCACTGTCCTCCGATCCCCTCCCCCTCCCTCAGAAGCCTTGTGCCTTAGGTCAGAAACCCTGCCACATACGGCTGCTGTAGGATTAAAGGCAGCGATGCCCATCATGCCAAGCCAGGACCTAGCACCTGCAGAGTAAACCCCATACATGGCAACAGGAGCAATGGCAATAAGAAGGAGGAGGATTAGCTGGGCATGGTGGCACGTGCCTGTAATCCCAGCTACTCAGGAGGCTGAGGCAGGAGAATTACCTGAGCCCAGGAGGCGGAGGTTGCGGTGAGCCGAGATCGCGCCATTGCACTCCAGCCTGGGTAACAAGAGCGAAACTCCATCTCAAAAAAAAAAAAAAGAGGAAGAAGGAGGAGGAGGATGCTGTGTACCTTTCCCGTGTGCTTCTCTGCCTTGGTGCCCTGCCCCTCCTGCTAAGCCCGGGATCTCAACACCGGGTTCTCAGGAATACACAGGAAGGCACTCAATCCAGGGCCTCTGCTACTGAGACGTCCCCTGCACAGCACCAGCATCCCACAACCCAGACTCTTCCTCATCGCTCTCTTCACTTACAGCTCAGCCTGGGACTGGCCCATTGCTGGCCAGGGGACTGTGGGTGCTAAGGAATCTGCTCCTCTTACCAGCACGTGCCTGACCAGGGCAAACCATGGCTCAGCCCTGACTCGAGCCTGAGCTGCCTTCAGGTCTGGGTCCAGCATTGACTAACTCTGCAACCTCAGGAGGCCGCTTGGTCACGCTGAGTTTAGTCTCTCCGCCTCCAGAATGGGGACATTACACTCCTGTCCCACATTGTACTGACCCTAGCACTGGCTCTTCCCCTCCAGGGTGACACATCACCCCAACCCAGACAAAATACATCTTCAGAGACCCAAGGTGAGCAGACAGTTGGGGCTGGCTGGCAAATACACTTCTTGTCAAAATCACTAACACTGAGTCCTAGAGTCAGTCCCCGGCCTCCTACCCCTTCAAAGTTCCCACCCCCCACCCCAGCTTGTCCACACTTCTGCTCCAGAAGAAGTCATTTCTTCAAATGTAAAGTACTTTAGGATCCATCATCATTCACTTCCAGATCCCAGGGAGCATTGTATAACCAAATCCTTTTAAACAAAGATCCTATTATACCATTCACTGTGTCTTCATCATGACCAAAGGGGACAAGAGCTTAACATGAAAATTTTTTTTTCTTTTTCTTTTTTTTAAGACGGAGTTTCCCTGTGTTGCCCAGGCTGGAGTGCAATGGTGCGATCTCGGCTCTTTGCAACCTCCGCCTCTGGGGTGCAAATGATTCTCCTGCCTCAGCCTCCAGAGTAACTGGGATTACAGGTACCTGCCACCATGCCCAGCTAATTTTCGTATATTTAGTAGAGACAGGATTTCACCATGTTGACCAGACTGGTCTCTAACTCCTGATCTTGTGATCAACCCGACTTGGCCTCCCAAAGTGCTGGGATTACAGGCATGAGCCACACCCAGCCCAAGATGAAATTTGTCAAACTTCATTTTAAACTTCTGTTTTGAAAACATAGCAAGTATTGCCTTTAAATCTACAACCTATGTATCCAAATCGGATGCCCCTCCCCCTTCAGGGGCAACATCTCTCCTGAGTGACCTAAGAATGATGGCGGGTCCCACACACACCACAGATGATGTGGTCTCTACCATGAAGGATCCCCAGTGTTTATCCCAATGCCCTAGCCCCATGAATGCTTAGGAAAATTTCAAATAGAAGCATACACAAGCATCTTCTTGGATGCTGTTTTCCTTGACACCACCCCCTCCAACATACATACACAGAAACATATACATACTCTAGATCTTCCAAGGCATCATGGTGTGAATGTTTCCCGCAAAGATCGTGTGTCAGCAGCTTAATTCCCAATGCAATGTCGTAAGTGGACTTTTTCCTTATGGAGTTCGTTAGTGCTGGCAGAAGAGATTCCAGTTGAGAGCCAGCTATCCTCCAGCCCTAGCACCATGAGATTTAATCCCCGCTGTCTGATCCCTGAGGAAATGAATAGAGACTGCCCATAATACCATGGAGACAGAGTTTGAGGAATTTCATCCTAAGTGCCCACGCAATGCAAAGCATCCCCAAGCTCTTGTGTTATTGTGGAAGGTGGTGGAGGGGAGATTTGCAGACAGAAGTAAAGCAAAGGTGGAAGCATTTCGGGACATCCTTAGGTCAAAGCTAGTTGAGATGGATGGGGTAAGGCAACCACAGTGAACTTACGAAGGGGGCATTGGCCCAAGTTCACAGACTAGAAAATTGCAGAGCTGAGTCTGATGTGACCTGAAGCCATAGTCTTGTGGCTTTGTTTAGTCAATTGAGTTAGTGAACCACTAAAATGCCTTTTCTGTGATTTGTTAAAAAACAAAGGGAAGCAAATACATCACTATTGTTATGAGAGGCCGACTTAGGCATTTGGAAGGGCAGTGCAGTCACAGCCCATGGTGTCAAATCAGTTGTGATGGGATTTCTTGATGGACGAGATGTGTCCTGTGACACAGAAAATGCAAGCACAGCTCCAAAATGATTGGCCTGGCCAGCATGGTGGCTCATGCCTGTAATCCCAGCACTTTGGAAGGTAGGCAGATCACCTGAGGTCAGGGGTTCGAGACTAGCCTGACCAACATGACAAAATCCCATCTCTACTAAAAATAAAAAAATTAGCTGGACGTGTTGGTAGCCACCTGTAGTCCCAGCTACTTGGGAGGCTGAGGCAGGAGAATCACTTGAACCTGGGAGGCAGAGGTTGCAGTGAGCCAAGTTCACACCACTGCCCTCCAACCTGGGCGACAGAGTGGGACTCCATCTCAAAAAAAAAAAAAAAAAAAAAAAAAAAAGATCCGTCTGAGCAACCCAAAGCAGGTAGTTTTCCCAAAAAGACATAAGAAGACTGCAGGTGGAGCAGATTGACAGGAACAACCAGGACATCAGTTTGGGTCATGATGAGTCTGAGATGCATAGTTGGCTTTTGCTGGCGCCCATCAGATTTACACAGTGCCGCCCACTGCACAGGAGGTGTCAAGAAGTAATGGCTGCTGTTTGCAGGTTGTCGTCGTCATCACTGCTGCTCCTGTGCCACCTTGAATCCTGAAGAGATTAGAACTTTAGAAGGGACCCAGCGCGGTCAGGCATGGTGGCTTGTGCCTTTAATCCCAGCACTTTCGGGGACCAAGGTGGGTGGAACACCTGAGGTTGAGAGTTCGAGACCAGCCTGACCAACATGGAGAAACCCTGTCTCTACTAAAAATAAAAAAATAAAAAAATTAGCCAGGTGTGGTGGCACATGCTTGTAATCCCAGCTACTCAGGAGGCTGAGGCAGGAGAATCGCTTGAACCTGGGAGGTAGAGGCTGCGGTGAGCTGAGTTTTCACCATTGCACTCCAGGGGGAGCAACAAGAGTGAAACTCTGTATCAAAAAAAAAAAAAAAAAAAAAAAAGAAAAAGAAAAAGAAAAAGAAAATAGAAAAGAAAACAAAGGACAAAGGACCAAACCGATTCTTCCGGTGATTGGCTGTCCTCATGAATATTCATCGGAGAAGTGAGTGGGCCAGGAGATACCCTTCCTCCCAGTGGATCTCAAGCCCAGGGTGAGCCGCAGCTGACCACCTGGAAGTTTCCTTATGCCAGAACTCTATTGTGAAAGGGAGCTGACTCAGGCCAAGGTCACACTGCAGCTTTGAGCTTCAATGCAAGTTCCCATGCAGAACTGTCAGCCAGGACCCCTTTGCTATCTGTGAACCACAGACACATTCATGTTCTTCACAGACATGGTGTTTGACCACAGCAAGGAAATCTAGGTTACACGGCTAGGCCCTCATCATTTGAAGATGAGGAAACTGAGACCAAATTACAAGAAGAGACTTACCCAAGATCACATAGCTAGTTAGTGATGAATCCAAGATTAGATGTTGCTATGCTGTGAATGTGTCCCTCAAAGATCATGTGTCAGCAACTTAATTCCCAACTCAACAATGTTGGAAGGTGGGGCCCAATAAGAGGTGATTAGGTCATAAGAGTTCTGCCCTCATAAGTGAATAAATGTTGTTATCTCAGGAGTGGGTTAGTTATCACCAGAGTGACTTGGCATAAAAATGAGTTCAGCCCCGTTTGCTCGCTCTCTTGCCCTTTCCCCTTCTACCTTCCACCAGGGGATAAAGCAGCAGGAAGGCCTTCACCAGATGCCAACACCTTAATATTGAACTCCCATCCTCCAGAACTGTGAGAAATGCATTTTTCTTCTTTTAAAATTACCCAGTCTATGGTATTCTGGTATAGCAAGACAAAATGGACTAAGACAAGTGTGAATTTTTTAATGCCCAAAGTACCTTACCACTTAGCTGTTTTCAGTTGGGACTAAATGATTTGCCCTAAGTTGCTGTATTTCTGGGTGAAATGGTGTTGTTGTTATTCTTGTTCTATGACCATGTTATAAGGTCTTTGAGAGCAGGGAATTCAGTTCAGGTCAACATTTGCTGACCTTTGATTCTGTACAAGATGCTTTCTTGGCCCCAGCGCCTCAGAAGCACAGATGGTGACATCTCTACCATGAAGAAACCGCCTGTTTATCCCAGTGCCTTACCTCCACGATGCTTAGAAAAATTTCAAATAGGAGCATACCCAGCCATCTCCTTGGATGCCATTTTCCTCAACACCACCCCCTCCAACATAAACACAGAAACATACACATCTCCTGGATGTTCTGAGGCATAAGAGCCACCTCCACAGGCTGAGCACGGTGGCTCACACCTGTAATCCCAGCACTTTGGGAGGCCAAGGCAAGTGGATCACGAGGTCAGAAGTTCAAGACCAGCCTGACCAACATGGTGGAACCCCATCTCTACTAAAATTATAAAAGTTAGCCAGATGTGGTGGTGTGCGCCTCTAATCCCAGCTACTCAGAGGATGAAGCAGGAGAATTGCTTGAACCCAGGAGGCAGAAGTTTCAGTGAGCCAAGATCATGCCACTGCACGCCAGCCTGGCCACAGACTCCTTCTCCCATCTCAAAAAAAAAAAAAAAAAAAAAAAAAAAGGCCAGGCGCAGTGAAACATGTAATCCCAGCACTTTGGGAGTCCAAGGCGAGTGGATCACGAGGTTAAGAGATTGAGACCAGCCTGGCCAATATGGTAAAACCTACTCCTAAAATACAAAAATTAGCCGAACATGGTGGCAGCCATCTGTAGTCCCAGCTACCTGGGAGGCTGAGGCAGAAGAATCACATGAATCCAGGAGGCTGAGGTTGCAGTAAGCCAAGATTGAACTCTCCAACCTGGGTGAGAAAACGAGACTCCATATTAAAAAAAAAAAAAAAAAAAAAAAAAAAAAAAAAAAAGAATCACCTCCACAGCATTTTTTATTTTTATTTTTTGGATGTAGGAATATGTTAATTACATAAAAGATTAAGAGACAAAGATCTGGCCGGGTGCGGTGGCTCAAGCCTGTAATCCCAGCACTTTGGGAGGCCGAGGCGGGTGGATCACAAGGTCGAGAGATCGAGACCATCCTGGTCAACATGGTGAAACCCCGTCTCTACTAAAAATACAAAAAATTAGCTGGGCATGGTGGTGCGTGCCTGTAATCCCAGCTACTCAGGAGGCTGGGGCAGGAGAATTGCTTGAACCCAGGAAGCGGAGGTTGCAGTGAGCCGAGATCACGCCATTGCACTCCAGCCTGGGTAACAAGAGCGAAACTCCGTCTCAAAAAAAAAAAAAAAAAAAAGAGACAAAGATCTAGCTGGGCATGGTGGCGCGTGCCTGTAATCCCAGCTACTCAGGAGGCTGAGGCAGGAGAATTGCCTGAACCCAGGAGGCGGAGGTTGCGGTGAGCCGAGATCGCGCCATTGCACTCCAGCCTGGGTAACAAGAGCAAAACTCCGTCTCAAAAAAAAAAAAGAGACAAAGATCATGAAGACTGTGTCAAGTTCCAGTTCCAGTAATGGAGATGGTTTTCATTTGGAACAGTTATTAATATAGCTGCTATGGATATAATTGTATGTCTTTTGGTCAACATGTACAATCATTTCCCCTAGATATGTACCAGAATTAGGATTACCAAGACATAGGACAGGCATATGTTTAACTTTAGCAGGTAATTTTCCAAACAATTTTCCAAAGTGGTTGAACCAATTTACAATCTTATCAACAAGGTATGTGAGGTCCCATTGCTTCACATCTTTGCCAACACATGGTATTGTCAGTTTTTAAAATTTAAGCCATTCTGGTGAATGTGTAGTGTTAGCTCATTGTGGTTTTGTCTTCCCCAGAGCAACATGAGGTACATGTTGTGTTGTCCAGCACAGACTGGGGTATACAGCAGGCGCTCAGGGTTTGTTGGATTAGACTGAGTCAGCTCACTTCCTGTGCAGCTCTTCATCAGCTTCCACCCTTTCTCACTTTTTCAAAGAGACTATGGGAGACTTTTCCAAAAGCCAAAATGGGAAATTGGTAGTGGGGAAGGAAGGGAAATATATATACCTATCCCCAACCTTAAGGCTTTGCTTTTGAAATAGGGACATTGCATCTGCGTCTTTATTCCAAGGGTCCTAGAATTGGGCATTCTGCACCCTTTATTTCAAGGGTCTAGAATTATTCACAACATGTCTATACAGTGAGATCAGGACTACCCCTCTAATTTGGCTCAAAGAAGGGAAGTGGCTGTCGAAGGTCATTAAATCAAGATGGTGTCAAAAATAAGAAGTGAACACAGGTCACCTGGCTGAATTTAAACCCATGGTTGATCCCCTGTGACACACAGCCCAAGGCAAGCTGCACTTGGATGCCTTCAAAAGACCATCAGCTCTGGACCCATCGTATTTTGGAGCAGTGGCCTGTTGCCAGGTGGCAGATATGTGGAAACCCTTTGCCTTGGGCCCTGGATGGCAAGGACTTCTTTTCATCCCTACCTAGATATTAATCACTTTGCAAGCTGCCAGCCTGTTGCCAGCTGCATTCCTTGATGGCCCATGTTTTAATAAGGCATGAGCACTCCTGGCAGGCTGGAATACAATGTGTGGATTCACCAGACAGGATTACAGAAGGGGCTTTTCTTTGCTGCAACTAGGGCTAGGGGTTTGTGTGCATTTCTGCTTCGACACAGCATCTCCAAGGAGGTTTTCACTTTCTGAGAAGGATGCTACCCACTGAGCTATTCAGAGTGGGTAAATGAGAAAATGGGTTAATAAAATACATGCTAGAGAAAAAGAAAATAAGATTAGAGGGCTGATGTTTGGGCTGAGACTGCTTTGCTGGGCCCCGGGAAAAATAGAACAACATGATTATTTTCTTTTGTTTTTTTGGCCCAAAGGACGTCATGCCCAGAACACCACCACTAATCCAATTTTCCTGTTCTAACAAGTATTTTATCAACATCTTTTAAAGTTTAATTCTTCTACTGACTAGCCACTAGTTCCACTTTATAGATATATTTTCAGTTTCTTTGGCAGAACTTGACTGCACAATGCTTGTTTGTCCTGACACAGGGGGAGTGGGATGTGTTCAGTGTCATGTTTCTACCTCAGCCACAATTTTAGTTTCTCTCACTTTTAATGGCCCAAGAACCTATGAGTTTTTGCTTTAAAAGATAGACTGGGACCTGATTAATAGTCACTCAGGTAGTGTAGACGTGAAAAGTCTGCAGCCAGCACCGAATGCCCATCCCTTTCCCAGGCTGATTAGAGTTGACCTTGTTTGGTGAACAGACAATAATAATTTTTTTCTCCTTAACCAAAGGAGGGGGAAGGATAGACACAGGGAAGCTAAGAACTGACAGTTTCGTCAGCTAAGACTCTCCCAAACTTTCAAGCTGAAAAGGTTTTTGAAGAGTTTCAAGCATGTTTTTGCAAGACATTAAAAAAGAAGAAGAAAGGTTAAATATAAAAATTGAAGTTTGGCAGGCAGTATTCCCTGAACTCAATGCATTGCTTGTGGTATTTTGAAAAAAAGAAAAGAATTTTGCTTTGAAAATGTCATACTCCAAAGAAGTTTTTGGAAGTTGTTTCTAGGGGAGTTGACTCCTATTTAGTTGAATGGATGATTTGACTGTTACTTTAAAGACATTTCAAACTTCCAAAAAGTCTCTCTCTTTTTTTTTTCTGAACAACAGAAGACCTACCCTACACGACATTCTAGTAAAACAGTGTAGAGAAGACATTTCCATTTCAGTGGAGAAATACTAATTACAAAAATGCTAAGATGTTAAGGCTCATGCCTGATCATCTTCTCCAAAGATATGGAAGCAAATGCCATTCAGCAGCTCCCAGAAAAGTCCCCGGATTTTAATCAATCAGGTGACTAGCAGGAGCCCCAAAAGGCAAGGAACATCTGGGAAGAGTTGCCACTGTGCCATCAACGTGGCTGTTTTAGAAGAAGAACTCTCCCTGTGTTTATTCTTCCACCTCAAATAGCCCAACTTCCTCCTTCCCTTCAGGAGGGGCTCAGAGAAGCATGGATGTGCTGTCATGTACCCATATTGTTTCTCTTCACGCCGGGGGACAGGCATGGCATCAAGGCCTTAGTGCTTTGGCAATTCTAATAAGGAGCCTGCCAGAATGGATGGCACCAACAGTGGTGAGACGCTCAGGAGGGAGGGAGAAGGCTTTTGATAGAGAAAAAAAAATCTGTGCCTGAAGAGAGATGATGTGGCGGAACACAATTATGACAGACAGTGAGAGAATTTACCACTCTTTCGCAACCCTGTTTATCCAGAGTGATGGCCATTACCTGTTCTTTTCCACGTGGAGCATGATGCTTAGAATGTTTTTGCTGAGAGAGACTTTGGAGGTGGGCTAGTCTAACCCCTCACTTTACTGAAGAAGCACCTCACTGACAGAGGACATAAATGGCTTGACCAAGGCCACATGGCTAGCCAGGGACCATCAGTGCTGCTGAACTGCTCCAATGACTCTAACACAAGGTGAGCATGATAACAAATGTGTCACCTACAGTACACCTTTTGTGGTCCCCTAGTAGGGCTTCAGTCCTTAGCACAGTGCTCAGCACATAGCAGGTGTTCAGTGACTGTTCATGAAAACAAGTGAATAGACAGCCTTGTCAGATTATCTGCACAGCGACTCTTCCCAAGAGCAAAGAGTAAGGCAAGGGCGTGACACTCACAGGTTCCAGCAAAGATCACTACGAAGTGAGTCCTGTTTTCCCACTGACTTCTTTTGTTTGTTTGTTTATTTTTGTTTTAAGGAGTGGAAAGTTTAATAGGCAAGAAAAAAGAAAACAGCTCCCCCGTACATAGAGGGGAGGGCTCCGAACACAAACTGTCCCCCCACCATTGACTTCTTTTGCAAGACTGGAGTTACTGTCCTCAGGTGGAGAAGGGGAGCCTCTCTGGTTGGTTAGTTCTGTCCATTAGACCATACATGGAGGCCATGGTTTTGAACCCCTCTTGGCACATCCCGTTTTTCATGTGCCGCCATTAAAAATTATGCCCTATCAGTCATTGTATGCATTTGCAGTGGTCATGAAGCTCCGACAAGAAAGCTAGGGCAGACGGAGGCAGATTCATCTCAACTGCTGGGTGAGCAGAGCCACTCCCTAGGATCTGATTCTTGTGGGAAGGATGTCTGTGGTGTGTTGGATGTGCTTAGTGGCCCAGGTGTGGCAGACTGCCAGCGATTTGAGAACTTGGTAGCATTTGACTCTTCCTAAGTTGAAATGCCTCCTCCACCTTTATCTCCTCTTCTGTTGATTCTAGGAGTGGAAGATCCTCCAACTCCAAACTTCCTCCTCTTCCTCCTCCTTTGCAATGTCTAATAGACTCAGCTTGCATTTCCAAGCTCTACCAGTAGGCGCCCCTGTTTAATACATCATAGGCTTCAACCTGTCCTTAAAGTTTGCTGTCTGTTCAATAAAAGTAATCAGTGTCCAATTTTAACAATCTTATAAGATCATGCTTTTTTTTTTTTGAGATGGAGTCTTGCCCTCATTGCTTTGGCTGGAGTGCTATGGTGTGATCTCAGCTCACTGCAATCTCTGCCTCCTGGGTTCAAGTGATTCTCCTGCCTTAGCCTCCCAAGCAGCTGGGATTATAGGCATGTATCACCACACCCAAATAATTTTGTATTTTTGGTAAAGACAGGGTTTCAACACATTGGTCAGGCTGGTCTCAAACTCCTGACCTCAGGTGATCCGCCTGCCTTTGCCTCCCAAGGTGCTGGGATCACAGGTGTGAGCCACCACACCCAGCCAAGATTCTGCTTTTGTAAAGCAAAGACTACTGTAGTTATCCTCCCCTACCCTCTCCTGACCAACAGCTGTTCTCCAATGATCTATAACAGCAACCAAACCCTGTATTAGTAAAGCAATATATCATACTCTTGGCAATGTGCTACAACTTGAGGCTGCAAAGTGAGATGCAGTTCCTACTCTCAGAAAGCTTACAGTCTTGGGGCCTAAACAAAATCCATTCTTACCTGTTTTTGTTCACAAATTGGAAGAATTTTTAGAAAAATAATGAGTATACTGAGTGCGTGGTAAAATGTGTCACAGACAGTACACCACCTCTAATAGTCCCCAATCCTATGACGCAGGAATCCTTCTCTGTCTTACAGGCCAGGAAATAGAGACATGGAGGGATTGGGTGACTTGTCTCAGGAAACCCATCCGCAGCCAGCATGTGGCAGAGTGAGGCACAGACTCGGGCTATACCCGATAGATGGAACTCTGCAAAGCACAGATTCCTGGGGTGGTAGGCATGACGTACTCTGGGGCCTGTGGATCTTAAGTTCGCTCTTTCCTTCCATGAGAATGAAAAGCATTCTGGTGTGTCCCCCGCTCCCAGCAGAATGACGCCCCTACTCACACACACACTCACGTTCACCCCACCCCACCTCCAGTGTGAGATTGGACGGGAAGCATCCATCCCCTGAGTGGGACCGAGGCCCGGTGTCTGCTTTGAGGCCGGGGACTTATTAAAAAGAATATCCCTGGCCGGGCACGGTAGCTCAAGCCTGTAATCCCAGCACTTTGGGAGGCCGAGGCGGGTGGATCACGAGGTCAAGAGATCGAGACCATCCCGGTCAACATAGTGAAACCCCGTCTCTACTAAAAATACAAAAAATTAGCTGGGCATGGTGGCACGTGCCTGTAATCCCAGCTACTCAGGAGGCTGAGGCAGGAGAATTGCCTGAACCCAGGAGGCGGAGGTTGCGATGAGCCGAGATCGCGCCATTGCACTCCAGCCTGGGTAACAAGAGCAAAACTCTGTCTCAAAAAAAAAAAAAAAGAATATCCCTGGCTTTGGGCCCTCTCCTGCTTCCAGCAAAACCACCTTTAATAGGAGCCTGTTCTTGACACCTACTCTCATCACAGAGGAAGACTTCCTCTCTGAAAACAACATGAAAGGAAAGCCTTTTACTTGGTTCCTAAAGTAAGAGTTCTCTCCGTAGCCTGCAGCTTCTTTTGGAGAAAGCTCTTCGTAAACTGGGCTTCAGCTTCACTTGGTAATTAACATCCATTTCCCCTGGCTGCAGAAATATTTGTCACATAAACAAACAAACCCTATCACCAACACTATGTAAAAGGTGCAATATTGGCATATTCCAGTGGTAATATGGAAAAGTGAGGCTGGGATCAAGCCAAACCCTGACCCCAGTTCCCCAAAACCTTCAAGGTTGCCCAGCTAGACTCCTGGGGCTTCGGTGCCAGCCCAGAGCACACATCCCCCCTTAGTCCTTTCTGCCCAGCAGAATTACATATCTGAAGCTAGGATGGGACTGTCCCAAAACCGATCATCAGAAATATACTTCAGGACGGGCACAGTGGGGGCTATGCCTATAATCCCAGCACTTTGGGAAGCTGAGGCGGGCAGATCACTTGAGATCAGGAGTTTGAGACCAGCCTGGCCAACATGGTGAAAACCTGTCTCTACCAAAAATACAAAAATTAGCCTAGTGTGGCGACAGGTACCTGTAATCCCAGCTACTTGGGAGACTGAGGCAGGAGAATCACTTGAATCTGGGAGGTGGAGGTTGCAGTGAGCTAAGATCATGCCGCTGCGTTTCTGCCTGGGCGACAGAATGAGACTGTCTCAAAGAAAATTAATAAAAAATTAATAAATATACATACTTCACTGGGCACAGTGGCTCACGCCTGTAATCCCAGCACTTTGGGAGGCTGAGGTGGGTGGATCACCTGAGGTCAGGAGTTCAAGACCAGCCTGGCCAGCATGGAGAAACCCCATCTTTATATAAAATAAATAAATAAATATACATACTTCATGTCATATCTTCCTTTTGTGAGGAGAGAAACTTTTAGAATAACCCAAGACATTTACAAACTCTTTACAAAATCCAGGCCCTCCATGATGGTTTTATCCCCTTGCCTACTATAAGCATCCCCAAGCATTTTACTTTCCAATGTGCAAAGATTAGGAAACCACTATAAAATGAAAAATCCTGCAGTGAGGAGAGAGTGCAGTTATTCTTAATGTGGGCAGATTTAGGCTTACTGTGCTTTTTATTTTATTTTATTTTTTTTGAGACGGAGTTTCGCTCTTGTTACCCAGGCTGGAGTGCAATGGCGCGATCTCGGCTCACCACAACCTCCGCCTCCTGGGTTCAGGCAATTCTCCTGCCTCAGCCTCCTGAGTAGCTGGGATTACAGGCACGTGCCACCATGCCCAGCTAATTTTTTGTATTTTTGGTAGAGACGGGGTTTCACCATGTTGACCAGGATGGTCTTGATCTCTTGACCTCGTGATCCACCCGCTTGGCCTCCCAAAGTGCTGGGATTACAGGCTTGAGCCACCGCGCCCGGCTTTTTTTTTTTTTTTTTTTTTTTGAGACAGGGTTTCACTCTGTTGCCCAGACTGGAGTGCAGTGGTACCATATTGGCTTGCTGTAACCTCTGCCTCCCAGGTTGAAGCGATTCTCATGCCTCTGCCTCCTGAGTAGTTGTGGTTACAGGCACATGCCACTACTGCCCGGCTAATATTTTTGCATTTTTTTTTTAGCAGAGATGGGGTTTCCGCACGTTGGCCAGGCTGGTCTAAAACTCCTGACCTGAAATGATCCATCTGCCTCAGCCTCCCAAAGTGCTGAGATTACAGGCATGAGCTACTGTGCCTGCCCTTACTGTGCTTTTCGAATCTTTTATTTATTCACAGTAGAAATGTTTAAGCAGTTGTAGTTTGATCAGAAAAGCAAAGGAGTCCCTCCAATTTAAGTAGAAGTTCCTCCAGGGCCTACATCAATTGTACCATAAAGCAGCTTTGAGGTATCTGGAACAATGACACTTGATTTGAAGAAGGATGCTTTTTGTTGAGCTAACTTTAGCATTCACTTTCATCAGGAGCAGATATGTCATAGCATCCTGGACAGCCCAGGACGTTTGGGTTCACATATACACACGCACCTATTAAATACTGTCTAGTCACTGTGTCCACGGTCACTACAGCTGAGGACATCACCACACTGATGGCTGCTCAAGCCATCCTACATTTCTGTGACTTCTTTTTGGCTGGGCCTGGATCACACGCCTGTGTCCACCAGGCTGTCATCCCTCAGGCTCTCGTTCTAACTAAGCCTCATCCTCCAAAGCATGACCAGGGCCCCGTGGCTCATTTTGAGTGACATGCCCACATCTGTGACCCCTCTGGTTTCTTTAAATCCAAGAAATGGAAGAGTGACCTAAAAGAAATGAGGGCTGAGGCTTTAAAGGATTACTCTCTCTGAGAAAAAGTTCAGTCCCTGGGAGAAAAGAGCCCTAGGCCTTTGGAGAAAGTATGAGAAACATTTCGATCTTTTCACAGAAACCACTCTACTTTTCAAAACCTGTTGTCTTTTTTTTTTTTTTTTCCAGAGTGCTAGCTGAGTGTGTGTAAATAAGAGAGAGGAAATAAAAACCCAGGACAGAAGCGTTTTGAAATAAAAACCCAACAGGCGCATTTAAAATTGAATCCCAAGCATATACATCAGGGTCTCCAAGCTGTTTGTCCTTCTTCCCAGCACTGGCAGGAGGGCCGGACTCTCCAGTCATTCCCAGGAACGTGAGAATGCACAGCCATTGCTTCCTGTCTGAACAGACTCGGGGGGCTACCGGCTGCCTCCTTTAAACTCGGCGTCCCACGAAGCCCAGGCCCAAGAACCCAGGCTAAGGGGACCAGTGCTGGCTCCAGCATCCAGCAGGCAGAGGTCAGGCCTGTTTGTCTGACCCCCTCCCAGGCTTCCTCACCAGGGCTTCCCACCCCCAGCCTTCGTGACACATTGCAGGAGGAGACGCTGGCTTTGTGGTTGCAAACGCTGTCAGGACCTAGCAGATGGAGAGGGGAGCTTTCCAGATGTTGCACACAATAAAAGGAGTTTTTATTTTATTATTTCTTTTTTTAATGAGGAGTGGGGGAGTTGTAACAAGGGCAAAATGTGAGCCTTCAATTCCTCAGCTGGCGGTGTGTGTGCATGTGTGTGTCAGGCTGAGAGGTGCGGGCTGCGTGGTGGAGGAGCAGACGCGGCTCTGTCACATCTAAAACCAGGCTGGGGCTGCTCCTCGTTACTGGAGAAGGCTTCTTGCTCATTCCAGTGCATTGGGAAACTGCAGAGACAGGCTCTTCCCCCCTGTGTTTTCATCTTCTCTGTGTAGACAAGCGTTCCAAATGGGATTAAATGAAACACATATTGCCGGCATTCGTTAGTGCGTGCACACACGCTCCATTTCCACCCCCCCCCCCCTTCTTTTCTCCTCTCTTTCCTTCTCTCTTTAAACAGGGAGAGGCCGGCACCAAGTATAATGATCCTGAAAGAGCTGTTGCCTCTGGGAACCCAGAAAGACTTTTGCAAAAAAAAAAAAAAAAAAAAAAAAAAAAAAAAGTTGTGATTTTTTTATTCCCCCTCCTGATGGTGAGGATCCAAGTGAAACTGACTTTCCTCTTTGGTGGGAGAAGCGGCATGAAAGTTTCCCCTCTTTCTGACAGCCTCTTTGGGGGACGGATCTTTTTAACAAGCCATTTCCTGGCGCTTGAATACTTCGTCCCCTTCCCCCTTTAACTGTGTCATGCACCATGTCAGACATCAAAGCCCTAATTAAACCCATTCTTTAATTGTGTCTTTTTGCTTCATTACTTTCCCTGCCCCTTTGATGAGGGCTGCACCTCTCTGATCGCCCCCCAAATTATCGTTTTCTCTTTATTTGCTAGAAGATCTGAAAACTGCTCGCTGGGTTATTATCGGGTACCCCCACTTCCTTTTTTTACTTCTTCAAGTTGGGGACACAGGGCCTTCTCGGTCCCCATCCCCCATCCTCCAACAGTTAAAGGGATATTCACACCTTTTCCCCTCCTGGCTCTTCTATTCTTATGAAGCTTCCATTGATTATTGTCCTGAAATTCCTAGGTCCAGTCATAGATAAAAGGATAATGACTTCAAAGGCAAGAGTTAAGAGTTTAACCCCAAGCTAAGAGAGGGGACAACTAGGTAATTGAGGGTAATAACCCATCACAGACTTGCTTTCAAAGGATCGCCCAGCTGAACTCTCAGGTGGCTTTAATTTTATTAACATTTGTAGCCGCTGACTTGAGAAGACGGTCTGGAGTCATTACGAGCTTCAAAGCTCCAGGTAACACTCCGCCCGGCCTGGAACCTGACATCAATTTGGGCCTGAGCGCTCCCCTCATACAGATGGCAGTGACTGGCTGCTACCCACAAACTGCTCTGCCAAACCACAGACCCCAGAAACGCTGGGGAGGTGAGATCAAGGGTCCCGCTCAGCCACACCCCTCCACAATGGCAATCGAGAATTCTAATCAAACGAAGACACTTAAAGGCACTAGGTTTCGGGGTGGAGGTGAGGAAAGCCTTTCTTTCTTGGTGTCCGTGGACCTGGGTCTTCATGGCTGCTCCCAGGGAGGGCAGGCTTTGCAGGGCAAGCCAGGAATCCCCAGGGTCCAGGGAGCCCTGTGGGTGGGAAGAGGGCTCGATCCCTCAGGGGCCTCCCCCATAGCCCCCACTTCTCTCATTCTTCTTGCATCCTCTGAGACATCCTTGACACCCCTCAGAGAGAAGCAGACCTGGTGACCAGGCCAACATCTTTATTTTATGAATGAGAAAATAACATTTCAAAAGGCAAGATGATGTGCCTGGAGAGCACCAGTGAATTGGTAGCAGCAGAGCCCCACCAGAGGCCGAGCTGACTCCTGCGGCTCAGGCTGGATGAGCAGACAGGACCCGGGAAAGTAGGAAGACTGCATCCAACTAGAACGTCGTCTCAGGGAGACCCAACACTTGCATGACACTGGCATCGTCCCTGGCCAGCATTTCCAAAGCCACCTGTCGCCTTCCTGCCCTGCACACCTGTGTGTTGCCCTTCAGTAAATCCCAAAGCCAGAGGGAGCCTCCTCCGGGTCATGATGGCCCCTAGGTTGCCATCCCCTGATTTATTGGGCTGATTGCCCAGGTCGGGTCTCCCTTCTAGGTGTTGGGTTGGAGGGGAGCTCAATAGACTTCCTGGCCACTGAAATTGGGAGGCCTTCCCGGTGCTTGGCTTCGGGCTCTCCTTTCAGCTGTTAGAAGTTTAACAAAAAGCCTTTGAAATGGATAGACAATTGAACAGCTGCCAGGGCACCTAGAGCCTTTCTGCAGACTTCTGGGCAGGGCTCTCTGACCACATTCCTAGGCCCAACCAGGGGAAGGCTGGGTGCTGGAGGAGGTTACTAGAATGTCTTCACCACTGCCAGCATGCCTCACCCCACCAACCCCTCTCCTGGGCTTCTACAGAAGACATCTGAGTCCTCAAAGGACCAGGAAATGCACCCCAGACCACCAGGACAACAGAGTACAGTACTCTACACAGAGTGTGATTCTGTAAATGTCCCCTGAGTGCAGGCAGAGTACAGAGGCCTCATCCAGCTCTCAGGAGGCTGAGGGTCACCGGCACACCTGAGAGAAGACCGCCTGACCGTGGCCCCATCCATCTGCAGCCCTCACTCCATCCCTTACAAAAGATGCCTGTCACAGTGGCTCATATCTGTAATCCCTGCTCTTGAGGAGGCTGAGTAGGAGGACTGCTTGAGGCCAGGAGTTCAAGACCAGCCTGGGCAACAGAGTGTAACCTCATCTCTGAAGGAAAATATATATATATATTTTTTAAAGTAAATATATTTATATTTATAGTTATAAATGTATTTATATATTTCTAAATATAATAAATATATATTAATAAATACATAAATACATATTTATAAATATAATAATTTATATTTTAAGTATAATAAATATATAAATAAATATAAACTTTTTTTTTTAATTTTTGAGACAGGGTCTCACTCTCTCACCCAGGCTGGAGCACAGTGGTTTGATTATGGCTTACTGCAGCTTGACGTGGGCTCAAGGAGTCCTCCCACCTCAGCCTCTCCAGGTGAGCTGGGACTACATGTGTGCACCATCACATCCAGCTGATTTTTTTTTTATTTTGTAGAGACGAGGTCTCACTATGTTGCCCAGACCGGTCTCAAACTCCTAGGCTCAAGTCATCCACCCACTTCAGCCTCCCAAAGTGCTGGGATTACAGGTGTGAGCCACTGCGTCAAGCTAAAATAATTTTTTTTTTTTTTTGAGTTGGAGTCTTGCTCTGTCAGCCAGGTTGGAGTGCAATGGCTCAATCTCAGCCCATTGCAACCTCTGCCTCCCGGGTTCAAGTGATTCTCCTGCCTCAGCCTCTCTGGTAGTTGGGAAATTACCAACTAAAATTTTTGCATTTTTAGTAGAGACCAGGCTTCACCATGTTGGCCAGGATGGTCTCCAACTCCTGACCTCAAGTGATCCAACCGCCTCAGCCTCCCAGAGTGCTGGCATTATAGGCGTGAGCTACTGTGCCTAGCCTCTATCTCTATTCTTAAAAAAAAAAAAAAAAAACCCTGAAACACCAAAAGCTTCTCTCAAGCAGTATAAATATATCCTGGGGAAAGGGTCTGCTGCATCTCAAGCCACAAGCCATACTTGGGCCTCACGTGGAAGAATCAAAGGTAGGCAGGAGAGAGCTGGAGACCTCCTACTCCCTCTGCAACTGACTCTTGTACTGTGTGTCGTGTGCCAGCCCTGCAGCTGCCAGACCTTTGCAGAATGGCTGTGTTGGGAAGATGACTCTGGCCAAAGCCAGCAGCCCCCTTGATTTCATCACCTTTTAACACTCATGATCTAACCAGCTGACCAAATTTCACTTCCAACCTTTTTCTTTTTTTTTTTCTTTTCTTTTACTTTTCTTTTCTTTTTTTTTTTTTTTTTTTTTTTTTGAGTTGGAGTCTCACTCTGTTGCCAGGCTGGAGTGCAGTGGCGTGATCTCTGCTCACTGCAACTTCCCCCTCCCAGGTTCGATTCTCCTGCCTCAGCCTCCTAAGTAGCTGGAATCACAGGTGCCCCGCTAATTTTTGTGTTTTTAGTAGAGACAGGGTTTCACCATGTTAGCCAGGATGGTTTCCATCTGCTGACCTCGTGATCCACCCACCTCAGCCTCCCAAACTGCTCAGATTACAGGCGTGAGCCACCATGTCCGGCCACTTTCTGCTTTTTTAAGCTCAGAAAGAAACACTGTAGCCAACTGCACATGGATTATCAGAGATCATAGAGAGCGTTCCCTGAAGAAGGGCAGGTAATGTGTAGCGGTGCGTTAACTTAGATTCTCCCTGATCACAGAGAGGTGATGCATTCTCCACAGGATGCTAGTGCGCATTGCTTGGTCAGTTCACTGCATTCTATGTGTTCTTGGAAAGTTATGATGATTAGCTGGGCATGGTGGTGTGCACCTGTAGTCCCAGCTTACTTGGGAGGTTTGAGGTGGGAGGATCACCTGAGCCCAGGAGTTCAAGGCTGCCATGAGCCATGATCACAGCACTGCACTCCAGCCTGGGTGACACAGTGAGCCCTGCCTCAAAATTAAAAATAAATAAAATAATATGACGAATATTCATTGTAACCTGATAGGGGAAAATGATATGATTTGTTCCATAATCCAATCCAAAACCTTTGAAAATCATCCACTAATTTAGATTTCTTTTTCTTTCTTTCTTTCTTTCTTTTTTTTTTTTTTTTTTTTTTTTTTTTTTGAGACGGAGTTTCGCTCTTGTTACCCAGGCTGGAGTGCAATGGCGCGATCTCGGCTCACCGCAACCTCCGCCTCCTGGGTTCAAGCAATTCTCCTGCCTCAGCCTCCTGAGTAGCTGGGATTACAGGCACGCACCACCATGCCCAGCTAATTTTTAGTATTTTTAGTAGAGACGGGGTTTCACCATGTTGACCGGGATGGTCTCGATCTCTCGACCTCGTGATCCACCCGCCTCGGCCTCCCAAAGTGCTGGGATTACAGGCTTGAGCCACCGCGCCCGGCCTTCTTTTTTTTTTTTTTTGAGACAAAGTCTTGCTTTGTTGCCCTGACTGGAGTGCAGTGGTGCAATTTCAGCTCACTGCAACCTCCACCTCCCCGGTTCAAGCGATTCTCTTGCCTCAGCCTCCTGAGTGGCTAGAATCACAGGCATGTGCCACCACACCCAGCTAATTTTTGTCTTTTTAGTACAGATGGGGTTTCACCATGTTGGCCAGGCTGGTCTCAAACCCCTGACCTCAGGTGATCCACCTGCCTTGGCCTCCCAAAGTGCTGGGATTACAGGCATAAGCCATCACGCCTGACAGCTAATTTAGATATTATACATGGCAGCCTACATCCTCTTAGAGAAGACAGAACTTGGTGGTAACTGAAAACATCCCTAGTATGTCCTGTCCTTGCCTCCAGAGAGGCTGCATGGACAGTGCCCTCTGCACTCTCTTCCCCAGAGTCCCTGTCAGCAGAGGAGCCTGAGGCCAGGGTCACCAGTTCTTGGCTCTAAGACAAAACTGGTCCATGTGTGAAACTGGATGCTGGGAATGTATTGCCAACCTTTGGTTTTTATGATGTTGTAACCCAGAAGTCTTAGCTCAGACATACGTGTGATGTATTGGAACAAGCCCAGACTTTGAAGTCAGACAGACATGTGTCCAAATTCAGACCTTGCCGTTTACTGACCAGCTTAGCCTGGTCAAGTCTCACAGGCTCTCAGATCCTCAGTGTTCCCGGTGGTGTGTGGTGAGTCCTGTATCAAGGACTCCTACCTGTGCTGGGCCCCTGCTTTGGGTGAGGCTCTGGAAATGCAAAGGTGAATCAGTCTTGTTCTTGCCATTAAAGAGCTCACATTCTAGAGCTGTGAGCAGAGGTTCCTGTGCTGCGCAATGGGGTGGGGACTTTGATGTAGACACTGGGGGTGGCCAGGAGAACCCGGTCACCCTGGAGCATGGCACAGACTCCCCGTCTCCCTCACTCTCATCCCTACATCTGGGGCACCAGGGTTCTCACAGTGAGATGGGGCATGAACCCTGCAGAGAAATATGGGCGTTCCCTGACGGCCCAGACAGTACAGGCAGCGTCTCATTGTTTTCTTGCAATCTTGAGCATTCAAGACAAGGCAGCTTTGTAAATGAGCCTGGAGCACAGATTTGGATGTTTCGGAGGAAGATGCTCAGCTTGTGGGTGGGCAGTCAAGGGGAAGGGGGCGAGGGATGGTGTCCCTTCAGCCACGTCATCCACAGTCCCGATTTTCCAAGAGAAGGATGACTTCCATACTTCATTATAACAGGGAAGAGGTTAACCTGGAAACTCAATGGCTCTGGAACACTGTGGAAGGCTGGCCTGGCCCTGGAGGGTGATGGGGCAGGACAGGGAGTTGACATATGGCCGGCTGAGTGTGTCTGGCTGGCTCAGGATTGCAGGCAGCCAGGGAGCTGGCACCAGGCCTGGTTAAAGGCCTATCAAAGTCTCACTGACGGGCTGTCTTTGATCTCTGTTTGTTCACAAGTCTGAAGAGGTAACACCAATGCTCAGTGATTAATTGCATTTTGGGTGGAGACCACATGGCTTAGTGATAATCTTCGGCCACAGGGACATACCAAGGTTGCTGTCAGTATCCAGCCTTCAAGGTCAAAGTTCTCCTATGTGCTTTCTCATCACCTGCATGAAGCTTGCAAAGGCAGCTGCCAACCTATAAGGGACATTCAGCAAATGTCACTTTCCTCCCTGCTGACCCTGTCTGACATTATTACACGGCATTTCAGAAGTGGCATACACTACGGACTTACAACAAGACTTAAACATTCTTGGAAAACTTGCCCAGGCTGGAATCCCATGTTTATCTTTATAACAATCTTGGAGATGAGTAGGGCAGGTAGAGGCATCGTGGTTGTGGAGATAAAGGGCACTGAGTCACCAGTAGATGAGAACTCGGCCTTCCCCGCGTCAGTGAACCAGTCCGTGGCAGCCCTTGGATGAGCCCTGATTCTTGCAGCAAAGCCCTGTTGTAGCCACTGATGTGGTTCACGGTTAGCTGGTGAGGTCAGTATGGGATATTCCTTGCTTGCCAAATCCCTTGCCCATTCCCAGCTGGAAAAAAATTTCTAGAGTCATAAAGTCCCCATAATCCCGGAAAACGAGCTGATGCGGCTGCCCTGCTTTGAACTTTCCTCAACATTCTAGATTTGAACCATACTAAGCTCTTCCCAAGCAGGAATTTCTGGCTGGTCCTGGCTAGTCATGAGATGTACTGAAAGTCCCTGGGCAGCGTCACAGGGCACCAGATGCCCTCAGTGCTCTGCTGTCCAACCCCCCTCTCCGCCCTCGCCCCTCCACCCGGACACCAGCTTCTTCATGCTTCCCTAGCAGCTTTTCCTGCTGTCTCTCTGGTGGAAGTTGCTAGAATGTGTTTTGCTGGCAACTTGGAGAGCAGCAAGTGTCTGCGAACCCTTAATCTTCTCCGAGCCCTTAACCAGTGACCAGTAGATGCTGGGGTATAAATCCGCCAGCTCCCCAAGCCGGGACAGTGGTGAGAGGTGACCTACGCTGTCCCAGCTTTCCCCGGGAGTGGAACCAAAGTCCCCCTCTGTGGACACTGCTCCTGTCACACCCTTGCTTGGCTTCCTTTCCTTCATTCCCGCTCTCCCCTGCAGGTTTTTCCTGAGTCTTTTCTTAGTAATTTGCATGCATTCCCATCACAGGGTGAGTTTCTGAGGAGCCCGACCTAAGACAGTTGCTGAAATAAAATGCGAAGATCTAAACAAATACGATCGCTTACATCTGTGTAATGGACTCCCAGGGGTCCCTGCTGCCTGAATCCTACTTCTCATTACACCCAGCCCAGCACTCCCACAATAGGGAGCTTTCTAAAACCCAGCTCGGGTTACATAGCTCCCCCACTACCCAGTTTAAGACAATTTATGTATGAGGTCAAGGCCCATACTCCTAGCAAAGCCCTGGTTTTCTCCTTGATCTGGCCGCAAAAACCTCCACTCCAGACAGCACCTTGTGAGTCACCTGCTATCCGGCTCCACAGGGAGCCATCCCCTCTCCCAAGGCTGCGTCGAGCTTCAGAGCCTGTGCTCATGCTGTTCTGTCTCCTAGGTTTGCCCTTCTCCGTTTCCTTGAGCTGATTTTACCCCGCGTCATCTCCTCTGGGGTCTGCCCTCTACCCTCCTGCTCCCCTACCACCCTGAGTACATCTCCTCCTTGGCCATTACCCTGTTTCTCTGTTGATCTTTTACACAATGAGGGTTCCTAGAGAGCAAAAGCCTGGGGCTGACCATTGCTGACACTGCCCTCAAGCCTAAGCTAGTGCCCACGTGGCAGGCACCTGACATGTGGGTCAGATTGACCTGGTGATGCTCCTGGAGGAGCTCCATGAAATGTGGTGCTATGGATCCCGCTGTGTCTCCCCAAAATTCCCATGTTGATTCCCTGATCCCCAATATTCAGAGATGGAGCCTTCGGGCTTGGTGGCTCATGTCTGTAATCTCAGCACTTTGGGAGGCTGAAGTGGGCAGATTACCTGAGGTCGGGATTTTGAGACCAGCCTGACTAACATGGTAAAACCCCATCTCTACTAAAAATACAAAAAAAAAAAAAAATTAGCCAGGTGTAATGGTGGGTACCTGTAATCCCACCTACCCAGGAGGCTGAGGCAGGAGAATCACTTGAACCCGGGAGGCAGAGGTTGCAGTGAGCCAAGATTGCACCATTGTACTCCAGCCTGGGCGACAGAGAGACTTTGTCTCAAAATAAAGAAACAAAAGGTGGGATTAGTGCCCTTATAAGAGGAGACGCCAAGGCCAGGCACAGGGACTCAACACCTGTAATCCCAGCACTTTGGGAGGCCAAGGCGGGTGGATAACCTGAGGTCAGGAGTTCAAGACCAGCCTGGCCAACATGGTGAAACCTCATCTGTACTAAAAACACAAAAATTAGCTAGGTATGATGGTGGGTGTCTGTAATCTCAGCTACTCAGGAGGCTGAGGCAGGAGAATCACTGGAACCTGGGAATTGGAGGCTGCAGTGAGCCAAGATCATGCCACTGCACTCCAGTCTAGGCGATAGAGAAAGACTCCATCTAAAAAAAAAAAAGAGAGAGAGAGAGAGAGAAGATGCCAGAGAGCTTGCTCTCTCTCTGTCTCTTAACCCTAGCAGGACATAGCCATCTTGGACTTCCAGCCTCCAGAGCTGTGAGAAGTAAACATCTGTGATTTAAGCACCAGTGTGTGGTATTTTGCTACAGCAGCCCAAGCTGACTAATGCACATGGGTACGGTAAACCCAAATGTAGATTTCTGGGTGAATACCAAAGATCCTATAATAGAATTCAGTGTCAAGAACTGCTAAACATTTTTTAGGGCTGGTTTTTCTTTTTCTTTTTCTTTTTCTTTTTTTTTTTTTTTTTTTTTTTGAGATGGAGTTTCGCTCTTGTTACCCAGGCTGGAGTGCAATGGCACGATCTCGGCTCACCGCAACCTCCGCCTCCTGGGTTCAGGCAATTCTCCTGCCTCAGCCTCCTGAGTAGCTGGGATTACAGGCACGCGCCACCATGCCCAGCTAATTTTTTGTATTTTTAGTAGAGACGGGGTTTCACCATGTTGACCAGGTTGGTCTCGATCTCTCGACCTCGTGATCCACCCGCCTCGGCCTCCCAAAGTGCTGGGATTACAGGCTTGAGCCACCGCGCCCGGCCTGGCTGGTTTTTCTTAATGATGGGAGACAGAATGGAGGCATTTCTGTCCGTTAATTTTATCTGTATGAAATGACAATTTTTTTTTTTTTTTTTTTTGAGACGGAGTTTCGCTCTTGTTACCCAGGCTGGAGTGCAATGGCACGATCTCGGCTCACCGCAACCTCCGCCTCCTGGGCTCAGGCAATTCTTCTGCCTCAGCTTCCTAAGTAGCTGGGATTACAGGCATGCGCCACCACGCCCAGCTAGTTTTTTGTATTTTTAGTAGAGACGGGGTTTCACCATGTTGACCAGGATGGTCTCGATCTCTCGACCTCGTGATCCACCCGCCTCGGCCTCCCAAAGTGCTGGGATTACAGGCTTGAGCCACCGCGCCCGGCCGAAATGACAATTAACATCCATTTGTTTTAGGCCATCTTGATCCAGGGTGGTCTAAAAATCACTAGGCTAAGCTGTTGACCCCTCAACCTGACCCCCTGAGTCTCCAGAGAAGAGCTCTGGAATCTGGCTTTGTGGAGACCTCCCTGAGGACTCTGATGCAGAGGACAGGTGCAGCCCACAGTACTGTCTGGCACTCTTGGACCCAAGAGCTCTAAGGCCAGGTCCGAAACTGAACTCATGAATGCTCTCACTCCAAGATCCCTCTTAATCTGTTTGATCTATCTGATCCAGCTCGATCTGTTTGATATTTACATTTTACGAATTGTTTGCCTATGACATACAGTGTCAACAGTGAGTCAGGCATCCCCAGAGCCAAACAGGGTGGATTCATCAGAGATCAAAGCAGCCAGCGACACTGGCCTGCGGGAGTCATGCCGGCCACTCTCGAGGCACGTGTGGACATTCGCCTCGCTTTCCGAGGCCCCAAGTTCCCACTCTTCCTGGGCTTCTCTTGGATTGGCCAGGGGGGCCGGTGCATGCGTTCTGTATTCGGTCTCTGGTTGGGGGATTGGCTGAGAAGGGATCTCCTAGCTTCTGCCCCCTGAGAAGCACGCAGCGCCTCCTGGGGCCTGCGGGACTCCCTGGTGGCGCCACCAGCCCTTTTAGCACCAGCACGTTGGCCTTGGCTTTGCTGGCTCTGCCAGCAGCCAGCACTGCCCCTGCCAGGAACCCTTCACTGTGATCCCACAGCCAGCGCTCTTCATGGAGAAAGAGGCTGTACGGCTCCCTCTTCAGCTGGTCCAGAGCCCCTTGGGGTTCCCTTCCTTCCTTCCAAGGCCACATCCCTTAAGAGACAAAGCAAGTCCTTCTCAGGTGCTCATGATCCCTGCAGGGGGTGCCCCAAGGACCTCCCAGGCAGGTTTGGAGGGGCAATGATCCAGTCTTGCAGGAAATGTCCTTAGTCTTCGATCAGAAAGCCTTGAGGACCTGGACAAGAGAAGAGTTAAGTTCTGGGCTGAGGCTTCAGTGTTCAATTTCTCTATTTCCTGTTGATGACATTATTGCCTTCCTACAACCATTGACACATGTTGCTTTCATCTGTTTCATTTCAAGACATGAGTACACTCGCTGGAAACTATGCTTAATAGCTAAACTCAAAACATTTGGATTTCCTTTCCTTCTGTGACTCTTTGCTGGTATGCTGCATTCTCTAGTGGGTTTTTTTTTAGGTGGTGGTGGCGTGTGTGTTTTTTCAGCCACCATTTCTAAGCAGCGAAAAGAGAAGTCACCGGCTCTGTGGCCGACTGCCTCAGGCCCATCTGCCGCATATGGGATATTTCCCTTCGTTGGAGGAGGCCTATGTCTGCCCCACGTTGTGGCAGTTGGAGAGCATCTCTTCGCCCTTTTCTTTTGCCCAGCTCCTTCCCCTGCATTCAGAGAGAGGACCGGCCTTGTTTAACTACAGGATGGGCAGATGGCTTCTTCCAGTCGTGTGCCCTGAAGCCTGCACCCACCCTTCCCACCTTCCCCAGTGGCGCCGGGCTCCATGACTCACGGCTTGGACCTTCTGAACAGAGCCTCCGGAATAGAGAGGTGAGCTTGTCGGTCTGGACCCAAAAACTCTGGGGAACAAACAGGCCTTGCTGCCTGGGCTGCCTGTGGAGGGGATCTGGGCAAAGCTCCCCTTGGCCAGACCTTGGGTGGAAAGCGGCCGTTGGAAGCAGGCCAGCCTCATCTGGTTGGAATAGGGTTTGACACATGTTTCCAAACCTGGTCGCAGAGCCGCAGCCGCCACTCGCCCTTCTCCGGGCCGGGACCGCACTGCCTGTTGACACAGTCTGCAAAGCCAGCAGTCAGTCTGCTACGGAAGGGTCTGCAAGGTGGCCGTCCTGCTAGCCTAGGGTGACTACCCAGGCCACACCAGGCTCCTCGGACGGACATAGTCCCAGGAGGAGGCCAGAAGGGAGCAGGAAGGAAAGGCAGCCACAGTCTAGCTCCCTAAGATGAAGAAAGGCACCTGCGGTATGCATGGACCTCTATGCCTATTTCTCATTTTATCCTTTCTGTAACAGAGTGGCTTATTCCCATTTTACAGCTGGAAAAACTGAAGCTCAGGAAGGGTGAGAAATATCCTCAAGCTAGGCTGGGCGTGGTGGCTCACGCCTGTAATCCCAGCAACTTTGGGAGGCTGAGGCAGGTAGATCACCTGAGGTTAGGAGTTTGAACCCAGCCTGGCCAACATGGTGAAACCCCATCTCTACTAAAAAAAAAAAAAAAAAAAAAATTAGCCAAGTGTGGTGGCAGGCACCTATAATCCCAGCTACTCAGGAGGCTGAGGCAGGAGAATTGCTTGAACCAGGGAGGCAGAGGTTGCCTTGAGCTGAGATTGCTCCATTGCACTCCAGCCTGTGTGACAGAGGGAGACTCGGTCTCAAAAAGAAAAAAGAAAAAAAGGAAATTTGCTCAAGCTCACATTGTTGGTTTTGTTTTGTTTCTTTTTTCTTTTTTCTTTTTTTTGAGACGGAGTTTCACTCTCGTTACCCAGGCTGGAGTGCAATGGCGCGATCTCGGCTCACCGCAACCTCCGCCTCCTGGGTTCAGGCAATTTTCCTGCCTCAGCCTCCTGAGTAGCTGGGATTACAGGCGTGCGCCACCATGCCCAGCTAATTTTTGTATTTTTAGTAGAGACAGGGTTTCACCATGTTGACCAGGATGGTCTCCATCTCTTGACCTTGTGATCCACCCACCTCGGCCTCCCAAAGTGCTGGGATTACAGGCGTGAGCCACCGTGCCCAGCCTTGTTTTGTTTCTTTTGAGACAGGGTCCCATACTGTCACACAGGCTGGAGTACAGTAGAGCAGTCATCATTTACTGCAGCCTTGACTTCCCGGGCATGAGCGATCCTCCAGCCTCAGCCTCTCAAGTAGCTGGGACCACAGGTGCGAGCCTCCATGCCTGGCTAACTTAAAATTTCTTTATTTTTTTGTAGAGATGGGGTCTCACTATGTTGCCCAGGTTGATCTCGAACTCTTGGGCTCAAGCAATCCTCCTGCCTCGGCCTTCCAAAGTGCTGGGATTACAGGTGTGAGTCACTGCCGTACACAGCTTTTAAATGCTGAAGTTGGGATATGAGCCCAGACTTGAGGTCACCAAAGCCAATTTACTTCAGGATGCATCAAACCTGTCTGTCTGGAGGGAGGTGGCGGTGGGTGCACTAGGCTTGGTGGGTGCACTAAGTGAGGCTTTAGGAAGAGCCCACACTCCTCCCCTTTTTCTCCTCGGTCCCTCTCTCCCACTTCATGCACCCTGGGCCTCTTCTGCTCAGCAATCCACATTTCAGGCAGGTAGGAAGAAAGTCCACAAAAGCGAATAGACAGGTGAGCGTGGCTGTGTGCATTTTATCCGGGAGGAAGAACATTTGAGGCCACTCTGCTGTGCCTTTCAAGTCCGCAGATCTGGACAAGAATCTGAAATAGCAGGAAGTGTGAGGAACAGAAACTTCAAGGGAAGAAGCCTGTGAGGAGATGGAAGCGCTAGAGGCTTATAGGGCCAGGAAAGTGATCACTGCTATCTGTCTGTGCTCACTCACAAAAGTCCCCTCGCTCAGGAAATGGACTTCCCGTTCTATCAAACTCATTATATGTTTTCTTCCACTTTCTTGTCTGGTATTTCCAGGCTGCTGGTGTCCTGGTTTGGGGGGGTGTGTGTGTGTGTGTGTACGCATGTGCGCAAATATGCGTGTGTGTGTGTGTGTGTGTGTGTGTGTGTGAGAGAGAGAGAGAGAGAGAGAGAGAGAGAGGCTGGACGCAGTGGCTCACACCTGTAATCCCAACACTTTGAGAGGCCAAAGTGGGCAGATCACTTGAGATCTGGAGTTCAGTACCACCCTGGCCAACATGATGAAACCCTGTCTCTACTAAAAATATGAAAATTAGCTGGGTATGGTGATGGGCGCCTGTAATCCCAGCTACTCTGGAGGCTGTGGCAAGAGAATTGCTTGAACCTGTTAGGTGGAGGTTGGAGTGAGCCAAGATAGTGCCACTGTTCTCCAACCTGGGTGACAGAGTGAAACAACATCAAAAAAAAAAAAAAAAAAAGAGAGAGAGAGCGCGCTGAGAATCATCATGCAATTGATTCTCATCACATTTACAAATGACATGCCTGAGGAAGTATTTCCATCCTAATATATGTTAATATCATATTTAAGAAGATAAATGTTTTACATAAAGTTTTTTTGAGGCAGTACAGAGACCACATGTAAATGGGGATCCCCCAAATGTCTGAGAATGTGATCAGTACAGGATAGGCAATGCCGAGGTGCCTGTCAAAGGTGACGAGGCCCTGCTACCCTGACAGTTCGTCTCCAGCAGGCACTGGCTGAGACTCTCTGATGGCAAAGCCTGGGGCAGACATCCAGGGTTGCACAGTGTCCCAACAGCCTAGAACTCTAGCTGCTCTGTAGCCCTGGTGGAAAGACACAAGACCAGGTGGATTTAAAATATTTGACTGGGAGGCCGAGGCGGGTGGATCACGAGGTCGAGAGATCGAGACCAACCATGGTCAACATGGTGAAACCCCGTCTCTACTAAAAATACAAAAAATTAGCTGGGCATGGTGGCGCGTGCCTGTAATCCCAGCTACTCAGGAGGCTGCGGCAGGAGAATTGCCTGAACCCAGGAGGCAGAGGTTGCGGTGAGCCGAGATCGCGCCATTGCACTCCAGCCTGGGTAACAAGAGCAAAACTCCGTCTCAAAAAAAAAAAAAAAAAAAGAAAGAAAATATTTGACTGGGTATAAGAATACATTCCAAAACAGCAGGGTCACCTTACTGGTGGTTCTCTGTTTTATTAAAAGTTATATAGGCTGGGTGCAGCTCACGCCTATAATCCTAATACTTTGGGAGGGTGAGGCAGGAGGACTGCATGAGCCCAGAAGTTCGGGATCAGCAGGGACATCATGGCGAGACACCATCTCTACAAAAAAAAAAATGTTTTAAAAAAATGGCAGGTACGGCGGCTCACACCTGCAATTCCAGCACTTTGGGAGGTTGAGGTGGTGGGGATCACCTGAGATCAGGAGTTCGAGACCAGCCTGGCCAACATGGAAAAATGCTGTCTCTACTAAAAACGCAAAAAATTAGCCAGGCATGGTGGCAGGTGCCTGTAATCCCAGCTACTTGGGAGACTAAGGCTGGAGGATCCCTTGAACCCAGGAGGTGGAGGTTGCAGTGAGCCGAGATCACCCCATTGCACTCCAGCCTGGGTGACAAGAGTGAAACACTGTCTCAAAAAAAAAAAAAAAAAATTAGATGTTGTGACATGCACTATAGTCTTAAGTACTCCAAAGGCTGAGGTGGGAGGATCACTTGAGGCCAGGAGTTCAAGGTTAGTTAGCAATAATAGCACCAGTGCACTCCAATCTGTGCCACAGAGTGAGAACCTGTCTCAAGAGCAATAATAATACTAATAGTATAGAGCCATAGGAATTTTGGAAGGTGCAGGATAACATTTTTTCAGTTGCAAGGACCAGAGAGCTGCTCAGTTGACCTCAAGGGAAAATGGGGGTGTGTTGAAAGAATAAGGTTGCTTGCTGGGGAGTTGGCCAAGGTGGCTGCTGTTGACATTTCTGTCCCTGGGACTTGACTTTCTCTCTGCTGGCCTCTGGCCCCTGCCCCCTCACAGCCTCAACAAGCCCCTCGCCCAAGGCAGCCATTCCTCTAGCATCGTTCTAGTCCCCTTCCACAGCTTCAGCCCGGTGGAGCAAAAGCTTTTCTTTGTTTCTCAGTTCACATTTCTGAGCTCAAGAGGGAAGCTGAACAAACAGCTCATCTTTCTAGGCAACTGCTCAAGTCACGTGGTGCTGACCTGCCTATGACTGGCTCCCCGCAAGAGACATAGCCAAACATAGTCCAGTCAGCTGTGCCTGGAAAGGGGGAAGTAGGGGTCACGTGGTACAAAGTACAGCCAGCCAGGCCTGGCCTCAGGAAGGGGCTGAAGTGGCCAGCAACAGAAACACTAATGCAAATACAAAAAAACAAGAAAAAAAGTACCACAATCCCATCGTCTGTACTGTTTTTTGTTTGTTTGTTTGTTTGTTTTTGACACAGAGTCTCATTCTGTCACCCAGGGTGGAGCACAGTGGTGTGATCTTGGCTCACTGCGACTTCCGCCTCCCAGGTTGAAATGATTCTCCTGCCTCAGCCTCCTAAGTAGCTGGGATTACAGGTACCCGCTACTACACCTGGCTAATTTTTTATTTTTAGTCGAGATGGGGTTTCACCATGTTGGCCAGGCTGGTCTCAAACTCCTGATGTCAGGTGATCCACCCACCTCAGCCTCCCAAAGTGCTGGGATTACAGGCATGAGCCACTGTGCCTGGCCCTGGTCGTTTTTTTCTATGTATTTCACCTGGTTGAGTACATATTCTATCCAATTTTGCACCTTGCTCTTTGGAGTTAATATTACATCATAAGCATTTCCACTATCATTACAACACCATTACCTTTTCAATGACTATATAATGTCCCCATGTGCTGCCATGGTTTTCTTTTTTTTTCTTTTTGAGACGGAGTTTCGCTCTTGTTACCCAGGCTGGAGTGTAATGGTGCGATCTCAGCTCACCGCAACCTCCGCCTCCTGGGTTCAGGCAATTCTCCTGCCTCAGCGTCCTGAGTAGCTGGGATTACAGGCACTTGCCACCATGCCCAGCTAATTTTTTGTATTTTTAGTAGAGACAGGGTTTCACCATGTTGACCAGGATGGTCTCGATCTCTTGACCTTGTGATCCATCCGCCTCGGCCTCCCAAAGTGCTGGGATTGCAGGCGTGAGCCACCGCGCCCGGCTGCCATGGTTTTCTCAATTCCTATGATTATACATAATCTCACATGCTTGGAATAGTTTCAGGAATAATCAGAATGACATCCTAGACTCCACTAACTCTACAAGTGTTTAGGAAACCTGGCTCTATCTCTTGAAGCGGAAGTATGATGGCTTTTTGGAAGAGGTCACAGGGATAGTGGGAATACACTGGTTGGTCCCAACCTCTTAGCATCTGCCTATATTCTTGCTATTGTCCTTGAATGCTGTACCCAAGGGCTAGACTCAAGACCCACACCAGGATCTCTCCTCTCCCTGTTCGCCTCCAAGGAGGCCAAGGACAACCCACGCTGTGAAATGGAGGAAGAGTGAGTGGGCGTCTTCTGAAGTCTTTGCTCTGATGAGTCTGTCCACCTTGGAGGTGAGGCTGAGATGCCTCCCAGGCTAAGATATGCAATAAGGAAGGGGACTGGGGATAGGAGAGCCACTAATGTAAGAGTCATGGAGGCTGGGCGCAGTGGCTCACACCTGTAATCCCAGCACATTGGGAGGCCGAGGTGGGCAGGTCACCTGAGGTCAGGAATTAGAGCCTGGCCTGGCCAAAGTGGTGAAACCCCATCTCTACTAAAAACACAAAAATTAGCTGGGCATGGTGGTGCACACTTGTAATCCCAGCTACTCAGGAGGCTGAGGCGGGAGAATTCCTTGAACCCAGGAGGCGGAGGTTTCAGTGAGCCGAGATCGCGCCATTGCACTCCAGCCTGGTCAACAAGAGTGAAACTCCATCTCAAAAAAAAAAAAAAAAAAAAGAATCATGGAGGCAGAGAGGCTGATGTTCAAGCCCCTCCTTGTGTAGATGAGGACTTCTGGCAGCCCAGAGTATCTGGGGTCATAGAAGGAGCTGGAGCCAGCACTGGAATGTGGGCCTCTGAGACCAACCTGGACTCTCACCACTAACCCTCCTGGCTGTGCATTTAATTGATAAGAACATGTAGCCAACTGGAAAATAAATTAAAAAGCCACTGTAGTTTGATGGCTCTGTCCCTAAAAATGGCAGCTCGGACTAGCTGCCTTTCGAGTTGTGGGCCTAGGAGCACTGGCACCTGTTACGCAGAGAAGGGACAGCTAACACTGGACCGGGGTTTGAGGAATCTCCTATCTGCAAAAGACGGCACAAGACAGGCAGACCTGTGTCCGGAACCCGAGCTGGGTGAGTTCCTGGTGGTAGAGTCCATACCTCCATCCTGGAGGACATTTGTGCAGCAGCTCCTTCCAGCCTTGGCCACTGCCACTGCCCTAGCAGGGTGTCTAACGGTGTGGAAATGCTAGAGGATGATAGGGCCGGGACACTTATCACTCCTATCTGTTTGTACTCGCTAACAAAAGTTCCCTCAGTTAGAAAATGAGCTTACAATTCTATAAAACTCACTATATATACATATATATATATATATATATATATATTTTTTTTTTTTTTTTTTTTTTTTTTTTTTGAGACAGAGTCTCACTCTGTTGGCCAGGCTGGTGTGCGGTGGCGTGAGCTCAGCGGTTCAAGCGATTCTCCTGTCTTAGCCTCCTGAGTAGTTGGAACTACAGACACGTGCCACCACGCGCAGCTAATTTTTGTATTTTCAGTAGTTTTTGTATTTTTGGTAGGGGTTTTGCCATGTCGGCCAGGCTGCTCTCGAACTCCTGACCTCAAGGGATCCGCGCCCCTGGGCCTCCCAAAGTGCTGGGATTACATCAGTGAGCCACCATATAGTGAGCCTGGTCTCATTATATATTTTCTTCCACTTTCTTGTCTGGTATTTCCAGGCTGCTGGTGTCCTGGTTTGGGCACGTTTTGGGTGTGTGTTTTGCTTGTCTAAGCAAGTGGAGACTGACATCTTCCAAGACAATGGCCCATCTCGAATCCCCTGCCTTATTGCAAGAACCCACCTCTCGGGGAGCTGTGGGACCCTCGATGGCTCCCTTTACCCTGTCTGAGCACTCTCCATCTTGTAGAAAGGATGGGAGGAGCTGAAAGACCCACTTTGTCCTTTCCCACTGCGCTGTGTTCACACCAGAGCCACTGACCGCTTCTTCCTAGCATGTGATCTTTGTCAAGCGTCTCAGCCCCTCTAGACAGGGCCAGCTTCACGGACATGAGATCGGTGCCACCGCACAAGGCCCCGCCCTCAGAAGGACGCCCACTGGCTTTACCCTTCTGTGGTCACCATCTTGAAATTCCTAACAAATGGGGCCCACGGGGGCCCACCTCTGGATTCTGCACTGTACTCTGCATATGACTTAGCAGATCCTGCCTCTAATCTTGGGTCTCCTGAAAAACAGGTTGGTAAGAAGAGGGGCCGTCTCGGTCTCGGTTGGGTGGGAGAGCGAATGAGGCGATCCCCTCACCCTGCAGGAAGTGCCCGTGGCGCTGTCACTCCCTGGCCCCTTCCTAGCCTGCCTCTTGGCCTTCGGATGCCCCCTCCTGTCCTTTCCTGTCTCCTCTGACAGTTTCTCCGCCTTGATCTTCCCTCTGTGCACTCTGACCCAAGGATCCAAACAGCCAGGGCACAAGAGCCCAGACTGGGAAATCACAGCAGGGCTCCTCCAAACTCTGGAAGCCCTTATCTGAAAGGAAACTGCTAACGACTCTGGCACCAGTTTATGGCGGGTCCTCCCCTTCCCTTTATGGCCTTTTACTGCTCCTTGGCCCTGGGGGTTCAGACAGTGCCGCTCTTTTGTGAGGGAAGATGGCGCCTAGGAGCTGGGCTGGTCCACCTTCCCTCTGCAGGTGGGGCAGTGGATTCCCTGTGGCTGGTGCCAGGCCAGTCTGCAAGGGTCTGTGGGAGCACCTGACTGGACCACCCAGCCATATTTACAGGATGGCCTGGTCACTCTGGCCAGGTCTCCAAGGTTGGCTTTTTGGATCAGAGCTCCTCCTAAGAAGATACTAACACCACAATGACAACAGATGCCTGCTCCCTCTGTGCCAGCAACTGTGGTGGGCACTTTGCATATGTTATCTTTTTTTTTTTTAAACAGAGTTTGTTGCCCAGGCTGGAGTGCAGTGGTGTGATCTCTGCTCACTGCAAACCTGGCCTCCTGGGTTCAAGCTATTCTCCTGCCTCAGCCTTCCAAGTAGCTGGGATTACAGGCACATTCCACCTTACCTGGCTAATTTTTGTGTATTTTTTTTTTTTAAGTAGAGACGGGGTTTCACCATGTTGGCCAGGTTGGTCTTGAACTCCTGACCTTGTGATCCGCCAGCCTCAGCCTCCCAAAGTGCTGGGATTACAGGTGTGAGCCACCGCACCCAGCCTTCATGTTAAAATGTAATCCCCAGTGTGGCAGTACTAAGAGGTGGGACCTTCAAGAGGTGATTGGGATGAACGCATTGACAGGGGAATGGGTTATCATGGGAGGGGGACTGGGGGATTTATAAGAAGAGAAAGAGAGACTGGAGCTAGCACGCTCAGCCAGCTCATCACATGATGTCCTACGTGGCCTTGGGATCCTGAAGACAGTCCCCACCAACCAAAAGGTCCTCACCAGATATAGCCCGTTGACCTGGGACTTCTCAGCCTCCATAACTGTGTAAGAAATACATTTCTTTTCTTTCTAAATTATCCAGTTTCAGCCAGGTGCAGTGGCTCACGCCTGCAATCTCAGCACTTTAGGAGGCTGAGGTGGGCAGATCACCTGAGGTCAAGAGTTTGAGACCAGGCTGGCCAACACGGTAAAACCCCATCTCTACTAGAAATACAAAAATTAGCTGGGCATGGTGATGGGCACCTGTAATCCCAGCTACTCGGGAGGCTGAGGCAGGAGAATCGCTTGAACCGGGGAGGCAGAGGTTGCAGTGAGCCAAGGTTGTGCCTTGCACTGTGGCCTGGGTGACAGAGTGATACTCTGTCTCAAAAAATACACACACACACACACACACACACACACACACACACACACAATCCAGTTTCAAGTATTCTATTATAAGCAACAGAAAACTAAGACACTATGTAACACTAGTTTAGAGGAACAATGTGGGATCCTCCCAGTGGGTTCTGGGATCGCTCCTCTTCACGGGCCAGGGGTCCCTACTCCACCATGGGAATGGGAGGGGTGGAGGGCAAGCATGCCCCTAACCAGAGCCAGCAGAGAAGGACACAGCCCACCAGGCTGCCCAATAAAGGGTGAAACAGAATTGCCCCAAGAAGGGTGGTGGAAAGATGCAGTCAGTGAGGGGAAGTGCCCATCAAGCTCTGTCCCCAAGCCCTGGGAACTTTGTTCACTTTACTGAAGAGCACAAGGCCAAGCATGGACAGTCTGGCTGGAAAACCAAATAAATTCTCTCCTGACCCTCTTCTGCCCTCAAATGTTCCTCCAGCAGCAGGAAGACAAGTCTTAAGAATCCCTCTGCAAGGTCCCCTGCACCTCGTAAGGCCATTCATCCTCCCTCACTGCCACCGGTCCCCCCCAACCTCTAGAGAAGGAAATATAATCTGAAAACTGACGGCTGTCAGTCATGCAGATACAGCCACACAGGCTGTCAGTCAAGTACTTGCAGAATGAACAAGCTCATGTTTCCTTCTCTGCCTCCCTTCTTATCTCCTTTCAACACTAAATGCCCTCCATGCTGGGCACTGTGCTGGCCAGAGACAAAGGGAGACACCAGTGGGTTTGCACACACCTTCAGTGTTCTTTGATGAGGCTTTGGCAAGAGAGCCTTGGGAACCCAGGGCAAGGAGACTCCAGGATATGGAGACCAGTGCCAGGCATGGCAAGAGGACAGCCAGCCCAGGAAGGGTAAAGGGCACAGAGGCTGGGCATGAACGGGAAGTTGTAGAAATGTTGAGTCAATAGTCCAGCATGCGGAGGGCTTGGTCCTGATAGCCATCATTTTTTTTTTTTTTTTTTTTTTGAGACAGAGTCTCCTTCTTTCGACAGGTACCAGGCTGGAGTGCAATGGCATCATCTAGGCTTACTATAGCCTCCGCCTCCTGGGTTCAAGCAATCCTCCTGCCTCAGCCTCCCAAGTAGCTGGGACTCCAGGCACGTGCCACCACGTCCAGCTAACTTTTTATTTTAGTAGAGACGGGGTTTCACTATGTTGGCCAGGATGGTCTCTGTCTCTTGACCTCGTGATCCGCCCACCTTGGCCTCCCAAAGTGTTGGGATTGCAGGCGTGAGCCACCGCACCTGGCTGATTGCCATCTTTTAAACCACCTCCCACCCACCTGGGGGTTGCTCCGATGATACAGTAACACCAAGATATCACAATTAGCATATCTCAAAGTTACTCAGAGGCCTCGTTTGTGGGTGAGACACACCCACTCTTCAGGAAAACATGCCCATACCTGGCATACTGCCTCTGCTTTAGAAACGCTGGGTCAGCAGCAGAAAATGCACTGTGGCTGGGAGGTGTGACACTTGTCTGTGGCCATCCTAACACTTGCCCCAAGGGCTTCCTTTGAACAAGACTTTTTCTGATGCAGATCATGAATGAGGAATGGAATCTACACCCAAAAGAATGGATGAAACAGTTTCTTTCGGAATTTACAAAGCAGGCATCAAAGGTGCAGAAGGAAGGCCTCAGGAACTTGATGATCACACCTCAGTCCTTACAAAATTCTTAAAAGAGCCAGGTCAGGTGGCTCACGCCTGTAATCCCAGCACTTTGGGAGTCTGAGGCAGGCGGATCACCTGAGGTCAGGAGTTCAAGACCAGCCTGACCAACATGATGAAACCCTGTTTCTACTACAAATACAAAAATTAGCCGGGGATGGTGATACATGCCTGTAGTCCCAGCTAGTTGGGAGGCTGAGGCAGGAGATCACTTGAACGCAGGAGGCGGAGGTTGCAGTGAGCCAAGATTGTGCCGCTGCTCCCCAGCCTGGGTGACAGAGTGAGACCCTGTCTCCAAAAAAAAAAAAAAATTTAAAAGAGACCCAACATGCTGCAGTGTGTATCTGTTGCCAATTATGGAAAGCACTATGGAAGATGGAGAGAAAGGGGTGCTGTGCAAATGTTTGAGGGATGAGCAGGGCCTGAGGATGGGCACTCTGGCTTTCCTAGCCTCGCCACCTAGGGCCCACCTTACAGCTCCTGGGAGGTGGAACAAGAATTATGAACAAGGCCAGACGTGATGGTTCATGCCTATAGTCCCAGCACCTTGGGAGGCCGAGGCGGGTGGATCACCTGAGGTCAGTTCAAGACCAGCCTGGTCAACATGGTGAATCTCTACTAAAAATACAAAAATGGGCCGGGCGCGGTGGCTCAAGCCTGTAATCCCAGCACTTTGGGAGGCCGAGGCGGGTGGATCACAAGGTCAAGAGATCGAGACCATCCTGGTCAACATGGTGAAACCCCGTCTCTACTAAAAATACTAAAAATTAGCTGGGCATGGTGGCACGTGCCTGTAATCACAGCTACTCAGGAGGCTGAGGCAGGAGAATTGCCTGAACCCAGGAGGCGGAGGTTGCGGTGAGCCGAGATCGCGCCATTGCACTCCAGCCTGGGTAACAAGAGCGAAACTCTGTCTCAAAAAAAAAAAAAAAAAAATTAGCTGGGCATAGAAGCACGTGCCTGTGATCCCAGCTACTCAGGAGGCTGAGGCAGCAGAATCGCTTAAATGCAAGAGGCAGAGGTTGCAGTGAGCTGAGATCTCACCATGGCACTCCAGCCTGGGCAGCAAGAGTGAAACCCTGTCTAAAAAATAAATAAATAGGGCCGGGCGCGGTGGCTCAAGCCTGTAATCCCAGCACTTTGGGAGGCCGAGGCGGGTGGATCACAAGGTCGAGAGATCGAGACCATCCTGGTCAACATGGTGAAACCCCGTCTCTACTAAAAATACAAAAAAATTAGCTGGGCATGGTGGCACGTGCCTGTGATCCCAGCTACTCAGGAGGCTGAGGCAGGAGAATTGCCTGAGCCCAGGAGGCGGAGGTTGCGGTGAGCCGAGATCGCGCCATTGCACTCCAGCCTGGGTAACAAGAGCGAAACTCTGTCTCAAAAAAAAAAATAAATAAATAAATAAATAAATAAATAAATAAATAAATAAAAAGAATTATAAAATCCATCAGTGCATGAGTGCAGCTTTGGGCACCTGAGAAAGGCCTGGGGGAGTCACGGTGGTGGGGGAAGCTAGCAAGGCTGGAGGCTGTGATGCTATAAATGGTTCAGGGCTCCTCAAGTCAAAGAACACTTGACCATTTGCAACTACCTGGAAGTCCTCACTGCCATCACAGCAAGACTTGAGCATGCGAGTGGGCACATTCTGATGGAGACTCACCAGGGGTCAGCTGGCTGCAGCCCCTACCCCTACCTGAAGACTGACAGTGCCCAATGAAAAGATTAAACCTGCACCAAGATCTTTAAGGGCCTTTGGAAGCCATTTGTGCCAGAAAGCTGAGCACTTACATCTTTCAGAAACTAAATGTACTAGCTAGACTGTTTCTATTCACACCTCACCTGAAATCTGTCATATTTTATTCCCATTTTATAGGGAAAGGAGGGAGATCTTTAAGAGCCCAATAACTTGTAGGACCTCCCTAGCCAGGGGAGCAGGGCCCTCGGCCAGGTTGCTCTCTTTGTTTTTTTCCAAAGATGTCTAATACCCTTATCAGGTATTCCCTGGGCATCAGGGGAGTTCTAACCACTTTACTGCATTACTTCTCTTCTCTTCTTTTCTTTTCTTTCTTCTTTTTTTTGAGACAGCGTCCCACTCTGTCGCCGAGACTGAAGTGCAGTGGCTCACTGCAGCCTCCTGCTCCTGGGTTCAAGTGATTCTCCTGCCTCAGCCTCCCAAGTAGCTGGAACTATAGGCACACACCACCATTCCTGCCTAATTTTTGTATTTTTTGTTAGAGTTGGGTTTTCACCATGTTGGCCAGGCTGGTCTTGAACTCCTGACCCCGTGTGATCTGCCCACCTTGGCCTCACAAAGTGTTGGGATTACAGGCGTTAGCCACCACACCCGGCTGCATCGCTTCTTCATTTAATCCTCCCAACAACCCTCCAGACAGGCACTGCCATTCCTTCCATTATATACTTGGGGAAACCAAAGCACAGAGAAATGACAGACTCTCCATAGGAGGCAGGACCATCCACTTCCAGAGCCTCTGTGTTGAACCATTGAGCCACACTCCCCTGGCTCATCCAGACACTTTGGGATAAAGAAAGCACCTCCTTCCCGCCGCCCACAGTGCTCTGCGCAGCCAACCTTGGCCAGTCTGCCCCACCTCACCTTTCTTTCTCCCTGATTCTCAATATCTATGAGTTTCTGGAAAAGGCAGACCTTCGGCTGGGTGTGGTGGCTCATGCCTGTAATCCCAGCACTGTGGGAGGCCGAGGCAGGCGGATTGCCTGAGGTCAGGAATTTGAGACCAGTCTGGCCAACATGGTGAAACCCTGTCTTTACTAAAAATGCAAAAAAATTGGCCGAGCTCGGTACTGTGCACCTGTAATCCCAGCTACTTGGGAGGCTGAGACAAAGGAATTGCTTGAACCAGGGAGGTGGAGGTTGCAGTGAGCTGAAATAGTGCCACTGCACTCCAGCCTGGAGTGACTCTGTCTCAAAAAAAAAAAAAAAGAAAGAAAGAAAAAAATGACAGAGCTTCCTCCTGCCTGGGATCTCTGCAGGTCCTTCCCAGCTGCCCACAGTCTCTGTCTCTCCAGTCCCATCGCAGTCTGTCTCACCTCTCCTGCCGATCACCTGGCGCGTGCGCGCGCACGCGCACACACACACACAGACACACACACACACACACACACACACACTCACAAATCAAAACAGGGGTCATGGGTGTCTTCTTCCCACCCTCTCTCAGATTGGGGGCTGCTGAGGGCAGAGACCCTGCCTTGGGTTTCACTTTGGGGCTCAGCGCCCACTGCCTTGGGTGCCTGCTTTACTTGGCTTCCGGAGAAAAGACCCAGCCCCAAGGTCTCAGGCACAACTCCCTCTCTAGGGGCATGCAAGACTTCCATTGTCTTGTAGAGTTTAAGGTTGATGCCTTTTCACAGGGAAATTCACAGCAGGGCACCTCCTGGGCACAGCAGGAGAAAGGAAGGAAGGTGGCTTTTGTTGGGGAGAAAAGGTCAAAGTTCAAGGGATGGGAATGGAGTGGGGGAGGGCCAGGTCTGTTACAGATCAGCCAAGTTCGGCTGGAGCCGCTGTTGGACCCGTGCAAAGTGGGTGGCTGTCGGAGCGAGCGGAAATGGGTGAAGCCCCGAGGCACCGCATGCCGCCCCAAACGCCCTTCCCGGGTGGCTCTGGTGCTGTACTTGGTCTTGACCTTGGGAAGCTGTTCTACAGCTGGGGGTGTCCCCAAGGGCATGCTCTGCAGACAGTGACCCTGCCTCCCCCTCCTCCTTCCCTGGGCAGGCCGAGTCTGGCACCTGACTTTCACCCCTCTGTGCTCGTGCAAGTTGATCTGGCTCCTCTCTGACCTTGGAGTAGAAGAGAGGATGGGGATGGAGCCCCTTACTGCCTGCACTCTATTCTTTGTGACCGTATTTTCTGACCCCAATGTCAAGCCACCAGGTCTTGATCATTTTCTGCTTTGTGAACCAATGGATTCCTATGAAAAGTTATACGAAGGTAGACAGATGAACGCATTTAACAAATCGATCTTCCTGAAAACAAAGCAGTTTACAAAAAGAATGATTCGTTTCAGTGGGGGTGGGGGGCAGGGAACAATATCGTCAGCTATGTCACCTAACCTGACTCTGCTTGGCCTGTGGAAGTTGGGGGCATGGCTTGCTCCAGTCTTTCTTATCTGGAAACCTGGGCTACCTCAACACTTGCTTTTCAAAGCATCTTTCTTCCTCCCTTCCTCCCTTCCTCCCTTCCTTCTCTCTCTTTCTTGCTTTTCTCTCTCTTTTCTTTTCCTCCCTCCTTCCCTTCCTCCCACCCTTCCTTCCTTCCTTCTTCTCTTTCTTTCTTTTTCTTGACGGAGTCTTGCTCTGTCACCCAGCCTGAAGTGCAGTGACACAATCTCAGCTCACAACAACCTCCGCCTCATGGGTTCAAGCAATCCTCCTGCCTCAGCCTCCGGAGTAGCTGGGACTACAGGTGCACACCACCACACCCAAATAATTTTTTGTATTTTTAGTAGAGTCGAGGTTCCACCATGTTGACGAGGATGGTCTCGATCTCCTGACCTTGTGATCCACACGCCTCAGCCTCCCAAAGTGCTCAGATTACAGGTGTCAGCCACCGTGCCCGCCTCTTTTTCTTCTCTTCTCTTCTCTTTTCTTATTTTTTATTTTTTTAGGGAGACAAGATCTTACTCTGTCTCCTAGGCTAGAGTGCAGTGGTGCAATCTCGGCTCACTGCAGCCTCAAACTCCTGGGCTCAAGCGATCCTCCCAGCTCAACCCTGCCCACTCCCCCCCACTCAGTAGTTGAGATTACAAGTGTGTGCCACCACACCCGACTAATTTTTATTTTATTTTATTTTAAGTTCCAGGATACACGTGCAGGATGTGCAGGTTTGTGATATAGGTCACCGTGTGACATGGTGATTTGCTGCACCTATCAACCCATCACCTAGGTATTAAGCCCAGCATGCATTAGCTATTTATCCTAAGGCTCTCCCTCCCCTTGTCTCCCTCAGCTGATTTTTGTATTTTTATAGAGACGGAGTTTCACCATTTTGCCCAGGCTGGTCTTGAACCCCTGGGATCCAGCGACCCACCCTGCCTCAGCCTCCCAAAGTGATGGGATTACAGGCAGGTGCCACTGCGCCTAACCAATTGTTTTTTTCCTAACATCCCTTAGGTGTTTGGGTGATTCACTGAAGTTATCAAGATAGATTTTCTAGTTTCAATAATTACTGTATCTTTTTCTATGCTCTACAGTTATCAGCAAGAGTATTTACCAAGAGAGCGTGACTACCAGGAGGTGAGGCTCAGTCTATACATTTTATTGTTTGTGATAGTAATGTTTTTGCTAAGAAAGCTATTAACGTTCAACCATACTGATCTGTAGACAATTTCTCCTAGTTTGTTTAGAGAGCATGCCCTCAGGGCACACTGTCATTAAAAGGGTCATCAAATAACAAGACTTCTTCAAAGCCTTTCTGAGCCATATCATTCAGGAATCCTCTCCGCCAATCCCTGCCCCCCCACCTCCCGCCCCCACCACTTCCCATCTAAATTCAGTGACAAGGACTCAGAGGTTTGCTTTTTAAAAGCCATCACCGTGCGTAGAATTATCCCATGCCCCCACTAATTTTGCCACCACATTTAAGTCACACGATACTCTTAATCAGCTCTTTCTCCCAGGTCCCCGGTCGCTCCCTGAGGAAGATTCATTTCCCTCTTTCTAATTTGAATGCAATAGTTAGCAAGGACAATACACGTTTACCTCCTAGACCAATAGGTTCTTTCCATTTGGGAAGACAAGGGTGGCAGCAAAGCAAAAACTGTTTTTGAGTGTGATCCAGTGTCTCTAACCTGTAACTAAGTAAAATCTCAAAATGATTTGACATTTATTTCTTAATCTATTAGGAGAATTTTGATATATTTCAATAGAATTTCCAGTAACCTCTGAAGAACTTCAAATATGTGATAATTATTTTGTATTAATTAATTAGTTATTTTTTAGATGAAGTCTCACTCTTGTCACCCAGGCTGGCGTGCAGTGGCACCATCTCAGCTCACTGCAACCTCCGCCTCCCAGGTTCAAGTGATTCTCCTGCCTCAGCCTCCAGAGTAGCTGGGATTACAGGTGTCCACTCCATGCCCAGCTATTTTTTTTGTATTTTTAGCAGAGATAGGGTTTCACCATGTTGGCCAAGCTGGTGTCTAACTCCTGACCTCAGGTGATCCACCCGCCTTGGCCTCTCAAGGTGCTGGAATTACAGGCGTGAGCCACCGTGCCTGGCCCAAATATGCAATAATTATTGCCCACAGCTTGTCGTCACTGACTATCAACGATTGTATTTTAAATTCCAGGATACATGTGCAGAATGTACATTTCATAAAGGGCCAGGTGCGATACCTCACACCTGTAATCCCAGCACTTTGGGAAGCTGAGGCTGGCTGATCCCTTGAGGTCAGGAGTGTGAGACTAGCCTGGCCAACATAGTGAAAACTCATCTCTACTAAAAATACATAAATTAGCCAGGCATGGTGGTGCATGCCTATAGTTCTAGCTACTTAGGAGGCGGAGGCAGGAGATTCACCTGAACCTGAGAGGCAGAGGTTGCAGGGAGCCAAGATGGCATCATTGCACTCCAGCCTGGGCAACATCAAAAAAAGAAAACATAAAAATAAAATAAAATGTAGAAAAGATTCACAACCTGTATGTCTTGCAACTGGGTTCCTACCATTAGCAATGTTAGCCAACAGGGTGAAATCATACCAACAGGACTGTTTTCACCACTGACGTCCCCAGAGGATGCCTCTTCATCTGTGGGTCCAGAATCTGGACGTGGCTTGGCTGGGTGCGGCCTCCTTGAGGTTTCTGTGAGGCTACCAGCAAGTCAGCAGCTGGAGCTGCATCGTGTCAAGGCTTGCCTGGGTGGTGTTTGGCTTCTAAGATCACTGGGTTGGTGGTAGGGCTTGTCCCTTATCACAGGGGTCCCTCAAGAGGGATGCCTCAGGATCCTAGGGAAAGCACCTAAGATAGAAATCGCAGCCTTTCTGTAGCCTAATGTGGAAGGGATGTGCTGTTGCATCAGCCATACTCTATTTGTTAGAGGAGAGTCAAGTGCCATCCATGCTCAAGGGGAGGGAAGAACCAGGAAGCAGGGATCACTGGGGCCCAGCTGACAGGATGCCAACCACAGCTCCAGTGACCATCGGCTTGACTCTGGCAGGGGGTTTCCAAGACTGTGTTCCAGACCCTACGCTGGCATCAGTTCTGATGGGCCGGTGCACAGGTTTCACCAGCTGTTAAATATCTCCCACGTCCCTCTTTCCCATAATCTAGTTCAACGGATGCAAGTGTCACAAAGCAGGGTACCTGTCTTTAGAGGCTTCATGGTTGGGTGGGTGGGACAGAGAGGTGTTTTGCTAGAGGTGAGCCCCAGATGCTGCACAGGAGTAGGAGGACAAGTTTTAGCCTGGTCTTGGGGGATGAGGTGGGAGAGGACTGAAGAGGTGGCAGAGGGAGGGCAGTCAGGGAGGAAAAGGAGAGGCAAGCCATCATGCATAAGGTGGGGACAAGGGGGTGTCAGCCAGAAATACAGCTGGAGGGCTGGACACGGTAGCTCATGCCTGTAATCCCAGCACTTTGGGAAGCCAAGGCGGGCGGATCACCTGAGGTCAGGAGTTCAAGACCAGCCTAGCCACCATGGTGAAACCCATCTCTACTAAGAATACAAAAATTAGGTGGGTGTGGTGGCACGTGCCTGTAGGCCCAGCTACTCAGGAGGCTGAGGCAGGAGTATCACTTGAGCTGAGGAGGCGGAGGTTGCAGTGAGCCGAGATTGGGCCACTGCACTCCAGCCTGGGCAACAAGAGTGAGACTGTCTCAAAAAAAAAAAAAGAAGAAGAAGAAAGAAAAGAAACAGAGAGCTTGGAGAAGGGCCTGAGCCGGCCATCTGTGCACCACACAAAGGGTTCTGGGCCTTCCCCCGAAGGTTTGTTCTATGCAACTGGGGAGGATCTGAAGCAGGGGAATGACGAGCTTGACTTTGCAGTGCCCAGTCTTCACCATGGCAGCACTGTGTAAGGGGGGTCTGAGGCCGGGGCTGTAAACCATAGGCGTGAAGCATCATTAGAACATTTGGCTGTTCCTGGCAAGAGCCGTGGTAGCGGTCGTGGATTTGGGGAGCGGGGGTGATGATAGGAGATTTTTTTAGAGGCAGAATCAACAGGGCGGGGTGAATGAATGGCCATGTTTGAGGGAGAGGGCGGAGTCTAGATGTGGCCCAGGTTTCTTTGCTTTCCTTTTCTTTTGAGATGGAGTGTTGCTCTCTCGCCAGGCTGCAGTGCAGTGGCATGATCTCAGCTCACTGCAACCTTCACCTGCTGGGTTCAAGCAGTTCCCCTGCCTCAGCCTCCCCAGTAGCTGGGACTATAGGCATGTACCACCATGCCCGGCTAATTTTTGTAGTTTTAGTAGAGGTGGGGTTTCACCATGCTGGCCAGGCTGGTCTCAAATTCCTAACCCCATGATCTGCCCGCTTCAGCGTCCCAAAGTGCTGGGATTACAGGTGTGAGCCACCGCACCCGGCCGGTGGCCCAGGTTTCTAACAGGCAACTGGAAATGGTGAGGTCACTGCACAAGAAGAATGACTGGTTTTGGAGAGGGACAAAATAGGTTCTGATTTAAGTGTGTTAAGCTGGAGGTGACTGTGGCCAGCCTATTAGTGTGATGAAGAATGAGGAGGAGGATCATGGGAGGCCAGGGTTACGGCTTTGGGAGGCCCTGATCTCTGGAGAGCAGCATTTGAAGCTAGGGGTGGGGCAGGAGACTGCCTAGAAAACTGTTTAGGACAATCCCTGAAGAAGGAGCCCAGGGAGACAGGGGTGGAGGAGGAAGACGTGTCCTGTTGGATACCTGAGAGGGGAACTGAGAAAGGAGGGAACCGCAGGGAAACCAAGCCAGGTACAGATCAAAATGGACTCGTTTAACTTAACCATTAGGATGTCTTTTACAGAATGGGAATGGTTTTCAAGGAGGAGAGAGACTAGGGTGGTTTGAGGAGGCAGGGAGAGGTAAGGCAGTGTAGACAGCCGTGTGGTAGCCCCTGAGTGCACAGAAACAGGTCAGGTAAGAGATGAGGGTATGGCTATAGCACTGGCGAGTTCTGTAATAAAGAGCACATTGGCCATTTGATGGAAGGACGTTTCTTCAACATGGAGCAAAATCTAGAGCCTCTCCAGGTGTTCTGGGGCAGCCTGGGATTCTGCCGAGCCTCATGCCCACCATGGCCAATCCTTTAGATCTCCCAGGAAAAGCAATCAGTCAGCGTGGAGAAATGCCTAAAACAAACCAAGAAACAACTGGACATGAAAGAATAAAGTAACTTTTTTTAAAAAAATTTTTGAGACAGTTTTGCTCTGTTGCCCAGGATGGAGTGCAGTGACGCTATCTTGGCTCACTGCAGCCTCTGCCTCCCAGGTTCAAGCAATTCTCCTGCCTCAGCCTCTAGAGTAGCTGGGATTACAGGTACCTGCCACCACACCCAGCTGATGTTTTGTTTTTGAGACCCAGTTTTGCTCTTGTTACCCAGACTGGAGTGCAATGGCACGATCTCAGCTCACCGCAACCACCACCTCCTGGCTTCAGGTGATCCTCCTGCCTCAGCCTACCGAGTAGCCGAGATTACAGGCATACACCACCACACGTGACTAATTTTTGTATTTTTAGTAGACACTGGGTTTCTCCATGTTGGTCAGGCTGGTCTGGAACTCCCAACCTCAGGTGATCCATCTACCTCAGCCTCCCAAAGTGCTGGGATTATAGGCATGAGCCCTGCACTCAGCCTTAATTTGTGTATTTTTAGTTGGCCAGGCTGGTCTTGGAAGTCCTGACCTCAGGTGATCTGAACTCTTGACCTCAGGTGATCTGCCCACCTTGGCCTCCCAAAGTGCTGGGATTACAGGTGTGAGCCACCGCACCTAGCCTTGAAGATGGGATTTCTTAGGGAAACCGTACTGTTTCCCTTGTGGCTTCAAATCTCCACCTTGCCATTCTGAATCCCTCCTCTGCAAAGGGGAGAGGAAGTAGGTCCATTCCCCCTCAGGTGGATCAACTTCACTGAGACGCACATGGAAACGGCTGCCACTCTGTGAGACGTGGGTCGAACTGTCCCAGATCAGGCTGTGGGTAGCCCAGCTGGTAGAGTCAAGGCAGCCTACCTACAGGTAGGGGTTGAAGGAAGTGCTTCAGAGGGATTTCAAGGCAGAAGCTGTTGTGATTCTTTTAGAAAAGTATCCCAATTGTATGTATTAGTCCTGCTGTAAAAGTCAAGATCTCCGGGCAAACTCCCAACCCCCCTGGGCAACCCCCCCCTCCACCTCCACCCCATCTCAGCCAGCCCCACCCTGGATCTCCTCACTATGGTATGTAGAAAAAAGCGGCTGGTCCAGGAGTCAGGACCCCTCAGAAGTTCCAGCTCAGCTCTGATGTGGGCAAGTGATCTTTGGGAAATCTCACTTTCTCTTTGCTTAATTTGTCTGATTTCTCACATGAAGGGTTGGATTAGATAATACTTGAACAGCCCCTGGCCTTATTTCTTTTTGCATACTGGATAGGATTGTCCTTGAATAATGACAGCAAGTGGCCAGGCAGGTGGCTCACGCTTGTAATCCCAGCACTCTGGAAGGCCAAAGCTGGTGGATCATCTGAGGTCAGGAGTTCGAGACCAGCCTGACCAACATGGAGAAACCCCATCTCTCCTAAAAATACAAAATTAGCTGAGGGTGGTGGCGCATGCCTGCAATCCCAGCTACTGAGGAGGATGAGGCAGGAGAATCGCTTGAAGCCAGGAGGTGGAGGTTATGGTGAGCCGAGATCACGCCATTGTATTCCAGCCTGGACAACAAGAGAGAAACTCCATCTCAAAAAAAAAAAAAAAGATGGTAGCAAGGCACAGCCTCCTTTGTCCTTTTTTAGGTCCCACTGTGGTCACCTTCCTGGGGTCACACTTCCCCAGGTTGTCACTCTCAGTGGGGGGTATCTTTGCTTTGGAGATGGGGAGTTTCTTCCCAGAACAGGTAATGGGCTATTGAGGGAACAGGGTTACTCTGCAAAAATAACCACCATGTTCTGAACATCTATTATAACTATGTGTCCAGGCCGGGTGCGGTGGCTCAAGCCTGTAATCCCAGCACTTTGGGAGGCCGAGGCGGGTGGATCACGAGGTCAAGAGATCGAGACCATCCTGGTCAACACAGTGAAACCCCGTCTCTACTAAAAATACAAAAAAATTGGCTGGGCATGGTGGCGCGTGCCTGTAATCCCAGCTACTCAGGAAGCTGAGGCAGGAGAATTGCCTTAACCCAGGAGGTGGAGGTTGTGGTGAGCTGAGATTGCACCATTGCACTCCAGCCTGGGTAACAAGAGCGAAACTCCGTCTCAAAAAAAAAAAAACAAAAAAAAAAAAACAAAAAAAAAACAAAACTATATGTCCAGCTCCGTGCCAGGCATTGATCTCATTGCTCAGGTTCACAGGAGCCTTTGCTGGGGAGGTTTCCTCCACTCTACAGGTGAACAAATGGAAACTCAGCGTGGGTAGGTAACCTCCAGTCTTAGGAAAGGTTACCTGTGTCTCTACACCTGCCTCCCCAAACAAAGGTACATTGTCTAAGGTGGCACTTTTCCAAAGGAATAAAAGACAAACTCACTAAATCTGAGAGCGCAATGTCCTGGGTCTCAGCTCCTCTGAAGTCCCAGCTGGTGTGACTTCCCCTCCACAGTGGTTTTTGTAGGACTGACTAAAGGTCAAAGATTTGGCCAGATGCCTTTCAGGGAGCCTTTAGTCCTTGTTTTCTGGGACTCTAGGATTTCAGCCCAGGACATAATTCAAGCAAAGAATCACTCTCTGCTTTATTAAACTTGTCTGCACTTAGGTAAAGTGGACTGTTTATCTTCTGCAGAGTTTTTCTTTAAAGGTGGAGCGGGGGGTGAGTGAGCATGTGCAGAAATCCATCACCTTGCTTTCCAGTTTCCAGGCAACCGTGCAGGATTACAACAAGTCACATGATATCGCTGCTGCCAGGGAGAAGGGGAAAATGGAAAACTGTGCTATCTTGAGAAAGGGGGTGGTATAAGCGCAGGACTTTGGATTCTCCTCTAGAAACATTATCAACAAGTTGTCAGAGACTCAGAGTCTAGAGAGAGGGCTTTCCAGCACTTGGCCCAGCTTCCTGCTGGGAGGGAACTGTCCCACCAGATATAAAGCTGTAGGAAAGGGTACAGGCCAGGGGTGATGGTGGAGGCAGTCACTGGCCTAAGGTGACCCGAGCACCTGTTCTGGAAACCATGCTCTCAGAGGAGTTACTTCATTTATTTATTTATTTATTTATTTATTTATTTGAAGATGGAGTTTCACTCTTGTTGCCCAGGCTGGAGTGCAATGATGTGATCTTGGCTCACTGCAACCTCCGCCTCCTAGGTTCAAACGATTCTCCTGCCTCAGCCTCCCAAGTAGTTGCGATTACAGGCATGTGCCACCATGCCCTGCAAATTTTGTATTTTTAGTAGAGACGGGGTTTCTCCATGTTGGTTAGGCTGGTCTTGAACCCTCCTGCCTCAGCCTCCCAAAGTGCTGGGATAACAGGCGTGAGCCATCGCTCCCGGACCTCAGAGGAGTTAGACTGAGAAGATCTAAAACAAACCAGGCCTTGCTCCTGGGTCCCAGGCCCAGTCTACACTTGCCGTGGCCTCAGCCATGGGATAAGGAGGTAGTCCTTTGGTTAAAACTGAGCCTGCAGTGATGCGGGCGGGTTGCAGGAGGCAGTGATGGGTCAGTGGAGACAAGTGGGAGGAGAGGAAAACCCCTCGTGAAGACCACGTTTCCACTTCCTTTTTGAAAACCTCTTTTTTCTGAACACTGTTTATTTTGATTTCAGATGTTTTGATTTTTCTATCTCTCCCCCACCGCCTTGTGTGTGTGTGTCTGTGTGCACACGTGTGTGCGTCTTTATTGTTGTTTATATGGTAGACACTTCTACGCCAATCCATACCCCTCTGTCTACACTTTTGTTCCAGTAATAACACCCTCTGTGGCCTAAAGACTCCTTGGAACCACAGTGACAGTTTTACTCCTGGCACTCCTGGGGTGGCCAAACGGGGTGGGTGTGTTCCTGGCCCTGGGTTCCGCAGGCCAGCTCAGAGCTGGTGGCTAAGAGGGCCCATGGGTCACTGACCGCCCAGAATTCTAGCAGGCCAGGGCTTGTAGATCCCACTGGTTTCCTCACACCAGCAGTTGTCAGAAGGCAAAGATGAGTCATCCGGCCACACTCTTTCCCTGGCCTTCCTGGCTGGCTTGAGGGCCACATTTCAGAGCTGGGACTGCTGTGTTTATGCCAACCTGGCTGCCTGGAGTGAAGAGCCTGGAGGGGCAGACCATGGGCACCGAAAGGCAGGTTTTGGGGAGGAGCTGCCACCTGTCATGGCACCCAGGAGCCAGAGTCCAGCAGCATGGCCCTAAGAGCTTTCTTGTCCCTTGTCACAGCTCCTTAGGCTGAGAGCAGATGGAGCATAGTCTTGCCACCTGCCCCGTTCCAGCAGAGCATGGGTGGTGGATCCTCCTTTTCTTTTCTTTCTTTTTTGAGATGGAGTCTTGCTTTGTCACCCAGGTTCACTGCAACCTCAACCTCCTGGGTTCAAACCTCCTGCCTCAGCCTCCCAAGTAGCTGGGACTACAGGTGTGCAACACCACACTAGGCTAATTTTTGTATTTTTAGTAGAAACGGGGATTCACTATGTTGACGAGCCTGGTCTCTAACTCCTGACCTCTGGTGATCTGCCTGCCTTGGCCTCCCAGAGTGCTAGGATTACATGGGTCAGCCATTATGCCTGGCCTCTTCCTTGTCTTTCTCTGTGGAAACCTAGACAGAGCCACAATTCTTGCATGATTTAGTTTTGAAGGCCCAATGACAGTCCATCTCAGCATTTGAAAGGGCTTGTCATCCATGAAGTTGGAGAGTCAGAGCTTTGCACAGCTCCGAGGCCAGGACTCTGCCTCTCACTTTTTGGATCTCTTTGGTTCACACCTTTATTTATTAATCATTTATATTTTTTTGAGATGGAGTCTCACTCTGTCGCCCAGCCTGAAGTGCAGTGGCATGACCTCACCTCACTGCAACCTTCACCTCCCAGATTCAAGTGATTCTCCTGCCTCAGCCTCCCAAGTAGTTGGGATTACAGGTGCACACCACCACATCTGGCTGATTTTTGTATTTTTACTAGAGAGGAGGTTTCGCCATGTTGACCAGGCTGGTCTTAAACTCCAGACCTCAGGTGATCTGCCCGCTTTGGTCTCCCAAAGTGCTGGGATGACAGGCGTGAGCCACCTCACCGGGCCCTTTATGTTTTTTAAAAGGAAGAAAAGTTAATTATTCACTCATAACATGAGGCATCATTCTATAGCAGCAGATGAATAAATATGTAATGTTCTGGGTTTGTGGTGTATTTTCTCATTTTAAGGGAGAAGAGAAGGTTGTGTGTGCCTTGCAAACGTTTTTGGGGAAATGTGGTAAAAATTCAAAGGTGACAATGGGGTGAGGAGTTTTCAATACATTAAAACGGCATGTCTTAGCTGGGTGCTTGGGCGCGGTGGCTCAAGCCTATAATCCCAGCACTTTGTGAGGCCTAGGCGGGTGGATCACGAGGTCAAGAGATGGAGATCATCCTGGTCAACACGGTGAAACCCCGTCTCCTAAAAATACAAAACATTAGCTGGGCATGGTGGCACGTGCTTGTAATCCCAGCTACTCAGGAGGCTGAGGCAGGAGAATTGCCTGAACCCAGGAGGCGGAGGTTGCGGTGAGCCGAGATCGCGCCATTGCACTCCAGCCTGGGTAACAAGAGCGAAACTCCGTCTCAAAAACAAAAAAAAAACAAAACAAAACAAAAAAAAAACAAAACAAAAAACAAAACAAAACAAAACAAAAAACGGCATGTCTTGTTGTTTGGAGGGGGGAAAAAGATATTCCATGTCGGTTTAATATGTAACATATGGCAGGAGATGGGACTTGGGAAGAGTAACGGGTATGCAGTTGTTTGGGAGAGATGGCCAAGGTGTGCTGCTGTGAGGGTCTGGTGGCCAGCAGGTTGGGAAGCTGGACTTAGGTCTTAAGGGCACTGAGGTGTGATTCCTAACCGGTGTCAGCACTCAGGTCTGTACGGGCAGATTCACACCCCACCTTCACACATGCACAAGCGCAATTCATCCACCAACTGCAGTCCTATATTTACACGAACGCAGATGGATGCACGTGCACCAGCGCGCACAGGCATGCACATGCCTCCAGCGGCTGGGCCCAAGTCCGCCCTACGACAGCGGGCCAGCCGACCCCAGGGCCGGAACTCCCTTTGCAAAGTCCTCCAAGCCCAGATTCCCAGGGAAACTTGAATAGAGGTAGAAAAGTGTTTGATGATAGAAAAAAAAAAAAAAAAATGTGCTTGCTTGCAGTTCTTGCGATGGCCATAATGCTGCAAGAAACTGTTGCATTCCAGAGCCGGGGAGGGCGAGGGCAGGCAGCGGGAGGAGGCGGGAGCAAAGAGGCAGGAGAACTTGAAAGAAGAAATCAGAACTCGGGTTGAGAACGCCCACGGGGCCGCGGGGTGCTGGCAGGGGGCGGAGGAGAGGCCGGGGAAGGGTTAACGCGGGAGCGGAGCGTGCGGCGGGGGCGGGCCGGGGCGGGCGCGGGGCGCTGTCCCTTTAAGGCGGGCGGCGCGGGCCGGCCGAGCGCGGCTGTGATTGGCGCGGCGGGATCACTGGCTCCGCGAGCCCGGCCCGGGGGAGTCGGCTGGAGCCGGCTGCGCTTTGATAAGGTCCTGGCAACTCAGTAACAGCCCGAGCGCCGGGAAATAAAAATAACCCCTCAGAGCGATGGATTTCGGGGCCGCCCGGCGGCCGCGGCGCCCGCCGAAGGCCCTGCTGTAAAAGGTGGGGGTGGAGGCTCGGTCCCAGCGGAGCCGCTTCAAAGAAAGCCCCCCTCGGACAGGGGGCGAGGTCGCGCCGAGCCGCGGCGTGGGCGCGGGGGGCGGGAGGGGGCCCGGCCGGGCGGAGGCCGGACCCGGAGGGGGGCGCGGGCCGGGCGGCCCTGCGGAGCGGCGGCGGGGCTGCAGGGGGCGGCCCGGGGCGCGGCCGGCGCGTACCTCCCTTTCAGGACCGTGCGCTCGGCTCGCGCCTTTGAAGTGCACAGTTAAATCCACCGCGCAGTTTTTGTTGGAAGCGCCCGGAGGACATTTGGTGCGCCGAGTGACTGTGGAAACAGGACCTGCGTTGAAAGCCGGGCCGGGCGGGGGCCGCTGGGGCCGGGGGCGGCCGCGGCGGGGGCGGAGGCCCTCTCGGGTCTTTTGCATAAAAGGGGCGGCGGGGCGCGCCGCTCCCCCTCCGCGGCCGGTGGCTCTCGCTCTGATCCCGGGATTGTGGCTTCCCGCACCCCCTCCCCCGCCGCGCGACTCCCCATGTTCCCCGACGCCGCGGTCGGCCCGGGGGGGCCCGGGGCTGCTGCCGCGAGCCGAGCCGGGGGCCGGGGCCAGGCCCCTGCCCGGGGCGCCTGCGAGGTCTCGTTGCGGAGCGCGCGCGCGGATCAATGGTGAGTGCCGAGGCCGCCGCGGCCAGGCGGCCCGCGCGCTTTGATGTGCGGGGCGGCCCTTTGAAGTTGGCAGGCCGGCTATTTTGGGGCGCGCTCGGGGCCGGCGCGGAGGGGAGCTGCAGATCCGGCGCCTAGCACTCCGGGGGGGGCTTGGCCCGGCAGCCCGTCGCGCCCTCCGCCGGAGCCCCCTCCCCGGCGCGGGGACCGGGTTGGCCGGGGGCCGGGAGAGGAGACTACTCCGAGTGGCGGCAGTGGCGGGGGCGGAGAGGGGGCCGAGCCCTCCCGGGGGTCGCGTCGCTGTCGCGTTTATGGATGTGAGTCGGTGTGTGAGTGCGCGCGGGAGTGCCTTTGGGAGGTGGGATGAAAGGGTGGCGGCGCCCCCCGCTTGCCCTCCCCCGCCCCCCGCCTCTCCCCCGCCCCATCCTCTCCTCCTACTTCTCTCCCCCCTCCTCTTTTCCCCTCCCAGCCGCGGGTCCGAGCTAAGGGGCCCACGACGCTGGCGGAGGCTCAGTCTGCGCGCAGGACCGGCCTTAGTCCGTGGCGCCCGCGTCCCTAGCGTTCCTCCTCCCCGCCGGGGCCCCGCGCCCCTCGCCGCCCCGGCCCCTTTTGCGGAGAGGCAGAGACTCCGCGCGTCGCCATTTCTGGACCAGGCTGCTGCTTTCTGTGCTTTTTCTGCGGGCGCCTCTGCGAGCCGCGGCGCCGGGGACTGACCCCCCGCCCGGGTTCGGGGCGCTGCTGGCGCGTCCCGGGGCTCAGACCCAGAGGTGTGCCCGCCGGGGCTCTGGAGGCGTTCGGTTGCATTTGAGCTGGGGGACCGGGCCGGAGGGGTTCCGAGGACATGAGAGCCTGGCCTCGGAGGCCTTCGTCTTTCAGGTAACGGGGCTGCCCCACCTCCCCAGCGCCCGGGTAGCGCAGTGCTCACCGCAGCTCCACTACTCCGTGGGCCGCGGCGCCCAGCCCCGCGGCTCGGGGCTCCGGCCGGGGTCAGCGCGCACCCATCCCAGACACGGGGTCCCTGGCTCCTCGCCCGGAGTTGTGCCCGGTTCCCCGGTCCGCTCCTACCCTTCCTAGTTTGATCCTTTCCATGCTAGGCAAAGCAGCTTGTTTATTGGTTAGATAAGACTTTTCTTTTGGAAAAAAGACAGGCTTGAGATCAGTAGAGTTTGGGATTCTTGGCACAGGCAGTGGTGGCGTGAGACGGCTTGTGATCCAGTTTTGTAGGTTTCGCGGCTCCGGGAGGTGGGTTAGGGGCACGGGGGCGACTGTTCCGAGGCTTCTCAGCTCTCTAGCAAAGTTTGAAGATCAAAGTCTCCACCGAGTGAGTTGCCTTCTGATTTAGGGGAGGTCAGGAAAGACAGAGGTGTTGACTGAGCTGTATTCTTGGTGGGGGTAGGGGGCGCGCAGCGAACAGTCACATCTGAGTTGGGGAAGGGGGCGTTTGCGTGCTGAATCTGAGAGTCCGGGAGCCCAGTCCGACTGTGTTGGGCGGGCTTTTCTCGGACGAGGATCTTCTGAATTTTTAAGGAGTGGGAAGAGGGAGCGCAGAGGGAGCGGGTGGGTGGGGAGAATGGGAACCAGATGCCGGGGAAGGGCATGTTTGGAGCTCGAGTTATCTGTGCAGAGCCGAGTGGGGAAATTTACCGAAATTGGTTTCACCTGCACACAGCCTAGCGGCTGGGAGTGCGCCTCTTTGGAGTTGATGGTTTGGGGGAGGGGAAGGGAGGGGAGGCGAGGCTCGGGGTGAGCTACCCAGCGTGCGCCCTGGCGGAGTGGGTTTTTGGAAGGTTGTGTCTTACACCTCCGGTGTCCCCCTGCCGCCCCCAGCCCTTGCCCTCCTCTCACCTTCCCCTCCTCTTTCCCAGCAGCTCCCTCCCATCCCCAACTCCGAAAAGTGTACAGGGAGCTCAGATTTCGCCTTTGAAAAGCAGCGTCTGATACTTTAGATGAGCACCTCGCAGATAGCTGGGTTGCTTGATTTGAATTTGAGGAGTTGAAAAGCCTGTTTACTTTCTTGCTTTGATGTTGGGTAGATCTGGTTTTGATTAGATCAATACCCTTTTCTCTCTCCCCACCTCCCCCCTTCCTTTTCTTTCCAGAGAGGAGGCTCAGATGAGCCCCTGCTGACTTGAGAGAGACAGACCACGCCGATTGCTGAGAGGAACTGGAAGAAGAAGAAAAAATTCCCAAACTCAGTGGGAAGAGCTCCCTCACCATGAGTAGCGCGGTGTTGGTGACTCGCCTCCCGGACCCCAGCAGCAGCTTCCGTGAGGATGCCCCGCGGCCCCCAGTGCCAGGGGAAGAAGGGGAGACCCCACCGTGTCAGCCAGGGGTGGGGAAGAGCCAGGTCACCAAACCCATGCCTGTCTCTTCCAACACCAGGCGGAACGAAGATGGGCTGGGGGAGCCGGAGGGGCGAGCATCCCCTGATTCCCCTCTGACCAGGTGGACCAAGTCCTTGCACTCCTTGTTGGGCGATCAAGACGGTGCTTACCTCTTCCGGACTTTCCTGGAGAGGGAGAAATGCGTGGATACCTTAGACTTCTGGTTTGCCTGCAATGGATTCAGGCAGATGAACCTGAAGGATACCAAAACTTTACGAGTAGCCAAAGCGATCTACAAAAGGTACATTGAGAACAACAGCATTGTCTCCAAGCAGCTGAAGCCTGCCACCAAGACCTACATAAGAGACGGCATCAAGAAGCAGCAGATTGATTCCATCATGTTTGACCAGGCGCAGACGGAGATCCAGTCGGTGATGGAGGAAAATGCCTACCAGATGTTTTTGACTTCTGATATATACCTCGAATATGTGAGGAGTGGGGGAGAAAACACAGCTTACATGAGTAACGGGGGACTGGGGAGCCTAAAGGTGGTGTGTGGCTATCTCCCCACCTTGAACGAAGAAGAGGAGTGGACTTGTGCCGACTTCAAGTGCAAACTTTCGCCAACTGTGGTTGGCTTGTCCAGCAAAACTCTGAGGGCGACAGCAAGTGTGAGGTCCACGGAAACGGTTGACAGTGGATACAGGTAACACTTGGACAGGGGCTGGTGGGGCGGGTGGGCTGCTGATGTGGACTTTGCAGATGTTTTGAGTTAAGTCCGGTGGATGGATGGATGGGTGTGCTCCAGAGACTGACAGAGGTCTGTTGAGAGCTGGGACTGCTGGCCATGAACCCTTTTTGATCTTGCTTTTTGTTGTTTAAAGAGGGGAAGAGTGATGCACACACAGCTAAATACCTGCAGTCTTTCAGTGCTGACATCAAACAGTGGCAAGCAATATACACTAATGTGGGTTACTTATTATCCTGGGCTAGTGTCTCAGAAGGTGGGTGGGGGGGAGAGAGAGAGAGAGAGACAGAGACAGAGACAGAGACAGAGACAGACACAGAGACAGACAGACAGCAGCTTTTGATGCCTCTGAGTCACCAGATCCACTAAGCACCGGTTTTGGAAGGGGTCACTTCACCACTAATGAGTAGAGGGTGGAATTAATGTGGCTAGGGAGGCAGCTGGGTTGTGGTGGAGGCGCAGGAAATAACGTGTGCACCCATTGAGGGGTAAGTGGTTTTTTTTTTTTTTTTTTAACTTTTCTGTTAAGATAAGAGCCAGCAATTGGCTTAACTGAGCTTGTGGTTCCCTTTGTAGAATTAGATATTTACCCAGCAAGAAAGGCCTCTAACTAGGGAAGGTCCTGTGATTTTCCTAAATGAAGGACCCTTGGCTTTAGAGCCTGCTGTATATTAATCCAGGTTTTAAATGCGCATGAGTCCAAGGGGAAGACTTCAGTTGATTATTTTGTTAGTGCTGATGGAGAAGAGATCTTGGCCCGGGAGTACTGGGGCTCTGGAGTACTTTCTCTTTGAGGCTTCAAAGACAAATAGTTCTTTGCATAATGGCCAAGTCTTAAGATTCTTGACCTTTGGAGGAAACTTCAGACCTCTTGTTAGAATGAGTTTTTCGGTTTTCTTCCCTTCTCCCCATTTCCAAGTATCCAAAAAGAGAATGAGCCTCTTAATTCTGGGGTGTGGTTTATGACAGGACAGGGGATGGGACTTCACTTAACTGCTATCTGAAGGGTTTATCTTGCTGTCTGTGTGGATTTCTCTGTGTGTTAGGGGCCCAGGATGCGATCTGATAGCTGCCTCCGGATTTCCCTTTCTCTGTAGGGTGTGGTGTCTAGTTTCCAGCAGCAGGAAGAGAGGTGGGCACCAGATGGTTGATCTGGAGCCACTCGGGGTTCCCGGGTCTGAGCCTAGCATGCCAGGATTTAGGGACGAGTTGACTGCTGGTGAGGAGGGGAAGGGCTTATTCTTCAACCACCAGGGGGCGCACTTATGACTTTGGAACCAGTTTTACTCAGACATCTGGTCTACACCTAAGTGGAATGAGGTTGACTTTTGCAAGGAAGCACAGGGTCCTGAGGAGTTGTTTCGGCATCTTTATGCTTAGGGAGTCAGGTTGTTTGGGAGGTAGATCCTGGGTCTGGCCTCTGCAGCGGGTCAGTCGCTGGGCAATTGCTATGCGTGCCTGCACCATTATGAGAACATTTGGGTAAACGCCTGGTGCTGACCCCCTTGCCCTCTAGCCTGGCAGCCAGAGCCAAGACTACTGAAGGGCCATGGTAAAGGCTGCTTCTCTGGGGGCCTCTTGATGGTGGCTTCTGTGTTTCCCACTGTGGGGACTGGAGTGTCACCTTGGTAAATAGCACAGTGTGTGGTTTTGGACGCCCTCCCCAGGCAGGGCTCTGCTGTGAACCCTCCCCTTTGTGGGTGAGCAGTTGAGACCCATCCTGGGCTTACCTCACTGGGATATGACTAGGATTCAGCTCCTGAAGCTTTTGAGATCCGGAAGGCAGAAGCTCCTGTCTTCCAGTACCGCCTTGTTGGCTGTGAGCTGTGGACATCATTGATAAAGAGGTGACAGCTTGTCAGTGACCTGAGAGTTTCCATGCTAGATTCACGTGTGCCTTCTCCCACCTTTGGGTTGAAATGAAGCATCTTATGGACTCTGAAGCTCACGCGTCTCAACTGGGCATATTTAAAGAGAATTTAAGACACAGCCAGATGATCTAACTTCATTTTAACGTGCAAGATATTCGAGGGTGTGCAGAGCATATTGAAAGGTCTGCTGAGTTATTCAAGGGTTTTCGTTCCAGCCCGGTCCACTGTGTGTTGAAGCCTTCTGACCCACATGTGCCTATCGGTAAAATGGGTGGGCCCCGTTTCTTCTGTCTGTATCAGAGGATTGTTACTAGGACCACAGTAATAAACATGAAAGCCTTTTGTAAAGAGAAACATTGCGAACAACTGCTAAGTGTTATAATTAGTATAATTAATAATGTTAATGTAAAAAGGGCAACGAGGTTGGGATGTCACCTTTGAAAGGGTAACTCTTGGCTCAGCCTAGCTTTCATTGTAATGTTTTAAAGTGGCTCCCTGTCCCCCATGCCTCAATTTCCTTTTTAAACTGAAGTCTTTTTCCAGGTAGTTCTTGGAATGTAGGGATCCCATCTAAGGTTTTTAAGTACACCCCTTCCCTCCTGCACACACTAACTCATCCTGCAGAGTACCTGGCATCTGGGATGGGCTTACTAAGTTAGTAAAATGAATGAAACAGAAATGTGAGTCCTGCTAAGGAGGGTCTTTCTTCACCGGCTGCTCCCAGCCGGATGCCCGGGGCACTGGCCAGCCTTGCAAGCTCTGTGTTTACCTTGGGCACTCAAAGGAGCCTCGTTTTTAACGACTTGTTTGTGTCCTTACTGATTTGGTGTCAGGTTTAATATAAATAGTTGGGGCGGAAGAGCAGGAATTATCCTCAGAGGGCAGGACTCTGGGCTGAGTGGTTGAGGGGGATGCCTGGGCTTTTGACGCTCTCTATAAATAACCTAGAGCAAAAGCCACTTGTTGGTAGGAGCACGTGTAAAAACCCCGGCACACAAACACACGCACAGTGTCGAGGTGTGTGTGTGAGGGGGTTGTGGGATTAGGCGCTGGGCCTAGCATTTATTTTGGGGAGGAGAATACGGTCCTGGGTGCACAGAGCCCTCCCTGTGTCCTCGCCTTTCTGCGCAGGGCCTTGTGTGTCCTGCCCAGGGTGGGGCTCATCTGCCTCCCCTCGGGCCCTCTGCTCTGGCTTCCCTTAAAAGAAGCCAGGCCCAGCAGATGGCCCTCTGCTGGCTCCCAGTGCCGCTTCCCGTTCTCTGAAAGAACTCGCTGATGAGGCCCGTTTTTGTGCGGAGCCATTGGAATCAAGCTTGGCTTCAATTATCAAAGAAAATGATGCCATAGGAAAGATATGCTGGAAGCAGTAGTCCGCAATTAGAGGATGGAAGCTTTGGTGAAGGCAGTTTGCTAAGATACACTTGTAAAAGTTTGCCTGTGTTCAAAAGGCCCGGTTGCCCAGTGCAGTTGGAGTCCTGGCCCCTTGCCGAGTGCCCCTTGATCTTGCCTTAGAAAACGCTTGTTGAAGAGGGTATTGCCTTTTGGGCAGTGACCTTGTGAGTAAATTTTCAGAGGGCTCTTGGAAAGCCCTAAACGCACAGACTTAGAAGCAAATACTTTTGAAGTTGCATTGTTTTGAGAAGGGACCTGGAGGAGGAGGGAGGAGGAGGAGGGAGGAGGAGGAGGGAAGAGGAAGAAAACCCCTTATGGTCAGTTCTGTTGGATCAGTTCTGTACTCCGGGTGGAGATTCCCTCTGGTCTGTGGGGATGGGGCGGGGCCACAGCATCTCATTAAGAGGAGATAAGAACAGCATAGAGGAAAACAACCCATAGAAAGCAACCCGTACCTCCCTTCCCTAAAGGTTCCAGGGGTCTCTGCCACCTGCAGGCTGAAAACCCTTTGCTTACTGAGATCGCAGACTGTGTCTGTGGATGTGAGGCTGACGCAGAATGTGCAGCGTAGGCCTCTACTCTCCGTAGGGATTTAAAATCCTTGCAGCAACTGGAAGCACAACAGTCCTGAAGAAATAAAGCATCTGGGTACAATTACTGTAGCATGGTTGAGTTTCTTCCCCCACCTCTTTTTTTTTTTTTTTAAAGTAATCACAAGAAAACAGCCCCACTCCATTTTCTTAAAATTATGTGGCACTTTGGACAAAAGTCTGGGTTCTGAAAAACAGGCTCTGCCTCTCCCCACAACCCTGCCCCCTCTCTCTGCCCCATCTTGTTATGATTGTAGGAAAATCCAAGTACTTTATTGCAGTCAACTGAGTTAAGAGCAGTATATTCCATTTTTAATTACTGGTCACACAGTAGTCCTCTATTTTGGAAGTGAAGGGAGACAAGTTTATTTTGGGATCTGTGTGTTAGACGAGTGAAAAGCTGTGTGAGCACGCATGGGGTTTGAGTTAGGTGTCTTTTTTGCTGGGAGGAAGGAATTTTCTATTGAGTCATTTTCTCCTCACAGAGGTTGAAGTATAGCTCTTACATTGGCAACATGGTTGATGTGTTAATACCACTAAGATAGCAGGACTGAGGAGATGGAAGGAAGCATGTCTGAATGCTATTTAAGGCTGTTCTGGCTTTTTCGGTGTTGCGCCATGCCTGTTAAACTAAGAAACTTCCCAGCCACCCATCGGATGCTCTTAGGTTCTTCAAGGAGATTCAGCGAGGTTTTGAGTCCCTGCCGTGTGCCACCCATTACTTTCAGCATCGGAGATCCGTGTGAGGACGGGGCTACCCCTCATGGAGCTTACAGTCTGGTTTCACAGGACAGGCGTTCAACATGGAGACACCAGTGCCCTGTCATTATAAAGCACAATGAAGTTATCATGATACAAGTGAAAGGAAATTAGGGTATTTGAGAAAATAGGAGCTCTCTCCCTACCCCCACCCCCTTTTATTTTTTGAGATGAAGTCTCACTCTGTCACCTAGTCTGAAGTGCAGTGGCTCAGTCTCAGCTCACTGCAACCTCCGCCTCCCGGGTTCAAGCAATTCTCCTGCCTCAACTTCCCGAGTAGCTGAGATTATAGGCATGTGCCAGCCACCACGCCTGGCTCATTTTGTATTTTTAGTAGAGGCAGGGTTTTTCCATGTTGGTCAGGCTGGTCTCAAACTTCCAGTCTCAGGTGATCCACCCGCCGTGGGCTCCCAAAGTGCTGGGATTACAGGCGTGAGCCACCGTGCCTGGCCAGAGCTCTCTGTTGGTGCTTGGTTTTCTTTGGAATATTCCTGCGATTTCCCGCATATTACTTGGCTTTGTTGGTTCATTTGGAGGCCCTAAGAACTGGGTGCAGAGGGCCGTGATCCAACTGCCTGCTCTTCAGGTGGGTGCTCACGTCTCAGGTCTGCAGAGGCTGCGACTGAGCCCAGCGGGCCCACAGCTATGCCGGCAGCAGTGCCCAGCCTCTGACATTTGGTCCCTACCGAGAGTTTACAGAATGGCCTCATCACCGGATTCCAACAACAGGAAAAGGCCCCAAGGAACTCATCTTGTACCTCCTGCTTTGAGGCGTAGCCACACCTCACGTGCGCAACCGGTAGCTGGGCACTTTGGCCCGTTTCAAAGACTTGGGTGATGTTACCTCCTTTCCCCACCTACTCTATGAATTTCCTCTGACCATTTAGAAGTACCTTTTTCTTTCTCACTTTTGAAGCTCATTTCCCCCTGTTCTTCCTCTGGTGGGATGCTGAACAGAGAGCGCCCCCGCCGCCCCCCAAATAGCAGTCCGTTTTCACTGAATCAGCCTTCTCCAGAAGAAGGAACTTGGTTTTGTTTCTTACTCTCAGCACTCCGCCCTGCCTTTGGTGTTGGGGAATTCTGGATTGAGGACACATGGACCGGGAAGAAGGCCTGGACGATCTTACCAATTTCATTTAATCTTCACCAAACAATCCCAGGAGGTCGTGAGACTTCCTGCCCTCTACAGATAGGAGAACAGGGTCAGAGTGTCCAAGGGACAGTCACAGGGTCACTTGGTCAAAAGTGTGGCGAGATTCATGTGCAGCCCCTGGTCTGCGCCTTCTGGTCAGTTCTGTGTGTACAGCATATTTCTAAGATCTGACTTGATGTAGCCAGACCAGATCCAGGGCACAGCTGTGGCCCAGCTCCTCTGGCCAAGTCTGAGAAGGCCTTTGGCCCACGTGGGGCCCAGTTACCTCCTTGGATGGCTGTGCTGATTTCAAGGGTCCCTCCTGGCTTAGAAAGTTTATGACCCTTTTTGTGTGTTTGGTGACTCTAACAAGTGCAAACTCCTTAAAGGCAGGAACTGCCTCTCCCAACTTCTTTTCCATCCCAGCCATCCCCTGTTGAGACAGACCCTCACACCAAATTGTGTGAGGATCTGGGCTCCCTGCCCCCACCTCCCCCTCCCTTCAGTCCAGCCTGGTGACAGACCTCGGATCCTATGTGCTGATGGGAATGCTTTCTCCCTGCCGGTCCCCTGCCATCCCTGCTGTCCCCCGGCCTCCTGGCCCTTCCCCATCCAGCTAAGACAGGACTCGGACCTTGCGCTGAAGATGGACTTCCTTGTCTTCGCCAGGCCTCTGTTGCCTGCTAATTAGACCCCTTTCTCGCTCCCTAGTCTAGGGACAGCTTTTCACTGCCTTTCCGTTTGTCCAGTCCTGGGTGTCGGTCATCTCCTCAAACTCCTGCTCGTCTGTCACAGTGCACCTCAGTCCCACCTGCCCCAGGGAGCCATCCCCAACCTTCCCTCCTAGAAACGCTCTCTCCCCGTCATCTGGGTTCCCTATACTGAGTCACTCATATCCTGCTCTTCATTCTATGAGAAGTTGGAAACAGGTTGAGTCTAGTCTTCGTATTGGGAGGCAGTCTGATTGAGAGCCGTGTGACTCAATCCATGCCCATCAGTTCTAGCTGTGTGATCTGGGGCAGGCTGCTGGACTTCCGGACTCCAAGGGCCTTGTCTACAGAATGGGCAGTCCCGTTATCCTTCCCCCTCCTCACGGGCCCACGATTACTCTGAGCATACTTCCCTCGTGACACCCCTACAGTATGGTGACATGCCCCCACCGGGCCATGAGTGCTGGGAGACCAGAGTTCAGCACATAGCAAGTGAGTAGGAGCTTGGTGAACATGTGCAGACAGCTGACTGTCACCTTTCGAGGGTCCTTTTCATTTGCCAGCCCCACGGCCTCCTTATAGAGCAGCTACTGCGAACTAATAGAATCTCCTCTTTTCTGAGCCTTTCTTGTCTCCCTCGCTTGATTTCTTTGCTGCTGGCATAGACTCGTTGGGACCAGTGGAGGATGCCAGGGTCTTTGTAAACAGGCCTCCTGCCACTTCGGGCTCTAACCCTGCAGCCTGCCCACCTAGCCGCCCCTCCCCCCTACTTAAGCCCCTCACTGGTGACACAAGAGGAATGCGGCCCAGCAGGAGGCCTGCACACTGGTGGTTCTGGAAGGAGATCAAGAGGGTGAAATGAGGAGCCAGAGGCCATTGAAACAAAAGGGCTGGAGACACCGGAGGAGGGGCTGGGCCTTCCTTTGAAACAGCTGTGCTGCTCATTTGAATCCTGCAGCACTAGCCAGCCCTGGGGAAAGGAGGCCGGTGGGGTGGGGGAAGGGGCATGGCAGTGGCTCGTGGCAGAGCTCACAGGTGGGACTGGAGTCCTGAACGTTGTCTTGAACTTTTCTGTCCCGTCTGTCTAGCTCACTGTGGGCCCAGGATCAAAGTGAGAAGGCCACACTGGCCTCTAGCTGTTTGTATCTCTAGACTAGGCTAACAGACCCCAGACAGGGAGTCTGGATACTTAAGATGTCTTGGGGCCCTGAAGTTACGTTCTTTTGGTGCAGGACTGGATAGGGAGGTGGAGTGGAGAGAGAGGTCATCTTCCCTGACTTGTTCCTCTCTTCCAGTCCATGGCTTTCTGTCCTAGAGCAGAGTTCTGTTCCTTCCTCTAAGTATGCATTTAGAACTTCACAGAATCTCCTGTGCTGCCTCTGGAATACTCTGTGCCCTGGCTGACCTACCACTGGGGGCAGAGGAACCAGCTTGCTTTCTCCCCAGGGTGAGTTGGTGGCTCGGGAGGCCTCCCTTTTGTGGCCCCTGCTTTCTGCCCAGGTGAGCAGCTGGACTCAGGCAGCAGGCTTGCATTGAACAGATTGTTGGGATGGTGCGCTGGGTTGTCCTGGGGTCACCTGATGACCTGGGTTTCTGGTGAGGGTCAGTGACTGAACCACTGTTGTACTTTGCCCATAGGTCCTTCAAGAGGAGCGATCCCGTTAGCCCTTACCACGTAGGTTCCGGCTATGTCTTTGCACCAGCCACCAGCGCCAATGACAGTGAAATATCCAGTGACGCGCTGACGGATGATTCCATGTCCATGACAGACAGCAGCGTGTGAGTATCCTGGCCGCCCTTCTGTGGGCTTGCTTGGGGGTGTGAACCACCTGGGCACGTAGGCAGAATCGTCCATCATCCTCCCTGGCCTTGCAGACCCCACCTGTGCGTGTATGAACACTGGTTTGGTGGGAGGGGAGTCTGATGCTGGTTGAGGAGGGGGACATGGTCATCTGGGTGGGGTAACGCTTAGAGCTTTGAAAGTTGGGAGGATATTGTAACAGAAGAAAACTAAAGGACAGTGGAAGATTAGGGATGAGTGAATATCAATAGATCCTTGAGTTTAAAAAACCTTCTGATTGCCATCATCTGGTTGTCCCTGTGGGAACAGTTGCTTGGCTGGTCCGGAAACCCAGGTATCCTGTCTGCAGAACCAACAGCTGAGAGACAATACGGCATTAGAAGGGTCTATGTTAGGTATTCATTGTTTTTGGAGGAAAAGGCATAGCAAGTGGGGGTGAGAAAGCCAGGAACCTCTGAAGAGTCACTGTGTGTTCCGCCTTGTTATGTTTTTAAATGGACATCGTTTATTCAGTAAGTGTGGGTGGAGTGCCTACTCTGTTAGATACTGAGCACCCTAAGTAGGCGCTCTCTCCAAAGCAGTGTCTTATCTTGGCTCTTTGGCAGATGGCCTTTGATTTTTGAAAATAGTCCAAGACATTGGTGCGGTCTGATGAGGTCAGAAGGCTCTTAGTCAAGGTAATGATTTGAATTTTAGGTCATATGAAGTCAAGTCATGGCAACCTCTGTGGCTGGAGAGCAGTGATCCTCAATGAGTCTCATGAGGAGGGCTGAGTAGCTGTGGCCTGGGTATCCCCATCTCCTGCGACCCTTTGAGGTTTTGGCCCAGGAAACCCAGAGCGGAGCCTGGGGATGGGTGAAATTCCCCACAGGCTTCTCACCCAACACCCAGTTGAGAATCATTGTTCGAGAAATGGTCTTTGAAAGCTTTTCAGTGTTTTGGAGTCAGAATTTCGCCTGCTAAGGGAACAGTTTTGAAAGGCAAATCCATTGAACTGTGTAAGTTCTGGCACACTTATTTAGAGTTTGTTCCTTTTAGCTTTCTAAAACTAGACCATCTATTCTTCCAGTTTGTTTGAAACTATCTGGTTTTTATTGGCCAGTGTCCTGTTGCCTGGCCTATGGCATGGGACCAACTGGAGAGAAAGTTGATGAGGTGAGTTTGGGAACCTAGTATTTATTTTGCTGGTGGCTTTTATCGTGTTACCTCAAATTCCCTAGTTAGTAAAGGGAGAGAGATCCTTAAGGTAAAAGATTAAATTTTAATAAAAATAGCATTTTGGCATTAGTACACATCTTTCATCCAATATGGAGACATAAGAAATTTACAATATGGAGAAAGGAGAAGTTTCACAGAAGTGATTTTTCCATATTGACTAAATGCAGTATCCATACTTGAAAAGATCATCCTTTGATAATTTTTTTGGTGGATGTATTTCTTAGAATGCATTTTGCTCTGAATCACTGAATAGTGTTAGAGAAGTTATAATTTATCCCTCAGTTATCCAAATAATATCAAGATCTGTTTTTATACTTTGTTGTAGTATTTCTCTCATAGGCCGTGAGGGTGTAGAGAGTTACCTGACCCTTTCCCCTTTGAAAAGTTTCTCTCCTTTTTATTCTTCCTGCTGTCATGTTTTGCTGTCTATGTGCTTGCTTCTAGCAAACATTCCTCCTATAGCATTTATTAATTTGTGGATGGTGTGGGAATCTTAAGTGTTATGGGTAAAATAAGAGTAAGTTGAAATTGAATGAAGGCATTGAGTGAATCTCCTAAGTCAGATGCCGTTTACTTAAGACTCTAAGACTTCTGTTGAGCTTTCTTAGAGACTATTTTTGGCCTGCTTCCTGGTCCTTGGCTGCATGTCAGTCGCCATCATTGAGGTGTTATTCTGGGTTCATGATGAGATAACTTGGGTGGAGTCCCATACTTATTTCTGTTTGATCCTCACAAGACCCAATCAGAAAGGTAGGCAGGCAGACTTTACAGATGAGGAAATAAGGCCCAGAGTTTCCACAGCCATGCTCCTCCCAGACATACCTCAGGTCCAGACCAGACACAGGCCCCTCTACTTTGCCCGCTCTGCCCTTCCCCCAGGCACGAGGTTCTCAACAGGGCATCTGTGAATAGGACCAGTTGGTCATGAGACCTTTGAGCCACTTTGAGTTTCTTTTATTTACATTTCTTAGTAATCAGATTGCTTTTTAGAAGGGCTGGTTCAAGGGAGGGGTAGAAGGGAGCAGGTTCTTGAGTTCTCCCCTGCAGCCTCCCATTTATTTACTATTCTTTTATCCCCTTCCCAGAAGAAAAACTATTTTATTTAGAGGTGACTTTAAAGCTCTCACCCTTCCCTCTTTAGCTGAAGCACTTTGGATTCCAAGCATGGGGGAGCCACTTTTCAGGGATCAGAAAGGTTACCTCGGCCAGTCCCTATTCTAAGTGGCAAGGGTTAGTGTGTAGGTCAGTGCGGTCCACTTTGATACACAGACAGGAGAGGGCAAGTCCCTCATGCAGCAGCTCCCTCTTTGGGGCATAGTAGATACCTTTGGGTCCCTGGTGGCAGCACCTGTGAGTGGTAACAAGCCTATCCTGGGGCACAGCCACCTTGGATGGAAAATGAGTAAACCAGAAAGCCATGAGGAGGTACCTGCAAGGCTTGGAGCCCCGTGGGGATGGTGTTGGCCGTTCGTTCTGCTGGTGTTGGGCAGCTCTGTGCCCTCTCCCAACCAAGCGGGCAGGTTATCAGATTAACTGGCACAGTTGTGCCCACCTGGGCATTTATACTAACTGGGAGGGCAGCTGCATCCATGTGGGATCACTGTCTCTTGCACATTGTCTCACGCTGCCTCTAGTGGGGATCACTAGAAAACATCAGAAGGCTCTCCAAACTTGTTTGCACTTAAGCTGCTGTGGGGTGCCAGGCATGGGGGTCTCTGGGGCCCTCCCTACTCTGCTGCCAGCAGACTTGGCCATGCAGCATGTTCTCTGGCTGACTGGTCCTGGGTGTGTGTGATCCTGCCCAGTGCCGGGCGGTCACCGGGATTCCCAGGGCTGGGATTAGACCCCCTCTTCAGAGCTCTGCCAATTGTGGGCCTCGTGCAGATGAGAGCGCCGGGCGAGAAATAAAGTGTGTGGGGGATGAAAAGCTGAACTGAATCGCTTTCAGCCCATTGTTCATCCCGGGAAGCTTAGAGGGGATAAGAGGGTAGCAGGCCCCTTTGAAATTTCCTTGAACAAGTGAATAGGAGCGCCCCATAAAGCATGAAAAGAGCCCTGGCTGTTTCTCCCCGTCACAATGGCCAGTGTGGGCTGTGAGGGGCTAGGGAGGGGGCTGGCTGCCCTGCTGGGAGCCGGGGAGGCAACAGGGCTGGGGAGGGGGGAGGGGGAGAGAGGGGGTCACAGGCAGCCTTCAATAGACTCCAGAAGGTTGGAGTTCATTAGACACAAGCCCAGGAAAGCAATCGTCTCATTTGCGACAGAACCAATTAAGTCCCGGGGGCCTTTGCAAGAGGCCTGGGTAGAAGTTGGGGCAGCGCTGGCCTGCATTCGGTTATTCCAGGGAGCCACACGCCGGGGCCTGAGTGTGCAGAGCAGGCAGGGGCCTTAAAGAAATCACTGCCTTCTCCCAACGCCTACTCTTGACTTCTGTTTTCCTGCTAAGTAAAAAGCCCTGTTAAAGATGGCTGGGGATTTGGGTCTCCATCACAGGCCTCTGAAAAGGCTGTTTTATGAGCCTGTTACTCTGAAACCTGCATTCTTGGAAGAAATGGCTTAAAAAAATTTTTTTTTTTTAACATTAACTGCCAGACTCCCACCAAAATCTTTGGAGCATTGGAGGCAGAAGGCTTGTGGGGCCATTCCAGGGCATGAGGCTTAGGAGGATGGAGAGAAGGGGCTGAAAACCTCAGAAGCAGCAGGCTCTTTGCCACCCAAGTGTAGCCATGGTTAGTGGTTGCCAGGATTCATGAAAGCTAAGTCAGTGGCGTGGAGGCCTCTGTCTCTTCTTTCTGCGAGGAGCTGCTCTTATAATCAGGATCAGCTACGTTTGTATGTTGTTTCTGCTCCACATGTCCCAAAATCAGCACAAGGTGATTTTTTGGTGTTCCACACAGGGAATGTCGCGAGTTATTTATTTGTATTTTTTTGTATTGTATTTATGGGGGTTTACTTTGGACACCAGGAAATGCATCTGAGTGAACTTCAAATATTAACCTTTTCCTACAAACCAAGCTTTTGATGTTGGCTGTGATCAGAGGCCGCCTTCAGAATGGTTGCCAAATGAAGATGCGAGTGGACACATGTGTGCATGAGTCTGCTATTTCAAAGTTGCCAGAAAATGACATTCAGGTTAGGTCGGGCACAGCTGAGTCAAAAGGCTAAGCTAATTGGCTCAGCTCAAATGGCAGCTAAGTGGAGTCCACACTTCAAAACTGTGCTCCCCAGAAACAGCTGGGCCCGGCAGCAGGCTCGTTAACTCCAATGTTTATAATTAAAGGAGACTGTATAGGGACCAAAACTCTGGTGCTCTCCAGCCCACAGGCTTGAGCAGCCAGGAAACTGATCACAGACTTCTAGAGCTCGAATAAAAGGAGAGGCCCCCTTTTGGAATGAGGGGCTGTTTTGGAAGAAGATTCTTGGCTGGAGGGAATTAAAGCCACATTTCCTTGAAGGCGCCTGTTAAGCCTTTCTGAGCTTCTATGGGCTGACATCTTTCTTTTCCGCTCTGGTTACAAGTTGCCTTTCCAGCAGTTTAGTCCTTCACCTGCCCTAGATAATAGAGAGAGAGAGAGAGTGAGAGAGAGAGTGTGTGTGTGTGTGTGTGTGTGTGTGTGGTGGGGGTATGAGGTGCTTATGAAATCGCTTGTTCCTTTGGCCTTCAGTATTGCAGTTATCTGCTCCCCTCCCCATCCCTATCCCCATTCTGTTTTCTTTTTTTAAACCTTATATGGAAGAAGAGGCATGAAAGCTCTACCACTGACTTTCATCTGGGAGAAGGAAAAGGAGGAAAGTGAAAGCTACCAGTGGAAACTTCAGCGGCTTGGAGGGGATGGGTGGGAAACTCTTAGAGGACCCTTGAAGAGTCGCTCGTGTCATGGTGGGGTCCATGGAGTGCTTGACTCCTGCCCCCAGGATCAGGAAGAGACCTGGAGCAGAGTCATCCACTATCTTGAAGATAGAGGGTAGATGTTGCTTCACAGCCCTAGGGCAGCAGAATTTGGTTAGACCAGCATGAGCCTAATCAGTGGGACACCCTGTCCCCCTGCCACCCCCACCATACAAAGTATTTTAAGTGAGAGATGGGGATATTCAGCATGCCTTGGGAACCACCTGGCATGCCCCATAGCCAGTGAGTACTTGGCAGTTGGGGAGGACTTTCCAGAACATTCCACAGATTTCCCCCTCATCGGTCCTGAATGTCAGGTGACTGCCTGGGGCTTAGGAAATAGCACCTCCACGTTCAGACCATCAGAAAGCTTGACTGCTGGTTGGGGCTGGGAAGGGCATCTTGAAATGAGGACCAAGTAGGTTGTTACAGTTGCCTGTCTGGAGTCCAGCTGTGGCTTGGGTGTGAGTTCTCAATCTGCTGTTGACTGTAACACTAGGTGAGCTGTTGAGCTTTTCTGGTCATCTGTCAAGTGTGGCTCATTAAAGTCCTTATGAGAATGGAGTCTGATTATACCTCCAATCGATGTCTGACCCGCAGTAGGGACTCAGTACCTAGGAGCTGCCACTCTCAGGTTGAGATCAGTTGCCTTGGGTGGGATTTGGTTTCTGGTCAAGCCAGGCACGCTTGTAAGTCCAGTTTTCAGCTGTGCCTGCTGAACTACCCTAGGTGAAGACACTGGGTTTTGATAAGTGATCTTTAGGTGGGCTTAGTCAAGTGCCGGCCTCACGAGTAGGAGGCTGAGTGGAGATGGGTTTCTCCAGCACTGGTCAGCCAGCTGCTAATCCTTCCCACAAAGCTCTGCCTGTCTCTGCTCCATACTCAGCTTTCTCTGGGACAGAAGTCACACTTGGGGTAACTTGTTTTGGATACTGATCTCTCTCCTTAGCCTTCCCTACTCCCCTCAATGCAATTATCCTTTCTGCACTCCATAGCCAAGGTTTGGTTAACATACATTGGTTCTTTGATCTACTGGAATATTTACTGTCCCATGTGGTCCTGTTTTCTCACCTAGTCAGCAGGCTTCCTGAAAATGCAGCTACTTTAGAATTCCAGGGTATTTCAGATAAGGAGCTAGAGGTTGACCAGTTACTCCTGGCTGCTCCCCAGGTAGTTTTAGACATTGCTGATTTTCACCTTTCACCTACTCTTGATGATCCTAAGGTTTTTTTCTTCCACCCTATAATGAACCAAACACTAGGGAAAGGGAAGTAGCCAAACACCCAACTGCAATAATTACAGCCTCCAAGTATGATTCATTATGAAAATGTTTGCACCCTGAGGCTTTTGTAAACAAATGGTCTCCCGACGGGACATCAATAGGAAAATAGTCACGCCTTGACCATTCTACTGTTTTTAAGAAGGAAATTATTTTTTTGGAAAAAATCATGGCAACTCTAGGTCATGGCTGTAGTGCACACTAGCTGGAGTGTAGGCTTGCTTTTTAAAGATTCTTCCACTTGTTAATGTTTTGTTTTTAAAAATGTAATGATGAGCCGGGTGCGGTGGCTCAAGCCTGTAATCCCAGCACTTTGGGAGGCCGAGGCGGGTGGATCACGAGGTCGAGAGATCGAGACCATCCTGGTCAACATGGTGAAACCCCGTCTCTACTAAAAATACAAAAAATTAGCTGGGCATGGTGGCACGTGCCTGTAATCCCAGCTACTCAGGAGGCTGAGGCAAGAGAATTGCTTGAACTCAGGAGGCGGAGGTTGCGGTGAGCCGAGATCGTGCCATTGCACTCCAGCCTGGGTAACAAGAGCGAAACTCTGTCTCAAAAAAAAAAAAAAATATATATATATATATATATATATATATATATAATGATGAAGGACATAGAGACCCATACTTCTTCAGGTCTTTGCCCAAAGGTCACTTTCTCAATAAGGACTTCGTTGATACCCACATCCAATTTAAATTTGCAACTTACCCCCTCCCCCCTCCCCACTAGTGATTCTCTCTCCTTTTCCTGCTGTGTTTTTATTCATAGTATATACCACTAACACACCAATTTTTACTTTGCTCATTGCCTGTGCCTCCCCATTAGAATATAAGCTTCAGGAGGGCAGTTGTTTGAATTATGTATTCACTTTGTCTACTGTTCTCCTGCCTAGTGCCTAGGACAAGGTCTGGCACATAGTAGGTGCTAAAATCTTTACATGAATTGCACAGACCATCACACAGTAGGGGCTTTTCTCTTCATGCCCACATTGGTCATGTGCCTTTGAGAATGTGTTGGTTGGGGCTGGCAGGGTTTGGAGCTGAGAGAAGGGGCCAAAATGTCTGTTATATATTCTTTTTACTAATTACCCCGTGGTGGCTTCTAAAAAGAATACATTTGGAAGCAACCGAGGGTTGACTCGGAGAGTCACCATGCTTTGCTAACGCCCGACCTAGCCCTCTGTGGGTTTGGTCCTTATCCTACAACTTTTCTGCCCTGGCCCTCTCTGTAAGGCACTGGTTCCTGGTTTGAGGTGGTGGCAACAAGACTCCCAGGAGGACCACTGGGGACCAAGAATCTCCTACTCTCGGGGTACTTGTAAAACAGGGGAGCCCTTGCTCTGGGCTGGCTGGAGTGTAACCCAGATCTAAGACATAGCCCAAGAGATGAGCCTTCCAGGCTCTTTCCAAGTAGATGCTCCTGCATTCGAGGGAGCCAAGTTTCCATAGATCATTGATGGGCAGGATTGAAATTTGGTATTGGGTGGATCCTTAGCTGTGGGAGCACTGATGGTATCTGGAGACATGTGACACTCCTGTGGAAGCCGGGGGCCCTGTTGGCGGGATCTCAGGATGGCGTATGGGAGTAGCCCGTGTGCTGAAGGCATCCTCGTAAGCCTGTGGATTCTGTCTTTTCCTTTCCCTTAGAGATGGAATTCCTCCTTATCGCGTGGGGAGTAAGAAACAGCTCCAGAGAGAAATGCATCGCAGTGTGAAGGCCAATGGCCAAGTGTCTCTACCTCATTTTCCGGTGAGTACAGTCTGGAGCGAGGAGGCAGCTGTTTATTCTGCCATGTTGAGTCCTAAAGAAAAGGAAGGGGAGGTGGAAGGGGGAAGGTATAGGAAAGGTAGGAAAGAGCAGTACCTAAGGTCTCCTAGGGCAAAGAGAGAGAAAAGACCTGGACAGTAGACATTACATGGTTTTTGGGGTTGTGATGTTGAGCACAGTGACGTGATTATGAGGTATCAGTCAGTTTTGCAATAAAGGAATAACTGGAGCTGAGTAGTTTATAAAGAAAGGTGGTTTATGGCCGGCCTGGTGGGGTGGCTCATGCCTGTAATCTCAGCACTTTGGGAGGCCGAGGCGGGCAGATCACAAGGTCAGGAGATGGAGACTGTCCTGGCTAACACAGTGAAATCATCTTTACCAAAAATGCAAAGATAAGCCAGGTGTGGTGGCGCGCACCTGTAATCCCAGCTACTCGGGGTTGAGGCAGGAGAATCGCTTGAACCTAGGAGGTGGAGGTTGTGGTGAGCCGAGATCATGCCACTGCACTCCAGCCTGGGCGACACAGCAAGACTCCCATTTCAAGAAAAGAAAAGAGGTTTTGCTTCATAGATCTGCAGGCTGTACAGGAAGCATGGCGCCAACATCTGCTTCTGGTGAGGGTTTTGGGGAGCTTCCAATCATAATGGAAGGGGAAGGGGAGCCCCTTTGTAACATAGGGAGAGAAGCAGCAAGCTGGGGTTTGGGGGGGTGGGCGGTGCCATGTTCTTTCAGACAACCAGATCTCATATGAACAGAGAAGACTTGCTCATTACTGCAGCGAGGGCACCAAGCACCCAAACACCCCCCACTAGGCCCACTTCCAACATTGGGGATCATATTTCAACATGAGATTTGGGGGGGACCAACATCCAGACTGTATCAGAGAATCAGTGACCTATTTTTGAACTTTTACATTTTCTTTTTTTTTTTTTTTTTTTTTGAGACGGAGTTTCGCTCTTGTTACCCAGGCTGGAGTGCAATGGTGCGATCTCATCTCACCGCAACCTCCGCCTCCTGGGTTCAGGCAATTCTCCTGCCTCAGCCTCCTGAGTAGCTGGGATTACAGGCAAGCGCCACCATGCCCAGCTAATTTTTTGTATTTTTAGTAGAGACGGGGTTTCACCATGTTGACTAGGATGGTCTCGATCTCTTGACCTCGTGATCCACCCGCCTCGGCCTCCCAAAGTGCTGGGATTACAGGCTTGAGCCACCGCGCCCGGCGAACCTTTACATTTTCTGAATTCAAAAAAAAGTTCCCTATGAGAAAGAAATGGAAGCACTATGTTCCCCGAAACCAAGAAATGCTAGATGATCCATGCTTCTCTACAGCTTGGTGAGCTCACTGTATTTTCCACTGGAATGGAAGCCCTCTGAGGGGAGGGAGTTTTATCTCTTCTGTTAACTTGGGTATCCACAGAGACTCGAACAGTATCTGACACATAATAGGTGCTCAATAAACATTTGAATGAATAAGGCACCTCTGTCCCCTTAGGACATTCTATTCTTGTGTCAACCACAGGACTCCAAGACATTTTAGTCACTGATTTTAGCCATCCATTTATCTACTGACTTGACCATTTCTCCTCCTGGCTTCTGAAGCCCTGGTAGAGGGTAGCTGTTCCTCCCGAACTCCAAACTTGGCCTAGTGCCTGCTGGTGAGTCTGTGCCTATCAAGTGCCGAATGTACGGGGTGTTTAGAAGTGAGGATCTCCTGAGCAGCTTCTTCCTGTGACTGAGATGGTGGATAAAGGTCTTTTCTGGGACCTCTCCGTTTATTTCCATGTCCTCTAAAGCAGCAAGCACATGGCTCTACTCAAGAGAACTTCCCCATCTACATTCCCATTTTACGGCTGTGCTGTTTACAATACCTTCAGACCCAGGTTGCAAGGACACTCCTCTTTAAGGAGGGGAGGAAAGCACCCAGCTCACAGCAGGTGTTTATGAATCCTTCCTGGCAGCTTCAGAGTCCAGTTGTCTGTCCCATTATCTTGTGTTTAAAAACTTAACACATTGAATTGCGAATCCCGTGTTGCCTTAGTACACAAACTATAGCTCTTCTCAGAAAGCTCCTCACACAGACAAGTGCAGACTTACCTTCTTTTAAAATTAGCATATTAAAATTGGTTTTCTGGGAACCTCTAGCATCTCTTCCCACCATAGATTACAAGCATTCATGACATACTATTATTGTTTTTTTTTTTTTTTGATTGGGGGATATGTGCGTTAACAAAGAAAAGTTCTATTGCCCAAGCTTGTAAATGAGATGATTTTGTCCTGGGGTGTGCAAATCGACTTTCTCCATCAGGCAGCGCTTTGATCGGGGGCTATGTGACAATGGCCACCTACACAGGAGCCTTTCTCTCCCCTCTCAGTTTCTGCGGCTAAATGGTTGCTGTGGCGAGGCCCATCTTTCAGCTGGGGGAGATGCTGGCCTTTGCAAGTTAGCTTTTTGCTCCCCCCACCCCACCCCAAAGAAAGCCAAGCAAGAGGGAGATTAGGAAGAAGGAGGTAGAACAAGTGGAGAGGTGGGGGGTGGGGTGGGGGGAGCGAGATGACAGGAAAAGCACAGAAAGCTGGGCAGCAGGGGTTCTCTCTGTTTGCTGCTTTTGGCAGGCATACTCGGTGCCTTTTTATATTCTGCACTTGATTTGGAGATGTTCCCTTTTCCCTTGATAGATCAGCTTCAGGCAGCCAAGCTCAGCAGTGTTCTGCTACTAGCCTGCAGCAGCTTTCTTCATTTTCTGTACAAAGAGAGAGGGAGGAGGGAAGGAGAAAAACGAGGGAGATCGAGGACAGTGTTGAGACAACACCACCTCAAAGGTGCGCAGTGTGCGGCCAGGAAATAAATTACCACTTCTTCTCTGATCCAGGCCGTTTGACTCCCTTCCCCCCCACCTTTCCTCCCTCCCACCTCCTTTCCAATCTTACTTTTTTAAATTTTCAACTCCCTTCTGTTTAGATTCTACTTTTTATTCCTTGAGTTGGTCTCTCCCCTCCCCACCTCAGAGGGCTGCTTTTTTTTTTTGATGTTTGACAACAGTCTTTGAAGATTTTCTACTTCAGAGTAGCTACTGATGGGCTGGTTGTACTACAGAGAGAACAAGCAGGGCCTCTCGGAGTGCGACCAACTGCTCCTGCCCAAGGCAAACGCTGGTGGGGACCATGGCTCTCCATGAGGCCATGGCGCTAGCGCATTTAAGTCCCGAGCAGCCCAGGCCGCCTTGCCATCCACTCTCCACCCGAACATGGGTTCGCGGTGCGCAGCGCCTGGCACGGGAAGCTCCGGCCAAGTCACTGCCTGCCCGGCCTGCTGAACGTGCCTCCTCCCTTTCCTTTCCACATCCGATAGAGAACCCACCGCCTGCCCAAGGAGATGACCCCCGTGGAACCCGCCACCTTTGCGGCTGAGCTCATCTCGAGGCTGGAGAAGCTGAAACTGGAGCTGGAGAGCCGCCACAGCCTGGAGGAGCGCCTGCAGCAGATCCGAGAGGTAACATGGCCTAGGCTTTCTCCCTGCTTCCGCCCAAGGCGTGCGCGCACGTGAGAGTGTGGGTTCTGTGTGCGCATGTGCTGTGCTGTGTAAGGCTGTGCTCATGTGCGTGGGCTGCGCGCACGTGTGTGTGGTTTGCATGCGCATGTGTGTGGGTAGCATGTGGGTGTGCGCATGAGCCTGGGTTGTGTGCGCATGTGTGTGGGTTGTCTGAAGGTGTCCGCATGCACCTGGGTTGCTTGCCTAGGTATGTGGGTTGCTTGGGGGGTGTGTGCATGCGTGTGGGTTGCGTGCGAGTGTGCGGGTTGCATGAGGATGTGCGCTTGCGCATGGGTTGTGTGCGGGTGTGCACGTAGGCGTGGCTGTGGGAGTGCACATGGGCGTGCGTGCTCCTGCATATGGGGCCGAATGTTGCAACCCCAGGGCCTCAGGGGCCCTCCTGCTTTCTGGGTCACTTCCCCTTCTGACGTCTTCCCTTTCAGGATGAAGAGAAGGAGGCCTCTGAGCTTACACTCAGTTCGCGGGAGGGGGCACCCACGCAGCACCCCCTTTCCCTACTGCCCTCCGGCAGCTACGAGGAGGACCCGCAGACAATCCTGGACGATCACCTGTCCAGGGTCCTCAAGACCCCTGGCTGCCAGTCCCCGGGCGTAGGCCGCTACAGTCCCCGCTCCCGCTCCCCGGACCACCACCACCACCACCCGCAGTACCACTCCCTGCTCCCGCCCGGTGGTAAGCTGCCTCCCGCCAACGCCTCACCAGGCGCCTGCCCCCTCCTCGGGGGCAAGGGCTTTGTGACCAAGCAGACGACGAAGCATGTCCACCACCACTATATCCACCACCACGCCGTCCCTAAGACCAAGGAGGAGATCGAGGCGGAGGCCACGCAGCGGGTTCACTGCTTCTGCCCCGGGGGCTCTGAGTATTACTGCTACTCAAAATGCAAAAGCCACTCTAAGGCTCCGGAAACCGTGCCTGGCGAGCAGTTTGGGTAAGTGCCAGGCAGACCGCAGTGTCCCGTGTGGGGCTTGTCTCCCAGCCAGGTCCCTGGGCAGGTGTGAGGTGGGAGCCACATCACAGGCATTTCGTTTCTAAGAGGGTGGCAGAGGGCACGGCCGGGTGAGGGTGTGGGGAGCAGGTGCATGGGTCTTTTCGTGTCATCGCCCCGTGCTTGCTGCATTGTCTGATTCTAGGAGCCCCGGAGATTTAACCGGGTCTCTGGGTTGGGTGTGGTTCTTGGTTCCCCACAGCGGCAGCAGAGGCAGTACTTTGCCCAAACGCAATGGGAAAGGCACGGAGCCGGGCCTGACTCTGCCCGCCAGGGAAGGAGGGGCCCCCGGCGGAGCCGGGGCCCTGCAGCTTCCCCGGGAGGAAGGAGACAGGTCGCAGGATGTCTGGCAGTGGATGCTGGAGAGTGAGCGGCAGAGCAAGCCCAAGCCCCATAGGTAAACACCGCTTGCCGCCGTTGGCGGCCGCGAGGGTCATGGGCACTCAGTACGGAGGTATTGTGGGAATGGCTATTTTTGCAGTCTGCCGAATACAAATGTGACTGTTTGCTCCTGCCATCTTAATATTAAACGTTGGACTGAGCAGACCACAAAAATGTCATGTTTTGGCACTGACCCCTGTTCGTGTTATGGTAGTTATTTTTTTCTTCTCTCTCTCTGAGCAGAATAGACAAGTTTCTATTGAAGTCACATTTTCCAGTTCTTCTAACCCAGTTTCTTTCCTTCTGTTTTCTCTCTGCTCATTCCTTGTTTAGTGCCCAAAGCACAAAAAGGACCTACCCGTTGGAATCTGCCCGCTCGTCTCCGGGCGAACGAGCCAGCCGGCACCACCTGTTAGGGGGCAATGGTGGGCACCCCCGCAGCGCCCCCCGTGCTCACCTGTTCACGCAGGACCCTGCAATGCCTCCCCTGACCCCACCCAACACTCTGGCTCAACTGGAGGAGGCCTGTCGCAGGCTGGCTGAGGTGTCTAAGCCCCCAAAACAGCGGTGAGTGGACGTGAGGGGTGGTACGTTGAGGCAGGGCTTGGGTTTGGGCGGAGAAGGAGGTCTGTGGCTAATGGGGAGGGCCTCTTTTTCTGCCTGGGTTTCAAACCCTTCCAAGAGAGAAGGAATTAACTTCTGGATGAGTAAGAGTCTCCTTTCCAGCTTCTAGAAATTGTTCTCTTCAGTTATGTTCATTCTACCAGAGAGAGTTAAGCCAGAATCTGTTAGGCGAGTCATGCCTAGGTTTGGGAGCATGAATTTGAGTAATTCCTCACAAATCCCATTTCTTACCAACGTCTTGATTGTCAAAGGCTGGCTAGCTGAGCGGATAAGAAGCCATGAGGGTGTCAGATCAGGAGCCCTCAGCCCTTTGCTGGGGTGGACAGTGTCCCGTGCTAGGCTCCCTGAGGGGCTTAGAATAGCCATCCCAAGACATCTTCCTGGCCTCTTCAGCCACTTTTAACCCAGGGACTTGGTTGGGTCTCAATAGGGATGGAAGTCGGGTTCGTGTCTCTTCAGGAGGCCAAAGAGAGTAATTTTCTGTCTGCTCCGCAACTGCTCTGGGGACAAGAGTGCACCTCTAAATCCCGCGCCCTGGCTGTGTCCTCAGGTGCTGCCTGGCCAGTCAGCAGAGGGACAGGAGTCACTCGGCCGCTGTCCAGGTGGGAGCCACGCCCTTCTCCAATCCGAGCCTGGCTCCAGAAGAGTGAGTGTCTTTATCTGGCATTATGAGATCTGCCGAGTGGTTTATGTTTCAGAGTATTCGCTGTCTGGAATTTGATTTTTGTGAAAATTTTTTTGGTATTTAAAATCACCTTGATTTTTGTGCTAGTGGTGAGGAACAGCAAACATAGATGATCCATGGGAAAACCTGTCCTGCCGAGAGATGCGTCATAGCAAAAGATTTTCTGGTCATAAGCAAATTGAAAACTGGGACATGAAGCCATTAGCAGAAGGGTAGAAGGGACCTCAAATTCACCTGGAAAAGTTGCCCCCATTCAACTTGCAAGTTAGTAGCACTGGAAACATTTGTCACCCCTGAGCAGAAAGATCATTCTCCACTGTGGCAGAGATGGACGGGGACCATCTTGTGTTTTCGCTTAGGGAAGACAGAATATCTTCCCCTAAGTTGGGCAGTGATTCTTTTTGTAAATTTAGTCTCTTTCAAAGTAGATTGAGAAGCCGGCTCAGTTTAATTACAGGTGGCACAATTAAAAAGAAATCTACTAAAGAGATCTGAAACGCTCTAAAGAAAGTTTTCTTCCTTAGTTTCTTTATCCTGAGCAATGAGCAGTATTTGAAGTCCTCAATAGGCCCCCACCCTGGACCCTGGACCCTTTCATTGTTTTAATTGGTTGACCCTAAGTGTATCCGCTGTTTGGGTCTGGCCCAGCTGCTTTTTTTCCTTTTTTTATTTTTATTTTTTATTTTTTTGAGACGGAGTCTCGCTCTTCTGCCCAGGCTGGAATGCAGTGGCAGAATCTCGGCTCACTGCAACCTCTGCCTCCCAGGTTCAGGTGATTCTCCTGCCTCAGCCTCTGGAGTAGCTGGGATTGCAGGTGCCCGCCACCATGCCCAGCTCATTTTTTGTATTTTTAGTAGAGATGAGGTTTCACCCTGTTGGCCAGACTGGTCTTGAACTCTTGGCCTCAAATGATCCGCCCACCTGAGCCTCCCAGAGTGCTGGGATTACAGGTGTGAGCCACCACACCCAGCCTAGCAGCTTTTTTTTCAAGCCACTCTGCAAACTCAGAACAAATGGGGAAATGAACGTGACTGTGGGATAACCCCTTAGTTGTTCTCATTCTGCGGGAATAAGGAGTGGGCTTTAGGCATTCGGAGTTCCTGCCATCCTTAGGGCTGTCCTGCTCCGATTTGTCTCTTCAGCACTGTCAGTCCAGGTGAGACCCAGCATCTCTGTGATAATTTCTCTTCTCTCATCTTCTTGAGGAAGTACCCCATGACGCTAAGCTGAAAGAGCCTGCTGTATGCCTTCATTTGGTGGCAGTCGGGAAATGGTATTATTCTGTACGGCCAAAAGGAAAGCATCCTCTTCTGCGTGCTCCATGCAGAGCGTGTGGGGTTGGCCTGCGTGGCCCCCAGAGCTGGCTGCCTCTGGGATGTGGGGCTCTGCCCGGCCCCCACCTGGGGCTTACAACTGCAGCCCTAGAGTTCAGCGACCCTGCCACTTGTGCACATCTGTACATGTTTGTGTTTGCTTTAGATGTGTGTCTGCCTTAAAATGCTGAACTTGTTCCACTCCGTCTTATTTTCAGTCACAAAGAGCCAAAGAAGCTGGCAGGTGTCCACGCGCTCCAGGCCAGTGAGTTGGTTGTCACTTACTTTTTCTGTGGGGAAGAAATTCCATACCGGAGGATGCTGAAGGCTCAGAGTTTGACCCTGGGCCACTTTAAAGAGCAGCTCAGCAAAAAGGGAAATTATAGGTAAGAGTCCTGTGGCTTTCTTCTGCTCTCAGTTTGTTTGCTCAGAACCAAGAGCCAGAACCTGGGGCTGCTCCCCTGGCTGAGCAGACCTGGGCGGGGCAGGGCGGGCGGGGGCTGCGCAGGCGCTGGGGGAGGCTGCCAGGGACACGGAGGCTCCTTCTCGTTTCCTCTCTCCCCTCACCACCAGCAGCAATAATAAAGCAGCAGCTGCAAGAGGGAGACTGCGTGGAGGGTTCTTTGGGGACCTGGCCAGGTATTTCCACCAGGTGAACCAGATTGAGGAGAAAAGGAGCGGCTGCTTGCTCCTACAGGAGGAGAGGGGCTCAGGCTACCCTGCAGAGGCTTTACCTGCCGTAGAGCAGAGAGGGAGGAGGAAAAAGAGGGACAGGCACACTGAGTAGGAGGAGGGAGTGGAAGCACCGCCCTTCTGCCTTGGGTTTAGGAGAGACCCCCACATTGAAGGCTCCAAATAGTCAGAGGCCCTGGCTGGGAAAAGTTAGCAGCGGTTTTCTTAGCCTGCCTTTCCACCTGGAGAGCTACCTCCCTGGTTTTTATGGGCCATTTGAAGCAGAGATGCGCCTTTGTCCATAACAAAGAAGGGGCTGGACCTGTGGGTGGGCACAGGGTGAAGAGGGCAGGCTCTTCTTCCTGCCCTGGGCCTCACTGCCTTCTCCCCTGCAGGGGCCTCAGGAAGGGAGCTTCCGGGCCTCCTTACCTTGTCTGCAGAGTGGACAGAGGTGCCTGGAGAAGGTCCACGCTGACCTTTTAGGGCCCTTGAGAGGATTCAGGAGCTGAGAATGAGGGCCAGCCTTAGGCCACTCCTGCTTCTCTTGATCACCTTCCTGATAATGAGCAGGTGATGGCTCAGCCTCGGTTCACCCGGGTCCCCCCTTGGCCCTCTCCGTGGCCTGTAGCTCAAGAGAACATGTGGATTCTGCTCCAGTTCTGTCTCAGCTTTAGGGCTTCAGGCCAGGACCAGGGTGAGATAGGGACACATTAGTTTAAGGTGGTGCTCACTCTGGGGTCTACACTGAGAGTTCGTTCCAGCTTCTCAGCTGTGTGCTGTGGGCCGGTGCGGGACCACAACCCATGCCCAGTAGGTGTTAATCCAGTGCCGACACCATAGCCAGGGGTGTGAGTGGAGAACTCTGACTAGCACTTAGTAACCTGCCAGGTGGGCACGGGCTCCTGGATGTGGCCGAGTCACCCGCGCACTCTGAGACACCCACCCCTCTAGAGCAGGCCCTGTGGAGTTTCACCAGCCACCTTCATCTGGGAGTGAGTTTGGGCAGGGGTTGGATTCTCTTCGCAGCGGGGAGGGTGGAGGTTGGACTGAGCCCCTGGGGGTGATTGACCAGCAGGGTGTGTCCCTGGGCCTGGATATTCCCCTTTTACACCTGGGCAGAAACAATTGTGAAAAGGTGTCAAGGGGATGGGGGATAGGCCTGGCTGCTGCTGCTGCTTTTATCTTGAAAAGACACAAGGTGAAGCTAATTACACAAGTGTGCCCCTCTGGGGATTCACTTGGATCTTGGCTTTGTCTTGGCTGGACTTGGAGAGGAGCTGCAGGTGACCTCGGGAGAGGAGCGTGTGGCGCTGGCAGAGGCGTGCAGGGAAGGTGCCTCCCTCAGCTGCTCTGGCCACATCTGGCTCTGATTTTTTTTTTTTTTTTTTTTTTTCCCTAAGGCACAGTTAATAAGCCTGGCTTTGAAGCCCTGGCCTCCCCTCTGATGCACAAAGACTTGTACAAATGGTCAACTCTCAAAGACTGTCAAATTCTTTCCTGATTGGATCAGGCTGTGGGAAGGCCCTCCTAGCCGTCTTATCTCTGCAGGGCCAGAGCTGGACTCAGTGCCCTCCCGGGGGGATAGGGACACGGGGTGTCATGCCTCAGCCTCTCAGCAGGGCTGGAGCTCTGACGTCTCAATTTGTACAAATATATTCCCCCACCCTTCAAAAAAGTAGAAAAAGACTCAGTGAGGTTGGGGCTGTGGGGCAGGGGTGGGAGGTGGGGGACCTGGGATGCGTTGAGTAATCTCAACATGGCAGGAGTTCAAAAAGCAAACAGGCCCTTCAGACGCGCCAGACGCTATTGGTGCCAGATGTCAGAAGAAAGCAGAGTTTGCCACATAAAGCATGTTGCAGTGGAAAAGCCAGTTTCTTGGAGAAAATGAGGGCAGTGCAGTGTGTTTGAAGTCCTGGGGGTGGGGCCGAGAGAATGTGGCCTCTCTCCTCTCTGGAGGAGGTTGCAATTATGTAAAAGGTCGCCTCGTGTTTGCTCAGACATGCTGTGAAAGCCCAACTTGGTAAACCCTGGAGGGGTCTTTGGAGCTGGGGCCAAAGGGGTCTGATGGAGGGTGGCGTTGAGATTCGAGCCTCGTTTTTGGAAAAGTGACTCCCCCACTACACCCCCCACCACCCCGCCACTGTCCCAGGTCTCCTGTGCACAGGGCCGCTCCCTGTTTTCTCACTGTCTCCTCTCAGGCTCCCCTGAGAATTTTGACCCCTTGGCATGAAGCGTCCTCAGTGCTGCCCAGTCAGAGCCATGCCGTTGTTCACCCTGATGCATTAGCTGGGTCAGGAATGCTAAAAACAAAGAACCTTGACGGAACCCAGCTGCTCACTGTATTTAGCCTTATCTCCTACGAAAGTATTTGGCTTGCCTTTATTAAAGAGGAAAAAAGTGGAGCTCTGACCAAGGGGAGTTAATTTTTTTCTTTTTAAAGAGAAAAGGCAAAAACAAAGCCCAACCATAACCCTGAGACACAATTAAATGTTTGAAAGGTTCTCCCATCCCCCCAGGGGACTGTGACCTTCCCTCTGTGAGTGGCCTTTATGGGCTGGAAATGACAGCTTGCAGGGGCAAGTTTAATCCCTCTGAGAGGTCTCCCTTGGCTGGGGACAGGGAAGGAAGAGGCCCTTGCTTAATTTCCTCAGAAGGGGTTTGGGGGTGGGCCTGGCCTGAGAGGACGCTCCTAGGGAGAGGCCAGGCATTTGCATCTGTACAATTAAACAGCCTCAGAAGAAAGAGCGCTGGGGAGGGATAAAAGGAGTCTTTAATCAACGGGCATAATAGAAGGGCCTTTGGTGTTTGACCCTGGAGGGGTGGGATGGGAGAAGAGGCATGGAAATGGGGAGGGGAGGGGAGGGCACCATGGGCCAGTGCCGTCTGTTGGACCCTGGGAAGCTGCGCCGGGCTGGCTTGCCTCCCGTGTGGCTGTGCCAGGGCCATCCAGGAGCATTGCACTGGGGCCCTGAAGGATGTGAAGGCTGAGAGGCCGCGGGCCTGCTAAGCTATCGGGAAGTCTCGCAGACCTCGGCAGGTTCCGGCTCTCCAGGTGACAGGTTCAGGATGGCTGAACCTGGAGATAAGTCTGGAGTCTCTTTGAAGGACCCGCTTGGCTGCTGCTGCAAAGGAACTGCAGGCATTTGTCCTTCCGTCCCGCCCCCCACCCCACCCCGCTGCTGAAAAAGTCTGGGGGAGAAAGAAGCAGCTCTGCTCTTCACAGTGCATGTGTGTCAGGAGCAGCAGAGGCGCTGGGCTGAGGATTGCAGGTGGCAGCAGCCCAGACTGCTGCTCAGAGCCTGCCCGGCCTTCATCATCTCGACCCACCTGCTTCATGTGGTCTGGCCAGTCGCACCTGCCGACTTAAAGCCGATGTGGGCAGCCAGCGTATGTGCACACCCGCCATACCTAGTAGGTCCCCAGGGTACCTCCGTCCTCCATGTTGGCGTGCTTTTCTTTTCAACAATGTGGAAAATGCAGTTTACCAAGAAGCTTTTCTGGTATTCCTTTTAAGGTATTACTTCAAAAAAGCAAGTGATGAGTTTGCCTGTGGAGCGGTTTTTGAGGAGGTCTGGGACGACGAGACAGTGCTCCCAATGTATGACGGCCGGATTCTGGGCAAAGTGGAGCGGATCGATTGAGCCTTTGGGGGTCTGGCTTTGGTGAACTGCTGGAGCCCGAAGCTCCTGTGACCCGTCTTGGCCGTGAGCAACTGCGACAAAACATTTTGAAGGAAAATTAAACCAATGAAGAAGACAAAGTCTAGTGGAGAATCGGCCAGTGGGCCTTCGGGAGGGTGGGGGGAGGTTGATTTTGATTATTCATGAGCTGGGTACTGACTGAGATAAGAAAAGCCTGAACTATTTATTAAAAACATGACCACTCTTGGCTATTGAAGATGCTGACTGTATTTGAGAGACTGCCATACATAATATATGACTTCCTAGGGATCTGAAATCCATAAACTAAGAGAAACTGTGTAGAGCTTACCTGAACAGGAATCCTTACTGATATTTATAGAACAGCTGATTCCCCCATCCCCAGTTTATGGATATGCTGCTTTAAACTTGGAAGGGGGAAAGAGGAAGTTTTAATTGTTCTGACTTAAAACTTAGGAGTTGAGCTAGGAGTGCGTTCATGGTTTCTTCACTAAAAGAGGAATTACGCTTTGCACTACGTCTCTCCAAGTGAAGACAGACTTTTAAAAATGGTGCCCTACCATTGACACACGCAGAAATTGGTGCATTTTTTTTTTCTATGCTGCTCTGTTTTGTCTTAAAGGTCTTGAGGGTTGACCATGTTGCGTCGACATCGTCAGCATTTTGGGGGTTGTGTGGGATGGGGTGATCCGTTGCGGAGGAGGAGGCAGGGAACCTCACTCCTTGGGGCCCCAGGTTGATCCTGTGACTGAGGCCCCACCGCGGCCGAGGCCCGCCAGAGTCACTGCTTCGAGGTTCCAGCTGTGCTTTTGTGGAAATGACAGTTCCTTGGTCTTTTGGTTTGGTTTTGGTTTTACATTAGTCATTGGACCACAGCCATTCAGGAACTACTCCTTGCCCCACAAAGAAACCAGCAGTTGTGGGGAGACCCAGCAGCACCTTTCCTCCGACACCTTCATTTTAATGTTCGGGTTTTTGTGTTAAGTTAATCTGTACATTCTGTTTGCCATTGTTACTTATACTAGACATCTGTATATAGTGTACGGCAAGAGAGTATTAATCCACTATCTCTAGTGCTCGACTTGAAATCAGTACAGTACCTGTACCTGCACGGCCACCCGCCCCGTGCGTCGCCCTATATTGAGGGCTCAAGCTTTCCCTTGTTTTTTGAAAGGGATTTATGTATAAATATATTTTATGCCTTTTTATTACAAGTCTTGTACTCAATGACTTTTGTCATGGCATTTTGTTCTACTTATACTGTAAATTATGCATTATAAAGAGTTCATTTAAGGAAAACTACTTGGTACAATAATTATTGTAATTAAGAGATGTAGCCTTTATTAAAATTTTATATTTTTCAAAACATGGGCCTTGTCTTTGAATCCCCAGGGTTGGGGCGGGGCCGAGGGGTTCTTTCTTGTGTAGACACCTGTACTTGATTGCCCACCTTGCCCAAGCCCTTCTCTGACCTTCAGCCCTCACCTGATCCGGACTCACAGGGAGGTTTTGTAAAATCATTTCCTCATATTACCTGTCTGCTGCCTGCGGCCTTTCTTGCCTTGGAGCAGGGCGTAGATAACATCTCCTTTGAGGTCCTCTTCCCTCCACCAGCTCCACTCAGCCTCTTCCTCCTAGACAGATTGTCTCCAGCTGGTCAGCTAGGTGCAGGGACCAGGGGATGAGATGAGGTCCTCCCAGGAGTATGTGCATCTCAACAGGTGTCTCCCAGGTGAAAGCTCCTCAGCAGATGGTTTCATAGACTTGGAATGTCCATGTGGGGCCAATGCTCTTGGAACTCAAAGCTACCCAGGCACCCTCCCCATTCTGGAAGCTGATCAAGACTGACTTTTTTTTTTTTTTTTTTTTTTTTGTGGCAGAGTTTCAGTCTCACCCAAGTTGGAGTGCAGTGGTGTGATCTCAGCTCACTGAAGCTTCCGCCTCCTGGGTTCAAGTGATGCTCCTGCCTCTGCTTCCCAAGTAGCGGGGATTACAGGCACCTGCCACCATGCCCAGCTAATTTTTGTATTTTTAGTAGAGATGGCATTTCACCATATTGGACAGGCTGGTCTCGAACTCCTGACCTCGTGATCTGCCTGCCTTGGCCTCCCAAAGTGCTGGGGTTAAAGGCATAAACCACCTCACCCGGCCAACAAAGCTGACTGTTAATCCCATCCAACTATTTTATCCTGGGCCATCGGTGAGGCTCGGGGCTGGCCGGGTGTCGGGAACATAGCAAGCAGGTGGTTCAGGAGGAGGTGACCAGGGCAGCTTCTGCACTGCTCATTGGACAGGTGTTCATATGTGGCTGGGGACCTCAGCAGGCAGGCAGTTGCCCACTCAACAAACGTGCCCTCCCTGTACCCAGAGCACTTGCCATGCCAGGCCATACTTCAGATCTGGGAAAGCAGGTCTTTTTAGTGGAGTCCTAGGAAGAACCCTTTTAAAAATAAAGGATCTGTAACTGCAGTTGGACTTCTTGTGTGCTTGTATTTTCATTTCATGAAAACTCGGGGGTCTGCAGTGGATCTGGTTGGCTCGTTCTCCCTGTTGCCAACCGGCATCAGGCCAGCAGCAGAGAGGAAGGCCAGGGTTCTGACCGTGCTGGGTAGGGATGGACTCGAACCCAGTAGCCTCAGCATGGTGGCAGTAGGAATTGTCAAGGCTTCTGGGAGAGTCCTGAGTTACCCTCCGAGAAGCTGAGGGTGTGAGGGCATCTGGCGAGAGGCTGGAGGAGCTCTCTTGATTCCTTGAACTGCCCCCTAACCCCAAAGGTTGCTGTGCCCTTCCCTCCTGGCTGGAATGGGGGCTCACACCAGGGTGTCCACCCACTTGCAGAACTAAGCTGCTTCCCAAGACGAAAGGATAAAGAGATGCAGCCTATTTTGTGTGGTGAGGATTGCGGTGTGTGGATGGCCTTTCATCCTTATCATCGGGCCTCTTGATTGAGAATGATGAGGGTGGGGCTTGGGCCTCAAACTGGACCAAAGGCCCAGCACCACCACCCTCTGGGTGCCGGGAGCGGGTTATGGCATCTTCTCAGTTGCGTTTGTTGGGGAGAGAACTGGACTAGTAGATCACTCATGTTTCTACCTCCTGTTTTCATTCCTTTTTTTTTGAGTCTTGCTTTGTCATCCAGGCTGGAGTGCAGTGACACAATCTCGGCTCACTGCAACTTCCACCTCCTGGATTCAAGAGATTTTCATGCCTCACCCTCCCAATTAGCTGGGATTACAGGTGCTCACCACTATGCCCAGCTAATTATTGTATTTTTTGAGTAGAGACCGGGTTTCGCCACATGTTAGCCAGGCTGGTCTTGAACTCCTGAACTCAGGCAATCAGCCCCCTTTGGCCACTCAAAGTGCTAGAATTACAGGCGTGAGCCGCCACACCCAGCCCCTGTTTTCATTCTTCAACCTTTTTTTTTGTTCTTTTGGAGACAGAATCTTGCTTTGTCACCCAGGCTGGCATGCAGTGTTGTGATCTCAGCTCACTGCAACCTCTGCCTCCCAGGTTCAAGTGATTATCATGCCCCAGCCTCCCAAGTAGCTGGGATTACAGGCATGTGCCACCATATCCGGCTAATTTTTGTATTTTTAATGGAGACTGGGTTTTGCCATGTTGCCCTGGCTGGTCTCAAACTCCTGGCTTCAAGTGATCCGCCCACCTCAGCCTCCCAAAGTGCTAGGATTACAGGCACGAGCCACCACACCTGGCTCCTCTTAAATTTTTAAGTATACAATACAGTAATGTTAACCGTAGGGACAGTGTTGCACAACAGATTTCTGGAACTTATTTTGCATAATTGAGACTTTATGCACATTGACCAGCAACTCATTACCCCCTCACTCCAGCCCCTGACAACTACCGTTTGACTCTAATTCTGCAAAGTTGACCTGGATACCTGTGTAACTGGAATTCCTGCAGTATCTGTCAATCCGTGCCTGGCTTATTTCACTTAGAACAAAGTGCTGTAAGTTCATTTATGTTGTCACAAATGGCAGGATTTCCTCCTTTTTTAAAAAAAATTTTTTTAAATTTTTATTTTTTGAGATGGAGTCTTGTTCTGTTGCCCAGGCTGGAGTGCAGTGGCGAGATCTCGGCTTGCTGCAATCTTTGCCAACCGGGTTCAAGCGATTATCCTGCCTCAGCCTCCCGAGTAACTGGAATTACAGGCGAGTGCCACCATGTGCAGCTAATTTTTGTATTTTTAGTGGAGATGGGGCTTCACCAAGTTGGCCAGGCTGGTCTCGAACGCCTGACCTCAGATGATCCACCTACTTCGGTCTCCCAAAGTGCTGAGATTACAGGCGTGAACCACCATGCCAGGCCGATTTATCTTTTTTTAAGGGTGAATCGTATTCTGTTGTGTATTTATGCCATATTTTCTTTATCCATGAATTCATTGATGGACACTCCAGTCATTTCCACATCTTGGCTATTGTGAATAATGCTGCAATAAACATGGGAGTGCTATTATATATATATACATTTTGAGATGGAGTTTCACTCTGTCACCCAGGCTGGAGTCCAATTTACTGCAACCTCCACCTCCTGGATTTAAATGATTCTCCTGCCTCAGCCTCCTGAGTGGGATTACAAGTGCCTGCCACCACGCCTGGCTAATTTTTGGTATTTTTAGTAGAGACAGGGTTTTGCCATGTTGGCCGGGCTGTTCTTCAACTCCTGGCCTCAAGTATTTCATTTGCCTCAGCTCCCCAAAGTGCTGGGATTACAGGCATGAGCCACCACGCCCGGCAAGACCTTGATTTCAGTTATTTTGGATAAATACCCAGAAGTGGAATTGCTGAATCATATGGCAGTTCTATTTTCAATGTTTTGAGGAGTCTCCGTACTGTTTTCCGTAGCGGTTGTACCACTTTGCACTCCCTCCAACAGTACAGAAGAGTTCCAATTTCCCCACACCCCCGTCAACAGTTGTCTTTGTTTCTTGTGATAACAGCCCTCCTAATAGGCATGAGATGATACCTCATTGTGATTTTGATTTGCATTTCTTTGATGGTTAGTGACACTGAGCATCTTTTCATATACCTGTTGGCCATTTGTATGTCTTTGGAGAAATGTCTATTTTTAAAAAATATATATTTTATTGCACTTTAGGTTCTGGTGTACATGGCCAGAACATGCAGGATTGTTGCATAGGTACATACATGGCAATGTGGTTTGCTACCTCCATCCCCCATCACCTGTATCTGGCATTTCTCCCCATGTTATCCCTCCCCAACCTCCCTACCCCCCCGCTGTCCCTCCCCTAATCCCCTCAACAGACCCCAGTGTGTGATGCTCCCTTCCCTGTGTCCACATGTTCTCATCGTTCAACACCTGCCTATGAGTGACAACATGCAGTGTTTGATTTTCTGTTCTTGTGTCAGTTTGCTGAGAATTATGGATTCAGATTCATCCATGTCCCTACAAAGGACACTAATGCATCATTTTTTATGGCTGCATAGTATTCCATGGTGTATATGTGTCACATTTTCTTTGTCCGGTCTATCATTGATGGGCATTTAGGTTGGTTCCAGGTCTTTGGTATTGTAAACATTGCCACTATGAACATACGTGTGCATGTGTCTTTATAATAGAACGATTTATAATCCTTTGGATATATATCCAGTAATGGGATTGCTGGGTCAAATGGAATTTCTATTTCTAGATCCTTGAGGAATCGCCACACTGTCTTCCACAATGGTTGAACTAATTTACACTCCCACTAATAGTGTAAAAATGTTTCTGTTTCTCCACATCCTCTCCGGCATCTGTTGTCTCCAGATTTTTTAATGATCACCATTCTAACTGGCATGAGGTGGTATCTCAATGTGGTTTTGATTTGTATTTCTCTAATAATCAGTGATGATGAGCATTTTTTCATGTTGTTGGCCTTGTATATGACTTCTTTTGAAAAGTGTCTGTTCATATCCTTCACCCACTTTTGAATGGGTTTGTTTTTTTCTTGTAAATCTGTTTTAGTTCTTTGTAGATTCTGGATATGAGCCCTTTGTCAGATGGGTAGATTGCAAACATTTTTTTCCCATTCTGTTGGTTGCCGGTTCACTCTAATGATTGTTTCTTTTGCCGTGCAGAAGCTCTGGAGTTTAATTAGATCCCATTTGTCTATTTTGGCTTTTGTTGCCAGTGCTTTTGATGTTATAGTCATGAAGTCCTTGCCTACACCTATGTCCTGAATGGTTTTGCCTAGGTTTTCTTGTAGGGTTTTTATGGTGTTAGGTCTTATGTTTAAGTCTTTAATCCATCTGGAATTAATTTAGTGTAAGGTGTCAGGAAGGGGTCTAGTTTCTGTTTTTGCACATGGCTAGCCAGTTTTCCCAACACCATTTATTAAACAGGGAATCCTTTCCCCATTGCTTGTTTTTGTCAGGTTTGTCAGAGATCAGATGGTTGTAGATGTGTGGTTTTCCTTTCCCCGTTGCTTGTTTTTCTCAGGTTTGTCAAAGATCAGATGGTTGCAGAGAAATGCCTTTTTTTTTTTTTTTTTTTTTTTGAGACAGAGTCTCGCTCAGCTGCCCAGGTTGGAGGGCAGTGGTGCAATCTCTGCTCACTGCAACCCACCTCCCAAAAGTGCTCCCAAAGTGCTAGAATTACAAAGTGCTGCGAATACAGGTGTGAGCCACCACACCTGGCCAAGAAATGTCTATTAAAGTCTTTAACCCAGCCAGGTGAGGTGGCTCACACCTGTATTCCCAGCAGTTTGGGAGGCCGAGGTGGGCAGATTACCTGAGGTCAGGAATCTGATACCAGCCTGACCAACATGGAGAAACCCCATCTTTATTAAAAATACAAAATTAGCCGGGCATGGTGGTGCATGCCTGTAATCCCAGCTACTTGGGAGGATGAGGCAGGAGAATTGCTTTAACCCAGGAGGCAGATGTTGAGATGAGCCAAGATCGTGCCATTGCACACCAGCCTGGGCAATGAGCAAAACTCCATCTCAAAAAATAAAAAAAAATTTAAATAAGATAAAAATGAAAAATAAAGTGTTTAACCCAAAAATTGGGTTATCACAGCACCTTGGGGAGCCAAAGTAGGGGAATTGCTTGATCCAGGACTTCACCAGACTGGTCAACACAGTGGGACACGGTCTCCAATTAAAAAAAAATAAGGCCGGGCGCAGTGGCTCAAGCCTGTAATCCCAGCACTTTGGGAGGCCGAGGTGGGGGGATCACAAGGTCAAGAGATCGAGACCATCCCGGTCAACATGGCGAAACCCCGTCTCTACTAAAAATACAAAAAAATTAGCTGGGCATGGTGGCGCGTGCCTGTCATCCCAGCTACTCAGGAGGCTGAGGCAGGAGAATTGCCTGAACCCAGGAGGCGGAGGTTGCAGTGAGCTGAGATGGCGCCATTGCACTCCAGCCTGGGTAACAGGAGCGAAACTCCATCTCAAAATAAATAAATAAATAAATAAATTGGGCCTTTAGATTTCTTGTTAATGAGTTGTAGGAGTGCTTAGATATTTTGGAACTGTATATTTCTACCTCTTCTAAACGGGGTCCTATTTTTGTGCTTCTCTCTCATATTAACAACTAGGGGCTCTAATCCCATGTGGATGTGCTTCTGGGAGTTGAGAGCCCTTGAAATCGTTCACAGTATCACCCGAGAATGTCTTCCTCTGAGGCAAGGGTCTATATTTTTTATTAGATTCTTAAAGGGATTTGTGCCTCCAAAGAAAATGCTAAAACCCTGGGCTGTCACCTTGGCTGTCAGCTTCTCTCCTTCTTTTCCCCAAATCATTTAAGACCCAACTCTTCCAGAAACCCTTCCCTCCCTCCCCCAGACTCTCCCTAGTATGGTCTGAGGACCATGGCAGCAGACTCACGTGGGAGCCCGAGAGAGTCAAAGGCTCACCCCATTCCATTGGATGAACGAGACCTGCGTGCTTCCCGCCTCTCTGGGGACTCATATGCACACCAGTGTCCTGTTGCCTTAATCCCTCTCTGATCTTCCTCTTTTTCATCTACAGCTTCAAGTCCTAATTTTGTCTTCACTCCCTGAGCTTTTCTAAATGTTCCGCCTTATTTATTTGATGAATTCTTAAACCAGATGATCAGAAGTCAGTAGCAGACGGTGGGTTGGGGAGACCTGGGTTTGAGTCCACTCAGAGCTGGGCTGTGTAGTGAGCTACCGTTTCCTCATCTGTTCAATGAGGATAATATGTGAGTCCTCTGACTAGAGTGGCTGTGATGGTGACATGGGTGAGGATTTCACCCACTTGTTACCATTTGCTCCTCGTATGGAATCCACTCCCACAGACTTCCTGCTGTACCACCGGGGGGCTGCCATCTGCGCTCTTTCCCAAGGTAGTGGAAGAGTGAGCTTGCCACTTGCTTCATTTGGAAACAGACTTGCAGCTGGAGCCAGCCTTTGGCCACAAAGCATCTGTAAATTTTTATTTATCAAGTCTGAGGCTTTACAGTACGTACTTGGAAATTCTCTGTGGGCAGGCAGCCAGGATGACAGTTTCTGTGGAAGGGTCTGAAATGTTGGATTTTGGGGGGAAAATCCCATTTTATTCTCCCCACTCTAGAAAATTTTGAGGTCGTCATCATGTTGTCAAAAAGAAGGAAATTGGCAATTACCTCTGAGAAAATATTTCGGTCTACTGGAATAAAGTAGGCTCTATTCCGTGATTCTCAGGAAGTGGGTAGTGGAGACTTGGTTTAAACACAAAAACTGGCAGGGCGTGGTGGCTCACACCTGTAATCCCAGCACTTTGGGAGGCCTAGGCAGGCAGATCATGAGGTCAAGAGATTGAGACCATCCTGGCCAACATGGTGAACCCCATCTCTACTAAAAATACAAAAATTAGCTGGGCGTGGTGATGCGTGCCTGTAGCCCCAGCTACTTGGGAGGCTGAGGCAGGAGAATCCCTTGAACCTGGGAGGCGGAGGTTGCAGTGAACCAAGATCACTCTACTGCACTCCAGCCTGGGTGACAGAGTGAGACTCTGTCTCAAACAAACAAACAAACAAACAAAAACAAAAAAACAATCACCGGCAAAAAAAAAAAAAAAAAAAAAAAAAAAACAAGAGAGAGAGAGAGTTTTACTCTGTCTTTGTCTCCCAGGCTGCTGGCTGCAGTGCAATGGCACAGTCCTGGCTCACTGCAGCCTCAATCTCCTGGGCTCAAGCAATCATCCCAACTCACCTCAGCCTCCTGAGTGGCTGGGACTACAGGTGCATACCTGGCTAATTTTTGGGAAAAAAAAAGCATTTTGAGAAATGTTGATGGTTACCAGAATTATTCCAGGGAGTAGGCCGCCCGCTTGGTACAGTCTCTGGGCCCAAACAGGGAGACTTGGCACAGAATCTTAGGTCTGGCAGCCTAGGAGACCTGTGTGTTGGGGGGACGTGTTTTAGACGGGTCTGCCCCAGGTGATACCACTGCCCCTGTACCAGGGCTCCTCCACCTCGTCCAATGCCGAGTTATGAAAACAAATCCTCTGTGCTCCATCCACACTGAACTTCTCGTTCCCCTAAAACAGGAATCCCTAGCTTCTGGGCTGCAGAGCTGTCCTGGTCTGTGTCCTGCTGGGAACTGGGCCGCACAGTGGGAGGTGAGGGTCGGGCGAGGGAGCATTACTGTCTGAGCTCTGCCCATCAGATCCAGATCGGTGGAGGCATTCGAGCCTCACACCCTGTTGTGAACTGTGTGTGCGAGGGATCTAGGCTTTGTGTTCCTTATGAGACTCTAATGCCTTGATGATCTGAGGTGGGACGGTTTCATCCCAAAACCATCTCTCCCACCCTGCCCTCGTCCGTGGAAAAATCGTCTTCCACGAAACCAGTCCTTGGTGCTAAACAGTTTGGGGAGCAGTTCCCTAAAGTGAGCGGCTGCTCAGGTCCTTTGTGTATGCAGCCGCTCTGCTGGGCACATGCCCCCCTTCACCCCTTCCTGAGTTTGTCTCCTTTTCGCTTTCAGGTTTTGTCTGAAATGCCAGAGGTCTTCTCTGACCACGGGATGCATGTGCGTGGCTGTCTGATCCTCTCCATTGCAGAACTTCCTTTATTTATTTCCCTGCAGGTTCTGATTTGTAATGAACTTGTGATTATTTAATTGTCTGCTTATTTACCCATGAGACAGGGAGTAAATACATTTTATACACCACTGTGTAGGTAACACCCGCACAGTGCCTGACACCAAAGAGTAATTCAATATTTGTGGAGTAGAAACAAAAGAAGAAAATAAAAATCGTTTATAGTGGTATCACATTGGATTAAGGTAGCCCCTATTGACACCTGCTATGCCTTTGCGGTTTCCTTCCACGAACACACATAAGGTCATATACTCTATGTTATCTTTTCGTAATTGGCATTTTTCTTTTCTGTTTTCGTTTGTTTGTTTGTTTGTTTGGTTCGATTTGGTTTGAGATGGAGTTCTGCTCTTGTTGCCAAGGCTGGAGTGCAGTGGCGCCATCTCAGCTCACCGCAACCTCCGTCTCCTGGGTTCAAGTGATTCTCCTGCCTCAGCCTCTGAGTAGCTGGGGTTACAGGCATGTGCCACCACGTCCAGCTAATTTTGTGTTTTTTAGTAGAGACAGGATTTCAGCAGGTTGGCCAGGCTGGTCTTACACTCGTGACCTCAGGTAATCCGCCCACCTCGGCCTCCTAAAGGGATTACAGGTATGAGCCACCGAGGGTGGCCTCATCTTAACTTGATTACACCTGCAAAGATCTTATTTCCAAAGAAGGCCACATTCTGAGGTATTGGAGGTTAGGAACTCTCCATATCTTTTTGGGTGGACACAATTCAACCCATAACAATGATCTAGAGTGCTGTCTGTCTCTGGACTGATAAAATTGTCACAGCTGTCATTTTCTCCATCCTAACAGAAAAAGAAAAGCACAGCTTTTCAAAAAGCATTCTCCTGAAGCATCACTTCCAGGAGAAACTTACTACATTACCACGTGCAAGACGTCAGCACTCTTCCCTACAAACCGTCTCAGTAACTGCATTTTCCCTGCCTACCTCCCTTCACAAACCCGAGCAGGCTAAGCCAGATTTTCTTGGATATACTCTCTCCTGGCTACTACACACAGCTCTAGTTTTGTTTCGTTTTTTTGAGACAGAGTTTCCCTCTGTTGCTCAGGCTGGAGTCCAATGGTGAGATCCCGGCTCACTGCAACCTCCGCCTCCAAATTCTCCTGCCTCAGCCTCCTGAGTAGCTGGGATTACAGGCATGCGCCACCATGTCCAACTAAGTTTGTGTTTTTTTAGTAGAGACGGGGTTTCTCCTTGTTGGTCATGCTGGTCTTGAATTCCTGACCTCAGGTGATCTGCCCACCTTGGCCTCCCGAAGTGCTGGGATTATAGTTGTGAGCCACTGTGGCCGGCCTCTCGTTTTTATTTCTACCCTGCTTAGGCCAAACTGGAAAATCCAAGTTGCCTGTCTTTGCCCAGCTGAAGATGAAGTTAAGATCTGAGCCTTTCCCTCTATGCTCATGGAAGGCAAAACAGAATGAAATGCAGGAGATGCAATGGTTTCTGCAAAAACCATCTCAGTTACCAGGATATAAAACTCTGCAATAGGTCATTGGGAGAAACGATGAAATCTCTGTCTCCAAAGATTTCCAGGGAGATAATATAAAGCATTGGATCTTCCGTGCCTGTCGGATGTCCTCTGGCCTGGAGGCTGTATCTTCCGCTAGCTGTCCGAATCTCTTTTTCTCTGGGATTCTGAGTCTGGCACAGGCCTGTGAGTGTGATGCCACCGTATTTTTTCAAGGGAAGGAATTAACTACTGGGTTGCTTGGAGGTGGGAGTGGTCTTATTGACTCTTAGGGAGGGTTTCCTGCGCTGGCTGGGACCTTCATTTGTAAATTAAGTCTCAGCTCCCATCCCCAATCAGGCAGTGGGTGCATGGGTGTCTATTTCCACTAGGGTAAAGTCATTTGTGATCATCAGTTGTGTAAATGATTTGTGGATCATTGCGGAGCCCTTGGCGAGCTGAAGACAGCAAGAAGCAATTAGTCTTCTGATCTACATGGTTTGTCAACATAAAAGGTTTGGGCTGACACGTCCTCCAGATGACACCCATTTCTTGGCATGGCTGAGGTGGCCACAAGGCCTTTGTTGTTCATTCATCCTGCCTGAAGAAGCCCAGGAGGTGAGAGGAGGGGGAGGAATCCAAGCCTGGGGAGGACCACAGCTGCTGGACATCTGAGCCCTATTTCATCAACAGCAGCCAGGCTCAGTGGGAACCATTGCTGGGGCTTCCTGGCTCAGCCTTAGCCCGGAGAAACAGGGCCCCCTCCCAACCTCACTTTAGGGAGTAGGACTGCTCCAGCCCCTGCTTCCAGGCAGCCAGAGGCCAATTATCCAGACTGGGGGATACCCAGGGTGAGCAACAGAGACATGGTGAGGAAATAAAATAAATGGAAAAGTGGATTATGAGAGTGAAAGATTAGCTTATACAGCATTTGATAGCAACAGTTTAGGGATTTTTTTTTCCACTAACTGAATTTGTATTTTTCCTGACCACAAAAATAAAGTCATGGTAGAAAATTTGGAAACAACAACAACAACATAGGATTATGAAAAAGACAAAGAAACTCGACTGTAATCCCTGATACCTGGAGATACCATCTGATAATATTTTGGTGTATTTCCTTTCAATACATGACATCCTCTCTTGACCCAATGAAATGTTCTGAGCATCTCATAATTTTTCAGGATCAGTCTCTCCATGTGTGAAGACTTTTGTTGTTGGAAGCAGACTTTGTGGGCATTTCTGCAAAGCACCTCCATCCCAGTCTTGAACTGCTCCGATTCCTCCACTTTTTTTTTTTTTTCTTTGAGATGGAGTCTCCCTCTGTCACCCAGGCTGAAGTGCAGTGATGTGATCTTGGCTCACTGCAACCTCCGACCCCTGGGTTCAAGCGATTCTCCTGCCTCAGCCTCCTCAATTAGCTGGGACTACAGACACATGCCACCACGCTCAGCTAATTTTCTTTTTTTGTATTTTTAGTAGAGATAAGGTTTCACCATGTTGGCCAGGCTGTTCTCAAACACTTGACCTCAGGTGATCCGCCTGCCTCAGCCTCCCAAAATGCTGGGATTACAGGCGTGAATCACCGTGCCCGGCCCCTCCACTTTTTCTAACAAGAGGTATAGATAGCTTAGCCTCTCCTACTTGGAGGCAGGAGGTAGGCTGAGCCAGGATAGGCTACCGACTCCCCAGGAATTGTATCATCGACTTCTGGACTGGGACAGAATTTGGCTTGGAGTTCCGGCCTGCCTTACCCTCCCCACTTACCCACTGGGAGATCCTGCCCCTTGATCGCCTGCTCGGCTTGTCTACTGCTTGCCTAGTTCCATTCCTCCACGCCTTCAACCTTTGTACAAGATCTGATGAGATCTTGTTTCTGACCCTACTTTGTCTCCACCCTTTCATCCCTAGTATACACTGTCTTCCCAGCCACCTCCCTCTAAGCATCTCCATACATGGCACCAGTGAGATTTATTCTTGCAGTGGCTATCTGTTGTTTCAGCTGGTCCAGCATCCATGTTTTCACCTCTTGATGTCAACATCTTGGTATTCCTTTGGGGAACACCCTTCAGCTGCAAAGATGCTCATGTGATTTGCCACTTAGTAGAGCCCATCATTTTGGCTACTGTTGATTGGTACAGAGAGGGTCATGTGGCTTAAGTCGTACCAGTGAGTCAGACCTGGGACTTTCACCAGGAATTGAGAGAATGAGGTGCTCTCTTTCTGTTGCAGCTTCTGAAATGGGGTAACCCAATCCTTGGGCTTCTGGGGGTCATGGTATGAAGCACTCCTAGCGGGGACTGAAGCCACCAAAGGGGAGATCGGAGCCTCAAGATGGCAGGGTGGGGTTAGAGAAAAAGATCCATTACGTGCTATGACTTCACTCAGGGTCTTAGATTCACCTGCTGTAAAAGCCCGGCCTCGGTGGTCAATAAATCCTGTCATCTCTTTTTCTCTTCAGTCAATTTGTCTTGGGCTTTTGTCACGGCCAACCCAAATGATTCTGACTAATAATATGACTCCTGTCCTAGGGGTTGGGGGGAATCTATTCTCAAGGCCACTTTGGATGTCAGGGAGCCCAAGTTCCTGGAGCTTCAGGTGCGTACACCACATGGGGAGAGACGGTTAAAGAGGGGAAATTGGCCACTTTGGGATACAAGATAGGATTGAAGAGATGCTTCAAGTTCCACTTGCAGAGGATGCCATGTTGAGATGCTCACAACCAAAGCACAGGGTCTATTGGGACCTTTTTAAAAAGTGCTTCTAGGGCCAGCAGTGGCTCATGTCTGTAATCCCAGCACTTTGGGAGGCTGAGGCGGGCGGATCACCTGGGGTTGGGAGTTCGAGATCAACCTGACCGACATGGAGAAACCCGTCTCTACTGAAAATACAAAAAATTAGCCGAGTGTAGTGGTGCCTGCCTATAATCCCAGCTACTCCAGAGGCTGAGGCAGGAGAATCGCTTGAACTTGGGAGGCAGAGGCTGCAGTGAGCCGAGATTGAGCCGCTGGATTCCAGCCTGGGACAGAGCGAAACTCTGTTCGTGTGTGTGTGTGTGTGTGTGTGTGTGTGTGTGTGTGTGTTGGCGGGGGAAGTTGCTTGAATAAAACTTGTCTGCACATCCAGGGAGCTCCCCGGAAGAAGGCCACTGCCGACCTGAGACCTCGGGGGTCCTGGGCGTGGTCAGGATGAGAGTGGAAGGGTAATTCAGGGAGAGAGAACAGCTTGGGCAAAGGCAAGAAGCGGGGAAAGAGGTGAGAGCTGAGGCTATAAGGGCAAAGCAGGTGGTAAGGGTCGCCCTGGACTTTGCCACCCAGACGAAGGGTGGGCGTCAGATTTTTTCTGGGAGAAGCAAACCCTAGTGGAGGCGTGGAAGAGAGACCAACAGCCGGAGCTGCCTCCTAAACAGGTTTTCGCTCCCCCTCCTTTCCCGTTTCTCTTCCTCCTCCCGCCATCCCTCTCCTTCTCCCATTCTTTCTTCTCCCCTTTCTCTGCCTTCCTCGTCTCTCTTCCTCACTCTTCCTTCCCCTTTTTTCTTCTCCCCTGCTCCTTTTGCCCTCTCTCCTCCCCTGCCCTCCTCTTCCTGCCCCCTTCTGCCTCCTTAGGGGCATAATCCCCCTGGGAGAGGAGGGGAGCCTGCTCCTTGACCTCCAGCAGCCACAATCTCTCACAAGCTTATTTTGGCCAAGAGATGCCCCCGCCACCCCCATCCCCAGCGCCAGGAAGGGAGGCCCTGAGACAGGAGAACCCGGGGTGGGCCAGGGAAGCTGCCAGCCAAGAAGGGAAGTGAGGATTGAGCTGACTTTCTTGTTATTATTTTTCTCCCCTGGGGGCCACCAGCAGAGACTTCTGGGCTTGGAGTCTTTATAGATTCTCACTCCCTTGGCAACCCAGCGCTCCTGTCCAACCTGGAGTGTTTAATTACCAAGGAAAAGAATGATTTTTTTTTTCCCTGAGAATCCATTTAATTATTTGATTGCACAGTAACCAAAGAGTGTGAGAGGCCTGTAGCCAGAAGGGACTTCAAAGCATTACCTTGATGTTGCTGAGTGGGGCATTAATGGGTTCTGAAGGCAGGCGATTGCTAAAGAGAGGGAAAGTATTCAAAGCGCCTCGCCATCCTGCCAGCAATCTCGAAAAATGCATAAACACTGGAATGCTCTGTCGGAGAGGGAAGGAGAGTTCAAAGGGACTGGGAGAGTTTTCATGTAAAGTTTGGAGTTTAAGGCGTGACTGTTGGCTATGGAGACTCAGCGTTTGAACTCTTGTTTATTAAAAACAGTTTCCCAGCCATTCAGCAGGTTCCCAAAGACAACAGAGAAATGCAGACTTTTGCAGGGAAGAAGGTTTAAAGGCTTCATTGATTCCTACCTAGGGTTTTCCCCGCCTGCTCTTTTGTGTGTGTTTGCTTTCTTTTCTTTCCTTTTTAAATTTATTACTATTTTTTTGATCAAGTTTTAAAAGTCCCACTATCAGAGGGAGGAGGGTGAAGAGAGAGAGTTCTCCTCCCCAGCCCCACCCTGGAGAGCAGGTTCCCTGCCCTGCTGTTGGCTGTTGTGCCGGGAGGCTGGGGACTGTGCTGGTGATGCTCGCACCTCCAGGTTTTTTGTTTTTTTTTTCTGGGACAGAGTTTTACTATTGTTGCCCAGGCTGGAGTGCAGTGGCATGATGTTGGCTCGCTGCAACCTCTGCCTCCAGGGTTCAAGCGATTCTCCTGTCTCAGCCTCCCAAGTAGCTGGAATTATAGGCACCTGCCACCACACTCGGCTAATTTTTTTTGTATTCTTAGTAGAGACAGGGTTTCATCATATTGATCAGGCTGGTCTCAAGCTCCTGACCTCAGGTGATCCGCCCGCCTCTGCCTCCCAAAGTGCTGGGATTACAGGGGTGAGCCACCGCACCCAGCCCCACCTCCAGCTTCTTTAGAGGCAAAGGGTGTGGGTTGGATTATCGGCCCAGCTCTGGATAGCCCAGACGGGCTGCTGGCTGTGGGGTTCTCCACTTCTCTCTGCTCTTTCTTGTTTGCCTGGGGGAGTGGAGACAGCCTAGGCTTTCCTGCATACACCCTCAGATGGGGCTCAGAGAACACCTGCGGCTTTCCGGGTCTGATTTCCAAGCCCAGGGACGTGGGCTGGTTCCTGAAATCCCATTTGAAAGATGGTTTTTAGCTGGGGGTGGTGGCTCACACCTGTAATCCCAGCACTTTGAGAGGCCGAGGTGGGTGGATCACTTGAGGTCAGGAGTTCGGGATCAGCCTGGCCAACATGGTGAAACCTCATCTTTACTAAAAATACAAAAATTAGCCAGGCATGGTGGTGTGTGCCTGTAATCCCAGCTACTTGGGAGACTGAGTTGGGAGAATCACTCCATCCTGGGAGGTGGAGGTTGCAGTGAGCCAAGGTAGCACCACTGGACTCCACTCTGGGTGACAGAGTGAAGCTCCATCTCAAAAAAAGATGGTTTAAATAAAATCCATAGAGGAACCCTCAAGCCATAGAACTCTCTATGGCTCCCACCTCCCTCCCAAGCTTCAGCAAAAGCTGAGTCCCACTTGGATATCTGGTCCATCTCCTTGTTCCCCAAATAGGAAGAAGTGAACTTTGCCTCACAGGCCAGTATGGCCCCCAGAAAATGAGAGACAGTTCAGGGCAGAGCCAGTTCTCATGGGCAACTCTGGCCTCTGGGGCATCTCTCTCTCCGTCCACCCTGGCCTTGCCAGCTTGGAGAAGCAGCCAGGGAGGAAGGGGCAAGAAGCCCTGGGCAGGGTGCCTCGGCCTTGCCTGACACTCACCTTGGGACTCGTAAGCAAAACACCTCCGTCTTCCCCAGCTCATTGCAAGATGACAGATATCTCAAGCACATCCCACAGGGACTGTGGCCAAGCCCTCCCTGAATGAGGATGCCTCTGTCCTTCCTTTGAGATCATGGCTAAGATCTCACCCAATTCTATACTATCATTCACCTTTATTCGAATGCAAGGAACAGGTTTTTAAACTAAACACTGTTTTGTTTAACCAGAAGTCCCCATGCTATATTACAAATTTTTAATTAAAATACCGTATGGGACCTATTCAGATTCCCCACCCACACCCCCTTGGCTTTTTTTTTTTTTTTTTTTTCATGGGAAGATGGATCGTCAGGGAAATTCCAACTGTCTTTATGACATAAGAGGAAAAATATCATAAATTTAAAACCACAACGTTCATGTTCACACCCATGTGCATTCTCTCTTCCGTATGAATTTCACTTCTTTCTGAGTCAGAGGCCGCGATGTGCCGACAAACACTTAACGCCTCGCTCTCCGGGGGAACAAGCCCTGATGCGTCCCACTTGCCAATTTCCATGGTGTAAAGACTTCCACCATGGTCGGATTACAACCACCAACCTGAGGTCACTGAACCGGGAGTTTGGAAGAGAAGCCGGCGATCAGCTCTCAGAAGCCAGTGCCAGCTTGCTCCAGCTCACCCTTGAGGACTCCAAAACTGGTAAGTTTCTGAGAAGATTCCCACAGAAGCTACCCTCTCTTCACAATACCCTCATTCCAAAAGACTGCACCCTAGATAAAAGGCTAAACAGTCTTTATTTATTTTTTGAGACAGAGTCTCACTCCATTGCCCAGGATTGAGTGCAGTGGTGTGATCTCGGCTCATTGCAACCTCTGCAATTCTTCTGCCTCGGCCTCCCGAGTTGCTGGGATTACCGGCACACACCACCACACCTGGCTACTTTTTGTATTTTTAGTAGAGACCTGGTTTCACCATGTTGGCCATGCTGGTTTCGAATTCCTGACCTCAGGCTATCCGCCTGCCTTGGCCTCCAAAAGTGCTGGGATTACAGGCATGAGCTACCACTCCTGGCCTTTGGGCTTTATTTTATTTTTTTATTTTTTTCCAAGATGGAGTCCTGCTCTGTCTCCCAGGCTGGGGTGCAGTGGCACGATCTCAGCTCACTGCAACCTCTGCCTCCCGGGTTCAAGCAATTTTCCTGTCTCAGCCTCCCAAGTAGCTGGGATTATAGGCGTGTGCCACCATGCCTGGCTAATTTTTGTATTTTTAGTAGAGATAGGGTTTCACCATGTTGGTCAGGCTGGTGTCAAACTCCTGACCTTGTGATCTGCCCACCTCTGCCTCCTAAAGTGCTGGGATTACAGGCGTGAGCCACTGCACTCGGCCTTTTTGGCTTTATTAAAGCATCAATGGATGTAGAAATAAAAGCATGAAGCATGTGTTATTGAAGCAAAGGTTATTAACACTCATTTTATTCTTTCTTTGCATCAGATGCCATGCAAATAACTGTGTGTGTCTCCATACACGCACATGTGTATGTATGTAATAATATATTACTCACATGTGCATGTATGTAATATATATAATAATATGATATACTCACATGTGTATGTATGTAATAATATAATATTATAATACTATTGGTTGAAAGGGGAGGTTTCTTTGTTCTCACCACTCTTGGTTCCACTCTCCTCAAATTCCAATTAGAAAACATGGATTTGATTTTGTAGGATGTGTGGGGTTTCCCAATTGCTGTACCTAAAGTCTCATCCAGTAAAGAAAATCGCTTCACTACAGAGAGGTTTGCTCAGGGTAATTTACAATTAAAATCATGCCCTTCAGTTAACTGACAGATGGGAATGACAAGCCAAAAAAAAAGTATTTTGAAGTAGCATTCATAGTCATTTTTCAAAAAGTCAATTTTTCCGACGTGTAATTTGTGTAAGACGAAATGCTTCCCTTTTACCACAATCAAGATCTAAAACAGTTTCTCCACTCTCATGCCCCTTTGTGACCAACCCTTACTTTCCTACCACAGGCAGTGGCAATCACCAACCTGTTTTCTGTCACTACAGATGTGTTTTGTCCAGGGTTTCTCAGCCTTGGCACTAGTGACATTTTGGGTCAGATAATTCTTTGCTGTGGGGTTCTGTCTTGTGCATTCAAGAATGTTTAGCAGCACCCCTGGTCTCCACTCACCAGATGCCAGTAGCTTATCCCAACTTGTGAATACCAAAAATATTTCTAGACATTTCCAAATGTCCCTTGGGGGCCAAAATCATCCATTGTTAAGAAGTCGAGAATTTCCTCTGAATGGATCATAGAGCACCTACTCTTTTCATGTCTGGCTTCTTTTGCTCAGCATAGTTTTTGGGATTTATTGTATACATAGTTTGTTTCTTTTTATTGCTGATTATTCGTCCATAGCATGCATATAACATGTTTACCTGTTGATGGACATTTGGGTTGTTTCAGATTTGGGGATACTATGAGCAAGTCTGCTATTTCATCCAGACTTAATCATCCATTGAGATGTTCATTGGGACCTGGTGTGGTGGCTCACACCTGTAGTCCTGGCCCTTTGGTAGGCTGAGGTGGGTGGATTGCTTTAGCTCAGGAGTTTGAGACCAGCCTGGGCAACATGGTGAAACCCCACCTTTACAAAATATACAAAAGTTAGCTAGGTGTGGTGTGGTCCATGCGTACGTTCCAGTTACTTGGGAGGCTGAGGTGGGGGTATAACTTGGGCCCAGGGAAGTTGAGGCTGCAGTAAGCAGAGATTGTGCCACTGCACTCCAGCCTGGGTGACAGAGTGAGCCCTTGTCTCAGGAAAAAAAAAAAAATACATGCTCAGTAAATACCCAATGAACATCTGTTTACAAGTCCGTATGGCCATATGTTTTCACTTCTCTTAAGAGTGAAATCATCGGTTTGTGTGTAAGTATACATCTAACTTTATAAGAAACTGCCAAACTATTTTCCAAAGTGATTGTATCCTTTTATATTTCCACTAACAATGTGTGCAAATGTATAAGATTTCCAGTTGTCCCACATCTGCTCTAACATTTGAAAAATTTTTTTAATTTTTTTAATTTTTTTTTTTTTTTTGAGACAGGGTCTTGCTCTGTCACCAGGCTGGAGTGCAGTGGTGCAATCTCGGTTCACTGCAACCTCTGCCTCCTGGGTTCAAGTGATTCTCCTGATTCAGCCTCCCAAGTAGCTGGGACTACAGGTGGGCATCACCATGCCTGGCTAATTTTATGTATTTTTAGTAGAGACTGGGTTACACCATGTTGGGCAGGATGGTCTTGATTTCCTGACCTTGTGACCTGCCTGCCTCAGCCTCCCAAAGTGCTGGGATTACAGGTCTGAGCCACTGTGCCCGGCTAAGCCTTTTTAATTGCAAACATTCTAGTGCCTCTGCAGTGTAGTACATCTCGTTGCAGTTTTGTAATGACGACTAATGCCATTGACCTATTTGTGTGCTGTTGGTTGTTAATATGTCTTCTTTTGGGAAATGTCTGACCACATCTTTTGCTTATTTTAAAATTGAGTCTTTGTTTTATTTTTGAGGTATAAAAGTTCTTGTATGTCTTATTACAAGTCTTTTGTCAGATATTTGTATTTCAAATTTTGTTGTTGTTGTTTACCAGTCTGTGGCTTGCTTTTTCAATTCTTTTTTATAATTTATTTATTTATTTTTATTTTTTATTTTTTTTATTTTTGAGACGGAGTTTTGCTCTTGTCACCCAGGCTGGAGTGCAATGGCACGATCTTGGCTCACCGCAACCTCCGCCTCCTGGGTTCAGGCAATTCTCCTGTCTCAGCTTCCTTAGTAGCTGGGATTATAGGCACGCACCACCATGCCCAGCTAATTTTTTGTATTTTTAGTAGAGACGGGGTTTCACCATGTTGACCAGGTTGGTCTTGATCTCTCGACCTTGTGATCCACCCACCTCGGCCTCCCAAAGTGCTGGGATTACAGGCTTGAGCCACCGCGCCCGGCCTCAATTCTTTAATGATGTCTTCAAAGAGGGCATATTTTCAATTTCAGTGAAGTCTGATTTGCTCATCCATTTTTCTCCTCTCTGAAACTGCTTTTTATGTCCTTTCTAAAAAATCTTTGCCTGTGCCAAGATAAAAGAAAAAAAAAGTTTGCCTATTTTTCCTTCAGAATTCTTTGCAGTTTAGCTTTTACAAAGTTTAGCTCTATGATCGATGTTGGGTTCATTTTTGTATATGGTGTGAGGTAAGATTCAGGGTTCATTTTTTTCTCATGTGTATGTCCAGTTTTTCCAGCAGCATTTTTGGAAAGACTATTTTTTCTCTGTCAAATTATTTTAGCACTCATTAAAAATCAATTGACCATATATATTCAGATTTTTTTCTGGATTCTCTGGGATGTTCCATTTATATATTGATCTGTCTTTATGCCAATAGCATAGTGTCTTGATTACTAGCTTCATAATAAGTTTTGAAATCAGTTTGGATGTAAGTTATCCAATTTTCTTCCTTAAAAAAATAACTTGAAAATTCTGGGGGGTCAGTTTATGTTCCTTGCATTTCCATATAACCGTTATCACCTTGTCAATTTCTACCAACAAAAAAAAACCCTCTGGGATTTTGACTGGGACTGAGCTGAATTTATAGATCAATTTGGGCAAAACCAACATCTTGACAACACCAAGCAATAGAGTTTGGCTCTGCGTCTCCACCCAAATCTCATCTCAAGCTGTAATCCCCATGTGTTAAGGGAAGGGCCTGGGTAGAAGGTGATTGGGTCATGGGGATGGATTTCCCTCATGCTGTTCTCCTGATGGTGAGCTCTCTCAAGATCTGATTGTCTCTAAGTATGGCACTTCCTCTTTCCCTCTCTCTCTCCTGCTTCCATGTAAGACATGCCTTGTTTTCCCTTAGCCTTCCACCATGAGGGTAAGTTTCCTGAGGCCTCTCCAGCCATGTGGAACTATGAGTCAGTTAAATCTCTTTGGTTTACAGATTACTTAGTCTTACTTATAGATTACTTACTATAAAGGTAGTATCTTTATAGCAGTGTGAGAATGGACTAATATATCAAGTCTTCCAACCCGTGAACACAACATATCTTACCATTTAGTTAGGTCTTCTTTAATTTCTCTCAGTAAGATTTTTTTTGTTTACCAAAATTATGCATATAATTTTGTACATATTTTGGATATATTTTGTTAAATTTATCCTTAGATATGTATGGATTTTAAATGCTATTATAAATGGTATTTTAAATGTTATTTTTCAATTGTTCTTTGCTAGCATATAGATATATAATTGATTTATCTTGACCTTGTGTCATATAACCTTGCTGAATTCGCTTATTTCTGTTAGATTGTTAAAAACTTTCATAAAGATTAGCTATGTCTAAAATCATTTTCTGCACAAATGAGAACCTGCTATAAATGTTAAATAAAAGTTATGAGATTAGATACCTTTGCTCATTTCAGATCTCAGGTGGAAAATATTCAGTCATTCATCATAAAGTTTACTGCTGATGTTTTTGTGTAGATACTCTAAATTCGGTTGAAGGTGTCCCTATTTCTAGCTTTCTGAGAATTTTTATGAATGCAAGTTATACTTTATCACATCCTTTTTATGTATCTATCAAGTTGACTACATGGTTTTTCTCCTTGGTTGTTAATAGGATGATTTACATTAGCTGATTTAAAAATGTTAAGTCATCCTGTGTTCCTGGGATGAACCCCACTTTGTCATGATGTATTATCTATTTTAATTCTTCTTGGTTCAAATTGCTAATACTTTGTTAAGGAATTTTGTGTTCATGTTCATGAGAAATATTGGTCTATAGTTTTCCTTTCTTGTAATAGCTGTCTGGCTTTGATATCAGGTTATGCTGACCTTATAGAATGAGTTGAGAAGAGATTTCGCTTCTGTTTTCTGACAGAATTCAAGAGAAGCTGGCATTATATGTCCTTATATGCTTGATTGAATTTACCAGTGCAGCCACCTGGCCTGGAGTTTTCTTTCAGGGAAAATTTTTAATTAGAAAATCAATTTCTTTGCTAGATTAGGCCTGTTTCTGACTTCTTATTTCTTATTGGGCTAGATTTGGTGATTTTTGTCCTTCATGTAATTTGTCCATTTTATTTAAATTGTTGACTTTATTAACATACAATTGTTCATGCTATTTCCTTATTATCCTTTCATTATATTTGATTTGTGATGAAGTCTCTCAGTCCTTATAATGATAGTATGTGTGTTTTCTCTTTCTTTTTTTCCCTTGGCTATTCTAGCTAGAGGTTTATAATTTTAACATTTCCTAAAAATTAGCTTTGGGTTCCATTGAGTTTTTCAACTGTAAGTCTATGTTTTATTTCTTTGAGTTCTGCTTTTTTTTTTTTTTTTTTTTTAGATGGAGTCTTGCTCTGTCACCCAGGCTGGAGTACAGTGGCATGATCTTAGCTCACTGCAGCCTCTGCCTCCTAGGTTCAAGAGAGTCTCCTGCCTCAGCCTCCTGACTAGCTGGGACCTGAGTAACAGATACATGCCACCATGCCCGGCTAATTTTTTGTCTTTTTAGTAGAGTTGGGATTTAACTGTGTTAGCCAAGATGGTCTCGATCTTCTGACCTCAGAATCCACCCACCATGGCCTCCCAAAGTGCTGAGATTACAGGGGTGAGCCACCATGTCCAGCCTCTGCTTTTGTTTTTAATGTTTCCTTCCTTTTGCTTACTTTGTATTTAATTTGCTCTTCTTTTACTAGTTTCTAATTATTTACTAGCTTAAATTTTTTTTTTTTTTGGATGGAGTCTTGCTCTGTCACCAAGTCTAGAGTGCAATGGCACAATCTCGACTCACTGCAACCTCCACCTCCTGGGTTAAAGCCATTCTCCTGCCTCAGCCTCCCAAGTAGCTGGGATTGCAGGTGTGGGTCACCATGTCTGGCCAATTTTTGTATTTTTAATAGAGACAGGGTTTCTCCATGTTGGCCAGGCTGGTCTCAAACTCCTTACCTCAAATGATCCACCTGCCTCGGCCTTTCAAAGTGTTGGGATTACTGGTGTGAGCCACCATGCCCGGCCTTAAATGCTTTCAAAGGTTTTAGACCTTTCTTCTTTCCTAGTCTAAGCATTGAAAGCTATATAGCTCCATCTAAGCATTGCTTTAGATGCATCCTCCAAATTTTGAATTGTTGTATTTTCATTATCATTTAGTTCAAAATATTTTCTAATTTTCCATGTGAGTTCTTTTATGACCCATATGCTATTTAAATGTATATTGTTTAGTTTCCCATTATTTCAGGGGTTTTCAGATATATTCTTTTAAAAAAATTTTAAATTTCTTTGTAGCCAGGAAATTTCTATGATCTCAACTTTTATATATATATATGTATATGTTGGTAGCTGTTTGATGGACAACAAACTATCTATCTTGAACGTTCCATGTGCATTTGGAAAGAATTGTCTTCTCCTGATGCTCAATGGAGTGTTCAACTAATGTCAGTTAGGCCAGTTTGGTTAACAGGGTGGTTGAAGTCTTCTATATCTTTACTGATTTTCTCTCTGTTTGCTCTACTAGTTCTGAGAAGAGGTTTAAAATCTCCAGGTAGATTTGAAGATTTCTTCATTTTGCCTTTAAATTCTGTCAGTTGACACTTTATGCATTTTGAAGCTCTGTCTTTATGTGCATACACATTTCTGATTGATATATCTTCTTGAAGTTTTATTTTGAAAAATCTTCTAATGGATGTATAAAAGATATACATATGAATTAACTCTTAAATCATTAAGAAATATCTGCTGGACGTGGTGGCTCACACCTGTAATCCCAACACTTTAGGAGACTGAGTTGGGTGTATTGCTTGAGCCCAGGAGTTCAAGATCAACCTAGGCAACATGTTGAAACCCTGTCTTTACAAAAAAGTATGAAATTATACCAAAAAATCCCCAAATTATGGAAAGTTACAAAATTATACCAAAAATACAAAAATTAGCCAGACATGGTGACACGTGCCTGTAATCCCAGCTACTTGGAAGGCTGAGGTGGGAGGAGGACTTGAGCCAGGGAGGCCGAGGCTGCAATGAACTGTGATTGCACCACTGCACCCTAGCCTGGGTGACAGGAAGACCCTGTCTCAAAAAAAAAAAAAAAAAAAATGGGAAGAAGTATCCCTCTTTGTCTCTTATCTTCCTTTTCCTGAAGTTAAGTTTGTTCAAATGGCAGCTTTCTCTTGCATGTTATATATTTGTCCATCCTTTTTACTTATCTGTGTCTTATGATGTAAGGTATGTCTTTGCAGACAACAAAAAGTTGGTTCTTGCTCTTTTTTTTCCCAGGGCAGGGGGCAGAACCTAGGTCTCTGTCTTTTAATTAGACTGTTTGGACCATTTACATTTCATGTAATTATCAACATGATTGGGTTTAAGTCCCTACCATCTTGCTACTTTTTTCCATTTGCCATTTATTCTTTTTTCTTCTCTAATTTATCATAGTTTACCTACAAAGAGTTTTAGAACCTTGCTTTAAAAGTCACCACAGTTGCTAATTTAGATGTGAGAGTGAATGGGACAGCATAGTATCAAGCATGCTTTGCTTCTAAGATTTGATGGTGGATGACTGGAACAATAACTGGTAGCTATGTGAAGGCCAATGGTGCTGTACTGAAGCAGGCTCATTCTGGATCTGGAGAGACAATTCTGTGCGTTTCTTCCTAAGCCTGTGTTCAGTAATGTTATGCAGACACCACCTTCTCCATTTCCTGTGGTAGAGATTGGTAAATGTTATAAATTGCGGGCCGGGTGTGGTGGTTCACACCTGTAATCTCAGCACTTTGGGAGGCCAAGGCAGGCAGATCACCTGAGGTCAGGAGTTCGAGACCAGTCTGACCAACATGGAGAAACCCCATCTCTACTAAAAATACAAAAATTTGATGGGCATGGTGGCGCATGCCTGTAATTCCAGCTATTCAGGAGGCTGAGGCAGGAGAATCGCTTGAACCTGGGAGGCAGAGGTTGCAGTGAGCTGAGATTGTGCCATTGCACTCCAGCCTGGGCAATAAGAGTGAAACGCCATCTCAAAAAAAAAAAAAAAGTTATAAATTGGGGCTTTTTTTTTTTCTTTAAGAGAGCTGCTTTACCAGCATACCACTGGTATCAGGAAGGTTTGATCCTAGTAACCTCTTGTAGGAAGGTGCTGTCACCTTATTTTCACAGCACAATGCCTAGTCACCTGTTTATTGTGCTCCACTGAATTAAATGCAAAAGTAATGAGTGTCCTTTGAGACCTTGAGTTTCAGGAATCAGAAATCCATGATTTGAGATTCAGAGAAACGTTGGGGCTGCAGCTTTGGTTCTGCATGTCATTTGAACTTGGAGATAGAAATACAGTGTCAGGAAGTATATGAAGAACTGGAATAAAGGTCTGGAATAGGTCTGAGAGGTAGGGAGAAATCAGGACAAACCAGGGCAAAAAATTTATGCTAAATTGTATGGGGTTTGCTCAACAGCATTTAATGGAACAGAAGGCCCCTTGCTTAGAGACAGTACTAAGAAAAGGCCAATAAGCAGGCTTTTTTTTTTTTTTTGAGATGGAGTTTCATTCTTGTTTCCCAGACTGGAGTACAATGGCACCATCTCAGCTCACTGCAACCTCCTCCTCCCAGGTACAAGCGATTCTCCTGCCTCAGCTTCCCAAGTAGCTCGGATTACAGGCATGTGCCACCACACCTGGGCTATTTTTTTTGTATTTAGTAGAGACGGGGTTTCACCATGTTGATCAGGCTGGTCTCGAACTCCTGACCTCAGGTGATCCTCCCAGCGCGGCCTCCCAAAGTGCTGAGATTACAGGGATTATAGGTGTGAGGCACTGTGCCCCCGACTAGGACCTGCAGTTTCACACACTCCTCAGTGCTTCTCAGACATGCTCATGAACCAGCTGGGGACTTTGCTGTGCGGCTGACTTTGGTCCCTGGCAGAGCAGGGGCCTGGACGGTATAGGGCCATGCTTAGACTTTCAGTTTCTGGCATTCAACGATGGCATTTGCTATGGTTTGGACATGGTCTGTTTTTCCCCGCCAAAATTCATGTTAAAATTTGATCTCCAATGTGGTGGTATTGGAAATGGACCTAGCGGGAGGTGCCTGGGTCACTGGGGTGGGTCCCTCATGAATGGCTTGGTGCTGTTCTCCTGGTAGCCAGTAAGCTCTTGCTCTGGTGAGGCTGGATTAGTTCTTGAGGGGATGGATTCATTCCCACAAGAGCAGGTTGTTATACAGCCAGAGACTCCTCGTACAAAACCCAGTACCCACTGTGCTTTGGCCACAAGCTCAGATGGCGGGGTCTGTGGCTCTCCTGGTCTCCACCCCAGGATTTCCCTGCATCCTCTCCGCTGGGCCAGCCCCCCTCCATGCTTCAGCACACCAGCATCCCAGGTAGGGCTTAGCATAAAAAGCCACCCTGAAGCCATGAGGAATCTACTTCAGGGTGTCCCCTCAGTTTCCTTGGAGCCTCCTCAGACAAAAGGTCCCTGTCCTCAAGGCTCCTGGGCTCTTCATCTTGGCTCCCTCTCCCCACGGACCTCTGGTCTGGGAGCCTTGGGACTCTCCTGGTGGATGCCCCAGCTCTGTCTCTGGTCCCCCATCCAGCTCCACCAGCAAGAGCATGTGGGCCTCCTGCAGTCACCTGACTAACATGCTGAAAACTCCATTTCTACTTTTTTTTTCTTTGTAAAGATAGGGTCTTGCTATGTTGCCCAGGCTGGTCCCCAACTCGGCTCAAGGGATCAGCCTGCCTCAGCTTACCAAAGTGCTACGATTACAGGCATGAGCCTTTTGAGAACCTGACAGTGAAAGCGGGTGAGGGAGGCAGTGGAGAGGCTCTGAGCCTCTCCCTAGAGAGGGAGGGGCTGCACTTAGAGCAGGGAGCCAGGTGGTGGGCCCCTCTGGGTGGGCTGGAGGTCAGATTGAGACTCTGTTGCAAACAAATAGAATGCTAAACAACAAAACACATGTAAGGGAATCCTCAGTTTTGGATTTTCCCCTCTTTCAAAGTTTTTGGGAACTATTACAAAATTCCTTTTTAGGACCCTGCCTTGTAGTTGACAGCGAAGCCCATGCTTTGACTGTCATTGAGAATTCCAGCATTGCAGACGCCACCTTCTCCGTCTCTCCCTGCCCCCAACCTCCGTCACTGTCACCACTGCCACCATAAACGTTCTCAGTTGCACAGATGACTTACATATTCGTCTATTCTGTGCTCCCCGTCTGGGGAACCTTGCCCCACTCCATGATTGACAGCTCGTTGACTCTGGGGAGCTGTCAGTCATAGAGCCCTACCTTACTTTTCCAAATCTTTACCTGGACACAATATCTTGACAGAGTACTCAAGCACTCTCTTCTCCGGGCCATTTTCTTCAGACTGTTTATTGTAAACCACATTTCCTTAGCTTCCCAGCTTCCTTCGGCTTGTTCTCTGTAAACCACATTTGCGTCCCAAGGCGTACAAAGTGTTGTGGCTGCTTTTGTCACTTAATATTATATTGTGAACATTTCTGGATATTCATTCTTTGAAATCACCATTTTTATTGCTGCATGACATTCCATCCAATATATTTATGCCAGACTATATTAAACCAAGTCCCTGATTGCAGACATTTAGGTTTTTCTTCTTCTTTTTATTTCTTTCTTTGTTTTTGAGACCAAATTTCACTCTTGTGGTTGCGTGGTGGTAGGGTGGTGTTTTTTTTTTTTTAACATAGAAAAGCACATTTTTAAAATGTATTCAAATCTTTCTTTCCATTATATGTTCTTAATATGTGTGTGCTTAGAAGTGCTTCCCTACTTGAGCTCATAACTATTTTCTTCTGTTTCTCATAATTTAAAAAATTAGGAATTTAGCCATTTGAAAAATTCCTTTGTCTGCCTTTTTCTAGGTGCTCCATTTTCTCAGTTGGTGTCTGCCTCCAGGACTATCCATTCTTCCAACAACTGGCCTACGAGCTCCTTTGCAAACTGGACCAAAATCTTCAAAGGAAAGAGAAAGGAAGATTATCTACTTACCAAAGCAGTCACTGGGGACAGTGGGGTATCTCAAATCTCTTCCAGCTCAAGGCCTGCTCATCCCAACCTCTTTTTGTACTTCCTCTATGGAAAGATGAAGCAATACTCTGTGCACCATCTGTGTTCCCCTCAGGGATAGTGGTCTTCAAAGACGGCAACCCAAGAAGGTCGGGGACGGCCACCGTTACCAGGCCTCAAGCCCGTAACCAGAAGTGGATTTGTTCTCCATGGGCACCTCCTTTTTTCCAGCCCTCCCCACTCATTGCTGAATGATACAGAGCCAGGGCCCAAGGTGCAACCAACACCATACACTCTTGAGTACACACGGGAGAGAGGCTAACATGTTTTGGACACTGTGTGCCAGACCTCAGTGTATACATCTAACTTCATTTGCATCCTATCAGCACCCTACCACCAGGCAGCCACTACGCTACACCACCCTACACCACCCTACACCACCCTATCACCACCCTACACCACCCTACACCACCCTATCAACACCCTACACCACCCTACACCACCCTATCACCACCCTACACCACCCTATCAACACCCTACACCACCCTACACCACTCTATCAACACCCTACACCACCCTATCAACACCCTACACCAGCCTACACCACCCTACACCACCCTATCAACACCCTACACCACCCTCCACCCTCCTATACCTCCTACCACCCTACAACCACCCTACCACCTTACACCACCCTCCCATACCCTACACCACTCTATATCACCCTATACCACTCTGTATCACCCTATCACTACCCTCCACCACCCAACCACCACCCTCCACCACAGTGGTCAGCAGTATTCAAGGCTGCTGAGATGCTGGACTGGAGGAGTGGACATGTCCATGGGACTCGGGTCTGGAAAGCCATCAGACAGTACCCCTCCCTCCAGGGAAAGGAGCCAGTGTGAACAAGTGATGTGGGAGAACATGTAGATCCTGGCATGTTGACTTTAAAGAAGAATGGACAGGGTTGAAGGCAAATGCAGAGGACATGAGCCATTAAAACCGCCGGAGTGAGCGGGGAGTGAAGGGCAGTTGCTGGCGCTGAGACTTAGAGAGTGGAACTTTTTCTTGACTGCAGCCCAACATCCCCTACCTCTGAGACTGGAGAAGGCAAAAAAGAAAAAAAAAAAAAGATGGAACAAAATACCCCTCTCACTGCCCTTCTCACTGCCAAGTACCACTTATCCTCCCCCCCCCCCCCCAACATGAGGAGATTCATGACCACTTCAGGGAAGAGCACTCCCCAAAGAGCCCGGTTTGGGAGCAGGAGGCTGAGGATATCTTGGCACGGACCAGTTGAGGGATTCCTACTAACCAGTCAAATTTAAGCTGGTTTCCTTCCAGGGGAGAGAGGGCTGGGCTGGGGGCTGGAGCTCACTGCCTGTGATCTGGACACAGTGGAGGGACCCTGAGCGGGTGCTGCTGGTTTTTATCCCCTGTGGCATCTCATCTCACTGCGAGCACCCTCCCGAGGGTTGGGACGAGGGTGAGCAGGAGGCGAGGTGCTGCCTTTGGAGGGGACCAGCTGGCAGCCCTGCTCCGAGGCTCCCTCCCTTACACATGTGGCAGCCCAGGCTCCCAGTCTCGATCTTACTAGCCCAGGGGCCAGAGAGCTGAGCAGCCTCTTGTTAAACCTCAAAGACTTCTTTGTTCTATAGCTGAGGACCAAAAATTCAGGGCAGCGTCTCTTGGCTGGTTGCTTGGAGGTTGCTGGGAGAATCCTTCAGTGAGAGAAAAAGAGGTTTGGACCAAGATCACAAAAAGAAGGCAGTTCTTTTCTGCTTTCTGTTCTTCGCCTGGAGAGAGGCTCTGGCCACTTCCATTTTCTTTCTTTCTTTTTGAAATGAAGGAACAGAGCTTCAAGTTTGTCTTTGCACAGCAGCCCCTGGGAGCTTTAAAACCCACTGATGCCTCAGTCCCACCTTCAGAGATTCGAACTTAATTGGGGTGGGGTGGGACTTCCCAGGGCATTCTAATATGCCACCAAGGTTGAGGGCCGTGGGTTGTCATTGTGCTAGCTTTTCCGTGTTTACCTTTAACAGCCATCATGGATCCTTTCCTCCCTGGCAGAGTGAGACTGAATACAACCTCACTTAGAGATCGAAAATCTGCAGCAAGGCTTTTGTTTGTTTTCTATTTGTTCATTTCATGTATTTATGTATATGAAGATACAGCTTTTTATGACCAAATCAACAGTGAAAGCACAATTTGGGAAAGCCAACTGGTAAGTGGGTGAGAATCTCCATAAGTATTACAGAGTAAGAACAAACATCGTTAAAAATGATCCCAGCACTTTGGGAAGCCAAGGTGGGCGGATCGCTCGAGCCCAGGAGTTTAAGACCAGCCTGAGCAGCATGGCAAGATCCCATCTCTACAAAATATATAATTTTTGTTACTAGTCATTTCAAGTTTCTTTTTAAAAAAACTTTCATTTTTACTTTAGGTTCAGGGGTACAGATGCAGGTGCAGGTAAACTGAATGTCCCAGGGGTTTGGTGTGCGGATTATTTTGAAACCCAGGTAATAAGCCTAGTGGGTTTTCATTCCTCACCTTCCTTCCTCTGTCTACTCTCAATAGGCCCTGGTGTCTGTTCCCTTCTTGGTGCCCATATGTACTCACACATTTGAGGCTTTTAATCAGTTGGTCTCTTGACTCACTCTGAAGCAGAGCAATTTTTTTTTCCTGTAATCAGGACCAGCCAGTCAATGTGGAGCCAGAGAGAAGAGGATGCAAACACCATGGAAGCCTCTCCTGCCTCTGAGTTGTTGATGGTTTTCTCTCCCCACCTAATCACAAACTCATTACCCTGGAGCTCATCCCTGTAATCCCAGCACTTCGGGAGGCCGAGGTACCCGGATCACTTGAGGTCAGGAGCTCGAGACCATCCTGGCCAACATGGTGAAACCCTGTCTCTACTAAAAATACAAAAAAATTAGCTGGGCATGGTGGCACACGCCTGTAGTCCCAGCTACTGGGGAGGCTGAGGCAGGAGAATTGCTTGAACCTGGAAGGCAGAGGTTGCAGTGAGCCAAGGTTGCACCATTGCACTTTAGCCTGGGTGACAGACTGAGACTCCATCTCAAAAAAAAATAAATAAATAAAATTTATCTCGAAGAATTCATGTGAAGATGAAATTAAATGAATACAATGAATAAATGAATAGAACACTTTTCCTGTGTCTGGCCATGCTCTAAGTGCGTTGTCTTAACCCACTGGATCCTCACAGAAACCTAAAAGGCAGGTCCCCGTGTGACAGGTGGGAAACAGAAACTCAGAGGGTTTGGGTAACTAGTCTAGAGTCCCAGGATTGAACCTGGCCAGTGGGACGCAGAGGCTGCCCTGTGTTTCTGAGTGGGCTTGATGGGTTAGATCCAGCTTCCATTGCACCCGCCGTGCCCTCCTCAATGCTGCTGGAGCCCCCACTGCCTCCCAGGGGCCCACTCTGCACGGTGTTTTCCCAGTGGCGGCTGCTAACCATCACCTCCCCCTCATTCCTCCCTTTCTGGAAGGTCCAGCGGGGCTTGCTTTTCTCTTCTGAGAAGGTCCCTCAAGGCATCTCCCAGCATCTTCAGCATCTCACGTCTGAAAGGAATCGTAACTCCTGCCTGGAGGAGAGGTGAGTGCCGTCAATGTTGACTCTCAAAACCATTGTCCTCTTCCTGCTAAGCATGGAAGGTCCCCCACACAAAGATGACAATAATTACAATTTTCCTTTCTTGGAAATGGGGAAGTCCTTGTCCTCCCACCTCCTGTGCTCCTCACCCCGCCCCGCTTTCTGCCCTCTCTCTTCCATTTAGAAATGATGGAAAAACTTTGATGAGTGGGACACCCGCCATAGGATAAACAGGTCCCAGAGGACTCACAACCTGGTCCCCAGAGAACAGCCACACCTAGGGTGATCAGTGGGGAACAGAGACGCTTGCAAACCGCAACAGTTACACGTGAGAAATTCAGGGAGGAGGCCGGGTGTGGTGGCTTATGTCTGTAATCCCAGCACTTTGGGAGGCCAAGGCAGGCAGATCACTTGAGGTCAGGCGTTCGAGACCATCCTGGCCAACATGGTGAAACCTCATCTCTGAAACTACAAAAATTAGCCAGGTGTGGTGGTGTGCGCCTGTAATCCCAGCTACTCGGGAGGCTGAGGCAGGAGAATCGCTTGAACCTGGGAGGTGGAGGTCGCAGTGAGCCGAGATCATGCCACTGCCCTCCAGCCTGAGTGATAGAGAGCAAGACTATCTAAACACAAAACCCAGCAGAAACCCCCCCCAAAAAAAGAAAAAGAAAAACAAAAACAAAAAACAAACAGAAAAAATCAATTAAAAAAATTTTTTTTTTCTTAAAGTAAATTCAGAGACATCGAAAAATCCAGAAATTCAGAGTCACAACTGTAGGAAGAAGAGGGGGACAGGAGAATGGGCGTCCAGGCTGAGCAAGGAGTATGGGCCCAGGCCTGGAGGTGCCGCGGAGGGGAAGCAAGTTTGCTGCAGCAGCACCTGGGCTGGGTAAAGCTAATGAGGCAAGGAGGGGAAGCAGGCAGGGCTCTGCCTGACTTGGAGGATGTTACTGCCTCCATCCAGCAGACTACGTTTTCAAAATGGGTTTGGAAACCCTCAGTGAGTCGTGATGCTAATATAGAAGGCTGCAACCAGCATTAAAAAAAAAAAAAAAAAAAGGGAGTGGAAGATAAGAATGCATCGCACATCACAGCGGCAAGAATTGTTTGGTGAGTTTTTCTGAGCTTGATAGCTTGATATGTATGGATGTCTGTGGGTGTCGGGTGGGACCCCATGGAAGATGCCTGTCCTGCCGCACTTGGCGGCTCACAAGAGGGTTCGGAGAATTCTCCTGCGGCTCCTCGGTCCATTTTGTGACTGCCCAGCCTGGGTGCAGGGAGCGGGAGGGGCCCCGCCTCGCCCCGCACCTGTGGGCTGCTGGCATTTCCTGAGGCTGCTGGTTGTTTGAAGGCTTAACTACAACCTGCTGGGAAGCAGCTCTTGCTGAGTGCAAAGCATTTTTGAGGGAGTGGGGGTGGGGGTTCGGACTCTCTGCTTAATTAAAACAGGGAGAGGTTGACATGCGGGACCTTTAGTGGTTTTTGATCTCTCTCTCTGGCTTTGCCCGCTTTCTAACTTGAGGGGGGAAGAAAGCTTTTTCCTACTCTTTCTTCTTCAACCTCCTCTCCCATCTTTCACAGACCTGGCAGGTGCGCTGGGCGCTCTGCCTTCCCTGAGCCCCTCCTTCTCCATCTTGAAAGGGCTGCATTCTGGGTGCAGCTTACACACAGGGTGCTGTTTCTTTGGGGGAATTAAACATTCATCCAGCCAAATGACCTTGACCTTCTGAAAAGTCTTGGCCTTCTAAAGGGTTTATATATATATATATATATATATATATATATATATATAAAATAAAATATAACAGAAAAATATATAATATACATCATATACTATATGTCATATATTGTATATATTACATATAATTATAAATGTGTTATATGTAATTTTATATGTAATTGTATACATATACATAATTTTATATATATTACTATCTATATCTGCTTTTCCTACAAAACAACATAAAAATATCTCATTGCAAGTCTGGGCAATCTCTGTCACTTGGCAAAAACAGGGTGGAAAACACTGTATCTTGGAAGATACACAGGTGTTGGGACAAGCAGGTCCAAGTTCAAGTCCTGGCCCAGTCATTTATTAGCTATGTGGCCTTGGAAATGGAACTTCGCGGAGCCCCTCTTTTCTCACTGGTAAGGTAATTTGTTGTGAGGAAGTATGAGATGAAACAGCCAAAGTCCAGCATGTGCGCACCGAGATAATTCGGCTGTGCTCACACAGACAGTGGTAGGATTGTACACACCGTGGTTCATGGCTCTCAAAATCTAATGCCTATCAAGAGTCACAGAAGGTTTGAGCCAAGAAGCAAATCATACCATTTCTTTTTTTTTTTTTTTTGAGACGGAGTTTCGCTCTCATTACCCAGGCTGGAGTGCAATGGCGCGATCTCAGCTCACCGCAACCTCCGCCTCCTGGGTTCAGGCAATTCTCCTGCCTCAGCCTCCTGAGTAGCTGGAATTACAGGCACGTGCCACCATGCCCAGCTAATTTTTTTGTATTTTTAGTAGAGATGGTGTTTCACCATGTTGACCAGGATGGTCTCGATCTGTCGACCTCGTGATCCACCCACCTCGGCCTCCCAAAGTGCTGGGATTACAGGCTTGAGCCACCGCGCCCGGCCAAATCATACCATTTCTATACCAAGTCCTTTGATTTTGCACATGGGGAAACTGAGGTCTGGAGACATTAAGCAATTTCCCAGCACCCTGTGGTGAATAGGTCAAGAATGTATTAAGGCCTCTGTGTTGCATTTATAACTAATCTCTCTCGAGAGTGGATTTTAGAATATCAGAAAGATGCATTCTTCCCCACACCTCCTTAATTCTCAGGAACACACTTACTGTGTTTTCACAATAAGCTGTGTGGGATCAGCTGACCGTCCAAGCCCTTCCATTTCTATAGCTTTGTTTTTTTTTTTTTTTTTTTTTTTTTTTTTGTTTTGTTTTTTTTTGAGGCAGAGACTCACTCTCTTGCCCAGGCTGGTGTGCAGTGGCACCATCTCAGCTCACTGCAACCTCTGCCTCCCAGGTCCAAGTGATCCTCCTGCCACAGCCTCCTCAGTAGCTGGGACTACAGGTGTGTGCTACCATGCCCAGCTAATTTTGGTATTTTTAGTAGAGATGGGGTTTCACCATGTTGGCCAGTCTGGTCTTGAATTCCTGACCTCAGGTGATCCACCTGCCTTGACCTCCCAAAGTCCATTTCTATACCTTTGATTTTATTCCAGCAAACCAGTGGCAGGGCAGAGCAGCTTGTGTCAGCACCATACCTATTTTTCAGAGCAGGAAACTGAGGCTCAGAGGATTAAGTGACCAGTGCCAAGTTCATACAGCTAGAAGTGGTAGTTACGTGGGTTCCATTGAGTGCCTCCCACTGGTAACTCCCAATGGGGCAGATACCCTATTACAAGGGAGACAGCGGCCATCAGTTCCATACTTAAGAACACACATACCAGGCCAGGTGCGGTGGCTCACACCTGTAATCCCAGCACTTTGGGAGGCCGAGGTGGGTGGATCATTTGAGGTCAGGAGTTCAAAACCAGCCTGGTCAACATAGTGAAAACCCATCTCTACTAAAAATACAAAAATTAGTCAGGTGTGGTGGCAGGTGCCTGTAATCCCAGCTACTTGGGAGGCTGAGGCAGGAGAATCACTTGAGCTCAGGAGACAGAGGCTGCAGTGAGATGAGATCACACCACTGCACTCCAGCCTAGGAGACAGAGTGAGACTCCGTCTCAAAAAAAAAAAAAAAAAAAAAAAAGAAGAGACACACCAGTAGTGGTTCAACCTTGGAACCTGCTGGCTGGTGATGAGTATCAAAGCATCCAGTGAAAAGCATCTGTTAGTGATATATATGTTTCATTAACCCCAGCGTGAGTCACCCAACAAGGAAGCCCTGAGAGGCACCAACTTGGATAGAATGAGACCAGCAAGTTCACCTGACTTTTCTCACATCCTTTAGGCTGCAATGAGATGCGTGAAGTTAAGCTCACAATCACTCCTGTCTACAGGTGGCACAGAGCTAGGTCCTCAGCACCCACTTCACACAGTGAGCGTGTGATCAGCAATCGCCCCATGTGGAACTGGGCTTACCGGCTTGCTCAGTGGCTGAGAACAATGCATGGAGCCTGTGTGAACTCTAAGGTGCATTTAAGGACCCAAGAAAATTAGTCCTAAAGTGAATCAGGCCGAGCTGCTCTGGGTACAAGAGGCCTGTCCTCAGGTTTTTAGGTCTGGTTTCCATGGTAACACCCCGAGCTTGGTTTCCCAAAGTCTTCGAGAGCTACCTACCTTGTATTTATTGAGAATTCCTCAAGGGCCAGGCACCTTGGGAGGTGCGAGCATACATTATCTCATGTGTAATTCTCACAACAACAGTGGCAACCCATTGGCACATGAGGACCTGAGGTTCAGAGAGGTTAAGATGACCAAGATTCATTCAGCTGACAGGTGATCAAGCAAGGTAGTGGTGGTGGGGGCGGGGGAGGGGTGTGATTCTGGCAACCTCATGACAAAGGGTCATGGGAAAGGCATCCTTTTATATTTGATTGGCTGGTAGTGGCTCAGAGGCAACCAGGGGTGTCTGATGGGGCTTTGATGGTTGGGTCTACAAGGCCCATTGGGAGCCATTGTCTACGGAAGGCATTTGAAGCAGGAGAAGAGAGTGAAAGTCCACCCCATCCCCTCTCACACCCAGCCCTCTCTGTCCACCGTGGTTAGTCACCGTGATTCTCGTTCTTAGCCTGGAAGACCCCTTGCTGTCCTGTGGGCACCTGGCTCGTGCTCCCTCCGTCCCATCTTTGTCCTCGCCCAGAGCCCCTCTCCTCTTCCTGCCCAAATCCTGACCATCCCTCCCGACGCCCGCCCCATCTTTTCCAGACGTTCCTGATTTCTCCTCGCCTTGATCTTGTACTGGAAAGAGTAAGTGGCTTTCAAACATTTTTTTAAGCCACAGATCCCTTTGTTACAAGGAAATCATACCCAGAAATAAACACAAATAAGACCTATAAAGGCAGAGCCACTCGGATTAAAGCTAGGGTAAGGGGAGGAGGCTGCTTGGAACCCTCCGCATGGGACCTCTTCTACACACTCCTGGCTTCCCTCCTACCCCATCTGCTTGTGGGAAGTCCTTTCGACTCCAGAACTCCTGGCCCAGACAGTAGAACTTAGCATTAAACAAGATACTTGTTTCGTTCTTGATTTAAATTTCTTGGGTTCTCTTCCCTGTCTCTCCTGCCCACACAGCAGCTGTTCTTTCCCAGAGAGCCTTCGTCTTACTCACTCCAAGCCCCTATCCTTCCATCCTCCTGATAGCAGGAGCAAAATTCTTGGGTTGCTGGATGCTTAGGGAAGATGAACAGCAAATTGCTCACATTTGGGAGCCTCCGAGGCTAGTGGGTGAGGCTGGAGCCAGGTTTCTGGGGGCTCTTATTTATTCTTATTTCAATAAGGCTAACTGTTGATAAATACCTGGGTGGCCCTGCCTCAGTTTACCCCTATCTGTAACGAGGAGAGGCTTTGCCTAGGTGTAGTTATAAACTGTCTGGATGTATCTCATTTCATGTTAACAGATGTATGTTGGGTGCCTGCTGGGGTACAGAGCCCTGTTCTAGTTTTGTGACGTGAGCAGGAAGACATTAAGAAGGCATGGTTCAGAGAGAAAGATGGACAAAGGGTGGAACAGGGTGAAGGGGCAGGGCTGTGCACTGTGGGCTGAAGATGGCAGCTGCCTGATGCAAAGTCCGAGGCGGAATGTGGGGACACCATGGTCTGATGGCAGAGATTCCCTCTACAGCCATGGCGGGAGGGGCTCATCTTCCCAGCCGTACAGTAAAGTCCATGGATGGTAGAGACTCTACTTCTCACTTTTCCTTTCCTTCACAGCTCTGCCTTTATCAGTCTTATCTGTGGTTCTGGGTACGATTTCCTTGTGACAAAGGGATCTGTGGCTTAAAGAAATGTTTGAAAGTCACTTTACTATTTCCAGTAGAAGATCAAGGCGAGGAGAAATCAGGAATGGCTGGAAACAATGGCGCAGGTGTTGGGATGGATGTTTAGAATTTGGATAGGAAGAGAGAAGAGGAGAGGGGTTTAGAGATGGAGGGAGCATGACCCGGTACCCGTGGGACAGCAAGGGGTCTTCCAGGATAAGAGCAAGAATCATGTTGACTAACCGTGGAGAATGCAGACACTCACGGTGCTCCATTTATTAAGGTCTTAACTCTGTGCTAAGCTGCTGACACTCATTCTCGATCTTCACAATCACCCAATGGGGAATCTGCTATTATTAACCCATTTTTAGAAGAGAAAACTGAGGCTCAGGGCTGTTAAACAACTTAATGGAGGTCACACCCTAATGCGTGGCAGTTGGGGTTTAAGCATCCTGAGCTTTTGACCCTGGAACTCACACTTCACTGCTATGCCAGACCCACTGGGTATTTGAGTTTGTTTAATTGGTGGCCAGGTTGATGGGCTAAGAAAAAGAGCCCGCCCTTTTTTTGAGATGGCGCTTCACTCTTGTTGCCCGAGCTGGAGTGCAATGGTGCCATCTCACCTCACGCAACCTCCAACTCTGGGGTTCAAGCGGTTCTCCTGCCTCAGCCTCCCTAGCAGCTAAGATTACAGGCACGCACCACCACACCTGGCTGATTTTTCATATTTTTAGTAGAGATGGGGTTTCACTATGTTGGCCAGGCTGGTTTCCTGACGTCAGGTGATCCGTGCACCTTAGCCTCCCAAAGTGCTGGGATTACAGGCATGAGTCACAGCGTCCAGCCGAACCCTCCCCTTTTAACCACCGTTCCTTCCTGGCAAAGCTTGGGCCTCTTTGCCTCCTCATCTCAGCAGAGGGTGAACAACCCCACTGGGGTGTTTGCAGCAGCTACTCTATGACTAAGCACGTGCATTCTCGCTCAGGGGAGAGGTGAGCATTCACGTCTTTCCCGTGATAAATCAGCGGCCGGCTGTTGGTCACATGGCAGGGAGTTCCTGCATGGCCACCCTCGCCTCATCAGCCTGGTGCTTATTTATTATTGCTTTACATTTGCACTTATTTATTATTGCTTTACATTTGCGGGGATTTATTATTGCTTTACATTTGCGGGGAACTCGGCCCGGCTCGCAGGCAGCTGGAAGAAAAGAGGCCCAAAGGAGGCAAGGAAGGAGGCCAGGCATGTGAAGGGGTGTTCTGACTCTCACACAGGAGCCGTGGTCCAGACCCAAAACCAGACACCATGCCAGCATCCGTGCACGCCTGTCCCGTGCTGGCCAGCTCTGCAGATGGCCAGGCTGCAGGGAGCAGGGACAGTGGGGAGGGGACGCGCTCTGAGACGGGATAACTGTGTCTGTTCCTTAGGTCACTTCCTAAGTGCAGCCCTCAGTTGAGGCCCTGTGGACCTTTCCAAGGGGGGAGAAACAGAGGCTAAACAGTTGACAAAATAACAGCAATGGCACAGCATGTTGGAGGTACTAAAGCCCCCAGAAAACAGAACAAGGGCGCTGCAGAGAGGAGCCGGAGCGTGGCGGACTGTGTGGTGATGCGATTGAATACGGTGGTCAGTAATGAGGTGACTGCTGCGGTCTGAATATTGGTGTCCCCCACCCCCCAAATTCGTACCTGGAACCTAATCCCCAGTGTGACAGTAGGAAGAGGTGGGGCCTGTGGGGAGTGGGTCAGTCATGAGAGCCCCACCCTCCAGAACGACATCAGGGACTGCTATGGTTTGGGTGTTTTTTACCCTGCAAATATCATGTTGAAATGGGACCTCCAATGTTGGAGGTGGCCCCAGTGGGAGGCGTTCGGCTGGGGGTGTGGATCCCTCGGGAATGGCTTGGTGCTGTCCTTGTGACAATGAGTGAGTTCTTCGCTGAGTTCACTTGGGATCTGGTTGTTCAAAAGAGTGTGGCGCCTCCTTCCTCTCTCTCCCCCTCGCTCTCTCTTCCTCTCTCTCTCCTCCCCTCCCTCCCTCTCCCTCTCTCTCCCCTTCCCTCGCCCCTCCCCTCCCTCTCTCTTCCTCCCTTTTCTTCTCTCTGCCTCTCTCTATCCCTCTCTCCCCCCTCCCTCTCTCTTCTGTCTGGATGTATCTCATTTCATGTCAACTCTCTCTCTCTCTCCCACTTCTCCCTCCCTCTCCCTCCCTCCCCGTCTCTCTCCCTCCCTTTCTCTCTTTCTGTTTCCCTCTCTCTTCCCCTCTCCCTCTCCCTGTTTCCCTCCCTCCCTCTCCCTCTCTCCTTCTCTCTTCCCCCACTTTCTCCCTCCTGCCCTCTCTCCCTCTCTCCCTCCCTTCCTCCCTCCCTCTCTCTCCCCACCCTCTCTGTCCCTCCCTCTCTCTCCCCCACCTCTGTCCCTCCCTCTCTCTCCCCCCTTCCTCCCCCCTCCCTCTCTCCCTCCCTCTCCCTCCCTCCATCTACCTCTCTCTCTCCCTCCCTCTCCCTTCCCCTCTCCTTCTCTCCCTCTCTGTCCCTCCCTGTCTCTTTCCCTCCCTCCCTCCCTCCCTCTTCTCTCTGTCTCTCACCATGGGCTGCACTGGCTCTCCTCCACCTTCCCTGAGGAAGCAGATGCCAGGGCCATGCTTCCTGTACAGCACGCAGAACTGTAAGCCAATTAAACTTCTTTTCTTTATCAATTATTCAGTCTCAGGTGTTGCTTTATAGCAACGCAGAACAGACTAATTCAGTGCCCTTAAGACAGGCTGGAAGGAGCTCCCCAGCGCCTCCTGCCATGGGAGGCACAGCCGCGAGGTGCCACCTGTGAAGCAGAAAGCGCCCCCCGGCAGATGAGGCACCTGCAGACCCCTGACCTTGGTCTTCCGGGCCTTCGGAACTGTGAGCGATACATTTCTGTTGCTTATGAAAACAACCCGGTCTAAGGCATTTTGTTACAGCAGCCTGAACAGACTAAGACAGTTTCCATAACAAGTAAGGTAGGCCCCATGGAGGCAGGGTTTTCTGAATAAAACTTGACCAAGACGAGGGAGGTGGCCATGAGAACACCTGGTGGAAGAACGTTCTAGGCAGATGGCACAGCTATGGCAGAGGCCTCGGGACCGCTTCTTCCTGACAGGACAGGAGCTGTCTGGGAGGAGAGACACTTTTCGTCACTTGGCAACCTGGAGCCTGGCACGGTGCTCGGCCCGCAGCGGGCATGGAAGTGTTTGCTGAAGGGATGAATGAGCCTCTAGCTTCCTGCTGCCACAGCCAGGAGCCACCGGTGTGGAGGGGTTGTTTAAAATCTCCGGCAGTGGTCCCCAGTTCTGACCTCCCTATAGAAAGATACCCTTGAGCTCCAGAAACTCTTTTTTTTCTTTTAATGGAGTTTCACTCCTGTTGCCCAGGCTGGAGTGCAGTGGCACTATCTTGGCTCACCGCAAACTCCAGCTCCCGGGTTCAAGCAATTCTCCTGCCTCAGCCTCCCGAGTAGCTGGGATTACAAGCATATGCCACCATGCCTGGCTAAATTTTGTATTTTTAGTAGAGACAGGGTTTCTCCACGTTGACCAGGCTGGTCTCAAACTCCTGAGCTCAGGTGATCAGCCTGCCTCAACCTCTCAAAGTGCTGGGATTCTAGCTATGAGCCACCACGCCCGGCCCAGCATTTCAATCCTAATTCCTTGTTCACGTGTTTGTCTTCAGTGTCTTTGGTTCCAATCCTTGGGCAATGCCTGGCACAGAGCAGGAGGCAGTGCCTGAGCAGTGTGGAGGGGTTGTTTAAATTCTCTGGCAGTGGCCCCAGCTCTGACCTCCCTATGGAAAGATGCCCTTGAGCTCCAGAAACTCTTTTTCCTACAGCCTGATGCCCCATTTCATTCCCCTCCACCTCATTTTCATTTTCATTTTCCCTTGGGTCCCCCCACTACCAGCCAGCCGTTCCTGCACGATCCTCCTGTCTTCACGTTGCCTCCCTTTAGCTCAGAGCCCTTATCACACACCCGCTTCGTGTCGGGGCCAAGCTAAACATATTTGGGGACTGTTGTGCTTTTTTCCTATTTCCCCATGAGTCAGTCTCTCCAGCGTTTTCATCATTTCTCCCCTGTGAATGGTTGGCAAGGAGCAGGGACCCAGTTCTCAGCTTGGAGACACAAAGACCTCCAGCACTCAGGCGCGGGCTGGGCCAGATTGGCCCCCCAGCCACAGTCTCCTGGAGGGTGTGGCTCCCTGAGGACCCGGGCTGGGGCCCACCTGTGGGGCTAGAGAGCCTCCTGCCCTGGCCAGTGACCAGGCATTGCGCCTGGCTGCCACTCCAGGCTTGTGTAACGTATCTCGAGGGGTCTCCTGCTGACTTAAAAAGAAAGTACAGCTAATCTCAGGCTGAGCTGAGAGATGGGGGCCCAGCTCAGTGGGACACAAGAGAAACTCAGTCACTCAAACATTTATGAAGCACCGACTCTGTGCCAGGCATTGCCCAAATGCTGGGAACGCAAAGACACCGAAGACACATATGTGAACAAGGAATTCGGACTGAAATGTTAACAGTGCTTGAAAGAAGTCTTTGCTATGGGTAACCAAGGATGGGACATCTCATCTGCTTTGATGACAAGACATTAGTATTGGTTTAAGAGCCAAACATTTAGACACAGGTAGATCTAGGTAAGAATCTCGGCTCTGCTGCTTACCAGTGGCATGACCTTGGACAGCTGACATTCACTGCCCAAACCTGTTTTGTTGTCCTCATTTTTTTTTTCTTTGAAACAGAGTTTTTGTTGTGTTGCCCAGTCTGCAGTGCAATGGTGCGATCTAGGCTCACTGCAACCCAACCTCTACCTCCCAGGTTCAAGCGATTCTCCTGCCTCAGCCTCTTGAGTAGCTGGGATTACAGGCATGTGCCACCAAGCCCAGGTAATTTTGTATTTTTAGTAGAGATGGGGTTTTAGCATGTTGGTCAGGCTGGTCTCGAACTCCTGACCTCAGGTGATCTGCTCACCTCAGCCTCCTAAAGTGTTGAGATTACAGGCAGGAGCCACCGCAACTGGCTATTGTTTTTTTAACCCATAAAATGGTCATGATAATGCCAATCTAGTAGGGTTGCTGGAGGGATTAAATAAGATAATATAATGGGTAGAGGTGGGGTGCCATGACTCACTCCTGTAATCCCAGCACTTTGGGAGACTGAGGGGTGTGGATCACCTGAGGTCAGGAGTTTGAGACCGGCCTGACCAACATGGTGAAACCCCGTCTCTACTAAAAATACAAAAAACAAACTGGATGTGGTGGCAGGTGCCTGTAATCCCAGCTACTCGGGAGGCTGAGGGAGGAGAATCACTTGAACCTGGGAGGCAGAGGTTGCAGTGAGCCGAGATCACACTACTGCATTCCAGCCTGGGCAACATGAGTGAAACTCCATCTCAAAAAATAATAATAATAATAATAGTGGATACAATTATTATGATGGCCGGAGTCATGCATGTATCCCCTGCTACTCAAAGTGTGGTGTGCAGTAGGTGCTTATGCAGATCTTTCTGATGTAGAGGGTTTATTACTTTCAAGCGATTCCTAAAGGGGTTTGTGGGGTGCATGACTAGTCTTGCATTTGAGATCAATGAAGGGAAGCGTGGACCAGGACAGGACATTTTCATGGCAGTCCAGGTGAATGCTAATAAAGACACAGCAGAAATGAGAGAGGAGGGGAATAACAGAAATGAGAATCAACATGCAGGGACTTGTGTGAGTTTTAGGATGGGTGGTGGAGGAAGTGAACGGGCAGAGTTGTTGAGATTGACCTGCAAGGTTTTTAATTTTTTTTTTTTTTTTGAGATGGAGTTTTGCTCTGTCGCCAGGCTGGAGTGCAGTGGTGCAATCTCGGCTCACTGCAATCTCCGTTTCCCAGTTCAATCGATTTTCCTGCCTCAGCCTCAAGAGTAGCTGGGACAACAGGTGCACGCCCGCGCCTGCCTAACTTTTTATATTTTTAGTAGAGACAGGGTTTCTCCATATTGGCCAGGCTGATCTTGAATTCCTGACCTCGTGATCTGCCCGCCTTGGCCTCCCAAAGTGCTGAGATTACAGGCGTGAGCCACCACACCCAGCCGACTCACAAGTAGTTCCTGAACAAGTAGTTCCATCTATTTGCCAACTTAGGGAATGTGGGAGAAGGGGGACTTGTAAAGAAGGAAGATGGAGGGTTCAGAAGACAGCTTGAGGGGAGAATATCCTGCAGGAACGAGAGGCAGCAGACTTGGCTTATACAAAGCTTGCCTTCTGCTTAGCTGGAGTCAGTACTGGATAAGCCAATGAGTTATTAATCTACAATACCAATGAATGCAATGCACAGTGAGTTAAACAGTGTCCACCCCCACAACAGTCACGTTTATCTGGAACCTCTGAATGTGACGTTATTTGGAAATAGGGTTTTTGCAGATGTAATTAGTTATGATAAGGTCATACTGGATTAGGGTTGGCCCTTAAATCTAATGAGTGTAGTCTTTATATTATAAGAATAGGGGCCGGGTGTAGTGGCTCATACCTGCAATCCCAGCACTTTGGGAGGCTGAAGCAGGCAGATCACAAGGTCAGGAATTGGAGACCAGATTCACCAACATGGTGAAACCCTATCTCTACTAAAAATAAAAAAATTAGCCGGGCATGGTGGCTGGCACTTGTAATCCCCCTGTAATCCCAGCTTCTCAGGAGGCTGAGGCAGGAGAATCACTTGAACCCCAGATGTGGAGGTTTCAGTGAGCCAAGATCACACCACTGCACTCCAGCCTGGGTGACAAAGAGAGACTCCATCTCAAAAAAAAAAAAAAAAAAAAAAAAAAAAGAGAAGAGGAGCAGAGGCAGAGACACACAGATGGACGAAGGCCACGTGAGGCAGAGGCAGTGACTGGGGGAGCAGCTACAAGCTGAGGAATGCCAAGGACAGCCTGGATCCCCTAGAATCCGGAAGAGACAAGAACTCTTCCCTGAAGCCTTCAGAGGAAGCATGGTCCTGCCAACACCTTTGACTTCAGACTTCTAGCCTCCAGAACTGTGAGGAAACACTTTTTTTTTGTTTTGTTTTAAACCACCCGGTTTGTTTAATACACCATGGAAGCTGAACACGGTTGATAAGCCTGGAGAACATTTTCTCAAAGCCTGGCAAATAATTCCTAAAACTTACCTGATCTACAGAGCCTCAGCAGCTTTCGCCCTCCAGGCCCACTGAGCCTCAGAAGTTTGCCTGCCCTGGGGGATCAACAAGGTTACGTCAAGTCAGGTGCCCTCATGAACAGCACAGATTTGGAAGGTAGTGTCCTCGACACATCTCTGTTGGGTGAAGCCAGCCTTCTTTCCTTCCTTCCTTCCTTCCTTCCTTCCTCCATCCCTCCCTCTCTCCCTCCCTCCCTCCTTCATTTTTTCCTTTTCTCATCTCTCTTTCTCTCCCTCTCCCTTTCTTTTCTCTTCTTTCTTTCTTTCTTTCTTTCTTTCTTTCTTTCTTTCTTTCTTTCTTTCTTCTTTTTCTTTCTTTCTTTTTCTTTCTTTCCCAAGCCAGAGTTCACTGGCATGATCTCAGCTCACAGCAACCTCCACCTCCTGGATTCAAGCAATTCTCTTGCCTCAGCCTCCCAAGTAGCTGGGATTATAGGCTCCAGCCACCACCCCCAGCTAATTTTTGTATTTTTAGTAGAGATGGGGTTTCACCGTGTTGGCCAGGCTGGGTCTTGAACTTCTGACGGCAAATGATCCACCCTTCTAGTCCTCCCATAGTGCTGGGATTACAGGCCTGGGGTTGCCCAGCCAAGATCATTGTTCTTAGTGGAAGCAGTCTTTTGGTTTTGTTATCACACTGTGACTGACAGTCGTCTTTGGGGTTGTGTCCACTGTGAGCCAAACCTCATAACTAGTCCTTAAGGGAGTGAAAGAGCTTAAGGTTCTTGCTGTGCAAATATACACATTCATTTGGAAAAGACTAAGGATCCTTACCTGAATGCGTGTGGTGGAGTGCAGATTAGAAAGAGTGCCTTAATTTTCTTTCCCTCCTCTCACTTCTGTTTAAAGTGAGAAAAGAAACCTTGAATAGCTTTCATTCTTTAGTTGTAGGTCAAATAAACCCATGTGAACTAGCATAAGCCAGAATGGGGGCTTCTCTAAGGATATAGGGCTGTCTTTTGTAAACTGAAGACAGAGACATCATTGTTCTGGAGGTCTATTGCTGCTTAACAAACCATCCTCAAATTTAGTGGTTTTAAATGACAATCATATATTGCTCCTGAATCTGCAATTTACATGGAGCTCCGTGGGGAAGTCTCACCTCGGCTTCATGTGGTGCCACCTGGATTGGTTCCACTGGGACTGGAGGATCTGCTTTCAAGATGGTGCATTCGCCTGCTGGCAGGTTGATGCTGGCTGTCAGCTGGTTGCTCAGCCAGCACTGAGGGCTGGGCCCCTCCATTTCTCTCTATGTGGGGCCTTCCATGTGGCCTGTGCTTCCTCAGAGCATGGTGGCTGCGTTCCAAGGATGAGTGTCCCAAGAGATAGAGCTGGGTGAAAACTGTGTTGCCTTTTATGATCTAGCTTTAGCAATCACACAGGATCACTTCTGCCGTATCCTAGAAGTGTGGGCAGTCACAAAGGCTTATCATTTCAGGGGTAAAGGATATAGACACCATCTTTTGATGGAGTGTCAAGGTTCCAGAAGAGCATGTGAGATGAAAAATATTGTAACCATTCTGGAAAATACAGTCTGCCACATTGTCATGCCCCAGAAAAGGCCTGGAAGGGCCTTTGTGAATGGGTTGCCTCATTTTCTCTATGGCGTCTTAAACTGTCCAGTTTTCCTGGACATCAATTTCATTTTCTTCTTTCTTTGTAGACTAGGCTTTTCCATTCTTTAGTCCTCATGGCATCTCCTACAGGCCCCTGGCTTATGACTGTTTATGTTACACTCCCAGTTTCTGCTGAGACACAGACTCTTTTGGCCAACATTCCCAAGAGAGGGAGCCAGATTGGCCCAGGCTGGGTCAGGTGTCTATTCCTGGACCAACTGGCTACAGCCAAGGTCATTGTCATGAAGCAGAAACAAGGCACATTAGGAGTGTCTCTGCAGAGATGGGCAGACATTTCGACAGTGTCAGTCTTATAGCAGTGACCTGTGAGCAGGACATGGTACTAGACTCTTTAGAGAACACTGTTGACCTTCCCAGGATGACCAGTAAATAAATGGTTCGATATGATTAGAGCAGGAATGATGATTTTTTTAATGGGCACAACTTACATGGTTATTCTCTGCCCTTAGAAGATCAAACAGGAAGGAGTGGGCTTAATTAAAATAGAAGTATCTTTGACTAGAATGTGATGGATCTTGGTGAGACCATCTGGTATACCCCTTCTGTCTGCCATCAGGTAAAACAGTTATATCCTCAGATGTGAAGGTTGAGGAACAGTAATTACCAAGTGGCTGAGAGGGGGTCAGAAAACAGGCTCTCTTGCTTCTTGGTATAATTTTTTCCCTCTGTGGACAATTTCCTTGGTATCTAGGACAGGCTAACAATATAATGCAAAAAACAACAAATTCAACAAATAAAAACATAGCTAACAGAGTATGTGTGATTGCTGCCAACAGGCTCTGTGCTAGCCAATCTAGTGAGATAAGTATTATTATCACCCCCATTTTGGAGATACAAGTTGAAATAACTGACCCAAGGTCACAATTAATGAACAGAACTACGTTTGAGTCCAGTCTGGCCTCACAGTCTGTACATTTAACCTTGATCCCATTGATACTTTTCTAACACTGTACATTTAGAACAACTGCTCCGCCGTCTCTGCTGAGACATCAGACCTGTCATTGTTCTGATATCATGTGACCCCTTCCACCTCAGCTGATTGGCCAGAGGAAAGCACATGACCCAAGGGCAACCAGTTCATTGGCTGGCTGGTAGCCTATGGGGAGGTCTGGTCTGGAACTTTCTTAACAGGGGTAAGGATAAATACATTAGGTTCCCCAGAGTCACTCTCTCTCTCTCTCTTTTTCTTTTTCTTTATTTTTTTCTTTCTTTTTCTTTCCTTCTCTTTTTTCTTTTTTTTTCTTTCTCTCTCTTTTTTTTTTCTTTCTTTCCTTCTTTCTTTTTCCAGGAACACGTGCTCTTTATTGAACGCCATTGTAGAAAAGTGTGTGAGGATAAAGGGCTGATACAGGACTCGGCTCTGGGGCTGGGCGAAGAATGGAAGGTTGAGTAAGTGGGAAACAGGTCACGGGCAGAGCCCCTGGCCTGGATGAGTCCTCTTGGTCTATCAGTAGACTTGCAAGATCAGTACTGGGGTGATGATCAGCAGAACTGTCATGATGATGCCGGAAATCAGGGCCCAGGTGTTCAGGCACTTGGCGGTGGAGGCATAGGCCTGGGCCCTGGTCAGGTCACCAACCATCTTCCTGTCCCTAGACTTCATGGAGTAGGCAAACGCTATGAAGCCCAGACAGCTGGAGTTCGTGAAGAGGGTGTTGAACAGGGACCAGATGACCCTCCATGGTTGGGCATGGAGGTCTCGCTGCGGATGTGGATCACGATGGATGTCAGGGGAGCAGGGTTGTGGGGTGCCCCCAGCACAGCCACCTATGCTCTCAGCATCTCATAGTTGGGGGGACGGTCAGTGTTGGCGGGAGTGAAGAAAGTTTGAACAGTGTGGTTCATGCTGTCCAGGGAAGACCAGCCATGGTCAGATTGCTGAGATGGTTCTCTGAGTCTCTTTCTTTAAAATTGGAGCTGAAGATATGGAAATTGAGAGTCTAGCAGTTAGTAGTAGGGACAGAGTCGTATTAGTAATCAAATGCTACAGAAGGTACAAGAGAACAGTGTCTTAAGTCCTGGTCTTCCTGTTGGTTTTTGCATCACATGTAACCTTTGGAAAGCCTGGGTTTTGGAGCTTTTCTAGTTTTGTGAGAATTCTCTTTCTTACAGATACAAGTTCCTTGATTTAAATTTGAGGTAGCCCTCAAATTTGAGGGGGTCCAGTTGAGCCTCAGATCCTTACTAGTGTGCTTCTCAAAGGAAGGAGGTTTTCATTGTGCAAGGAGGAACAACTTACATGTCAGATCAGAATGGAGGCAATTAAGTGAAGAAAGGTGCAAGATTACTGTGCCAGGTGAGTGAGTGAGTGATGCCCTATCTGTTTATCTATTTATCTATTATCTATCTATCTATCTGGAATCACCAATAGTTGGAAGAAAGGGCGAGATATTTGCCTGGTCAAAGTTGGGAAGATAAACTGGTATTCTGTAATTCACTGAAAAGGGTTTGTCTGGAAACCGAATGACTCTGTGGGTGTTCAATTATCTCATCTGGATGAGCTTCAGCATCTACGAGTGCTTGATGAACTATAATTCATCTTGGTCAAGACGGTTTGGGTTCTATATAATAGAAACTCAACTCAAACAAACTTAATCAAAAAGGAGAAGAAGAAAAGGAAGAAGAAGAGGAAGAGGAAGGGAAAGGAGAAAGAGAAAGAAGAGGAAGGAAGGAAGGAAGGAAGGAAGGGAAGAAAAGGAAAATAGATCAAGAAATCTTTTGGGAGTCAGTTCAGAAATGGCAGTGTCTGTGCTGTCCAACAGAACTTTCTATCATACTAGAACTCTCCTGTATCTGTGCTAACCACTAGACATGCGTGGCTGTTAAACACTTGGAATAGGAATAATGTGATTGAAGAGCTGACTTTTTAATTTTACTTAGATTTAGTTAATTCAAATTTAGATCTAAATAGCTACACATGGCTAATGGCTACCATACTGGACAGCACAAATCTAGATCCCGAATTGTGCTGTACCCCACTCTCTTGCACTGTAACCCACATTGTGCTATATCCCTCTCTCTCAACAGCTTTTCTTAGCTCATGGATCCATGTCTGAACCAACCGTGATCACGGAGATTGGGAACTGTGCTCAGGTCTAGGTCACGTGTCTGACTCCATGAACAAGGTTCACCTTGTCCGAACCACATGCTATGGGTCCCTAGTGGAAAAAGGATTTCTGTTTATGAGAAGTAGAGGAAAGAGAGGTAGCTGGACTAAAAACTCTATCCCTCAGAGACCATCCTCAAGGTGCTATATGCCTTGCTAAAGAGAAAGAAGGGACGGGGACAGGAAGACCTGACAAATGTTCATGGGGACCCTTGGTGCCAGACACTGTGTTGAATGCTGGGGACGCTAATAAAAAAATCATGTCATCAGCAAGACAGGAAGACTCTCTGTTTATTCTCAGTCTGATAGAGGAAGCTGACTCCTAAAGAAACAGTCACAAAACAGGGCAAAACATCCCAAAGTGTAGATGAAGGAACACAGCATTATCAGGACAACTAATTTTGTGTAAATTTAGCCAACTGCTGATGTGCTGAGAAGTGATTTCTGTATTATCCCCTCCTTAAAAGAACATTAAGAAAATTGCTTCAGTTCTCTCTCTCTTTAAAAAAAAAAAAAGGATGGCTTAAGAAAATCAGAAAACAAAGTCCAGTCTCAGAGAGGGGCCAGAGTCTGGTGGATGGCCAGGCATGAGTTGTCTAAAAATAGAGTGGAGGCTGATTAATGAATGTCTTTAAAACAGAGATCAAACCCAGAAGCTGTACCAATGCAGCTGACATGCATTCCTCTGGGGTTTCACACTCCTTTAGAGAATTGCTCAAAACTGGGTTACCCAAGAACTTGGCCCGCATGCCCAGCACTCCACTCAGCTAGACAGGGAGCGATTCTCGGGTAACACTGGCCGAAGGTAGCATGGGGTAGAGGCCTCCAGTCCCCTTGGCCTTCCACCCCAGTTTCAGTTCTGCCTGGGCAGTGCCCCTCCTCATCCCACCAAGCCCCTCTGTGGGGTCAGGATGGTCTGCAGCCAGCTTCACCATCTCCCAGAAGCCTGCCCTGGACTTGGTTAGCCTAGACCTCTGGGTGTGGGAACCCCAGGCAGCAGGATGTCAGGTTGCTGAGGGATTGCTTACTGACTATTAACCCACGTTATTCCTCCAGCAAGCCTGTGAGTTAGATCCCTCTCAGCTCCAGTTTACAGATGGGAGAGATGAGGCACCCAGATGTTGATAACTTACACAAGGTCACAGGGTTCATAGACAGAGAACTGGGATTTGAACCCAGGAACTTGGTTCCAGAGTCCCCATGCCTGACCACCTCCCACTCTGTCCCTCCAGGTATCCTATGACTAGGCACTGTCCCTATCCTCATTTTACAGATGGAAAAGAAAATATCTAGCTGGTTAAGCGAAACAAATGGCAAGGTGGATGGGGACCTGGAACCCCAGTTCCTGGTTTGGGTTCTGTACCCAATATGCTCTGTGACCTTGGGATTCTCACTCGCCCTCTCTGAGCTTCAGTTGTGTCATCTGTGAAAAGTGGTAGCATCCTTACCTTGCCTGATGGTAGCCATTCCCTTCACCTTCCAGCAAATGCTGGGCTTTGCACTGGTCACTTCACATGCATTATCCCGTTTAATCTTCCAAGTGCAGCCTGAGGCTGAAGACACCGGGAACATCTCCCAGGTCACCCACAAAGACATAGCGTTAAGAATGTGCCAAGAATTTCCCAAGTCTGTTTGCTTCCAAAGCCCCTCAGTTTCTCTCTATTTGACGATAGGAAGCTTACATGAGTAACAGGTATAAAAGTTTTAGGGAGATAAAACTGTCCCTTCTACCAGTGAAAGGTGGCTGGATTCTACTGATCAGCCCCAGGATTTTTCTGGGGAGTTGTGGGGTGTGCAGAATGTCAGCAGCGTAACCTCTGCATCCCCCCATCTCTGCACATGCAAAGAGGGAGGCGGTCTCCATGAATGGAAGGTAGAGCAGGGGCTTTGGGGACAGGTGACCACAGACAGACTGTGGCCACGGAAGCTGATGGAGGAAAGACGGCAGGACCTGCTGGCTTCTGCACACCCCATTCTTACCTCCTCTCCGGAGTTAGATGCATTAAGTCAGGCTGTGATGAAACCTGCAGCCACCACAGACATTTACAGCCCCCGCTTCCCTGCTGGGTGATAGATGGTTGTTTCTGGCCGTCATCTACCCCACCCTCCGATTTTCTATTTTGAAGCTTCCTCAACTGCAGAGAGAATTCTTTTTGTCTCTTGAGGATACTAAAATCTGGTACAAACAGTCTCTGATAATAAATGTTTTTTTTTTTTTCCAAGGGATCAAAAGCTCCCCAGACACTTTCAAAGGGAGCCAGAGTGCTTTGGCTATGTCGTGGTGATAGCCTGGAATGCTGAGCGGTACAGGAGGCAGGGAGTTTGAGGACTCAGATGGGGTGGTTTCCAGGCTCCTCTTGCTGAACAGGGGGCAACTGGAAACAGAGTGTGGGAGGGTTGAATTCTAGACCCCAGGGCTCAGGGGTAGGAGAGAACTTCTGCCTCTCCCCAGTGGAGCTCCCAGCGGAGGCTCCAGCAGCTGCAAGTGGCTCTGTGTGGAGGAAGGTGGCAGCCTGGGGCATGGTGGGTACATCCGAGGGTAGCAGCTGGTACTCTGGGCAGTTCCAGGCTTGGAGGAGAAGCTCTGAATGCTGAGGGTTGCCATGGCCACTGGCCTGAGTGGGCGGCTTCCAAACAAGGTGAACACCCCTTCCTCTCCTCAGGGTCTCCCAAAACAAGTAAGGAGGCAGACAGCCAGCTGCCTCCAGCCCCTGGGCAGGCCCAGCTCTCCTCCTGAGCCAAGTCTGGACTGGCTCTAGCCTTCAGCATGGTGTCTTTGTGTGCCATTATTACCCAACCGGCTAGACTCTGGTTAGAGGGGCTAGGGGAGGAAGGCATATGGCACAACCCAGAATATCCTTCTCCTTTTTTTTTTTCATGATGTGGGGTTATGGGCATGGACTTTGAGCCAGGCACACCTGCATCTCAATATTATTATTCTCAGGTAATGTTTTCCGTCCTCTGTATTTACTCTTATTTTCTCTGTAACACATTATCCAACCCTTTAGAGACTTAAAAACAAAAAACAACTCAGGAGTTTGAGGATGCAGTCAGCTATGATTGTACTACCCTGGGCAACAGGGAAACCCTATGACAGAGAGAGAGAGAGAGAGAGCGAGAGAGAGAGCGAGAGAGAGCGCCTTAATTTTTTTTTTAATCTCACAGTTTCTATGGTGAGGAATTTAAGAGTGGCTTTCCTGGTGGCTACAGGTGTTGCATGAGGCATTGGGAAACACAGCTGAAGCTGGAGAATCTGCTACCTTCACAACTCACATACCTGGCAAATTGGTCACTTACCTGGCCATTGATAAGAGGCCTGAGTTCCTCATGACATCAGCCTCCCCACGGGGCTGCTTGGGTATCCTCATGGCATGGTGGCTGGCTTCCCCAAAGTTAGCTAAGAAAGTGGTGGAAGCTTCCATGTCTTCTCTGATGTAGCCTCAGAAGTCACACACCCTTATTTCCACCACATCCTGTTGGTTACTTGGGTCTATTACATGACATTGTAACCATTACATTGGTTACATGGTTCCACATCCTATTTGATGTGGGAGAAGGTCACGCCAGGACATGAATCCCAGGGGGAAGGAACACTGAGGAACACCTTGGAGGCTGGCTACCATATTCTTTTTGGGTTTCACTTTTCTCTATTTGGGTATAATAACCATATCTACTTTGCAGTATTATAATGTGGAGTAGTGGTCATAGAAATACCATCAGTCATGGTACCTGGCACAGAATAGATGCTCAACAAATTATGACCTTCCTTCAATAGCCATATAGTGACTAATATTATTACCTTTCACTGGCAGAATAGCCCCTATGCTTCTGCGCTGCAAACATTATTCTAGTGCTTTATCCTCATTTGCTTATTTAATTCCCACAACAAACCCGAAGAAGCAGGTACTATTATCACCTTTGTTTTCCTCACAGAAACAGACTGGAAGCTAGTGAGCATGGAGACAGGACTCAAACACACGAAGCCTGACTTCCAAACCCATACTGTTTACCCCTAAGCCCAAGAGGCCCCTCCTCTGAGAGCCTTTTTGGAAGCATCTTTTATTACAAGCCTAATTAATGGCTTCCTTCTCCCTGCTCTGTAGACCCAGATGGACATGAATTGGCGCAGGAACATCTGGCTTGCCCACTTCCTCGCTGTGTGACGCTGGGCACATTTCTTCCCTCTCTGATCCTAAGATTCCTTGTCTATGAAATAGGGACACGAATCACACCCCAGGGCTGTTGAGAGGATGGAATGAGAGCCCATGACATCACCAGTCAAGTGGAGATGCCCAAGAAGGTCACGCTGTGTTTGCAATGACCCGACCTTTTCTTGATCTTTCTTTGTTTTGTTTTGGTTTGGTTTTGAGACAGGTTCTCACTAGCTTGCCCAGGCTGCTCTTGAACTCCTGGCTAAGTGATCCTTTTGCCTCCGCCCCCTGAGTGCCTGGGACTGAAGGCATGCACCACTGCCCCCAGCTCCTTTTCTCCACCTTGTTCCTTTCGGTGTAACAAAACTGGTACCGGTTGCCTTTGGGTGCTCAGTGGTAAGATCCTGTAATAAAGACTCTCAGTCACTCCTAAGCCTAGCACCTGCAACTTGACCTTGGATCAAACTGATTGGCCTGGACAAGTGGCTGAGTGTAAGGGAGGGGAGAAGGAGACCCTGCACCCCAAGATTCTAGTTAGGGGGGTGGTGGTTCCAAAACTGAGCATAAGAACAAGGAGGAGATAGGAGGTGCAGTCCTGAAAGCCCTGTGTGTGACCCTCTTTCTGTTTAGGTCTTTGCCCACTTCATGGACTACGACCCAGGCACCTTATCAGAGTCATTTCCATCTCAGTGCTTCACTGGCACACCTTGATTTACAGTAAGCACTTATGTAGGATGTCATTTGGGTGACGAGCACTTACATAAGATGTCATATGGGTGATGAGCATTCATATAGGATGACATGCAGGTGGTGAGCACACATTTATGTAGGATGGCACATGGGTGGTGGGCACTTAGGATGGCACATGGGTGGTAGGCATTTACATGACACATTGGTGGTGGGCACTTACATAGGAGGACAAATGGGTGGTGGGCACTTATAGAGGATGTCACATGGGTGGTGAGCACTTACACAGGATGGCACACGGGTGGAAGGCACTTATATAGGATGGCACATTGGTGGTGGGCACTTACATAGGATGGCACATTACTGATGGATATTTACACCAGATGGCACATTAGTGATGAGCCCTTGCATAGGATGGCACATTGGTGATGGGCACTTACATAGGATGGCATGTTGTTGAAGGGCACTTATGTGGGATGGCACATTGGTGATGGACACTTAGATAGGATGGCACATTGTGATGAGCCCTTGCATAGGATGGCACATTGGTGATGGGCACTTATGTAGGATGGCCTGTTGGTGATGGGCACTTATGTAGGATGGCACATTGGTGATGGACACTTACATAGGATGGCATGTTGCTGGTGGGCACTTAGGATGGCATATTGGTGGTACTTACATAGGCTGGCACACAGGTAATAAGCCTTTACATAGGATGCCATGCACTTGGAGCCAGGCAGGAAAGTGCCTCTAACCTCAGTTTCCAGATCAGCCAAATGAGGAGTTTAAGGTACACCAACCTTACACTGGGCGGTCATGGGCATTGAGGGAGACAGTGCTTATGCAGCACCATGCCAGGCCCTAGACAGCGTTCAGTAGATGTTAACTCTAATAATAGCAGTGATGGCCATCATTAAATGAGCCACTGGATTCTGCTCAGTTGGTGAGGAAGCAAGGGGGAGACTCTGGCAGCCTCAGTCTTGCCACTCTCCTTCTCTTTCTTCCTCCCTAGGATCCTGAATACAATGTGTCCCTTTCTTTGGTTGGAAAGCCAGTTGCTCTGGGCCTCACAAGGGCAGCCAGGCCCCAGGCATCCCAGCAGGAATCCTCCTGGTAGACAAGGCCTTACTGTGACCTTTCACCCTTTGGCCTGTGGGTGAAGGACCATTAACCAAACTGCCTTCCCTAGTCTTTTGTGGAGGAGAGTCCTTTGTCCAGCTGTCCTCTAAAAATAAAACATGTGGAGTGATGGCTTCTATCCCACACTACATCTGAGTGCTGTGCCACCATCTTTGTTTGACCAGCCCTTTATCATTTATAAAATTCTTTCAGTGTGCAATCTCAGGTCTCCAGAGAGGTTATATTTCTTGCCCAAGGTCACCCAGCTGGCAAGTGGCTGAGACAGGACTGGCTCGTGGGTCTTCCAATTCTCTAACTTATCTCCATCCACTCTCCCAGGCTGCCATGCAAGAGACAGAAGGGGGTTGGGGCGGGTTGGAGGGACCCGTTAGGTTTGCCCCATGTTTGCTGCGTATTCCTTAACTAGGTAGGATTTCTAGAAAAAAACAAGGGGAAGAGAGTCACTATTTATACTTACTGAACTCTGGTGTGGCTTGATTGTGTCCCCCCACCCAAAATCTCATGTTGAATTGTAATAATCCCAGGTGGTGGGACCACATGTAGATAATTGAATCATGGGGGTGGTTCCCCCCATACTATTCTCATGATAGGGGGTGAGTTCTCATGATAGGGAGTGAGTTCTCATGAGATTTGATGGTTTTAAAAGGGACCTTTCTCCACCTTGCTCTGCCTTTCTCCTTGCCACTGCCATGTGAAGAAAGACGTGTTTGCTTCCTCTTCCACCATGATTGTAAGTTTCCTGAGGCCTCCCCACCCCTGCGGAACTGTGACTCAATTAAACCTCTTTCCTTTATAAATTATCCAGTCTTGCGTATGTTCTTATAGCAGCATGAGAATGGACTTATATAAGCACCTTCTTTTGCCAGACATTTTATATAAGTTTTCACATTGGTTAAAACTTAGTCTTCTGGCCGGGCGTGGTGGCTCACGCCTGTAATCCCAGCACTTTGGGAGGCCGAGGCGGGTGGATCACGAGGTCAAGAGATCGAGACCATCCTGGTCACCATGGTGAAACCTCGTCTCTACTAAAAATACAAAAAATTAGCTGGGCATGGTGGTGCGTGCCTGTAATCCCAGCTACTCAGGAGGCTGAGGCAGGAGAATTGCCTGAACCCAGGAGGCGGAGGTTGCGGTGAGCCGAGGTTGCGCCATTGCACTCCAGCCTGGGTAACAACAGCGAAACTCCATCTAAAAACAAACAAACAAACAAAACTTAGTCTTCATCGGAAAACCTTGAGATGGGTGTTCTTGCTGTTTGCAGATGAAAAAATGAATAGAAAGAGACCAAGGAATGTACCCAAAGTCACACAGATGCTGAGTCAGAGAGCAGGGATGTGTATTTTGATCTCTTGCATTCAGAAGCCCATCCTGTGGTGGAGTCCTGCATTCACAGCAACTCAGAACAACTTGATTGCAGGCCTGGAATTACAAGTTTTTTCAAACAGCAAGGTGGACAGGGTTTGGGGAGTTGTGTAATGCATGGCTTTGAGCAGAGCTCAGGCTTTGGAGGCCAGCAGAGTTGGACTCCAATCCTGGCTCTATGGCTCCATAGCTGCGAGCCTTGAGCAAACCACGGAACACTGTGTGCAAAACGAGGGAAATGTCCTCTGGCCTGCAGGACTGGTAATCGTGGATATAAACTGTGTTCAAGAAATAGCAACTCTGCACCGGGCATGGTAGCACATGTCTGTAGTCCCAGCTACTTGGGAGACTGAGGCAGGAGGATCACTTAAGCCTGGGAATTTGAATCTAGTCTGGGCAACCTAGTGAGACCCTGTATTTCCACTAAAAAAAAAAAAAGCACGATATTAAAAAAGAAAATAGTAGCCCTCTTCCTAGGAGACTGGGAGAAAAGGCAGAATGGCACAGAGAACTGCTTTGCTTTTTCTCTCCTTCTTTCTCTCCATCTCTCTTACCCTCATTCTACTGCAGATAGAAGAAACTACCTCACAGGCCTTCAGTACCAGGCTCCATTGTACTCAGAGGGCTCTAGGGTTTTTTATCGTGAGTCACAAACTCAGCACTACCTGCACAGGGACATGGATTGAAGGAGAAGCACCCGCCCCTCTGCTGTCCAGAGGCAGAACACTTAACCCTGAAGGCCAACCATAGAAACTTGTGAAACTGGATGCAACGCCACAGGCATAATCGGATTCAACAAACATTTAATGATCGCTTACTACGAGCCAGGGAAAGGACCCAACTGTTTCAGTCAGGATTAGGTTCAGTTGCTAGTAATAGAGGCCCCAAGTAACAGCAGCTTAAATAAGATGCCAATTTGTTTCTCTCTCCCATAAAACCTCAGAGGCAGGTGGTCCAGGACTGGTGTGGGGCTCTGTTCTGGGAAGCAGTGTGGACCTGGACTCCTGTCTTGTTGGTCTACAATGCGTGTGTCTCCATTCCCAATGTCACCTCATGGTCTAAGGTGGCAGCTGCAGCTCCGGCCATCTTGCCCATCACCAAAAGACAGGTGGAAGAGATAACAAAGAGAGGCAGAGTATGCACGATGTTTGCTTCATGAAGATTCCTGGAAGCTGCCACTTGACGCTTATGCCTCAATGCCATTGGCCACGGGATCACACTTAGCAGCATGGAGAAGTTGGGTGGTCCTGTGCCACTAACAACTGGGGCCTCTGTTGCTATGAGAAAAGGCAGCAATTAGCATTCTCCTGCACTGATGCATCGACACTTTTCTTATAGATTAGGCACTATCTTTTACCTTCTTTGCCCCAACAGCCCTGTCACCTGCTTATTAGGTTAGGGCAACAGTTATTGTGGGTTTTGCAATTACTTTTGCACCAACCCAGTATTTTTATCTTCTGTATATAAATAAAAAATCTGATCATTTTTTATCTTCTGTATATAAATGAAAAATCTGAGAGGTTAAGTAACACATTCTAGGCCACCCAGGAAGGAAATGGTGAGGCTGGGCTTCAAGGCAAAGCCTGTTTGACTCTGTAACCCATGCCGTCACTTTTTCTATAAGACCTGTGTTAGGGCGTAGGGATTCCCCAAATGAAAAGAAACCTTCTCCTGCAAACATTATTCGAGAAATATTATCATTACTATTTTGTGGCTTTTCAGAATGAAAAGAGTTGACAGATTGACATTTTGTTTTAAAAATTTAATTTAAAAAATGTTTGGTGGGTACATAATAGGTGTATATATTTAGGGGTACATAGATGTTTTGATATAGGCTGAAACAGATTTCAGATGCTGTTCTGGGTTGAATTGTGTCCCTCAAAATTCATATGTTGAAGTCCTAACCCCTAGTCCTCCAGAATGTGACCTTATTTGGGCATAGGGTAATCGCAGATGTAATTAAGTTGAGATGAGGCCGTACTGGAAAAGGACGGGCCACATCATATGGGAAGACGGCTATGTAAAGTCACAGAGGCACAGGGAGAGTGCCATGTGAAGGTGAAGCCAGGACTGAGGTGAAACAGAAGCCAAAGAACACCAAAGAACACCAACCAGCAGAAGTCAGGTGAGTAGCATGGAACAGACTTCTCCCTCGCAGCCCTCAGGACAAACCACCCATGCTGACACCCTGGTCTCGGCTTTCTAGGCCCCAGAATTTTTTCTGGTATTCCAGCCACCCCACCTGTGGTATTTTGTTATGGCAGTCCTAGCAAGTTAATATGAATGTGATGTGTTATTCATTGCTTTGCCATGGAAACAATTTCAGATGGCTGTGAGGATGTCAGATTTTCAGGAAGGTGGGTGCCTTCATTTCCATCCCAAATGGAGGGAGTCACTTTTCTGTAGGCTCTTCCCAGATTTCAACCCAGGACACGAAGTTCTATGCAACTTTTGTTAAACCCCTCCTAATGTTCCAGGCTCTGTGCTAGATTCATGACGCAAGGAAATGAGACCAGACTTTTAGAAGAAATCAGGGTGCTATACTCATTCCAAAGAAAAGCCTTGATTTTGGCAGGGGGCATCTCTATTTTAAGCTCAGACATTTCCTGGTCACTGGCTACCTCATCACCTTGGCATCAGGTAGGGTAGGAAGTGCAGGCCTGGGTTTGTTCAGCTTCTCTGCAAGGTGAGATTGACAAGCCCAGTAGGGAAGCTGGTGTGCAAAGACCAAGTCCTCTCCAAGTGGGTACTGAGCCAAGTCGTCTTGGCATTTGAGTTGCTTCATCTGTAGCCTCTTATCTCACTGCGTTAGAGCGTGTTGCACTCATGAAACCAATGTCCCAGTGTGCTCAGAGGCTGGCTGGTTGAGTACAGCCTGCACTCCTGACTCATGGGGCTGATTTCCAGGCAAGTGCTTGCATTGCTGCAGCACATCCTTGCTTTGGGTTTCAGGGATCTGTCCCACTGGCCCAACTCGATGGCCATCACCTGGAGTGAGTGTATGAATGTTTGTTGGGAGGACACAGAGTGGCTTTCCTCTTCTCAAGAAGAGCTAGTAGTTCTACCCCCAACATCAAAAAAATACAAACAACCCAATTAGAGTCATGGGCAAAGAACTGGAGTAGTCATTTCTCCAAAGAAGATATACAAATGGCTAACAGACATGTGAAAAGATGCTCAGCCTCACTAATGACTAGAGTAATGCAAATAAAAACCATGACACCAGTTCATACCAATTAGGATGCCTGTTTTATATATAATTGCCTGTTTTATATAAAAATTAAAAAAAAAAACAACAGAAAATAACACGTGTCGATGAGAATGTGGGGGAATTAAAACTCTTGTGCATCGCTAGCAGGAATGTAAAATGATGCAGTCACTGTGGAAAACCATATGGATGCTTCTGAAAACATTAAACATAGAATTATTATCCAGTCCAGTGATTCCACTTCCAGGTATATGCCAGAAGAATGAAAAGGAGATACTTGAACAGATATTTGTGTCCCTGTGTTCACAGCAGCATGAATCACAACAGCCAAAAGGTAGAAATCACCCAAATGTTTGTTGATGGAGAAATGGAAGAACACAATGTGACATATAAGCATATAATGGGATATTTTCAGCCTTAAAAGGAATGAAATTCCGATACTGCTACAACGACATGGAGGACATTATGCTAAGTAAAAAAAGCCAGACACAACAGGACAGTAGTGTATGATTCCACTTATAAGAGGTACCCGGAGTAGCCAAATCCATAGAGATGGAGAGTAGAATAGTGATTACCCAGGGCTGGAGGGAGAGGGGAACGGAGAGTTCGTGTTTAATGGCCACGAAGGATCAGTTTGGGAAGGTGAATAAATTCTGGAGATGGATGATGTTCATGGTGGTAGCACAATGTGAATGTACTTAATTCTACTGACTTGTACACTCGAAAATGATTAAAATGGTGGATTTGGTCATGCATTTTACCACAATAAAAATAGAGAATTGTTATTGATAATACCTGCCTTTCATTGAATATAGTATTCCCTAGACAAAGCACTTACATGGGCATTAGTTCCTCAAGGCACTCATTGTTACCAGCCTTGTTTTAAGGATGAAAACAGAGGCTTGGAAAGGCTCATTCATTTGATCAGGATCACATGGCTAACAGTGAGCTGTGAGGTTTGAGCCCAGTTTTGACTGGCCCTAGGGTCTCAGCTGCAACACACCTGAAGAGCCTCTTGGCTTCATCCTTGCATCTGGGACAATGCCTGGATCATATGGTAGGCACTTGTCTACCTCTGATCACATCTAGAGTGAAGTTTAGACCCTGACGAATCACCAGAGCTCACCAGAAGGTGACGGCATCAACACTGCTTGTAGAACAGGCACTCAGAGACGTCACAGTTGAAAACGTGTCTGGGTACAGTGGCTCATACCTGGAATCCCAGCACTCTGGGAGGCTGAGGTGCGAGGATCACTTGAGCTCAAGAGTTCAAGGCCAGCCTGGGCAACATAGCAAGACCTCATTTCTACTAAAAATTAAAAAAAAAAAAAATAGCCAGGTGTGGTGGTATGTGCCTGTGGCCCCAGCTACTCAGGAGGCTGAGGTCAGAGGATTGCTTGAGCCTGGGAGACCAGGGCTGCAGTGAGTTATGATTGCACCACTCCAGCCTGGGCAGTGGAACAAGACCATCTCAAAAAAAAAAAAAAAAAAAAAAAAAAGTAAGTTGAGAACATGGCTCAGACAAATTTAGGAAACACGGGGCTGGGGCCAAGACTAGGGTGAGCCAAGGGAGCAGAGAACCAGCAGGACGGTGACGTTGGTCCCAGGAGTATGTGACAGAGTCACGTGGACGTAGCCATTGAAAGAGGGAGTACTGAAAACGGTTTTGCTAAACCAAATTCCAAACTGGTTTATGTCCTATATAGAGAGCAATGAAACCATAACCTTTGGGGCTATCTTATTTATTAATTTAAGACAGAGTTTCACTCTTGTCGCCCAGGCTGGAGTGCAGTGGCGCGATCTTGGCTCACTGCAACCTCTGCTTCCCTGGCTCAAGCAATTCTCCTGCCTCAACCTCCTGAGTAGCTGGGATTTCAGGCGCCTGCCACCACGCCCGGCTAATCTTTTTGTATTTTTAGCAGAGACAGGGTTTTGCCATGTTGGTCTGGCTGGTCTCAAACTCCTGGCCTCAGGTGATCACCCCGCCTGGGCCTCCCAAAGTGGCTTACAGGCATGAGCCACTGCGCCCAGCCTGGGGTTATCTTTTCTATCAGACAGAAATTGTTTGCATCTCTACCAGACAAACATCCCTTGCATCTTAGGAATTTCCTTTAAGATAGCATCTAGAATCTGGGCCTTAATAATAAGTACTAAGTCAAAGTGCCCATCCTCTCACATTGACCCTTGGGTATTGCCCAGATGCCCTCTTTGGTCCCAGCTGCTGGGAGTACCAGCTGCTAATATGGGTAGATAGCTTACAGCTCTGCTCTTCCCTGGGAATCACCTGAGATGGAAGGAAACTTCCTCCCCCGAGTATACCTTCCCTCCCCTACCCCTGGTTGGTCTTCAACAACCTGGTCCTCTTGCCTTAATTTGCAACGACACCGATGGCCACCCCAGCTCCAGAGCTTTCCACGGGACAGGCTGAGGCCTCAGCGGCAGCCTCACGGCACGTGAGCTTCTCCCTCACCCACGCCTCCCTTTTCACAGGTGTTCCTCCCTAGAGCAGCCCCGGTACACCCTGGGCGTGCACCTGCCTATCTCAGAGTCCATATCCAGGGAACCCAATTTAACACGGGACTCATTGCACAATGCTGGGATGGCTTGAAAGGGCAGGAGGGCCCCTTGTTGCCACATCACCGAGTTTTTAGATACTTTCTCTTAAGGAAGGTAGTAAAAAAATCTGTGGAATGAGCAGACAAGAGTGGGCGGAGGAGGCCCAGGGGAAACCCTCCCCCACACCTGGAAAAACAATTCCGAGTCGCTGACAGAGGCCACAATCAGCCAGCAGACCCCACGAGGTGCTGGGAACTCGAAGGCATGGCTCCCTGGCAGAGGTGAGAAATTTGACTGGGTAGCAGTTGCTGCTTAAGATCAAGTGAGATTTTCCACCTTCAGGGAGGAGCCGGAGAAAGCATGAGAAAGCGTGCCTAAGTCCTCAGGGGGTTATTTTCGGTTGAATAAAACAGCCTGATTTTAAAAAACGGCAGGGCTGAGTGCAAAGCCAGTGTGCCCCGCCCCTCCCCAGCTCTCTGCTCGGAGCCCATCACCCCCACCCCTGACCCCCAGGAGAGCCAACGCTTAGCTCACAGTGAATTGGAGACTTGGAAGAATTCAGGATCCGCTCTGCCTCTTCCTTTCAGAGACAAAAAATAAGGTTCTGGAAGGTGCGACTTAAAATAGACCTTTCATAAAAGATTCATTCCTGAACAAGAATGTCACAAAAGCATGAAATGTGAAATAGGCTGCAATCTGAATTTCACTTGAAGTATTTGGTGGCAATTATTTTAAAAATTCCCCCACAAACGGTGCTTTTCAATCACAGGAGAGCGAGTTAAGAGAGATCAGGGCCAGATAATTTCTTCATTGGGGGAAAAACGAGTTTCAAGTTTTAGGTACTGATTTAAGGCATTTCGGAGAATATGCATGAGTATTAAATGGATTTAGTTTCTTTTTTTAAAAAAAGCTTAGAGCCATTGCAGAAAAATGCTTGAAAAGCAGAGGCTCAAACGAGATGTAAATTACCTCCAGGAACAACCTAATAAGCCATTAGTAACCACCAAGTCACTCACCGTGAAGGATGTGTGCACCTGAGGATGGAGAACGATTTTGTTCTTAGAACCTCTTGTGATATTGTGGTTGGAGTGATCGTGGTTCTGTCAGTAGATCTGTCTGCATTTGGGGACTAGCTCCAGAGCTTCCTCTTTGATAGGAGATCCTGGTGTTCGCCTCTTGAAATAGACTTGTTTTCTATCAACGCTGCATTCACCTGCAAACAAATCCAGGTTGACAAGAGCAGCAATTTCTGGGCAGCCTCTCTGCTCCACCTGGTGTTGCTCATCTTGTTTTGTTTTCCTCCCAGATCATTTTGCCCCACTCACTAGCAAGGGGGAGGAGATGTAGGGTCTTCTTTTTCCTCTGCTTGGGGGCTTGGCATGGTGTCAATAGCATAAGTTAAAATTCTAAGCTTATAACAGCTCTCTACCGAAGGGTCTCTGTCTCCTTCCTTGCTTCTCTCGGGTCTGCTTGGGGGTTCATTCCACCTGGTGTCCTCACCCTAGGTCTGTTTCCAGGGGTGAATTTCAGATCTATATGATTTCCCATCGGTTCCAGTTCTCCCTTCTAGAAGAAAGGTCTGGAGTGGTAGATTTGAAGTGGGCTGGGCACAGTGGCTCATGCCTGTAATTCCAGCACTTTGGGAGGCTAAGGCGGCCAGATCACTTGAAGTTAGGAGTTCAAGACTAGCCTGCCTAACATGGTGAATTCTCATCTCTACTAAAAATACAAAAAATTAGCTGGGTGTGGTGGTGCGCCTGTAATCCCAGCTACTCGGGAGGCCAAGGCATGAGAATTGCTTGAACCCAGGAGGCAGAGGTTGCAGTGAGCTGAGATTGTGCCACTGCACTCCAGCTTGGGTGACAGAGCAAGACTCTGTCTCAAAAAGAGAAAGTGGTTTTGTCCTATATATGGCCCCACTCCACACCCACTCCAGACCAGAGAAAATAAAAGAAAACCTCAAATGCTTGAAGTGGTTATGGCAGTCACAATTCCCAACGGCCACTGGCCACTGGGTTTTCCTTCTGATCCTTCATGACTGATAACGTTAATTGCGCCTCTCATCCACAGGTGTGCTTTCTGGAGGGTTCGGAAGGAAGGGAGTGGATACTGATAAGACACTGGGGTTTACCTCCAGCAACTCTTTTAAAGGTGAAAATGGAACCAGTGCTAGAGTGGCCCCCAAGCAGAGACAGAGCCTAACTGAGGACAGGAGGTTGTGCTGGCAGTGGCGCTGGGGCAGCAGCTCTTCAGGGACAGGATCTGGGCTCAGCTAGAGGATGCCAAGGCCAGCAGCCCCAAGGAGTGAGGAAGGAGCAGAGAGGAGCCTGGTAAGGAGTTCACATCCCCATGAAAGCCAGAGGGACCAAGCTTGCCTTGAATGGAGCTGGCCACAGCAGGGCAGAGGACACTCAGTTTCTTTTCTTTTCTTTTTTCTTTTTCTTTTTTAAAGACAGAGGCTCACTCTGTCACCCAGGCTGGAGTGCAGTGGCATGATCTCAGCTCACTGAAATCTCCACCTACCAGGTTCCAGCGATTCTCCTGCCTCAGCCTCCTGAGTAGCTGGGATTACAGGTGCACGCCACCACACCCAGCTAATTTTTGCATTTTTAGTGGGACAGGGTTTCACCATGTTTGTCGGGCTGGTCTTGAACTCCTGACCTCATGATCCATCATGTTGGTCGGGCCGGCCTCCCAAAGTGCTGGGATTACAGGCGCGAGTCACCGTGCCTGGGCTGACACTGTTTCTACTTCATGTCTTTTTCTGGAAATAAGCTGTCTGACAATAAAGGACCACCTAGCTGTGGGGCTGCACTCCAGACAGGAGTCCTCAGAGAATCCCAAACTCTCAGGGAGGGTTATTAACTTATCCTGGTTGGCCCAGTGCATTTGGGTTTTGGCACTGAAAGTCCCACCTCCCTGAAACCCCCTTGGTCCTGGTGAGCTGCCTGCTTACCCTACAGACAGGTGTCCCCCGCCCACCGTTCCCCACCCCAGGAAGGAGCTGCAGAAGCAGATCTGTCACAGAGCAGACTTAGAGGAGCCCAAACTTACCTTTGCAAACCCAGAGCAAGTGGAGTTGGTATTTTATCACGGAACCCAGCTGTGCCCTCATTTATAAGCAAGAGAGGGAAGAGAAAGAAAAATCCCATGTTGATCTTTGCAGTCCAGTGCCAAGTTTCTAGTCTTAAACACACACACAGTGTCCATGCAGTGTAGGTGCATTTTTAAAAAACACATGCCAGGCAATGTTGGGTGGTAAAAATGATACCTCTTCATTAGTCCCTGGGTACTTACTGTGTGCCAGCCACTGTTGCAGTGCCTGTCATACAGGGACACATTAACTTATCAAAACAATCCCATGAGATGAGTAAGATTATCTCAGTTTTCAGCTGAGAAACAGAGAAGTGAAGACATTTGCTTTGGTAGCAAGTGGAGGAGCCACAGATAGAGGCAAAAGCTAAAAGTCGGGGTGGAAGCATCGTACAGACACAGGGAAGCACAGGGTATTTCCTTCCTTCCTTCTTTCCCTTCCTCTCTTTTTTCCTTCCTCCCCCCCTCCCCTTCCTTCCTTCCTTTTCTTCTTCCCTGGCTTTCCTTCCTTCTTCCCTCCCTTCCTCCCTTGCTTTTCTTCTTTCTTTTCTCTCTCTCTCTCCCTCTTTCTTTGCTTTTTTCTCCCTCCATCCCTTCCTTCCTTCCTTTCTCTCTCTTTCTTCCTTCCTTTCTCTCTCTTTTCTTCACCTTCCCTCTCTCTCTTTCTGTCTGTCTGTCTGTCTCACTCTGTTGCCAAGCTGGAGTACTGGCATGATCTTGGCTCACTGCAACCTCCATCACCCAGGTTCAAGCGATTCTCCTGCCTCAGTCAGCCACCCGACTCATGCTTGAGTAGCTGGGACTACAGGCATGCACCACCACACCTGGCTAACTTTTGTATTTTTAGTAGAGATGGGGTGTCACCATGTTGACCAGGATGGTCTCAATCTCTTTACCTCATGATCTGCCTGCCTCGGCCTCCCAAAATACTGGGATTACAAGCATGAGCCACCGCACCTGGCCAATCATTTCATTTATTTGACAAATACTCATACAGTGCTTACCCTGTTCAGTGCTGTCCTAAGAGGGTGAACCATTATAAACTCATTTCATCCCCATAATCACCTTTGTGTACATACTCTTTGATGCCGTTAACAAGGGGTTCTCAACTGAAGGCAATTTTGCACCCCAGGGGACATGTGACAAAGTCTGGAGATAGTTTTGGATTGTCACAAATGTGTGGGGCAGCGGGGGAGGTGGTACTGGCATCTATGGGCAGAGACCAGGGACACTGCTAAACATCCTTCAGTGCACTGGACAGCCCCATCAACAAAGCATGATCCAGCCAGCCCCAAAGTTGATAGTGCCAGGGTTGGGAAACTTGTAACTAATGGGAATGATTGGAGCCCAGGGAGGTGCAACTTGAAAACATCGGTGTCGATGGCCCCTCCCCGCTCCAAAATAAACCTGGAGTGGTTTTCTATTGGTTTACTTCTTGCTGTCTTTTCCAGGGTTCACCCCAGAGTTTAAGATCGACTTCTTGGTCACTGTGCGAGCAGCTGCAGTTCTCTGGGAGTGCCACCTGGCCATGTTCCGGTTCGTTAGACGGTGAGTTGGATTTTACAGTTATTGCCCTTGAAAGCCCCATAAATGGCATTTGCGGCCATTAGTGGGGCTGGGGGTTGCCAGATCGGTAAGTTTAACTTTGTAGGATGACTAACACTCCAATGCCCTCCAGGGTTCATCCAGCTGCTCAGTTGCCCAAGCCTTTGCCAGGTTGCAGAAACATTGGCCATGGACAAAATCAGAGTTCAAACAGGTGTGAGGTGGAGCCTGAGCAACACCTCCAAGCTCATGTTGGCTGGCTCCTCACTGAGGGCTGGCACCTGCTCTGAGTGCGGCAGGGAGGCCTCCTGGGGACCCCAGACTCCATCCTCTGCCTCATCGTGGGCTATTTTTAACTCCAGGGGATCTGAGCCAGTTGGGGTTAAAACTGAAACTTTCTCCTTAGGGGCTTGGAAGCGTAGCTGCCTAGGCCTGGAAGGGGTTTCAGAGGTCATGCCATCTCATCTTGCTGCCCAGTAGGATTATCTCCAAGCAGGATCAGTTACATATTTGCAGGGTCTGGCACAAAATGAAAACGTGGGGCCCCATGTTGAAAAATGATGAAGAATTTCAAGATGGCATTTTTTTTTGAAACAGTCTCATTTTGTTGCCCAGGCTGGAGGGCAGTGGTGCCACCTCCCGGGTTCAAGCGACTCTCCTGCGTAGCTGGAGGTTCAAGCCACCCGAGTAGCTGGGATTACAGGCATGTGCTACCATGCCTGGCTAATTTTTGAATTTCTAGTAGAAACAGGGTTTCACCATGTTGGCCAGGATGGTCTCCATCTCTTGACCTCATGATCCGCCCTCCTCAGCCTCCCAAAGTGCTGGGATTATAGGCGTGAGCCACCGTGTCCAGCTTCAAGATGGCATTTCAAGAGCAAATTTTTATGTCTGAAGTATCAGAGCATGAAACCAAGCACACGGTCCTCTGAGTTTGAGGCTGTGTGTGTGACTGTACAGGTTGACACCCATGAAGCCAGCCTTGCTCCCATGTCACTCTGCCGTCCCTGACAGTATGCACAGGCTTGCCCAGGTTGGTCTCGGTTTACTCCTGTTATGCCAATGTAATTATTGGGTCTCCCTTCCACTCTCAACACTGTCCTGCTTTAGACAACAAATTATATTACGTGGTAACCTTATAATTACATGACAACCTTTTAGGTAATTTTCTTTCATCCTATCTATGTTGTAATGTCACACAAAGTCTAGCCATTGCATCATTTTATGTAAGGGACCCAGTGATCATGACCTTTTTTGTTTGCCATCATGGTTTGCTGAGCACATGTATGTGTGTTAACGTCACTTCCTACTGGCAATGATATCAGAACAGGGCAGTATTTATTTGCAGTTGAAGTAAATGCAGCTTAGAGAGGGTAAATGGTCTCAAGCAGCTGGTGAATAGCAGATCTAGGACCTAAGAGTGACCAGTTGCCCCAGTTTGCCTGGGAGTGATGAGGTTTCTTGGGTATGAGACATTTTAAGTTTGTTTGTTTGTTTGTTTGTTTGTTTGTTTGTTTGTTTGTTTTTTTTTTTTTTTGAGATGGTTTCTTGCTCTGTCGCGAGACTGGAGTGTAATGGTATAATCTCGGCTCACTGCAACATCTGCCTCCTGGCTTCAAGTGATTCTCCTGCCTCAGCCTCCCAAGGACCCATGGGGTCCTCTGTGGAATTAGAGTTCTTGCTTATAAGCATGTTTGTTGATGAGTTATGCACGTTTTGATGTAATGTACTATGTGTAATTAAGCATTTCCAGTACTGTACATTATTCATGGGGTTAAACCAAGTAGGTGGGATTACAGGTGCCCACCACCACACCCGGCTAATTTTTGTATTTTTAGTAGAGATGGGGTTTCACCATGCTGGCCAGGCTGGTCTCGAACTCCTGAGCTCGTGATCTGCATGCCTTGGCCTCCCAAAGTGCTGGGATTACAAGCGTGAGCCACAGCCCCTGGCCTCCTGGGACTTTTTAGTTTTAAAACTGGATAAGTCTTGGGCAAACTTTAACAAACTAGTTACCTTATTCCAGGTCCACACCATCTTGCAGGTTTCATGAATCATTTTGAATAATTTTATATTAAACATTTCATGAGAATTCTTTCTAAGGTTGGACTTCTTTTTAGTATTAAAGAGGATTCCATCATGACTGGTGGGTGAGTATAAAGGCAAAATGTTCAAGTCCACGATGACTCCCAGAAAACATTTTATTGGATACTCTCCTACGTGTTTGACTATGTGTGTACGTGTGTGTGTGTATATATATATGCACGTAAAATGCAGCTTTGGAATCCTCGTTGGTAATAGTTTTTCATTTACAGCAGAGGTCAGCAAACATTACCATTAAAGAGCCAGATAATAAATATTTTTTGCTTTGCAGGCCATAAGGTCTTTGTTGCAACTTCTCAACCTTGCTGTTATAGTACAAAACCAATATGAAGACAAATGGACATATCTGCGTTCCAATAAAGTTTTATTTACAAAAATAGGTGGCAGGCCAGATTTGCCTGGCAACCCATAGTTTGCCAGTCCTTGGTCTGTAGCATAAACACCTTTCTGTGCCAACTGTTAAAGGATAATTTTCAAAAAGTAAAATTGTGACTGTCATGCAGATACAAAATAGACATGTGTCAAAGATTTTATTGAGCTCATTAGTGAACTTGGAATCCCAGTAATATGCCATAACCGTTCAAAGGAGAATCTGAAGAACAGACATATGTATAGCATTTTAGTCTGTTAGTGTTGTTATTAAAAAAAAAAAAACCTGAGGCCGATTAATTTATAAAGAACAGAAATTTAGTTTCTTTCAGCTCTAGAGGATGGGGAGTCCAAGATGAAGGTTGGTGAGGGCCTGGTCTCTGCTTCTAAGATGGCACCGTGTTGCTGTATACTCACGTGGGGGAAGGTGGAAGGGAAGAGAGCTGACTGCCATAAAGCTTCTTTTATAAAGGTCTTCATTTCATTCACGTGGGAGAGACCTTCATGGCCTAATCAGCTCTTAAACGCTCCTACCTGTTAATGCTAGCCTACTGGTCATTTAATTTTTAACACCTGAATTTTGGAGGGGACACATTGAAACCGCAGCCTAAAGGCCGTCAGAAATACCCAAAATAATTTGTTGGAAAACCCATTGGAAAATGGGTTACTATTTCGATGGCCAAAAAATGCTACATGTGGAATCATATTTTCTGCAGGGTGGATAACAATTAGGGCAAAATTTATTTGTATTTCTATGAATAAGAATGACTTGCGTTACTGTCATTCTTTTTTTTTTTTTTTTTTTTTTTTTTGCAACTTAGTTGTAAAATAGCCCCATCAAAAACAATGCAAGGTGGAGACACCTGTAGAGTCAGATAACTTCAAAGGGTCCACCAGATGCCATGCAGCATTCCATTCAAAGGACATTCCATACTCCTTTGCTCATTTCAAAATCTTTCCATGTTGTCTCTGACACAACAGTAAAATTTTATCACATCATTCTTTAACGGCTACGTGGTGTACCATTGTACTGAACTGCTCTATTTCTCAATACTTAAAGCTACCGTGAGAAGACACATGGATACAGACATATCTGAACACATTCCACCTCTCCCAACCCTGCCAAATTGCTGGGTTTAAGGATATATTGACTTTTTTTGAGATGGAGTTTCACTCTTGTCACTCAGGCTGGAGTGCAGTGGCGCAACCTCTGCTCTCTGCAATCTCTGCCTCCCAGGTTCAAGTGATTCTCCTGCCTCAGCCTCCCAAGTAACTGGAATTACAGGCATGTGCTACCATGCCTGTCTAATTTTTGTACTTTTAGTAGAGACATGGTTTCACTGTGTTGGCCAGGATGGTCTCAAACCCTTGACCTCAGGTGATCCACCCACCTCAGCCTCCCAAAGTGCTGGGATTACAGGCATAAGCCATTGCACCTGGCTGGATATATTGACTTTTAAGGCATTAAATATACATTGCTCAGTTGCTCACTCAGTAGCTCTGTTTGAAAGAGTACTTGTTTTCTTTCTTATGTCTTTGCCAAAACTGAGTCTTGCCATTCTTTTCACTTTAGCTAATTTGAAAGTGGGAAAAAACTGTCTTGTTAAAAAAAAAAAAAAGTTTTTTTGTTTATTTATTTGTTTTTTTTTTTATTTGTTTAAACAATGACTTTCTCTCTCTACATTCTCTGCATGGTGTCATATGAGTCCATAACTCCCAATCCATCCAAGTGGGTAGACATCTCCACTTAGATGTTCAATGGGCATCTCAATGCAACCAGCCCTAAATGGAACTATGCATGTCTCCCCAAGGAGTGCCCTCCTCAGCAAGGTCCCCAGCAACCCTTACCCATCTCATGCCATGGCATCGCCATCCATCCAGTTCTTAGCTAGGAACATGCCAGTCATTCTTGATCTATTCTCTTCCTTTCCAGTTTGTTTCAGCCTTTCAGCAAGATGGGTGCACTCCTCTTTCAAGGTACGTTTCATAGACCTCCATTTTTTCATGTCCAAAATAAGGATGATAATAACAGTGAGCAGGTCATAAGCCTGCCCACTCCTCTGCTCTCCAGGGCCACCATTTGCAGTGGTTGGAAGCCACTCTCATCAGTCCCCTTATGTGGTCTCCTCATTTCTATTTTTGCCCCTTCACAACCCTGCCATGAGAGTGATCTTCAAGTAAGTCAGTCAGATGACATCATTTAGTCACCTCTGATATCTTCTCAAATTCCTTGCCATTTGCATCATCTGGTTCCTGCTAGCTTCATGACTTTACCTTAGACCCCTCCCCACTGAGCCCCACTGTACCCACATGGGCCACTTGCTGTTCCTCCGTGTGCCTAAATGGATCTCCCTCTTTGAGAGTGTCTTAGTTTGGGTGGCTATAATGGAAATGCCCTAGACTGAATGTCTTAAGCAATGTAAATTTGTTTCTCACATTTCTAGAGGCTGAGAAGTCCAAGATCAAGGCATTGGCAAATCTAGTGTCTGGTGAGCATTCTCCTGGTTTGTAGGCAGCCCCCTTCTTGAATCCTCACACAGCCAAGAAAGAAATCAGTTCTTGCATGTCTCTCTCTCTCTCTCTCTCTCTCTCTCTCTCTCTCTCTCTCTCTCTCTTAACCTTTATTGTATGTTCAGGGATACATGTAAAGGTTTGTTATATAGGTAAACTCATGGCCCGGAGGTTTGTTGTATAGACTATTTCATCACCCAGGTACTAAGCCTAGTACCCAATAGTAATTTCTTCTGATCTTTCCCCTCCTCCCACCCTCCAGCCTCAGGTAGGCCCCAGTGTCTATTGTCCATAAGTTCTCAAAGTTTAGCTTCCACTTATAAATAAGAATACACAGTATTTGGTTTTCTGTCCCTGCATTAGTTTGCTGAGGATGATGGTCTCCAGCTCCATCCCTGTTCCCACAAAGAGCATGTCTCTTCTTATAAGGACACTAGTCCCATTCATAAGGGATCTACTCTCATGACCTAACCATCTCTCAAAGGCCCCACCTCCAGATACCATCACATAGGGGATTAGGTCTCATCATAGAATCCTGGGGGCATTAAATATACATACATGTGCCATGGGGGTTTGCTACATCCATCCCCCATCCTCGACATTAGGTATTTCCCCTAATGTTACCCCTCCCCAATCCCCTCACCACCTGCTATCCCTCCCCCAGTCCCTCACCCCCCTACAGGCCCCAGTATGTGATGTTCCCCTCCCGGTGTCCATGTGTTCTTATTGTTCCACACCCACTTATGAGTGAGAACATGCAGCGTTTGGTTTTCTGTTCTTGTGTCATATAACTGGCTACTGCATATCATCTTATTCTAGCTCCAACAGCAGCCTCTTTTTCTACCAGCTCTTCTCTGACCACATGCTCATTGCTCTCTAACCAAGTACTCTCCCCTACTAAATCCTGATTCATTCTCATCTTACAGAATGCAGTGCTCCTAAGGGCTGGGAGGATGGGCCTTTGCCCACCCTCCCTAGTCTTCCCCTATAGTGACTCTGTTTTGGGCTGAGGGGGACATTGCCTGTTGCTCCAAGTCTAAAGCACATATCCAGAGTATTGCTTGCATAACTCACATGACTTGAACTTTCTAGTATGCTGGTATTTCAGTTCTTAGCATTAATTTTTTTAAATGTAAAATTCCATTAAATTTTAAGATAGGCATTTTTACTCCTTCCCATTGCCCCATCGGAATTATTGAAAAGTGTAATTTAGGGCACATTTGGGAAGGTTTTACTTTCAAAAGCATTTAGTAAAGCAATCCAGGTTAAGAAGTGTTGTCAAGCAGAAACTTTGCAGACCTGCCTCAATGAATGGATGAGTGTCTTTTTACGTAATCCTATCACTTGGACTGTAGACAGGTCCTGCTAAAATGCCGAGAAGTTTGTTCCCTCGAGTAGATTAAACATTTCTCTTTAATTTTATTTTATTGTCTTTATTGGTTTAGCTCATTCTTTCTTCATAAGCAAGATATTTCAGCCCAGTCCCTACGGATCTTGCCAGATCAAGAGATTGGAATTCCAGATCAAGAGATTGGAAAACCTGTAACTGGGAATCTCAGAGCCTTGAAGCTTCATGGTCCTGGCACTGCTCAGCAGCCTCTCCTGTTCCCCTCCCGGGCTGGTCAGAATCTTCACTACCATCTTCAGAGCTAGCCTTGTCACCCCGCGCCTGTCCCCTCACTTTTGGCAAACACTTCTGCCCCCGGATTCTTTGAGAAAGTCCAGCTTATCAGGCTGACCTCTCTCGACATCTTGCCTTCACATGGACACACTTATCTAAATCTTGATGCTCCCTTCTCTTCCTTCCTCCAGCCTCAGAAGAGGAGGTGCATCCTGCCTTCTAAACTCAGAATCAATCCCCACCCACCTGCTGAGGGTCCTTAGGCATCCTATAAACATGTCCAGGCCTTTTCCCTCTTAAAATAATAACAGCCTAAACACTTAAGCCTTAAACCCTCTCTGCATCCTGTGGCCCTATCTCTCTCTGTCCCTTCCCTGCCAAGCTTCCTGAAAGAGTTGTTCCCAGCCACAAGGCCATGTCATCACCTCCCCTCTTCCTATCCATCAACTGCATGCTGGCTACTGGTCCCATCATTTCCCCGCCATGCTTGCCAGCAAGGCTAAGAACTTCATTGCAAAATCCAGTAAGCACTGTTCAGTTTTTATCTGACCAATTTTCCTGCAGGCTCTGTTCCCTTGAGTAGATTAAATGTTTCTCTTTAATTTTATTGTCTTTATTGGTTTAGCTCATTCTTTCTTCATAAGCAAGGTATTTCAGTCCAGTCCTTTCTGATGTTGCCATGAATTCCACATTAAGAGACTGGAAAACTTAACAACTGGGCTGCTCTGGCCCACTAGGAACCTCAGAGCCTTTAAGCTCCGTGGTCCTGGCACTGCTCGGCAGCCTCTCCTGCTTCCCTCCCAGGCTGGCCAGAACCTTCACCACTGTCCTCAGACCTAGGCTTCCTTAAGAAGCTTTCCCCTCCTTGGGCTCCTAGGTCACCCCTCTCTCCAGGTTTTCTTCATACCCCTTCATGTGTCTTCTTGGACTTTATACTGGGTCTGTTTCTTGTTCTATAAACTCTCCCCTGAGCGATGCATTCAGTCTCTAGCAACCACTCACAGTCATGGCCATGGACATCCCGGGATGACTCCCAGCCGGCTTTCCAGCCCAGATGGGAAGCCCAGCTCCTCCGTATTCCATAGCCCACTGGACTTGTCCCATTTCTTTCCCATGGGCACCACCATCTCAAAACATCACAACTATCTCACATTCTCCTCTCTCATGCCCCCCACCCCTCTCATAGCAGCATCACTGGTGCTGGGACCCTGGTTGCCACCTCTGACCCTCCACTCTCCTCCTCCCCCATAGCAGCCCTCCTGGCCTTGTCTGGACTTGCCCCGGAACTCCTCTCCAACCTGAGCATTTCTCTCTGTGGCCCCAGCACTGCTTAGCTTCAGTGGCCGTTAGTTCTCGCCTGGATAACTTTGACAGCTTCCTAACAGCTCTCTCCACCTGCGCACGTGCCCACGTCCAACCCACCTACTGTACTGCATCTGGAAGGAACCCAAAACGAAACGAGCCTCTGTCCCCTTTGGAGCCACCCACGGCCTTCAGGGGTCAGTCGGACCATCTCCTTTGTGCCCATGTAAGCGTTTCCAGGATCACCAGCCTCACCTTGCTGACCCCTGTTCCTACACTCCACTTACAGTTCATACAAACCCATGTCCAACCCTGGTGCCTGACAGACCGCACCTCTTCCTGCAAGCCTTCCCAGTCTGGTCAGATGTGTTCCTCCCAGCTCCCTCAGCTGACTGGGCACTTTTTTTTTTTTTTTTTTGAGACGGAGTCTCGCTCTGTTGCCAGGCTGGAGTGCAATGGCACGATCTTGGCTCACTGCAACCTCTGCCTCCTGGGTTCAAGCAATTCTCCTGCCTCAACCCCCCGAATAGCTGGGACTACAGGCATGTGCCACCATGCCAAGCTAATTTTTATATCTTTAATAGAGATGGGGTTTCACCGTGTTGGCCAGGATGGTCTCAATCTCTTAACTTTGTGATCTGCCCGCCTTGGCCTCCCAAAGTGCTGGGATTACAGACGTGAGTCACTGCAGCCCGGGCACTTCTTAACCATTGCCTTCATCACATGGCTTCGTCAAGAGTCCTTCTCTTCCACCTCTCAAGAATGTATATTTCTGGAGGACAGGGACTCACTGTGTCTGAATAATCTCAGTGCTTAGCTCAGGGCCTGGCATCTAATAGATAGGGTAACCAAACAAAAAAATAAAGGCTGTTGTTTCCTTGTTCCATCTTAGGAAGGCTTATAATTTTTATTTTATTTTATTTTATTTTACCTTAAGTTCTGATATACATGTGCAGAAGGTACAGGTTTCGTTACATAGATATACATGTGCCACGGTGGTTTGCTGCACCTATCAACCCATCATGTAGGTGTTAAGCCCATATGCGTTAGGTACTTGTCCTAATGCTCTCCCTCCCTTTGTCCCCCACCCCTGACAGGCCCTGGTGTGTGACATTCCCCTCGCCGTGTCCATGTGTTCTCATCGTTCAACTCCCACTTTGAGTGAGAACACGCAGTGTGTGGTTTTCTGTTTTTGTGTTAGTTTGCTGAGGATGATGGAGGAAGGCTTACAGTTTTATCCATGTGGCTTGAGTAGTACAGGACGCAAGATAACAGCATGGACCTCAGATGGCTTCTGGAATCTTCTGTCTTCGGACAACCTCTTGGTGGACCTCTGTCTTCCTCTGTATCCGGCATTAGCGACAATGTTTTTGATTTCAGGTAGAGTCATGTGACCAGGGGTAGGAACGAGGGAGCAGATGTCAGGTTTGGGTATAATCACTTCTTAGTTATATGATCCCATGCAAGTCACTCAACCTGTCTGAGCTTTTCTCCTTTATCCATAAAATGCCAATTAAAAATAGAATCAACCCTCCTAGAGATATTGGGAGTCTCAGATACAAAAATAAATGTAAAATGTGTTATGAACTGTCCAGCTATTGGTTCAAATTTGAGGGATGGAAGGGTGCCAGGATGGGTCTCTGCCTGAGAGACTCAATTAAAAAACTAAAACGTTTCGTGAGAAACTTCAGGTTGATATTTTGCCCTTAAGGCCAATGTTCCCCTAAACCTTATTAATGCATGGGTTTCTCGGCAGCAGGAACTGCGGTCTTGTATCCCTTTTGTATTCCTGAATGTTGAAGACACTGCATGGTCAAAAGTAGATGTCAATGAGTGGTTCTTATGTGGACGATATATATCCCAGGTTTGAGTGCAGTGAGTGGTGAACATGGCTCACTGCAGCCTCGACCTCCTGGGCTCAGTCAATCCTCCCACCTCAGCCTCTCAAGGGCTGAGACTACAGGTGCATGCCACCACGCCCAGCTAATTTTTATTTTTTAACCTTTTGTAAAGATAGGGTTTCACCATGTTGCCCAGGCTGGTCTCAAGCTCCTGGGCTCAAGGGATCCACCCGCCTCGGCCTTCCAAAGTCCTGGGATTACAGGCGTGAGCCGCTGTGCCCTCCCGCTGCTGGTATATTTTTATTTCGTTATTTGTGTATTTATTGTACATAAAGACTTTAAAACATCCAATGTAATCCATTTTGGAAAAGCAAATGTAAAATGACTTCAGCTTTAGTTTTTTTTTTTTTTGTTTGTTTGTTTTGTTTTTTTTTTGAGACAGAGTTTCACTCTTGTTGCTCAGGGTGGAGTGCAATGGCACGATCTCAGCTCACCGCAACCTCTGCCTCCCAGGTTCAAGCAATTCTACTGCCTCAGTCTCCCGAGTAGCTGGGATTACAGGAATGTACCACCAATCCCGGCCAATTTCGTATTTTTAGTAGAGACAGGGTTTCTCCATGTTGGTCAGGTTGGGTTCGAACTCCCGACCTCAGGTGGTCTGCCCATCTCAGCCTCCCAAAGTGCTGGGATTACAGGCGTGAGCCACCATGCGTGGCTGGGATTTAGTTCTTTAATTGACAAGTAGAAATTGTATATGCCATTGATATTTTAGGATTAGATGATAATGCTGTTACTTCCTATTTTCTTGTGAGGAGAGAGAATGGCAAAAGAGAGTCACAAGCAGGAGACAGCAGGGAGGTGGAATAGTGGACACTCATTATCTTTTGATTCCCAGCATCCATTTATCATCTCCTAATGATGCAATTCACTTTTTCTCGGGGAAATGCTAGTCTTCAACTCTCAGTTCTCAGTTTGGGGATAGAGTTGACTTTGCTACTAGTTCTGGGTTCATTCAGTCCTGGCCAATCAGAGCATCATATTCCTCTAGTTGCTGGGAGGAGGAGCATATGAACCTATTAGAGTCAACAGGTCTTGATGAGCCTAGTGCTTAGACTTTTGGGAGAGAGGCATATTCTCTTTCTGTTGGACTCAAACATGGGAGGATACAAACATGAAATCTGTCATTTTGTCATCACGTGGAGCTTGAGACAAAAGCAAATATGGAGTGAAACAGAGACACTGAGTCCTGCGACATCTTTTGAACTCTCAGATCAAACCATACCTGAAGCTAGTGAAACCGCTCTCAACTGTTCAGTTTTCTGAGTCAGTTCATTTCCTCTTTTGTCTGTCAGTGTAAATTAGGTTCTCTCTGACACTTGGAGCAACGAGACTCTTATGGGATTGGGGCCCAGGGATTGTACCACCTTACCTTCAATTCTTCCTATACCTTGCTGGTCTTTCTGGTATTGGTGGAAGAGCTGAATATGACAAGATCTATGCAGATTCAGGCACTGAGCACCTCCAGGATTATTTAAAGGAAGAGGTGGATTTAGGAGATTCTCAGGGAACTCTTTTAACCTGAGGTCCCAAAAGTCTACAAAAGGGCTCAAAGATTGTAACTTCATACTGCCAATAAAGCTACAAAAAAAAAAAAAAATCTCATCTGGCTGTGGGTCAACTGCCAGGAAAACCTTAAACACTGGCTCCCCTTCAGTGTCAAATTATAATTCTCCTCTTTCATCTTCCCCTGCAGTTCCTTCTGTTTTTCATTTCTCTTGATTTCTTTCCTTGGGCTTTTGATCTGTTCTCTATTGTTATCGTTCAGGCATCTCATGCCTGAACTTTCCAAGTCCGTGAAATCCAACCATAACAACATCTGGGATCTGTGGTCGTGTGTTAATGTTAGTTCCTCCTGATGTATCGGGACTGGGTGCTTTGCTGGATTATTTTATACCTTTGTTCCACGAAGCTGATTTCCCTCCAAATCTGAGCCCCAGGATTTTTCCAAGGAACTTTCCAAAGTGGGCAGGAAGTAAGGAGAGCTCTGAGGGAATTTCCTCTGCTATCTTGTGCCCCTACCAGTGGCATTCACATTCCTTTGCCCCTGATGACTGGCCCCTTGGAGACTTGCTTCCAAAACCTTGGACTATTCCCCTCCACCCAGCCTTGGATGGGGTCTACTAGATCTGGCTTTGAAGGACAGCTCTGTTCTTTATTGGTTGTTTGGCTGAGAGTAAGTCAACTAACCTCTCTGAATCCCAGTTTCCCTGGAGTAAAGATGGTGATTTTAAAGTATAGGGCTGCAGGCGGTGAGGCTCACGTGAAATTTGATGCAATACTTTATATATAACACCTGGCACAGTACAGTAATAGCTACCTTTTGTTGAATTAAGCAACTTCATTAGATAGCTTGCTTCTGCTATGTCATTTGGCCCTAGGATGACCATGCATAGGAGATATTATTATTCCCACTCTACAGAAGAGGAAACTGAGGCTGAGGATAGTCATTGTCAAAGTCGGCCTCTCTTCTCTCCCCCATGCTGCATCTTGTGAGAACTCGCTATCATGAGCACAGCAAGTGGGAAGTTCACCCCTGCGAGCCAGTCATCTCCCACCAGGTCTCACCTCCAACACGAGATTTGGGTGAGGACACAGCCAAACCGTATCACAGACTAACTTCTTTTTTTTTTTTTTTTCCTAATGAAATGTATAGATTTAGATTTTTTAATGGCTGGGTGCTCATCAGCTTCTCACTGACCTTCTCTCTGGATGTTTCTCTGGCCAAATTTGTCCTCTTCTGTTCTCTTCAGAATGAGCCCATGGGAAACAGAATTCCTGAGCTGTGCATGTTTCAGCACATCCATCCTTCGATTTTATAGTTGAGTGACAGTTTGAGTGGGTATAAAACCTGAATGTTTTCCCAGCAGGGTTTTGGGGACATTGCTCTCACTGAATATACTGCTCTAAAGAAGTTTTCTGACCTGTTTTTCCCTACCACTATCGTGATTTTTGTTGCCAGATTTTTGCCTTGACAGAGACTGACAGAATCCTTGCAGTCTAGCCCAGTGATGTGCCACCACTAATGCGGCTGTGAATCACCTGTCGGTCTTGTTAAAATGGAGATTCTGACTTGGGAAGTCTGGGGCGAGGCCTGAGATTCTGCATCTCTAATGAGCAGATCTGTGGGCAGTGGGGAAGAAGTTAGTCTGTGATACGGTTTGGCTGTGTCCTCACCCAAATCTCGTGTTGGAGGTGAGACCTGGTGGGAGATGACTGGCTTGCAGGGGTGAACTTCTCACTTGCTGTTCTCATGATAGTGAGTTCTCACAAGATGCAGTTGTTTAAAAGTGTGCGCTACCTCCCCCTTCCCTCGCCCTCTCTTCCTCCTGCGGGCCATGTAAATATGTGCTTGTTGCCCCTTCTGCCATGAGTCATGACTTCCGGAGTAGAAGCTATGATATCTGTCCTTTCTCTCCACCAAAGTCACTGTGGCTTTTTAGACGGTGGCATCACCACCTGAAACTAGAAAGTGGCAGTTCTTCTCTAAGTCCTAGGACTGCACTGCAGACCTGTGTTCATCTAAACTGTTTGCAAGGGACACACAGCAAATTCAAACCAGAGTCAGTGGAAAGCACAAAGAGAACTGTGTTGCCTTGGGTAAGGGAAAGCCCGGGGGTAGATGTGATGCCTGCTCCACCAGCCCTGAGGCTAGATGGCACGTTCACAGGCCCTCCTCTCCCTCTTCCAGCCTTTAAAGGTGTCTCTGCCTTACCTCTGTCCTCTCTGGGTGATGGCAGATGTCCCTGTCAGCACCAGGCTTTCCTGATTGGTCCAGCAAAAGTCCCCGGGAGGCCTCACTGGTTCTCCTGGATCACATATCCTTCTCCAGGACAATCACTGTGGCTGGCCTGGGTCATAAATGCACCTTGACATGCCAGAATGGAGTCATCCCCACTGAAACCACGCTGACTCAGGCCGTGCAGGCACATGTGAATGTCAAGGGCACACTTTTCCTGTTTTACGATCCTGTGTTTCCTGAACTCACTTTTTTTTTTTTTCCTGATCAGCATTACTATTATTATTATTTATTTTCTTTTTTATTGCATTTTAGGTTTTGGGGTACATGTGAAGAACATGCAAGATTGTTGCATAGGTACACAGATGGCAGCGTGATTTGCTGCCTTCCTCCCCTTCACCTATATCTGGCGTTTCTCCCCATGCTATCTCTCCCCAACTCCCCAACCCCACACTATCCCTCCCCTCTGAATTCACTTCTAAACTGTGATGTTACTACTCACTCCGGTTTCATCTCAAGCAATACTATTTGTGATATCACAGGTATGGGGATATTGATATGTATGTCAAATAAATAAATCTATCGATCTACCCATCCATCTATGATCTATTTTGTATCCTTTTAAATATACATGAAGATAAATATATAACTATGTAAAAATCTTTATTATTTATGACCTAAAATAATCTCTGATCCCACCAGTACCTAGACCACACTTTGGAAAACACTGATTTAATCCACTCTTGTCTTCTACAGCTGAGGAAACTGGGCCCAGCAAAGCTAAGCAATTTACACAAGGGCAAATCGAAAGTGACAGAAATAGGACGGAAGCCTGATTCCAGCTTTGTATGTGCTTATGTTTATTTTTTACTTTATTTTATTTTATTTTGAGAAGAAGTCTTGCTCTCCTGCCCAGGCTGGAGGGTAATGGAACAATCTTGACTCACTACAACCTCCGCTTCCTGGGTTCAAGCGATTCTCCTGCCTCAGCCTCCAGGGTAGCTGGGATTCAGGTGCTCACCACCACACCCAACTAATTTTTATATTTTTAATAGAGACAGGGTTTTACTATTTTGGCCAGGCTGGTCTCCAACCCCTGACCTTAGGTGATCCACCTGCCTCAGCCACCCAAAGTGCTGAGATGACAGGCATGAGCCACTGTGCCTGGCCTGTGCCTAGTTTTTACTCCTCAAGGCAACATGGTTAGTAGCTCTGCCCTTTACCAGCTGTGTGTCTTTGGGCAAGTTACTTAACTTCTCTGTACCTCTGTGTACCTGTCTGTAAAATGAAGGATGATGGTAGTAGTGTCTGCTTCATAGAATTTTTATGAGGATTAAATGAATTTGTATTTATGGACCACTTAGGACAGTGCGTGGTACACAGTAAGCATTATATGTGTTTGTTCAATAAACAGGACATGACTTGGAGTCACAGGAAATGTAAGCTTGTAGTTCATATTCCAAATTCCCAGAGGAGGGAATTTGGGTGGTTTCAGGTTGAGTCAGATGCCCACCCCCGAACCAACTGTTGCCAGAAGGATGGGGTCACATGATTGGAAAATGGCTCTGCCCACTGCAACCCCACCCCAAAGAAGGATCTGGTAGGCACAGGAAAGTGGGAAGGAAAAAGTGAGAAGGTTGAAGTTACTGCTCATCCAGGCTCTGGTGCTCAGTAAAATCTATCTATCAATTGATTGATCTATCAATCTATCTATCACTTTGGTGCTCAGCAGTGTTCCCTGGGATCCAGTGGGGGAATGCAAGACTCTCTACTGATCCATGCCTGACTCAAAGCCCCCTCTTCCAGGAAGTCTCCTTTGATTTACTTCATCTGTTTGGAAGAGTGTTCTGTTCAGTGCTATCCATAAAGGAGAGTTCACATGTTGTCTGACTTATTTTTCATAGTTGGTTAAAAAGCACATGTTCTGCTTCTCCAAGCAGATCACGTGTACCTTGAACACGGGTGACTGATTCTTTACTCTTTTATCATTACTACTGAGTGCCTAGGTCAGACCCAGCCAGCGTTCAAAGGGTGGATCCCTGTAAAATGATCAATCCTTTCAGAGACCCGATCACTTGTTTTGAACCCCAGTTTGGCCAATAGATGTTAGCTGAAAAAGGGAGGGGTAAAACCATTAGGGAGATATCGCTTTACCCGAAATTGACATGAATAAGAATTTTATAAATGCTTTCTTCATCTCTATGAATCTTCTCAGCTTCTCTGCCACCTAGACAGTCTGTCAAGTTAATAACACCAAACACTCAGAACTGGAAAAGTTCTAAGGGGGTTCACTTCAAGGAGCCATGAGATGAATCTTTTTTCTTAAAAGAAATGTCCTTACTTTGTCTGCTGTGTAAGTTTGTAAGCAAACCTGCCCAAACAGGGGTCATTTAAAAAGCAGGGACATTTCAGATGCGCCATGAGACCAGCAGTAACAGCTTTGCTTTTTCCAGCAAATGCTTTTCTCTGGAGATTACAGCACTAGAAACTTTGCCTTTCTAGTTGAGCTCCAATCTAAAGCACCACAATATCCCATTCATAAAGATCTGTCCATAGGGAAGTGATGATCCATGCAGGAGCTAGGTTGAATTTTACTTTGAATTAGCAAACTTTCTCCTCCTTAATTTCTCCTTCCTCCTAAATCAGTGATTCTCAAGGGAGGAGGGGACAGTTTTGCCCCCCAGGGGACATTTCATTTGGCAACATGTAGAGACGTATTTGCTCATCACAACGGAGGACATGTTACTGTGATTTAGTGAGGGGAGGCCAGAGATGTTGCTAAACATTCTCGACAGCACAGGACCGGTCCTCACAACAAGGCATGACCCAGCCCATGGGTCCACAAACTACGGCCCCATTTATCCGGCCCCCTGCCGCACTTCAGGAAGGGGCACCTCTTTCATTGGTGGTCAGTGAGACGAGCACAGTATGTGGCAGCCCTCCAACGGTCTGAGGGACAGTCAACTGGCCCCCTGTGTAAAAAGTTTGGGGATGCCTGACCCAGCTTCTAATGTCAATAGCGCCCAGGTGGGGGAACCCTGCCTTAAATTAACAACCACCACCACCACCAATGCTGCAAAGTATAAGAAGAGTTCAAGTGAAATATTTAAAAGTGCTTTTTGGGGCTGGATGCGTTGGCTCACATCTGTAATCCCTGCAGTTTGGGAGGCAGTGGCAGACAGATCACCTGAGGTGAGGAGTTCGAGACCAGTCTGGCCAAGATGGTGAAACCCCGCCTCTACTAAGAATACAAAAATTAGTCGGGTGTGGTGGTGTGCCCCTGCAGTCCCAGCTACTCAGGAGGCTGAGGCAGGGGAATCACTTGAGCCCAGGAGGTGGAGGTTGCAGTGAGCCGAGATCATGCCACTGCACTCCAGCCTGGGCGACAGAGCGAGACTCTGTCTCAAAACAAACAAACAAACAAACAAAAAGTGCTTTTCATTTTTAAAATGCCCTTGGAAACTTAGATGGACCTACTGATCTACAAACGATGGGTAGAAGTGCGTCATTGTTCTGATATCCTTGAAGCATTTTCTTTCCTAATCTCTCCTAGATTGATCTGATTTGATTTACCTTTGGGTGAGAAAGTAATGAGTGCATTTCTTAAGCAAATGTTGTTTATAACAACATCTTCTTGCTAATTAATTCTGGCCTCTTCTATACAAGTTTTTCTGTAAGTGCGATCTGTCCATCTTCTTGTGGATGCAGAGGACACCTGCCAAGAGAGGGAAGGCTAAGAGGCATCACTGTGATTCTGAGCTACCCACTTTCTAACTCCTTTGAGTCCAGTGCCAGCCTTGGCAAAAACACTGTCTCCTGAACAAATGCTGTTTAAAAATCCAAAGGCAGCTGCGTGGGAGCAAAGTCCAGGGTGGCAGAAAAGGACAATGGACCCCCGCTGGCTTCCTGCCCACTGTTTTGTTCAGCCAAAGCCTGGATTCTCCATCCCTTCTGTGTGCGGCCAGATGAAAGCCACTGTCGGCACGCATCCTGTTTGTGATGAAGGGGTGTTTACTCACAGGATGGCACTGGGGATAGCCTCGCCCATGCTTCCAGCAAATGGCCAGATCTGGAATTGCTCAGCAGGGACGTGATGGATGAATCTAATGCTGCATCTGCAAGGACTGCTCCTAATGAGTCACTCATCACTCAGCATTGGGTCCCACTGAGGGACAATGCCATGTCCTTGGGTGTGTATCATTCACAGGTCTAGGGTTGAGGGCTGAAAAGAGGAGAATAAAACGGAGGAAGAGGTGTGCAAGAGGCAAGAGGGCCCTGCCGTGTGGGACAGCTGAATGGGCTCAGCTGAGGAGCAGATTGGCTGGGCACCAGGTTGGCACTGCCGCTCAACCACCCCCTGATGGGGCAGCAGGCAATGTGGCCAGGCTCAAGGCCCTCAAGTTTGAATCCTTTCTGTAGGAGCTTTGCCACATCTCTCTGATCTTCCACCGGCCCCCATCAGAATCCTCATCTGGGTTCCTTGCCTAGGCTGGGAGGCCACCGTGCGCTTCTGCTTGCTGTTTGGAACTTGGACAAGGTTTATCCTAAGGGGAGGGTCAGTATCCAGTCCCTGACCTTGGTAAAATGACAGCCCCAGGCTGCTCTCACAGACCCAGAAGCCAGAGGGACAAGGAGTTGATTCTGTCGCTACTCTTCTAAACCAACATTCCAGCCCAAGATGGGCAAAGCCTCTGAGGGTTCTGCCAGCTGTACCTACCATTGGGCAGTCATGGTCTTATCTGCAGGGCTGGCTGACTTCCCTACCGCGGCACAGAAAGCAGCAGGAAGCCCCTTCCCTCCCCAGGTCTGGGGCTGGGGTGCCTTCTTACGGTCGGTCACGACCGCTGCCTTCATTAGGGAGCTTCCAAAAGGCTTTATAATATTTTCATCCAACTCTAAAGCATCAAAGAAGCTGTGTCCATAATCCTACTAATCCATCATACACATTGTTTACATTCCTCCATGACCCCTTTCATTTTTCACCTGTAAAAATATCTGTTTTTATGCAGTTATAATTGCAGAACATGTATATTTCATTCCGCATTATTTCCTGTGTATTTTTCCAAGGTTCCACCTAGTGCCCATATTTATTATTTTTGCAACTGCCTAATATACCATTGAGTTAATTGCACTGGAATTGGCTCCATCTTTTCGCTGTAATTCTACATGAATTTTGCTTTTAGATTCTTACGATTACAAAGAGGCAACAAGCATCTGTAAACAACTAGCTCTTTTCTCTTCTTCTTATTTTGAATGATTTCCCTGGGATAAATTCCCAAGAGTGGGATTACCGGGTCAAAGGGGATGAACGTTTTTATGGCTCTTGATATATATGGCCAAATTATTTTCCAAAATGGTTGTATCAATTTTCATAGCTATAGAGATGCAGAAGTATGTTTCAATGGAGTAGGAGCAGAACTTACAAATTTCAAAATGTAATTTATTATGCTATTTTCCCCCTTCTGCCTGTAAAGTTAAATGCGTACTTATGTTTCAAGTGATTTTCACGTACATATTCTCTTTTTTTTTTTTTTTTCTAACGAGGAGTTTCAAGTGGTTTTCATGTACAAATGCTCTTTCTTTTCCAACAAAGAGGAGTTTCACTCTTGTTGCTCAGGCTGGAGTGCAGTGGTGTGATATTAGCTCACTGCAACCTCTGCCTCCCAGGTTCAAATGATTCTCCTGTCTCAGCCTCCTGAGTAGCTGGGACTACAGGGGCATGCCACCATACATGGCTCATTTTTTATTTTTAGTAGAGACAGGGTTTCATCATGTTAGCCAGGCTGGTCTCAAACTGCTGAACTCAAGGGATCCACTGCCTCAGCCTCCCAAAGTGCTGGGACTACAGGTGTGAACCACTGCACCTGGTCGCAAATGCTCTTCTAACATCCCTAATGCCCTCATGGTGGCAGTGATTTCTTTCCATTCCTGTAGTCTGCTGGCAGAGGATCCAAATGGGAGGGGACACTTTTGAGTGATAATGGAATTAGAGTCTATGGTATATGTTGACTGATTAGATTTGGATGGTACCAGATGTGGAGAAGACAAGCTAGACTCTCAGGTTTCTGGGTAGGAAGCCTGGATTGTGGTGCCTTGCTCAAAACGAGGCAGGAGAAACCGATTGGGATAAAAGCAGGTCCTAACAGGAATTGCAGCTGTAGTCGTAGGAGAGAGGAAAAAGTTTTGGAACAATGCAAGTTCAAATCCCAACTCTACTGCTTAGGAGGTGTATGAAATTGGCAAATTATTTCATACCTTGGATGCTTTGTTTCCTTATCTGAAAAATAGGATTAAAGAAAGTACCTATGTAACTCTTGTGAGTTAGGCAGCATGACATATTTCTAACGCCTGTCTCTGGGCCTGCCATTTCACAATAGCACGATACATGGTAACTATATTATCTTATCCTATTGTTATTATTGGGTAGCATTAAATCCCAATATGTTTTACTAGGAATGCTTTTCCAAGATGCAAAGAAGCAAGTATACCCTGGGAGAGTAAATATTTTTGTTGTTGTCATTTTTTGAGACAGAGTCTTGCTTTGTTGCCCAGGCTGGAGAGCAGTGGTGTGATCTCGGCTCACTGCAACCTCTGCCTCCTGGGTTCAAGCGATTCTCCTGCCTCAGCCTCCCAAGTAGCTGGGACTACAGGTGTGCACCATCATGCCTGCCTAATTTTTTGTATTTTTGGTAGAGACGGGGTTTCACCATGTTAGTCAGAATGGTCTTGATCTGGGTAAACTTTTTGTTGTTGTTGTTGTTGTTATTGTTTTTTGAGACAAAGTTTCCCTCTGTTTCCCAGGCTGAAGTGCAGTGGCACGATCTCAGCTCACTGCAGCCTCTACCTCTTGGGTTCAAGTGATTCTGCTGCCTCAGCCTTGCAAGTAGCTGGGATTGCAGGTGCACGCCACCACACCTGGCTAATTTTTGTATTTTCAGAGATGTGTTTCACCATGTTGGCCAGGCTGATCTCAAACTCCTGACCTCCAATGATCTGCCTGCCTTGGCCTCCCAAAGTGCTGAGATTACAAGACATAAGCCACTGTGCTAGGCCTTATTTTGTTTAAAATTTGGACTGTTATTTGCTGCTAAGTTAGAAATGCTGCTTTTCTCACTAATTCATTCTACTGTAGGTTGACCAACCAAAGTATGGGGGGCGGAGTGGCTACTTTTCTTCAGAGAAGTTTCATTTTCAAGGTCTGAATGGGATCATCTACTCTAGAATCATCTGTCAATTCTGCGCCACTATCTGCTGATTTCATTATTACAATCTCTATTACTGGGAACTTGATAAACTTTCTCCTGAGAGAGAGGATGGGGAGCCAACTGAGAGTGTAGACTGGGGCATTAGAAATGGAAAAGCGGTCAGATAGATGGGGTTCAAATCTTGACCCTCCTACTCACTGTCTAGGTAATTATGTACATTGATACACAATGATTTAACCCCCTCAAAGTCTCAATTTCCTTATCTTTAAAATGAAGATCGTAAGCCGGGTATAGTGGCTCACACCTGTAATCCCAGAACTTTGGGATGCTGAGGCGGGTGGATCACAAGGTCAGGAGTTCAATACCAGCCTGACCAACATGGTGAAACTCCATCTCTATTAAAAATCCACAAAAACAAACAAACAAACAAAAAAAACATTAGCCAGGCAGGGTGGTGCACACCTATAATCCCAGCTACTCAGGAGGCTGAGGCAGGAGAATTACTTGGACCCAGGAGATGGAGGTGGCAGTGAGCCAAGATCACACCACTGTACTCCAGCCTGGGTGACAGAGCAAGACTCCATATAAAAAAAAAAAAAAAAAAAAAGAGAGAGAGATAGTAAATTACTTTGTTCAATAGGTTGTTAGAAGATTTAAATGACATATTATATACATAGTACCGTTTGTACCTAAGCAAATTCTAGTTGTTAATAATATTATTTCCATTAAAGAGGTGGTGAAGAAACAGGGATGTTATGCTTTAACATATGTTTTGAGTATATATATATACATATGCGTATATATATATGTGTGTGTGTATATATATAGATATGTGTGTGTGTGTGTATATATAGAGAGAGATATGTGTGTGTGTGTGTGTGTATATATATATATATATATATATATATTTGAGACAGGGTCTTATGCTGTCACCTAAGTGAGAGTACACTGGCATGATCATAGCACATTGCAGACTTGAACTACTGGGCTCAAGCGATCCTCCCGCCTCAGCCTCCCAAGTAGCTGTGCCACTATGCGTGGCTACTTAAAAAAATTTTTTTGTAGTGATGGGGTGTTGCTATATTGCCTAGGTTGGTCTCGAACTGCTGACCTCAAGTGATTGTCCCACCATGGCTTCCCAAAGAGCTGAGATTACATGCATGAGCCACCATGCCTGGCCCTCTTTTTGAAATTAATTCACCTTCATGGTTATACTTGAATTAAGCTAATTCTAAAGTCACTTGGGTTTTCTGGAATTGACTTCAACTGATAGTCAGAAGTTGCATCCCTGGGTGCATATTTTCATTTGCAATGACTGGTTTAGGATAAAAATGGCTGGCTAGGCTTTTCAGCTTCCTGTGCTCTTCAAATTGGCATGGACTAAGGAGCACAGGATTAGGACAGAAGTGTGGAATGTTCATGTCTCTGCTGTTTAATGCAGAGACTCAGTTCTTAATAGCAGCCCCACATTTATGTAGTCGTTGAGGGCATTTGCAAGGACCACCCAGGTGGGCTTTTCCCAAACATTCCCACCTGATTTGTCATACTGCCCAAGATAGACTGGATAGTCAGGTATTGGGTATGGAGACCCCATCCACCAGTGGGTGGAGGGGGCTGGAAAGCCATTGGAATACTCATTTTAAGTGGAAAGCAATAAGAATCCAGTCAAAGCTGGCTAAGTGGCAATGCACGGTTATACACAATTATTTGGCCTCTCTGAATCTCAGTTTTCTCATCCATAAAATGGGGTTAATGAAATACCAAAATGCTGGTACTGGGCTTAGGCCAGTTACTTTTTCAGGGCAGAAGAACTCTCCTTTGGAATTGGCAGTCACCACTATCCATTTTTCCTACAAATGGTACTGATATCCGGGGCTCAAAGTTTTCACTGAGGAAAATGTATCAGCTAACTTTATGTGCAGCTGCTGTAACATTGTGAGCCACACTCCTAATTAATCGCTTGGAATTTCAGGCATTTTTTCTTTCTGTCCTCAGCTCTGTTGAAGGTGCGTCAACAGCTCCTTGCCTCCGAGTTCCTAAATGAGCCCACACCCTCTGCCAGTGCTGCTAATAATTTTATCGGAATGAGCCCCATTGCCTTTGATCTCCTCTGGTTCTTAAACCCAGTAGTCGTGTGTTCGAACATCAATGGAAACAGGGTTTCAAGCTCCCTCTTTCATTATCTTTCTCAAAGATAAAAAAGAGCAAAAGGGGAAAAAAATGTCCTGAGCTGTGTAGATGAGGCAATATTTTTACAGTAATTTCTTTATCTGATTTTATCAGATCAACAAAGTTGTTTAGAAAAGTATGTCCACTCACATCTCCCCATCTTAAATATGGTTTTCCTTAGAAATAAATAAACATGGAATACATCCAAGACCTCCCTCACCTCTACCACAAGCACTAGCGGCCTCTTGCTTTGTCCATTATTGTGGGTGAGGGATAGTGTCTGTGGGTTTCTGGGCCTTGGAAATCTTGAGGTGGGTCTGAGAGCTTTGCAGATCAAAGATGAGATTCAACCCTTCCAAGGAACTACCATCTTTTTCCAAAACGAACGTTCTGTTCTTGGCAGTGTGGGGAGAACAGACTTCTAGATTAGAATAATTAAATATCTGACCCACAACTCCCCCAGATGCCTGTGGCTTCTTGGGCTTTGATGTGGGCAGCTTACTGCAGAATGGAAAAATACAGCATCTTCTCAAGGCCCTCGGCGTCTGGAAGCGAGGAAGGCTAACGTGAAGAACTCCAAGGTCTCGTTCTTGAAAACAGACAGGACCTCAGCTAGAGTCTCTGGGCAGAGGGATGTGAGCAGGCATGAATCTTGCAGGTGTTATGCCTTCACTTGGCCAATACATGGACCGCACAGTCTTGTCTCTGCCAACCACTGCAGGCTTATCTTAAACCCACCATCTCTCACTCTGCTCACCCTCCTTAGCCTTTCTCAATTCTTCCTTCTTGCTTTTCTCACTCCCACCACAAAGTGTTTGCATTGAGCCATTCTCTGTGCTAGAATGCTTTCTCTCCTTATATATTTAGGCCCTATTCAGTATTCAGCTCTCTGCTCAATGGTGTATTAGCTAGGGTAGGATGAGCAAAGCTGCAGTAACAAATAGCCCTTGAAAGCTCAGTGGCTTAACACAATTAATCTATTTTTTGCTACTATGAAAGGCTGATGTGTCTCTTTGAAGCAATCACTCAAGGATCCAGGATCTTCCCATTGCACAGTTCTGTCATCTTAGAATTGAGGATGCCAGTTTCAAAGAGAAACTGGAAAGTTCTTGTGAGTGGTTATGGAAGATTACATGAAGGATATTTGATGGCCAGGCCTGTAAAGGACTTACTTCATTCTGCCTTTATTCCACTGGCCTAAACCTAGTCACATTGGCCCAGTCAGGTGTAAGGAAGGTTGAGAAATACAGTCGTCTTATGTGCCCAGTAGGAAAATGGAATTTTGATGGTTACATAGCATTGTTTCCATCACAAGTGCCATTTCCTCAAATGAGTCTTTTGTCACCTTCTGCATAGGGTGAAATCTCCCAAGTGTAGGCACCTGTTACTTTGTTTTTCCTGTCCTTCAGAGCTCCGTTATAACTGCAGCTTTGCAGTAATGTGTGTAACTTTTTGGTTAAAGTCTGTCTCCCTGACCGCACTGTGAGCCACATGAATGCAGGCTTTATCCAACCGTCTGTCTTTGGGGTGCACATATCCTCCTGTTCCATATCTTATGTGGCCAACTTAAGTATTCAGGGATTGAATGCCCACAATTTCTTTACCCCATACCATGAGCTTAGGAAGAAGCCCAATAAAGATTTTCGAAAGGATCAACTTAGCATCCTGGGTATCATCATGTCCTGCCTGAAACACAGCAAGTGCTCGGTGACTATCTTTTGAGTGAAGGAATTAGTCTGTTCATTGTATTAGTTTGTTCTCATGCTGCTGATAAAGACATACCTGAGACTGGGTAATGGATTAAAAAAAAAAAAAAAAAAAAGAGGTTTAATGGATTCACAGTTCCACATGGCTGAGGAGGCCTCACCATCATGGCAGAGGTGAAAGTCATATCTTATATAGCCACAGGCAAGAAGGAGAATGAGAATCAAGTGAAAGGGTTTCCCCTTATAGAGCCCACAGCTCTTGTAAGACTTATTCACTACTACGAGAACAGTATGTGGGAAAGCACCCCCATGATTCAGTTATCTCCTACAGGGTCCCTCCCACAACACATGGGAATTATGGAGCTACAGCCCAAGATGAGATTTGGGTGGGGACACAGCCAAACCATGTCAACCATGAATAAAGTTTCCAAAGCCTCCTAATTCAGATGCTTCTCTGGACCACACCAGTATTGGGGCGGGGGGAGGGGGGGTAGGAGAGCCTCGGGAAAATATCTTTCTCTTTGTTATGAGGCCAGCTACTTAAGAGAGAGCAGCTACTTAAGAGAGAGCATACATTTTGGATAACAGGGGTTCTGTGTTAGCTATCACAGCATTCCTATGTTGACGATGAATATGAGTCAACATTCATAATTGCAAACAACAGAACTCACTCAAGAGAGTATAAACAGAAGCGAAATCTACCTAAAAGTATTAACAAAAACCAGAGAACCAGGCCTGGAAGCTCTGCAGCCTGACACATGTCCAATGACCCTAACACCCTGGTCATTTTCCTTGGGAAAGGCAGGCAGAGCCTGGGACTTAACAGCCCCCACCACCTCTGCTCTGGAAGCCGGATGTTTGGTTACATAGTCGTGCTTTACTCAATGAATCCTGTGCTGTGCCCAGTTCTTGGAGACAGTCTGGAATCCCATGAAGGTGCTTCTGATTGGCTGAGCCTAAGTCACATGACCATTGCCCTGCTGGGGAGGAGGATGGGAAAGTAAGTTTCTGGCTTCTGTCTTGGTGAGAAGCAGGTCATGAAGGGGGAAATATCTAATGTAGGGAACGTGGTGGTGAGTGGCTACTGTTCACACAGGGCGCTTCAGGGTCTGTTTCCAACCTGGAGTGGTTTGGGGATGACGTTAAGAGGGTGTGAGGGGACTGAGCAGAGACTCCTGGCGCGACACCATAATAAGGCATGCCATAATTTGTTGTTGTTGTTCTAGTTTTCAAAGTTTGATGAAAAAATATAGGACCATAGAGCTAAAGATGGGGGAGATACACTTTTTTGGGACAAACTAAATATAAATTATTTCAACGCATCACAACATTTTTCACAAGTTTGCTTTGTTTTCCATTTGAACTTATTTTTAAACATCAGACAGCAATAGAAACCCAGAGAGGCAGATAGTGAGGTGGGGGGAGTGGGGGTCGGGGTAGCTCTGGCCCATCCTTTGCCAGCTAGGCTTGGATCCGAGCTGCTTCTGCTGGAACTCGTGCCCTCTATGTCCATCAAGCAAGACCCCTTCATCATTGGTGAACCAGGCTCCTTGGTCATTGGTGCAGTGCTGGGAGCTGAGAACCCAGCAGCACAAAGCTTCCCCTTTTTCCTGCCTGGCAGGACATACTTTCAGGAATGCAATGAATGCTAGCTACTGCGGCCCGGGGTGTCTTCCAGAGGATGCTCATCAAGTAGGTGGTGGGAGAAATATTGCATGCATGGCATTGACAAAGCCTTGGCTCCTTCACCAACATGCGGAAGACAGAGTATGGTGCTGAGCAAGCTCTGTTAGGATCCAGAACTGGGGTTCAGTGAGGGGCAGGAGTTATAGGATCTCAGCCTTGAATCTGGCTACAGGATGTTGTATTGAAGTTACGCTTCAAGGAGATCTGTCATTTGAAGGTTTAGCTTTGGTTTAACATGGTTAAAGCTAAGTGATGGGGATGGGGAATGACAGAAAGTGCAGGTTCAAATTTCCTTAGATGCTCTTGCAAAATCTGGAAGAGATGTATGAGTCTAACTATAAGGAGGTCGTAAATCTCAGAGGACAGGGAAGGATACAAAGGTTTTCTCTGCCTTTCCTAACCAGTCTTACTTTGGTGTCTTCATAATGCTTCTTGAAGAGACACTGGGATGTTCCCTCTCTCTCTTTTCTCCAGTATGAGTTAGGACAGGCTGGCTGTGCTGCCATAACAAATACTCCCCCAAATCTCGCAGTTTAAAATACGCAAATGTTTGTTTCTCACTCACTTCACTTGTGCATCGTGGGTTGACAGGTGTTCTGCCCCAGACTGATCTAGCTGCCATCTCATGAACATCACCAACTACCTTGCTAGCAGAAAAAGAGAGCTCTGAAGGGTCTCTCATTGGGAGTCAAATACTCCAGCATGGGAGCAATGCCCATCACTTCTTCTTGTCTTAGTTGGCATGAACTAGCCACCTGATCCCACCCAATGGCAAGTGGACCAGGACATGTGAGTTTACATATGCAAGAACTGGAAACAGTGCATGTTAAGCACTTAAAATTACTAAATATCCTGGCTTCTTCTTCAATATTCTCTCTCTCTCTCTTTTTTTTTTTTTGGCCCTCTCTTTTTTTCTTCTTGGAATCTCATTCCATGAAGAACACTAATGGTCACATCATATCTTTTTTTTTTTTTTGAGACAGAGTTTCGCTCTTGTTACCCAGGCTGGAGTGCAATGGCGCGATCTCGGCTCACTGCAACCTCTGCCTCCTGTATTCAGGCAATTCTCCTGCCTCAGCCTCCTGAGTAGCTGGGATTACAGGCATGAGCCATCATGCCCAGCTAATTTTTTGTATTTTTAGTAGAGACGGGGTTTCACCATGTTGACCAGGATGGTCTCGATCTCTTGACCTCGTGATCTATCCGCCTCAGCCTCCCAAAGTGCTGGGATTACAGGCTTGAGCCACCGTGCTGGGCCACATCATATCTTATCTCAATCTTAAGCATTAGTGTAAGAAGACATCTTTGGTTTTTCAGAGTGATGCATCTCCAAATGAGATCTGCCTTGCTTTTGCTATTTTTGATGGCCCTTCAGAAAATACCTTTGGTAGGTTATCATGCTGATAAAGTCTGTGTTCTTTTATGGTGTTTTACTGAAGAACTCCAAGTGTGAGTGAAAGAAGAAGGGAGAGAAGTGGCTAAGGAATAATGAAAATCTTACCTTGCTACAATGTAATGTTTTCTCTTAGAATTAAAGACATGATGGCTGTGAGTCATTCTTCTGTTTCTCTTGTCCTGGGTGAGGAATACTAATGCTCTCTGGTACAAGTATAATGAAGCAGAAGTTCACCCAGACATGGCCTCAAAAACTGTATACCAGCAATTCTCCAGGTGTGGCCACTGGACCAGCATCATCAGCATCATGTGGGAACTTGTTGGAGATGCAAATTATTGAGTCCTACTCCAGATCGACCGAATCTAAGTCCCTGGCGGTGGTATCCCACAATCTGTGTTTGAATAAGCCCCTCAGATGATTCTGCTACTCAGTGAAGTTTGAGTACCACTGATATATGCTGTCACTTTCTGTGTGATCTTGGGCAAGAACCAGAACTTCTCTTTTTGTTTATTTATTTTTTAATTTTGTATTTCTTTTTTTTTTTCCAATAGTAACACATTTTTATTTCTCTCAGAACTTTAAAATATGAACATTGTATACGTCAGCCAGTCTTTACTTCCAGGTATATTCTTAAATTAGTCGCAATTCCCTTTTACATAACATACTCTTGTTCCGGAGGGCAGTTAGCTTTTCATCATTCTTTCTGTCAAAATAACATCCAATGACAAATCACATAGGGACAAGAACATGAACCCAGTGGTCCCGCACAGTGTGAAGTAAATTCACCATGATCGCTGCAGGTCCAGCGGCAATAGTGACCCCGAGACCACGGGCAATGGAGAACTAGAAAGCGCTTTTTAATACATGATCTCATCTGGATTTCAGAGTACACTGCATGGAGAAGTAGAGTGGTTGTTATTATCTGTATTTTACAGATAAGTATTGAGACTTAAAGAGATAGTAGGTTGGTGCAAAGTAATTGTATTTCTATAGGTTTTTGGGGAACAGGTGGTATTCGGTTACATGAGTAAGTTCTTTAATGGTGATCTGTGAGATTGTGGTGCACCTGTCACCTGAGCAGTGTACGCTAAACCCAATGTGTAGTCTTTTATTCCTCAGCCCTCACACCCATTCCCGAGTCCCCAAAGTCCGTTGTATCTTTTTTATGCCTTTGCATCCTCATAGCTTAGCTCCCACTTATGAGTGAGAACATACAATATTGGTTTTCTATTTTTGAATTACTTCACTTAGAATAATATTCTCCAGGCCAGGCGCAGTTGCTCACGCCTGTAATCCCAGCACTTTGGGAGGCCGAGACGGGTGGATCACGAGGTCAAGAGATCGAGACCATCCTGGTCAACATGGTGAAATCCTGTCTCTACTAAAAATACAAAAAATTAGCTGGGCATGGTGGCGCGTGCCTCTAATCCCAGCTACTCAGGAGGCTGAGGCAGGAGAATTGCCTGAACCCAGGAGGCGGAGGTTGTGGTGAGCCGAGATCACGCCATTACACTCCAGCCTGGGTAACAAGAGCGAAACTTCATCTCAAAAAAAAAAAAGGATAATAGTCTCCACTGCCATCCAGGTTGCTTCAGATGCCATTAATTCATTCTTTTTTATGACTGAGTAGTATTCCGATGTATATATCTCATAGTTTCTTTATCCACTCATTGATTGATGGACATTTGGGCTGGTTCCATATTTTAGCAATTGTGAACTGTGCTGCTGTAAACATGTATGTGTGAGTATCTTTCTCTTACAATGACTTCTTTTCCTCTGGGTAAATACCCAGTAGTGGAATTGCTGGATCAGATGGTAGTTCAACTTTCATTTCTCTAAGGAATCTCCACACTGTTTTCCACAGTGGTTGTACTAGTTTACATTCCCACCAGCAGTGTAGGAGTGAAGAACCTGAACTTTTCTGAGCCTTCGTTTCCTCACCTGCAAATTCAGAATAAGGACCTTCACGTGGCGTGATCAATGGAGTTGTTAGTACGGCAAATCGAATACAGAGCCTGGTCTCGAGCATTGCTTCCATTCTTTCTTTTTCTTCCCTGTGTAAAATAATATTTTCCAAAGTGACCTCAACAGTATCTTCCATGCCACGCTCTTCTTATACTGTGACAATTCTTCTATTGAGTGGGGGCCCACGTCCCCTCCCTTAAACCTGGGAAAACCTTTGTTCACTTTCTCAGTCAACAGAATATGACCGAAGTGATGCTATGTGACTTCTGGGGTTAGAGCAGAGAAATGCCACATAATTCCACCTTGCTCTCTGGGGATGCTCACTCTTTAGGTACTTAGAATCCAGCACCATGCTATAAGGAAGCCAAACTAGCCCATATGGAAAGGCCACATAGAGAGGCCACTGAAGGCCAACAAGCCCCCTGAGGTCTCAACTGAGCTGATATCAGCCATCAGATGTGTGAGTAATGATACCTTTAGATGATTCCTGTTACCTCTGGTCTTCACGTCTTCCCACCCGAAGCATCAGACATTGTAGAGACCAGCCAGCCTCACAGTGCCATGTTCACATTGCTGCTCATCTAATGTCAGGATAATTGAATGGCTGCCTTACGCCAGTCTGTCTTGGGATAGTTTGTTATGCAGCAATAGAAAACTGAGGTGCTACCCGCATGTTGACCTGGGAACAAATTCAACCCAGGTGGCTTTCAGCATCCAAGAGTGAAGGGGCAGAAGGTGGTGACAGTCAAATGGAAATGGAAATAAGAATCAAAACCCCTCTGTGGGAAATAGGAGACGAGAACTCTAAACAGTCAACAGTAGGAGGCTGAGATGGAGAGCTGTTCACCCAGAGATAGCCCCTCCTGAAGATATCCCACCAGGCTCACCCCTCACATTTGTGGGGCTCAGGACAGGAGTACAAACAGAGGCCAATGCATCACATATCTAAACAATTAAAAGGGACGAATCAAGCCCACACACTATTAGATATGTTCCATCCTCCCATTGTGACATATGTAAGTTCAGAACAACTTGGAAGGCCCAATTCTTGGACTCCTCAGAATGCCTCCCTGGAAAGTGGTGACATATGACAACGATCAGACCTCAGTCCCTTCGCTTCACACCCCCAGCTCTGTATCAGTGTCTTCATTGGTAAAATAAGTCTCCAGATGCCATCTGCTTCTCAGCATGTGATGAAGATTAAACATGATAACCATGTGCTGTCATGTAGTAATTAATAAATGGGAATAGTAATAATAGTATTTTGACTTAAAATATTTCAAGGGCTATCATGTGAAAGAAGTCTTTGATCTGTTTTGTATGGCTTCAGGGTGTATAATTAAGACCAGTGGTTCAGAGTTATAGGGAAGCAGATTTTGGTTCAATCTAGACGAATCTTTTTATTGTAAGAATGCACTGAAAATGGATTGAAATCCTTTAGGAACGTGAAATTTAGAGCCATTCATATGTCATCTAGGTGCTGAATTTGGTGGCCTTAACGTTCACTTCTAATTCTGATTCTGTGTGAAATTACCTTTTTTACTTTGTGTTTGTACTTGTGTTTTTTCCAATTGTCGGTCTTTGGGATACACATATTCCCAGGGTCTATATCCTAGGTGGTCAACTTCAGTGTTCAGGGATTTATTTATACCACACCATGAACTTAGGGAGAAGCCCAGTGAAGATTATTGAAAGAATCAACTTAGCATCCTGGGTAGTTATAATAGGACAAGTCTAATGGAAGTTACTGAAACCCAGCTAGCTTAGCAAAAGAGAGAACCTTACTGCAAGGATACTGGGTGTATTAGTCCGTTTTCACACTGCTGATAAAGACATATCCAAGACTGGGGAATTTATAAAGAAAAAGAGGTTTAATGGACTCACGGTTCCACGTGGCTAGGGAGGCCTCACAATCATGATAGAAGGTAAAAGGCACATCTTACGTGGTGGCAGATGAGAGAATGAGAGCCAAGTGAAAGGAGTTTCCCCTTATAAAACCATCAGATCTTGTGAGACTTATTCACTACCAGGAGAATAGTACCAGGGAAACTGCCCCCATGATTCAGTTATCTTTCGCCAGGTCTCTCTCACAACATGTGGGAATGATCGGAGCTATAATTCAGGATAAGATTTGGGTGAGGACACAGCCAAACCATGTCACTGGGGAATAATGTAGAATCCAAAGAAGAGTTGAACTCCAAATGGCAAGAGGGTCAGGAAAGCACATGGGTTCAGGGCCACCTGGAATCAGGGACCAACACATTGCCAAGATATCTTGTATTAGTTCATTTTCATGCTGCTAATAAAGACATACCTGAGACTGGGTAATTTATCAAGGAAAGAGGATTAATGGACTTACAGTTCCACATGGCTGGGGAGGCCTCACAATCATGGCAGAAGGCAAATGAGGGGCAAAGTCACACTTTATATGGCAGCAGGCAAGAGAGCTTGTGCAGGGGACCCTCCATTTATAAAACCATCAGATCTCGTGAGCCTTATTTACTCCCACGAGAACCCCCGGCCACCATGGTTCAATTATCTTCACCTGGCCCCGGCCTTGGCACATGGGGATTATTGCAATTCAAGGTGAGATTTGTGTGGGGACACAGCCAAACCGTATCGTATCTCTCCCCTGAATCTTTCTGCTCTGGCTGCCTTCTTCCTCCTCTTTCTTGATTGGCTTTGTCTGCAACTCCATAGATTGATATTTTATTGATTGATTGATGAAATCTTGCTCTGTCACCAGGCTGGAGTGCAGTGGCGTGATCTCTGCTCACTGCCACCTCCACCTCCTGGGTTCAAGTGATTCTCCTGCCTCAACCTCTCAAGTAGCTGGGACTACAGGTGTGTGCCACCATGCCCAGCTAAGTTTTGTATTTTTAGTAGAGATGGGATTTCACCATATTGACCAGGATGGTCTTGATCTCTTGACCTTGTGATCTGCCTTCCTTGGCCTCCCAAAGTGCTGGGATTACAGGCGTGAGCCACCGGGTCTGACCTAGATTGATATTTTATAGCTTCAGCTACCAGAAGGCCTGGCTTTCTTTCTCAGTGCCAGTCCCACATTTCTCAGGAAGAGACCAGGAGCCTGCCTTTGACCAATCAAATGCAGCCAGGAGGGCAGCAGGGTTTTGTCATATAAATGGTTGTTTCTATGCTAGTCACATGGTGGCGGGGACTGGGGGGTGGCAGGATAGGAAACTGGACTGGACAGACACATCTGCTGTCCAGGTCACAGATCTTGGGCCTCTCTGCTGGGCGTGGGCCCATGCTTGGCTCTTGGCTGTCTTGACGGAGACTGGTAAAATGTGTTCCTTGGTCTGGAGTAAGATGGAAGTGAAACAATGAGGATGTATGTAGGAACGTCACTCATTTGTCTAGGACATGGTGAGTGATTTCTTTGCTGAATTGGATAATGGCTTTAGAAGCCCGAAAGTCTTTCCTCAATCTTTTGTGTGTGCCATTCACAATGTAATGGCTATAGAAATGACACACTCTTTTTTCTTTTTTTTTTTTTTACCTCTAAACTTTTTATTGGCCTCCTGCTCCCCAAAGGGTGCCCTGATTCTGTTGGCTTAATGTCTCAGAACTTTGGTGTCGTTGGTCTCACACCACTTTGCCATTCACTCCCGCAGTAGTGATCTTTTGGATGGTTTGCATGGAGTTGCTGCTGTCCAGGGCATCACCAAGATTCAAGTACTCATCATCTTCCAGCAGGCAGTCGTAGGTGGTGATCTCAGCCTTCAGCTTGACCTTGATGTTCAGCAGGGCCTTATACTCCTGGGTCTGGCGCTGTCCCTCTGCCCAAATCTGTGCCAGCTCTGACTCCACTTGTAGCAGGACCCCATTGAGCTGCTCCATCTGGAGCATAGCAGGCCTCCACCTCCCTCAGGCTGTTCTCCAAGCTGATCTTTGTATTTCTCATGGAGTCCAGGTCTATCTCCAAGGACTGGACTGTACGTCTCAGCTCTGAGTGTCATCTCAGCAGCTCCAACCTCAGCAGACTGCGTGGTGACCACTGTGGTGCTCTCTTCAATCTCCTGAGACCAGTTCTTGTCCAGCTCCTCTCGGTTCTTCTGAGCCAGCTTATCATATTGGACCTGGATGTCTGCCATGATCTTAGCAAGATTTGGGGACATCTGCCTCCATGGTCAACCCAGAGCTGGCAATCTGGGCTTGTAGGCCTTTTACTTCCTCTTCATGGTTCTTCTTCACAAAGAGCAGATCCTCCTTGAGAAGCTCATTCTGTGTATCTAGCTGCAGCCGAGTGACATTGGTGTCATCGATGACCTTGCGGATCCCATTGATATTGCTCTCCACAGACTGGTACATGGCCAGCTCTGTCTCATACTTGACCCTAAAGTCTTCAGCAACAGGATGGGCATTGTGGATCTGCAGAACGTTGTGGGCATTGTCTATAGTATTTGCGAAAATCTGAGCACTCAGGTCCTCAGTGGTCTTGAAGTATTGGCTCCAGTCTCTGACCTGGGGTCTCTTCTTCTCCAGGTGCTCCCGGATTTTGCTCTCCAGCTTCTGGTTCTTAGTCTCCAGGCTCCTCACTCTGCCCAGGTAGGCGGCCGGACAGTTGTTCAGGCTTTGCATGGTCTCCTTCTCAATCTGGATGCCTCCCATTCCTTCTAGACCCTGGCCATCCCCGAGGTCAGGCCCCTGGACCCCATGCCACCCTGGAAGCTGGTGGAGTGGGACACAGAGATGCAGAAACCAGAGTCCCTGATGCCTACATAGATGCTGGCCACACTGCTGACTGGCCGGGTGCCATAGCTGGGCACCTGGACAGAGCCCAGGGACTGGTAGTTGGTGGAGAAGGTGCCGTGAGTGGTGAAGCTCATGCTGCCCGGGGAGGAGAGCGAGAGGACAGGACTCAGGCTTTGCCAACAACCAAAATGACATGCTTTTAATGTTAACCTGCATTTTTAACATTTTCTCCATCCCTTTTTAAAGTCTAGAAGTCCAGAGGACTGTAAATCAAGCCTTGGTCTGTAGCATCTGCCAATTTCTATGGTGTAAATACTCTCACCATGGTCAATTTCTTTTTTGTTTGTTTTTAGAAGTGATTTATTTAGAGGGAGAGAGAAACAGGAGAAGGAGAGAGAAATAAACAGCTAACTCTCACACTGAGTGATAGAATCCAGAAAGATGGAATTCAGGAGAGGAAAGCAGCTTGCACACTGAGTGGAAGGGAACAGAGAGCGAGATGGAGTTTAGGAGGGGAAGACAGGCTTCCATGAGAGAGTGTGGAAGGGGACTCCAGAGGGAAAATCCAACATAGAAAAAAACAGCTTCCACAGGAGTGTTCGTGGAAGGGGATCCGAACATGGAGTCCCACCATGGTCAATTTCAAGGGACCACTGGGACATCACTGAATAGGGAGCTGGAAAGTGATGCACATCAGCAGGGCCTTCTGTACTATTTCCACTCTCTAGATATTCTAGATGTGAATAACCCCAAGAGCATAGATAACAGTAGAAAGCTGTAAAATAATTAGGAGTGATACATTTTGAGCTTTCATTACCTATATTTCCAATACGATTTATTTAATTATGCATTTATATAATTTAACTTTCAACAGAGGCTTTGTTTCATAACTGGTTTGCAAAATTCCTGAAAATTTGACAACTGGAGCTTGCAAGCTGATACTGACCAGCTCTGGCACCCCATGGGGTTTCCCCAGCGCTTGGCATGAGACCTGGCACAGAAGAGGCACTGAATGCACGTCTGCTGGATGAATGCGTGTCACCCACCTGGTCTCTGGACTCTCTGAGGGCCTGCCCAAGTCACTCACCCTCCTCTCTCTGTCCCTCTAATGTAAGAGGCTATTAATGCTTACTTCATAGAGGTGCTGCGAGAGTTAATTAAGGTTTGCTAAGTGCTTTGAAATCCGTGGATGAAAGGCCCAGTGGGGGAGAACTTTATTATTATTCTCATGCATCATCTTAAGAAGTGTATGGTGATGATACCTACCTGGTACTTTTCATCTTCAAAGTGTTCTCCAGACGTTAGCCAATTAGACGTCACAGTTCCCTACCCAGTCAGTGGGTGTCCTCCAGGGAGAGAACCACACAGCAAGTGGGCGACTCCTTTCCCTCTTGCCACCAGGGAGTGGTGGTCAGAGCCGGGATCCCAGCTCTTCCAGCTGCAGTCTTCCACTGGGCTTTGCTTTGACCCTCCCAGCCCTCCATCATTTCTGCTGCTGGCTGTGGTGAGGACTGCTTAGGCCAGGATTCTGAAACCATGTTGTTTCTTATACAATGCATGCGATGCTACCCACTGAATGTTATCAGTGGTGAGACACATTTTTTCCCTACAATTGAACATCCCTGAAATTAGTATGCATCTTATAACTGATGAAGGGTTATAGTTCAATTGAAAGTGTTTTTCTTCTTACTAGTAAATAAAATAATAGTGTATCATACAATTGTTGTCATATGTCAACAATTGTTGAAATATGATATTATCACGATTTCTATTTGTAGTTTGTTGTAGATTTGTAGTTTATTTCCTGCTAATTTTCTAGAAGAGCCTTTCTTCTCTCCACCCCCATGATAACAGTAACATATGGTCATTATATTATGCGGAAAATGCAGATAATTCAAATGAAGGAAAGGCAATGATAATCCCAAATTTCACAACTCAGAGGTCAATATCAGTAACACATGACTATATTTTCTTCCAGGCTTTTCTCTGTATTTGGAACAGTTCCCTCCTCTGGTTATAAAAGGAACTTATGTCCTCTGTAGAAAAATCTGAAAATACAGAAACTGGTATAATACTAACTACCGAACACCGATAATGCCATCGTCCAGAATGACCGCTACTAAATTGTAGTAACTATTACATTTCGGTTTTACATAAGTCAGCCATGTTAATTATTTTTAAAAAGACAAAAAAGAAGAAAAAGATCTATAGTTAACTTTCAGATCAATTTCCTTCTATCATATATCTCTATATGCCTATATTTCTATCTGGATATATATGTGTCTATATTTATATCTACATACGCACATACAATTTGACATATAAAGCATGTATAATTTCCCCTGATTTTTTTTTTCTTTTTTTTTTTTGAGACTGAGTTTCACTCTTGTTACCCAGGCTGGAGTGCAATGGCGCGATCTCGGCTCACCACAACCTCCGCCTCCTGGGTTCAGGCGATTCTCCTGCCTCAGCCTCCTGAGTAGCTGGGATTACAGGCACGCGCCACCATGACCAGCTAATTTTTTGTATTTTTAGTAGAGACGGGGTTTCACTATGTTGACCAGGATGGTCTTGATCTCTTGACCTCATGATCCACCAGCCTCAGCCTTCCAAAGTGCTGTTGCCCAGGCTTGAGTGCAATGGTGCGATCTCGGCTCACCGCAACCTCTGTCTCCAGGGTTCAAGCGATTCTCCTACCTCAGCCTCCCGAATAGCTGGAATTACAGGTGTGTGCCACCACGCCCAGCTAATTTTTGTATTTTTAGTAGAGTCAGGGTTTCTCCATGTTGGTCAGGCTGGTCTTGAACTCCTGAGCTCAGGTGATCCATCCACCTTGGCCTCCCAAAGTGCTGGGAATACAGGCATGAGCCATTGCACCCAGCTTCCCCTGATTTTTAAACTTAACTTGTGTGCTGTTTAGCAGTATCTACCAGAGCTTATGATTGTACGATTGATATAAATACTCTATGACTTAGCAACTCTATTCTTAGGTGTATGCCTGTATTAGTTTGCTGGGACTGCCATAACAAAGTGCTACAGACCTGGTAACTTAAAACAACAGAAGCTTACTTCCTTATGGTTCTGGAGGCAAAAAGTCCAAGACTAAGGTGTCAGGGCTGGATCCTCCTGAAGGATGTGAGGGAATGGTCTCTTTCACGCCTCTCTCCTTGGCTTGTAGATGGCCATCTCTACCTGTACGTTCACATGGTCTTCTCTCGATAAGTGTGTGTATTCAAATTACCTCTTCTTATTAGGATATCAGTCATATTGGATTAGGGCTGACCCCAATCACCTCATTTTTATTTTAATTACCTCTATAAAGACTCTTATCTTCAAATATGGTCACATTCTGAGGTACTAGGGGTTTAGACTTCAACATATGGGGCCAGGCACCTGTAATCCCAGCACTTTGGGAGGCTGAGGTGGGCAGATCATCTGAGGTCTGGAGTTCAAGACCAGCCTGGCCAAGTCTACTAAAAATACAAAAATTAGCCAGGCATGGTGGTGCAAGCCTGTAATCCCAGCTACTTGGGAGGCTGAGGCATGAGAATCGCTTGAACCCAGGAGGGGAAGTTTACAGTGAGCCGAGATCCTACCACTACACTCCAGGCTGGGCAACAGAGTGAGACTCTATCTCAAAAAAAAAAAAAAAAAAAAAAAGACTTCAACATGTGAATAAGGGGTACAATTTATCCTCTAGTAATATCCAAGTGCTTATGTTCACCAAGACATGTACAAAAATGTTCATAGTAGCTTTATTCATAACAACCATAAGTTGGAAGCAACCCAATACCCAGCAACGGTAGTAAAGATTTAAAAATGTGATACATTCATACAATGAAATACTCTACAGCACTAAAAAATCAACTTCTGCTATACATAACAACATGCATGAATCTCACAGACATGAAGTTGAGCAAAAGAAGCCAAACACAAGTCTCCAGATGGTTTGATTCCATTTACATGAAATTCGAGAATATGCAAAACAAGTGTATGATGATAAAGTCAGAATAGTGGTTAGCTCTGGGGAGGGAGTGCAGTGCGGATTACATAGGACTACTTATGTGCCTAAACTCATTGACGGTAAGCTTAAGATTCGTGTTCTGAGACCTCAATGTTTATGAATGCACTTACAGAGATTCCCTATATCACTAGAGATTTTTCTAAAACATGCTGTCCAGTGACTGCAAAATGTCCCATTTTCATAAAATGGCTAATGTTGGCTGATCACTTACCACATGCCAGGGACTGTTCTAAGGACTGCCTGTACTAAGTGCATTAATCCTCAGCAAACCTTATGAAGTTGGTTACTGACATTATCCCCATTTTACAGATGAGGAAAACCAAACACAAAAAGCTAACTTCCTTAGGTTCACATCATGAGAGATCGCCAGCAACCTGCTTAAGAGGTCACATGCTCAACCACTCTGCCACACTGTCTTTCTGTTCAGGCATCATGACACCTGCCCATCCCTCTTCCCATGCAAACAAATTGCAATTGATTGGATATTACTTTCAATGGCAAGAACCGCAATTCCTTGTTGTCTACTTGTTGGACATCCAGATCAGTACCTTTTTTCTCTATTATAAATAAAGCAGCAACCAACAGTCTTGTATCTTTTTCCGATTGAAAAAAAAAGTACATCTTTTTCTGCATCCTGATTCTTCCTGTAGCATAGAGCCCTAGGTTCCTACTACAGTGTTCAAGTCTTTGAACTTGAGAACACTTGATCCAAATTGCTAATTTGTTCTCCGGATAGATGAAAGTAACTCATATACCTGAAATTAGCAGCTAATTTAAATATCTCCATAACACGTCTCACTTCTATGAGGCCACCCAGAAAGGTCCCGGTCACTGGCCCTTTCTCTGTCCGTTGTTTGGTCAGAAGTTAGAATGAAAATGCTATTTATGTGTATATGTGTGTGTGTGTGTGTGTGTGTGTGTGTGTGTGTGTGTGTGTGTATGAGTGTATTATATAGATAACGTCAATGTAAATAAATATACACACATAGACACATGCTTCCAAATTAGCCTTCTAACTCTGTTTGGTTCTAGTGAATCTTAGAATGAAAGCCCAGAAGGAATAACTCTTTGAACAATCTTCACTTCGGTTACCCTGCATCCTGGTGGATTCTGAGAGCTTTAATGAATTGATTCCAAGTGAAGAATGATTCTTTGGTTACAGGGGAGAGCATGATGTCAAAGGAGCATGGAGATTTTTTTAAAGTATCTTTTCTTTTCCAGTTCTTTATCTACATGCCTATCCTTTGAAGCCACATGCTTTTACTTCTTGGTTGATGGGATTTGAGAAGCTGTTCCTTTCCTCCCGAAGAACTTTTATTTACATATTTATTAGGTGAAAAAAACATGTATCAGTAGCTATATCAGGGTTCAAATCACAGACGGCAAATGCCTGATAAATATCCATTTGATTTGAGAGTAGATATATATAAGCCTGCACTCTATAATGTTGCAAATTACTTTGTAATATTTTATTCAATAATTTATTAACATATTAAACAACACTATTGGTCATCTGTTAACTGATCATCAAGTAACTTATTGATCATCTACTAACTATTGGATAGATGCTAAACATCTTGTGCGCTGGGCTTCTTATCCTGCATTGAGAGCTTCTAGATTGGCAATAGGGCCCTAGTGAGAAGAGGAATTGCTTGGCATTTGAGTGGGGAAGATCAAAATCTCCAAATCTGTGACTTCAGCCACAGTAAATAATTCCCCTACAAAATGCACTGTGTGATAGCAGCACTGCTACCTTATCAACAGTCATGTCGAATAAATAACAGCGCTTTCCTTTTTCCAAGTTCCACATCAGGAGAGAGGAGTCAGATGGCTGGAGATAGTGATCGAAGCTGGATTGGAGGCATGGCTTAGGCGTGTGGCTCCAACGGGCTTTCTAATATTTCATCCCTGAGCTAGACACTCCTACCCACCCAGACCCTGGCAAAGGCGAAGGCCCCCTCTGCCAGGGCAAGAGCCTTCCATGTGGCAGAGGCGCACTGAGAATGCACTGCCACTCTGTGGCCAACATGAGCCCAGGAGGGACTGAGCTGAATATGCCCAGTTTCTCCTGCCAACCTCACCAGTCAGACCAGCATGCCCTGCTCCCGGGAGCAGGGTGGAGGTGGGTGGGGAGAAAGGCTTGGGCACCACCCTGGTGGAAGCCTGAAGCCAAAGGGATGAAGGGCCTCTGACAGAATCCCTCTCTGAGATCATATTTTCCTGCAAGAGGTGGGAGTCCTGGCTGAGTCTCACATGGTTTAGCAGCTTTTTCATCCGCATCAATGCTATCCCATTCATGGCTACACACAAGTTTTGTGCGGCTTGGAGCAGTCTCTGAAATCGCTTCACAAATCACATTTTCTTGTTTCCAAAGGGGTGTGTGTAGGTATATCTGTCCTGTCCCTGCCATCACCAAATTCTGTTTATCTGAAATTTCTACTTGTAAGAAACTTTCTATTCTTAGGCCTCTTAATTCTTTTCTTCTTTCAGAGCTATTGAGAAGCTGTTTTTGTTGTTGCCGTTGTTGATGGTGGTGGTGATAGCAGTGGTTTTCTTTTCACCATCTCATGGGAATAACTTGCATGGGATGAGATAAGCTTCAGCTGCCGGGCTCAATCACTGTTCCTCCCTGGGACCTGCAACCCAGACCTGCCACACTGCAAATAGCATTCAGATGGGTTGCTAAATAATATCCTCAGACCATGGAGACATCTCATGAATAGCTGAAACAAAAATTACAACATCTACAAATATCAAGGGTCTATAACAGGGATTGGCAAGATTTTTCTGTTCAGGGCCTGATAGTAAATACTTTTAAGCTTTGTGGGCCATGTGATCTCTGTTCCAGTGACTCAGTCCTCCTGTGGTATTGGGAAGACAGCCATGGATAATATGTAAACAAATGTGTGTGGCAGTGTTTCAATAAAACTTTATTCACAAAAACAGACTGTCAGCCAGAATTGGCCCCGGGGGTTCTAGTTTGCCATCCTCAGTTTGGCCACTGAGTGGATCTTTCCTAAGGACAGTTGATCAGCGATTATAACAAACCACAATGGCGAGACAATGGTTCTAGTCCCAACTCTGCTACTGACCATCTGCATGGCTTTGGGTAAGTCACTGACTCTCTCTGGAACTGGTCCATTTTCCCTTCTGTAAAATTAAGGGGTGGATCTGCATCAGAGGCTGCAAACTGGCAATCCAAGATTGCGTCTGGCTCACAGCTGTGTGCCATTTGGCCCACAAAGTATCCAAAACGTTTTGAATTCATTTTCAACATTTCAGATGGGGAGATTTCATTTAAAAATCCAGATTTCTGGCTACTCTTGAAATATCAGAAAATCTGGCACCCCTGGGCACACATTCTCTCATGGCAGCTGTTGGCCAGGGCTGAGCATGGGGTCTGGTTGCGCTGGCTGGGTGTGTACCCACAGAACACAGCAGTCTCCTGCTGGCCTGCTTGACGTTTGCCTTACTGCCTGACACGGGAGCATTTTGGTCTATGACTGTGCCTGAGACCTCTGGTGCCTTTGAGTTTAATAATCTAGTGTTTGTTAATTTGTCAGACCATTACTTCATTATCGTGCAGTAGAGCCTTGCATCCTCTTTCTCCTCCCCCTTTCTGAAGTCCTTGGTCTCTGCTGGAAAGCCATGTAGTGGTTGGGAAAGACAGCGCAACTCTGCACGAAGCCAATCAGCACGTGCTGTGCCCTCCCTGGCTGTATAGTTAGTTCAGGATTGGGTGTGCGATTCAGAGGTGCATCACAGTGGCTCTCAGGCTTGGTTTGGACGGCTGGGAGAGAGCTGTACTCTTCTTCTGTAGCGGGTGAGGACTCAAGGTGAGGCCTTCGACTGCTTTGAAATCTTTGTTACTATGAGGGAACTCTGCCCTAAATCAGTAACTACTGACTGGGATTGGCAGATAAATGCCCTACTCGCTTGCTCTTTGAACAGGGTAATCTGAAGATGCATGCTCTACCTTGTCTCCGTGGGTTAAGCTCCAGTTGCCCTTAGTGATCACTTGCTTGACAACACACCCTGTATTCACTGTCTTCCTTGTTCCTGTCTCACCTCCCCACTTCCTACTGGAGTTTTATGGGAGTCCCAAATAAACCAGTTGCATCTGAGAATCCTGCTCTCAGACTCTGCCTTTCTAGACACCCAACTGAAAATAGTGACATGTTATAAAGGGAAGAGAAGATTCATTCATGACAAAATTGATAATAGAGTTGTTATGACAATTTGAATGCCTGGATCAAACCATTCCTGAAGCTCGCACAACCTTTGCACTTTTCATTATAAGACGCAACAAATTCCCTTTGTATTTAGGCTAGCTCAATATGAGTTTTCTGCTGTTTGTAGCCAAAACCATCCTCCCTGCTACACAGGGATTTATCTATCCCTTTATTTAGATGAATAATACTTTTTGTATTAAATACCAGACTAATGAATGAAGTCATGCATGCAAGCTTGGGACAGTGACACCTTCTTTATTGGAATTTCCTTGAGTTGCTTAACCAAAGTGACCTTGGGCTGGTTCAGCTGAGAGGTCATGTATCATGAAAGTTCCACACATAGGCTGGGCGTGGTAGCTCACGCCAGCAATCCCAGTATTTTGGGAGGCCCAGGCGGGTGGGTCACTTGAGGTCAGAAGTTCAAGACTAGCCTGGCCAACATGGTGAAACCCTGTCTCTATTACAAATACAAAAAATTAGCCAGGCATGGTGGTCCATGCCTGTAATCCCAGCTACCCAGGAGGCTGAGACAGGAGAATCACTTGAACCTGGGAGATGGAGGTTACGGTGAGCCAAGATTGTGCCATTGCACTCCAGCCTGGGCAACAGGGTGAGACTGTCTGAAAAAAAAAAAAAAGGAAAGTTCCACACACAGGGGCATGCTTGTGTGTATCAGCAACCTCTAATCACATACTGCCTGTTATATAAGTGCGCATTTCAATTCATACTTATTGTGAAGGTGCACATTTCAATTCATACTCGTTATAAAGATGCCCATCTCCATTCATACTCTGATGAACAAAATACACAGTGGTTGTTAGTTTCTAGACTGTTGTTTGCTAGTTTGGAGACAGTGCTGTGGAAAATGCATGCACAGGAACCCCACGGTAAGGCCTAGGGTGTGAGGTGGCACACGTAGCGGTGTTGGGATGGGAGAAGCTCCACCTTCCTCCAGTTCACGGTGGTGTGGAAGCCATGCTCTTGGTGATCCCTCTGCCTGTGGCTCCCCTGGCGTGGGCCTGCCAGGACACAAGAGTGACTCCACAAGCAGAGTAAGAAGGCTCAGAGAAGCCAGCCTTCCTGTCCCCTTTACCTGATTGTCCAGAGAGGGGCTTGCTCACGCTCAGCCAGCTTGTCTGTGGCAAGAGCTGGGGCTAGAACCTGCTTGCCTCATGGTTTGCCCTTCTCTGGACTGGCATCCTCCAGAGAGCATGTCTAGAAATCCCCAGTTAGGGCCAGACTCAGGTTTTCTAGTGTCTGTAGCTTACACAGTGTTGGAGTCTCCTCTTTAAGAGAAAGAATACACATTTTTACTAAAGTATCAGAAATGCTTACAGAGAAATGTGTCTTGATCGCCACCTGGCTTCTTGTCCCCACTAGAACATTCTAGAACTCCTAGCACCTGCCGGCACTCAGAGGGGCCCACGTGAGTGAGGGGTCCTGAAACTTAGGCATCATCAGTATTGGTAAGGACCTCCCTCTTCACAAGAGGAAAAGTGGAAGGTTCTGTGTGTTCCAGAGACCTCGTTCTTCCAAGCACGCCAGCCCCACGAGGAAAACATTTGCCACACAGCTCAGTTGCAGCAAAAGATGATTCAGAATAGGAGGCCGGCATCCTGGAGTCTCTCTCAGGTTGCCTTGGTTACCTGGAGTCTTTGATCCCATTTTTGAGAGCAGGCATCTTTACCACGAAGCTTTCAGTTGCTGCACAAAGGATGTCTCTGTGATAAGAGCATTAGGGAGACAGGATGACGGAGGGACAGCTGCATGGAACGCTAGACTATCGTCAGACCCTAAGCCTGCCCCAGGTTTCGGACTAAAATGATGTCACTCTGAAGACCAGGAGTCATCTAAGCGCTCTCCATCAGATCGTCTGTAGCCGTCACAGTTAAACAACAGAATGTAACTCCCCGAGGGCAGGGAGTTTCATTGGCTTTTTTAACGATGGAATCCCCAGTGCCCAGAGCTGTGCTCAGTACATTCCAGGCAGCCAGGAAATACTTATTGAACAAATAAACGCGTTTGTTGCACACATACTATGTGATGGGAACCATGTTTAAAAGCTTCACGTTTAATTCTTGCACTGTCGCTCTGAACTAGAGGCTGTTATTGTCCTTGTCCGGAAGGGACCAGGGAGGCACAGTAACTGTAAGCACTTGCTGGGGACACAGAGCTCAAGAGTGACAGCAGCAGTCCTGGAGCCTTGCCCTCTGTGCCCATAGCTACAGGCACACCTCACTTTATTGCAGTTTGCAGATACTCTGTGTTATTTACAAACTGAAGGTTTGTGGCAACCACGTGTAGAGCAAGTGTGTCAGCACCATTTTCTTTTTCTCTCCTTTTCTCTCTTTCTTTCTCCCCTTCCTCCCTTCCTCCCTTTCTCTCTCTCTCTCTTTGTTCCTTCCTTCCTTTCCTTTCTTCCCTTCCCTTCCCTTCCCTTCCCTTCCCTCCCCTCCCCTCCCCCTCCCTCCATCCCTTCCTTCCTTCCTGCCTTTCCTTCTCTCTCTCTCCTTCCTTCCTTCCCCCCTCCCTCCCCCACCCCTCTTTTTTTCCTTCCTGATTGAATCTTGCTCTGTTATCCGGGCTCTGTTATCCAGGCTGGAATGCAGTGGTGCAATCTTGGCTCACTGCAACCTCTGCCTCCTGGGTTCAAGCAATTCTCCTGCCTCAGCCTCCAGAGTATCTGGGACAATAGGTGTGCAGAACCATGCCTGGCTAATTTTTTTTTTTTTTTTTTTGTATTTTTAGTAGAGATGGGGTTTTGTCATGTTAGCCAGGCTGGTCTTGAACTCCTGACTTCAGATGATCCTCCTGCCTTGGCCTCACAGAGTACTGGAATTATAGGCATGAGCCACCGCACCAGGCCAGCCCCATTTTTCTAACAGCATGTGCTCACTTCATATCCCTGTGTCACATTTGGCTAATTTTTGTAATTTTTAAACTTTTTCCTTTTTTTTTAAAGACAGAATCTCACTCTGTTGCTCAGGCTGGAGTGCAGTGGTGCGATCTCGGCTCACTGCACCCTCCACCTCTCAGGTTCAAGAGATTCTCCTGCCTCAGCCTCCCAAGTAGCTAGGAATCCAGGTGCCTACCACCATGCCTGGCTAATTTATGTATTTTTGGTAGAGATAGGCTTTCACCATGTTGGCCAGGCTGGTCTTGAACTCCTGACCTCAAGTGTTCTGCTTGCCTCGTCCCCGCAAAGTGCTACAATTACAGGTGTGAGCCACCACGCCCGGCCTAAACTTTTTCGTTATTACTTTATCTGTTATGATCTATATGCAGTAATCTCAGTGATCAGTAATCTTTGATGTTACTATCATACTTGTTTTGGGGTGCCATGAACTGGACCCATATAAGACAGCAAACTTAATAAATGGGCCAGGCACGGTGGCTCACGCCTGTAATCCCAGCACTTTGGGAGGCCAAGGCGGGTGGATCACAAGGTCAAGAGATCGAGACCATCCTGGTCAAGATGGTGAAACCCCATCTCTACTGAAAATACAAAAAATCAGCTGGGCATGGTGGCGCATGCCTGTAATCCCAGCTACTCAGGAGGCTGAGGCAGGAGAATTGCCTGAACCCAGGAGGCGGAGGTTGCGGTGAGCCGAGATCACGCCATTGCACTCCAGCCTGGGTAACAAGAGCGAAACTCCTTCTCAAAAAAAAAAAAAATGTTGTGTGTTCTGACCTCCACTGACCAGCTGTTCCTCCACCTCTCTCTGTCCCCCAAGGAAAAACAATAATGAAATTAGGCCAGTTGATAACCCTACAATGGCCTCTAAGTATCTAAATGAAAGGAAGAGTCACGCATCTCTTACTTTAAATCAAAAGCTAGGAATAATTAAACTCAGTGAAGGCGGCTTGTAGAAAGCCAGCAAAGGCTAAAGGCTAGGCCTCTTGTGCCATACAGTTAGCCAAGTTGTGAATACAAAGGAAAAGTTATTGAGGGAAAGGAAAAGCGCTACTCTGGTGAACACGCAAATAATAAGAAAGTGAAACAGCCTTATTGCTGATATGGAGAAAGTTTGAACAGTCTGGAGAGAAGATCAAACCAGCCACAACATTCCCTTCAGCTGGAGCCTAAACCAGAGCAAGGCCCTAACTCTCTTCAGTTCTATGAAGGCTGAGAGAGGTGAGGAAGCAGAAGAAAAGTTGGAAGCTGGCAGAGGTTGGTTCAGAAAGTTTAAAGAAAGAAGCCATCTCTTTAACATAAAAGTGCAAGGCAAAGCAGCAAGTGCTGATGGAGATGCTGCAGCAAGTTATCCAGAAGATCTGAGATCATTGATGAACTTGGCTACACCAAACAATAGATTTTCAATGTGGATGCAACAGCCTTTTATTGGAAGAAGATGCCATCTAGGACTTTCATAGCTAGAGAGAAGTCAATGCCTGGCTTTAAAACGCCAAGGAACAGGTTGGCTCTATAGCTAGGGGCTAAAACAGCTGGTAAGTTTAAGTCCCAGCCAATGTTAATTTGCCATTCTGAACATCCTGGGCCTCATAAGAATGATGCTGAATCTACTCTGCCTGTGCTCCATAAATGGAACAACAAAGCCTGGACGACAGCACATCTCTTTACAGCATGGGTCATTGAATATTTCAAGCCCATTATTGAGAACTACTCCTCAGGAAAAAAAAAAAAAATGATTCCTTTCAAAATATTACAGCTCATTGACAATGCACATGGTCACCCAAGAGCTCTGATGGACCTATGTAAAGGGATTAATGTTTTCATGTCTGCTAACACAACATCCATTCTGCAGCCCACGGGTCAAGGAGTCATTTTGACTTTCAAGTCTTGTAATTGAAGATACACGTTTCATAAGGCTGCAGCTGTCATAGATAGTGATTCCTCTGATGGATGTGGGCAAAGTAAATTGAAAACCTTCTGGAAAGGCGTCACCATTTTAGATTCATTAGGAACAATTGCGATTCATGAGAGGAGGTCAAAATAACAGTATGAACAGAAGTTTGGAAGAAGTTGATTCCAACCCCCATGGATGATTTTGAGATTCAGGATGTCAGGGGAGAAAGTTACTGCAGAGGTAGGAGAAATAGCAAGAGAATTAGAAGTGACTGGAGATGTGACTGAATTGCTGCAATCTCAGAACTTCTTTTCCTTTTAGTTGACATGGAATAATTGTACATATTTATGGGATACAGAGTGATATTCTGATACATGTATGCAATATGTAAAAATAAAATCAGGATAATTAGCATATCCATCACCTGAAGTGTTTATCATTTTTTGTATTGCAAGCATTCAAAAATCTCTCTTCTGGGCCAGGTGCAGTGGCTCATGCCTGAAATCCCAGCACTTTGGGAGGCCAAGGCAGGTGGATCACCCGAGGTCAGGAGTTTGAGACCAGACTGGCTAACATGGTGAAACCCATCTCTACTAAAAACACAAAAATTACTCAGGCGTGGTGGCAGGTGCCTGTAATCTCAGCTACTTGGGAGGCTAAGGCAGGAGAATCGCTTAAACCTGGGAGGTAGAGGTTGCAGTGAGCTGAGATCGCACCACTTCACTCCAGCCTGGGTGACAGAGCAAGGCTCTGTCTCAAAACAAACAAACAAAAAACACAAAAACTCTCTTCCATCTTTTTGAAAATATACAATAAATGATTGTTAACCATGTATACCCTATAGTGATATACAACAGGAGTCCCCAACCTCTGGGCCATGGACTGATGCCGGTCCAGCTGTTAGGAACCAGGCTACGCAGCAGGACGTGAGCAGCAAGCCAGCCAGCATTACTGCCTGAGCTCCACTTCCTGTCAGATCCGTGGCGGCATTAGAGTCTCACAGGAACATGAACTCTATTGTGAACTGCACATTCGAGGGATCTACAGTGCACGCTCCTCATGAGAGTCTAATTGATGCCTGATGATCTAAATGGAACTGTTTCATCCTGGAATCATCTTGCTCCGAATCTGGTCAGTGGAAAAATGGACTTCCATAAAACTGGTTCCTGGTGCCAAAAAGGTTGATGACTGCTATGTTAGAACGCTAGAACTTATTCCTCCTATCTAGCTGTAATTTTGCATCCATTAACCAGCCTCTCCCTATCCTCACCTAACCCACCCTTCCCAGCCTCTTATAACCAGTATTCTACTCTACTTCTATTTTTTTTAAGCTTTCACATGTGAGTGAGAACAAGAGGTATTCATCTTTCTGTGCTTGGCATATTTCACTTAACATAATGATATCTCGAGATCATCCATGTTGCTGTGGATGACAGGATTTCATTCATTTTTAATGGCTGCATAGTATTTCATTGTGTATACACGACACTTTCTTTATTCATCCATCTGCTGATGAACATTTAGATTGATTCCACATCTCTTCTCTTCTGAATAGTGTTACAATAAACATGAAGATGCAGGCAACTCTTTGGTATTCTGATTTTTTTTTTCCCTTTGGATAGATACCCATTAGTGAGATTGCTGGATCTTATGGTAGTTCTCTCTTTAGTTTTTTGAGGAAACTCCATACTGTTTTTTATGATGGCTTTACGAATTCACATTTCCACCAACATTGTACGAGTGTTTCCCTTTCTCTGAATCCTCCTCAGCATTTGTTATTTGTTGTCTTTTTAATCATAGCCATTCTACCTGGGATAAGATGATATCTCACTGTGGTTTTGATTTGCACGTCCCTGATGATGAGCAATGTTGAGCATTTTTATATGCCTGTTGGCCATTTGTATGTCTTCTTTTGAGAAATGTCTGTTCAGATCTTTTGCCCATTTTAAAATGGAGTTTTTACCTTTTTGCTGTTCTTTGTATATTCTAGATATGAGTCTCTTGTCAGATGAATAGTTTACAAACACTTTCTCCCATTTTGTGTGTTGTTTCTTCCCTCTGTTGATTGTTTCCTTTGTTATGCAGAAGCCTTTTCTTTTTTTTTTTTTTTTTTTTGAGACAGAGTTTCGCTCTTGTTACCCAGGCTGGAGTGCAATGGCGCGATCTCGGCTCACCGCAACATCCGCCTCCTGGGTTCAAGCAATTCTCCTGCCTCAGCCTCCTGAGTAGCTGGGATTACAGGCGTGCGCCACTATGCCCAGCTAATTTTTGTATTTTTGGTAGAGACGGGGTTTCACCATGTTGACCAGGATGGTCTCGATCTCTTGACCTCGTGATCCACCCGCCTCGGCCTCTCAAAGTGCTGGGATTACAGGCGTGAGCCACCGCCCCCGGCCTGCAGAAGCCTTTTCATTGATGAAGTTCCATTTGTTTATTTTTGGTTTTGTTGCCTGTGCTTTTAGTCTTCCCCATAAAATCTTTGCCTAGAAGATGTCCTGAAGCATTTCCTGTATGTTTTCTTCTAGCAATTTTATAGGTTCAGGTGTTCAATTTATGTCTTTAATCCATTTCGAGTTGATTTCTGTATAGGGTGTGAGACAGGGGCTTACTTTCCATCTTTTGTATATGGTGATCCAGTTTTCCCAGCACCATTTATTGAAGAGGTTGTCCTTTCCCCAGAGTGTGTTCTTGATACCTCTGTCAAAATCAGTAGGCTGCAAATATGTGGATTTATTTCTGGGTTCTCTATTCTGTTCCACTGATAGAACAGTGAGTTTTTTGAGATGGAACCTACACCTGGTGAAGATATTGTGAACGTTGTTGACATGACAACAAAGAATTTGGAAGATTATGTAAATTTAATTGATAAAGCAGCAACAGGGTTTGAGCGATTGACTCCAATGTTGGAAGAAGTTCTACAATGGGTAAAATGCTATCAAACAGCATCTCATGCTGCAGAGAAATCTTTTGTGAAAGAATGAATCAATCGATGTGACAAACCTCATCGTCTTATTATAAGAAATTGTCACAGCCACTCCGGCCTTCAGCAGCCACCACCCTGATGAGTCAAGAGCCATCAACATTGAGGCGAAAAGATGATGTGGGGGGACTGAAGGCTCAGATAATTGTCAGCATTTTTAGGCAATAAAGTGTTTTTTCATTAAGATATGTCCTTTTTCCCAGAAATAATGCTATTGCACACTTAACAGATTACAGTATGGTGTAAACATAACTTTTATAAACACTGAGAAACAGAAAAATTCACATGATTCACTTATTGCTGTGGTCTGGAACTGAACCCGCAATATCCGAGGAATGCTTGTGCAGTTTCCCAATGTTTGGGATCTGTGTGACTTCTAGGAAGGAGAGATGATTTTAGATTGTAAAGGAATACAGCCTAAACAGTGTCGAATCACACAGCAAGACAGTTACCCCTCCTTGCAACTTTCTTTAAATCCTCTTGATCTCAGGCAAGAAGAAAGGCTCAGCCTGGGATGAGAGTGGTTTTAACACCTCTCTAACCTGCTAATCTCTCCTACCTTTAAACAGCAGAGAACAAGATCCAGGCTTAGAACCCTCAGCTGAAATAGGACCCACATAGAATCTAATTTAATGTTGCTTTGTTCCCGCTGCATTGATTTTTATGAGGTATCTTTTATGCATGGCAGTCCTGCTTCTCTTCCATCAAAGGGATGAATATAACATTTCCTTTTAAAATAAGTATTTTAGTAATATTGAAACAACTTACAAATTTTAAACAATATTTTAAAATTTGTATGTCAATAACTTTCATAGCATTTTAATCATTAATAATATAATAAGAATCTTTGAGTAAAATTCATGAGTCTTATTATGGCAAAAGTTATGAAGCTAGCACAAGGACGCACACCGAATCAGTCCATGGAAATGTAGTTTTTGAGTGGGACAGAGCAACATGATCTCATACCAGTTTCAGTTGTTAGCCATCACCGGGTACAGGGTAGGGGCCTCTGGAAGCAGTCTACAGATGACATGGTGCAGCTGGGCCTGGCACTGAGAAAGGAAAGAGGAGGAGGAGGTCAGGACAGTTGTGGTCTCTAAGACGGTGAAATTGTGGGGCTGGAGGACAGGAAAGAAAAATACTGGGAAAAGATAGCTGGCTTAGTGAGGGAGTGTTAGAAGCCATTCTAGAAGGTGCTGGGAAGATGGTGGAGCCATTGCCCATGTGCTAATTTATTCCTCTCTCCACAAAGCATGCTAATGACAGCTCAGCTCAGTCCCAAGGCAGAGCTCATCAGCCTTTTACAACACAGGCCCCAAGAAGAAGGCTTTATTGGACTGGATTTTGTGTGGTCTGTGTTATGAACATAACATCTCCTTCCCAGTTCTGATGTGCAGACTCATCTCCATCTTTGGGCCCTGAAAATTACTATCTTAGAATCATCAACAACAAATCCCAACTCTTTCTCTCATCATGGGAACATTCCGATGGAAGCTGTGTGAGTCACTGGGGGTTCCCCAACTTTTCAATTCTATTTCTATTTTTAAAAATCAAGACTTTTGAGAACTGTTATCAAATCCAACAAGTCTACACATGAGTGTTACCTACCAAATTGTAACACATCAGAAACCACCAATGTCTTAACTTACTGTCTCTGGAGGTCTATTTAAATCCTTGTCAATGTGTCATTGATTAGAAAGGATGAATTGGTTTTTTCTGATTCAAAGTTCAGGCTTTGCAGGTTTGCTCGCATGAAATTGTGTACTGCCAAAGCTGACATGGGCACAAGTCCATTCACAGCCAGACAGAACCCAGGCACATCTGCTCAGTGCCTGTTCTTGGCATGGTCTTGTCAGTTGCACAATAATGAGTAAACATAACATGTGTCCTGAAAATATTGTATTACAGATGTTTTCTACACTTATTTTAAGTTAAAGATACTTCCTCTTTCACTTCTATATCTATGATAAAGAATGTAAGCCAAGGTTAGATATTGTATGTATTTCAACTTGGAAATAAAATTTCAAGTTACTTCTCTTTTGAGTCTTCAGATCCACTTAAAATTGAAGAGTATTCTCAGATTGCAAGGTGAGATGTGTAACAAACAAGCCATTCTCAGCCTCTGGTCTGTGTGAATCAAAAGTTTTTTATTACTGTATAGCCAAAATGAAAATGTAGAAATAATTTGTATATTGGATGTTGAGGATGGTTTAAGAATGAGTTACCATCTAGAAGAGGTATAGGTGAACTCTTTCTGTCAAGGGCCAGATGATAAATACAATATGTAAAAGAATGATTTTTCTTTGTTTCAATAAAGCATCATTTGTGGACCTTGCAATTTGAATTTCATATATTTTCATATGTCATGAAATGTTCTTTTGATTTTTTTTTTTTTTTGCAATCATGTAAAGCTGTAGAATTTTTTTTTTTTTTTTTTTTTTTTTTTTTTTTTTGAGACAGAGTCTTTTTCTGTCACCAAGGCTGGAGTGCAATGGCGAGATCGGGGCTCACTGCAGCCTTGACCTCCCAGGCTCAAGTGATCTTCCCACCTTAGCCTTCTAAGTAGCTGGGACTGTAGGTGTGTGTCACTATACCTAAATAATTTTGTTATTTTTTGTAGAGATGGGATTTCACTATGTTGCTTAGGCTAGTCTTGAACTCCTGGACTCAAAGGACCCTCCCACCTCAGCCTCTCAAAGTGCTGGGATTACCAGCGTGAACCACTGTAGCCCTAGAAATCATTCCTAACTCACAAGCTGTTTGCTGATTTTGCATCTATAACCCTAAATTTAACATTGTTTTCATCAACCGAAACAGCTTCATGATGGCAGAAACTCTGGAGGGTGGAAGGGGATGTGATTAGAGAGGGGCAGGGATGAGGGGGTGTGAAGGAGGGTGTCTTTCTTTCAGGAAATGTTCAATTTCTTCACATGGGTGCTGGTTACCTGGGTGTTGACATTGTAATTGTTTGTTAAACACTACATTGATTTTCCATGCATTTTTGCATGCATATGTAATATTTCACAATCAGAAATGTTTAAAGATAAGTAATATATAAATTAACATATATACAAATCATGTTTATCACTGACTGTGTAATTCATAAATGTTATTAATTTGTCCTTATTTTTTAAATTATTACTTTTTTGAGACAATTTCACTCTGTCACCCAGGCTGGAGTGCAGTGGCACAATCTCAGCTCACTGCAACCTCTGCCTCCCTGGTTCAAGTGATTCTCCTGCCTCAGCCTCCCAAGTAGCTGAGACTACAGGCATGTGCCACTATGCCCAGCTAAGTTTTGTATTTTTAGTAGAGTCAGAATTTCACCACGTTGGCCAGGCTAGGCTCAAACTCCAGGCCTCAAGTGATCCAGCTGCCTCGGCCTCCCAAAGTGCTGGGATTACAGATGCAAGCTAACGCACCTGGCCTAATTTGACTTTACAAATATGTAAATGTGGCTCACGCCTGTAATCCCAGCACTTTAAGAGGCTGAGGCAGGTGGATCACAAGGTCAGGAGTTTGAGACCAACCTGACCAACATGGTGAAATCCCGTCTCTACTAAAAATACAAAAATTAGCCGGGCGGGGTGGTGTGTGCCTGTCATCCCAGCTACTCAGAAGACTGAGGCAGGAGAATTGCTAGAACCCAGGAGGCAGAGGGTGCAGTGAGCCAAGATGACATCATTGCACTCTAGCCTGGGTGACAGACTGGGAAAAAAAGAAAGGAAGGAAGGAGGGAAGGAGGGAAGGAAGGAAGGAGGGAAGGAGGGAAGGAGGGAAGGAAATGCTAATTGAAGTGGCACTTTTGTTTATGTGATACATTGAGATTTCACGTAAGAAGTTTTTTTCTTTTTTCTTTTTTTGAGATGGAGTCTCACTCTGTCACCCAGGCTGGAGTGCAGTGGCACAATATCAGCTCACTGCCACCTCCGCCTCCCAGGTTTAAGTGATTCTCCTGCCTCAGCCTCCTGAGTAGCTGGGACTACAGGCATGTGCTGCCCCGCCTGGGGTAATTTTTGTATTTTTAGTAGAGACAGGGTTTGACCAAGTTAGCCAGCCTGATCTCAAACTCCTGACCTCAGGTGATCTGCCTGCCTTGTCCTCCCAAAGCGCTGGGATTATAGGCGTGAGCCTCCATGCCAGCCTCCAATAGAACCTTCTGCGACGGTGGACATGTTGTCTGTGCTATCCACATGTATCGGATAACACAAGTTTATCTTTTTTTCACTTGTCCTCCACACTGTAATTTTATATTTATGCATGTTTGTCTGCGTTCAAATCTCAACTATACCATTAGGTAGCTGTGTGATCTTGTGCAGCTTGCTTGACCTCTCTGGTCCTGTTTCATTTTGGAAATACAAATAATGATAGTACCTATCTCATAGTGTATTTGAGATTAAATAAGAAAGGTTTATGTGCCCAGTGCCATGCCTAGTCCATACTAAGAGTTCAGTGAATTTCGTCCTCACAACAGTCCTATAAGGTTTATGGAAGAGGAAATCAAGGTTCCTACAGATAATAAATTGTAGCACTCGATTGAAATCCAGGTCAATCCAAGTCCTCATGTGTCACTTGGACTCCCCAAATAAATTGTCATGGCAGTATAGCAATTAGAGTGACCCGCTGCTGTAACAGCCCTCCGAGGAGTGTGGAATATTATATTCATGTAAGACAGAGCGCGTTCTGAACTCTAGTAGTTGTCCTTCTAAGCTTCTGTACAAAGAAATCCTGGCTGGGCTCCATGGCTCGTGCCTGTAATCCCAGTGCTTTGGGAGGCCGAGGAGGGAGCATCGTTTGAACTCAGGAGTTTGAGACCAGCTTGGCCAACATGGCAAGACCACATCTCTACAAAATATTTAAAAAATTAGCCAGACATAGTGACCTATGCCTGGAGTCTCAGCTATTTAGAGGACTGAGGTGGGAGGGTTGCTTGTGCTTGGGGGGTCTTGGCTGCCGTGAGCTAAGATTGCATCACTGCACTTCATCCTGGGGAACAGAGTGAGACCCTGCCTCGAAAAAAAAGAAACCCCTCTGGAAATAGTTAAGGAGGTAATAAATAAAATTACAAATAATGGTAACAGATACCTGTAGCCCCAACTGTCGCAAACTTACCTTTTAGCCAGGCAACTTCCCTACTGGCTAAAAATTTAGCTTAAGGAAGGAAAAAACTAAAAGCTTCACTCCAGTTACAAGCAAGCCTTTAAAAACGGACTTTGACAAGCTTGTTTTCCCTTGAACTGTTCCCATGGCTGGCTTTCACAGAAAGGAATGACACTTGTCCTGAAACTCATCCCAGAGCCTCCAGACCACATTTGTGCGTTTGTGATGGGTGGGGTGGAGATGGAGGGATAAAGCTCTTGGGGCATTGAGATTGATGTTTATGACTCTGTCAGCCCTTGGTGCCTTTGATCTGTTACCCCGAATGGAAGGGGCGGCAGGCATTGTTTGTGGGAGTGATTGAGTTTTTGTTTTATCAGATTCCTACACACAGAATGTAAGGGTGGAGAGTGGAGAAATGACAGTACAGGTTTGGAATTCGGAAGGGTTGGGTCACTTGTGCTGTGGGAATTTGTCAAACTTGGGTTTTGCTTGTGGGGGCTAGATTCCGGGCCTGGGTGGGAGTTGGGGGTGTGGACCGCTGACTCCACTCTGCGACCCTGGCCCCATCAACATTGCCCTCACGTAGTCCCGGCTCGTAGCCAAGGGGTGCACTTGGGCTGAACATAGTTAGGCCTCTGTTGGGGGCCAGAGGTCCAGGGAAGAGATGAAAAAGGCAGACTATCTCTCAACAAAGCATAAAATGTCCCGCCCCCCAGCTGCTTCAACAATGAGCTGGAGGGGTCCCGGTGGGCGACTGTTGGCGGATAGAGCCCAGAGCCGCGGGCCTTGGCATATGGCATTGCCCCAGCCATGGCGTTGACCCTCCCTGCCCTGGCCACCAGTGTCTAGGCTGCTTGGATCTCCACTGCACAGAGGCCTGTCATGGCAACAGCCGGCGGGTGGGAGGGGATGGGGGCCTGGGAGGGGGCGGGGAAATGCAGCTCAGCCGTGCCTGCCTGATGGGCTGAGATGGATGGGCTGTGGGCCATGTGCCTGAGGGCCCCTCCCTGCCTCCCCCTGGGGTCTGTGGAGGAGCTTGGGGGCACAGCCTGGGGAAAAGCAGGAAAGCTTTGCTTTCTGGAGAGGCTGAGAGCTGGGACATTGGTTGGGGGTGGGGAGACCCAAAACTGTAGGTGTCCCCAGCCAGAAACCCCCCTACCCACTCTACCTCCCATACCCCCCACGAAACAGAATAAGCCTGGAGACTGGCAATAGCATACTCAGTTTTCTTGGAAATGCCTGGAGGGGAGGATTCAGCAGAGTGACTTACTTGGACCCCAGCTGAGCCAGGACCCCATCTGAGCAGATGACCTTTTCCCTCCCGACTGTCTGTCCCCTGGTGAGATTTTTTTGACAGGTGGCCCATCTGTCCCCCAGCGTCTCCATGGTCATCAGCTGGAAGGAGCTGAACGGGGGCGTTTGATTTGCAAATGTTAGGGGTGTTCTCTGCCCAGCTGGGAAGTGGAGCTGAGTCCCGGCTGGACTGCAGAGTGGTTGCACCGGCTTGGGGGTCTGGTGTGGTGTCACCCAAGTCACAGGTTGGCCCCCAGCTCAGGGCTGAGCCTGCTGTTGAAGCACCTGCCTTCTCCTCTATGTCTGCAGATCTCAGCCTTACGACTGTCAAAGGCGTTTATGGTCAGTACGGAGCAGAGAGAAGATTGGATTCGTTTTCTTGGTCATTCACCCACACAGGTATACCAAGACACATTTTTGGTATCTAAATCAGAACCTTGAAGGCTGAACTACTTAATGACACTTCCTCTACCTAATGGATGGGTAGAAGGGCAGTTTCTCGTGGTTGCTGTCAGGTTCAGGCTCTGGTGAAAGCCATGAGTTGATGCTGTGCTGGACTTAAATTCAGTGCCTTATAGGAGGCACTGAGTTTTCTATGGACAGGTGAAGGACTGGTAACTTGCTTTTGCTTGGCTGTGGGTCTGGGTATAATTGCTTGGTGTCTTTCCAGATACTCTTCTCTTGGCGCTCACACTGTTTCCCAGTTTTGATTCTTTTGTTCATATATAGAGATTTGAAATCACAGCCTACATGAAAGTAGGACAAATTCTGGTAAGCCGATCACCTCAAAATTAGAATCAACTAAAAATCAGGACATCTAGATAGACTTGGAACCATCCAAGAGAGTCGTGTGGGAAAGGAGGTGCTGGGACTCAGCAGGAGTCTTAAGACATTGTTGGGATCTCTTTGATAGAGCACCTTAAATGGAAATTATCAAATGGCTCTTTAAAACATGCACCCTTTTGTTTGATTAGCCTACTATAGATAACCTTTATTAAACCTGATCTGAAATTACAGCCATGGCCTGGCGCTTCTTTGATGCTGTGGCTGTTTCATTTCCTGTTTATGCTATGGTACACGTTGCACTAGGAGATAAAGCACTTCTGAGGGATATTAAGACATAAAAGTCCCTTGGCTATTTGCTGGCACTGTTTTGATGTTTTCTTGCTCCCTAGAAATTAGCATATCCTTTTCAAAGGCTGCCTCTGATGAGAGTAATCCTTTGCCATGATGTATTTGCTAAAAGTCATCAATGATAGTATATTGTGTAAAGAAATGACACATAAAAGGCATAATGCTAGATTATTGATAATGAGGCAACTTGTGTAACGTTGCTTTTGGCTTTTCTAAAACATATTTTGACACCATAAATACACTGGGTTTATATTAATGAGGATTTAATGCTTCTGAGGTTTTCAAGAAACTTGCACAGAGCAACTTTTCAAAGGAAAGCGTTAGTAGGGGGCAACGTTTTTACTAATTTTACTAAGTTACATTCTATAATATCAAAACATTTTATTGTCTTGGAAATAAGAAGTGATCGTAAGCTTTTTGCTTTTGTTTTCACAGCTTGCAGCTAATGAATAAGTACTGCATGGAACCAATTTGGAGAAAGTGTTTTGCCCACATACCTAGATTTAAAAAAAAAAAATTAAACAAGGAGAAAGAAAAAGGGTATGAAAGAGAAGCAGGAAAGAATAAAGAGAAAGACATAATAGAAGAAAGCAAAGAGAAAGAAAATAAAGGAAGTTGACAAAGAAAGACAAAAAAGGAAAGGCATGAAGGAGAGAAATAAAACAAAAAAGAAAGAGTAAAGCAAAGAGAGAAGAAGGCAGGAGGGAGGGAAGGAGGGAGGGAGGGAAGGAGGGAGAGAGGGAAGGAGGGAGGGAAGGAGGGAGGGAGGGAAGGAGGGAGGGAGGGAAGGAGGGAGGGAAGGAGGGAGGGAGGGAAGGAGGGAGGGAGGGAAGGAGGGAGGGAAGGAGGGAGGGAGGGAAGGAGGGAGGGAAGGAGGGAGGGAAGGAGGGAGGGAGGGGAACAGGAAGGGAGAAAGGAAGGAAGGGAGGGAGGGAGGGAAGGAAGGAAGCAAGGGTTAAGGAAAAGAGGAACAAAAAAATAGGGAAGACAGAAAAAGAAAAGAAGGTTGAAAGAGGATAGAGTGAAGAGAAAGGCAAGAAAGGTAAAAGTAAGAGAAAGGAGCAAGAGTGAAGGAAAGAAGAAAAAAGAAGGAACAAAAAGAAGGATGAAGAAACAAGGAAAAGAAAAGCTAGGAAAGGAAAGCGGAGGAAGGGAAGGAGAAAGAAAAGAAGGAAGAAGGAAGGGAGGGAAGGTTCTGCTGGCCGCCTGTTGATAAGGTATTCAAGAGAAGGGCTCTGTAAAAACTCAAGTTCAAAGTACATTTAGGAAAAGCATTTTTAATTAAGCTTATCTGAATCAATCAATAGACTTATCCTTAGTTTCAAGTTACTTATCCTGGGAATTTAAACTTGGAAGGAAGCTGAGCTCCCATTTCTGGGTCATGCCCATTTCTAGGCAGAAGTGTATTCAAACTTATTCCTGTTAAGATCATTCTCGAATTGTAGTTACTTCTGTTATGATTCAATACTGAGAGATACTTAACTGTTCTTCCCTGATTGCTGAAAACTATGAAAGAACAAAGCTGTATGTAACACTCTAGCCAAAGAAATTTTCTTCAAACCACTCTTTTCATGCTGATGTGACTGTCGATTAATATTAAGCCAAAATTTAAGATACCCTCAGCAGCAATATTTTCTTAGAAATCTGCATTTTTTAAAAAATGAAACGTTTCAAGTTTTCCGCTTTTTTTTTTTTTTCTTTTTTGGTCTGGTTCTCCGTGTGTTAAACATGTGTTGGTTTGTCTGTTTAAGGATTGAAACCTTTTCTTAAGTATAGACTTACTGTTTTTGGATGGTGGTTTAAAATATTTTTTCTCTTGGGTGTTTGATTCCAGCTCGGCTATTAGAAGATCTGGGAGTAGGCTGGGCAGGGTGGCTCATGCCTATGATCCCAGCACTTTGGGAGGAAGAGACAGCAGATGACCTGAGGTCAGGTGTTTGAAACCAGCCTGGCCAACAGAGTGAAGCCTTATCTCTACTAAAAATAGAAAAATTAGCTGGTGTAGTGGTGTGCAGCTGTAGGCACAGCTACTCAGGAGGCTGAGGCAGAAGAATCACTTCAACTCAGTAGGCAGAGGTTGCAGTAAGCCAATATTGCACCACTGCACTCCAGCTTGGGCAACATCTCAAAAAAAGAAAGAAAGAAAAAAGAAGACCTGGAGGTCTGGGGGTGACAAACGGGATTGGCAGGTGATGTGAAGAAGAACAACACTGGGTATCATGCCTCCAGCTGCTGGAAGTTTCCAAAGACCCTTTTGAGGCATGTCCCCTGAGTGAACATATTGATGCAAACTCACCTTTACAAATTTAAACCTAGGAAATCATCAAGGAAATTCACTGACTAAGATGGGGACCAGGAAGAAATGCTCTTGTGCTCACTGCCACCACACCATCATTAAGCACCTCTGATACTTGCCCTAGCTGAGCAAACCTGTTACATTCTTGAGCCACTCAATGACAAAAGAACAGACTCAAATTTCTCTCTGATCAATCATTATGCCTGTAAAGAGATTTAAAAAGCGAGAGGTTTTGAGCCTTGCATTACAGTTTCTGGAATTGGAAAGTTGGGGGTCTGGAGGTACCTGAGAAATGAGATTTGTTGAGCTTAGGGCTTAATTCACATAATGGGCTCAATTTATGTTTCATTTACTGTCTCAGCAATCTCAGCAGTTATGTTCCATTTATTGTCTCAGCAAAGAACAAGAGAGTTACGTACTTCCCCTCCAAATCAACTTCATTATCTTCCAAACGCCCACTTCTTAGCTTGGAAGGACGTATTTACTTAAAGGGGTTTATTTATTAGAAATTCAGATCTCAGCTGGGCACCGTGGTCCACGCCTGTAATCCCAACACTTTGGAAGGCCAAGGTGGTGGGTCGCTTGAGGCCATGAGTTAGAGAGCAGCCTGGCCAACATGGCGAAACCCCGTCTTCACTAAAAATACAAAAATTAGCTGGGTGTGATGGCACACACCGGTAATCCCAGCTACTTCAAGAGGCTGAGGTGCAAGAATCGCTTGAATCTGGGAGGTGGAAGTTGCAGTGAGCCGAGATTGCATCAGTGCACTCCAGCCTGGGCGACAGACCAAGAATCTGTCTCAAAAAGAAAGACATTTAAATCTCTCTAGTCAACTCTGTCCAGCAGCAAGATATTCACCTCTGCAGAGAATATTGGTTCCGTGACTGCAATGGGCTACAATGATGCTTTTCAACCTCACTGTGGTTATTTATTTTATTTTATTTTGCATTAATTTTTCAGTCAATTGCAGGCCAATATGCTGTTCTACTGCACGAGACTGGTGTCAGGTGTCACCAACATGGCTCACCGTGAGAATCAGACAGCTCCAGAAGTGATCTATACACTGTTCAGTGAGACAAGTCCATTCATTGATCATTTGGGATCATCTAAGATGTTGTGGCAAAGTCAAATCAGTTTAGGGACCAGCATTGGTTTGTGGACCACACTTTGAGTCCTTGGTCAAGAGGAGGCATTCTCAGTAGGTGTAATTTTTACTTCAAGTGTCGCAAGTTACTTTGTTACAATATAATGGATGCATAATTCTGTTGATTATGGACATCATGATAATGGGAAGGAATGCAAGAGGTTATCATCTTGTTATCTATGTTAATCAGTAGATTAGATGGATTCCAATGTATCTCTATAAGAGTGCCAAGCCAGTCACGAATTACAAAAACTGATGTATCATTGAGAGTTGTGGCAATTGTGAATTATTATAGTGGTTAAGAGCTGTAGCTCATGCCTGTAATCCCAGCACTTTGGGAGGCTGAGGCAGGCAGATTACCTAAGGTCGGGGCTCGAGACCAGCCTGACCAACATGGAGAAACCCTGTCTCTACTAAAAAATACAAAATTAGCTGGGCGTGGTGGTGCATGCCTGTAATCCCAGCTACTCAGAAGGCTAAGGCAGGAGAATCACTTGAACCCGGAAGGCAGAGGTTGCAGTGAGCCGGCAGATGTTACGGTGAGCTGAGATCACGCTATTGCACTCCAGCCTGGGCAACAAGAACAAAATTCCAACTCAAAAAAAAAAAAAAAAAAAAGAGCTGTGGTTTTGATGGAGATAGGTATTTTTCATTTTGCCCATGAATAAATTTTTAGCAAGGAAGAAGGCAAGGAGAGAGGAGGAAGGTATGAGCAGGAATATTATTATTTGCATTTTCACATTGAAAATGAGTAAATTCTATGTGTTATCTTAAGCCATAATATCATGTTCATCTTTGCTCATTCATCAATAATACATTTTTGCCTTACTGAAATTATCTGTGGAGTAGAGATATGGGAAAAAATCAACACTTTTTTTTTAAGGTTCATTATTCTGAAAAATTATGGTAACCTACTTTATTCCTTTTTCCTTGTAATATGACCAATTACGCTATCTGTAACTTGACTATTTCATTTCTTATAGATTTATAAAGGGAATACCATGCCCATCTCCCAGAAGGCTGCGCTATTTCCATTTATTCCTCCCAGTGCTAAAAAATTAACTTGCATGCCCTAGGGCATTGGAGCATGCCCACTTTATGGCGGTATGTTGCATGCTGTAAGTACCATGCCATGTTTTACAGCAGGATCCACCACCAGATTTTTTTGGCAATCATTTCCCCAACCACCTATAGCCACTAAAGGAGTATAAACAGCTTGATGGTTTTTCCTTTCCCTAGTCTATTTCAAACCCACTGAAATACCTTCTGAGAAGTTGGGAGGGACCATTGAATGGTCTTCGCACTTCTTCAACAAGGGTGCTTCCACGAGAATGGAATGCAGGTGAAGCTGGAGGCTTGTCAGGCCTTGCAGCAACGTTTTATGGATCTGTATTTAAGACGCACCTACGAGGAGATAGCTGTGGTAGATTCTACCCTGAACATGATCGGTATCGGACTCTGAGAGAAGAGCTCATAGTAGGAGTGGAGAAAGTCCCAGCTGGGCATTCTAATGATCTGGACAACAGGTTGATATTCAACAATCTTGTGATCTTGCTTCAGCTATGACCCGACCACTTCATTCATTCCTTTTTAACCGAGGGGGAGGGGCTTCCCTTCTCCACATACCTACTCCTCTTTCTTCCACATACTACACAAACTTCAGAGGATGTTGGAAGATTATTAATGAGCTCAAGATCCATGAAGGACCTAGGAGTGCTGGGATGTGAGGACAAAGTACACTTATGTACCTCACAGGCTAATTGAAAGATGTGCTAATTAATAAACAGGGATGCTTTGAAAATGGCAAACCTGATGTTATAATAATTGGCAAGCTCCTTCATGTTCCGGCTTCCTCATCTGCAGAATGGGGATGATCACACTCAGTGGGGGTGTTGGGAAGATCAATGTTAACTCTGTCCTGCATTGTGCTTTTAAATCAGGAACAATATGTAGAATGTGGAACAGCTGGACATCAGGTGAACCCTGTGGCTCAGAATTTCCATCTATGGCTCCCCTCATTATGAAGGAAAAGTGAAGATGATATTTTTAATATTCTTTTAAGTTCTGGGATACATGTGCAGGACGTGTACGTTTGTTACATAGGTAAATGTGTGCCAACGTGGTTTGGTGCAGCTATCAACCCATCACCTAGGTATTAAGCCTCATATGCATTAGCTATTTATCATGATGCGCTCCCTCCCCTCTCTTTTCTGAACGGGCCCCAGTGTGTATTGTTCCCCTCCCTGTGTCCATGTGTTCTTATTGTTCAGTTCCCACTTGTAAGTAAGACCATTTAGTGTTTGGATTTCTGTTCCTGTGTTAGCTTACTGAGGATAATGGCTTCCAGCTCCATCTGTGTCTCTGTGAATGTAATGATCTTGTTCATTTTTATGGCTGCATAGTATTCCATGGTATATATGTACCACATTTTCTTTATCCATTCTATCATCGACGGGCATGTGGGTTGATTCCATGTCTTTGCTACTGTGAATAGTGCTGTAATGCACATACATGTGCATGTAAAAATATATTTGATCTTGAAAAATGTCAAAGGAGAAAAAAAGAGCGCCTTCCTGAAAATTTTTGTCTTTTAAAAAAAATTGCATGTGACTGTATGTGTTCTTTTTAGCTTCTGAGAAGACAAAAAAAAAAAAAAAAAACCATAGAAATAGGGCCAGAAACACTGTGTATATCCCACTAACCCTCCTCACAAAGAATGTATGACTTAGGATTAGATTTTTCCACAAAGGACAAAAGGCCCCAGATAGCAACCTCCTCAACTATGAAGAAGTTTCATTTACTTTTTCTCCCATGAAGGATCTGGAGTTTGGCTGTCTATGTCTGATAGAGTGGTTAACCCCTCCACAAAGTCCTCCTAGATTTAGGTACCTTCTGGTTCACTAGTCTGCCATATCTTAGGTACCTTGGGGTTCCCAAGATCCTTTCAGGAGATCTGAGGTCAAAACTGTCATCACGTAATACAAACATGTAATAATCACAATTTGCCTTTCACTTTCATCCTATCAAGGTTGAGCACACAGCAGAGCGTTCCAGAAGCTACATGTGTAGTGAGGTCACTGCTTCAAAGGCTAATGGCATGTGTGCTTGTCATACTCGTACTTTATTTATTTATTTAAATGGAGTCTTGCCCTATCGCCCAGGCTGGAGTGCAGTGTTGTTATCTCGGCTCATTGCAACCTCTGCCTCCCCAGTTCAAGCGATTCCCCTGCCTCAGCCTCCCGAGTAGCTGGGATTACAGGTGTGCACCACCACACCAGCTAATTTTTTGTCATTTTTAGTAGAGACGGGGTTCCACTGTGTTAGTCAGGATGATCTCAATCTCCTGACCTCGTGATCTGCCCACCTCAGCCTCCCAAAGTGCTGGGTTTACAGGTGTGAGTCACAGCACCTGGCCAATACTCATATACTTTAAATTTCTCTCTGTCTCTCTCTTTTTAAAAAAATTTTTTTGAGATAGAGTCTTGCTCTGTCACCCAGGCTGGCGTGCAGTGGCACAATCTTGGCTTACTTTAACCTCCGCCTCCCAGAGTCATGTAATTTCTTGTTTCAGCCTCTGAGTAGCTGGAATTATAGGCATGTGCCTCCACGCCTGGCTAATTTTTGCATTTTAATAGAGAAATTTTTATCTTAATTTCTAATACTATAACCTACATATGTAAAAGCTTTTTGTTGATCTTTAAGGATGCTGAAGAGTGTGAAGTTGTTCATGCTGCTCTAATAAAATACTATAAACTGGGTAAGTTGTCAACAACAAAATTTATTTCTCACTGTTTTGGAGCCTGGGCAGTCTGAGATCCAGGTACTAGTATCTGTGGGGTCTGGTGAAGACCACTTTCTGGCTGACAGATGGTGACTTTTCACTGTGTCTTCACATGGAAGGGTGGGACTAGCCCTCTGGGCTCTGTTTTATAAGGGCACCATGGATCCCATTCATGAGGACTCCACCCTCATGACGAGATCACCTCCCAAATACTATCACTTTGAGAGGCATGATTTCAACATAGAAATTCTGGTGGGACACAGAAATTCAGAATATAATAAGGGGGTCCTGGCTGGGTGCGGTGGCTCACGCCTGTAGTTCCAGCACTTTGGGAAGCTGAGGCTGGCAGATCACCTGAGGTCAGGAGTTTGAAACCAACCATCATAAAAGCAACATGGAGAAACCCCATCTCTACTAAAAATACAAAATTAGCCAGGCGTGGTGCAGGAGATTCACTTGAACCCAGGAGGCGGAGGGTGCGGTGAGCCAACATCTCGCCATTGTACTCAGCCTGGGCAACAAGAGCGAAACTCCATCTCAGAAAAATAAAAAATAAAAAACAGATATATGGGGGTCCTAAGACCAGAAGGCCTGAATATCTAAAGTAAGACCCTTGTCCTCATAGAATGGAAGTGTTCCTTTAGTTCAGGTCATCATGTCTGCATTGCAGCCAGCGGGAAGGAGGAAAGAGGAAGGATGAGAGCAGTCCCTTCCCTTTGAAGGTGTTTCCCGTGTGGCACATACAGCTTCCTGTACCTCATTGGCTAGTGCTTAGTCACTGCAAGAAAGGATGGTCATCGTAGCCATGAGGCCACATACCCAACTCGAAAGAGCTGGAGGAGAGAGCCATTCCTGGGAAAATAGGCAAGAAGGGCTACCAGCAGCCTTTGCTACTGGTGAAAAGTGCAAAAAACAATATTCCTGCTCATGAGAAATGCCTCCCCACCGCCCCATCTGCAGAGCGCAGATGACTTTCCTTCCTCAGGTGGCTCTGAGGGCTCCTGTGTCTCCTGAAGCCCTCACCCCCACATACTTGGCTGCAGAGGTTGTCCTAATTTTCATTCACCTTCAAAACTTGGTTTGCCCTGTAAAGTGGTCTTGAAAGCTGAGCCCAAAAGGTCTCTGTGACTTGGTCCAATCTCTGAGTCTCTCCGGATAAGTAAGGGCTGATGGGGAGTCATTATTTTCCAAAGAGAATCATAGTGGAGTTTAGTGAGGAAGAACTGGGGTAAAAATTCTTTCATGTGGTTCAGGCTCCATGGCTCATGCCTGTAGTCCCAGCACTATGGAAGGCTGAGGTGGGTGGATCACGAGGTCAAGAGATCAAGACCATCCTGGCCAACATGGTGAAACGCCGACTCCACTAAAAATACAAAAATTAGCCGGGCGTGGTGGCACACGCCTCTGGTCCCAGCTACTCGGGAGGCTGAGGTGGAAGGATCGCTTGAACCCAGGAGGCGGAGGTTGCAGTGAGCTGAGATTGCGCCACTGCACTCCAGCCTGGCAACAGAGCAAGATTCCGACTCAAAAAAATAAAAATAAAAATTCTTTCATGTGGTAAGAAATCTAGAAGAAAAAGGAAGTGAGCTAACTAGAGCATGAACTGGCTGACATGCAAGAATGTGGCCAAGACTTGAGGGGTTGCCTTGGGCCAGACGGATCAAATAGTTTTGCTCAGACCAAATCTTTAACCTTGATCTTCCACCTTGCAAATATATGCTGTGTGTCACAAGACACACTCAGTGGAGAAGTACAGATGGTTCAACTCAACTCACCCCATCCCATGTTGGAAAAGCACCTCCTAGTCTGTGCTCTTTTGATGACGGGTCCCCAGAATGATCTTTATCTTGAGTTTTCTGGCTTTTTTTTAGAGGGCACATGGGGATTCAGGTCATGTGCATCAACTGTTATAAACTTTTATGCATAGAACTCTCTTTCTCCTAACTGATTTCATTAAAAATCTGTGGTTCTGGCTAGGAGTGGTGGTTCATTCCCATAATCCCAGCACTTTGGGAGGCCAAGGCAGGCGGATCACCTGAGGTCAGGAGTTCAAGACCAGCATGGCCAATATGGTAAGGCCCTGTCTCTATTACAAACGCAAAAAGTAGCCAGGTGTGGTGGTGGGTGCCTGTAATCCCAACTACTCAGGAGGCTGAGGCTTGAGAATCGCTTTAACCTGGGAGATAAAGGTTGCTGTAAGCCAAGATTGTGCAGTCACACTCCAGCCTGGGTGATAAAGTGAGACTCCATCTCTAAAAATAAAAAAATAAAAATCTGTGGTTCTTTGGCCTGGAAAGACAATCCAGTTTGCTCATTTGTTCTCTTACCTTTTGCTAAGATCGTTTCTTGAGGTTCTCATGAAACGTGGCTAAAATGTATTTGGTTATTTGCATTATTTAGCACATTTTCTGGCCTTCAAAGTATATGTGGATGTGAATTGACGTTTCTCATTTTGCAGTCCCACCCACCACTTCCCTCTATCTTCTTTTTACCAAAGACAATGACCTCCCTTGAAAGATGTGATAATGTCTTGATTGATTTCTATTGGGAGATAATTTTTCCAAGAATATTTCCCAGGGTCCCAGCGCAGGCCATGCTTCGCCAGGTATCCAGGTGAGGTGGCTTCCTTCCCACCCACCTGTCCTACCATTGTCAGTCCCTCTCTGATGATTCTGAGACTGTTTGTGGCAAGACGGGAGCCTCAGCATCAATGAAAGTTGACTGTGGGTTGTGTGAAGTTTGGCATCATAAAAGCAAAAACCCTAAACTCTTTTAGAAAAATCCAGGCTCAAAGTCAGACTTGCCGAACAGCAGGTACAGGCTGCAAGTAACAACAAAGAAGACAAAAGAAAATGGTTTCCTTTAAGCTTTCGGAAGGCATGGTAATTATGTAACCTCTCCTCCCTCCCAACCACAACTAAACAATGCTGAGCATCTTACTTAAAGAGTAGGCATTTCACACTGCAAACCAGCCCCCGACAGGAGTCCTCTAACCTGCTTCAAAAGTTTCCTTTCAACCTGGACCATTCAATTCTGTCTTTATTCCTCGGCTTTCATCCATGTAACTATGGCAGTGCTCTCTGGAGAAGAGAGGAAAATCAATGACTCACCTGCCTACAAACCAGACTCGGTTAACCTGGCTTGAAAGGGAAGAGTATATTTCCCCCAGCCTCTCTTTGCCTGTCACTAACACTTCACTTCTTTCCTAAAGAAAACACACCAGGATTTTGCGGCACAGAGGGAAAACCCTGGGACCCATTTGATAAAAGAACATTCCCAAGAGTCTTGGATGCTTGAGGAATCAGGCTCTTCAGGACAATGTGGAAATGAGGCCATATCAATTTTCTGGGTGGCTGAAAACTTTCTAGCCATATTTTGGCATCTCGATTGGCAAATGTGTCCTAGAGTTGCTGGCTGGGCCTAGCTCAAGTAAACTCAATATCTGTTGTGTCCTTTTTTTTTTTTTTTTTTTTTTTTAACTTTTGTTGCCCAGGCTGGAATTCAATGGCCTGATCTCAGCTCACTGCAACCTCCGCCTCCTGGCTTCAGGCGATTCCTCTGTCTCACTAGTAGCTGGGACTACAGGCACACACCACCACATCTTGCTAATTTTTTTGTATTTTTAGGAGAGACAGGGTTTCAGCATGTTGGCCAGGCTGGTCTGGAACTCCTGACCTCAGGTGATCTAGCCACGTCGGCCTCCCAAAGTATTGGGATTATAGGCTTGAGCCACGGCACCCGGCCTTGTCTGTTGTGTCTTTTAAGCAAGTGAAGCTTGTTAGGAACCGTAGCACAGAGTGGTTAAGGATGTGGCTTCTGAATTCAGACGGTCTGGGTCTGACTCCTAGCACTAGCACTCTCCAACCACGTGACTTTTTTGAAAGTTCTCCCATCTCCTGTGGCAGCTCGAAACTGTCGACTTTTTTGTTTTCTACTCAGTTTTGTAGTTTTTTTTTTTTTTAAATAAGAGGCAGCTAAACTTTTCTTATAGGGAAATTGTCACAGCCCTTCTTTTGTTTATTTTTTACATTATTTTGAGACAAGGCCTTACTCGGGTGCCCAGGCTGGCGCCCGGGCTGCAGTGTAGTGGCGGGATCATGGCTTACTACAGTCTCTACTTCCTGGGCTCAAGTGATTCCTCCCACCTCAGCCTCCCGAGTAGCTGGGACTACAGGTCCGTGCCATCATGCCTGGATGACTTTTGTATTTTTTGTAGAGACGGGGTTTTGCCTAGTTGGCCAGGCTGGTCTTGAACTCCTGACTTTAAGCAATCCCTCTGCCTTGCCCTCTGAAAGCGCTGGTACTACAGGCATGAGCCACAATGCCCACCCGCTTCCAACTCTTCTAAAGCCTCCTCGTCAGGCTGGTGCAAAGCTCTTAACCATCATTTGAGCAGCACATGACTGAGCTCATGATCCCACCCCTTCCCTCCATTCTCTTCTCTCCAGATCCACTGTAAATTCTCTCTCCCCACCCCTCACCTCTACTTGTCCTCTGTTAAGTCACATCCTTGTTCTGGTTACGTAGCACTCCCATAAGGAGCATCTGAATGCCCATTCTTCCAGGGAGCCTGCTGGGATTGATCCCTGCCTTTCCTTCTCTGCAGCTGGAACCTCTTTGCCACCTGTCTGCCTCATACCATCTTGATTCTTTGTTTCTATTTTACTACTTAGAGTTGCTGCTTGTGTTTCCATCTCAGATTGTGAAGTCCTGGAGGGCAGGACATTGGCTCTGTAATTTTCTAGAGTAACCTTTGATGATGGTGATCATCGTCAGAGATGCTGTGGCCTGAAGGGATGTTTTTCTTTTGATGAGTGAAAATGAAAAGCCCTTCCCGCATGGCTCTGCAGGGGTTTCCATGCTCTGGGTTGCTCTGTCCTAAACCGTCTTCGCTTCTGCTCTTGTTACTTCAGTCTCTTGTTTCTTCCAAATCACACACCCTGACGCTTGAGCGCCCTGACTTCACCTGGCCCTTTCACTTATTTACGCGGACCCATTTCCTAGAGCAAGCACCTGTTTCAGATCCAGCTTAATGCTCCTTATTCACCAGGCTCACCTGCTGGACTATATAAAGAGCCACTCTCTCCCTCATCCTGGGCTCTGAAGTTCAGCCTTCCCTGTTATTCCCCTTTCCCAGGCCAGGAGGTTGATTGGCTGTCTAGAGAAGGTGGGTTGAATGACAATTTTATAGCAGCACCAGCCAAGCAGGGAATGTCACACCAAATGTGGTTTGTTACTTCTTCTGCCCCTTTGCCTATGGCACAGATGGTGTGGCAGCTCCAAGGCTTGCCCACGTGTGTGTGTGTGTGTGTGTGTGTTTTGAGACAGGGTCTCACTCTGTCACCCAGGCTAGAGTGCAGCGGCACCATCATAGCTTACTGCAGCCTTGACTTCCCGGGCTCAAGCAATCCTCCCACCTCAGCCTTCCAAGTAGCTGGAAATGCAGGTTTGTGTCACCATGCCTGGCTAATTTTTTTATTTTTGTAGAGATGGGGATCTCACTATGTTACCCAGGCTGGTCTCAAATTCCTGGGCTCAAATGATCCTCCTGCCTTGCCCTCACAAAGTGCAAAGTTTACAGGCATGAGCCACCATGCCTGGCCTTTCTCCCCATTCTTCACCCTGGCCTTCGTGTTGGAGTGAGAGGGCATCCTTTTCACCCCCGACTTTGGGCTCAGCTGCATCACTTGCAGTCAATGAGGTGTTAGTGGATGTGACGTAAGCAAATACTGAACACGTGCTCATGTGGCTGGTCTTGCCCTCCTGTGCCTCTTCTCTTGCTGTGAGAATGATGGCCCCTGGCTGGCTGCTGGCCTTTCAGCACAGAATCCAGAATGGATACACACTGAGCAGACTCAAGTCCAACTCACAGCAAGAAGACTAGCCTAGCTGGACGGCAGCTCGAAGCAGGGCACTCTTGGCCTGTCAGCCTCGATTAACCGAAGCACAGCTCCCACAGAGATGGGAGAACAGAGATAAATGATCCCTGTCTTCAGCTGCTGAGTTGTGGGGTAGTTCGTTATGCAGCATTATTGGGCAAGAGCTAGCTGGGACAGACGGCAGACAGGTGTTCTCTTGAATGCCAACTCTGTTCAATTGGTAGCGATTGAGCAGAGTGCTCCACTGAGCAGAAAAGGATTGTGAGGAATTTGGGCTGACTATGGAATTCCAGGACTGGTTAGTCACAACTGCCATAGGAGTTGTGGCATGAGTGACAAATAGTTGCTATCCTGGGTCTAAAGCCTCTCTAGATGATTTATCTTGGGGCTGAATGCAGGAGTGTGGCTCACTGAACAGTACTGACGTATGCAGGAGCAGATGACACATCCTCTGGGGTTTGCATATTTCTTAGTATCTCAGGCTGTCACCTGTATGCAAGGTACCAGTAGCACATGCTGCTCCTTAGAAAAATGCACTGCCGGCTGGGCACGGTGGCTCACGCCTGTAATCCCAGCACTTTGGGGGACTGAGGGGGGCAGATCATGAGGTTAAGAGATTGAGACCATCCTGGCCAACATGCTGAAACTCCGTCTCTACTCAAAATACAAAATTTAGCTGGGTGTGGTGGTGCACACCTGTAGTCCCAGCTACTCAGGAGGCTGAGGCAGGAGAATTGCTTGAACTCAAAAGGCAGAGGTTGCAGTGAGCTGAGATCGTGCCACTGTACTCCAGCCTGGCAACAGAGTGAGACTCTGTCTCAAAAAAAAAAAAAAAAAAAGGAAAGAAGAAGAATATACTGCTGCAAAGATGTACTTGTAGGGTTGCTGACTTGGTGAGCAATTAATCCCTTTTGGGAGAGTGCGGGGGGATGCTGGTCTTCTAGGTAGATGTATCCTTTTCTGGGTACGTGGCTTGATAGCATGGACTGCATTTTGGTCCCTAATTGCCCCCTTGGCTGAGCACTTTTGTGCAGTGCGCAAACTGTACCACTGTCCATGGCAGGCCTACCGGCGCAAGTTGGGATGAAAGTTTGTTTGTTTAGGAAAAGGAGAACCAAGATGAAAAGAGAAAAACCCGCCCTTTTCTGATGTCAGTCCTGCCTACCTCCTTGGCTTTGGCGTTTTGAATGAGTCACTTTAGCACTATCTGATCTTGGGTTCCAGGCCCAAAGCGCTCGTGCATTCCGGGAAGTTGGAAGAATGACTGAATTAAAGGTGGGGAAGTCTACTACTGCCCAGGCATGTTCTATTATTCCAAAAGAGGAAACAGTCTGTCCTGCTGAATCTCCAGGCCTGGAAATGTTGGAAAGTGCTAAGCTGAGAACAAACGCCCTAAAATCTTTTGCCTCCTTCTGCTTGTCAGGTACCTTGGAAAAGCAAACACTGTCGTGTAAAAGGATCCTCTCCTGCAAGGTAACCGAAAACCTGGGTAAAGGCTGACCCTGGGAATTAAATTGCTTGAGTTTGAAGAGTCAAATAGAAAGGAGTCACATCTGGTTCCATTTTTCTTGTGAAATCATCTCACACTGACCAAGTAGGCCCTTTCCTGAGTATATAAATACAGAACACACACACACATGGTTGTTATCAAACAGTATTGTGCAAAATTAAGTTGGCGACTTTATGGTGAAATGGAGAAGAACGGCAGGCATTTCAAACACATGAGTTTCTCTTCACTGGGTCTGGAAGCAATCACTCATGAAGACAGCTACTTTATCTCCTAGAGTGAGGACCATTGCAGAAAGGACATCATGTTGGGTTAAAACCAGTGACATGGTCAGGCCTGCTATGAATCAGAGTACACAGAGCCTGATTGCCCATTGACTTGGGGGAAGGTGTGGCTGTGTTAATGACAGAAATCACCCCCACCCCATGTCCCAAGCTGGTCTTTTGGACAAGGTCTCTAATGTGGTGACCATATGTGAACTCAAGGCCAAAGGGAATGGACTTACTGGGATTTTTCAATTATCTTTTGGTCTCAGAGACTCACTGCATTGTTGCTACCTGACTCTCATCCCCAGACTGTTCTGGGGGAATGTACAACAGACGAAATGCAGAAATCAAGGAAACACCCCAAGCCTTAGCTGTAGCAAGCCTTGAAATTGCTCTATATTAAGCCAGATGGAGGGAAGGTTGAAGGGGGCAGGGATATTCCTAACTGGGCGTTTGGTTGAGTCTATCCTCATCCAGTGGCTATTCCAAAGAAGTATGAATCCCCCTCCAGATTAAGTATTCCATAGGACCTGTGTGAAAAGAAGGATAGTGGTGAGAGGTGGGAGGAAAGAGCGAGATCATGAACTGTGAAGCAATACAAACTTACGATGCTGGGAGAGGGAGAGGAGCCATGAGATTCTCTCCCCTGTCACCCTGCCTTGGAATTCTCAGATGCTCTTATTTTTATAGGCTGGATGGAAAGATAAGAAGCTTGCATGAAGTTGGGACCCATGAATGGTGTGGGTCGGCCAAAAAGGAAGAGCACTGTGAATGTCCCAGGGATAGGAGTGGGGTCCTTGTCCAGAATTCATTCTTTTCTTTAACTTTGGTGTTTCCAAACTTACTATACTGTTGAGATCCTGTTATAGCACAAACTGCCCAACCCAACTCTCCATGCAATCAAAACAGTCTCAAGCTCTTGCTCATTGTCTCTTGAAGCATTTTTCAGTGAAGGCTGCAGCTGTGGATGCCAGCAGTCTCTAGGAGTATATGGAATCAACATTGGAAATCAGTTCCTGGAAAGGTATTTCTCGTCTGTACATTTTCTTTGTCACATTCAAAGGAACTATGTCTATCAGGGAAAAGAATTGGAGAACAGGGTCTTTTCTTCTTGGTCTCTGCCCAGAGGATTAAGATGACCAAAAAGAGTCCTTCCTTTAAACGGAAAGCGAAAAACAGAAATATGTCTTATGTAAGCCCTGGGGAAATCATGGTGTGGTCCACTCCTTCCTAACTGGGATGTGCAAACCATGGGAAATTTGATCATTACAGTTCAGGGTTCTCTTGAAGTGTCCTGGTAGGGCTTGAAAAAAGAAACCTATTTTATGGGGTGGAGTTTTCTATTTTCAGGGGCAAGTTGCAGATGTGCTCGAAGGAACAGCATAGGGTTTTTAAGGCAATGTGATGTGAATTTGAATAGTGCGGTTCTCTTAGCAATCTGGGTTGGGGTGGTTTGAAGGTCAACGTCCAAGGAACTTGTAGAGAGTTGTGCAATCGGCTTTCATCGTCAGTGGTCCACAGATAAGTGTCATTCTGTGAGTCTAGAAGTCCTGACTCACTCAGCAGGGATTCCCTGCAATGGGCCAAGAACACGAGTCCAGGACTGGTCCTCCTTGAGATTAGTACGTGCACTCCCCTTCCGCATCTTCACATTCCAGGGGCAGCCCTGAGATCCTCAGCATTTGTGTTTGCCCACTGGAAAAAATGGAAATGACAATGCAGCTTACGGTTTTTCTGAGTGTGCATTTATTAACACTCGAATGTTTGCTCATTGTCAAGAGCTTGCAGCCTTCCTCAGCCTTGAATGCTCTTTGCAGAGCCACCGGCACCCCACAGGTTCTAAATGAAAGAAAAGGAATACCCAGAGACCTGGTGCAGTGCGGCAGCTCATGCCTGTGATTCCAGCACTTTGGGAGGCCGAGGCAGATGGCTCACTTGAGGTCAGGAGTTGGAGACCAGCCTATGCAACACAGTGAAACCCTGTCTGTATTAAAAATCCAAAAAAAATTAGCCACACATAGCCCGTAATCCCACACATAGCCTGTAATCCCAGCTACTTGGGAGGCTGAGGTGGGAGAATTGCTTGTACCCTGGAGGCAGAGGTTGCAGTGAGCTGAGATCACACCACTGCACTCCAGCCTGGGTGACAAAGCACGACTCTGGAAAGAAAAGAAAAAAAATAGAAAAAAAGGGAGGGAGGGAGAAAAGAAGGAAGAAAAGAAAGAGAAAGGAAGAAAGAAAGAAAGAAAGAAAAAGGAAAGAAGGAAGGAAGGAGAGAAAAAGAAAGTAAAAGAGGGAAAGAAAGAAAAAAGAAAGAAGAAAGCAAGCAGATACGGAGGGAGAGAAGGAGGGAAAGAAAGAAAGAGAGAAAGAAGAGAGAAAAAGGAAAGAAAAAGAGGGGGAGAAAATAAAAGACAAAAGAAAGGGAACGAATGAGAAAGAAGAAAGGAGAAAAGAAAAGAAAGAAGAAAGGAAGGAAGGGCGGGAGGGAGGCAGGGAAGGAAGGGAAGAAATAAGGAAGGAAGAAAAAGGAATAGGCAGAGAAGGATGGTGGGACAGAGGCAGGGTCTGGCGAGAGGAACTGCGCTGTGACGTGGTGGAGAAGGCAGTGTCGGGCAGGCATGTCAGGCGCAGCCCCTAAGCATGGCCAGGCCAATGTTCCAAACCTCAGCAGCGGCCACTGTCTTTGCCCTTCCTCACCTGGCACTTACACCCATGAGGAGTGACGAGGGGGCTCCCAGGGCTACCTCCAGCCCCGGAAAGCAGGGAGCTCTGTCTGACAAGTTTCCCAACTGCCCTGAGAATTGGAAGCTGCTCCAAGAATGAGAGGAAATAAAGTCTGGAAAACCTCCGCAAGAAAGTGGCAGGTTATTCCACCTCATTTCTTCAGCCTTTTCTGGCATGAATTATCAAGAATACTAACTGGGTGGAACTGCAGGTGTCTAAGAAGAACTTTGATTTTTCTAAACATTTACAATTCTCTTTTATGTATGCAGTCAGAAAATGGGTGAGGAAATCGAAAATGTAAATCTTTCAGCAAATGGGTTTGTCAGGGAGATGCCAGATTCCCTTCAGAGGAGCAAATTATCATGAAAGAAGCCCAGAGAAGAAAAATGGAAGAGAAAATTTCCAGAGAACACTGGCCCCCTCTGAACCGGAACTGGAAACTCAGCAGGAAGGGGCAGGGCCTTTCCTGAGAGCCAACAGGATGCCTGGCATGGTTGAGGCAAAGATGGCAGGCATGGCAAAGATGGCGGGCGCCTCTGGGCAGGGTCTGGTCCTTGTGCTCCAGACCTCTCCTTATCTGAGACATTGTCTGTTGTTATAGAACGATGTGGGAGAATTGTATCCGGGTCTTCTGACTCCCCAGTTTTTAAAATGGTGTCCGCAAACATACATCTTCCCGTTAGGGGTGTCACCAGCCTGAATCGAAACTTCCCTGGGATCTCTTAGGAATACAAAGGCAACATTGTGAGGTTGACCAAATTTGCCTTTATCTCACTTTCCCTCTTTGCCATTCCTGTCTTGTTTCCGTTAATAAAACTACACATGCCAGCTGTGATGGCTCACCCCTGTAATCCCAGCAATCTGGGAGGCAGAATTGAGAGGACTGCTTGACCCCAGCCTGGGGTCAAGACCAGCCTGGGCAACATAGCAAGACCCCATCACTACAAAAAATACAAACATTAGCCAGGCACGGTGGCACATGCCCATGGTCCCAGCTACTCTGGAGGCTGAGGCAGGAAAATCCCTTCGGCCCAGGATTTTGAAGCTTCAGTGAGCTATGATCACACCACTGTACTCCAGCCTGGGCAACAGAATAAGAACCTGTCAAAAAAATGAAAAAAGAAAAGAAAAAGAGAGAGGGAGGGAGGAAAGAAAGAAAGAAAGAAAATAGAGGGAGAGGGAGGGAGGGAAAGAAAGAGAAAAGGAAAGAAAAAGAGAAAAAAATAAACACCTAGTACAAAAACAATAATCAAATAAAATATATCAATGGAATATCAAATGCTAAGAATAAATTTAATAAGAATTGTGCAGAGCTTACATGAAGACAATACTTCTAGTGCAAAGAGGAAACTAAATGGAGAGAGATTCTTTGTTTTTGGATAGGCACATACAGTATCGTTAAGAGGTCCTTTCTCTCTAAACTATTCTGAAAATTCTACCCAACATTAGTCAAACCCAAAGTCAAGTGTTTTGGGTACTTGGTGAAAATAATTCTAAAATAATCTGGAAGAATATAAAGGTAAGAAGAAACAGGAAATCCTTAGAAAGAAAACAAGGAAGAAGTAGCTCTCCCAGATAATAAAGCATGATATACAATTGCAATTATTTTAATAGTGTCACTAAGAAAGGAAAAGACAACATAGTGGAACAGATTAGAGGTTCCAGAAACATCAACATGTAAATCTCAAAATTCAGTCTGTGATAAAGGATATTTTCCAACAAGGAAGGAAAAGGTAATTTATTGAACACTATTGGAACAACTGGCTAGCTATTTGGGGGGATAAGGCCATCACCCCGCCCCCAAATAAATTCCAGATACTTTAGACATAAAAAAAATACAGCCATAAAAGTACTCAAAGAAAACACTGATGAATACTTGCATGATCTTTGGATGGAAACGTGTAGGCATGGCCCAAATGCCATAAGCCATAAAGAAAAAGATTAGAACATGTGGCAACGTAAAAATTAAAAACTTCTGTTCAACAAACATGGGAAACAAAGTAAAAAATAAAACACAACTAGAAAATATATTTAGGACACATGTCAGAAGGTTAATATCCCTAATGCAGACAAATTTCTTACTTATAAGCCAAACAACTCAATAAAACGCTAAATGATACTTCATGGTTGATAAAATGGCTTCAAACTTGAGTTGTCAGACAAAAAACATGTGAAATTTACTTAGACTAAAACAATTATTGCTTATCTAAAACTCAAATTTAATTGGGCATATTGTATTTTTATTTGTGGAAGTTGGCAACCCTATTTCAAGCACTTACTCTCATTTGGCCTCAAAGTAAGTCAGTGAGATAGAGAAAGAGGTTAATCAACCTCTCCAACAGCGGTTTCCTCATCTGTCAGATACAGTGTGAGAATTAAATTGGATAACACAGGTACTGCACCTCAGGCAGGGCCTGCCATGTAGCGAGTGTTTAACATATGTTGGTTTCCCCTTCCTCTACACAGGGCTCATTTTACAGATGAGAAAATGGAGGTTCAGAAAGGAGAGGTTACGGGTCCAAGTTCACCCAGCTAGTAGGACAGATTCATTCCTTGCATTTCAGGCCAAAACTACCTAATTCCCTGCTCACCGCTACACGATGTCCACTGTCTTGCCTGGGTTCTCCCATGTCTCAATGTGGCTGAGCCTGGGTGAGGCTGAGCCTTTCCTCTGTCCCAGGTGTCTGATTTTTCTCCTCTACCCAAGCTAAAAGTGGTCTACCAAGCGACCAGAGTCAACCTAATAAACAAATCTGTGCTGGAACACTGCTTCTCAACCTTGGCTATGTGTTAGAATCCCTCAGTGAACTTAAACACTCTACACACTCAAGCCACATCAGACCAATTAAATCAGAATTTTGGAAGTAGGATCCAAGTGTCAGTATTTGTTTGTGTTTTGAAAACAAACCTCCCCAGAACATTTCCATGTGCGGCCAGGACTGGGAATTGCAGTGCTAGTGTATTGATGGCTGATCTTGACGCTGCCCATGAGATTATCTACTCTGATCAAATGGTTGCCCATGAGATTATCTAGTCTAACTCCCCCATTTTATAGATGCACAAACCGAGGCCCAGAAAGATGAAAAGACTTGGCTTAGATGGCCCAACAGATTAGAGAGGCAAAAGGGAAAATAGAACCCAGTTCGCTGTTTCTTCTTTTGTAAACACATTCAGAAAATTTTCAGTTCTTCCCCAGACCATACAACCTTTGTTCTTTTAAAGCACCTTCAGCCACAGAAAGAAAGTAGCGCTTGGGTTGCAGTGATTGACGTATTTGACCTCAGCCTCCCCACTCCCACCCTATAAATTTTGTTCCCGTGAATTTCATTCCATCTGCCATGATTCCCTCCGCCCCACAACCCCTTTTCTCTTTCCTCAGTTATCAGCTTAATTTCTGAAGAACATCATAGACATTTCCTTCAAGTGGCCAGGCCTGAAGTCTAGTGGCGGATATTTTTTCCTTTGCTCTGGTGGTACTTCCAATGTGGCCCTGCTCCTGAAGAGAGCCCTGCACGCAGGGCTGTTCTACCCCAGTGAGCCCACGCTCATGTTTTCTGATTCAGCATCCTCTATAGACTCCAAGTTCTTAAGACTTACCTTTTCTGTTCATACTCAAGTCTCTGTGGGTGACAAGAACTAAGCTGATCAACTAATACTGCCTTAGATATCACTCGTTGTTTATTGTTTATTGCTTAGCCTCACAATAATAAATGATTTCTGTTTCCTCTTCACCAGCTGTTTTACTGCTCAGAAAATCTGAGTTTTGCCTGGGGCTTTGTGGCCAGAGATGCTCAATCTGTGGTTTATGGACAGCCAACAGATCATAGAATCCAAGAGGTCCATGAACATGGCTGGGAAAATATGTTTTTATTTTCACTCACAACAAAAGATGTATTTTTTTTTTAACTAACTGATAAAATACATCATTCTTTTCACAAACCTCTAATGGAAACTTGGCACACGTTTTCATTATAAATGCAGGCAACAAACCATAGTAAAATGGTTTTTACTGTCTTACATAGTAAAATAACACTTACATAGTAAACACAGAGTAAACGCTTTCATAGTAAAAGTGACTGTGATTTTGCTGATTCTGTTACCATCAAAACAAATATTTTCATATCGAGTTATAGTTGTTGCAAGTATCTTGAAGTTATTTATGCTCAGTGTTACTATGAAATTATGATAGGTATAAACCTGTCACTAGTTTCTAAATGCACTGATAACAAGTGCACATAATACTATTTCTCAAGTTTAAAATATTTAACTGTTTTTCAATGTAATTGGTTTCCTTTGTATTTTATTTTCTGCGTTTAAAAATATTTAAATGATTTGAAAGCATTATTCTGAGAAGGGCACCATGGCACAAAGCAGGCCCAAACCCCTGCATCAGTGTTTTTGGAATGTAGGGGTGGCACTGGGACACAGGGATTGTCCTTCTGAGCCTCTTAAATTGCATCAGTGGCCACTACCTGCCTGGGCTCAGTTGGCTGTGGTAGGCTGGAGCTGCTGGAAAGTTAGGCTCTTCTGAAAAGCTCACCCTAGGAGTTGCATCATCTTTGGGCAATTCCATTAGTTTGAGAGTCCAGCTCCCTTCCATAGCCCAACAATCTTAACAGGGAATTACGTATTAAAGGACAAACAGCAAGCATGAGTCAAGCTGTTTTGGTAGCAAGGAAGAGAAATCTATTCACACTGGCTCAGAGCAAGGCATTGGTGTGCTGACCTGAGAGTTCTCATGAAAACAGGGCATGGCAGGCTACTTAGAGGCCATGAAGCAGCCCCAAACCGAAGGATCTGCTTTCTGAATCTCTCAGGAGCCTCCTGCTCTCTGCTTCTCGCACACCTGCCTCATTTTCTCTTTTCTGACCAGCCTCTTCGGTTTTCTCCTGAGGTCTGCTTTCCTATAACTTCAGCTCTGGCTCCTTCTAGTGTCCACTCAAGCCCTGGTACTACACAGCCTTGCAGCCCAACTTCTCACAGCTCACTGGCTCCTAGCTTCTTCTGGATCATGGGAAGACTGCATAGCTCTACGCATTCAAGCAGGTGGGGCCATGTGACTAGCTCTGGCCAATGAGCTGTGAGAGGAAGGGAGCCTGTGTGACTTTCCAGTCAAAGCTTTTAAAGCCAGCATGAGCCCCTTCTGTGGTTTCTTTCTCTGCCAAGGTGAACCCTGAAGCCTCATGCAGAGACGACAGTGTCGTAAGATGGGTGAACCTCTCACCCTGGGGCCTGAGTAATTATGCAGCACAGAGAAACTTTCCTGCCCCCACCCCACACTTGGCAACCTACCTTTGCATGTAATGCCAGGAGTAAACAGGTGAGCAAGGAATGATCTATTTTTTAATCCACTAGGATCTAAGGATTGTGTATTGCTGCAGCATATCTTATCCTTTCCTAAGTGACAGACCATCTCCCTATGTGAATATAAATTATTGGCGGAAGAATCTGAGTGACCTATCCTGGGTCAGTTGTCCGTCTCAGTTCAACAAGATGTAGTTGAGGTTGAGATAAATCATGATTAAAATGTGCCTGACTTCATCATTTCCAAAAGGAGAGTTTGTAAGAAAAAAAATCTTACCCTTCAGAGAGGTGGCATCCAAGGTCTTTGGTGAGACATGCACTCAATTTAGGGAAGATGAATACAGTGCCTAGGGGTTAAAGTGGTCTGGGATGGTATACTAGTCCGTTTTCACACTGCTGATAAAGACATACCCAAGACTGGGTAATTTATAAAGAAAAAGTGTTTTAATGGACTCACAGTTGCTCATGACTGGGGATGCCTCATAATCGTGGTGGAAGGCAAAAAGCATGTCTTACATGGTGGCAGGCAAGAGAGAATGAGAGCCAAGCAAAACAGAAAACCCCTATAAAGCCATCAGATCTCATGAGACTTATTCACTACCACAAGAACAGTATGGGGGAAACCACTCCCGTGATTCAATTATCTCTCACCAGGTCCCTCCCCCAACACATGGGAATTATGGGAGCTACAATTCAAGATGAGATTTGTGTGGGGATACAGCCAAACCATATCAGATGGCTCTGATGGGTTTGCCAATTATAGAAACTATATTCAGGATTTTTCAACAGTGGTCCAGTTGACACAGAAACGGAGTAATTCTTTGTTGTTGGAGCCTGTTCTGTGCCTAGGAGGATGTTGAGGAGGATCAGTGGCTTCTGTGCAAAAGATTCCAATACTACAAACACACCATGCCCTCCCAATCATGACAATCAAAATTGTCTCCAGACATTGCCAAAATTGCCCCTAGTCGAGAACTATTAATCCACAATTTCAGGGAAAGTCAAATTTTAAAAATTCTATTCCATAGATTCCATGTATACTCCTAGTTGTCAGACCATTTATCTTCATTTTGGGTTCGGAAATTAAGGTCGTATTTATAATGAATTTATTAACAGCCTGGAGCTGAATGCCATCAACTTTTTTGTCTTCACTGTTTCTTCCCTATTGCTTATCTTGTAAATGCCTGACTTGGTAAAGAGAATGACCCTTGACACCTTTTCATTTTCCTAGCACCCACTCAAAGCTACCTTAGGTGAATAGGGTCCATATGTCCAAGCCTATACACACTCCCTTGGGAACTCTGCAGGCGGTCATGAACAGGCTGGAAATCTAATGGTTGTGCCTGAAGGAAACCAATGGCTTACACCCCTATTCTGCATACCCTTTCTCTGATTTATTTTTTCCTTTAAATGGATTATAGCAGCCAAGTTTAGTTTCTCTGTGAGCCCCTTTTCTGTTGAGCCTTGCCAGAAGACCATGTGCATCAGCCTTCCTCCGTTCCTTTGTCCGTGCTTTAATTGGAGAGGCTTCCTCTCTGCTCTGACGCAAGTAAGAGAGAAAGAGCCCTTTGCCACGTGAAAGCATAATAGGCACTGTATGAAAACAGTCACCTAGCAAACAAGATCCTTGGAGGGCGTCTGGTGTGTACCCAGTTCAAAGTGACTGCTGGCTGACCAGTAATTAGCTTGGCTGAAGCCTGCACAGCAGACCTGGTGAACTACAAAAGGCAACTTTTGGGAAGAAGCTTCTTGAAGGAGATGCGAGGAACCTTTCTAAGAGATACTGCCCAAGTCTTTCTTATGATCTTGCACAGTGGAGCTGAAAAGTGGATTAAGGCAGGAAATAGTAAGCTACGTGTGTGCTCACATGCACACATATGTTCCACTCACGGCTTCGCTTGCTCATTTACTTTCTATATTAAAGGGTCTGCTGACGTCTGTAATCTACCCCCTCAAATTCAGAAGTGGTGAATAAGATGCATTCTGACTTTACATGCAATGGAGAGCTTTGAAAAGATGAAAAATTAGCAACGTACGGGCTAAGCAACCCAAAGAGACCTGAAAGGGGAAGGAAATGGCTAAATGAAGTTTCAGATGTCACTACGATCCTGAGGCTGGTGTTTGGATGTATAGGAAGCTTCGTGCGGTTATGAAAAGGGGAATCAGGACCTCTCTGCCCACCCCTGACCTGGCTCCCTATCTGAATCTTTTAATTTCCTTCTCTTTTCCGTGCTCTGCCAAATGAGAATGAACCTGCTTGGAAATGGCCCCCATTCCATCTCCAGGACATTCTGCCTGATGCTATCAAGTTGAAGGAGACTGATTTTCTCAAGCAGGTTTCTCTCCCATTTCTTTTCTTCACCACGTCTTTCCTTCACTGCTAGACTTGATTTTATCCTCAGATCTTCTCTGAGATGAATGAAATGCAAATGGTGCAGTAAAGTTTATCCCCAGATGCCTGTGTTCTGCCTGGAGAAAACAGCAGTTGCTTTAAATCCCTTGTGTTAGTCCAAGCTCTGATAGTTACAAGGGTAGGAAGCTAACTTAAGGTAGCCTAAGCTGAAACATTGTTTCACATACACTCAACAATGGGTGTGCACTATGTTACAGGTGCTCTGGAAACTTAGATACTATCAGGACTCCCTCCTGCTCTAACTCTGCCACTCTCTTCTGTCTCCCTGTGCACATTAGCCTCGGTTCCTGCCTACTGTACGTGGGCTTTCTACACACAGAAAAACATGCCCCTCAGTGGTGCATCAACGTAGCAATTCCAAAGGAAAGAGAAGTGTAACTCTCTCAGCTCACTTATACAAAAATCTAGAGAATGACTCAGATTGACCCAGTCTGGGTCGTGAGCCACCCCTGGACCAATCACTGTAGCTGAAGAGAAGAGAAGGGGTTCTCTGATTGGCCAGTTCTGCATGAATGGCACTTCCTATGTCTAGAATGGCCACCAGAATCACATGCAGGAGGTTTCGGGGAACAGGTGTCTAGGGAAAGGGAGGAGTTATAACCAGAAAAAATGAAAAAGTGTTGCTAGGCAAACGTAAACAGCAGTGTCCACAAAATCAGTTATCAGGCTGGGTGGGTGTGGTGGCTCATGCCTGTAATCCCAGCACTTTAGGAGGCCAAGGCAGGTGGATTGCTTGAGGTAAGGAGTTCGAGACCAGCCTGGCCAACATGGTGAAACCCCTATCTCTACCGAAAAATACAGAAGTTAGCTGGGTGTGGTGGCACATGCCTGTAATCCCAGCTACTTGAGAGGGTGAAGCAGGAGAATCACTTGAACCTGGGAAGCACAGGTTGCAGTGAGCTGAGATTGCACCACTGCACTATAGCCTGGGCAACAGAGTGAGACTCAGTCTCAGAATGAATATATATATATATATATATATATATATATATATATATATATATGTTATCAATAAAACATGTATTGATGTTTAGTGTATAGTTTCCTGGGGCTGCTATATCGTGTATTGGATGACCACAATCTGGTGGCTTAAAGCAACATGAGGCCAGAAGTTCAAAATCAAGCTGTTGTGAGGGCCACACTCCCTCCAGAGGCTCCAGGGGAGTTTCCTTTCCTTGTCTCTTCCAGCTTCTGGGGTGGTCGGCATTCCTTTGGCTTGTGGCTGCTCACTCCCTTCTCCGCTTCCATCTTCACATGACCTTCTGTGTCTTCTCTTGTGAGGACGCTTGTCATTGGATTTCAGGTCCACTCAGATAATCCAGGATAATTTTAAAAATCAAGATCTTTGATTACATTTGCAAAGACCCCTTTCCCAAAGACTGTCACATTCACAGATTCCGAGAGTTAGACCATGGACGTATAGTTTGGGGTCACCATTCAAACCACTATAGCCAATGTGGGGTGCCCTCCCAAGTGGCAGGGAAGTGTTTGGACTAGCTTTGCCATCCACACACCATGAATGTTTTTGCAGGTATCCAAGTCCCATTCTCAAACTTGCCAGGTCCACAGGTGGGTTTCTGAAGACGTAGATTGGGACCTGGATGCAGCTTTGCTTCATGCTAGCTTTCCATGATGCTTCTTTTCTTGCCCTTTCTCCTTTCTCATTATCTTGGCTTACTTTCCTCTCTACAGGTGTATCAAGGTGGTTAAGATTCTCTTCTGCTGGCGGGGCACAATGCCTCACACCTGTAATCCCAGCACTTTGGGAAGTGGAGGTGGAGGCAGGCGGATCACTTGAGGTCAGGAGTTCGAGACCAACCTGGCCAGCAGAGTGAAACCCCATCTCTTCTAAAAATACAAAAATTGGCCAGCCATGGTGGCATACTCCTGTAGTCCCAGCTACTTGGGAGGCTGAGGCAGGGGAATGGCTTGAACCTGGGAGACAGAGGTTGCAGTGAGTCAAGTTCATGCCATTTCACTCCAGCCTGGGTGACACAGCAAGACTCCACCTCAAAAAAAAAAAAAAAATTTATATATATATATATATATATGTATATATATATCCAGCCTTTCTTAACAGGCTATGTGACTTTGGGCAAATAATTTATCACTTCTCTGAGTCTCAATTCTCTCATATGTAAAATGGGGCTAACAATGGCACCTATCTCATAGGGCAACTCTGAGATGCAACTAAGTTCATATAAGTCTTACAGAGCACTTAAAACAGTACCCTGCACCTGGTAAACACTGCGTAAAAGCTGTAATCTACAGGTAAGTTGTATCTTCTAGCTTCTTTCTTTACCCTTTAGTTTTTCTGTTTACTTCTTTCTTTTTCCATTAGGTTTCTCTTGCCTAGTTCTTGTCAGTACAGAGATTCACAAACCATAGTGTGCATATGAATCACCTGAGGAAGATTTAAAAATGGACATCGCTGGGCCCCACTCTGGGGATTTGATTTCCATAGCTCTGGGGAAGGTCTTGGGCCTCTTTGTTTTTGACAAGTGCCCCCAATGGTTCAGATATAAGCAAACTTTGAAGACCCCTGGTGATGGGAGGGGCACAAGGCGAGGTGGTTCTAATTCCACAATTCCTTAGTTTTCTGTATAGTCATGAGTTGGTTACTTGATCTCAGCTTTCTCATCTTTAAGAGGGAGATAATGTATCTTCCAGCCAGGACCAAATGAAAGCATGCCTACATTATCTACATGTTCTATAAAATAAGACCCAAGGTTTCTGATTCATTAAGAGTGCTGGAAATTTTCATATATATTACCTCACTTAATCTTTCAAATAACTTGCAGGGTTGAGGCCTGGTTTTCACTATAGAGGGAAGAAACCGAAGCTCATAGGATAATTGGGGCTCAAATGAGTTCACGTCTATAAAGCACAGTGCCTAGCACACAGTGGTTTTCCCCTTTCTTCCAACCTCACCCTTCTCTGCCCATCGCAGTAACCTTTGTGGAAAGGCGGTTTTGTGTGAGAAAGTGACATTGAATCAGCCTCCTGTTTTCTCTAATGGAAAATAGGGAATCTCAGGGTCGGCTCCTTGCCTGGTACAAAGAACTTCTTGTCCCGGGCTTGCAATTTCGTTCAAGGACTAAAATGTTCCAAAGTTCAGGGGTCAACATCCGTAAAGCAAACCCTCATGAAACAATATGCAGGTGATCTGAGTGCTCCCCCTTCTCCTCTGTGTGTTGGCCTTCCAGGGACAAGGGAACCCACCCAGGGCACCAGGAAACCAGGGCACAGAGCCTGAGCCCAAGGCAACAAAGCCCCTGTACAAAGCAAGTCCAGGTGAAAACACATGGGCCAGCCTGGCTCAAGGGAACTGCGCTGTTTTTCATGAGAAATGAATCCAGCCCTCCTGCAACCTCTGCTTTCTTCTGAGCACTTCCTCCTCTCCCACCCCTTACCTGCGCACCTGACTTAGGGGTTTCCGGGATGTCTACAAAGCCTGCCTATGCCTGCTCTGACTTCTTGGCACTTCTCTCTGGCCTCCTGGATCCTGAGCCGGATGTTTACTTTCTGCATGGATTGTTGATCTGGCCTCCTAGGAGCTGGGCTCAACCTTGACTTTCTCCCTTGCCCTGCCTCAGTGCCGCTACACAATCTGCACGCATGTGTGTGCATGTGATTTATTTGTGAATAAACTAGCTAAGCTTTTAAAAAATAAGCCTAGTTACAATTCACCTACCATACAATTTACCCGTTGAAAGTGTACACCTCAATAGTTTTTCGTATATTCACAGAATTGTGCGACCAACACAATCAATTTGAGAGTATGTTCATCAAGGAACGGAAAGAAACTTCCATTCCCTTGAGTTATCACTCCCTACTTACCCCAACCCCTTTATCCCTGGAAGCCACTAGTCTACTTTCTGTCTCTGGAGATCGATTTCCTTATTCTGGACATTTCATAGGCATAGAATGATATATTATCTGGCCTTTTGTGACCGGCTTCTTTCACTTAGCGTGATGTTTTAGAGGTTTATCCATATTGATGAACATGTGTGAGTACAGCTGTCCCTTGGTATCCAGGAGGACTGGTTGCAGGATTCCCCTCACAAACCAAATCCACAGATGCTCAAGTCCCTCATAAAAAATGGCACAGTATTTGCATCCAACCTATGCACATCCTCTCATACGTGTCTAGATCACTTATCATACCCCAAACCAGGCCATACATCACTTCATTCACTTGGATTCAATGTAGTCCTTGGGGTGTGGCAAATTCAAGTTTTGCATTTTAGAGCTTCATTTTTTGTTTTGTTTTATTTTGTTTTGTTTTTGATCCACAGTTGGCTGAATTTACAAATGCAGAACCCACAGATAAGGAGGACAGACTGTACTTCATTCCTTTTGGTGGCTGAATAATGTTCCTTGTGTGGATATGTAACATTTTGTTTATCCATTTAACAGTTGATGGAGAGTTATGTAGTTTCCACATTTCGGCTCTTATAAATAATGGTACTCCAGATAGATATTCACTTGCAAGCTTTCATGTGGATGTATATTTCTAACTCTCTTAATTATACACCTAGGAGTAGAATTGCTCCAGAGATCCTATGGTAAGTCTACGTTTAAAGCAGCTGAAGCTTTTAATTTGTCTAAAGAAGTTAAGATCAGAGCTCGTGTGGGACATTAAAGGTTAAAATCCTTTACTGCATTGGAGCTACGTGAAGAAATATTTATTTTTTATCTGAGGATATTTATACCTGATTAGGGGGAGAAGCACGCCAGAGAAAGACTTAGAAGCGGTTGTTGAAACTTCATAGTAAAACACAGGTACCTGCACCAGTCTCTATTTTCTCACCATTTAGCGGAGCTGGAGGCTAATGAGATTTGTCTTTCCTCATATGGCCCTGTCTCTGTGAGGTCAGGAGAGAATGAGCAGCTCTTGAAAGATGTGAACCTCTTTAGGGAAGCTGCAAACTGGGCCTTTCACAGAAGGCACTGGGGATATAGTTCAGGACCTGCTTTCCATTGGGGAAGAACTTTCCCTCTGGGGACCCTGTCTGCACGGAGATAGCTCACTGTGTTCTTGTTACATGGACAACAGTGCTAATTAGTGTCGCTAAAAATTTTAGTTCGTATTTTATAGCATAAAGGTATTATATACTCATTATAGCCCATGTAGAAATTGAAAAAAAAGTAGATGGAAAAAAATTTGGCTTTATCCCACCAACCAAAGAAAGAAAACCACCATTAATATTTAGAGTATTTCCCTCTAGGGTTCCCCCTCTCCCCTACCCCGCCATAGGATTTTTTACTCTCTAGGGAAGTAAACTTCTAGGCCTATGTGATGGCTCCCAGATTTCCATGTGAGAGAGTTTGTGGGCAGCGTTCTGGTAGAAGGGGAGGCTGGAGGATAAGTCTTAAAGCTGCGTTTGCAAAACAAGCCTGTGTTTACTGGGAGGCATAATAGCTTGAGCAGCTTTTGGGAAGAGCTGCAGGAAATTGGGAGGGATGTCAGTTTCACACCTCCCATCAAAGGAAGGTGAGGAAATCCACTCAACTTACAACCTCCGAGTCAAAAGCTAGAAACTATCCTTTTCCCTGCAGTCCTGGCTGCATGGTGCTCCCGTTCCCAGCTTAAGGTGATCGAAACCCCTTGCCCAGGAACGAAAGAGATCTGAGCAGCTTGCTCTTCACCCCAACTTCTCTAGAACTTAACTCAGCCAGGACTGATAAATTGACCTAACCAGCCCCGCTGGCTACTCAGTGTGACCTCTTAGAAACCAGAAAGGGAAGGAGCCACAGGCAAAACTCAAGGACACCATTTTTTGGGTTTAGGTTTGTTTTAAACAGGGGTCTGTCCTTTCAGGTCCCTTCTAACCCTGAAGTTCTGGCCACGTTGCCGAGACAACCTCCTTGGAAGACTAAACAGGCAGGACACAGACTAAAGGACAGCAAGTCCATCTGACATGCTTGATGATTTGCACAGTGAGGGAGCCACATGGCGGTTAGACCCAGGGAGCAGCATTCTGCTTCGTCACCTCTGACTTGTGGTGATGTTACAGAACCCACACTGTTTTGTGTGTGTGTGTTTTTTCTTTTCTCATTTTATTAGTTCTTCTGGACTGAACCAATAATCAGCATAAATGGTGAGGGTTTTTCCCAAGGTCTTATATCCATGATGCCTGCAATTTTTGCCCCTTTTCTTATATCTCTCTTCTCATGCTTTCCTCCCCTTCTGTGCCCTGGATCCCAGGAGTCCCCCAGGCTTTCTCCCTGCTTCCTGCCCTCTTCAGAAAGTACCAGCCCCAACAAGCACCATGCACAAGGACTTGTGGGCCAGGAGGCCAAGGACTGCCTGGCAAGCCCGCTGACCCAGCATGGAGAAAGGGGAGGAGAAGACTCAGGAGAAAGGGCTTTGGATCCCAGCATCAGAGAGCCTGGAGGTCTGGCATGAGGCCGAGCTGGGGACTGGCCCAACCACCTCATCCAAACTTGGCCACCAACTTATTACATAACCTTGGAAGCCACTTCTCTCTCTGGGGCTGTTTCGCCATGAGGATGGGGGACAAGGATACACTCTGAAGTCTTTCCCAGCCCTAGCAGTCCAGGATATAAATAGAGTCATGGAACAGGACCAAAATCTGGTGACATGTGTCCAAAATGGTAATAGAATAGAAAAAGCAAAAGCCTTAGGTGAGGAGTCAAGAGTGTTGAGTTCTCTTTCGGTAATGCCTAATGACCTTAGACAAATCATGCCTTAGTCTCTATCCATAACACACTTACCTATTTATATCTCAGGTTGGTGAATAAAACACCAGTGAAACAGCAGGTGGGAATTGTAAAGAAAAGATTAGGAAGTTACTCAGCAGTGATGAGGGCCCTTGGGGGGCTTTGGAGGCCTGCTTTGGGGACCTACTGAGGTATTGTAAATGCCTGAAGGGTCTGGGGGGACCACGCCTCGTAGGAGAGATGACTGAATGTCTTGGCATTTATAGGCAAGTGTGTGGCTCAGGCAAGACAGAGGAAAATGGAACCATTTCCTAACTCCCAGGGCTGTGGTCTTGGTGGCCAGAGGATTTGACTTGAGCAGAGGGCAAGTGAGGGGCAGGGTGTGACATGTTGTACTGAGCATTGTCTTTAGCCCAGTTCAGGAAGGGGTGGTAAGAAACGAAATGGCACAGTTATTCTAGAGTTGTGACACCAGGAGTATTCTAAGAAATAAAAGGACAAGTCTAGGGCACTCATCAGGCGGTTTTAGGAGAGGTGTAACACTTAGGAAGTGGGTAATACCACAAACCCAAGAGCACAGGTGGCCACCAGGGCCGCCTGGTCTATCGAGGAGGACACCTGACCCTCCCGGGCAGCGGACCGGGGAAGGGAGGCACTGAGACCCTGGGGTTCCCATGACTGCTGGTGCAGGCTCAGCTCTACAGACGCTCATTGTTCTCAACACCCCTTTGTTGTCCTTTCCCAGGCGCCAGGCGGGTGGGAACTGAAGAGTCGTGACTTACCCAGAGATAAGGTCTTTTTATGAGCTTCCCGATTTTGCTGAGGGAGGAACTTGGCCAACTGGCACGGATGATGGGCAATTCCCTGTACCTGGTTCCTTCTGGGAGAGTGAAGCTGTTCCCAGTGCAGACAGGAGGGTGCCAGCACACTCTGGGAGGACTCGTGCCGGGTGCTCTGGCGCAGAGGTCTGACCCAGCAAGACATCAGCAAGGGAGAAGAGAAAGATTGTGTTTATCCTGCTGCGGTTCACGCCAACAAGTGCTCAGGAGAACAAGTCCAACCATCACTTTTGGAGGTGTACAGACTAGTGATCATTTCCCAAGATTCTTCTGGAAACTTCTCCTTTCTCCTCCAGGGAAAAAGACGGTGAAGGGGATTAAAAGAAAAATCCGTATATTTTATCTAAATTCCAATATGCAGGAGAGTCTTGAAGGTGAACCATTGAATTATCATTAGTCAGCTCCAAGGGACATTAAATGAGGTACTTCAAAATGCTTATTCTGGCGAATTCATAAAGAAACAGAGACAGAGGAAAAGACAGAGAGAGAGAGAGTTAAGAGAAAGAGGTTTTAATTAAGGTAAACTTTTAGTATAAAAATACAGGTGCCTAGTAAGATAGTCAATTAAAAAAGCATGTAGTGGCAGGGCACAGTGGCTCATGCCCATAATTTCAGCACTTTGGGAGGCCAAGGTGGGTGGATCACTTGAGATCAGGAGTTTAAGCCCAGCCTGGCCAACATGGAGAAACCCCATCTCTACTAAAAATACAAAAATTAGCCAGGCATGGTGGCTATAATCCCAGCTACTTGGGAGGCTGAGGCATGATAATCGCTTGAAGCCAGGAGGCAGAAGTAGCAGTGAGCCAAGATTGTCACTGGGTAATAAAGCGAGACTCTGTCTCAAAAAAAAAAAAAAAAAAAAAAAAAAAGTGCATACTGAAAAGTTGATCTTAAAATTCCTGTCCCTCAATTCCTTGGCTTGTTTTCCCAGAAACAACTACTGTTATCGGTATGTTGGGTATTCTTACTCTAAAATTTTTAAAAAACATTTTTACATGTGGTTTCTTGAAGATCTGTGTGACATTAAAGTTGCTGGAGATCTGAATATTACCCTAATGCAGGGCACCTTCAAGGGGTGCCACTCAGATTAACTCAAACCTGGACATGTACCCCTGAACGTAAAATAAAAGTTAAAATATTTTTAAAAGAGTATAAATTTAAAAAATAACAATTTCATCGTACATTTAAAAATAACCAAAAGAATATAATCAGATTGTTCGTAATACCAAGAAAGGATAAATGGCCGGGCGCAGTGGCTCACGCCTGTAATCCTCTCACTTTAGAGGCCAAGGCAGGTGGATCACTTGAGGTCAGGAGTTCAAAACCAGCCTGGCCAACATGGTGAAACCCTGTCACTACTGAAAAATACAAACCATTGGCTGGGTATGGTGGCGGATGCCTGTAATCCCAGCTACTTAGGAGGCTGAGGCAGGAAAATTGCTTGAACCTGGGAGGCAGATGTTTCAGTGAGCCAAGATCATGTTACTGTACTCCAGTCTGGGTATTCGAGTGAGACTCCATCTCAAAAAAAAAAAAAAAAAAAAAAAAAAGACCCAAAAACCAAAACCAAAAAACAAAGAAAGGATAAATGCTTGAGGTGATGGATACCTGTTTAACCCGATGTGATTATTATGCATTGTATGCCTGTATCAAAATATCTCATGTACTGTGTAAATATATACACCTACTGTATATCCACAAAAATAAAAAATGTAAAAAAAGATACGTACCTTTTTTAAAAAACAGAATAAATAAAAAGATAACAAAGCTTCTGTCCCAATGGTGGGAACGGTGGCAGGCAACGAGGTTCTGAGAATCCAGCCGTAAGCAAACACATAAACGAGTCATAAAATGTGAGATACTGTTAAGTACTATCCAGAGGATTAGAATAGACTGATACGTCGGTCACTCCCCATCTCTTTCTGAGCAGATGGCTTTTAAGGTGAATAATATGAATAACCGGTACATCTCTTCCTGCTTTGTTAGCTTTATAATCTCTGACAGTACTTAATGTCGAGAGTCGCTCTGATGCCATGTGTGTGTCATCTCTCACTTACACAGACTCACACTGACAGTCGCACATTTGCAGTCAAAGGGGCAGCCTCAGACCGTCCACCATCTGGGGCCGCCTGTTGTTCCCTCCACCCCCTTTCTTGTATCGGAACTAAGACCCCATTCTTCCCTGTCCTTATACACGCCACATGTCCCCCATCATCTGAGGAGCTCATGAGCAGCATGTTGAATATATGAAGTGTGTGATGCAAGTTGGAGATTGTGGAAGTGTGGAAGGCCACCCTGAACGTCTGCTAGCCCTAGACCGGCTTCTAGATGCTCTTAGTTTTTAGCACATCCCTGATGTGACCCACCTTAGTCCTCTTTTGTTTCTCCAAAGGGCTGCAGAAGAAAATAAGCCAATTATCTAAGCATTCTGGCTAGTAAACTCTCGGTACCTACTGATCGTAGATCTAAATGTTGTGTAGTAATGCTAAGGACTCTGAGTTCCTAGGAAATCCTCATTATTTTTACTCCCATTCCCAACACGCTAACTCTCTGAGTTAGGAGAAGACACCACTTCTCCCCAGAAATGAGAACGTTGCTCACTTCCTTCCCTCCCTCCCCTTCCCCTCTGCCTGTCTTCCTTTCTTTGCTTCCTTTTGTTTTCTTTCTCCTTTGTTCCTTCCTTCCTTTCTCTCTTCCGCTTTCCACGTTTCCTTTCTTCTTCCTTCTCATAGTTTCCCTCTTGACCGTCATCGATTTATTGTTGATTGTTGCCATTTTTGCACTTTGCGTTAACGAAATCATACACATGTTCTGCGGCTTCTTCCATGACACATATTTCTTTGTCTTTTTTTAATGTTTTTGAAATTTATTCATGTTCATGTCCACAGCTATTAGATATTTTCTTCTCTAATCAATAATATGTCTTTATATTAAAATGCCACAATTTGTCCTTTCTGCTAATGGGCGTATGGGCAGTTTCTGACTTTCACTATTGCATATGATGCTGTAATGAACATTCCCTGTCCTGCCCCCTGGTGCACGTGGATATACACTGGGGAATGGAATTGCTCGTTCAAAGTGTTATGAGCAGATTCAACTTTATCAGACAAAGCAGAGCTTTTTTTTCTTCTTCTTCTTCCAGAATAACTGTCATTTGAAGAAAGCTCTCTGTAGTTAGGAAAGGGGAACCCAGGTCCGGGTGGGTTCAAAAGTAACTTCTCTAACCATTACAAAGGAATGTATTAGTTTTTGTAAAGTAAGTTTGCAATTTTAATGAATAAGAATCCACATAAAACAAAGTACTATGGCATCCATGGAAGGAGCCCCCTCTGCGGGATGAATACAGGGTGCTTCCCCTGTTAGATGGTGGACTGCCCTAAGTAGGCAAACGTCTGACGCACGTAGCTGGAATGTGTTCGAGGTAAAGCCAAAGGAGAAAGAGTCAGGGAATGTGGGGGCTGCCCATGGCACTGACTAAGAGTTGGGGCCTGGGTCCCGGTTTTCAGATGAAACTGTCCCCTCTGGCTCCTCAGTCAGTGTGAATTTGCTTGAAGGACCTTAAAGTTTCCTTAAAGCCTCATCTCCCACAGTGGGTGTGGTTTCGTCAGCTTCCTTCTCCCTGTGAGGGGAAGCCCGCCTCGCTCACCCCCACTGTTTTACATAAAACTGTCCAATTCCCTTATTTAATTCATAATGACAAAAACTGAATATACTACTGCAATTTTAAATTATTTTGGGTTTTGTTCAGAAGGATGCAAATAGGAATGTATAGATTCATAGGTATACACAAAAGAAAATCAGGGCCTTTGTTTAACCCCAAATGGATTTTATTATACACAACATAGACCAAAATGAATTTCAATGAAAATACCTCTGGAGATTCAATCTGAGTGATTCCATGATAGGCTTCCTTCGCCCGTGCCAGCCACGTGTGGCAGTGGGAAGATGACTTCATTCTGTGCTCCCGTTTTCTGATTGATTTGTGTAATGCTTAGGAATTTGTGACATTATTTCCACCAGCGTTGTTTAATTAGATTTTCAAAACCTAGTGAGTGAGGAGGAATGGATGATCTCCAATTATGCAGAATGAAGAAACCAAGGCACTGGGAGGTTGACAGACTTATCCTGAGTCACCTTTGTTCCTCTCCCAAGCGGGCTGGGTCCAAGAGGGCTGGGTCGTGTCACAGTCAAAGGAAACCTGTGCATCTCAGGGGCATTGTGGGATTACGGTGATATTTCTCTATGTCTGGGGCTACACAAGCTTAAAATCACTAAGGAGGAATTGACACCCACAGAGCGAGGTGGCCTTCCATTCCAGTGTCTCATCACGGCCCTGGCCCCAAGAGCATCTTCCAGAGGGACTTATGACCATCCAGGGAGAAACCATCAGCAACACAGTGATGGTAATTGCATAATAGGTAGGAATGAATTTCGGATTCCCACCTTGCTCTGATTTTCAGGCCTCTGTTCTGTGGTGAAAGGTAAATATCCCGAGAAAAACAAACCTTGGTGGCAGCTGTCTTCAGGGATCTGTGTACTTTCAAGATAAGGTGAGTAGCCCCAATCATTTTATGATCCTAATTGTTGGGAAACAAGATATTCGTAGTCAAACACCTCGTTGTGACCCTCCCAGCTTCCTTCTGTGCTGATTAAAATGAAGCCATTTGCTTATGAAGCCCCCCAGAAATGAGGCATTGATAGTTATTCTTTTTCCCTCTCCCTAGAAAACCTATTTCCAGAGGATATGCCTCACCACAGCAGGCCTCCACGTGGCTTACACAAATAATGCAAAAATCTCCAACAACCCCTGCAAAGAACTTGCTCGTGGTGCATGGGCTACATTTTATTTTATTTTATTTTATTAAATTTTATTTATTTTTAAATCTAGCTAATACATCTGGGCTGTTTTTCTCCTTACCCCTGTCCCCCGGCACCTTCAATTGTAGACAGCGTAATTTCAAACTGTAAGCTACTCCTGACTTAACTACTTATTAAAAACACTAATATGCTTGGCTGCTTTGATGTCTACAGAACAACAAAGGAAGAGAGTTACTCTGGGCCACTGTAATCCTTGATTTGTCACTAAGTTATGACACCCAGCAGAGCCGTGTGACAGTGCAAATCAATCATCCCGTGTGCTCCGCGGGGCCTTCCCTGCCTCCCGCCGAGCCGCTGCAGTTTAATTAGCTTTTTTTCACACTACCACAATGTACATCTGCAGCTTCAGCAAGAAAAAGAGATGGAGGCGAGTTCACCAGGAAGCAGGAGCGTTAAAAAAAAAAAGTTCGTATCGTGGAAAAAAAAAAGAGTCTGAAAGAAGGAACATCAGAGACCTTTGTAGTTTTTGCTTCAGAGGCATTAAGCCTGAGATACATAGGCCTGGGGTACACCAGACTTAAATGTAGACTTTAACAACAGCTCCACCAAACTCTGTGTGGAGGAGCTATCAGATGGTGTTTAAAGGGCTTTTTCTTCTTTTTCGGGCAATCTGTGCCTTCTGTTTTCCTCCTGCCTCTATACCCCACCTTCGGTTGATTGTGCAGAAATTCTTCGACCCCGGCCCTTCTCGAGCCCACGAAGATGAAGGAGGTAAGACCTTGATTCGGCCCAGGTTTTGCAAAAGTTTGGATAAGTTCCTCCCAAAGGGTGGTGTCCTAGAGTGAAAAGCATGCTCCTCTGTTCATTTTGCTGTGATAAATAATGGCAGCCAAAGACTAAAGCCAGGCATGAGGCCCCAAAGGTTGGGAGTCATTGACGGGGACAGCAGGGGTGAGAGCAAATCAGTCCTCAGTGTCAGACATAGAGTGACATTTTTGTCCTGGCCTGGGAGGGAGTTAGACCGATGAGATCAACCCGACCCTGCCTACGCTGGGGGTGTTCAGGACGCTGTCTGGTTCCTCTGGAAAACGACCTACCAGGGGAGGGACCGGGAGACAGCCAATTTGCCTTTCCTGGAGAGTTCCTGGGCAGCTGTTATAGCTCTTGGGCTGGTGAGCTCAGATCCTGGTGACAGTGATTTAAGGTGGGTTGGAAGCTGGGTTTTTTCCTCCCAGAATTCTCTTTCCTTGTCCAGCTAGAAGGAAGGGAGCAGGAAGGAGCATGGAGGTGCTGAGGGGTCACCTTGTCACTAGTCATCATCCCCTATTTAGTTGATGGTTTTTGACTCACCTGCAGGGAGGGGTATATCTGAGAAGGTCAAGAGCCCATCTCAAAAGCTCTCCCCGGAGCTCCTTCTACCCATTTTGTCTGGGCTTAAGCAATAGCCTGGTCCCCGTTTCTTTTGTTTCTGTCCCTCATGTGTGGGTACATGTCAGTGGACAGGGGTAGGATCTGCTGTGTGCAGCTGTTCAGAGGCTACACTGCCAGATCCTGTGGGGTCTCCCACGAAGATCCTGGCCCAACCTGCAAAACCTTCAGCCTCATATCAAAGGTCCCAGGGTCAGTGCTAAAAAGAAATGAGCTAACAAGTCACAAAAGGATTTAGAAAGAACTTAAATGCATATTGCTAAGTGAAACAAGCCCACTGGAAAAGGCTATGTACTGCACGAATCCAACTGTGTGACATCCGGAAAAAAGCTAAACTTTAGGAGCAATAACAAGGTCACTGGTTGCCAGGGGGAGAGGGGAAGGAGGGTGAATAGGTGGCACACGGGGCATTTTTAAGGCAGTAACGCTCTTCTGTATGATATTGTCATGGATACATATCATTGCATGTTTGTCAAAACTCATAGAACATATAACACAAAAAGTGAGCCGTCATGGAAGCTATAGACTTTAGTTAACAATAGTGTATCAATACTGTCTTATCGATTGTACCAAATCTACCACACTGCTGTGTTAGTAACAAGGTGTAATAGGAGAAATTTGGTGAGGGCATAATATGGGAACTCTGTTGTTTTCACTTATTTTTGGTAAACCTAAAACGACTCTAAAGGAGAAAGTCAGTGCACGATCTGGATTAAAATGAAAAAAAAAGAAAAAGAAAAAGAATAAAGTCTGGCTAGACGAGAGGGTTCACTCCTGTAATGTTAGCACTTTGGAAGCCCAAGGAGGGAGGATTTGCTTGAGCTCAGAATTCAAGACCAGCCTGGGCAGCATGGTGAAACCTCATCTCTACTAAGAATAGAAAAATTAGCTAGGAGTGGTGGCACACACCCATAGTCCCGGCTACTCAGGGGCTAAGGTGGGAGGATCACCTGAGCCCAAGAGGCAGATGTTGCAGGGAGCTGTGATCACATCATTGCACTCTAGCCTGAGTGACAGAGTCAGACCCTGGGAAAAACAAAAAACAAAAACAAAAACAAAAACAAAAACGAGAATAAAGTTTATTCATTTAATTTTTATTTTAAAGGTCACAGGGACAAAAGCCACAAAAACAGGTGGGAGAGGAGAGGTGAGCAAGGGGAGGCGTCCCTTCGACCTGGGTTGTTTATTTTGTGGTTAATTGCCCTCGGACATTCACTGAGACCTGTAGTTACCTGGGAAGCATCCTTTTCTTCTGAGACAGGCTTCCTCCTGACCTTGCTTTGAGCACTGAGCAACAGTCACCTCCCTGTTAGTGACATGTGAAACCTGAGTCTAACTCTTCTTCCCCATTGGCCTCCAGGGACATCCATGTTTTACGTAATGGGTGGATGTAAACAGCATTTTGATATGTTGACTCATCTTTGGAAATGCACAAAGAAAATATTCTCTAGTGAGCTCCTCTGGAGAGGAAAGCAGCATATAATTTCAGGGCAGAAATTGTTCTTCTAGGTCATGTGGTCCCACCCCCAGAGAGGTTAATCCACCTGATCAAGGTAATCCATCTAAGCCTTGACCAACCTGAGACCAATTTCAGGATTTTCGACTCTCCATCCTATCCAGCATCCTTTCACCCGGCCTGAGCCCCAGTCCTATATCTGTTTGTCAGGGGCTGCGTGGCTTCATTAAATCTCATAACCCACCTCTACACAACCCAGATGAATTTCCTTGTCTCCAAAATGGAAACACTCATCATATTAGAACTCTCAGCCGGGTACTGTGGCTCATGTCTATAATCCCAGAACTTTGGGAATCTGAGACGGGTGGATCACTTGCGGTCAAAAGTTTGAGACCAGCCCTGCCAACATGGTGAATCCTTGTCTCTGCTAAAAGTACAAAAATTAGCCAGCCGTGGTGGCGTGTGTCTGTAATCCCAGCTACTCGGGAGGCTGAGGCAGGAAAATCACTTGAATCCGGGAGGTGGAAGTTGCAGTGAGCTGAGATCGCGCCACTGTACTCCAGCCTGGGTGACAGAGTGAGACTCTGTCTCAAAAATAATAAAATAAAATAAAATAAAATAAAATAAAATAAAACAAAATAAAACAAAACAAAATAAAATAAAATAAAATAATAAAAAAAATAAAATAAAACAAAACTCTAACCAGCAGTTACCAGGATTGAGGCATTTCTGCAGAATAGAATGCTTATCCTGTGCCTGTTAATGACACCTTGGGTTACTTTCCTCTCCACTGCAGTTTTATTCCAGGCAGGGATTATCTATTCTACCCAGAGAGAGGCAAAGGGGTTATTTACTCCTGCAGAGTGGTGCTCCTCAAACTCCCACGTGCACCTGAGTTCTGGTGGGGCATCTTGTTAGGAGGTCCACTCCGATTCTGCAGGTTCTGGGGCTCCAGGTGCTGCATTTCTTCCCAGCACCCAGATAGAGCTGCTGAAGCTGGTCCCTGGCCCACAGTCTGAGTGGCAAGGCTCTGGAGGACAGGGGAACAGAGGGAGGGGCCCGGAGAGTGAGAATCCCTTCCTTGGGTTTCTCTGGCTGCTTTTATCAGGGATAGGGAACCTGGGGATAGGTCCCCATCTTTGATTTCAGGAGGGGCAGAATTAGAAGCTCCTGGGGCCTGGAGCCTCCCCAACATCTGGGGGATCAGCTGTCAGGGTTGACAGCCTAGCAGGGTGGGGGGACAAGGACGAACCTCGAAGGGCTCTCTGGCCCCTTCTTCATTCTGGCTCCTGCTCAACTTCAGACGAGGCTCCTTGCCTTTTTCCATCCCCTGTCCTTCCCCACCTGAGGAGTCCACGCCTCCCTCCTGCCTGAGTGTCTGACTGCAGGACTTACAGCTGCTCAAAAGCTCGGCCTTATCAGACACTTCAAATACTTTCCCACCAAGGGGCTGGGACATCCCATGAAGCCCTTGCAACCCCAGCCCCGGGAGGTCAGCTTCAAAGATGGTGCATGACTGGGGGCCGGCTCCTGCTCAGAGAGGCCTTAGCACTTTGTGGGTGACTCCCTGGAGGAAGGGCCTTCTCATCGCAGAGGGGAAGGACATCCCTTTTGAAAGAAAGTCCCTGATTTCCCCCTCCTCCCGCCCCCCTGTTTCATCTGTTTCATGTCATCTCAGTCTGGGTCCGGGAAGATGTATGTGGGTGGGGCTGGGAGAGGTGGGAGTTTGGCACGCTCAGACTTTCCTGGTGTGTGATTGCCTCGGGTGCTTCTGTTTGCACCTCAGGAATGATGATGGCACTGGGTAGGTTCACTAGAGACTGTTTCTGCACCAGCATCTGGTTTTGCATTTAGCTGACACTCCCCAGAGACAGGGTCCAGTAAGCATGGAGTGAGGGCTCTGGGAAGACAGCCGGCCCGAGGCCCCCAGTGGCCACCAAGCCCCTAGCTGCCACCAGATCTCCAGCTGCCACCAAACCTCCAGCCGCCACAGGCCAATTGCACTGTGAGGGGCATTTAGCGTCCTTGGCCTCTTTCCACTAAATCAGAGTCCTCTCTAGTCATGTGACAATCAAGAAATGTCCCCCCACAGTTCCAAAAGCCCCCTAAGGGGACTGGTCCCTTTCCTGGTTGAAAAGTTCTGAGGGGCTCGGTGATAGTGGAGACCTGCCGCTTTGGCTGGCCATGCGGACCTCCTGGCTGGGGGTTATGCACGTGAAAATTCTGTAACCTGGACAGAGTAGGGCACTGAGGCTGATCTCCTTCTGTGGCTCTTGGGTTCTGTGACTGGTAGTTCATCTAGGACACTGGAGCACAGGTCTCTGTGGCTCCTCCTGCCTTCCAGCCCTCTCCCCCTGCCTGCTGGCCCCAAAACACCCACACACATACAATCACTCACACTTACATACACTTATGCATGCACACTCACGTATGCACTCAGACATATACATACTTCCTGACACACACACTTACACACTGTGATGTCTGGTCATACACTCATACACATATACCTACACACCTGTACACACTCACATACTTATGTACAGGCATTCATATAGTCGCATTTACACACATCCCCCTAAAAGCTCAGGTTTCCACACAGGCTCCTCAGAAGAAACATCCCAGTGTCCTCTAAGGGAGTCCCTTTTCTCAGAGTGCTCAGGCAAGGAAGGTGGAGGTATTGCTATTCTTAGGTCAGCCTGGCCCTTCGGGACAGAGGAGGCAGTGAGTGCTGCACAGGGACATTGTGTCACCTGCCACCAGCCCAGACAAGAGCAGAACTTTAGAGGGCAGCTGCTTAGCTATTTAACAAATAGCTCTGGACACCAAAAATAAATGATTTAATCTAGTTCTTCCTCCATGCCCATCAGAAAAGCAATTCATGATTATACAGAAAATGTAGAATGACAGAGAAGAAAATATTCCACAACACAATCTCATTGCTCACTGATAGATAACCATTGTTAACAATTCTGTTTACACTTTCTAGTCATTTTTTAAATTGCCTATTATCATGCTTAGTTTAATTGAGTATGCTTTTTCTTTCCTTTACTCTAATGCTTTAACATATTGAGGGCTTGCTAACCCTAGAGATGCGGCCTCTTCCAAGTTTAGCCAATTTCTAGACATAGTGAGAGATTCACTTAGAGTGCCTCGCACGTGCAAACCAAAAAGTTTAGAGCCCACAGCCCAAGCACCTCCTTTATTGGTAATATGGTTTGGTTGTGTTCCCACCCAAATCTCTTCTTCAATTGGAGTTCCCATAATCCCCATGTGTTGTGGGAGGGACCTGGTGGAAGATAGTTGAATCATGAGGGTGATGATTTTATAAGGGGCTCATTCTTCTGCCGTCTTGTGAAGAGTTGCGTTCCGCCATGACTGTAAGTTTCCTAAGGTCTCCCCAACCATGTAAAACTGTGAATCAATTAAACCTCTTTTCCTTATAAATTGCCCAGTCTCGGGTATTTCTCCATAGCAGCATGACAATGAACTAATACAATTGGGCCCTTACACTCAGGGTTACTTACTATTCCCCTTTTCCAGTCACTCCAGAGCCAGCTCTCAGCAACTAAGGACAGTCCCCATGCCCCGGAGCCCAGTGAAATTCTTTAAGTGAGTCAATCCTAAGCCTGCCTACCTTGCCTCACCCATTCTTTCCTGCAGAAACCGCAAAAAAAGCTCTTGCCTGCATTTTCCCCTCACTCTCTTTCTGCCTCCTGACAGATCTTGGTGCTCCTCCTTGTGCCTTCCCATGGCCCCCACTGCTGCCTGGTGCACCCCTCCTCGTGGGATGTGTGAACATAACTGTCTGTTCAATGGCAGTCCTCTGATCTGAATACCATACCTGAATAATAATAAAAATCTGCATTTTCAGGCACTGAAGCATCCAGTTATTGAATCAAACACTGATCTGGATGTTGCGGTGAAGGTATTTTGCAGATGCAGCTAACATCAGCAATCAGTTGACTTTGGATAGAAAAGATTCTCCTCCATAATCTGGATGGCCCTTGACATGGTTTGGATCTATATCCCCACCCAGATCTCATGTTGAATTGTAATTCCCAGTGTTGGAGGTGGGACCTGGTGTCGGGGGAGGTGATTGGATCATGGGAGTAGTTTTTAATGTTTTAGCACCATCCTCCTTGTGCTGTCTCATGATAGAGTTCTCATGAGATCTGGTGGTTCAAAAGTGTATACCACCCTACTACCAACCCCCTTCACTCTCTTCCTCCTGCTCTGGACTTGGCAAGAGGAGCCTGCTTTCCCATCACCTTCCATCATGATTGTCAGTTTCCTGAGGCCTCCCCAGAAGCCAAGCAGATGGCCAGCATCATGCTTCCTGTACAGCCGGCAGAACTGTGAGCCAATTAAACCTCTTGTCTTTATAAATTACTCAGTCTCAGGTATTTCTTCATAGCAATGTGAGAACTAACTGACTGAGGTTTCCCAGAAAAGAACATTCATACAGAAAAGTTTACAAAAACAAAAACAAAAATGTATGGCTCAGTATATTACCACAGACTTACTGTGAATACCCATGTAGCCAGAACAAAAAACACTCTAATTTCCTCTCCTCATCATTAATCCCTCATATCCCCACATATCACTAATCTTTCCTTCCCCACCATAAATAAATTTTACAACCACTTCCTTATTTTCTTTATAACTTTATCACTTAAGTGTGCATTCCTAAACACAATGGTAGCTTGCCTGCTTTTTTGAATTTTATATAAATTGACTCATACAGGATACAAACAAATGCATGATTTCGTATTTGATGTCTTTTGCTCAACATCATGAGATGGATCCACTCTGTTGTGTTACTTTGGTTGGTTTAATTTCATTGCCAGATAGCATTCCATTATGTGAATACTCCAATATTTACTATTCATTCTGCTGTTGATAGACATGTGGTTTGTCTCCAATTTTTGGCCGACATAAATAATGTTGCTAGGGATACTTGTATGTAGCCTCACGGCACACAGGTACATATATTTCTTCCGTTAGGTATATACTTAAGAGTGGAATTGCTCATAGGATAAGCCTATCTTCAACCTCAGTAAACAATGCCAAATAATTTTCCTGAGTGATTGTAATAATTTACATTTCTATAAGCCATGCATGAGAGTTCTAGTTACTCCACATCCTTACCAATTATTAGTACTAGTGTTTTTTTTTTTTTTTCTTTTTAAATATTAGCCATTGTGGTGGGTATACAGAGGTAAGTCATTCTGGTTATAATTTGCATTTCTTGATGACTAATGAAAGTAATTGTCTTTTCTTGTTTAGAGGACATTGGAATATCCAGTTTGTAAACTACTCGTTAAGATCTTTTGAGCATATTTCCATTGGACTTTCTGGCTTTGTCTTATTGATTTATAAGAGTTCTTAATATATTTTACATTGAATTCCTTGTTGTTATATTTACTGCAAATATCTTCTCCCATCATATGGCTTGTCTTCTCACTTTATGATGGTGATTTGGGGGAAGGAGGATGCTATTTTTGATTTAGTCAAATTTGCTAAACTTCTACTTTATGGTAAGTGCTTTCTGAGTTGTGTTTAAGAAATCTTTGCTTACTCCGAGATCATGAAGATATTTTTCTGTGTTGTATTTTTCACATTTAGATCTAAAATCTCCTTAGAATTGATTTGTATAGATTCTATAAAAAAGAATCAATACTAATTTTGTTCTATATGGATATCCAATTGACCCAGCACTATTTGTTGTAAAGTTGTATCCTTTTTTTCACTGTCCTGTAGTGCCATCTTTGTAATATATCAAGTTTTTATATATGTATTGATAGGTTTCTGAATTCTCCATTTTATTATTTTGGCTCATTTATCTAACATGTCAACATCACCACAGTGTCTTAAATATAGTGATTAATATCTTCATAACAAGGAGAGCTGATACTTTATCATTCTTTCTTAATATTATCTTGGCTATTTGTGGCTATATGCATTTCAGCATAAATTTTAGGATCAATTTGTTAATACACACACATAAAATATCTGTTGAGATTTTTATTGAGATTGCATTAAATGTACAGATCAGTTTAGGAAGAATTGACATCTTTCAATATATGAATATGATATAATTTTCTATTTTTTACAATTCTCTTTAATTTTCCTCAATAATCCTTTGTAAATTTTCTGATAGTGGTCCTGAATAGCTTTACTAGTTTGCAGCCTACCTAGATGTTTAATGGCTTTGTATATATGTAAAAATAACATTTTATTTTCTAATTGTTGCTGGTATATAGAACTACAATAGATTTTTAATATTAAATTTATATTCAAATAATTTTCTAAATCTTATTTATTTCAGTTAATCAGAAATTGTTTTTCGTTTTCTATAAACACAATTATATTGTTTGTGAATAATATTTCTTATATCTTTATTTCTTTTTCTTGCCTTATTGCACTGGCTCCGTCCTTTAATATAATTCTAAATAGAGGTGGTTGTCTTTCTTGATCTCAAGGGGAGATTTTAAGATAAATACGATGTTTGCAGTAAGTTGTTTTGGGTAAATACCCTTTATCAGGTTAAGAAAGTTCTCTTCTATTCATAATTTATTAAGACTTTTACTTCTTAATCATAAATGGTTGTAAAATGTTATAAAGTAAAATTTCTACATTTATAGAGATAATAATACAATTTTGCTTATTTATTTTGCTAGTATGGTGGATTGCAGTGGTTAATTTCTAGTGTTAAGCAAAGTTAAGTTTATTACTGAAATAAAAATATACCCAGAATTACTGGAATAAACTCAACTTAGTTACAATATATTATATTTTGCTAATATTTCAGTATTTGGTTTTCCAATTTTATGTTCAGATTTTGTGTCTTTATTTATATGATATATCAATCTATAATTTTCCTTTCTTATAAATGCTTCATGAGATTTTGGTGTCAAGGTTACACAGCTGAAAATTTTTTCATCTTTTTTTATTTTCCTGAAGAGTTCATACAAAATTAGTGTTGTTTTTCTCTTAAGTGTGTGCAATAATTTACTGATGAAGCCATCCGGACCTGAATCTTTCAGTGTCAGAAAACTTTATCATCACAGATTTATTGTTTCTATTAGATTTAGAACTATTACCATTTCTCAGTTCTTCTAGTGTCAGTTTTGGTAAACTAAGTTTTCCTGTTTCTTACATTTAAACTTTCAAATGTATTAGTGTAAAGTTATTTATAGTATTTTCTTTTGTTATCTTAATGCCTTTGAGAATTGAAGTAATGTCTCCTTTTAAACTTAATTCCTGATAGTGGTTATTTGTGTCTTCTTTCCTTTTTATTTGATTAACTTTAAGGGGAAATTCTTAGTTTTATTAGTTATTGTGAGGAATCAGCTTTTGGCTTATTTAATTTTTATATTTTTGTTTGTTTTCTATTTTATTGATTTCTGCTATTAGCTTTATTTCTTATTACTGTCTACTTTGTAGGGGAGGGAGGTTAGTTTACTGTTCTTTTTTCTAACTTCTCAAGTTTAATACTTAGATTGCTGAGTTTCAGGATTTTTTGTTTGTTTTAATCTAAGGCTGTGTAGCTTACTCTAAGCATTACTTTAGCTGTACCCAACAAATTTTGATGTGTCATATTTCATCATCATTCAGTTAAAAGTATTTTCTAATTTCCATCATGATTTATTTTTTTACATGTATATTTTTTAGAAGTATATTGCTTAATTTATAAACGTGGTGGTTTTCTACTTATTGTTTCATTATCGATTTCTAGCTTAATTGTGTTGTATTGAGAGAATTTCTTAAGTGATTTTGGTATTTGAAATGTGTTGATACTTGCTTTGTGTTCCTGCATATATTCATGTATAGATCATGTTTTAAAGGAATGCTTGAAAAGAATGTGTATTTGGAGTCATTGATTCCAGTATTCTATATATATCAATTAAGTCATTTGCTAATTACGTTATTCAGATTTGCTACCTTTTTACTATTTGTCTGTTTTATTAGTAACTTAAGAACTGTATTAAAATACTTCTCTATGACTGTGGACTTATTTATTCTCCTTATATTTGTGAATATTGTTGCTTTATGTATTTTAAAGTGGTCTTGTTTACTGCATGCAATTCATAATTACTATATGATTTGTTTACAAATTATAACTTTTTGAATTTCAAACTTTCTTGTCATTAGTAATTATTTTTTCCCTTGAAATCTACATTGTCTGATTGAATTTTTAATTCCTTAAAATTTGGCATGAGGTTGATAGGGCTTCTTGAATCTATGACCTAATGTTTTGTTAGTTTTAGAAAACTTGTTGTTATAATTTCTTCAAATATTGCTTCTGCCTTATTCCCTCTCTCCTTCTGGGATTATAATTCCAATTTGTTTTTATAACATCACTTTAGTCTCACCCTCTCTTTCTCTCTCCTTCATTGTGGTTATGTTTGACCTATCTGCCATTTCACTAATTCTCTCTTCAGTTTCATCTAATTTTTTAAAACATCTATTCATTGAGTTCTAATTTTTGTTATTACATATTTTGCTTCTACATTTCCTTTTTTGTTTCTTTTAAAATATGCTATATTCTCTTTTTTAAAACAGGTATTTTAGAGTTAATTGCCAAGAATTCTCTGTTGTTTTTTTCATGATCATATAGTAAGCATAGTTATTTTAAAGTCTATGTCTAATAACTTCAATATCTGGAATCCCTGTAGATCTGTTTCTATTATCTTTATCTCACTAGTTCTTATTCATGTTTTCTTCTCTTTTTCATATTTGTTGATGATGGTGATGATGATGATGACTGTGAGCTGGCCTTTGTATTTGAAAAATAATTTTTGGAAATAATTTGTAGACTACACTGATGGTTATCTTCTAGAAAGAATTTTCATTTGCTTCAGTAGGGTACCTGGAAACATTAGCAATATGGCATTGCCTTAATCCTATTTTCATTGAGATTACTGAAAATTGGACTGTAGTCTTTGCCATAGATCTTTCTAACTGCAGAGGTTTTACCAGGTGCCATCCAACCTTGGAAAACACTGGACAACTTTATTTTCTTAGCACTGTGAGTCTGCAGAGGGTACTGTTCAGCCTTTCAGCTTCTCAGCGTCTCTTCTAGAACTGCCAAATACTCTCAGAGGAGAAGCGTTCTAAAATCCAGGCTCATCTCTCTGGATTGCCTTCCTCTCCTAGATCTTGGCCTGGTAATTCTTCAGTATCTTGTTACTACTCTCCTGCCTTAGAAGGATTTTAAGAATACTTTGTCCAACTTGTCTCATGGTACATAGTTTGGGAGATTAGTCTAAGTTACCTTGTTCATTCCTGGAAGTGAAGGTTGAGATGACATTACTTAATCATCACATACCCAATATTGTATGAATTGCACTCATCTTATAATGAGTGCTATATCCCCTCAACAAGTAGTCTAAACCACTAGATTTGGTGCATAGATTTAGAAGTAGCAAGATCTCCTGGACCAATCATTGGACTATTTGAATACAAGCTCTTTTCTCTCCCTATCACTGACTGCACATGGCTCAAGCTGCAGTGGCCTTAGAGTCATGACATTTCAGTTTTACCTTTTGTTCCCACTTTCTTAATTACATAAGGGAGAAAACTCAGTAATGCCTATGATAAGCCTAAAATTCTCAGCAGAGGAATTCTGATATAATTTGTGGATGAAGCCCTCTCTTTCCTTACTTTTGAAGGTGTGCTCTGGACTGAGGCAAACCAAAATTGATTCTACTACCCTCCTACTTCCAGAGTGCTGATAGACATTATTAAGAATTTTATTAACTAAAGTAGAGAAAAAGTGGAATTTCAAAGCTTCTACCTAGCTTTCATGTAGCTAAGATGGACATAAAGAGTGCACGAGTGTTTGTAAAGTTAAGGGAACAGATCCCATTTCTTATGTCTGGTGGACATGTTCTAAAAGCAGAATTAGTAAAAAGAAAAATAGAATTCCTCTGCCTATGTTTTCGTATTATGGACTCGGAAACTCTTGACCAATTATGTCATTTTTAGAAAATATTTATTACTCTAAATATGAGTTTAGGTTCCACTACCTTTGAGAATTGTATGATATCCATGGAAGTTACATGTATTCTGTCCAAGTCTAAAGTCTCACTGGTGTTAAGACTTTGGAAGAATCTAGACTTGGAGTGCCAATGCCCACCCTGTCTTGCCCCACAGGAGACCCCTATAGTGTTACTGTAGGCTGGGTAACTCAGGTGGTTGGGCTCTAGTTCAGGGATTATTATATCCCATGGATTGCACTGATATGTGGCAAAACAGCTCCAACACAAAACAAACATTTTGTTTCATGTTTCAAACACTGGTGTGTGTGTGTGTGTGTGTGTGTGTGTGTGTGTGTGTGTGTGTGTTGAAGTTTTGCTCTTGTTGTCCAGGCTGGAATGCAATGGTGTGATCTTGGCTCACTGAAACCTCTGCCTCCCAGGTTAAAGTGATTCTTCTGCCTCAGCCTCCCAAATAGCTGGGATTACAGGCGTGCACCACCACACCCAGCTAATTTTGAATTTTTAGTAGAGATGGGGTTTCACCATGTTGGTCAGGCTGGTCTTGAAATCCTGACCTCAGGTGATTCACTTGCCTCAGCCTCCCAAAGTACTGGGATTACAAGCATGAGCCACCATGCCCAACCTCAAACACTTTTTGGAAAAACAAAATGTTTTTCCTAAAGAGAAACAGAGATAAAAGGTTTGAGGTGACTCTTACGTCTAAAGAAAGGAGGACAGAAAAAGACCTTAAGGCAAGGAAGCTCAGCTAGGAAGAGTTTATCCTATCTTCTCTTTTCCTCATTTCCTTCAGTTCTGAAAAGTCATATTTCATTTTCAATTTGAAACACTTTTCCTTACATAGTTTTTTTTCTATTTATGTCTATACTTTCAGTAACGTTCACTGTACAAGCAACAGCCCATGTTGGCATGTATGTGTGCTGCAGGGAATTAAAGAGGTCAAGGGAAGTGGGGTCTGGCCCGGGACCATCCCTCCTCTGAAGGCACTGTAACAGCAGCAGCAGCACTGTATCAAATGGGGACAGCATGACAATCGGCAGGAAAGCTAACAAGGCCTGACCTCCTTCTACCTCCACTGTCCCCACTTAGACTAGAAGAAGATGCTCTTTGAAGAGACAGAACAGATGCTGTGTTACACTGAATGCTTGCTAAGAAATACCCACGTTTATGGAAGCTTCACGTTTGGGCTGAATAAAGGGTGGGAGGATCTGACAGAGCCAGGATGAGGGTGAGACAACCGAGGTGAATTGTACAAGTGTGTGGCTCAATCCTGCCTCTATTTAAAAATTTTTCATTGTTTCCATCATAGATTTTTTTGCATTAATTTTGAATTTTTGAAATCTTCCATGGACGGCTGGTCCGAAAGTAGTGAGTTATCTCAGTTGACTGTTCACAGTCAGTTACAGATCGGACCCCTTGTTCTGCTCTTCCCCCCGCTTCTCACTGCTGCACTTGACTAGTCTTAAAAAAAAAAAAAAAATCTTGCATGGACATTTTACTTATCTTGACGACTGAGGTAAATGTCTCTCTTGCTTTCTCTAGTCATGGCCCTGCATCTCACACACACACACACACACACAGACACACACAGGTACACACACACACACATACACACACGCAACTTGTACCCCATTCTCCATCTCTACAAAACACATCGTAGTTTTTGTTTTGTTTGTTTGTTTGTTATGAGACAGAGTTTCACTCTTGTTGCCCCGTCTGGAGTGCAATGGTGTGATCTCAGCTCACTGCAACCGCTGCCTCCTGGGTTCAAGTGATTCTCCTGCCATAGCCTCCCAAGTAGCTGGGATTACAGGCACGTAATGCCAGCTAATTTTGTATTTAGTAGCGATGGAATTTCTCCATGTTGGTCAGGCTGATCTCGAACTCCCGACCTCAGGTGATCTGCCCCCTCGGCATCCCAAAGTCTTGGGATTACAGGCATGAGCCACCACGCCCGGTCATACCTACCAGTTTTTTTGAGCTCCTCCTATTGTGCTACTGAGGGTGTCTGCTGCTTACAATGCCATTTTCTCTTCCCCACTCATCCGCTTATCAAACTCCTCAGTTAACTTTCAAAACTTGAAGATCACCATCAATAATCTCCGTAGAAAGAAAGAATCTCTGTTTCCCCTGTGTTATTTCTTTGCCCCGAACATCCCTCTTTCACTGTACTCATCCACCCGACTTTAATGATCAATTTCTGTGTAGAGTGATTGGTCTTTGAGAGCAGGCAT